>NC_139323.1:40576394-41890144 GCF_056507025.1 Lutjanus erythropterus | reverse complement strand
TCTCTTGCAAACACAAACACCAATATGTGTGGTGCAGGTGTGGTTGGTGTCTCACACACACACACACACACACACACACGCACACACACCTATATATTAGTTCAGTATATTTATGTTCATATAGACATAAACTTCACACACACACACTCAGACTTGAACAGCTGAAGAGTTTCTGAACTATATGAAATGTTTCTTTTAATCTTCAACACAGAAACAGAAGTTTGAGTTTTGCCTGTCAGAGTGAATTATTTCAACTTTTTTGCTGAGAAATCTGTTTTTTTTTTTTTTAGAGGGATGTTAGTCTGACTCACTGGATACACACTGCTGGTATAAGTCCTGCCATTGGTCGCTTCAAGCGGCACTGCGGCGTCCGCTATCTATGTTGTCTAAGTCCGCTATCTAAGTCCCCTGGAATCAAGAACAACCTCAGAGTTGCAACTAGTCTCGTCCACAGCTCTCAGACCTGAAGAAAGGTCTGTCTCCACATTTACACATTCTGCTACATGGGGAAAAACAGCACCTTGTTTGCATTTCTTTAAACCAATCAAAAATGTTTTGGGCGGAGCTAAGCCCAGGATGCAGTGACGGTGCTGCTACAAAATAGCGTCGAGGGTGAATTTGTTTTGGTGGAACATTTGCACATCAGGAGGCGAGTTCTGGCATTAAAATGACTACATCACTGCCAAAGAAAAGCTAACAGCTGTTAGCTTGTTTATGTTTGTACCATTAGCATCCCAGGCGCCATTTTCAGCGTGCACGCTGCAGCTCGGAGGTTGTTCTTGTTTCCCAGGGACTTTGAAACACAGATAGCGGACGCTGTGATACCGCGGCCGACCGCAGGGCTTATACCTGCAGTGTGCATCAGGCGTGTCAGACTACACCTGGGACGCTAATAGCATGAACGTAAACAAGCTAAAAGCTGTTAGCTGTTAGATTTTTCACAATTTTCTGACATTTTATGGACTAAACAACTAATCGATTGATAGAGAAAATGGTTGACTTATTAATTGATAATGAAAATTGTCACTGTTCATGTGCTCCACACATTTGGACCTATTTTGCAAGTGACAAGATTGTGACAGGATTAATTAATCAATGGTTATTTTTAGTAATTTTTTAAATAAAAAAGTCCAATCTCTCTGATTTCAGCTTTTTAAATGTGAATGTATTTTCTGGTTTCTTTGTTGTGGACAAAACAAGACACTTGAGGACGTCAACTTGGACATTTTTCACTGTTTTCTGACATTTTATGGATCAAACAACTTCTTGATTAATTGAGAAAATAACAATGAAAATAATAGTTAGCTGCAGCCCTAAAAACACCGTATTAGCCTAAACAATTCACCATATTTTATAATGGAGCAGGTTTACAGCTGGATGTCAATGTCGATGCTGAATAAATGATCGGGTCATTTGATTGGTTCTGAGTGTCTCAGCGTGTTTTGTCTTCATTTATCTTTAATTCTAACAAACTGTGTCAGCAATTTTACAGTGAACACTGTCGCCTCACATACATACATACATACATGTGCACAACAGACACACACCATTCAGGTACTTTAGCTTTTTACAACCTGGAATAGCTAGCAGGTCTCACACACACACACACACACACACACACACACACACACACACACACACACACACACACACACACACACACACACACACACACACACACACACACAGTGGACTCTCCTGCACTCTAATCTATAAGTGATTCTTCCAGAGCCGCATCGCTGCAAATCTGCTGACCAACACAATACACACACACACACACACACACACACACACACACACACACACACACACACACACACACACACACACACACAATAGAGAGGGTGTGTGCATCTGTGAATACATTTGTGTCTGCCTGAATGTGTCTATGTGTGTGAGTATATGAATATACCATATACTGTAGTGTGTGTGTGTGTGTGTGTGTGTGTGTGTGTGTTGCACCAACATTACAGCAGCTCTGTGCAGCCACAGACAAACTTCTCTTTATCTACCTCTCATTAAAAATATTAAAGGTGGAGGAAACTGGACGATCACTATTAAAGGAAAAGTGCAGGTTTTTATACGTCTTTCCTCTGTTGATGCTGAAACTGTGTTCCAGACAAATTTGAGTATCTTTTCAAAAAAACGTTGAAAGTTGAAATGAGCCTTTATCTGTATGATATCTCTTCATTTCAATTTCATGAATCAAATGATTTGCAGTGCTTTTAATACAATGTCAGACAAAAGTTCAGCTCAAAGCGACACGCTGCTTCGTGCTGCTTCGTGTTGCTTTGTGTTGCTTTGTGTTGCTTCGTGCTGCTTCGTGCTGCCTCCTGCTGCCTCCTGCTGCGCTGCGTCTCCTGCAGCCAGTTAGGAAATTTTCACACAGGAAATGATGCAATCAAACTAATTTTGTCGCTGATGCTCACTCACATTCCATTCAGTTTAGGGCTGCATCTAACATTTATTTTCATGGTCCATTAATCGATTAATTGTTTTCTCGATTGATTGATTAACAGCTGTTTGGTTATAAAATGTCAGAAGTAATTTTTGCTGCTTTTTTGTTTAAAAATTGTTTTAAACTGTATGAAGACAAATTTGGAAAGTATGTGACCCTGTCCTTTAAATTCAGTCCAGTGGTTTTCAAACTTTTTGTGCCTGAGTCACATCAGAAGGGAAAGACAAAATCTCAAGGCTCACCTGTGTTCATATCTGTGCAAAACAGCCTCTATAACCAACCGAACCAACGCAGGTAACAAGTACCAGCCAATGAAAAGCAGAGTTTCTGGAGGAAAAGGCTTCAGTCAATCAGGGCCTTTGATGAGTCACATTCTAATAATTTCCACCACCTGAAAACTGAGGGTCCCTTTGACAAAAGGTTCTTAAAGGAATTCTTTAAGGGCGTAGAAATGAGAGTGTGCAGAGTACTGATATAATGAAATAAAAATTAACCTTTTGTATAGTTGTATATTCCAATAATAATATATGATGTAACAAAATGGCACACCTGGACCGCTGCTACAGTCTTTACTGTATTACTATCATAAAAATATTATAGCATGACTGCAGCGGTACTAAAGGAGTAAAAAACAAACATAAATGTTCAAGACAGTCACTATAAACCTACTGCTCAGCAGGTGAATCATAACTGTAAATATAATATAAAACTGTATGGAAACTATAGGAGATAAAAAAAAAAGTCCCATAAAGTGCAGAAAAACACTGTAAACTGATCTGGATACGATTCAAAAACTGCAGCTCCAATCACAATTTAAAGCTACACCTCAGGTCACTGACATGAGTAAAGACAGATGATATGACAGCTCCTAACATGTGAGTCCAGAACATCTGGACGTCCCCCTGGTGGCTGGCTGCAGTATAGGTCATAAACCCCGCCCCCTCCATGTTAGCAGATGGGCCAAACAAAAATATCAAAGAACAAATAAATGGTTCCCAAAGATAGTTTCTGTCACTTTAAGTAAATCTTATGCTGATATTTTTTTCATCAGTTGGGTTTAATCAGTTATTTATGATGTAAAAAAAGGGAGAGCCAATCAAGAAACAGCTGAGCTCTGAACTGATACAGAGAGAGAAAATAATAATTCAGTTTCCTTTTAGGGAGAAAACAAAACTGCAATTAGTTTAAACAAATCAGATGCCTCCAAGTGTGTGTGTGTGTGTGTGTGTGTGTGTGTGTGTTTTCCTGGTGCCCTGTCTGGGTCTGCCTGGCGCCCTGAACGCACACACCTATGGCAGGATGTGCATGTGTGTTATTAAGTGACTATGTGTGCAGTGGCGTGCATCTGATCAGGCACGGATAAGACTGTGCGTGTGTGTGTGTGTGTGTATGTGTGTGTGTGTGTGTGTGTGTGTGTGTGATCGATGGCTCTTTGATCAGGGTGTGTGTTTGTGTGTGTGTGTGTGAGCGTGTGTGTGCTGACAGGCACTTTACATCTCCTATTGTTAGCGGTGGGCGATCGACAGACTCATATAGATCCCACTGCGCTCTCTGTCACTCTCTCTCTCTCTCTCTCTCTCTCTCTCTTGCGTGTCGGCACTTTTTAAAGGTCACGTTCGCCCCTCGATCGCCCCTCATTCTCTCTCTCTCTCTCTCTCTCCCTCTCCCTCTCTTTCTCCTGTGCTTTCTGTCTGTCGCCCATCCATCTCGTCCTCTTCTCTCTCTCTCCTCCACTCTGCCATCTCTTGATCGCCCCTCCTAATCATTTAATGAGTTCAGAGAGAGAGGCTGCTGACTGGTCACAGCTGATGATGTCACAGCTGACGGGTGATGTCATCAACAATCAAAATGTGGTGAATATTAATGTTAGTTTGACATAAATTGAGTTGTTTTTCTTGAGTGCAGTTTTACAGTGTAACACTGACAGTCAGTTCTGATCTCTTTTCTTTGAATGTTCACACTATGTTTTAAAATACGGTCACAGTCCAGTGTGAGCTGGTTACAGAGAGAACAGACGTCTAAATTCATCTGTTGCAGTTTAGTTCTTGACTATCTTAAAGGGGACCTATTATCCTCATTTTCAGGTCTTTGATTTTTGACTCCTATAGAGCAGCGACACACGATCGCCTGCACAGAAAGCTTTGTAGATCTTCAGGACGCTGTGTCTCTCGCTGCATCGCTTCCTTGTATTTTCTGCATCTCGCGAAAACGGTCTGTGTAATTTACTCCACCCCCCCGGCCCTCCTCCATGTACGCCTCCCGCCGAGCCCACTCCGCTGTGATTGGTCACACTCCCGAGGACTTCTGAAGGGCTGGCGAGCGCTGCTGAGCCCCACCTCCTCATTTTGCCGGTGCGGGAGTAAACAGCCAACTTTATGAAACTGAATTTCTCTTTTGAAAATGTCAAATTTTGAAATACAGCTGTATGTGTTGGATCCTGAATCTGATCCGGAGGTAGAGACTGGACAGCCTGAAGTTCCTCAAGAACAGAGGTTACCTCAACACGTCTCTGAGTGGTAACGTTAGTCGTAGCTTGTTATTGTCATTACCTGCTTACCTGTGCGGCGTAAGGATGGATTTCGTTTTTCTAATAGAAAGCCGTTTCTACAAATTACTGACATACTTTCCTGTCACTTACATATTTTCATTTTACTAGGTGCACATGTGGGAAATGTGCTAAAATGCAGACAGAGGTTGAAAACGTCTGCTGTAGAGAAGTACCAAAAGTAACGTAACAAATTTGAATTATTGTGTCTTGTATGGAAAATGTCAGTTCATTGTTAAAAACCTGATATAACTGAAGTATCTGTATAGTTATTAATCCAGTTACAGCAGCAGTTTACCAGCTAATCCAGCTTCGTACTGGTCCATGTTGACAAAACAGTCCCATGTGAAGTGTCGCAGACAAACACGGAGGTATTTTTCTTTTGCTGGACAGGAAAAAGCAACTCTGTCCACTTCTGCCTGGCGCTCGCCTCTTTAGGAAAGCTAAACAAAGTTCACTTTCCCTCACACCAGAACAAACATTTTCTGGGAGCCGTTGCTCAACGTGCTAACACTGAAATCGTTGTAGACAGCAGAGCAGCGCACAGCGATGTAACTTATCAAACAGGATCAAAAAAGACATAAAAATATTGTACAAGATGCAAAGAAATAATAACAATGTCAGTAAACCACAAATTATGAGACATGTTTTCCTCTTTTGTTGTTGGTGGCACTGATTGTTACCATGGTAACATGGGTCTAAAGCCTGAGTCAGCCTGGGGATAAAGGTAAGGTGTCTAATTTTTCTTATTTACAATAAACTGATCTATGAGTAAAATTAAGACACTACAGACTGGTCTAAAATATCTGTATGAAACTGGTCTCTGAACCGACGTGTTCAAACAAAAGAACAATAACAAGGACGCAAATTCGTGTGCAGCTGACATCAAGGACGAGGACGTGGTTAGAGACAGAATTTTAATTACAGCTTTTTGTGGAGTGATGGCTGGAGGACTGAGGACTGGAGGGACTGAGACACGAACGGTTTCACAGACTCACATTTCATCCAAAACTTCAGGATGTCAGAGTTCAGAGCATCTGAAGTAAATGTGAATTTTAGTTGAACTAGTTTGGGGGTCTGCAGCCACATGTGGCTCTTCAGCTCCTCTCCAGTGGCTCCCTGTGACTTTGATCAAATATTATATGGAAATGAAAAATGCCTTTTTTGACATTTTGATTTTCACTTATTGAAAAAACTGAGAAAACTCAAAATTTCAAGGCAACGTACTGCAATAGACTTTGAAGCTTATCTAAAGAACTTAAACTTAAGAATTTGAGTTTCAAAACTTAAATCTTTGAGTTTTAGAAAACCCTGAAAATTACATTAAAAAACATGTTGAGTAAATGTATTTAAGAGGAAGTGAATGATTTAAATACTTATAATTCTAATAGTAAATCATGTTCACAGTTCACTGTGACCATTTTTTTTATTTCTAAAAAATTTCAACTTCATCTAAAGGGGAAAAGTAAATCATCTCAATTTAAGATTATAGACTAGCAAAACTTTTTAAAGTTTATTTCAAAAGTTCAAAAGTTTGTAGTACATTGCCATGAAATTTTGAGTTGCCTTAACTTTTTACAGTGTAAAGTGATTCCTACATCCTCCAAATGTACAAATATGTTGCTTGTACACCAATTTAAAAAAAAAAGTTTTAATATTTTTCCAGCTAAAATATGTATCATAGCCTGCATCTGTGGCTCAGTGACTTTTCCTCTAATTTCTGGCGTCGCCTCGTCTTCTTGAGTCCCCTGAACGAGATGAAGATCAGGGTCGTGATTGGCTGAAAGCGTTATGACTCAGATCAAGCAGGTAACAACTGCAGTGAGTCCTGGATTTTAACACACCTGATCAGTCGTCTGTACTGTTGATTCAACATGATTCAGGTGCGTTTTATTTTACAGGACACCAGGTAGCCAATCAGAAACCAGACCAGGCTTTTGCATGAACATGAATACAACTGAGTGTCTTTCAGGTTGTGTGAGATAAACAGCGATGTTCACACTCATGTAGCTGGACGTGTGTGTGCTGGACTCTCCTCCACAGTATTCTTCATGTCTGAGTGTGTACACAGTGTGTGTGTTTGTGTGTTGATGAAGCAGAGCAGTGTCTGGTTTGTTCTGGATTCATTAAATTAGCTCCACTATCGATGACAGATCTGCTCCATCACAGACGGAGAGGACTTACTCTGTGAGACTCGTACTAACTCGGCCACCGTGAAGACGCCGGGCGTCACGAAGCTGTCCTGAAAACCCAGATGACCTGAGAGACAGAGACAGAGAGACAGACAGGTTTCATTATCACATATCAATGATGAAATTGATCACATGATCACAGTATCGGCTGCAGAGTAACATCTGGTCAGTGGTGGTAGTATCAGTAGTTGCCGCAGTATTCAGTGTTCTGGGGGTAAAACTTTGATTCCAGCGGGTACATCATGTCCCCCTCCACACAGCTTCACTCTCCACCAGCAGGGTTTCAGAAGTGGAGAGATTTTTTATTGATTTAGTCCATTTTCATTGATTTTTTTTTCCTGGGTATGTAGGCTATGTAGTTAAATGGTTTCTTTTTCAGTTGTTTTTATGCTCGGGGTCTTTTATTTTGAAAGTTTACCAGGTCCTGTGGCTGACTTCCTGCCTGCTCGATCTGCAGCAGCTTAGAGCTCGGCATCTTTTCCTCTAAATTTTGCCAACAGTTAGTCTTGAGTCTCCCCTGGCTCGATATGGACTGAGGAAAATAAAGAATGGAATATTTGCAGGACCAAACAGATTTTCCACTTTTTGGTGCAAAAATTGTTCTTTTGAGTGTAAAGGTTACGGACCGAGGACAGTCACACTTTTCAGGTCAAAGTAGGGTAAAAGTAGTGTAACACATTCCTCTACACAGACAGTAATATTGTCAAGTAACTTATTTCTTCCACTGAAAGTAACTTGTGATATATAATATATTACATTTTAAAAGTAACTTGCTATACTACTATACTATAGTACTATAAGTTGAGGCAGCAGTGGTGTCAGTAGTAACTGAACAGAACAGAGAAGTGAAGCTTCTGTTTCCCAACAACAATAATCACTACCAGCTGTGTGTGTGTGTGTGTGTGTGTGTGTGTGTGTGTGTGTGTGTGTGTGTGTGTGTGTGTGTGTGTGTGTGTGTGTGTGTGTCTGTGTGTGTGTCTATCAGCACGTAGCTGAACCCCAGGGTCAAGGTCTAATACACACACATACAGACACACAGATAAAACCAGAAAGGATATCCTACACACATACACACACTCACTCACTCACTCACTCACTCTCTCACACACACACACACACACACACACACACACACACACACACACACACACACACACGTACAGTACGCTGCTCTGCACACTCTGTCATCCATCAACACACACACACTTAAAAATCTGTCACACACACTTCCCTGATCCAGACAAACAACCTCCACTGTGGAATGTGTGTGTCGGTGTGTGTGTGTGATAAACCCACAGCCGAGCTCCGTCTGACCACCAGGGTCAAATACAGGTCACCCTGACTCTGTGTGTGTGTGTGTGTGTACAGTACAACATGTATTTAAATGTGTGTGTGTGTGTGTGTGTATGAACGAGGTCTCACCATTCTCTGGCTGCTCCTTGATATCTGATTCGCTGGCCTGGTTGGGGCTTTCTGATTGGCCGCCTTCTGTGTGGAAAAACAGATAAACAGAGATGAGGACGAGTCACCAACAACAACAGCAACGATAAAAATATGATAAATAATGTGTTGAAAATACACACAAACACACACAAACACACAAACACACGTTCACAAAGGTCAGCTGAAGCAGCGGATCTCTCTCCTGATTGGACGGTTAGTTCACGGTTTCACACCAACATGAAAGACATGTTTGAAAAACATTTCATTTTCTGCTCTTGGTGTTTTCTTTTTACACTTTTCTTTACGGTCACCTGAACGTCTCATCCCCTTGGATGAGTTTAAACTGTTTAAATTTAAACTTTTCGTTTTTCTGTGGTTCTGACTCTCGTCAGTGAACTGGTCTGTTTGTTGTGTGACTTAATAAAAAGATACGATAAAATATTACTTTATTAGTCCCACAGTGAGGAAACCTGCAGTGTTACAGCAGCAGAGAGGATCGTAAAATAGAAAAGAGCATCAATAAAAAACAATAAATAATAAATAAGTAAACAAGCAATGTAAACAGTAGGAAATAAAGAAAATAGAAGAAAGAACGAGGGTCTGTAACCTGCAGCTCTTCCTCTCCTCTGACTCCCTGTGGCTTCAGCAAAGAAATTACATGGAACTGTGTTTTTTTTAACATTTTGATTTTCATGTAACATTTTAATTCATCAACAAAGTTTTCACAGCAACATACCGTCATAGATGTTTGAGTTTAGAGCAAAACTCCAAACTCTGAACTTTTATTAAAATAATTTACTTTTCTTCTTAAGATAAAAGCAAATTGTTCAAAAAGTTCACTGTGACCAATTTTTCAAATACATGATTTTTATCGAAATCCCGTCAACTAAAGATTAAAGGTTGGCAAAACTTCTTAAACGTTTTTTTAATTCAAAAGTTTATTTCAAAACTGAAAAGTCTATTGCAGTTTGTCACGTTGACATTTTGAATTGACTCAACCAGTGGTTCTTACATTCTCAGCTGTAAACATATGTAGCCATACATCTTTTTTTTTCAGTTTGAATGTTTTTACAATAATAATTATGACTTGTGCAAAAGAGACACTTATATAATTATATAAATATAAATTTGTGATTGATAAAGAATGATTTCTGCTGCAACAATTTTATACAGAAGAGTTTCAAGCAGGAAAGAAACCTGAGTGGAGAGAAGCTCAATAACACACTGCTACTATTGTGTGTGTGTGTGTGTGTGTGTGCGTGTGTGTGTGTGTGCGTGTGTGTGTGCGTGTGTGTGTGTGTGTGTGTGTGTAGAAGGGACGTCTGTATTGATCCCTCCACCTGTTCGTTCACACGTCTGCATTACAGACTGTATCATAAAAACTGGACGTGGCCGCCTCGTGTGACTGCGTCCTGCTGCCTGCAGCATCACATCAGATCACAGCTGCTCACAGAACGATTATTCACCATTCATCATTATATCACTGATGTAACTGATTAATCACAATTATTGTCTGACCTCTTTATTTAAACCCAGAATACTTTGTTTTGCTGCCTTCAGAATTTAAACCACGTCTTCTGTTTCCACCATTAACTACAGCTGTCACATGACCAGTAACTGTACAACAGCGTGACTGAACATGACTCCTCTCAGCTGAAAGTGAACATGAAACAGCAAAATACAGCAGAAACCTGTACGTACAAACAGCGACGTAGGAGAAAAACTAAACTTTGAACACCTTTGCACTTAATTGACTGCACAAGATATTTATAATAAAAGAAAAAATCCAATGCATGTTATGTTCTCTGTGCACGCTGCCACTGGCACCGCCTGCAGGCTCCTACAGTTCATCCCATCAGACTTGAACTTCGCCTCAACCAGACTAACTAGATCCTTGTAAACTGTAAGACTGTAAATGGAGCTGGTGGTCTGTGGTCTGCATGTGATCGGTGGCAGGAGAAGTTTTCACATTCTTTACCGAGTAGAAGCACAACATTTAATTACAACAGCAGAGCCACAGAGTCAGCAAGAGTCCTGAATTCAAAATGAAGCTCAGGAGTATGAAGCAGGAAAATAAATTTAAATATCTGAAGTAAATGTACTAAAGTTTTATTGTTGTCGAGCCAAAATAGTTGCAAGCAGATATGTGTCAGTTTTATATCTTCATATCAGGTTATTGTCTCCACATATTAACTGACCTTTGACCTTATTTGGAAGTTTCTGTATTCTGCCTTTGCAGAACGAACCAAAAAATATTGGGTCATACCAAAGCAAAAGTCCTCCAGAATCCCCAGAGAGGATAATGGGACATTTTTGAGAAACTCTTTGTTTCTTTGTGAACGCAGCCCGTCCCTCTGTGTGTCTGCCTCTGTTTTTCCCAGCATGCTCTCTGCTCTGATGCAGCTCCGCTCCTGCAAATGATTTAGCGTCTTCAGGAGCATCGATCGGCCGCGCTGCAGATAAAATGGTCGGGGAGTGGAAGAAATATTACCCATCATCCCCCTGGAGCCGGCTGCAGGGGCCATGACTCAGGACTGGACGGAGACGGATGGAGTCGGGTCAGGTTGGGTTTTATTAGAGCGTCTCATAAAGTGAAACTTTTAAAATTATGATTAAAAATGTAATTATCAAACTGCAAACGAAGGAACAGAAGAGATCCAACAGAAATATTTGTCTGAAATGATGCAGCAGACGTGCAGAACGTTTCTATCTGATCTAAAGTGCAGCCAGAAAAAAAATAACTTTATTTCAGTGCAACTTTTGTTCCACACAGAGCTGCAAGTACAAGGTTAAAGTATCTGTGTGTGTGTGTGTGTGTGTGTGTGTGTGTGTGTGTGTGTGTGTGTGTGAGTGAGTGAGAGAGAGAGAGAGAAAAGGCGGCAAAAAGCTTCTTTAACACTGAAAAAAGTGTCGGGGTCTGAGCATCTACACTGATTTCTTTTGTTTCAGGATGTTTCTGTAAATTCGTTTTTACGGTTCAGGATGTTTTGACGGGACCAGAGGTCTCGATTATAAAACAAACTTATGATGAATTTTGATCTTTATTGATAAAACTTAACTTTGACATAGAAATGATTTTATCTCTAAGAAGAATCTAGACTTAAAGAAAGTGGTTTTCCTGCTGGTCATGTAGGTGTCTTTCTGTTTGGGACACATCTGGGTCCAAACCTGTGGTGAACTTTGGACTAACTTTCTGAATAATGTGATAAGAATTATGTGTCTGTCTTTGTTTGTGAATCCACAAAGTCAACAGAATAATATGTGTTTGCTTTTACTTTCCTAAAAAAAACCCTTATTTGTGCCGCATTATATAAGAGGAAATCACCAATTCAGCATAGAGCTGTAATAATTAATTGATAATTAATCAATTATAATCTTAATCACTAACTATTTTGATAAGTGATTAACTGTTTTGAGTATTTTTTGAAGGGAAAACAGTCAAAATTCTCTGATTTCAGCTTCTTAAATGTGAATATTTTCTGGTTTCTTTCCTCGTCTCTGTCAGTAAACTGAATATCTTTGAGTTGTGGACAAAACAAGACATTTGAGGACGACATCTTGGACTTTGATCAACATTTTTCATCATTTTCTGTAATTTTACAACCAAACAACTAATCAATTCATTGAGAAAAGAAACCAGAGATTAAAAGACTAAGATAACTGTTCTTATTGTCAAACTGATAAAAACATATTGTTTATGTTGTTTGGTTAACAGTTTATTAGTTCTACTGATGTTTTTGGACGTATCTGTCACCTAATTATTTTTCTGTTTTACTCTTGAACTTGAAGTGTTTCTCAGTACTTTTATCTCCTGAAAATCTGCTTTATAAACTCAAGCAGGTCTGCAATAAACATTGTGGATTAATCTGTTGGTTATTTACTTGATTAATTGATTAATTGATCATGTGTGTTGACATCTTTTTGTGTGCTCCACGTTTGAATTGTTCCACTTTTTCCCCACAACAGTTATTTTCATTGTTGATCAATCAATTTTCTCCACTAATCAATCAGTTGTTTGATCAACATTTTCTGATATTTTATGAACCAAAGTCCAAGAGGACGTCCCCAAGTGTCTCGTTTTGTCCACAACTCAAAGATATTCAGTTTCCTGTCAGAGAGGAGGAAAGAAACCAGAAAATATTCACATTTAAGAAGCTGAAATCAGAGAATTTGACAATTAATCAATTATCAAACTAGTTGGTGATTGATTTAATAGTTTGTTAATTAATAGTTGGCTAATAATTAATAATTGTTGCAGCTCTAAATTCAAGATTAAAGATTCAATACCTTTACTGTTACTGTGCAAGCACAATGAATTTGCAATTTGCATCAACCTCAAATCTTGTATTTGTGTTTAAGATTCATATATATTCAAAAAAAAAATGAATAAGTGAGAAAATATCAGCAATAAAAAGTACAGAATCTGAGCAATATAAGTACGAAATATAATCAATGTAAAGTATAAAATACAATTAACGAGGTTGCAAAAACATTCAGCAGCAAAAATGCCGTCTAACGCAGTGTGATACAGAGTGCTGGTGTTTTGATGATGTGTGGTCGGTGCGGAAATCTTGCAGATAATCAGTAGTTTAAAGTGACGTGTAAATAATTATTGCACAGTTCATCAGTGTTGTCAGACTGAGGGCACGTCTGAGTTCTGGTGTAAACTGTTTGATATGTAAATAAAGCTGAGGAGGCTTTTAAAGCTTTAAAACAAAGTTTATGTTGTTTTAATTCCTTCTTGAATTTAGCAGCAGGTGCAGTGACACAGTTTCACCTAAAACATCCGAATCTGATCCAAATCAGGAGCTGAGATAAAAATAATGAAGAACTTTGATCAGAAATCTAAATGTTAAGTTTGCTTCACACTAAATTCCAAACTTGTAAACTGGTAAAATGTACATTTTAGATGTTTTTAAGTTGTTCATGGTCAGATGTTAACAGGCGTTAAACTCAAACATTATCACAGCGAGGTTTTATGGTTCAATTAAATTTCTAAAAACTTTAACTTTTTGCAGCGAGAGGAGAGAACCCCCCCATACACACACACACACACACACACACACACACACACACACACACACACAGACAAAGTGCAGCATTTATCAGCCTTGTTTTGCATGCTGTTCACTGTGTCTGTTTGCTTCAGCAGCTTAAAACAAAGAGCATCAGCCTGAAACCACGGCAACCAGTGAGGGGGGTGGTGGTGTGGGGTGGGGGTGGTGGTGTGCTGATGGGTGTGTGTTGGAGGGCACTTTCACACACTGCCCCCCTACCCCATCATCCCCCCCCCCCCCGCCTCCCATCCCCTCATTCAGCCGTCATCCCCCCCGTCCAGGTTAATTAAATATGCTAATGAGGCGTGGGAGCAGACCGGACCGTCTGCATCCACCCCCCACAGGGGGGAGGAGGGGTGAAGAGGGGTGCATCCAAAAACAGCAAAATAAAAGCCCTCTGTACACATCATGATGGAGCAACACCCCAGTGAAACCAGTACACACAAACTGGGAATAAACTCTCCATCACAGGCTTCAAATTAAAAGTCTCTGTTTAAAAAGTTTCTGTAGTCGCCACTTTTATTTTGAAAAGGGGCATTAACTGAGTGCTTTCCTCTCCAACTCCCCTCGTGTTCTCTCTGTCATCCTCTTGTTCTCTTTTTCTCCTTTTCCAGAATTCTCTTAGTTAGATTAGAACCACAGAACTTTCACTCACTGAAACCAGTCCACACAAACTCTCAGTCAGCCTTCAAATTAAAAGTCTCTGTTCAAAAGGTTGCTGCAGTTTTCACTTTTTATTAACTTCACTTTTACCACTCCCCTGGTCTTCTCTCCGACATCCTCTTGTTCTTTTCTCTTATCCTTTAAAACCCTTTCTCTCCATCACAGGCTTCAAAATAAAAGTCTGATTAGAAGAACAAAAACCGTTGCCACCCATGCTTCTATTCTGAAGGGTGTCTTTCCCTCCTTTGATTTCCCCTCTCCTTCAGTTTTTTATCCCTGTCTTTGTATCTCCTTCACAGACTTTAAAATTAAAGGTATGTTTAGAAACAAACAAGTTGTTGCTACCCATGCTCTTATTTTGGAAAATAAGACATTGCATCAGGCTCTTTTTGCCCCATTTGCCTCTTTGTTGACTGAAATTTCTTGTCTTCCTCTCCTTCTCTACATCAAAACCTTCAAAATAAAAAATTATTTTCAAATATGTTTCTGACTCTCTCAGTCAGAGCCTCCAAAATAAAAGCCTGAATTTAGAAAGAAAAGCTGCTGCTTTTATTTTCAACAAGTGGCGTTGACGGAGTTTCCCCTCCTCGTTTCTCTTTTCCCTCTTTAACTCTTCCTCCCCTGGGCTTCATCATCTAAAGACCAAGTGTGGTGAACTGTGAAAATAAACAACACACACACACACACACACACACACAGACACACAGACACACACACACACACACACACACACACACACACACACATACACACACACACACACACACACACACTCCAACTTACTCTAAAATGTGAACATGAACAGTTTTGTCTCTGTGTTCGTTTGGCCCATATGACACACACACACACACACACACACACACACACACACACACACACACACACACACATACAAACACATTAAAGCACTTAAAACAATGAGACCGAGAGAGAGAGGGGGGTGGGGGGGCAGAGGTCTCTCTCTCTCTCTCTCTCTCTCTCTCTCTCTCTCTGTGGGAAAGTCAAACTCTGTGGCCCTGGAGGTCGCTCGTCCAGCCCTCCTCACTCTCTCTCTCTCTCTCTCTGACATGAACTGCTTCTTTTCTAGGAAGGGGGGGGGGGGGCAGGAGAGATAGGCGAGCTGCTGGACGATTCCCAGAAAGGCAGAAAAAAGAGAGAGGGAGAGAGAAAGAGAGAGAGGAATCACTATTACCTCTTCTCTACACACACACGTGTGTGTCTTTTAACCACCTAATCTCTGAATTCTTCACAATAAAAGTCCCTGGGTACTTTGTTATCTAAAAGCTTTTCTTATGAAGCAGCAAAGTCAGGAAATTTTCATGTGTTTTCATCAGCAGAAAAACAACAAAAACATGACTCCCGTCAGCCGAAAGCTAAACTTTAAACCACAGAGAGATTCAGTTAGAAGCTACAAAAGTACTTTTAAAAACCTCTTTCTCTCTCCTGTCCTGGATACACGAGAAAAAAACCCCACAGAAATGTAACTTGTAAACAAAATAAACTCACCTTTAATGCATCAGTCATTTTAATCCAACTATATAATCCACATTATTCTGAAAAAGGCCATTCTGCATAATACTTCTACTTTTCTATACTATAGTATATTTTGCTGCCTGTACTTAAATTTTGAATGCATGCATGCATTGTTTGAGTATTTCTGCACTGTTGTATTGACACTTCTCAGTATTTTTATTCCCTAAAATTGACTTGTAAACTGTTTTTAAAAAGCAGACATATAATTAAAGTTAATATAAGAGGGGAAATCATCTTGAAAGAAGTTTTATGATGATTTAATTCCTCCTTTGATGACTTACTGAAGACACTGAAGTGAAATGAGCTGAAATGACGAGAAGGTGCAGTGAAACAACTTCACCTGAAATATCTGAATCTGAGAATCAGAACTCCAGATCAAAATCATTTGCTTGATACTAGAGTTCTCATTTATAAATTGAACTGGTTAAACTGGTAAAAAAAAAATGAATTCTGGATGTCTTCATGTCATTTTTACTGAGACAAACAAACAACCATCTTTCTGCACCATTAAAGTGTCCATCTTTAAAGCTGCAGCCGCTCATTTTAACTTATAACAGTTTATAACAGTTCATAACCTCCACACACTCTGCAGTAACTCACTGTGCAAAACACACAGCATCATTATCACACTGTTATATATGATTGTAGCTTGATGCACATTTTTGTACATAATTTTACATCCATTTGCGTATTTCTATTCATTTATTTTCCACATATCACACTTTTAGTTTTCTATATTGCTGTTACATACAGCTGATAAGGCACAAGCACCTTTACACACTTCTTATTGCATAAATCTATTATTATTGTTATTGTTATGTCATCTCTTTTATATATTTTAGTAGAATGTTTACATTTTTACTTACTAATTTTCTATTCCCATAATTCTCTCTGTTTATATAAATGTTCTACTCTTGAATGGGGGCACCTGTATGTCATGGATCAATGAAGTATTTCTTATTTGGATTCTGATGAACAACAATCTACTTCCTGTTTCCTCATTCTCTCATTGTCTCATTTGTTGAAAGTAGAATGGCAGGCAACACTTTTACTCAAAAAATAATAGTACAAAATGGCCTTTATTACACATTTATCTACTATTTTATACTACCTCTGTAGATCTAAGCCATCCCAAGCACCAAAACATTTCATTCACACGAGAGATTTGAAGAAATTAAAAATTTGATTTAAAATTTTCTCTTTGCACAGCGCTCTAGGATGATTGGCAGCTTCATTACACACAAAGCTGACAGTTTTCTGCAAATTCTGACATAAAAACATGGGTATCATTCTGGATGTTAGTAAGTTTAAAAGATGAACTTGAGTTTGTGTAAAAACTGAGAAAACTCCGATGTGGACGTGATTCCTGAGACTCTGAGAGCTGCAGGAGCAGAGCTCTCTCTCTGCATCTCTGTGTCCCAATATGGCCGCCGCTGTCAACAGAATAAGCCAGGAGGCTCGTCTCACTTTCCTATTTTTGAGTCTCAGATTTCTATTTTTAAACGTATACAGAGAGAACCCAACGTCTCTCTCTCTCTCTCTGGGCGAGTCACACTGGGATTGTGTTGTCGTCTCTTGGCAGAGCGACAGGCACAGAGACAACAAAAAGAGAAACAGTGAAGTGTTTTGGCGGCCAAGAGTTTTTTTTTCTCTGTATGTTTGGCTGACCGTTGACTGGGCGAGAGACATGCCAAAGATACAGAGAGAGAGAGCGAGGCTATAAGCTGCAGACACATTCAAATGTTTCTGACTGGAGCGGTTTATCACAGCAGTTTGAACAGAGGTGAAAACATGGACGCAGTTTCCCGCCCGCCCGCTCTAAGCAGTTAAAAAAAAACAAACGCACCCTCGTCCTCAGTATCGATCTGAGCGCGCTCTGATTTAGCTTTTAATGAAATGAGGAGACGTATGAATTCATTTTTATAAAGGCCACAAATCAGCTGCGTCTGCCTCACAGTCAGCTCACACACAGAATAAATTAACACACACACACGGTCATACACACACACACGGTCATACACACACACACACGGTCATACACACACACACACGGTCATACACACACACACACACACGGTCATACACAGACATGGTCATACACTTTCCCAAGGTCCAGTCTGTAGGAGTTTCCATGTACAATTAAGAATAACCAGAATAAAACTCTGCAAATAAAGTAAAAACTGATGTGTTTCAACATTTATTGTATATTGGAGGTTTTACACTGTAAAAAATCATGCAGAAATTTGGTGGAATCAAATAATCTTTTCTCATTAACATAACACAAATATAGAAGTTTTATTAATTACAGTTAAACTTTATTTATTATTTTATTTATTTATCTTCTAACTCAACTGAATTAGTATCAAGTTTATTTGACTAAAAAAGTTTATTTTTAATTATTTCAAAATTAACTCAACTTCAAATTTTATGGTAACCCAAACACTGACCTTTTAAAATGAAAACAAATAGTTTATATTTACAGTGAAATATGGGATCAACCTCCATTAAAGTAAAAAAAAAAAAAAAATCAACTTTAATTATCTCCTGTTTTCAGTGTCCTCATGGATGTAGAGACAAATAATACTGGATTACTGTGATGCTGAAGGAAACTTTAAATTCTGAGGATTCTCAGGTTCTGTAGTTATAAGAAGTGTCTTTTTTATTATTTATAAGCTGATTTATGGGCGTTTAGTCTGAATGGACCAGAGATAATAATAACAGTCATATCACCAACAACATCAACAGGATCAGACTGATTGAAAGGTCTAATAAATAAATATGAGTTATTAATGATTGATGATGCTGTTAAAGATTTATTTACAGGAAGAAACAGACCTTTACTTTGAAATGATGATCAGCTGTCAAACACACAAAACTTTTCAGGGATGTGTGTGAACCTGCTGTGAATATTATAACATCAAATATTAAAAAGAAAACTTAACAAGAACTTATATATATATTTTCTATAAACTTATATATATATATTTCTATTATATAGCACTATAACATCAGGCTTTTGAAGCAGTTAATTACGTTAAAATAATACTGAATTAAATTAAAGACTTGAACATGTCTTCTATTATTCTGTTAAAGTCCTGAGAGATTATGTTTTCTATTAATGTGCAAAAAATAAAGATATACACTATAATAATTATCCTTTATTTGCAGAGATTTGTACAGTGTTCCTCAGTTACTTTCTTGTTATCATCCTATCTATTTTTCTTGTGTTTTTTAATATTCTTCTTTTCATACCTGTGATTCAGTGTTCAGAGAGGCAGAATTTAACCGTGTGTACGACACTCTGACTCTTCACTGAACTGAACTGTTGGAGAGTTTGAATGTAGCAGCAGTGAAATATGAACATAATATTTGATGATCTTGTTATTTTCTGACTGTGGATGTAGTTTGTGTCAGTCCTAATAAACAGGAGATAAATTTGATCTCATTCCTCTTTTCTGTTTTGTATTTCATAAATATGGTGTATTTAACACTTTTGTTTTTCATAATTCATTTTCTGTGATATTATTTAACTGTCCCTGTTAAATAAAAAAAGAAGTACATTTCACTGCACGCAAAACTGACAGATGTGCTGAATAAATTTTCTATTTTTGATTAAAATCATGGTAATTCTGTCAAAGCTGCATTATGAATTATTTTGTCCTCCATCAGTACCTCTAAAGGTAAATATATTTTTACTCTGCAGCCTCAACAGGAGCTCACTCCTCAGTTTGAACACACACACACACACACACACACACACACACACACACACACACACACACACACACAGCATGTAAAGACACACTAAAATGTTAAATACCAGATGAAACACAAACAGAAAAATAAAATATGAAACAGAGAAATGAAGCGATGATGTTTCTCTCCGTCAGAGGCAGCAGGAGGAGGAGGAGGTGCGTTTGTTTTGTGTTTCCAGGCAGCGCTGGAGGATCAAGACCCCGACTTGGCATCTTGAACCCTGGCACGGCTGCACCGCCAGGTCCACAAGCCAAACACACACACACACACACACACACACACAGAACATGACACACTTCTTTTTGCCTCTGATGGGCCTCGCCAAAATAAAAGCCAAGTTTTCTTTTTCTGTCGAATTACAACAGAATCGTTCTTTATCTTCCTGTTAAAATGATTTTTGAATTTCTTCTGAGTCACCCGACACCCCTGGCCTCCATTTTAACGCCGCCCACAAGCCGCCATTTTGTGGAAGCCCCTTAATATTCTCCACACGGGCCAACACAAACCTCGAGCGCCAAAAAAACCCCAAAATTCAGCACACACACGGCGTCCAGGACGGATCGAACGCTGCCGCCATAAACACTCGACGTGTGAGCGTTTCATCGTTTTATTTTTGTTCCATTAATTATAAAATAAAAGTGCACAAACAGACGAGGCAGACGAGGCTTTGTGTCGGCGAGACGCTGCTGCCAACACGCCGGCCGCCATTCTCTCTCCTCTTCTCTGTTTGTAGTTTATGTCTCTCGCCCCTCCAACAGTGTTTAAAACAGAGAGAAAGAAAGAGAGAGAATCCCGTTAGCCGTCTCCATTGTTGGACGCCCAACCAGCCGCCGCTGCCAAGGAGCTGCTGCCAACTGCAACACACACACACACACACACACACACACACACACACACACACACACACACACACAGAAACACACAGATTTCTTCACATTTTCGATCACAAACACACACTTTTAACATTTTTTGTCACACACACTAACACTCGCCCCATGCCCTGGCCTGTGTGTGTGTGTGTGTGTGGCAATGTGTTTTGTGTTGTGTGTGTGTGTGTGTGTGTGTGTGTGTGTGTGTGTGTGTGTGTGTGGTTGCCCTCTCTCTGTCTCTCCAGCCTGGCAGCCATCTTAAAGCGTTGGCAACCATTTTGAAGCTTCTGTCTGTTTTCTTTGAGCGGCTGCCATTCGCCACCTTCTGCCAGAACAAAAGAGGGCCAATGCCATTACCAGCCACACACACACACACACACACACACACACACACACACACACACACACACACACACCAAGCACTCCAAAAACCCTCCAAAAACCTTCCAGGAACCTTCCAAACGCGTTAAAATGTGCAGCTAATCAGTGCGGGTCTGTAAACTCTGCAGCTCTGCAGATTCTCCAGTGAGTTGAACTGGAAACCAGCCAGTAAACTGGTGTATAAATATAAATGTGTTTGACCTCTGACCTCCGGCTGCTGATTATCATCGGGCCGAGCAGCTAACAGGATGAAATAGCAGCAGACATTTTCAAAGAAGGCATTGATTTGTCTTTTATTTCTCCCTTCAAAGATCCCAAATGTTGAGCCAAAGATGCTCCACTCTGTTCCCGAAACACGGAGACGAAATCGTTCTGCAGGCAGAGCTGCACGATCGCCAGATTTATAAAGATACAGAAAAATAAAAACCATAACAGAGTCAAACCAACACTTTTACAGGTTTATCAGCTTTAAAGTCTGGATTCTTTCTTGAATTGTGTGTCTGTTTGCTGTAACGTGACGTGTCACTCTGCAGGAACAAATCAGGCTGCTTGTAGTTTTCAGAGACAGGAGGACACAATGTCACCTGACTGAAGTGTATGATGTTCTTGCAGCTCAACAGGCAAATCGAGTGAATAATCTGATAAAAGATCGACAAACAACAACAACCAAAAAAAAACCAGATGTGAAATACAACCTCTAAAGGCAAACTATGCAGGATTTTTGCCTCCAAAAGCAGACTTTTACTAAAATAACCCGTCTCGATCATCAGCATCAGAAGTGTGACCCCGCCCTCCACCTGTAACCTTCTTATTCTCTCATTATTTTGCTGCTTTCTCACCCGAAACTCTGGTATTTCTGGTGTGTTTACAGACAGCAACTGACAAATCTGAATGATTCTACCTTAAAAATGCAGCAAAGACATCAGAGAAAACACCTCAGTATCAATTATCTTTAAGTCTCAGAGCTCAACAGAGCACTGAAAACACACTGATCAGCAGGTTTATGCAGGTAAACATGATAAAAATATGCAGTTGACCCCTTTCCCACCAGCAGTTTTTTTCCAGATGTGTAGCCTCTAATTAATATCCGTTAATTCTTTCAAACTCAGTGTCGACTAATTTTTTTTTTTTTGTGATCAACTTTTTTATTGACATTTCATGTCTGTACATGGGGTAATACAAAATGAAAACAAAAGACCTGTGGCGATCCCTCCCTCCCCTCCCTCTCCCCCTGGGTCTCCATAATCCATATTCAGTGAGATGCGCAGGATGTAAGGAAAACAATTTTTTTTTTTTTTTTTTTTTTTTGTTATTGTTGTAAAAAGACAATTACATTAACTCTTTAATTTTATCTGCCATATCTTGCCATGCCAGAATAGTGCCAGATCGTGCACCATGCATCCTCGCCACTGAAAGCTCCATATTAATGATATCACTAAAAGTGTTAATCCACTGAGATTTTGTGACTGTATGTGGTGGTTTCCAGCGTAACGATAGCATCTTTTTAGCAGCAGTGATGCCCGTTAGGAAAATACGTCTACCAATACATGTTAGTTTCAGTGAGGCAGTGTCATTCAGAAGTAGTAAGATGGGAGAGCATGGCACCGTTAAACCCAAAACATCAGACAGAGTGGCACAGACCTCACCCCAAAAACGTTTCACATCCCTGCATTCCCAATACATATGCATGTAGGAACCTGTGAGTCCATCTGTGCACAAGGTGCAGTTTGGGGATGATAACCGTTTCATGAGATAGGCCTTCCTTGGTGTGAGGTAAGTCCTATGAATAAAATTGAAGTGAATCTGTTGGTATTCTGGGTTTTTGGAAGCAATGACAATTGAAGACCATATCCTCTCCCAGTCGAGCAAATCCTCTCCAGTGTACTGTTTCAAGTCTTCAGACCATACTTGTATAATGGGAAGAGCCTTATAGGAAGCAAGCAGTGTCGACTAATTTAAAAAAATTATTATTAAATATAATTTTAAAACGACGTTCGAGCGCCGCTTGATGGACCTCGTGACTGAGATGAGTCACAGAAGTCACTGACGGAGACAACGAGCCGTCACAGCATCGCGTCCCGCCAAGCGTCATGTTTCCATCACTGCCGACTGAAGCTGAAACTGATCAATACCTGCAGAGTCATGTGATCCAGGAATGAATGCTGATTGGACCCTTTCACGCTGATGGAAAAAGCCAGATGTTTGTGTGGTTTTTTGTCTAGTGGGAGGACAGACAGGAAGTTTCTGAATAAATACATAACTTATATACTACAATTAAAAGTTGAAATGACTTTATATATTTGGAGCAACACTGGTGTTTTGGTAAGTAATCCACCTGTTCATTACTGCTCTGTTATATTTATATTACAGTAACACCTGCGTTCATGAGCTGAGGGTTAATTTATCTTAACATCAAAAATAAAGAATTAAATGTTGTTACATAATTCAGTGAAATCATAATATAATTTTTTACTTCTGAAGGTTTGACACAACAAACTGTGTGTGTGTGTGTGTGTGTGTGTGTGTGTGTGTGTGTGTGTGTGTGTGGTCAGTGGTTACATCTGGACTTTGGTCAAATTGAAACAGCGTGTGTTGTTGGGTGGGCGGGGTCAGATTGATGAATTGCTGTATTGATCGCAGCTCTGCCTCACTTACCATAATTATAGCTCTCTAATGGATGATAGTACACACACACACACACACACACACACACACACACACACACACACACACACACACACACACACACACACACACACACACTCCCTCAGCCTCTGTGTGTGTGTGTGTGTGTGTGTGTGTGTTTGAGTCAATATCACAGACTGAAGAAGATAAGTTTCCCTGTTATCATTATTCTTATTTTGGTTTCCTCCTCCTCATCCTTCCTTTCCTTCTTCACTTCCTCTGTGCCTTCTTCCTCCCTTGACCCCTTTCTCTTGTCCATCCTTCCTCTTTCATTTCCTTTTCCTTTCACACTTGCTCCCTTACAGCCTCTTTCCTCTACCTCTTCCTTCCTTCCTCATTTGTGTCCTTCCTCATTTCCTCTGTTCTTTCCTCATTTCTTCTCACCTCCCAATAGTACATCACTCCATCCCTTCCTTCCTCTTTTTGTTTCATCTTTCCTCCTTTATTCCCCATACCTTCCTTCCCTCCTCTGTCTCCTCTTTCCTTCCTTCCTCACTTACATCATTCCTCACCTCCTCTGTAGCTTCATCTTCTCTTGATCCCTTTCTTTGTTTCTTTCCTTCAGCTCATCCTTTCATTCAGTTTCTTCCAACAGTTTATCCTTCATCCCGTCTCCTTCTCATCTCCCTTCTTCCTTACACCTTCCTCTTCCATCCTTCCCCTGTTCTTCACTTATCCCCTTCATCATTTTCCCCTTCCTTTAAATTCCTCCCTTTGCCCCATGTTCCCTTTCTTTCTTCCTTCCTTCCTTTCTTCCTCCCTTCTTCCTTCATCCTTTTGTTTCTTCTTTTCTCCTTTGATTTGTCTTGCTCCCTTCTTTTTTTTTTCCCTAACCCCCTTTCTCAACCCTCTTTCTGTCCTACCTTCTCTCCTCGGTCTCCTTTCTTCCTTTCCCACATCTCTTCCTTTTCTTGTTCCCTTGATCTCAATTTTTATCCATCTGTCTTTTCTACACTACGTTCTTTCCATACATCCTCCCTCCATCACTTCCTTCCTTTCCTCCTTCTTTACTAATGTCCTACCTCACTTCCTCCCTTGGTCCCTGTCTTTATTCTTTCCTTTGTCTTTTTGTTCCTTGTTTCCTCCCTTGCCCCATCTTTCCTCTTTTTCTGTCCTTCCTTCCCTCCTCCATCTCCTTTCTTCCTTCTTTCCTTCCTTACTTCCTGTATACCTTCTTCCTCTCTTGATCCCTTCCTTCCTTCATCATTCATTCACCTTCATTCATTCCTTCCTTTGTCTTTTTGTCTCCCTCACCGCTCGTCTCTCCCCATTTTCTCTCCTTCCTTCCTTCCTCCTTCATCTCTTCCTTCCTCCTCTGCAGCTTGATCAATACTGATAAATTATTGATTGTTCAGGGAGCTGCTCAGATTGACGCCTTTCAAATCTCACATTCCAGCATCCAATCAGAACAGATTCTCAGCTGACAAGCGTCCAATGAGAGTCCAGTCCTGTCTGACCACCATCCAATCAGATTTCAGTCCTGACAAACCAAATATTTCAAGAGGAGACAGAGATGAAAGGACAGGAGGAAGAGGAGGAGAGGGCAGTAAACGAGTGAAGAGAGGAGCAGAGGATGAGGATGCAGGAGTAACTCTCTCTCTGATTGGCTGGTATGATGGAGTAACTCTGCGTCTGATTGGCTGGTTTCAGTGTTTTGGAAACTTTATCACCGTTTTCTATCTCTCACTCTCTCTCCCCGTTCCTCCCCTCTTTTTTTTTCCTCTCCCCCCTTTTTCTCTCGCTGGCCGAGCAGGAACGGATGTCTGGCTCAGATAAAACACACACACACACACACGCACATGCACACGTACACACACACACACACACACACACACACACACACACACACACACACACACACACACTGCGGTGCTTTATCTGTAGTGATTTCACCATAATCTGCTATAGACTCCACTGCCATTAATCACAGTGTGTGTGTGTGTGTGCGTGTCTGTGTATGTGTGTGTTTTTGTGTGTGTGTGTGTGTGTGTGTGTGTGTGTGTGTGTGTGTGTTTGTGTGTTTTTGCGTGTGTGTGTACAGTTTGTCCATCCCTCAACTGTATGGATTACCCAGACTGCAGCAGAAACAGAGAGAGCAGAAAGTACAGAGGAAGAGGAGGAGTATTTCTTACACTCACACTCTCTCTCTCTCACACACACACACACACACACACACACACACACACGTTTTGGACAGTTATCATGACAACTGTGGTTAATTTTTAGTTAATTATTTGGTAATTACCACCTATTTATATGAAATTATGGGACCTGGAAATTGAAGCGTTACCTGAAGAGTTTTTACATTTGGTTGATCTGAAGGTCCGATATGTAACACACGCTGATCATACTGAGTTTTTTATGTGGACCTCGGGAGGAGAGTTGTTGACATGGTAACGGTAACGGTACCAACGGTAAGAATTTGGGATCCAAATAATTAATAAATTTGACTATAAAGCGGAAATAAAATTTGTTCACAGGACTTTTGTGAATGTGAAGATGGATAATTATTCATGCATTCATGTGGTGTCAGAATAATCCTGACTGGGAAAAATCACATAAACACCCCGTCAAGTCGAAAAAAACAAACTTTTTTGTTGTCTGTTAGCATCACATATGGAGACACACAGCATTTACCAAAGTTCAAGTTTGGCTGATGGTGAGAAATTTTCTTTAATTCCTGTATTGAAATACCAATATTTTGTTGTCATGTTATTTGTAATCAGTTACAGGACTCAACAATATTATACCAGTAAATCTGGCAACTCACTTGCCTAAACAGGAATTAAACCATTAAAATATTTGTATTTCAATAATTTTTCATGCAAAATGGCAGAAAAAGCTGTTTTTGTCCATTAAATATGAAGATTGAGTTTATCATCATATTAAGTATCTTTGTTTTTTTCTTTGTTGTTGCCTAAAATGCCTGATTTCACAGCCGCTTTTCTAAAAAGTTGAGATGAAAGTTACAATGTTTTAAGGCTTTCTTTTGCAATGAAATTGCAGGATCAAATGAAAATTGCAGTTTTTTTTTTTTTTTTCACAACAATCAAAGGCAACTTGTCAAAACAACTTGTCAAACTCCAACCTGCTCCTCTCAGTGCCTGTGACAAAATTAAAAAATATAAAAGCAAAAAACTAGCAAAACAAAATATTGACCGGGTTCACTGAGACGATCATGTATGATGTCAAATTTGCGGAAAGGTTTGGATAAAAAACAGTTTGGACAAACTTGCAAGGCCGTGCAGAATTCAAAGGATTGGTTGAATTGCATGAATTGTTGCAACATCACAACTTCCTGGAGGAACTGATTTTCTGACAGTTTTATAGACACTGATTAACTTCACAGACAAATTACTGACGTCTTTGTTGTTATTTAATATCTGCTAATAAAACAATTTGTACAGGGGCAAGTAAAAATTGATCCTGGGCACAGATTTCTGACCCACTTGCCTGATATTAATGTTGAGCCCTGTGGTATTAAGTTGTAAGAGTTAGTTTCTGTCCATGTAGAATGATGTAGATGAATTTCTTAGCATTAATCCCGATAACAAGTCAGGTAAAGACATATTTTAGTGGTTTTAGGGGCAAAATAAGTTTGTGATATATAAATATATATATATTTAAACCAACCATCATCCAGATGGCACAGCAACAACCCTAAACAAACGTCCATGTTGTTTCCAAATTATGATGTAACAACTTGTGAACACACCAAAGAAGAAGAAGAAGAAGAAGAAGAAGAAGAAGAATCTCCCAACTTGTGAAATGGGAGAATCCGAGGAGCACCTGAATGCAGCATTGTTCTTTACAATCAGCAAACCTGAAGTTACAACCGTCTGATGTCACAGTTGATTCAATATCAACAGATTTCACAAGTGATGACTTTTTACAGCGTGCAGGGTCCACACACACACACACACACACACACACACACACACACGCACGCACGCACGCACGCACGCACGCACGCACGCACGCACGCACACACATCAAACAAAGCTATTGGCAGCAGAGACAGATACACACACACTCATCCAGGCGGTGTGACCAGGTGGTTTGTGGGTAAAAGGCTCTGGCACATCGCCACACACACACACACACATATACACACACACACAGATGGTAACCAGCCCTCACTGTTGTCTACCTCGCTCCACCTCTCTCTCTCTCTGCGTACAATATCCTCGTGCACAAGCTCACGTTCACGTCGCCAACCAACATAAGCCCTGCTGAACTGAGCGACACACACACACACACACACATACACACACACACACACACACACACACACACACACACACACACACACACACACACACACACACACACAGGCTGGTGTTTATCTTTGTGTCTGGGTGAAATGATTCATTGATTAATTGAGAGCTGATCTGTATATTAATCAATGACCATTCTGATAATCAATCATTACAGTTCATAAAGTTTGTCATCGAGTAAAACAAACATGAGGATCAGCTGATTGTTATTTATTAACTCTTCAATCAGATGAGAAGTTTGATGAATAACTTTAAATTAAACATAAAAATCTATATATCCAGTGTTTGAACTTCTGATTACTTTTACTGATTACTGATTACTTTATTAACTCTTTCACCACCAGTGTTTTTAAAAGAAATCGCCAGCATTTTCAACAAAAATGATCCTGATTTTTCAACAACCACAGAATATTGAGTTCTGTGAGTATGTGAACATGGAATACATGAAAAGAAAGAACAGATCTGACAGTTTCAGACACAAAAAAAGAAGTTTTGTTCAAACTTCATTCATTGTTTCAAGAGGAGAGGATCAGGGCGAAGGAAAGGAGACATCAGAGGAGGAAGATGATGACTGCAGTCCAAACAAGAAACAAGAAGTAGATGTCATGTCATGTCATGTCATGTCATGTCATGTCATGTCAAATATAGTAAAAATACAGTTTTATTTGAACAGTCCCAAAGATGCCATCTTCAAATGTCTTGTTTTGTCCAAACACCCAACAAAATTCACTTTACTGTGATTCACTTTACAGCTGAAAAATGACTAAAACAGTCATCAAAACAATTAAAATCAACAATTAATTTTCTTTTAACTGACTAATCAATAGACATGACATCATTTAAGCAGCATGTGCAGCATTCTGAGACAAGAAAGACTGAACTGATGGTTTAAATGACATGGTTAAAATACAGGATACAAGTTTTTATTGATTTTCTGAAACCATGTCTTATTTGTGGACATGGTCTCTGCGTCCTGCAGCTGCAGCCTGACGGAGTTCATCTGTCATTACTGACATTTTAAACATTTGCAGATGAATCGATAACGAGAACAGTCATTAGCTGTGACTTTACTGATTTTAAAAAGAACTTCCATCACTATTAAATGTGGATTCCCCGTCACTGTGTGTGTGTGTGTGTGTGTGTGTGTGTGTGTGTGTGTGTGTGTGTGTGTGTGTGTGTGAACATATGGAAGAGGATGGAGGCGTCGCTACACAGCTGCCTAACCCATGCAACACACACACACACACACACACACACACACACACACACACACACACACACACACACACCCGTAGTACACCATGTTCTGCAGTGTTATATGGTTCACCAACAGTAAGGTGGAGCCTAAAATCAATGTTGGATTTCTTTTAACCATCTTTTCCTGAACTGAACCAACCAAGATGTTAAAGTGGAGACGAAATGAAAATTTTTAACTCTTTCAGACCATATTGTGACCAAATTTAACAATATATGCAAAAACTGTCCATCCAATTCAAAGATTTAAAACTTAATTGTCAATTAAATGAGAAATCTGTCATATCTTTCTGTCATTTATCATAAATGACCATGATATGTTAGCAGAGATTAAGGAAACATGTTCTTGTTTGCCTGTTTCTCATTAATTAGAGTTCAAATTAATGCCGAATGTTTGTCAAATGAGTCAGTGTCTGTTTATGAGTCATAAGGAATCATTAATAATCTTTTAGAAAGAGTCGATGTTTATAACAATTAAACTGAGCAAAATGTTTGGCAGTGAACACAATGTTTCACACATCCTGCGGTCCTGCAGGGTTCCTGCGGTCCTGCAGGGTTCCTGCGGTCCTGGAGGGTTCCTGCAGCCTGCCTGAGTTTCCTAAAGTTTGAGGAGGAGGAGTCGAGAGGAAACAACCTGGTTCAACTTCAGATTGTATCTGAAATAGATTCAAGCTATTTAATATACATCCAAAAAATAATCAACTCAAAAACCTTGACTTTTTGTAGTTTAATTACATACAAATTTTCCATGTTGCATTTAATACCATGAACTTCCTGTCACGTTGACTCATTGTGAATAAATTAAAGTCAGATTTAATTAAGTTAATGCAAACTTTAACCAACTGTGTTGGAGTGTGACATACATGACCTGCTTACATTCAGAAGTATATTCACATTATATTTGGATAAAAAAAATAAATATATCTCAGTTACTGTTTATTTAAAAATATTGTTTCATGTTCATTAGAGCCAAGAATCATTTATTTATGGCTCCAACTCACTAGCTGGACTTCTGTAGTCATGTTTGGACGTGACATAGAGACACATTGCTCCTTCATTGCAGATAAATAACGGTTGCAGTTGTGGCTCATGGGACAGAATTGTGGCAAACTTTAAGTCATTTGCTTGATTCCCTGAAGTTGTAGGTTTTGGGCACGTGTACCTCCCATGACCCACTCCTCCTCCCCTCCTATGACCTCCACATTTTGTGACATTGTGCCTTTATTACATAATTATGATCATCTTTTAACTCCGACAACAGAATCAGACTGCTGAAGAAAGCAGCTTTCTTATGGAGATTAAACTGTGTGTGTGTGTGTGTGTGTGTGTGTGTGTGTGAGTGTGTGTGTGAGTGTGAGTGTGTGTGTGAGTGTGAGTGTGAGTGTGAGTGTGAGTGTGTGTGCATGAGTGTGTGTGTCAAAGGGGGTGTCGGGGGTTCCCTGAAAACATTTCCTCATGTTACAAAACCCAGAAAAAGCCCTCCGCCGGCCCACAATGCATCACTACACACCACAGAAACAACAGCACTGCCGGGAGAGAGACAGAGGGGGGGAGGAGGAGGAGGAGGAGGAGGAGGGAGGGGTCCAGACAGAGAGAGGCAGAGGTCAAGCTGTCTGTGAGGAGGTGGGAGAGAGGTGGGAGAGAGGTGGGAGGAGGAGGAGGAAGGGAGGGAGGGAGGGAGGAGGTGACCCGGGGCTCTTCACAGCCTGAATAGAAGCTCCCGCGGGGCTCTCAGTGTTTGGACGTTTGCTTTTGTCCGACATACTTGTTCCTCTTTTCTGCTTCTATGGACGTAATCTGCTCCACACTTCTCCTCCGGACAGCAGGAGGAGGAGGAGGAGGAGGAGGAGGAGGAGGAGGAAGGTGAGGTATGGCAGGAGTAGGGAAGCTATTTTAGAAAATTACCGAACCTTTTTCAGACATGGAACTGTACTGTACTTGTTTTTTTGTAAATCTCCAGTCATTGTGTTGTTTCAGGATCATGTTTCTCTCTGTGATCCATCATCTTTTCTTTTAACACTCAGTCAGTGTTTGTTGAAGTTTTAAAGATAAATTCTTTCTCATTCTTTCTTGATATTCGTCTTCAGCTGCTCAACAGTCCACAGTCTCTGTTGTCGTATTTTGTGCTTCATAATGCACCACACATTTTCAATGGGAGACAGGTCTGAACTGCAGGCAGCTCAGTCTAGGACCTGAACTCTTTTACTACAAAGACACACTGCTGGAACACGTCCACAATGTGTCTCAGCGTCATTTCTCTGAAGCAAGCAAGGATGGCGTCATATGTCGCTCCAAATATCCCCATACCATCACAGTTCCTGTCTTTTTAAGCTTTAATACCCAATCATGATCCTGTCATCTGTTACCAACTCACCTGTTTACCTGCGAGATCTTCCAAACAGCTGTTTTTGGAGGGTTCCACAACTTTCACAGCTCCTTGAGTTGCTCCTTTTGCAACTTTTTTGTTAAGTGTTGCACGCATCAAACTCAGACTGAGTGAATATTTACAAAAAATAATACATTTTGATCAGTTTGAACATTATAGATCTTGTCTTGCACTGTATTTATTAGAATACAAGTTGAAAACGATTTGGAAATCATTGCATTCTGTTATTTACATTTTTCAAAAGTGTCTCCAATTTCTTTGTGGAGTGGGACCAAGTCAAGCTTTGCAAGCCGCAACTTAGTCTTAAGTCTTTGTGCTTATGTCCAAAATCAAGTCCAAAGTCAAGACCAACAAGTCCCATAGAAAAAGAAATAAAATTAAAGTCTACCAGCAGCTCTGACTTCTGACTTCTAAGCTAAATGGAACACACCATAAGTCATGTGACTGAAGTCCTCACCTCGGTTACTGAGAGACTAACTATCAGACTTTGGTCTTCTTAGTATGAAAAATATAGAATAACCGATTATTCTTGACACTTTAAATCAACATTTTGTTAAAACAAATAAAACTGTTTTCACCAGGAGACTCTGATTTAAAACCTAAGCAGCAGAACTCCCAGAATGCTCAGCTGCAGCAGCAGACAGGGGTCAGGCCAATCGTTGACGAATACATTTCCTGCTTTTATTTTTTCCTCTGGAAACAGGAAGCGAGCAGTAAATGGCCTTTTGATACCTGACTGCAGTTTTTCTCTCTCTACTTCTCTCCCCGATGCACCAGAAAAACCTCCAATTAAGACAAATCTGTCCTCCCTGATGCCGCCGTCTCCTTCCCCCCTTCCCATCATGCCTTTCTGTTTCTGTTAAATCCTCAGTCTCTCTCTCCGGTCTGCAGCCTCGGGCCAGCCGGGCCTTCGACAAAAAAAACACACAAAGAAAGAAATCAACAGACAGAAAGAGCAGCAGTGAAACCAGCAGCGTCTCTGCGGTTTTAATTTGGCATTGTCTTCCTCTGACGCCCCGAAAGGCAACAAGATGAAAAAATGCATGAAAAAATCTAAAAACACACACTCACACACACATATATCAGCAGCCCCCTCCTCCTCCTCCTTGCTCCCACCTCCTCCTCCTCCTCCTCCTCCATCGCTGCAAACAAACAAGACGAGCAATCGCATTCGGGCGCAAAAGAGTGGAACCACATCAAACACAGATGCTAATCCTTTCTGGATCCGCAGCGCGTCCTCCTTACTATTAATAGTGCTGGAAGGAGGAAAGAACATTATGGCTTTAATTTATTTATTGTGTCGACGTATTAAAAGACGTCGACGCCTCGACGCCGAGGTCCCTCTCGCTAAATTAGAAACAATATCAAATCCTGCTTGGTTTACTGATAACCTATTTATGAAGAGGATCAGAACGTGGCTTCTTCACCCCTCCAGCACGACCCTGCACACCCCCTCTACCTCACCCCCCTCCATCATTCCTGCTGATAATCACACACTGAACCATGTCAGAGAGGGGGATTCTGGGAGGCTTGGTGGTTTTCCAGCTGATGGTTCGAATTAGAAACAATCAGCTGCAGATGATCGTCTGCAGGATCTCCAGTAATATCGAAAACATTCATAGAAAACTGCAGCTACCATGATGCATTGCAGCTGCACAAAATTGCAACAAGACAAAACCAAGAAGCAACATGCGGTCGGATGAACACAGATACTCCAGTTCAAGTTCAGGCTGCAGGACAAAGTTTGCAGTGTTACCAGCATCATTTGCAGAGTCAGGTGGTTTGATGGAGAACTTTTCACAAAGAGGGAACCAGACTAATCAGCCTGTAATCAACATCTTGATCGATAGATCTGAGTTAAATCAGTGACATGAGAAACTGGGGCGATGAATGAGGTTGTAATGGCTGCACTGAACATGTGCATGGATATGATTGGATGTTACTAGTCTGGTGATCAGAAAGCCAGTGATGGTGAAACATGAATGAAACAGCTGATGCTACAATCAGATCTAAACAACTCATGAAGACCCTGGTTACCTACATGTGCTGCAGGCGTAAAGGTGCTGAACTGATCTTTCTCTCACCTCGCTTCTCGTCGTCTGTCTACAGTCAGTTATCTAATAAAGGGATAAACCCTCCCTCACACAAAAAGCACTTTGCAACATTCATGTCACATCAGAGTGTTTATAACTGGAATGTGAACATATCACTCAAATCTACATCCAACGCCTGATATACACACAGGAGACCACCTCAACTGGCTCCTTTCTACACAAAGGAGCAGCAGCTCTGCTCTGAGTCCCTCACAGATGACTGAGCTTCTCAACTTATCCCTGAGGAAGATGCCAGGCACCCTCCTGAGAAAACCCATTTCAGCCGCTTATGACTTTTTGACCTCATCGTTCAGCCCTACCACTGTCCATCCTGTATGATGTAAACACAAAATGATGCACATCTTCAGCATTATACAGACTAAAACCCAAAACTTACAACATGGTAAAAGTTGTTCTCACACTGTATGAAAATGAACTTCAGTCCAAAAAGTGAGTTTTGATGTGTAACAGAGTCACAGCAGTAAAACTAACACTGATAATTCTTCACATGCAGAGAAACAAACTCTGTCTGATGCAACTGGACTCACATGTGTTTCTGGTTTAGACTGAGAATTTTAATCCTTAATGGTGCTTTACAGAGCCCTCATTACTGAGGCATGCTGGGAATGAAGGAACAGCAAGACAAGGATGAGGAGGAGGAGGAGGAGGAGGAGGAGGAGGAGGAGGAGGACCAGGAGAAGAAGAGGAAGAGGAGGAGAAGGAGAAGAAGAGGAAGAAGAGGAGGAGGACCAGGAGGAGGAGGAGGAGGAGGAGGAGGTAGGGGTGAGAAGGAAGGAGGAAGAAGTTGAAAGATGCCTCGAAGTCTTCGCCGGCCTCAAGAGCTTTCTGCTATACACACACACACACACACACACACACACACACACACACACACACACACACACACAGAACGCTGCAGGGAGGAGGAGGTCAGAGGTCAAACTGGGTGGGTGGAGCAGAATGGATACTATTTGAAATTGAAAGGAATAATGATTGCTGTATGTGTGTGTGTGTGTGTGTGTGTGTGTGTGTGTGTGTGTGTGTGTGTGTGTGTGTGTCCTCTCTTGTTTCCACACAGATCTAAGAGAAGCCGTCAATTTTTTTTTTCCCAAATGAAATTAAATTCTCGTCTTCACAGAAACTGCATACACAAAAAGCGAGCGCCAATATGATTTCTGATCAATAAATGATGTCATCAATCATTGATGGGAGGGGCTTCTGAGTGACAAAACACAAACAAACATTTGTGTCCTTTCTTTCCAGAAATGATAGAATGATAAATAACTGATAAATGATAATCGAGTGCTAGAAGATGCAGAGGCTGTGGCGTTAAACGGTTGCCATGGGAACAAAGAGCATCAGGTCGTCGGAACAAAGAGCATCAGGTCGTCGGGTACCACAACAAACTGGAGGATCAGAGAGCCAAGAGGTGAAAGGTCAGAGGTCACAGCAACAAGTTCTGATTTAAGACGAGAGTGATGATGATAGAGGAGGAAAGAGAGGGATGAGGAAGAGGAGGATGAAGAACAACAAGAAAATCAAGAAGAAAGAGGCAGGTGATGCCAAACCAGGTGTTAAAGTGCTTAAAAAGGGCTAAATAAATAAAACTTTTGATAATCAATTAATCATTTGAGTAATTTTTCATGCAGAAAAGTCAGAAAATGCTGTTTTCAGTGTCTCCAATACGGAGATTTCCCACTTTTCTCTGGGTTTTATGCCATTAATGTACAGGACAGCTGAAGACATGACAGGAAACTGACATGCAGCAAAGGACTGCAGGCAGAAGTCAAACCCACACACCGTACAAACTGAGCTACCACGAGTGAACAACTGACTTTGAGCAAACAGATTCTGAAAACTACAGGATCTCCGTCATCACGCTGAACATCAACAGCAGCGCAACATTTCTCCCTCAAATACGCAACGTAAACATGAACAGCTAACTTTAGCTAACATTAGCTAAGAATTAATGTTATGTGACCAGCACAAGTAGCCAAACATGATGTATGATATGCTGCTGTATAATATTGCTAACTACAAACTTTGCTAACAGCTGGACAAAACAAATACACACACATGATGATGATGTATTAACAGCAGTATGAGTCTGTGTTAAATTAGCAGCACTTACTGTGGTGAGAAATATTAATTTTTAAATCAGTTCTCCTTTCGTTCCCACAGTCTTCTACTAAAACAGCTCAGCAACAGAGACAGGCAGAGTTGAGGGGACAAAATCTAAAATATAAAGTTCATATAGAAACATAGTTTAATCTTTATAGATTATATTGATGCCGAAATGACAAGAAGACTGTTGACATTGTTTTTTATCTTGTGTTTCTGCAGTTTTGTGTTTTTATGGAAACATAAGGAAATGTTACAACATTTTACATTTCTTAAAGGGAGTTTGGTGTAATATTTTCTTTACAGAGTGCAGGGAGCTTTAGTTGAATTCAAAAGGCTAATATGTTAATTTTTTAACATTTTGTCATAACTACAGAAACACAAGGTAACTGTTAAAATATGAAAAGGTTGTCTGATGTTGACTGTGGTTAGTTATTGGTTTGTATAATGGTTTAATAATGTGTTTATTGATTACTGACAGGGTCTGATCAGGCTGTTTTGTCTTTAGAATGTAATAATCACTTACTGTTACTGCATCATTGGTTTGGTGCCTTACATTTCTGGTCTGTAAATATGATTTAAACTCATGAACTCTGATCTCAGGACTGAAGCTGTCAAAACTAACACAAGGACAGAGGAAGATGAAGAGGAAAGTGCTGAGATGAAAAAGAGGAGGACGAGTTCTTACAGGATGATTCCCATTCGACAGGTTCAATAAAGTTGCAGAGAAAAGAAATCACTGCAAAGGAAGAGGAAGGCAGAGAGGAGGAGGAGGAGGAGGAAGAAGATGCAGATGAAGACGATGAGGAGGAGGAGGAGGAGGATGAAGAGTCGGAGGTCTTACAGTGTGACTTCAATCCCATTTTGCAGCGGCTGAAGAAAAAGAAAATCAATGGTAATGGCTTTGCAGCAGCGAACCTTCAGCTGGAATTAAAGGCAGCAAACAGAAGATTGGAGACGACCCCCCCCCCACACCGCCTTCCCACAATGCACTGGGCTCCTTCTATTCCCGCTAACAAGAAAGTTTACCACCACCAAACCGCCCCCCCCCCCTCCGACTTCCCACAATGCATCTCTGCAGAGGAAAGGAGAGGAGAGCAGTGTACCTCTGCTTTCCAGTAACTGAGAAATGATAGAATGATAAATAACTGATTAATGATAATCGAGTGCTAGAAGATGCAGAGGCTGTGGTGTTAAACGGTTGCCATGGGAACAAAGAGCATCAGGTCGTCGGGTACCACAACAAACTGTGGTAGAGAGAGAGAGAGAGAGCCGAGAGGTGAAAGGTCAGAGGTCACTGCCGCAAGTTCTGATTTAAGACGAGAGTGATGATGATAGAGGAGGAAAGAGAGGGATGAGGAAGAGGAGGAAGGAAAAGAAGAACTGGATTTCCTACACAATGTCAAATGTTATTTCTGAAGAAAAATGTGTGTGAACTATGTTTTCTGTCATTGAGATGAAACTGACGTTTTTCTCAATTTAAAATTGATTAAAATAAAACTTTTAAGCCGGAGGTACACTTGCTGTTTAACCATGTTTGCATTTGTGTCTGTCTGTGTAACGGAGGAGAGGACGACCATCGCTCCTAATGGACGCACGACATGTGAGGCAGCCAAGATGTATAGGGGTGCGCATATGAACACATAGTTCAGTTGTTTAGTCTTTAAAATGTCCAAAAATGTTGAAAAATGTCAATCAGTGTTTCCCAAAGCACAAAACTCCAATGTCTTGTTTTGTCCACAAGCCAAAAATATTCAGTTTACTGTCAGAGAGGAGTAAAGAAACCAGAAAATATTTACATTTAAGAAGCTGAAATCAGAGAATTTTGACCTTTTCTTAAAAAAAACCCAAAAAAACCCCAAAACACTCAAACTGATTAATTGACAATTAATTTAATTGTAGATTAATAATTGATAATTTAATTAAAGTAACTAAAGAATCTCCAGCCTCAAAGGGACTCTTTGCTCCCAAATCAAAATCACATATTTTTACAAACTAGTCGAGAAGTCTAATTTGCTTTCCATCAGAAACATCAAGTTTCAGTTAAAGCCTCTGAAAAACTCTTTGATATCAAAGTTTAGTTTGTCATGAAGCATTGACAAAGATTTGAATGAAAATAAAAGTCCATAACTGTTAGAAAACCTGGTTTAAAAACAGCTCGTTTTGTTGTTTAGATCATTTCTCAGACTGTGTGGGTGTGTCAGCTCACGCTCGCTGTAAACACAGGCAGCAGCAAAAACATATTTTAGGACATAAACAAAGAACCACCTAGAAAAAAAAATCAATATTAGTTTAAGTGTACGCTATATTTAGAACATGTTTGCTGCTTTACTTTGTCATCAGACGGCCGTTTCTAATGGGGAACTGCAGCTGCTCGCTCTGGTCTCTTCACCACCAAAGTCCATGGACAGAAACAGTGTTTTTTACCTCGCAGGACACACGGGGAGTTGTAGGAGTTAGTTAGTTAGTTTGTGTTATTGTTTGACTTCAGTGTGACTTCGGTGTTTTAATATGTTAGTTTGGGTCAAAACTAATGTTAGTTTTTGTGGATCGAGGCAGTGATCATCCAGCAGCTCCACAGTGCTGCCAGGAATAATTCCAGTTTTTTTCAATGGAGTTTGGTGGCAGTGAAGAGAGCACAGTGTTACTGTCAGTAAAGACAAGCAAAGTGGGGAAAATCTTCTAAATATAGTGTACACTTAATCTGATATTGATTTCGGCAGAGGAAAATCACCGTTTGTGTCAGAGAAGTGATATAATGTTGTTGAGTTGCTCAGACTCAGAGAGCAGCTGCAGCTGCAGGAGAACACAAGTCCACATCGCAACTGACAAGGACTTTTTATGATTGGTTTGTGGAATTAAAATCATGCAGAAACACACCCAATTCAAACCCAATACAGGAAAAGGTGGAATAAGATAGATGACAATACTTCAAATTTGGATTAAATCTGATTTATAATACTTTCTATATGCTTTTGAATATTATTTATATGGATTTGGGTTTGCAGAGGCTTTAAGTGACGAGTTTACAAAGTACGAAAATGTAAAAATGTACTGGCCACCAAATTTAGGAGCCTGGTGGTCTGTAGGCCCAAAGATTAAAAATAATAGCATCTAACCTTGTAAAGAGAGAAGAGGAGGTTTTGAGTAGAAACAGATGAGGATGAGTTTGAGTTTGAGCCAGGAAACACACACACACACACACACACACACACACACACACACACACACACACACACACACACAATTCACTGATATTTCTCTGTTTCACTGTAAAACATCACGATGAGACGTTTGTCACCTGACTGCACTGAAAGACCTTCTCATCACACACACTCTTTATGACATCACATGTAGTGCTGCTCTGTTACTGTGTGTGTGTGTGTGTGTGTGTGTGTGTGTGTGTGTGTGTGTGTGTGTGTGTGTGTGTGTGTGTGTGTGAGCATTAAGCCAACTGTGGTACAGCTGCATGATCCCTTACAAATAAAATGAATAAATAAAAACCAATAATCATGAAAAGAAGTTTGTTTTTATTATTAAAGATTTATTTCTAAGACTCTAATATAGAAAAATTAAAATTATTAAAGTGGGGAAAATAAAGTCAAAATTCAAGATAGAAATATTCATCCAAAAAATCAACTATTTTGTTTATTTTTTTGTTTTATAGTAGAGTGGATGATTTAATGCCAGTGATGAAAACAATATTTAGGAGGATGATACAACCACCATGTGGCTGACAGGGCAACACACACACACACACACACACACACACACACACACACACACACACACACACACACATATCATCTGCTGCACACATTCCTTGCAACCAGATCCCTGTGTGTGTGTTATGACATCATGGCTGACATGGCTTAACCCCTTCTGAGGTGGCGAGAACTCAACGACCTGAGGAGAGGAGAGGAGAGGAGAGGAGAGGAGAGGAGAGGAGAGGAGAGGAGAGGAGAGGAGAGGAGAGGAGAAGAAGGAGGAGAGGAGAGGAGAGGAGAGGAGAGGAGAGGAGAGGAGAGGAGAGGAGAGGAGAGGAGGAGAAGAAGGAGGAGGGCGAGAGGAGAGGAGAGGAAAAGAGAGGAGGAGAGAAGAGGAAAGGAGAGGACGAGATGAAAGGAGAGGAGGAGGGAGAGAGGAGAGGAGAGAGAAAAGAGAGAAGGAGAGGAGAGGAGGATAGTCTGAAGTCCAGTTAAAATGTTGTTACCTGTCTGCTCACTGAGGTCATGTTTTAGGTGAGTTTAAACAATTACACTCTATGAGCTAATTTAAATGTCATAAGATTCAAAATAGTTAAATTTGGCTCCATGCATTTATTATTTTTACTCTCTTATCACTGACCTGCACTGTAAAAACAAAGAATAGATGAGAGGACTTCAAATTTCAAGGCAATTTGAGTCCAACTCAACACTTTTGAAATAAACAGTTTTGTTGATCTGTAATCTTTAGTTGAGATAATTTAATTTACTTCTTTAGATAAACTGAGTTTTATAAAAACTAAAAAAATGTTCACAGTGAGCTGTGAATCTGATTCGTCTTTTTTAGTGCCTGAAAAATTAAATAGTTTTAATTGGAAATGTTAAAATATTAACTTTTACTTTCACTTCAATTAATTTACTCAATATTTTTTTAAATACAGTGTTTTGAGTTTCTAAAATTCAAATATTTCAGTTTATTTAAAGAGGAAAAGTTAATTATCTTAACAAAAGATCAGTAGTTGATAAACCTCTAAATCAAAAACCTTTGGCAGTCTGTTGCCTTGAAATTTGGAGTTTTTACAGCGTGTCACACTGTGAGAGAGACTGTGGGTACACCTGGACAGGTGAGCAGTTCACCACAGGCCTGACACACACACACACACACACACACACACACACACTTTTCACTCACACACACACACACACACACACACACACACACACACACACACACACACACACACACACACATTTCACTCACACATATTGTATGAGAATATTTACATTTAACAGTTTAAAGAATCCTGCGACGTGATTGGTCAGTAGCATCACTACAAAACAAATTACTCTTCATAGACATTAAGATTGTAAAATAATGTATTCCTTTCAAATGAAAGTAACTAGTAATCTGTAGCGTATTGTAAGTTATGTTTCACAGTATTCTAACTATGAGTGAGATGAAGAAGACTGTTATCAGGTAAATATGGCCGACTCGACACGTTTGTTCGACCTGAAATATTCAGACGATGAATAAAAACACCTTTAACTTTAATTCTGGATTTCTGCTCACAATCTTCAGCTCATGACATCCTGGTATGACTCTGGTATTTCTGAGGCTAAAAACTTTTTATTTGACTTGACGTTTCAGTTTCTTTAATTTAATCTCTATTAAAACTGCTGTCAATCAATCTGGGAGCAACACCAACATCCAATCACATGGGCTGGATGTTGGTGGAGGGCGGAGCTACAGTTTTACATCACTGATACAGAAAAATGTACAACAGAGGAAAAAGTCCCATCTGTTGGGTGTGGCTGAGATGAGGGGTGAGTCAGAGGCGGAGGGGGGTGAGTCAGGTTGGGGTGAGGGGCTGCTGGGGGTGAGTCACGGGGGTGATGGGGGTTAATGTTGTGAGTGTTTTGGGCTCCTCCTCTGGGAACAGAACATTCCTGCATGATCCTCTTTTACCTCCTGATTCACTGGAACAGAGAAGCCAGCAGACATGATGAGATTAACCCCCCCTCCATCCCCTCCACCTCCCACCCTCACCCACCACCCATCCTCCACCCTCTCTCTCTCTCTCTGTGTCACTGTGTTCTGGATAGTCTCTCGCTAGTCTCTTTCATGACTCCATAACGAAACACGTCGATCTGCTTTAAGCTGCACGACTGAACACACACACGGACTTCACACACATCCAGAGGTGGATGTACGAGGGCAAAGGTTGCCATGTTTTTTAATAATAATGTTTATTTCTCTGGCATAAAAAGGGGAATAAATAATAACAAAAACAATAAATATCAATTTTGCTATCAGCTATTAGCCTAATTATTATTTTATCTGTATCATATTGGCCCAGAATTTCACCATTCAGCTCCAGAGTTGCTGCTGTCTGTTTTCAGACAGAAAGATTTTTTTTTTTTTTATCTCTTTCGCAGGTCAAAGGTTAAAGTCTGCTGGTTTCCACAGACTCAGAGTCAGAAAGTGGAGTCAGTTTCAACACACAGGCACAGTTTCATCATCAGAGTTTAAGTCTGAGAACTTGATTTGATGATGGACAGTTTGACTCCGTTTCATTTCAGGTTCAAAGAGAAGATCAAGTTTAATTCTGCAAATTGTTTTCTTTAGAAGTGTCAGAAAGATTTTTGTTTTATTAGATTAAATGTTGTTGTCCAGGTTTGATGTTGATAGAATGTGTTATTCAGTTCCTACATTCATATAAAGGCTTTTCAAATTCAATAATTATTTTTGGCGAAATGAAAACTAGGGAAGCACCGACTGACCAACCACGTTTTTTTGTACTGGTCGTTTTCACATACGATGGTCACGTCATGGACGCAGCGACGCAGACAGTAACGTCACAGCAACACACACTCAGACACATGCTAGCATGAAGTCAGCGTTAGTGACAGATCCCAAGAACAGGATATAGAGGAGACAGTCTCCATGGAGACGGAGCAGCTGGGTGGCTGGCCGTGTCTCTGGATGGTAAACGGTAAATTCACAGACTGAAGAATAAACAACCTGTTGATGCGTCTCCTCGAATATTTTCTCATTCAGACTCGTTTCACTTCTGCTCCTGTTTTTCTCACTGCAAAGTTTTACTGCAGCAAACTGAAGAACCGCGTCGGTCTCCGGTTTGTTCACATGAAATCTTAATATCAAAAGACTTGGATGTAACCTGGAGCACTTCTGGAGAAAATGTAAAAGTTATTTAATAATCAGTAATGTAATTTTATATTAAGAAAACTTTTGTGGATGTTTGTGTTTTCTGTCAATTATAGTTCTTAGAAAGACTGAAACAGAAACTGGCCAAAATCAGAATCAGCCAAGAAAATTGCAACCAGTGCATCTCTGATGAAAACAAAAAATGCACTGACACTTCACTGACAGTCTAACTCTGCAAATACAAAGGAAGCAGAATGAACTTTGTGCTTTTAAATAATTTATTATAAAGGTTTAGTTTAACTTTGTTTAAGTAAAAAGAGTGACAATGAAACACAGGGTTGATTTGTGGGTCAGTGTGAGCTGAGGTGATCGATGATGAAAGTGTGTCATTGTGTCACAGAGCTGCAGATATTTCAGAGTTGAGACAGAAAGCTGCTGTTTCACAACATCCAGATGGCGTTTCACTGAGCAGCGAGCGGCGGTGAAAAGGTGAAGAGATATTTAAGGTAAAGGCCTCTCACTGAGCGAGGTTTCTCATTGGTCGAGCCTCGATGGACTCGTGGCAGGACATCGGGGTCATCTCTGCATCCTGATAGAAGATCTCGCCTCTGTTCTTTTTTGTTGTTGTTGCTCTCAGACTCTCTCTCCCTCCCTCTGTTCCTCCCCTCCTCCTCCTCCCTCCCTCCTCCCTCTGATCTTGTCAGATGATCTGTTAGCTTCCTCTGTTACTCCTGTTACTCCTGTTACTCCTGTTGTTTCTGCTGTTGTTCCTTCCTCAGCGTCGAGCCGCTAATATGCCGCAGCGCGCCGTTAATGACCCGCAAAAACACAATAACAAACGCCTGCTTCTCATATGCATATTTAATGGAGACAGCTGAACAAATTACATATTTATGGATTATAAGATCAGGAGAGGGGGGGGGGGGCACGATGCCATTAGCAATGCAGACAGGTACGAGGGTCCCATCTGCACCGGCATCTGTACGGCAGGAGGGGCCCCGGGGCCCGGCGGGGCGGGGAGACGCCTGTTACCACCAACAGAACTGAAGTGCTTCGTTGTTAACAGGAAGAGTATACAAGTATTTAATTCACAGAATCTCGTTAAAGTTCTGTATAGCTGTAGAAAACCTTGATAAAGTTGTTTATTTCTGGACCAATCACTGCTCAGCACGGCTCTACACATCGTTCTTTATTTCTGAGGGATTCACATCAGGTTCTTCAGGTTCTCACATCGGTGTGAACCTGCAGATCAGGAGTAACTCATGCAGAAATATAGAAAACTCTCTGGAGATGTGGTGGGAGTGAGATCAGACTTTGATAGAATCACCTCTGGATGTGCAGCCGTTCACGTCCTCACTGAAGCTCTCCTCAGATCTACAGCAGCCTGGTGAAGCACTGAACCCATAGGAGCAGCAACGCTTTTGAAAAAATAATTGCAAATGTGAAATATTAAGTTTGAAAGACAGCGAGGAGCTGAATGAGGTCGGGGTGATTCCTGCATGTGGGTGGAACCGAACAGGGATTCGACAGCAGCTGCACAAAGGCTGGATGTTCCTCTCGGTTGTGGAGATGCATTCATAAGAAGTCTGTAAGTGTCACGGACTGTGTAAATCCACAACTCATTGAGGCCACAGGGGGCCTCAGGTGGACTTCATGCACACTTCACCTGAATAATGTGGAGCAGTGAAGCCAAGCGAATGAGAAGCTGGTTTACATCCAACCAAGAAACAGAATGAGAGGATTTTGGCCTGTGATAAATACAGGGATCCTAAACTGTTTCCAAGTCAAATTCAAGCACTGTTCAAGCATTTCCAGGGTGCATTTTCAAGCTCTTCCAGCACCTTACAGCTGACATATTTATATTCACTTTATATGGTCGAAATGATTCAGCCCTATGTCATTTCTTCATCACATTAAATCAGATCTGATTGTGTCATAAACAACCAAAATTATGTTTTCATGATTGCATTCTACAAATTCTACATTAAAATTCAAGCATTTTCAAGCACTTACAGAACAGGAGAACTCCTTAAATACAGATTTACTGGGGTGTTAAAGCCAAAATGTCACCAACACCTAAAGCAGTGATACATTACTCCATGATTATTAAAGTTTGAAAGTTTAAAGTTGGTGGATCAGATACATGTTGAATTAAACACTGACTCATAACACTGTTAATCACTGTCTATCGTGTGTGATGATATATGAGGAGTTTTTTTTTATTGTAAACTACAAACATCAAGTCAAAGTTTATTATAGAACAAATATCATGCCTGTTGCAAAGGCCTGCATATAATAAAAACAGCATGAGGCAACACTGGCAAGACACACAAAAATGCACAAGATAAACAATATACAACGTGAACCGGTTCATTTTAATCTGTGTGAACTGAACCTTGAACTCGAGACTTGCACCACGCTGCAACTGTTCAGAAAAATAAAACATCACTTAAAACAGGCTACATTACAGACTCCAAAACATCCATCAACATCCAGGGAAAAGTCTTAAAACTGGTCTTATGTAGAACATTTTATCCTCTGGCTGTCCTGTAACCTCGCAGGCTTCATATGATGACAGTGAACACGTGGAGGGTGGACGTTCAGATCGTTCTCAGCGGCTGAGTTCACTGCACTCCGGTGGGTGAAACACTAATTTTCTACATCACTGTGTCCCTAATTCAATCCACAACTACCCACCTGAGTAACTAACCTGGTGACTGTCGAGGTGTCAGGATCAAGATGTTCTTAACTACACAGTCAAACAGCAGCTCAGGCTGTTCCAGGACGAGAGAGGGAGAGGGGGAGAGAGAGAGGGAGAGAGAGAGAGAGAGAGAGAGAGGGAGAGAGAGAGAGAGAGAGAGAGAGAGGGAGAGAGAGAGGAGCTCCTGCAGGCCTCCTCCTCCTCCTCCTCCTCAGTATTCAGAGTGGATTACTGCCTGCGTCTCCCCGAGCTACCGGCCCATTAAAACACTCACACTCTCAGGACTCACCCCCCTCCCCCGTCTCACCCCTCCTCCTCGTTTTTTATATTAATTAAGATTTCAATTAAAGAGCCGGGGCCCTGAGACTTAACCCTTGTAAATTAGCGGGTAAAAGCCGACGTCATACGGGATCATTAAAATGTTGGGAATCAGTCAGGACCTCCGGTTGGCTCAGCGGTGATCAGACGGACAGACAGACAGACAGACAGACAGACAGACTAACTGACTGTCTGTTTGTCATTCTGATGTGATTTTTCAGAGTTTGCCTTCAGATCACTTTACGCCTGGAGGAGGCAGTTATGTGTCTCCTGCTGCTGTACAACTTCTGACCGCTGGAAATACGATCCTGAACATTTCTGTGTCTGCTTTACAAGATCTGTGGGGAATTATGGACAGTCTGTAGACTGAAATAAAGTCCTGCTGCAGTGGTGGAAAGGAACAAAGTACACTTCAGTCATGCACAACAGTTTTAAGGAACTTAAAATGCACTCTGGAAGAAAAATACTGTACCTTGTACTCACTTTTACTTCTAGGCTCTGACATCAGCCTCTCTCTCTCTCTCTCTCTTTCTCTCTCTCTCTCGTGTGAAACCACAAACTTATGCAATCATGTAATTGTGGCTGCAGCCCTGCAGACCTGCTGCTGCGTGCCTCCCAACACTTGAAGCATTACGGTCTGAAGCCACACCGATTAAAAACTCAGCTTCTGGTTGGTGACCCCGAGCAAATCACTTCCTCCGACACCTCCTTCAAAAACACATGAGCAACCAGAAACCCAGAGACTGTGGACTCGCTGTCAGCGTCGTGGAGGAGTTACGTGTGCCGCAAGAACAAGAGCATGAGTCCTTCTCAGTTTCCCAAGTTTTCTTCACCTTTAACAGAACATTTCCACGACACTTAGTTTCTTAATAATGACCTTAAAACAAACTAAAATGCAGCCTGACTGTAATTCCTTGGGAAGGTTCCTGGAAAGGATTCTGTGATTTGGTGCTTCTTACGGAGAAAACCGAGGCTGTTCAATTAAGAACACTTATAATTAATTATTTTTAAGTAATTGCTGTTTTAACCCAGAGAGTCTTTGAGTCAGTGGTCGGGCTGAGAGTCTGCTCTCAAGGCCTTTAAGGTATGATTGAAATAACCTCATACTAAGCAGTATTGATTTTCCAGTTCTTTTTTTTTTTTTTTTTTAAATATTTCCTTTGTTTATAATGTTCCTATTTTCATTTATTTATTTCTTCAGTTTAAATTAGTCACATATTTAATATTTCCTCTTGCTATATTTTATTTTTTTTTATATTTTTTGATGCTTCTTTATATTTTTGCTCCACTTTGCTGCTGCAACACTGTAAATTTCCCTGTTGTGGGACTAATAAATGAATATCTGATCTTATCTTATGTTATCTTGAGTAAAACATTGTAGTCTATTCACCAAATAAAAAAAAAACGGTTTCAATATATCATCAACTAAAATGTGCATCACAGCCTACATCAACAGTTTGGTGCCTTCTTCTCTAAATTTTGCAGGTAACTAAAGTCTTGAACCAAATCCAAAAAAGAGACGTTTTTAAGGGAAAATATACAAATAATTCAGATTCTAGACAGATTTTTTTCTTTTGGGCCGAAATGTCTCTTTTGAGTGTAAAGGTTGCAGACCCCTGGTCTTTTAAAAACTCAAATAAAGTTTGTTTGCGCAGAATATAAGTCTTTTAACACTGTGGTACTTTTACTTCAGTAAATGATCTGAATACTTGTCTTTGTGTATTACTACAGTAGTGATCCGTTGTGGTCTAATTCCTCCACATTCATTGGCTGTGATGACTGTGACCTGGTGGTCCGCCGTCCTGTCTGACCTCCGTGTTCTCGCTGTAATCAGCCTGTTAATAACGGAGGTTATCACCGCAGTCATCTCGTCAATGGAGGATTTTCAAGAGTGAACAAGCGGAGGAAAGAAAAGAAAAGACTTTCAGCGCTTTGTGAACAGGAACATCTGCTCTGCCTTGTAAAGTACTTACAGCAGCGAGGGGGGGGCAGTGGATGGACGGCGAGTGACTTGTTCTGGAGCGCTAACAACCTTAGCGAGGATAAGGTGGCTGATCCTCCAATGCTAGGCTCATTATTGTTGGAGGGGATTTGGAGCTGGTTTTTCCTGTCTGGTTGGAGGGTAGGAGGATGGGGGGGGGGTGGATCAGAGGGGGTGATGGGGGAGTTTGAGGGGGGGGAGGGGGCTAAGAGTGTTTCTGATCTTTTCCTCCGTCAGTCAGTTGGAGTTGGAGTGTCAGCAGGTGGATGGTCTTTTCTGATTACTTTTTAGCAATAATTTAATTAAATTAAATTAATAACTTAATGTTCACATAATCTGCACGTCTTTAGAACCGAGGCAAAACACTCCTGATTTGTTTATACGAGGAAAAAAAGTCATTTTGTTTCAAAGTAGCCAAATGAATTAAATGTAGAAACTAAAGTGATGATGATCAGCTCCTTTATTAAAAGATGAACAGAGTGATGCTTCTTCTTTCAGCAGGCAGAGATCAGCCACTGTCTTAATATCACACTGATTTAAACTTTCTGAAATATTCCTTCATGTGTTTCATCCTGAGAATAAAACATGCACATCTGTAACACAGAAGCTACATGAATGAATTTAAATGGATGCCAAAGTTGAATACTACAACAACAACAACAACAACAACAACAACAACAACAACAACAAACAATAAAGTCCAGAGAATTCAGAAAATCAAAACCAAGCACACAAAAAAAACAAAACAATCCTCAACTCAAGTTTCACTAAATACCTGATTTGATCGACAATAAAAAAAAGCCCCATCTAATATAAACAAACGGTGAAGATTAGAGATGCACCGATCGATCAGCCAGAGATCAATGACTGTGATCAGCATCACACAACAAATTCTGTGCCGGTCAAATTCACACGATGATCACATCATGCACGCCGCGGACACACTGAGCGTAACGCCACAGCCACAACAGCACTGAAGAGAAGTGGACTGGACTCTGGTCTGTTTGGAGGCAGCAGGTGGAGGAAAAAACAGGCCTGAGACCAGCAGCAGCAGGAGAAGAAGGAGGAGGAGGAAGAGGAGGAGGAGGAGGAGGAGAAGGAGGTGGAAGAGGCAGAGAAAGTGGGAAGAGGAGGAAACCACAGCTGGTGTTCAACATGTGGCTCCTGCTTGTTGTCTCTGTGTTTCTCAAACACCAGAATCTACGCTGGTTTTGGTGGGTGGAGGGTTTCTAACTCGAACCAGACCAGCCTCCACCACAACCACTCCGTCTGAAGCCTGATGTGGAGTCAGACCATCTGAAACCACTGAACACACACACACACACACACACACACACACACACTGCTGCTGAGCTCTGTTTGTCAGAGAGACGACCTGATCCAAACCAAACATACATAAATTACTTTTTCAGCTTTCTACCAGAGCTGACAGAGAGTCGACTGAAAATAATTATTTTCACTGTTAATCTCTTGATTATTTTTTTGATTGATTGATCAACCTTTTCGTCTATCAGACAGAAAAAAAAAGTGAAAAATGCCTGTCACAATTTTCCCGCTGCCTCAGGAGACGTCTTCAAATGACTTATTTTGTCCAACCAACAGTCCAAAACCCCAAAATATTCAGTTTATTGTGAAAGAAAACAGAGAAACCACTAGAAATCAGAGAAGAGCTGGCATGTTTGCTTGATACTGGGTTGATATTAAAGGAACAGTTCACCCCAAATTTAAAATAATAATAATAATACACACTTCCCCCTGGCCTGCAGTGCTCTTTATCCATCTAGATTATTTTGGTGTGAGTTGCAGAGTTTTGGATATTGGCCATGGAGCTGTCTCCCCTCTCTCCAACATAATGGAATGAGATGGCACTCAGCTTATGGTGCTCAAAGCACCAAAAATATACATTTGAACAATTTAAAACCAGTGTTTCTGTCCAAAAATGATGAAGTGGTTATTCAAGATAATCCACAGACACAGTTGTTGTGAGCAGTTTCATGCAAGAACTACTTTCTTTCTACAAAAAGGGACTTTCTGACCACCAAGTTTTATCACTGACACAAGCTTACAGTTCCACAAACGTCCTGATTCCTTCCTTTAGTTCAATAATGAACAAAAACAAAAGTTGTCACTGACAGCTACAGAAATGTCGGGGCTACTGGAGTCAGGGTTTGATGAGTCGACTTCCTGGACAAAACAAATGATTGACAGATTAATTGATCATGAAAATGATAATTACAGAAAAGACTTGAACATTTTTTTAAACCGAGACAAGATTGTGACCGGATTATTTAATCGATTAATCGAGAAAATAATCGACAATGACAATAATGGTTAGTTGCAGCCTGGCCGTTGTGGTAAACCACCTTCACACGGGAATATGTGGCTTTGTCACCGCAGAAAGTAAATATCCATACAGTCACCGCCCGGCCTTTAATTTAGACCCTGGTCCCTGCAGTGGAAACACTCTGAGTTCCTTTAAAGGTTCCTATTCTAAGGAAAGTTCCTCCGGTGAAAACGCAGCTAATGTAAGCGCACACCAAAGGAAGGCGTGTAGGAGGAGGAGGAGGAGGAAGAGGAGGATGAAGATGACGAGGAGGCGGAGGAGGATGAAGAGGAGGTGGTGATGTAGCTGAGTAGAAGTGCAGGACACGTACAGCCTCGGCACAGTAAAATTCATGATCATAAAGTGCAGGCCCTTGAATAAGTCAATGGAATAATCTGCTGCATCATGAGATAAGAGGCTGGATGAAAGAGAGGGGGGAGAGAAGGGGGGAGAGAGGGGGGGAGAGGGAGAGAGACATGCAGTGAGAGCCGGGGTGGGCCCGCCCCCCACCCCCCCCGCTCCCGCCCCCGCTCGGGCTCCTCATTAAGATTCTTGCGGTGCAGTGACTCAGCCCATTTTGGTAATGGAGAGCCCCGGCCACCTAAAGATGGAAATGGCCATTTTTCAACCCCTCCCCCCTCACACACACACGCACATTTTATATATAAATTATCCCGAGCACTTACAAGTGGGGAAGGCTGGCGGAGGAACACTGCAAGGTCATTCTCAAATCTTTTGGACGGCCCGGGATCGGGAGAGGAGTTTTAATGGGAGTGCAGGGAGAGGACAGCGAGGAGCGAGCGAACGAGCGAGCGAGCGGAGCTGGCAGGAAAACTTTCCTCTGTCCGAATCTGATCCTCACAGCGACTCCAGCACCTAAAGTCTACAATTTGATTTCACTTAGAAATATTTTTTACTTTCCTGTCTTCAGGTTTTCAGCTTCAGAAACACAGAATACAGGTTGTTTTCTGAGAACGATCATCACATCAACAGCTCTGTCCTGAGCTGCGTACAGCACCGTCCAGACCGCCAAAGTGCTTCACTCAGCAAAATAAAAGAAATGAACTAAAACTATAAATAAAGAATTTGCAAAGATAAAAACTACTGCAATACAACAATTTAAAAAAGTCAGTAAAATGAAGTAAGAGACACTTGAAGATGAAAAATAATGTAAACACCAGAAACTGAAGCTTAAAAATAAAGTTGGGTCAAATCATCAGGAATGATCTCTGTGATGTGTTATAAACTGTCTGCACAAACCAACAGACTTGATGTGTATTCAAATGATGATAAAACAGATTTTTCCTTCCTCTCCTCTGTGAACAGCCTGCTGTGGTGCCGTCACAGTGAAGAGAGAATAAAAACGCTTCAGGTTTGAGAGAGAACCTCCACAGAACTCTTTCACCGAGTGTCTGTCAGGTGTTTTTATACCAAAACAAAAAATGGTTAAAAACGGCCCTTAATAATTTAAAAGGTTCTTTAAAAACACCCTGGGTGTATTCTAGATAAAAGTGTGTTCTTGTTGGGATCCTTAGAAGGCAGAAAGATTCTACATCCAACCTCCACAGATGGTTCTGGTTCTAGGTAGAACTGTCTGCAAGGGTTCCAAGTGGAAGGTTCATACCAGGAACCAAAGAGGGTTCTACAGTGGAGACACGCTGAAGAACCCTTCATGGTTCTAGTCAGCATTTTATTATTGGAGAGAGTGAACTGTGTTTTATTTTCTTATTATCTATTATTTATTGATTTTTTTCATTGTTATTATTATTTTCTACTGAAAGTGATACTGTGTGACTGAAATACAGTTAAATGAGCTGAATGTTACAACTACAGTGACATCAATGTGTGTGTGTGTGTGTGTGTGTGTGTGTGTGTGTGTGTGTGTGTGTGTGCGTGTGCGTGTGTGTCATGTGAGGACAGCAGGGTGAGGACATGAACAGGTTGAACCATCAGATCAGAGACTCTGAGCAGGATCAGCTCAAGTCCAATTCCAAGATCTGAGGGGGATTTAACCTGAACTTCACCACCTGGAGGGGACACACACACACACACACACACACACACACACACACACACACACACACACACACACACACACACACACACACACACCCCATCACCCACCCATTAATGAGACAGTCCAGAGACAAAGAGACAGGAGGAGATCTGAAGCTGCTTCTTTGTGAAAAAGCCTCAGACGAAGAGTTTTCTCAGCAGTTTAAATAAATAAAAGGAGATTAATAAAGTTGTTGCTGATTGTTCAACACCAGACTGTACTGTTATCTGACACGACGGCTGCGGGCTGTGTTGAGGACGCAGTGGAGCGCAGGTGAGATAAGGTGAGATCAGGTAACCGAGGAGAAAACAACAGACTGATGATGGATGACAGACGGACGCTTGCAGCAGATTGTCCATCAAAGAGGCTTTCGTAAACTTGTGTCTTCTGATTAAAAGCAGCCCCGAAGCTGTGACCCCACCTGAGGTCTGACTGATGTCCTGAGACCACACCTGACCACACCTGACCTCACCTGACCTCACCTGACCACACCTGACCTCACCTGACCACACCTGACCTCACCTGACCACACCTGACCTCACCTGACCTCACCTGACCTCACCTGAACTCACCTGAACTCACCTGAACTCACCTGACCACACCTGACCACACCTGAACTCACCTGAACTCACCTGACCACACCTGACCACACTTGACCTCACCTGACCACACCTGACCTCACCTGACCTCACCTGACCACACTTGACCTCACCTGACCACACCTGACCACACCTGACCTCAACTGACCACACCTGAACTCACCTGAACTCACCTGACCACACCTGACGTCACCTGACCACACCTGACCACACCTGACCACACCTGACCTCAACTGACCACACCTGAACTCACCTGAACTCACCTGACCACACCTGACGTCACCTGACCACACCTGACCACACCTGACCACACCTGAACTCACCTGAACTCACCTGACCACACCTGACCACACTTGACCTCACCTGACCACACCTGACCTCACCTGACCTCACCTGACCTCACCTGACCTCACCTGACCACACTTGACCTCACCTGACCACACCTGACCACACCTGACCTCACCTGACCTCACCTGAACTCACCTGGTAAGAGACAAAAGGACAGAGGAAGGAAGTGAGGTCACACTTTGATCATGTGCTTGTTTTAACTGAGTGATTTCAAAAAATACTTTTGGAGGTTTCAGTACCTTATTTAATTTCTTTTATTTTTCTTTGCTACATTTTAAAGGACTTTTATATGATGATTCACAATAAATCACAGTAAAATTCCTGCCAATTAGTTTTACTTGTTCAAATTTTCACCATAAAACTACTGAGATGATGTCATCACATTAACGAAGCTGCAGTAACACTTAATCATGACACTGTAGGAGCTGCAGAGGATTAACACGGCCGGAAAATTTATCTTCTGGTTAAACCATTTATTCATTTATAAACACACCAGCAAACAAACTGGCCATGATGTGACATCTGCTTTAACACCCTCTGTCAGCACTGTCGCCATGGTTACCAAGAGAAGCCAACCAAACAGGATGTGGTGAATTATGTACTTTAGTTCATGCATGTAGAGTTCACTATAGTATGAAATCTTCCTACTAGCCTGGAGCTTCTGCTTACTTCGGAAATTCACATTTTACAGATAAATGTGGTTATTTGGGCGTAAAACACAAATTTTTAAACAAATGTTTGGGGTCACAGGATAATTAACAAGACTTCAAAACTTCTGCAAATAATCTTCCTGACTTTGGCCAAAACACTTGAGAGTTTCACCTCTTTAAGAATCTAAAAACAGTAAAAAGACAACTGATCTGACTCAACCTGTAGAAAATCAGATGATCCTTTGACTCATCTGAAACTAGAATAAAACTAGAAGGACGCTCAGAGAGCACAGACCTCCGCCAACGACAAATGACCTATTGTGCAAAATGTTAACGAAAGACAAAGATAATTTTTCGCCCCTTGATCTGAATCGGCTCCAGATGCCAGCAGATTCTTTCTTGGCCCATGCTTTGCCAGACCTGTCGATTTTCTTTCAATCCTGGTGACAAATGGCACAGAAAACAACCTTCCTGGTGGATGTAATAACCAAAATCAATAAAATATAAGATTTTTAATAATTGCATTACACTTCAGGACTGTTCTCTTCAATGAATTTCAGCATCATGAAGGATTTGAGCACTTCATTGTCTAAATTTCTGCTGTGAAGCTCTGAAGCTGAAACATTTCCTCTGTGTCAGTTTGAGGAAACTCCTCCTGCACCCCCTGCAGAGAAGGTGAAGTGAGGAGAGCGCCGGCGTCTCCTCCATGTTTCCTCTGCTGCAGGTTAATGGCTTTAAATCAGACAGGATTGCTGGATTACTCGTGGATTTCCTTCCTAATCGTGTCCGAGTGTTCCCCCTCAGCCTGCTGTGTTTCCTCTCCAAACTGAAACATGAGGAGGAGGAGGAGGAGGAGGAGGGAGGAGGACACACCGACTCCTGCAGCCTCAGGTCACACCAATAAAACTGACAACAAAGAAAAGCTGCAGCTGGCGCTTTCTTCACCAGGTTTCTGTGTCCTGATCAGGACTCTCAGGACAGCATCAGTGTCCTGACATGACTTCAGATCTGCTGATGTCAGAAAACAGAACTGATTTATGTGAACCAATGTGATCCGAACCACAGAGGAGAGGACAAAGTCACTGAATTTGGCTTCTCCTCTCTGTCTGAGTGCGTTTAACGTCCTGCAACAAGAGCAAAGACGAAGCAGAGCATCATCACAAACGACAAGTTCAGCTCAACGACAAAACCGAGACAACATATGAGATTTTCTCATCTAAAGCTCCTGTTAAAGGACGTAAACATCCATGAGTGGCTTCCAAAACCATCAGAGATGACTGCTAAAAATATCATTCAGCATTTTCTGATCAGCCAACTAAAACTGGCAGGATGTTGTCAGTAAAAAACATTAAGTAACAACTTTGTCATTATCTGCACGGCCGTAGTCCGAAAAAATAGAGACAAATGACCACTTTCATCATTTTTCTAATGATGACAGTCTCTGCCAAGGAAGATGGTAGAAAAATGATAAACCAGAACACATGAAGGAAATACAAAGCACAATTTAGTGAAAATCAGATCTCAAAGATGAAATAACATGAAAAATGCCTTTTTAACCCTTTCAGATCACATCCCAGGAATACAGTGCATCTATCTGACAACATGTGCCAAAATAAATCGATCAGTTTTCAACTTTTAGTACTGCTGAACAAAGATTCATTAGTTAGTTCAATAACAGCAGCATGGTGCGCTCTTTATGTTTCTTATTACATGATCACTTTTCAAAATTCAAACACGGCAGCAGAAAAGAGAGACAAGACGCGGCATGATCATCCCACTGGAGTCGTGTGTGTTTCACTTGATAAAATCAAATATTTTGTCCCTTTTAGCTCTGATTTTGGTCTCCTCCACCTCCTGAGGTTAAATATCTGGCTCTCTAGCTGCTAAACGCTCACCAGCTCATCTCTAACTGCCCGGCAGGTACCGTAAAGTGTCTTTAACCTGCAGCAGAAACACTGAGACTGAACCAAACTACGAGCTAAAAGAGGCTGAAAACTCTGCAGAGATGCTGATGATCCTCAACATTAAGCAGCAGAGCTGCAGGTCAGCTGAGGTCAAACAGTTGTTTTCTTGTAGCAGCAGTGGAACAACACTAAATCAGTCAGCAGGTTAATCCCTGACCAGGTTTCTTCATTTAGCTCAGTTCTCCTCATCAACATTTTCCTGTCCAGACGAGCGAGCGGCGACTTTCAACTTGGCACCGAGCGCCGACCTCCGGACTTCCAAGAAAACAGCTCCAGACGACAAACATCCTAAGACCAAAGCGGCAGACGAACAACGTCAGGGAAACTAATCACTGATCTCAAACTAATCAATCTGCTCTTTGATACGGTTTAGTTCCACTGGGACAAACCGGGCTGTGATTGGTCGGCTGTAAGCAGGTTAAGTGCAAGACAGGAAGTGGAGTTTCTGGCACACCAGGAAACGATAACGACAACATGAACCAGTATCAGGTGGTTTCTGTTCGGCTCCTGGTCTGATTAAATCTTTCCTGACTATAATCAATCAAATGTGTTCAATTATTTTCCTTTGTTATAAAATATGCGTGTTTGAAATCTGCAAAGTTTACATTTTACATCAACTATGTATCTATATATTTATCAATTCTGTCTTTTTTCTTTCTGAATAATTAATAATAATAACAAGTGAACACTGTGTTTACAGTATTTCCCTTTGAATGATTCGGTTCTTTCTAGGAAATTTCCAATAAAACTGTAAAGAAATGACAGACTTTTAAAAAAGAATGATCATTTTCCTCACAGAGAACTTCAAGTGTTGAATTATAAGAACAGAACTTATCCTCACTACAAACTCAATAATTAAATGCACAGTTAACAAAAGACAACAAGGCGAAAGAAAATCAATAAATTCATTAATTAAAAAAGGAACATAATCAAATATCACTGAGTATATTGTGACAGTTGTCACTAAAATATCTCAACTACACTGTAAAACCAAATACTCAAATTAATTATTTGTATTAAGTTGTGAAAACTTTAAATTTGTTTTGAGTTTCAACAAATGTAAAAATATTTGTTTCTTTTGTGTTAATATAATTTTTGACTAACGAGGGAAAGAAAAATGACTTACTTACTATATTACACTAATAGTACATACAGTGATATATTCATTTATTCAGTTCTGTGAAATGAGGATAAAGTTGCTTTTACTGAGAATATTTGATTTGGCCTAATCAATAATTTTAATTCAACTGTAAACAAAGTGTACATGTGACACAAACTCACAAATATTTAAGCTCCAACTTTTGAGTTTATGATTTTTTTTTGCTGATTCATTTGGGTTTACAGACCCTGAACATGAAGTATCAGCCTACAGGTCAAAGGTCAATCTACAGCTGATGAAGGTAACTTTTCTATTTTTATCTATTTAAATCAGTTTTCCAGGACAGAGGTGATCTTCTCTACATCATCTCTATATTATAGAGAATAAAGAACCAGTCCTTCAGGTTAACACTTTGTTCTTCTTCTACTGTTTTTTTATTTGCTGTACTTTTTAAGTTAAACCTGTTGACAGTCTGATGGAGCGGACGGCGGGTCGCTCAGTTTGTCGCTGCTGTCAGTCGCCTCAGCTGACCTCGTTCATCCTGGAGGCAGGTTACACAGATCACTGTCTCTCACACACACAGTTGGTTGTGTGGTCACGTGGAGCATTTATCTAGTCGTGTGTGTATGTGTGTGTGTGTGTGTGTGTGTGTGTGTGTGTGTGGGACACTAGTAGTCACATCCAGATAGCCAGCGAGATAACAAACAACTCTTTCCCAAACATATTGATCTGCAAACAGAGGGAGAACCGGCTGGCAGCTAACACCCCCCCTCCTCACCTCCTCCTCACCCCCTCTCTCTGCCCCTCCCTCCCATCACTTGCTCTCTCTCTCTCTCTTTCTCTTTTTTTTTCAAACTTCCTGTCCGTGAACGCCGCAGAGCGCCTCATGTGTTCACAAGGATGTTATCGATCGGGCGAAGCGAGGCCGAGCTCGCTGCACGACAGGCGGCCTGGGACATGTTGCATCCCACTCTGGGCTCAGCCAATCCTCTCTCCTCACCCCATCATACACACACACACACACACACACAAAGACACACACACGCACGGGGCCGTTAGCTCCATTTGCCATGCATCCTGGCAGAGCCTCGTCGGCGCTTTAATATCTATCTTAAGAGTTGACAATCTTTCGGGGCAATTAAAGCAATCGATACGGTCCTGAGAGAGAGGAGAGAGCAGCCTCTTATCCCCAGTAATAGCTCTCACTAAATAATGAATACAGCCCAGACCACCACACACACACACACACACACACACACACACACACACACACACACACACACACACACAGACCTTGGTATCAGACACTGCAGGTTTTCAGACAAACGCTGACACCTCGCCCTCCGTTTAAAGAGACGAAGACAAACGGGACCAACGCACTCTGATTCAAATGATTCAGGTTTTAAGTACAGAACAAAAACATTTAAACTGAAAAATTTATGAATAAAGTTGACAGTTTCTGCGTCCAGTTATCCTGCAGTGAAACCCTCCTGTTGAATCATCAGAGATGAACAAAGTTCTTCTTTTAATAAAAAGTCAAAGAAACAAAAAGCATGTGGACACAAACTAAAGGACAGAAGTCAACTACTCCTCTCCCAGGGTGCATTTCACCAACAAACATCCACAGAGCTTCACATTCTGCTGAAGATCCACTAACAACGAGCAGAAGCTCAAGCTGGAGTCACTTTTTTTAGGGCCAATATTGATACGTTTATTAATAACTGATAACCAATATTTGCCACTGATGCTTCTTTTAAATTTAACTTTTATTTAAGCAAGACTAAAAGACTCACTGAGCTTCAGAATCTCCTTTTCAACAGCATCCTGGCCAAACCAGGCAGCAGCACACAGCTGCAGATATAAAACAAACATCAAGTAAAATAAAATGAAAAACACAAAGACTCTTCATTTACGTTCATAAAAGACAAACAAATGTTGACATTGTGGTTTGAAAAATGACTGAAATGATTAATCAGTTATCAAAATAGTTGGCAACTAATTATATTTTAATCCACTAATTGATTAATAAATTAGTCGTTGCAGATCTACAAAGCTGTAACAGTCAGACTCAAGTTGTAGTAAATTAAAAACTTTATGATCACAGCCATAAACAAATCTGTGTCTGGAACACGTTTAAAATTGGATTTGTTCTGGAGCTGAACTCACAGGTTCGATCCCCACAGCCAGCTGACCAAGTGTCCGTGTGTGTGTGTGTGTGTGTGTGTGTGTGTGTGTGTGTGTGTGTGTGTGTGTGTGTGTGTGTGTGTGTGTGTGTGTGGTCTCTGGCTCAGGACAATCAGTCAATAGTGTCTCATTAACCTGCTCTGCCCTCTGCCTGGTAATAAGGCTGCTGGTGTGCACGCTGCAATCAAATCAAACACACACACACACACACACACTCCTACTGTGTGTGTGTGTGTGTTTGTGTTGGCCCTGCTGCTGTGTGTGATTGGACGATGACAGCAGACAGCAAGTTCACTTCCAGCAGCGGAAATGACGATTGGCTGGAAGTCAGGAAGTCGAGGAAGAAGGAAACACACCAAGACCACTTCAGCCAAAACACACACACACACACACACACACACACACACACACACACACACTTCTCAGAGATGATCATGGATTATAAAGTGATGCTGATGATATCAATATATTCAGTTAACATTTTTATGAAGGAAAACCTCGTCAGATCTGAACACCTGAGTCTGACACCTGCAGAGATCCAGAACGAGGCTGGTGTGAACGCAGGTCATCTGACCTGGATTAACCCGGTTTAACTCTGCTCAGCTTTCACATGAATGCCTGAACATGAGTTATAACTATTTATATTAGCTAAAGGTTACTGTGGTCCCTGTGTAGATATGTGAGGTGTGTGTGGAGCCCTGCTGGTTTAAAGGTTGGTGTTTCATATATATCACATGCTGACTTCAGCACATTCATCTTCTCTCTGAAACATCACCTCTGAGTACAACATCTCCTGAAAAACCTGGACAACAAATGAACCTGTGTCCATTTTCACCACCAGGCGACCAGTCAGGCGTCTTTGGCCCGACTCAGCGCAGCTCAGCGTGTCACAGCTAGTTACTGAAATGCAACTCAACATGCCGCGGTTTGACTCGGGTCACATTGTGATTATTTTGACTGACATTGTGACTGTAATACAATGATCAGTTTTACATCACAGCACCTCATTATAATAATGTTTTCTCACACATTTTTCAGTTTTCAGAAAACCTTTTGATCTCTGAGTTCTGTGATTTGGATTTTGCACGTGGCCATAATGGGATTTTATTGCGATCAGTGATCAATTTTTAAATAATACCTTGTCTGAGCATCAACCAAAATTACAAACAGTCTCCAGGCGCAGCAGCAACGTGAAATCGTTTTGCATCGATGCTAACATTGACATCAGAAGGACAAGGGCTGCAACTAATGATTATTTTTATTTTTAATTAATGGCTCAATTATTTTCTGGATTAATTAATTAATTGTTGTTTTAAAACATTAGAAAATGGAGATCAATAAGATGACGTCCTCAAATGTCTTGTTTTACTCACAACCCAAAGATATTCAGTTTATTGTCATTAAAGAGCAAAGAAACCAGAAAATATTCACATTTAAGACGCTGAAATAAGAGAATTTTGACTTTTTTCTTTAAAAAATTACTCAAGTCGATTCATCAAGTATGAAAATAGTTGGAAATTAATTAAATAAGCAATTAATAATCGATTAATCCACAAAAGACATGATAGCAGTTAAAGTCACTGAGAGGTTTTCAATATTTCCTGAAATGAAACATGTCACTATAATCATGATATTAAATTTTCATATCATTTCATCTCTAATCTGGATATCAATAAAAACTTTCATTATATTTTCATACACTACATGGCCAAAAGTATGTGGACATAACATTCATCGCTGACATTGGAAACAGCAGTTTGACAAATTAAACTTTATCAAAAGTCCACTTATGGCTCCTATAGAACCACCAACTTCAGATCCTGGCAAGGAATCAGTTGGAAGAAAATAATACGACATTCTGTGAGTACAAAACTGAAATTTATACAGCTGAGTACTCAGAGACTGGATGGATGTCGGAGACCGTGTGGTAAATCAATTGCAAACCATTTTCATATATTTTGGGGCCGCCCTCTAATCCATTCAGATCAGAAAGAGACTGCCAAAGAAATAAAAAAAACTTCTTTTGGAATAGACGCCGACTGCTCCTACCTGGGAAAAATCCTGGAAGTCACAGACCAGGATGAGATTCTTCAAAAAGTTTTCTTGGTTGTTTGTCAATGACGAACTTAAAATCAATCGCTTAGTCTAAAAAATGTCAAAAAACTGTGAAAAATGACAAATCACAGTTTCTCAGAGAGTGATGTCTTCAAATGTTTTCTTTTGTCCAACCAACAGTCCAAAACTCAAAGACTCTTCATTTACTGTCAGAAATAAAAGCAGCAAATGTTTGTTAGTTTTCTTTGAAAAATGACTGAAACAACTAATAGATTCTTAAAATAGTTGGTTTCTTGCGATCTATTAAATGATTAATTGACTAACTGTTGCAGGTCTAATCTGAAGAATACATAAAATACTGGAAAAACCAACTGCTCTTCTTTCCTATCTTTTTTTTTAAGATGAAAAGTCAAATAAAAATAAAGTTAAATCAAAAAAACATCCACTTACAAGCTCTGTCCTACATCTCATGGTCTTTAACAGCAGATGGAGTCCATATGTTACAACTGTTCCACCTCCATGACAAATCAACAAGCTCTATTTGCTGATGAAGACCATGACATGTGGTTAAAATGTCTGGAAATGTTATGAAATGGACCAAATTCCACCCACATGTGACCAGATACAAACAGACACATGTGTCCACATACTTTTGGCCACAAAACATTGTATCTGTATTCATGTTATGGCTGCAGAGTCTCTCTCTCTCTCTCTCTCGCTCTCTCTCTCAGCTGTTTCCTGCTCTGCGGGCCAACATGGCCGCCGGCCCGGAGCCTCCCTCCCTCCTCACCGAGCCAACTGGAGCTCGACTGGATGTCGGAGCAGCGGCGACCTTTTCCAGCGCTCGCCTTTGTTGTCGTTCTGTGGGCCAAGGCTGCCCGCTGGAGCGAGCGAACCGGGGAGGCTATAAGCTACAGATTTAGCCCTCGCTGTGGCCTCACACACACACACACACACACACACACACACACACACACACACACACACACACACACACACTCAGCTCTGCTCGTATGAAATGAAAACAAAACCAAACATTAACTTAAGTTGTCCTTCCTGGTTTAAATCCCTGTTTAACCCTGAGACATCATGTGACACCTGTTTTAACCCACACACACACACACACACACACACCCCTCTGTCAGCTGATCCTGACCCTGAGTTTGACCCGTCTGACCTTTGACCTCTGTGTGTTTAAGTGGAACTAAAGCAGTAAAGTGAAAATCACTTTCTCCCTGCGAGGCTGTTTCCTCCTCAGCAGGCGGACGCCGAGCCGCTTCTGACTTTTTATCAACAAAACAGAAAATAATAAAAATTCAGATTTCAGCCCAAAGTTGCTGGAGGCTTTTCACTGATTTCACCTTTTAGTTTTATTGTTTTTCGCTTCAGATATTTTCACTATGTACACATGTACATGTAGAAAGTCTGACTGTGGTCAAATAAAATAAAAGAAATAATTTTATTGAATTCTTATTTGAAGCCAGTGAGTTTAGTTCCAGTGTCCCATGATGCTTTTAAACACAATCAAAATATTTCAGCCAATCACCAACTTTCGTTGTTTTACCTTTTATAAGTTTGGTAGAATATATGAAGAAAAGGAAACCACTGCTGTCTCCACAGGCGCAGATTCTGTGGAGACGGTGGGACAGTAGAAACAAGCAGCTGCAACGGTTCTGACAGGTGCAGGAAATCCAATTTTTATTATGTTTTCAAGGCTTGAAACATGCCTGGATTATGGATAAAGTGTTTGAAACTGCTTCGAATTATGAATGATTTATTTTGATTATGACTGAATAGTTTGCTTTTTAGATAAAGAAATAAAATAAGTCACAGTCTGGTTGTTTTGTACAAAATGAAGACAACTCTGCCTGAATTCAATGTGAAGAAGAAATGTTGCAGGAAAAGCTTCTAAATGCACTTTGAAAATGTTTGGAAAGTTTTTGAATTTGAAGAAGACTTTTATTCTGACAGACTGACGTTTGTGTCTTCCTTTACATAAATGAAGTCATTCTTGCTACAAATAGATGCATGAACTGGTACAATCTGGTGCACAAAAATCATCATCACCCCCTGCTTAATATGTGTTTCCTCCAACATTGAAATGAAACTTACATCTTTGGTTGTCTCTATATGAAATGAAGTAATCATTAATGTAATTTTTTATGCAAGAATGTCAGAAAATGCTGTTTCCAGTCTATTAAATATGAAAACTTACGCCTTTTCTGTTTATTATCATATTAAACTGAATATCTTTGGGTTTTTGACTGACAAAAGAAGGCATGTAAAGACTTTGAAGACCTCGGATGAACATTTTTCACTATCCCTGGCAACTTCCAGGGCTGAAAAATTAAGCCAATGAGGAAGGAAATTACTGAACCTTTTGTTAAAAATGAAATTATATATTTGTAAATGTTTCATCGTCTACAGGAACAATCTGTGTGTGAGTCCAAAGTTTAGACTCTAATCAGTTCAGGTTGGGGTGGAGGGTGTGTGTGTGTGTGTGTGTGTGTGTGTGTGTGTGTGTGTGTGTGTGTGTGTGTGTGTGTGTGTGTGTGTGTGTGTTGGTGCTGACTGGGGGGGTTTGGACAGATTGGGGCCGGGGGGTGTTGCTCTGCTGCAGAGCATTATGGGACTGAACTCTATGTCGGAGCTTATCAACAGGCTGCTGCTATTTTTAACTTCACAAACCACAACTAAAATAATACACACACACACTGTAACAGTCAGTTAACCAGTCAGTCAGTCAGTTGGTCAGTTTAACAGCAGATCCTCATTTTTCCCACAGAACGAGCGACATGACATCTCCGCAAAACATCCCATAATAAATCAAACTTAATAATAAAAATGATGTTGACCCACAGAGGCTGCAGGTCTGGGGTCGACTGGACAGACTGGGATTAATCTGGACACTAAACAGACACGAGCGCTCAAATTCCTCCCTGTCTGCTGTTTACTCTCAGAGATAGGAGAAACTTTACTGAATCCATCTCTCCATCTCCTCCTCGTCTCCCAGTTATCTGTTTTTTGGTCCAAACCAGTGCGGAAAACTTGACTTTGTCCATTTTGATTGACTGAAGACAAGCCAACCAGTGCCTGTACTGTAAGTTAAAGTCACTGCCTCACACGTCTGGTTCCAGATGTATTTTCCTGCAAATTTAGAGCCGTCTCACGTCAGATTTTAGTCTTTTGGTCACAATAAGAGTTCTAAAAATATCAATAAGACTTCATCAAACACTCTATTGTAGCTGCTGAGGTTCCAACACTGATCCAAAATTGAAACTGTTTACACAGCAGCAACAGAATCTGAAGCTTTCTCAAATATTTTTACAGCAATGCTCTCTGGGAGTCATAGTTAGCTTCTGTCCTGAACGTGTTATAGACACAGTCTTGTACTTTTAAGCAACTTTTTCAGCTCATTATCCAAAACAGGTTGAATCAAGGGCAACTGGATTTGGTGGAGATCCCTGGAAATGTTTTACCTTCTTCAGTTCTTCAGTCCAGTTGTCCTCGATTAAACTTTTCTTGGATAACCATGACCTGGATTACTGACAATAAATGGCAACGTTCACTGATGCACGGAGCAGATTAAGACATCTTCACCAGGAAAAACTGACAAAATATCCGGCCTGACTCCGAGCCAAGTTTACAGCTCTGGTTTGTACTGATGAAGTGTTTCATTTCATCTGATATTACCAGTGGAAGCAAAGCTAATACTGCAGAAACCCTGGACAATACATAAAACTTTGCTAGTTTATCTGGAAATGTTCGGAAAATATCATCAATACAAAGATGATTGTAATATCAGTAACTTTAGCTGAGATGTCTGAATATGAGCATCAGTCATAGCTGATTGAATTTATTCTGGTAGGAGATTCCAACACAACTATTTATACGGATGCTCAATAAAGTTTGCATGCCCCGAAGCATTTCATCGGAAAAGAACTTTTTTACCTGCTGTGAAACATTTTATCTGCTGAAAATATAACAGCAGAAGAAGAAGAAGAAGGGGTAGTGCCCAAAAGTTTTTCAAGCCAATTTTGAAGATGGATCCACCTCTTGTCCTTGGTGCCTCTTCCTCCTCCAAGGCGTTCAACAATCCTTAAATCTTAAGTTCTCCAATAAAAAAGTTGTATGAGCCACAGATCAGTTTTGTTTTGCTGCTGCCATGTTTCTGTCCCTGAAAACTGACCTGATATTACCCTGGCATGGGGCAAACATGCAGACTGGAGAGAAACAATCGGGTTACATGTGGGTGCTAATATTTTTCGATTAAACAGATTATCAAAAGTTGACACCGCCCCCTCAGTGTCTTCTGATCGGGCCAGTCTCCTCTGATTGAGGTGCCTGTTTAAGACATTTTTATTCTGACTGAGTTATTTGCAGAGACTCTTAATGACCTGCAGTCCAGAGTCCACTGCAGAGTTCAGATAAACTGTCCTGAACAGAAAAGCTCAAATCAAACTGTCAAAGCTGAGACGTGCGAGCACCGAGGAAGCGTTGGAGTTTTATCTTACTTTTTTATGACCAGGAGGAACGTGCAGTCCTGATCTGAAGTGTACGTACAGTGTGTTTCTTTTTCCACCACTCCTTTTTCTTTCCAGAGGAAGCAGACAGGCCTCACAGGGAGGAGAGGAGAGAAGGGGGGGGGTCTTGGAGGAGGAGGAGTGGTGGGGGCGCTGTGGGCGATGGGATTGGTGGTGGTGGTGGTGGTGGTGGGGGGGGGGTGTAATGTTGAAGCAGCGGTGGGCTGATCTCCTGTGATCTCCTTCCTGTGTGGCTGTCAGGGCCTGTGGCGGAGGCTTACATCTTCCCCCGGCTTTGCCCTCCTGCCCCCCAAAACTACCCTCCGTCCTCCCTCCCCACCTCCACCCAACATCCCACCCCCGCACAGGACTTCATGTTCCTCCCCTTTGACCCCCCCCTGCACCCCTCCCATCCCATCCCACCCCACCCTGCCTCGTTATGCCCCAGAGGACTGCTGCTGCTTCGTTTAGACTGCAGGAATGAAGAAAAGGAGGAAAAAGGCAGAAAGGGGAGAGAACAGAAGCCCGCCAGCTACAAAGACAGTCAGTCAGACAGACAGACAGACAGACAGACAGGCAGTCCGTCTGTCAACCAGCCAGACAACCAGACAGACAGTCAGATATAGTAAAGTTGCAGATATGATCCAGCTGTACAGACGCTTTCGCATTGGGACGATCATTTTCCACATCGCCCCAACAAAGACGGTATTATGTTGCTCTGATACTTTCTACTCCCTCAGTCCCTCCCTCCCTCCTCCCCTCTCCTCCCCTTCTCTCTCTCTCTCTGTCTCTCTTCCTACAAGTATGTGAGATAAGCAGTGGGGGGAGATTAAGCCCCAAACACCACAGACATGCTTATTTGGCTGCTGGAATTGAGTATGACGAAGTCAGATCGCATAGATAACCACGAGGAGTGACCAGGTCGTCACCGCTAATCAGGCCTGTTCTGATCAGAGTTCAAGTTAAAGGACGGAGGGAAGGAAAGTAAAGATTGTTGGCCTGAAAAGGAGCGAAAAAAGGAGAGAGACAGAGATGATGTTATGTTCCTGTGGACGTTGATAAGAAGGACCACAAAATGACCAGATGATAGGAAAAAGGTTCATGTAAGACTCCATGTCTGGGTCAGTCAACTTCTACTTAAATTAAATCAGAGGGACTCACGACTAAAGTCCTTGCTGGGACAACGAGTCCCTAAATGGATGTAAATAAAAGTACCTAAAGAACGGAAACAGTGATAAAAGTAAGATGGGATCTAAAAGAGTAACAACTCCCTCACCAATGGGACTGTCCCCAATGAAACCAGGCCACTTTCCCAAGGAAGGACACTACTAATTTTAAGCACTGACCCCAATGACGACCAACTCTCCAAATTTGGTGGCCAACATACATTTTTGGTGGCCAAAATGAAAGCCAGTTTAAGAGGACTTGTCCACTTTTACCATGAATTGTCTTGTGGTGTCTCTGATGAAAAACTGATGTGGAAACTGTTGGCCCTCAACTGGTGCCTTCAGAGTTACTTTTTGTGGCCCTGGGTCATAGTCCAACTCTGTGTCCCCAAAAGTGCCAGGATGACCCAAATGGGACAGTAATGAATCCCTGAGCAGGACAGACCTGAGACTCTAATGGGATGGACACTTGTCCTTAGTAGGGCAGAAACGAGTCTCCAAAAGGCCAGAAAAACCCACATGGGAAAGAATTAATCCACAAATGGACAAACACATGAGGAACAGCAATGAATCCTTCATGGCATGGATCTGAGACCCCAAAAGGACGGATGCTAGTTGCTGATAGGACAGAGATGAGTTCTAAGTGGGACTGAAACAAGTCTCCAGAGACATAAAATAAATTGGGTGTGAAATGGGTTACCGAATGGACAGAAACAAGTACTACAAGGAGCAGAAATGAAGCCCTAAAGGAACAAAACAATGGGAGGACACAACTAGGTTTTAGTTTAGTCATTTCCAGTTTTATTTTCAAGTTGTTGCCTCTCTTTTCACTTCTGCAACTTTACTTCCTGTCAGTTTTGACCATCAGCCCAGCCCTGACTAGTTTCACCTGTAGCTCATCATCTTTCTCCCTCACAGGTGTATTTAGTCTGTGTATTTCCCTCCTTTATTTCCACCTCATCTTTGTGTCAAGTGTTCCAGCCTTTCCCTAATGTTTATCCCCTCACTGATTTTTCTTGGACCTTTCCCGTTTTATAAATTTTGGATTTTGCCTGCTGCCTGTGTTTGCTGGATCTGGACTGCCGTCTTTGGTCTTGACCTCTGCCTGCCTGTCTAACCCCCAGCCTTTTGAACTACTTTTGAAATAAAACTTTTGAACTGCACAGATCTGACTGAGTTTGCATTGGGGTCCTAAGTTTCCCTGTGTGAACAATCGTGACAAGTTCCCAGTAAGATAAGACGGATACAAGAAGTGAATTTAAGTTATTTAAGTTTCTGATGGTTCAGAAAAAGATTCCCCAAAGGGATGGAAAGAGTCCAGTTTTAAAATGGCAAGAACTTTGTTCCTAACAGGATGGAAAAGAGATGACATAACTTCAACACTTTGTCACCATTTTATCAAAGTTTACAAGCACCAAAACAGTCCAGTAATATAAAATATAATGAAACAGAAAAAGAAGTAAACCAAAGAGACAAACTAAAAAGTTGTCCAAAGTAAGTTGGTTAGGTAAGTGAAGGTAACAGGAGGCGAGGGGTCAGTTTAGGTGAGTGGTGTGATCAGGCACTGTGGTATTTAGGTCGCTCACTCAGGCCTGCTGGCACACTGACCTCCATGCTCAACTCCCAGCATGCCTCATTTCTATCGATACCACCATTTCCCCTCAAGGCCTGTGTCAGAGTGTGTGTGTGTGTGTGTGTGTATGTGGTGGGTTACAGGCATTATCCACAAACACACACACACACAAACACACACACAAACAGACACACAAACAATAAACCAAACAAACTGGGTGAACTGCAAACACGCAACCCTCAGCTGTTTCCCCACCATCTGAAATCTGAAGGCTGCAGCATCGCTGTCGATACGGTCAACCACATCTAAACATCACGCCAGATTTAGGAGCTACTGTTGAGAGAATTATTAGATTTAAAAGTTTAAAATGTACCATTTGTTTCACACTTTTTTCCTAGAGTTATTAGAATTTAGTAAACCAAATTTACAGTCATATTTAGTTTCTGTGAGCTGTTAAACTTTAACAGAACAATCTTTTGTTAAGGCTTTACATTGTTTTACTAAACATTTACATTAATTTATTTGCTGAAAGCTAAGCGGCACGTTGTCCAGTTCATAATTACATGTAGCCAAGAAGGAAAAAACAAAACATTCACATTTGCCTTGTAGATGTAATTCTGAGTTGGAGATTTTTTTTTCTTTTTGATTTCTAGCAAATATCACTGCTGTCAAAAACAACTACAGAAGTGTCAACAGTGACAAAATAGCAGTTAGGATGGAGATATACTTGTTTTTAACTACGTATTTGCATGCAGGTCAATGCTACCTTGCATATCCTGCACCTGTTTGGGAGTGTTGGTTGTACACATCCTCAGAAATTAACGCTATTCCTGCTTAAAAACCAACTGCATCTCCAGCCTTGCTCTTAAAAATATGATAAAATATGATAAAAATGACTAATTTAGCTTAAATGGAGGTTAACTGTCTTAGAATAGCTGGAATATCAAGAATTATTCCCATTCTGCTTTACTTAAACACATCATTAAGTTTGTTGCAGTACACGTGGTGTTGAGGATACACTGAGTGACCCTCCACCTCCACTGATGTTTTGCTTTTTAAAAATACAAAAAAATAGAAATTAAACCATTTATTTCACTTTTTGTATCAGCAACCATGTTCATGATTTAAAAAAAAAAAAAAAAATGAATGAGTTGACCAATTTAGTGTCAAAGCAAAAAAATTATATTTTGTTAATCTAATGTTCACTAACCTTAACACACCAGATGGTTTGTTACACAGAAGCATCTGGGAAGTCATCCATAGAAACTGTTTGGAAAAGGGCAGGCGCTTTCAAGAAAACATCTGGCTCGTGATTGGATGAACCATCTGTCTATCACGTCTAACACAGGCCAACTTCAACCAATCAGATCAACTCACCGAACCAAAGTCGGCTGGATGAAGACTGAACATTTCAAAGTTCAGTTCTGATATAACTGATGCTATCACAGTATTTATGCTAACCTCTTCAGGAGCCGCCACTGTTTGTTCGAGACGAGTTGTTTCCACAACTAAAACCATACCTGTAGCAGCCAGTAGTGTCTCCGAGGACGCTGATTGGCTCGCACCACTTCTGGTTTGGACACAAACTGATTAACTTGGAGCCTGGCAAATATGGATTCTCGTGTGATCTTGTGAATCCAGCTGCCTCGCAAGGTAAACTGTTAACAGGAAACCTGAAAATGAGGCAATCTGTAAACTTTGTCTGTAAACGATTATCTTCATTTCATTCATTTGATAGATCTGCAGATCATTTTCTCGATTATTCTCTCTTGTGATGTCTTCAATTGCTTCTTTTGTCCAACCGACAGTCCAAAACCCAAAGACTCTTCATTTACCGTCATAAATGACAAAGAAAAGCAGCAAATCCTCACATTTAAGAAGCTGCAACCAGCAAATCTTTGACGGATGGACAAAATAGTTCCCAACTAATGTTCCTGCAATTGACTAATTAGTTAATCAACTAGTTGTTGCAGCTCTTAAACTCGGTGTGATGAAGGTGGCAGCATCTGGAGGCTTCACCTCTAATCTGCACACAAACCTTCATAAGAGTGATGCTGCCTAAATGGTCCCTGCAGTGAAGGTTCGATCAGAGAGGCCAGAATGTTAAAGACAAAATGAAGCGCTCTACAGATCCTGAGCATCACTGATGAATATCTTTTCATGTAAAATGTCTGGTGTTATCTTTATTGACTGGGGTAAATTTCCTACATGGTGCATCCCTACACAACATTAGATTAAATTCACTGATGCTGAAATCTGTATAAATTATATTTGTACAAAAACTACTTTTTTCTGCCCAAACTTTGCACATTGAAACAAACAAAGAAACTTTGCATGTTTAAAAATTTTTATTGTCTGTTACAAACCACAGGGACGCTGTGATTGGTCAAACTTTATAAGAAGTTAACGGCCTTGAGACTCATCTGTTTATTGGTTCTCACGCTGTGACCGTCACGCTGATTTATTTTGAATTTATTTTGCCATCAAGCCGTCGGCCTCGTCCACATCACCACCTGTCCCACCTTACCAGCGCCATTAACTTACTCACTCCTCACACACAGAGTGAATGGAGGCAAACTGTTCTCCAAATTAATTACAGCGCCGGGGTGAGATGCAGGAGCCGGACTGAAAAAATACCACAGAAAAAGAAAGTGGTGGTGGTGGCAGCGGCGGCGAGGGTGGTTCTTCACTATTTGGCCCACTGACTCGGGGCTCGATTGTGCTGCTGGGAAACGAAGGCACAAAAGAAACAGGGGGAGTCCACTTAATCCTGGCGGGGGGGCGGTCACTCCGGAGCAGGGAAACACCGGCGCGCTCATTTATCTGTTGCGGTGTTTCATTAGGACGCCACTAACTGCCGCTGGGCCTTTTGTCTTACTAATCCTTGCAATCAAACATGCGTGCAGGGGCCGGAGCAGGATAGGGTGGGTGGGTGGTGGGGGGTTAGCATGTGTGTGTGTGTGGGTGTGTGTGGGGGGGGGTTATTACTTTGAACGGCGGGTTTTTATGGAGAAATCAAATGCCCGGCCACCTAGTGCAACCTTTTATCACACCGCAATACCGAGGACAAAGGAGCTGAAACGCTTGGAGGGGAAGGAGGGGGCGAATATTTGCTCAAGAGACACTTAAACAAGCAGCTGAAAAAAGAGGGACTTTCCAGAATTACTCTTTTTTTAAAGATAAGTTAAATGGAGACAGAAGGCGAGTCTGTGAGACGACAGACAGACAGACAGACAGAAAGACGGAAAGAGAAATAAAACAAAGAGAAGGCTCGAGTTCTTGTCTGTATTTTTAAGAAAAAAAAAAAACAGAAATGGAGGCAGCAGCAGGCCTTTCTGGCTCGCTGGAAGCTTAGCGGTTGTTATCCGAGCAACTGGAGATAAAAAGCCGTCTCCCAGAGTCCGTGGGAGAGCGAGGGCCACGGCTGCACTGAGAGAGAGAGAGTGAACAGATCCCCAAAGCATTTCCTGGTGCAGAGCAGAGGTTCGCTAGCCGCCGTGGCTCGCGGCTCTGCTCACTTGAAGCACAGAGGCTCCTTAATGCATCAGTTGTGGGGGAGAATCGGACCGCGGCGATGCATGGAGGTCGCAGGAGGGCACGCCTCTCGAGGACGGCCGTTTTCCTTTTTTTTCCCTCCTCTCTTCTCTCACTCTTCACTATAAACACTTGAGCAGCTTATTTATTTATCCAATGCTCCATTCTTATTTCCACCTTTTCCTTTTTTTTTCTGATTCCTTCCTGCGGAGAGGGAAGTCATCCTCTGTGGGAGTTTCTGCTCCTGGTTGTCATAAAGACGCTGCACAGAGAGCACGCGGGGATGAATCGGCGTTGTGAACAGTTTTTTCGGACTGAAAACTGAAGCAGGAAGTTGCTTCTGGTATGTGTAACTGTGATGGACCTGAACTCCTAAAAATATCACTCCTCCTCCTCCCTCAGGATTCCTCCTCGCTGCTCCGCTGGTTTCTCCCTCCAGCACTGATTTGTTGCAGAATCCTAAAACCTCGACCAGCCCTCCACCGACAGTTTTATAAAAGTGCACACACAGCTCAACTAAATCTGAAAAAATGCAAAAAGGTGAAGAATACATTTCTGCAGAATGAAAGAATTTTGTTGCAAGAGTTTGATTTTTTTTTTAAATCTGTGAACTTTGAGATCTCTGCGAGAATTTATAATCAAAGTTTGTACTGATGTTCTTCTTCAGACTACTGGGATTTTCTCATTGTTTAAACTGGTTTCTTAACAGCTTTAGACTACTTTGGCAATTTTAAAGAATATATTTACATGTTTTTTGAGTTTTTTCAGTCAAACTATAAACAGTTAGGTAGCCAGTTGATTCAGCCTGGTTGAGGGTCACTCTGTTCTGGCTACAGAGAATTTGGCACGCAGACCCGAAATATTTTGTAGAGGACCAGTAGAAAACCATTCCAAAGTTTACGGCACAAATATATTTCCAAGAAGAAGACACCCCGATCTGAAAGGGACCTGAGAACAGTCAGAACCAACGAAAATAAGTAGTGACAATCCCTAATGCAGTGGACCGAAACGGACCCAAACAAAGACAGAACACCAACACCGGAGCAGCATTAATGCTCCACCAACTGTCACAAGAGTCAATCAGGGCTGCGCCGACTGTTTGAAAGTGTGAGTGTGTGAGTCTGCTCCGGTGTTACACTGCAGTCTCACTCAAAATACAAGATCTGAGTCTGTGTTTTAAACCAAGTGTAACCAGGACGTCCGTGCAGAAAACGTCTGCTGTTTGTCAGGTTGTGTGTGTGACATTATGTTTTCTAAACTGCACAACATTTGGACTGCAGATCATTTACAGCAGTGTCACTCGTGGAAGAAGAAAGTCAGTGGCAATATAAGAGAAAACAGCAGACACAACAACAACAACAACAAAAACACCACAACATTTATTTCTGTACTCATATTTCTGAATAAATGTACTGAAAATAATAAGATTTTAAGTGACTACAACTTTGCAACTAACAAATCATTTTTTAAAGATTTTTCCAGAAATCCCCCTGTCAATCAAGGGATCTCGGACCTGACTAACAGCTGGTGAAGCTTTAAAGCCCATAAAAAGCTTGGATCCACAGACAGGAGAGAGGAGGGACCTGTGTTCAACAGGAACAAAAGTGAATTAGACTGAATTAGTGCTGCAACTAATGGTTGTTTTCTTGATTAATTCTTTAGTCTATAAAATGTCAAAAAAAAGTGAAAAATGTTCAAATTAATGTCTTCACTTTGGTTCTTTTGTCAAACTAACAGTCAAAAAAAAAAACAAAGCCTCTTTATTTACTGTCAGAAACGACAAAGAAAAGCAGCAAATCCTCACATTTCGTTTGAAAAATGATTAAAACAATTAATTGTAGGGGTGTAAATCACAAGTTTCTTTTCTTTTGGAAATGGAAATGGGGAGAGAGAGAGAGAGGAGGAATGACATGCAGCAAAGGGCCGCAGGCGGGAGTCGAACCCACGGCCACCAAAGAGGAGTCACAGCCTGAGCTACCAGGCCACCGTACGTCACAAGTTTCATCACCATCCACAGGATATTATTTTGACTCGTCAGACATGATACAACATTAGCTGATACACGCTGCTATGATTCACTCTGATTCGGTTCAGTTCAGGGGTCTGTGATCTGTGTCACATGATATCAATATGTCCATTTTACACATTCAGTTACATTCATTCCTCCAAAAAATGCAACTAAATTAAGATTAAACAATTTTATGCCTGAACTCTTTATGACACATGAACACAGGAAAGATGACGATACAGATCAATGTTTTCACTGAACCTTGAATCTAAACATCGATCCAGACTGATGCATCGATAGATTCCTAATTAATCGGTTATGAAAATAGTTATCAGCTGGACCAGGTTTGGGTCGGTGGCAGCGTACAGAGACCAGTTCACCAAAATCAGCTGAACACCGGTAGAGTTCTTGTGCCAACTATTTTAACAACTGATTAAAAAATTACTCAAACTGACTAAAGAAAAAACTATGACAGTAAATTGACTGAAATATATTTGGGTTGTGGACAAAACAAGACATTTGAGGACATCATCCAACACTTTGGGAAACACTGACCAACATTTTTCATCATTTTCTGACCAGGGTTCTGCAACCTGCAGCTCCAGACCCTCATGTGGCTCTGTTGCACCTCTCTAGAGGCTCCCTGTGGCTTTGACAAAAAAACTATATGGAAATAAACATAAACATTTTAATTCTTATGTATTATTTTTGCAGCCTGAAGTGATTCTTAAATTATCCAACTGTAAAAATGTGCAGTATAATAAAAAAGTGACGGAACCTGACGCGTTCAGGTCAGACCTTGTTTCTCACATATTTCACAGGCTAACATCGGGTTCAGGCTGTATTATATTCTTTCTTTCTTTCTTTATTTTCATCTTTTCATTGCCAGTTCCATTTCCTGGATGTAATGTCCCTGTCACTAGAAACCGCTACTCTTAAGTGCACAGAAAAATGTCGGGCTGTAATCAGGTTTGGGCTGAAATGTGCTGATGACCGTCGGGTTCAGGTCGGGTTCGGGCAGAATTTTGTCGGCGTCAGGCCTCGATGGGCTCAACTTTTCGGGCACAAGTAAAGCGCTTGACTAACTGTGGATGCCAAATCCGAAAAAAGAAAATTCGTTGTGGCTCCAGACTGATTTTCTTCACTTTTTGGGGCCAAAATGGCTCTTAAGAGTGCAAAGGTTGAAGACCTGTTTTACAGACCAACTATTACTTGATAAAAAAAATAATCCACTGTGAGCGTAACGGTTAGTTGCAGCCCTGCTGTACAGTACAGGGTACAGGGTACAGGGTACAGTAGTGCTGTGCTGCAGGAGTACAGTACGAGTGTATTGTGAAATGAGCAGTCGGTCACGTCTCAGCAGCGTTCTCAGCCCCGCTGCTCCCTCGGGTTCGGACTGTGTACATTCTGCCGAGTCACCGCTCCTCAGGGGAACAGTGGGAAAGCTGGGCTCAGCTCAGCAACCAGCCAGCCGCTCATCCATCTAACCAGGACTCTGCAGGGGGTTGTGGGTAGATTTCTCCCCCCTTGCACCCCCCCGGCCTGGAGTCGCAGCGCTGCGGAGGCTCCGGCTGCCTCCGGAGGAATCCGCTCCGGCCTGTCCGGCTGTTGATTTAGGCTGAGAGGCTGGCCGCTCCGCCGCTCTGCCCCGACACTCTGCTGTGACCGCGGAGTGAAGGCGGAGGGCGCAGCGCTGCAGCAGCACCCGCTCCACGCCTCCTTAATAATGGAAGCCGTGTATTAGCCCTGACAGTATCATTTATGGGCGAGCTGCACGCCGCGGCGGGCCAGCCGTGGGATGCTATCGTTTAAAAGCAATATGGAGTGGAATTATTTATGAGGGCAGTGTCTGCGCACACACGCACACACACACACACACACACACACACACACACTGACAAACACACACGGACACACCTCCCTTCCCCTCTGCAATGCAATGCACCATGAAGGGCAGCAATGGACCCGAGTTCAGCATTATGACTGTGTGTGTGTGTGTGTGTGTGTGTGTGTGTGTGTGTGTGTGTGTGTGTGTGTGTGTGAGAGAGAGAGAGAGCACTAATTCAGATGCTACATACTGAATCATGCGAGTGCCTGTGGAATGTCAACAAGCGTTCAGCCTGAAGCTACGGTCTCTCTCTGCACTCAGACCTGGTCAGCAGGGACCTCAGCGCCGAAACACCGAAACGCAACACAGTCGGAGCGGAGGACGAGGGAGGGCGGGGCCTCGTCCTGCCCGCCGCTGTCCGACCAATGAGAAAACATCATTACATCAACCCCACTTGTTCTGTGTCATCCATACAAAGAAGCTGGGGAGGACTGAAAACTATGAAATGTTAAAGATGAGTTCACAGCAGCAAGAAAATTGAGGAAATAATCAACTGATCAATCAACTATGAAAATAATCGCTTGCTGCAGCCTTAAGTGAGAATCCTTGGATAAATTCAGTCATTTTATTTATTTAGTCATCAACTTACTTTTGAATTTAGCACCAAAATATAAGAAAAAAATATTGATGATGTAAACTCAGTTTCACAGCACTTGAAGGAGCTGAGACTCGTGGGTAATGTAGTCTTAATAGCAATTTTACTTTTTAGATGAGGAGAAAAACTGAAGGAAACTAGACAACAACATAACCTCACAGTGTGGTTCAACAATCAGGACACTCCTGATGTTCTGAGATCAGTGGAGAGTCAAGACAAGACTACGGTGTGTGTGTGTGTGTGTGTGTGTGTGTGTTGTGTTGTTGTGTGTCCTCCAGGCAGACTGATGTGTGGCTGGTTTGGACATCCAGCAGAGTTCAGATAATTAAAGAGCAGATGTGGAGACACTGAGCTGCTGCTTGTCACCTGATCACAGCGAGGTCGACCTCTTCACCTGCATCAGCATCAGCCACACCTGGCTCACACACACACACACACACACACACACACACACTGACAGGAGGAGAATCAACAACAAAATCCACTAGAGAAGGAGAACAAAAATATGTCCTGGAGCTACATTCAGTAGAAAAAAGTCTGATGTTTGCAAACAAGCATTCTGTGAAATGTAGGAAAACACTGTTACACTAGAAGTAAATGAGGCAGGTAGAGATGAATCCTTTGTCTTCTACCTCCCTTCATTCTTCAAGAAGTTTGAAAAAAGCTTTAAATTTACTCGTGTCGGCTAGAGAGGAGGCGGACAGAGGCACAAGAGATGGAAGAAGAAGAGAGCAAAGAAAGAAAGGGGAAGTATAAGAGCTGAGGAAAAGGAGATGAAGGAAGAGACTAGACAAGAAAAAAAACATATGGCAGTCTAGATTTGTTATGGTGGGCATTCTCGCTGCCGTTCCAGCAGCTATTGTGCATTTAGAAATCCCCAGACAATCAAATATAGTCAGGTACAGAAATATGCTGCACAACAAAACGTGAGAAAATAAGAAAACCGAGGCAGAGAGCAGACTGTGTGCAGATACAGACACCAGCACACACCTCCAGCAACAATCCACAGGGGCCATGCTTACATGAGTCCATACTTTTCCCAAAGAAATATAGGACTCTTTATTTACATTGTAATATTGCAACTTTTACTTAAGCAAAGGATTTAAATATTTCCTCCACTCATGGTGTACTTAAACTGGACTGTGTTTTAATTAAGAGTTCTGAGCAAAAACATGAAAATACAAGAGAATAAAGAGGAAGAGGAGAGCAGCTACAAGGAAAACGATAAGAAGGAAAAAGTAGGAGGCCGATCATAAATAGAAACAAGAGATGTCTTATATGAAAGAACAGGAGAAAGTGGTGAGACTGGAAGAGAAGGGAGAGCAGGAGGAGGAGGAGGAGGAGGAGGAAGAAAGTAGGAGAGGAGGAAGAATCAACCCACGGTAACAGTAAAAGTAATTTTCTTTCAGAGGTTACTGAGTGCATGTGTGTCCTCGCTGTAACCACCTTTATGTGCACTTGGAAACGTGCTGTGTGCTTGTGTGTGTGCTGTGTGTGTGTGTGTGTGTGTGTGCTGTGTGTGTGTGTGTGTGTGTGTGTGTGTGTGTGTGTGTTTTGTCACGTATGCCTCTAAAGTTTCACAGCCCAGCAGGAGAGGCTGCAGCCGGAGGGTCTCACTTCATACGGCGCCAGCACTATCAGACACACACACACGCACACACACGCGCGCGCACACACACACAAACACACACACACAAACACACAAACACACACACACACGCACGCGCACACACACACACACACATACACACATACACACAGTTACAGATAGTAGGATATTGTCATCAGTGTGTGTAAGTGTGTGATTAGGCCTGATGAATGAAGCATGGCTATCTAAACATTTCACAAAGACCTGGCAGTGCCTCGTAATGATGCTGTGTGTGTGTGTGTGTGTGTGTGTGTGTGTGTGTGTGTGTGTGTGTGTGTGTGTGTGTGTGCGTGTGTGTTAGAGGTCTGGGTCTGCATGTTTCGACTCTTTATAATGACTGAACACAGACGGCCAGAAAGAAACACACAACAACACAAACACACACACACACACACGGTCGAATCAGAGAAACGCCTGCGAGTTCTCAGCCAATCACAGCCCTCCTCTGCATCACAGCAACTATTAAGGTTCACTATTAGAATGTCAACTTCTTTGGAAATACATCAACTTCTAGCACTGTTCAATCCACAGAGCAGAACCTGAACCTGAAATGACTCCTGGATCCGTGAAGAACATGAACCAACCGGTCCTTTAAAGGGACAGTTCATGTTTTTTAAAGTTATTACTTTTAAAGCTAAGCTAATGTCCTGCTGTGGACAGGGTCAGCTGCTACATATATTTAAGACACCACCTCTGTCGACTCCCACCTTTCATTACCCTCTTCCAATTTCCTACTAGTTTCCTCCTGGCAGGTATGGTGTATTTAGGTGCATGATGTGTTCGATATTTAGAGTATTTTCACCTCTTCACCCTTCTGTCAGACAGACTTTTCTGACAGGAAACCACGGTTATATAAGACACTTTCTGCAAACCAATAAGACTAACTTAAGCTGTTCATCAAAAACTGATTCCAAATAACAACTGATTCCAAAATTACAATTCCAAAGGAATTTTAAGAATCTATATCAGGCTTGGTAAAATCCAAATAATACCTGATCCTACTCAGAAGACCGGGGTTGTTGGTCTACTGCTGCCTCGATCATTTAGTTTGTTTTTGTTTGTTGTGTGACTGCCAACCTTACAATTAAAAACACCACAGTCACACAATAACACAAACAAACTAACAGATCAGGGCAGAGAGCAGAGTTAAGTTTGGAGAAAGTTTTATTTGTCTTATATAACTGCAGTTTCTTGTCAGAAAAGTCTGTCTGACAGAAAGATAAAGTGGTGAAAAATATCCTAAATATAGTGAACACTTAAACTGATACTCATTTTTTCAGGTCTCTAAAATACATGATGCTGCTGACCCTTTCCAAGCTTAGCTTCCTGCACCAGTTCTCCTGCTGCTTCTCCAAACTGGAGGCGTGTCGACCTCCATCTACTGCAGGTAACACACTGACTGTGAGGAGAAGAACCTCAAACACACTTCAAATAATCTGAACTATCCCTTTAACACCTTGCACTGGAAATTAACCATCTGTAACTTTTCTGTCCGATTTTTGTTTTAAATTTACAGACGAAACACCAGAACTACAGCAGGTAAAACCAAGACTAACTCACAGGCCTAAACTGAGGAAGACAAGTGTGTGTTTTGCTTTTAATTCAGACCACTGAGGACGGCAATAATGAAGCTGAAGAAGACTACAGGGACAATTAAAGCCAGGTTACACACACGCACAGATGTTCAAAGCTAAACACACACACACACACACACACACACACACTCTGTGATTAGGGGCTCTCAGACAGACGTGGAGTTTTGCCGGTTTTTAATTGAAAGCCTGAAGTGATTATGGAGTCGCAATCACTTCTGTTCCTTTTCCCTCAATCAATAGTGACAAAAAGTGAAAACGTAATCAGCTCAGAGCTGCCCGTCACTGCCGGACCTCCGCCTGTGTGTGTGTGTGTGTGTGTGTGTGTGTGTGTAGTGAAGACATGCGTTTAATTTACGTGACGATGAGGATGACAGCCGTTAACACATCAGACTAATTACAGGTGAGAACGAGTGGAGAGAGAGAGAGAGAGAGAGAGAGAGAGAGAGACAGAGGGAGGGAGGGACGTCCTGCAACAAACACCAAACCTTTATATCTGCTCACTAAGCTCACTTCTCATGAAACATGGATTTAGCTGCAACTTTGGTCTTAATATCTTCTCATTATCCAGCCTGTGGTGACATAAGAAGCACCAACATTGTAGAAAACTGCTTGAACTGAGAGTCTGTATAAAGTCAGACCTCCAGTTGGACCAGAAACAACATTAAAACACTAAAAATGAATTAATAATGTCTTATTTTTTCTGAACAGTATTGTGACCTTTTATCTGTCTCTACAAGATTGTTTATTTCCAGTTTTTTGTCTCCAGAGAGCTCCAGGTTTTAACCCAAGTAAAGAACATTTTATCTTCTGTTAACAGTCAAATACTGCTTACATGTTGACACTAATTTAATTTATATTAAATGTCTAAAGACAAGCAAGAATTAATACCTGAGTTTTTATCTTAGACCAGAGAACAGATCTACAGTAGTAATCTTCTGTTGATGAAAGTGTGAAGAAGTTTCTTTAGATCAAACCTGGCAACTCTGACTCTTGTGATGTTTTTAAGATGGTATCATGCAGACTTTTGTCACTGATCTGTTGTGAATAATAAAGTTTAACACGTTGATTCCACTTTTCACGCCTCTACTGTGTCTGCCACACAGTTTTGTCCCGTCCTCTACATGCCTTCAGACGCAGCATTTTAAACACAGAGAGTTTTCTCTGCATGATTTTGTTGACGTGCTCAGATTTTGTTGATTTGAACATTTTTTGTTGATTTCTTCTATACTGGGCTACAGACGTAAATAGTAGGGCTGCACGATTTGGTTAAAAAAGTCATATTGCGATTATTTTGCCTGATGTTGTGAGAGGAAATGATCATTTTGGCATCACCGTTTTCATTTTTACTGAAAGAAAAAGTGTTAATATTATGTTGATGTGATATTTGTTGAGGTCTGAACTAAACAAACATGTTTTCTTTCATCTGAGGAACATGTTTTTTAGGTCAGCTCATCTCTTCACCTCCATGTAATGACAACTTTGGATGTCTGTTGTTGTGAAAGCACATCTGCACAGGGCGTTTTATTTTGAAAACTGACGGATTCTTGATCCTGTCACTGTGTCTAACTTCCTGCTCAGCTCGATCTGCACTGTTCAGCTTGACGCGGCTCCTATTAAAAACAGACTCGGTGTGTATTTATCAGGGTGGAGAGCTGCTTCTGGGCAGTTTCTGAATCACAAACTTTGTCTACAGTGGCTGCGATCAGCTCCCACAGCTGGAACACGACACAGCCCCTCTGCAACTCCAAACTATGAGACGAGTCCTAACAAACACTCTCAAGCATCAAAGTTTCATCTGAAGGACGTTCATGAAGTTCATCCAGTCACTGATTAGTCCAGTAAACTTTCAGACGGAGTCTGGTGGACTGTGGTCTGTGTAACTATGACAGTTGATTTTATTGTTGAATATTTTGAGCTAACAGAAGCACGTGAATGTTAAATAAAAGAGGCTCGAGGATTGAGCCCTGAGGAACTCCACAGAGCATGTCGGTCTGCTCCCACCTACACCTGCAGACTGAAACTAAACAGTTCCAGTCCTGAAGACAGAACTTCAATGTACGGCTGATTTCACCATTTCTCTGATGTAGCAGCACACATGAACAAACCTGCACACAGATCTGTAAACACCACAACATACAGTAAACACTGAGAATATTGCACAGAATATAATATATATTATATATAATACTGATGATTTTAAATAAATTTTTGTTTGACCAATAAAATAATTGAATATTTGTAAAAATGTCTTTCTCAGTGCAAAGGCGACGTCTCCAAATGTCTTGTTTTGTTTGATCAACAGTCATTTAAATTATTCAATTTATAATTTAATAAAACAAACCAAAAAAAAAAGTCACATTTAAGAGTTACTGAAAAACTTTCTGACAGTCAACTAATTATTAACCAACTAACTGCTTCAGCTTCACCTGAAACACCTGAAAGTCCAGCAGTATTATATTGTATTTAAATGCAGGACTTTTATAAGTAATGGAGTATTTTTAAGTTTTGGTTTAAGTTCTTTAAATCGATTTCTTTCCTTCCCAGCAGCCACTGCTTCCAGCTCCTTTCTAAGTGAACTAAAACTTTCTGTAGTGAGATAATCTTGCAGTAAAATATGTTTAAGGTTAAAACTTTAGAAGCAGCGGCGTGGTCTGTGCTCCCCTCACATGATTTCTGACAGTCGATTTATTTCGCGTTGACGTCCTGCAGCTGCACCCACCAGGCCCGCTGAGGACGGAGGGAGTGAACGCGTCACACGCCGCGCTGCTTACACTCCCCAGTACAAACAACACACACACAACAACGGACAACAACAACACACACACACACACACACACACACACAGAGGAAAGAAAAGACTGTGTCCGCTCTCCAGATGGGCCCTGAGCCCTAACAGGCCCTGCCAGCAACAGCTTGCACCGTGTGTGTTGAAAACAAAGATGACGGATTAAATATCATGTGGCGAGGTGGAGCGAGGGAGGGACGCAGTGGGAGAGAGAGAGACGGAGATGATTGGCCATTATTAGGGATAATGGAGAACTTGGAGGAAGATCCGCTCTGTTGTTGTCGGGCTGTTAGCGATGAAGAATGGCTCCTCTCCCTCCTCATCCTCCCCTCTTACACCACAATCAGCAATTTGCCTTCTTTATAATGTATTATGGCATGCATTATACAGTGTACATTAGCATATTATATAATGCTGTGAGTGTGATGATTATCGTGGTCTGTGTGGAGCCAACAGTTCACACTCTGGTCCTCATGTTTGATCTGAAACTTTCTGTTCGGTGACTTCAACAGAGCTGCAGCGAGAAAATCCTAAAACTGAACACCTGAACGAGCCACCAACCAAACTCTGATCATTTAACTGAGTATTCAAAATAAGAAAAAACTGAAGATCACATCTTAATTATTTATTTAACTGCTCATATTTTCTGTATGTTTTATTTCATTTCTGGGATTCTTGTGTAGAGGACTAAAGTCCTTTCATTTAATCTAATTTATTTAGCTTTTTGCATAAAACCTGCCAACTTAGTTTAAAAAGATATAAGAATCATCCGTAAAAATAACAATATGAGCATTATCTGATCTTCAGGTCATTATAACTCATCTCACATGTCATTTCATTTCATACTTTCGGAACTTTATATTTGGCTTAAATTGCATTTTCTTGTCTTATTGTTACTGTGTGATTTTTTGGGGTTCTGCTTTGGGGATCCAAATACAGAATAAATAATTCCTAATAATAATTCCCAGAATAAGTCATTTCTATGGTTATTACAGAAGACAGGACAGTTTCTGCAGCCAATAAACTGCAGGTTACAATTAAGAAAAACAGGAAAAATGGGTTAAAGAGTAATTCTGGTGTCACTGAGTCTTATTTTTGTAGTTTTGTAGTTCAGTTTCAATATAATAATAACAAGTGTGACAAGTCAAGAAGCAAAAATCTGATCCAGAAAGTACAAATATGTGACCTGTACCTGACCTCTGCACCTCTTCTGTCTCTGTTTCCTCCTCTCCTCTCCTCTCCTCTCCTCTCCTCTCCTCTCCTCTCCTCTCCTCTCCTCTCCTCTCCTCTCCCCCTGCCTGAGCGAGCGTCCTCCACACACAGCGCTGCTCTCAGGATGCTTAATGAGCCCAATTAACTTATTTACAACGAGGCAATCTGTAAAAATACGGCTCAATTGCATTTGGCCGGGCGGAACGACGAGATGGAGGGACAAACAATGTTGAGGATTAATCAGGTTTCAGCAGCAGAGAGGCGGGAAGGCGGGCGAAGGGTTTACAAAGATGATAACACACACACACACACACACACACACACGTAGTGATTGGCTCTCTCTAAAGGTGGCTCATTCATTTGCTGACAGCAGGTCAAATCAGAGCATCGCTGAGAGACTGACAGGTTTCATGTTTTAATCTGATTATCCAGAGATAAATGAGTCAAATTAAGTTTGACTCTCACCTCAGAAAAAAACACAAACAATATACAAAGGTCAAAGGTCAGAAACAATAGATCAGCTTCCATCCTTTTAGTCTCAACTCAACTTTGAAAAACTGAGATGATTGAAACTGAATTAAAATTTAAACTTTTTCACAGGAGAGACATCAGATAAATGAGCAACTGACTGACGACTGCAACTAACGATTGGTTAGTTGTGGCCCACTAACAGTTGTTTGCCTATAAAATGTCAGATAATGGTGAAAAATGTCAATCAGTTTCCCAGATTCCTCAAAGATATTCAGTTTCCTGTCAGAGTGGAGGAAAGAAACCAAAAAATATTCACATTTAAGAAGCTGAAATCAGAGAAATTTGGACATTTTTTCTTCAAAAAATGACTGCAGACAATTGATCAGTTATCAAAATAGTTGGTGATTAATGTAATAATTAATTAATAATTGATTAACCGATGAATTATTGCAGCTGTAAACTCATGCAGAGGTGTTCAACACACACAGCCAGTTCCAGACTCTGTGCTGCAGCAGTTTATCAATAAACCACTAAAATGCCTGTCAGAAAACAAAAAACATCTAAAAGTAGAAAACTTTATATTTGCATGCTTAACAAAAGTCAACAAAAATGTAAAGTTTATATTGTTATTGAGACACTGAAACTTGGATGTGGAGAAAAATATTTTCTGAAAAGCACTGAGAACTCGATGCAACCAAGTCAACATCAGACTGTTTCAGTTTTTCCAGTTAGGACGTCCTAACCTGCTCCACGCCACATGTCGCTTGTTTGAATGAACGTTCGCCATGATTCTACTCAAGTTTCATTCACTTCCAAACCATTTTCTTTAGTAAAAAGTGACCCAGAGTCCATGACATCTCTTTTTCTCCTCCAGTCAGCGGCCAACATGGATCACAAAAGACAAAGTGGCACATCTTATATGATCCACAGCAGCCTTTTTATAAGGATATCCTAAAAAAGGACCAGATTTGGACAGAAAACAGGGAGCTGTTTGGAGCAACAAGCATGTAAGTTGTCTCCCAGCTGCACAGATACAAGGCTGACTGATGGAAATGATGTTAGCTCTGAATAAATAAGAAATGAGACACTCAAGTTCCTCATTTGCAGAGGGAGAAAACTCAGACGCTCTGTTGTGAAATTGCTTGCAGTTTATCTGGACAATTTTTCACGCTCCATCTGTTATTTGCTCAAAACTTCCATTAATATATTGCTTAATTGTTTTCCTGATTATGTTTTGTGACAAACAGGATCATGATGTCAACCACTGTGAACTGTGAGAGTCTGAACCGTTTAATAAAGCTGCAGTCGGTGGAAAACAAACTAAATCAGTTGTCAAGAGACATTTTACTGATCCCTTCAGTAGGGCTGCCACAATTTTAATATTAAATTCAACATGAGCTGAAATATTTGGGTTTTTTTTTCTCTCCACCCCTCAAAAACGACACAACGTCGCTTACTGGCTGTTAAATAAAACTTTTGAAAGATGAATCTGAAAATGTAAATGACAGTTGTCTGGTCATAAATCAACCCCCGCAAAAAAAAAAAAAAACACGTCAAAATAAATTAATCGAATCTTGATCTTAAAATCAAATCATTGATTTACTGCGACTCACCTCATACGTTAATTCTTCATCAATAAGACGTTTCCTTCAAACTATATTTTGTTTTGCAAATTAGTTTAATGAGAAATTAATTCTGAGATGACGAGTTCAGTGAATATTTTAGTGTTTGTTTTCTCCGTGTGACCAACCTGTAAAATACTGTAAAACAACACTCATGACTCTGTTTGACTCATGACTGATGTGAACATACAGGACATCCCTCCATACATCTCCCCTGGGGTGTGTGTGTGTGTGTGTGTGTGTGTGTGTGTGTGTGTGTCTGCACACAGATCAATGCTGTGACTCTCTTCTGATAACTGAACACATGAATTCACATTACACGTCTGTTCAGGAGTCTCATTGATCAGCAGGCGGCAGCGACAGCGATGCTGCTGCAGCACGAACACACACGCGCAGTGAGGAGGAGGAGCCGGTCGAGCACATTTTTTTGCAATCAATAAGGAATCAATCAAACTACCAAAACAACTAAAAAGAGGCAGAAATATTCAAACTCTCAGTGACGTCTCGTCCCGCTTCAATGCAAACTGCAGACGGGACAGAACGAGGAGGAGGAAGAGGGAGTCATACCACCTTAAAGACGGCTGGCAGAGTGTGATTTAAGTGCAGGGCGTGAAGGGGGTACGGGGAGGAGGAGGAGGAGGAGGGGGGAGGAGGTGGGGGAGGCTTTAATAGAGCCTGCAGCTAATTGCTCCGGTGGCATCTTAAAGCCCGTCTCCCCCAAAAGCCCTTGGAGCCTGAACGCTGCTGCTAACAGAAGAGCTGCTGACACAGGAGGAGAGAGGAGAGAGGAGAGAGGAGAGGAGGAGAGAGGAGAGGAGGAGAGGATGGGAGGAGGAGAGGATGGGAGGAGATGTAGGGAGGGGGAGGAGGAGGAGCAGGATAATAAGTGGGCAGTAAAAGCAGAGGAGCTGGAGTTTCTCCTCACGCACCAGAAAACAAACTGAGGCCGCCGCCACTGCCGCCGCCGCTGTGAGTTATTCCTCAGGTCAGGAGAGAGCAGCTCGGCTACAGCCACACAAATTATCCTCCTCCCCCCTCCTCCCCCCCTCCTCTCACTGCAGAGGGAGGGATGGAGGGAGGAGGAGGAGGAGGCTACAGGGGTAATAATACACCCCTAAGCCTGTCATTTCAGCTCAGCCCGGCGCAGGACCGGCCCACAAAATAGAAATATCACTTTCTCTTCCCTGGACTCCCCCTCCTCCCCCTTCCTCCTCCTCCCCCCTCCTCTGCCACAACAACTCCTCTCTCCCCTGAATGCTGAATCACCCCCAGAGAAGGAGGGAGGGAGTTAGAAAGTTGGGGTAAAACGTGAGAAGAGAAAACAGAAACAGTTGAGAGAATCAGCTCGTCTCTCCGTTCTCCAACATTAAAACCAGACTGGGCTCTCGGCGCCGGGCCGGGGACGATCTGAGCGCGTGCAGCGGCCACGCTGCATCTTATCTGTCATCGACAAGCAGCTGTAGAGAGTCGGGCTGCTGCGCTGCCTCTGCAGAGGAGGCTTCAGCGAGGCTCGCAGGCGTCTGACTCAGGAAACGTTGAATATACATAAAACATAAAGAGAGCTGCAGTCTGGAGCTCCTGCAGGAGGAAACACGGCGGTTCATTCTTCACACGGAGAATTTATTTTATAGCCAAGTGTTAAATAAACTTTCAGATCCTCAGATTACTGCTTTTATTCTCTTACTTTCAAATCTGCTTCACTTCATTTCACAGATGTTTAAAGTATAAAATCAGGTTTAACATTCATGAGGGAAGCAAAGACCTACAAGATTAACATCATGTTTTTATGACGTCCATGTCTGGGTTTAGGTTTCCCACAATGCAGCACTGTCTGTCTGAGATGTCGGAGCTTCACAGCAGCACTTAAACACACCGGATCAGCTGCATTATTACACACCAACAACATAACTGACAAACTGAAGCAGAGCAACATGTTGACTGGATTTCAAGTTGATTTTCACTGGAAGCTACAAAAACACTCATTTAGCATCTAAAACTGAGTGGACATAAGAAAACTGTGAATATGAATTGAAAGTTTTTATCGTGTTTTTCTCTTTAATGTCTCGACTGTATTCCTGATTATTAAATCCAAACCTAACTTGACTGTGTTGTGTTGCAGCTGAAGACAAGTTGTGCATGAATTAAGACAGTATGTGAAGTACTGACAGAGGTGCAGATGTAGTCAAACAAGAGTTTGTACATGCATCCATGTATGCATGCATTCACACACACACACACACACACACACACACACACACACACACACACACACAAGGGATTAAGTCACACCAATGAAAAAGGAAAAGGGAACAGTCTGCCATGGTGCCTCCTGCAGGACTCTATGACATGATGATGGTTCATCAGTTTAATCATGTTACATTAATGCGCCTTTTATTATTATTAAGCCCCTCCCACCGTCACTCCTACTTTTTCCCAATCAGCAGACATAATTTTCCCCCTCTAGGGTGAAAACTTTGTGCCAAAGGGTGGGAAATTTTCCTGGACCGACCAACAGACAGTGTGGTCTGTAGTAGGGGCGACTGACAAACATGTAAAAATGACTATGGTGGGTTTTTTTTTTTTTTTTTTTTGCAGGAATCTGTACCAAATGAAGACTTTTTTTTTAAGTCTGTAGAATCTGATGTGTAGGACAGGACGTCTCTGCCTCCTGCGATTTGAAAATTGCAGAGTCATATTGCAATTTCAATAAAATTCTGATTAATTGTGCAGCCCTAATCTATATAAAAACTGTGATTACAGCAACCGTGCACTCTGTTCTGTTTGTACTACACTGAGTATCTGTGTACAATCATGCATTTAAAGCTAAAACATGGACACTGAATGAAAACTGTGTATATAACATCATATTTAATATTTTTGTTTCCTGATAAAAAGATGTCATCTGTTGAATGAGGTTCTGTATGTGGTCTAGTTCAGTCAGAAAGCCACTGAATCAGAGTTTACATCAACTCTTACAGCTTCAAAATCTGTGCAAAACAGTGCCCAGCAGGTATCAGGGGTCAGTCTTTTGTGCTTGCTGATAAAGAATTAGTATTTTGTGTTACAAATGAGTAAACTGCATCTCAAAAACCATGACAGTTGCACACGTTTAGTGCCCTGAGGTTGCTGGCACTGATGCTGAGTACTAATGCCAATTCAAGCGCTGGTCAGAGTCCGTTGCTCTCTCAGCAGAGACAGTATGAACATTTCATAGATTTCAAAATATTAGAGACTAAAATGATCACATTTATCAGAATTAACATGTGTTGAAAATGTTGAAAAAGTACTGATACACACATTGATATAATTTCAAAAGTTTTATTAGTATTACTTTGAAAACCTCTCAACAATTCAAAATGACATCATCATCCTTTGTGATGTCAATGTTTTCAATGTTGCAAAACAAACCCATGTTGCAGCAGTCTGTTGCCAACTTTGAAAAACTGACAGTCAGTGCTGTCCATCATCAACCAAAGCACAGAAATCAATCATGGTTGTAATGATAATTAGCATTTAAAGCAGTAATAGTAATCCTCAGGAATTTTGTTGTTGTTTGTTGCAAGAAGAGAAGTTTCATTTGTAGATTTCTATACTTTTCTCTCAAATTCGATCTGGTTTTTTTTTTCTACTGTGTCTTATTGTGAACAGCGACACTGTGATAAAGTTGTTGCACAGATTAGTTTGGGATCTAAGATGTGCAGAAAATCTAACATGAGACCTATCAATAATTCTGATCACTCTGATTGAGTTGAATAACTTTGATCTCTGATATCTGAACAATTTGTCCTCATCAGTCCAGATTCTTTCCTGTCAGCTGGTTTCATCAAAAGCAGAGATGTTTCCGGACTCCCCATCTGTAGCGTTTATTAAAGGTGTGTGTCAGACAGCTGTGGACTGTAGAAACATCAGAGTAGTGTGTGTGTGTGTGTGTGTGTGTGTGTGTGTGTGTGTGTGTGTGTGTGTGTGTGTGTGTGTGTGTGTGTGGGCAGAGGAAGCTGGGGCGTTGACCTTGAGGCCGGTCGGGAGCTGCGGTCATGCCTCTGTGTGTGTGTGTGTGTGTGTATGTGTGTGTCATATGCAGGTAGGGGTTGTGACAGCTCGCCAACCAAACCCCGGCGCTCCAACATCTGGTTCAGATCTCCAGGAGATCCTGAAACCTGGAAACCCTCCTCTGCACCGCCCCCGCTGCCTCCCCTCCGCTCACCTTCCAGAAAACACAACCAACACCTTTATAGTTTTATAAATCCGCTGCAAAACAACCAACAGGAGGATTAAATCAGAGGAAAACAAAGAGCTTCTCCTGCTCTCGTTTTCTGCAGATTCACACGACCTCCCGAGTCCTCCGAGATCCTCCGAACCTGCAGGAGTTTTAGAGGAATTTCCACAAATCAGTCGACAGTGCAGGTAAACATCTTCACTGAGAGGAAAATCAAAAGTAAAAACAACAAAAAAAAAACCTCCAAACGGAGGTCAAGGAGCGAGGCAGCGTTCATACATGGTGGCGTGACCCCCGCGAGCTGCGAGGGAGCGTCTGAGAGCTCCGCCGGTGCCGCCGCCCAGAGGAGTTTTAATTGGCGAGGAGAAAGGCGAGTGGTTGGACAGCACAGATCGCTTTTATCTGCAGCACAGAGGCGCTCTGGATTAAGTCTCTCTTCGGGCTGGCGGCCATTGTTTCAGGGCGGGGGGAAAAAGAGGAGGGGGGGGGGCAGCAACAAGTTATGCAGATGAGATGTTAATTAGGCGAAAAGTGAATGAAGTCTGGACCAGAACAAACCAGCCTGGAGGAAGAGCGAGTGTGGGAATGAGCAGGCAGCTGCACTCCTCTGCTGCTGCACCTTCATTCATCCTTCTCTCCTTCACTCCTTCCTTCTCTCCTTTCCTAAAGTCCTCCCCCTCCTTCAGACCTCCACTCATTTTCTCCTCGTTTTTAATCAATTATTGGCTCTTCCTCTTCCTTTCTTCTCCTCCATCTCACATTTTCTAACATTTACATCATTTACCTCCATTCTTTCTTTATCGTCCACTTGCCCCCTACATACCTCTTTCTCCCATCCTTCCCCTCATCTTTGCATCCTCACTTCTTTCCCTCCATCCTCTCCTGGTCATGTGATGAAGACGAGGGTGCAGAAAGTTGACTCCCCCTCCTCCTCCCTCTGATGGAGGGAGCAGAAGAACAGCGAGGCTGAGCAGTGATTGACATGCTAATGAGGAAGAAGAGAAGATGTTGTTGTTGTTGTTTTTTCTAATTTCTTGTTTGTTCCCAGTCGGACGGGTGAGGATGGAGGGGTTAGGAGGGGGTTTTAAGAGCGTATCTTCAAGGATGGGAGCAGGAGGAATGGGGGGGGCGTTAAGGAGTTCTTGTCCTTGTTTTAGGCCATATAATGGAGAAGGATGAAGAAGAAAGAGGAGGAGGCTTGGGAAACTCCCAAAGGCTGCTGGGAAAAAAATAAACAGCCGACCAATAGCTGAGTGCCCGCGATGTCACACACACACTCAAAGTATCATTAACAGTTCACTTCTGGCAAAAAAGCTCACGAAAGATTTTCAATGAAAACCTCCAGAAACTGACTCATACTACGCTACCCATGAGCCTCAGCAACAGTTACGATTGAGAAAGAATCAAACGCTGCCCTGAAGCTGCTGAATTGTTCCAAAACTGATTCAAATTTCAAGATTTTATCCAACAAATTCTACAAACCTCAACCTCTAACTTCACTGAGTCACATGGGAACAGAGTCTGAAGCTCTCTGATTGGCTGTCTCCTACATATTTGAACTTTTTCGTTTTTAAATGAAGCAGGGTTTTTTTGCCCCACATTTAAAAAAAATCTCCTTTTCTCTGTGACGTTTGTTTGCATGACTGTTCTGAGCTTTATGAGCTGCACAAACTTTTGTGTAGTTGACACCTCCAAAATCATTAATCATTAGTTGCAGCCCTTAAAATATGCATGAAAATATATTAATGGAGACGTGGATACAGACGGATACAGACGGATACAGACGGATACAGACGGATACAGACGGATACAGACGGATACAGACGTCACATCTGATGCTGAAAAACAAACATGACTGAAGCTGCTGCAACACCTGCAGCTCTGTGACTCCACAGATTCTGAGCCTCCACAGTTGGTGGATGTGAACATAAAGCTGCTCCGTGTGACGGAAGCATCAGAGCGTCCAGTCAGCAGCTCCTCTCCTCCTCTTCCTCCCCTCTACTCGTCCTCCTGTCCGTCCGTCCTGCAGCGCTCACGTAAATTCTTCATTGTTTATTAGCTGTCACTTCCTAAATAGTACTTGCTGCGTCTTGCATACAGGCCCAAACCCCCGAGGGAGGGAGGGATGGAGGGAGGGAGGGAGGGAGGTGTGAAGTTACAGCGGGGACAGGCGGGAGAAAACACGTCAGAACGAGGCTGAGCTGCACATTCACCTACGTGACAACGTTGAAAATCCTTCAAATCCTGTTTTATTCCTCATGAATCCACCTTATGGAGTCAAATCTGTGATATGAACCTGAACGTATTACAGCTGCTACCAACACTGAAACATAATCCTGCATGCTGCAGCGGATTTGTATACTTTTAAAATCCCTTAAATTTACACGTGGAATCAGTGACGTCTGGATAAAAGAATGAATTTGAGCACCGAAAATAAACTTGAAGGAGTTTAACACCTGAGTGAATTTAAGGTACTGAGATGTTTAAGGGTTTTTTCTGTGAGTGAGTTGGTAAATTTGTCACGTTAAAGTGAGAGATTTAAGGGACAATTGGTTTATATGAAGAGGGATCTGCAGAGATGAAGAGATGAGTCATTTAAAGCTTTTAAAAACACAGTTTATTGGTCAGCTCTGCATTAAATACTGTACATCATGACTGGATGATCTCTGCAGGTATCAGACTGATCTAATTAAATGCTTCATAAAGCAGAAGTAAACTCATCCAGTTTCACCTGCACGCTGTTAGCAGCTCAGAGACTCTGATGTTTCTATCAGCTCCGCTCTGAACGTTCATGTAGCTCACAGCTGTCTGACAGCTGCTCACTGGGAGCTTTTTGTTTCTGTTCAAACAGTCGAGGGACTGAACTTTTACACTCGTTCAGTGTTTCCTGCTGCAGTGCCCCTGAGCAAACTGCAGAGCCTCCGCCTGTTCAGAGCTCAGCTGTGATGCTGAAGGTGCCCACACGTGATCGGCGGTAAAAACACAACGCAAAAGGAGGAGGGAGAAAGTGATGGATGTAATGTATTTTGGTTGAAAAACATGTTAGAATGACAGTTCTGGACATTTCTGCCTCACAATTAAAGTTTTTTGACACATTTTGCTTTTAACAAATATTGCACCCACGGCGATTTGAAAATTGCAGAAAGCCATACTGTGATTACGATAACATTTTGGTTAACTGTGCAGCCCTGGTACAGCCTGCAGTTTTAACCCCGTTTGTCTGGACTGATGGGCGTTTGGCGCTCGATGTGCTGCACGGCGGTGGGAGGGGTTGACCACTACATGGCTGGAGAACAGAGTCACCGGCTGTATTTCAGCTCTTTACTGCAGATCTGTGACTTATTACTGACAGCAGCATTAACTGAAGCATTTTAGGATTGTAAAGTGAGAAAACAGCGGTTGAAACACCGTTAACGTAGCTGCTTTAGGATCAATTCTCAATGTAAACATTAATATTTTTAATAACGCAGCAGGTTAGAGGGTTTCTCTCTACAATCTACAGCATTAATTCTCTGCAAATATTGTTCATATTGAATTGAATTGAGAAATCTGCAATGCTAAAGTTAGAAGAGCTGTTTGTATGCCAGGCAGAGATGACGTAAAGCGCTGCACTTTGCCTCGCTGAGCCCCGCCTCGTTGTGGGCGAAGGGCAAATTTATTATCATGTGAAGACCGCTCGGCTGGATGTGTTCTGTTGCTCAGAATCAAACCTCAGCACCGACCAAAATCTGTCCAAACATCAAATATCAAACATGAAAGCTGACATCTGGTCAGATTCTTTTCTTTTCTTTGTTCGTGTAGTTTTATTTCAACCGTGACCACCATCTGTCCATCAGTGTTGGAACTAAGGCTGCATGATTTGGTAAAAAAGTCATACTGAGATTATTTGACTGAAATTGCAATATGATTAGTGGGAATGATCAGTTTTGCATTAGAATTTTCTTTTTAAAAATCGTGATGATGTGACATTTTTTGAGGTCTGAACCAAACAAACTTGTTTTCTTTCATCTCTCTCAGGGCGTCTCTGCAGTTCCTCATTAGAACTCTGTTTTCTCACTCAGTTTTCCTTTTTGAATGAAAGCCTGTGTAGGAACCCATCGGCCATCAGCTGATATTATCATTTTTTATGGAAGTAATTGTACTTTTACATGAGTACAGATTAGGGCTGTCACAATTCTCCAAATCTAAAATTCAATGAAACTTTCTGATTGAAACTTTTTTTGTTTTTCACCGTCACCGACAGCTCTGACATTGTTAGACTAGAGAGTCTTAATTTGTAAAGTTCAACAGATCATTGGTCACTTACTGTTTTATATTCCTCTTTAAAAACATGCTCTATATGGTATCAAGTGTGATATAACGGCTGTGGTGTGAAGTGGTGTAGTTTTTCGTGCTGGATGCTGGAAGTCAGCGAGGGTTTGGAAAGAAAAAAAAGAGCTCTGGAAGAATCAGCACCTCTGGCTTTGATTTCGGTTCCTGTAATTGAAAGCTCATTTTTGATTTAATATTGAAATTGTGACACCTCTAGTATAGATTTTCACTTCTCTTCTCACCACTGGTCTTTTGTTTGAGAATAATGGTAATAAAAGTGATTTATTTTGTCGTTTAGGACTTGTTGAGGCTGAAACTGAGGTGATATTAAAAGTGTGGCGGTTCGACTCTGCAGCTGACAGAGAGCCTATAGAAAGAGCACGTCAGTACATTTTAGAGGACACAGCCTTGCCGAGTGTCCGTTTTAGAATTAAAGCGTTTTGACGGTATTAGCTTATAACCCCCTCCCCCTTCCCCCTCCCTCTCTCTCTCTCTCTGCACCCTTGAAAGCCTGCGGTGACCCTCGGTGTGTAAAACGGGGCGGCCAAATGAATTGCTCGGGCACTCGAGCTCTGCGAGCCATTACGGCGAGGAGCTGCCCTACCTGTGTTGAGTCAGCAGTCCCGCTCACTCTATCCGTCTAATGGACAGCGCAGGAATTTAATTAGCAGGAAGCCGCAGAGCGGGTTATAGAGGGGGGAGGAGGGGGAGGAAGAATATGTGTGGAGAGAGAGAGCAGCAGAGGGAGAGGAGGGGATGGTCCTCTGTGCGTGTGTGTGTGTGTGGGTGTGTGTGTGGGCATCGAGCAGTCGACCCCTGCTGTCATCCTTTGGAAACCCCGTCCGTCAGCGGGACGATCTATGCTCTTATCATCAGAGTCCTGTTTGTTTGTCCTACAGAGACACAGAGGGGGGAGGAGGAGGAGGGAGGACTGCCTTGCTCCTGGGCTCTGTGGTGACTCAGAGGTCAGCAGGTCAAACAGCTGATCGATTCTCAGCAGGGTTACCAACCAAAATCTGGTTCTATTGCAGCACCGGATCCTATATGAGTAGTTCCTACCAGACTACACAGCTCAGCTTTTAATGTCACTTAAACTTTTGAGCTGTCAGTTGACAGCGTTGTCCTCTGGTGCAGATGTTAAAGGCAACACAAGCATCACTGCACCTGCATTACTGCAGCAGGTAGCCTACTGTTAGCTAGTAGCTACCTTAAACACGGCGTGGCTGTGTTTCCAACACCAGGCAAGACGTGCTACTGGGGCTGCAATAACTGCAATACCCCAATATCGTGGTCATGTGATGCTGAGTGTGGGGTTGAGCTCCTCATCGTCACTGATGATCATTTACAAAAAATGAAAATATGGTTGCACCAGATTTAGCGAGATGCTAATTTCCATCTGTAGCCTACGCATAAGTACATGCAATAGATAAAATTTAAAGTGCAACACAGACTACAGTAAATGCAGGCGCTTCACATACTAAAAGACAGTCGGTGCACACGGCACAGTACAAAATACAATATGAAATACAAAATCATGACATTTTTAACGTGTCCTAGTGTCAATCTCATGATATTCTATTGCTCAGTGTGTTAAAGATCAGAACATGGGTCTTCAGTACTGATTTGGACATTTGGACGTTTATTTCCTCTGATCTGTGGAAACAAGCGAACAGCTGCTGACTTCATTTTGCTAACTGCACTGACCTGCTACAGCAACCTGAAAAGGTCAAAATTCAAACTTACATTCATTTTAATTTTATTCCTTTTTTTCTCTTTTGGCACTAACTTGATGAGTGGGAACAGTTTAATGTAACAATTTACTTTGAAAAGTATTTTATTTGATGATGCTGCTGAAATAAAACTCAGATGTGCACTGTTTTTGGAAATATGAATGATGTTCCAGTGAGCTGTGAATCGAATTTTTCCTTCTTAAATTAAACAGTTTTAACTGAAAATATTAAATTCTAGCATTTACTTTCACTTCAATTAATTCAATTCGAGACTGATTCAGTTTTTCTGCAAAAAGTAGATAACGTATGACTCTGCACCTCCTCTCCTCCTCTCCTCTCCTCTCCTCCGCCTCTCGTCTCCTCTCTTCCTCTCCTCTCCTCTCCTCCCTCCTCGTCTCCTCTCCTCTCACAGCAACTGTACTTGTGCTGTGATTCAGAGAAGAAGTGAGTAAAGGAAAAAAAACAATGAAGGAGGTGATGGTTTTTTAAAGTGTGGGAGACCCCGGGGTGGGGGCGAGGGGGGGGTGAGGGAGGGGTAGGTTTTACCAATTAGCTCGGTCACCGGGGCCCACGTTCCCAGACACTCTCGCAGCTTAATCAAGTGGAGCTTTTGTCTCGTCTCTGAAAACAGTTTTCTGCTTCGAGTGTGTGAATAAAACGGAGGCCCCGGTGGGGCCGCCTGTGGAGGAGTCGGACGCACCGATCACACACCGCTAACGAGCTGACGACCTGGGCGAGCACACACACACACACACTCACTCACTCACTCACTCACACACACACAGAGGGCGTGGTGTAGTATCCATTACTGAGGAACAGGACTCACACCAACATCACAGCGCCTGTATGGAAACAACCTGACTGAGCACACAAGAACCTTCATCAACGCTGAGAAAATAACCCCGATGATGTCATCATGATGTCATCAGTCTTGGGGACTACAGATGTCTAACAAGTAGGAAAGCTCTCATGAAAGACGTCCAGTTGCATTATGGGAAATGTAGGATATCAGTGTTTTTGGAGTTGGAAACTATTTCCACAGTCCAAATTCTCTGCTTTTTAAAACCTTCAACAAATATAATTTAAGTCCTAACATATGTCACCATTCTTCTAGAACGAAAGGTTCCTGCTCACCGTGTGAAGAACCCTCAGAACCTCAGACTTTTGTGATTAAGACAGCGACACAAAGTTTTTGATGCTGTGCGTGAAGAAGTCAGAGGGAGTCTGAGGACGTTTCAGCCGTGCTACGTGCTAACAGTGCAGGCATTAGCATCGGACCACGAGCTGCTGCTGCTTTTAGATTCTTTAGATTAGACTTTTCAAACATGTTAAAAGACAAAAGAACATTTAAGTATGAAAAAAACAAACGAAATGAACTTAACAGCAAACATTCAGCTGAAATAAATAACTCGTTTGAAAAGGAGCAGAAAGACATGGATACTTATCAAGTCCCACCCCCTTTTTATAGTTCATCGATAAATCATGTGAAATGTTGCAAATGAGCAGAAAAAATAAACAAAACTGCACAAATCGAACTCAGTAACACGTCCTGTCCTCTGACTCCGATCATCCATCCCTCATTCATTCGTACCAGCTGTGGGAACGCTGCCGTACAGAGACTAAAAGTCAGAATATCTTGGCTTGTGAGCAGAAATACGACACTAGATGTGATACTATCATTCTGTACAAACTATTAAAAGTTGTGAACACAAGCAGACGTGCAGATTTTGATACTCGGTGCTGCAGACACATTTCAGTCAGACCAAAGATGTTCTGAGGTTTGGTACTCAGCGCTGGACGGGACGCGGTGCTTGATGTGAACCCCTGAGCGAGCTGCAAAGTGTTTGTGCTGTGACATTTCTGAGTCAGAGGAGACTGTGAATGCACCAAGGGAATTTTTGGGCACATTTTGGCGTCCATTGAAAAGGAAAGTGAGAGTGAAAATGTGACCAGACGTCTGATAAGACTGCAGTGAAAGACGAGTCATTAAACTGATAAAACAGAAATGTGTTGTAGAGAGTTTAGTGTTCATCTGAAAAGTGCCTTTGCAAGAACACTTGGAACTTTTGTTCCTTTTTGGCTCTAGAAGGGTGAAATATCAACTGGAAACATTAAATATCAGCTCAGCCTTTAGCACTTTAACAAAATAAACCCACGTTGGTTAGCTTAAAGAGTGCACAGAGCTCAGTTTTCCTCAGATAGAGTAAATATATCTGAATCAACTCTCACACACACACACACGTCTCTCCTCTCAGCTCCTGGATCACTGCTGACTTATAATTTTTAGGAGTTTTCCTTCCCGACCGCAGCGGCGTCCACGAGATAAACAGTGAGGGATTCAGGCGGCTGCCAGCGCCTTGTGGCTTGGCACGACGAGCCGCCACAGCCTCATTATCCCCACTCTCGCTTTTATTCACCACCAATGCCCCCGCAAACGCCACGGAACCCCCCTCACCCACCCCGACACATCGGCTGGGCTCGCAGACGGAGCGACTGAGGGCAGCGCTGCAGAGAAACAGTTCAATAATTCAGTTATCAGCTCCCCAACCTCCACCTCCACTAATCCTTCACTTGTCAATAATTAAAAATGAACATCTGACGGTGTCGACTGCAAGCTAACACACACACACACATACACACATACACACACACACACACACAGAAAACAACAAAAACAAAAGGAAAGGCGTCCTGGTTTCACAGAATGAGCTCTTTGTGTGCTTCACCTCCTGGACTCGGGCCAAAGAGTCGGACAGTTTTTCCTCAAATATGCAAAGAGAGCTCGACCCTCAGCCTCAGCCTGACTGATGCTCTCTTTCTCTCTGCTGCTCCTTCATTTTCTCTTTTTGGGCACTTTTTCTATCCCTCCTACATGAGAAGGTCGACTTTTTGCTCATTTCTCATCTGAAAAACAGCCCTCAGAGGTCTGAGTCGAGATTCAGGAGATGAAAACAAAATAAAATCCTGTTCTAAGATGAGAGACGATCCCCTGAATGCTTCTTCTTCTTCGTTTTGTGTTTGTGTTTTTGGGTGTTTTGGGGGGAGATCTGCTCGTCCAGGACTCATGCGGAGCTGCCTCCCTCCTCTCCTGCCAAGTCTCCCCGAAAAACTGCTGAATATTCACAGTATAATTAATCAAGTGATCATTCTAATCAGATTCTAACTAATGAGCTACTTTGGTTCAAGAAAAAAGGACAGAGAATCATTAATAACATCTCCTCCATAATCCAGACACGCAGACGGGACAACATTAAAGTACGCTTTTATTCTGAAGGGACAAAAGTTTTGTCACATCAGAACAGCTGTGTTGCTGTTTTTTGTTTTTTTTTACTTTTATTTCTCTGTGGTTGAATCATTTTGCCTGAAATTTAAGTCAAAAAGTTTTGGAGAACATGATCTAACAGCTCACCTGTGACTGATGGATGTAACATTTAAATTAACCCTTTGAACTCTCCAGCAGAAACAGTCCAGCAGTGCTTTTACTTATTATTGTGCTCATTATTTCCTGGAGAATCATCAAATGCTTCATATCCTCCAAATCTGTACAACCTAAGCTAAAAGATTATGAAAGTCAATAAATCATACTGACTCATAAAATCATTTAAGTCGCGTCATAAATAAGAAAAACACACAAAGTCAGCATGTTTTTCATTCCATTTGAATAAATAAACAATAAAATATATTGATCCTAAACAAGTCTGTAGAAACATGAACAAAACATTTCTCAACACAACTAACTGATCAAACACCAAATGTATTTTCCTCTCAATCAAAGTTTTACTTCCACTGCAACATGTTCCACGTTCTCCGACAGCATCACATACACCCTTATAAATATAGGTGCTAGAACCATGTGGTTCTTCAGCTCGTCCCCATTGAAGACCCATGTTTGGTTCTTGTTAGAACTTTTTTTTTATAAAAGTATACTTGGAATTCTACCTAGAACCCCCTGTGAGAGGTTCTGCAGAGAACCCTTTTAAGGTGCAATGGTTCCATCCAGAAACTTTCTACCATTATAACTGTGTGAACAAGAATCCAACCAGGAGGTTCTATGGAGAATATTTTTACATTCCAAGGGTTTTATCTAGAATCAACACAGGGGGTTCTACCGAGAACCGGTTTTTATTAGAATTATGACAAACCTTCGATGAGCAAGTTGTTCAAGGATTTCAACAGCTGTCTCCTCTAAAAAATGTTCTTTTTTAATGGAACCCTTAGTCTTACAACAAACCCTTTCTTCCAAACAGGGTTCCTCAGAAGCAAATTGTTCTAGGTAGAACAAATATAGTACATAATGTATCATAATGCTGTCATGAGCTTGCAGTACGAGCGTACAGCGTGAGGATAAGACAGACAGACGTTTGAGCTTTCAGCTGCAGAGAGAACGAACGTTCCACCGATCACTTATTATTATTTAAGATCAATTTAAACATGCGGACGACGACTTCCTGCCGTCAGTTCAGGCCTGTTTTATAAAAGCTTTAACTAAATAAAACCTGTATGAAAAGTCTATTTTCATGATAAACTGTAGAAAAACTGAACCAAAGTATTTTATGACATTTTTCTTATTTTTCTGTGGATATCTGACTTTTCCAGTTGCAGTAAAATAAAAGTTTTTTCGTCTGATTCTCTGACCAGCAGGGGGCGACGTCACGTCCCAGCAGACACTTTGGTTTTGACGCTAACAGACCGAATCTCCTCTGAACTGAGCGGCCAATCACAATCCTCTCCACCAACTGAGAAAACATGTCGTCACCATCCCTCCGACCTGCTTCTTCTTCTCCTTCTTCTCCTTCGTCTATTTTTCAGCAGCCATACGGCACTCTGGAGTTTCTCTCCCTCCACCATCTGTGGAGACTTTCCCTGCAGACGCTCGCAGCTGTCCTGGTTCATGTCGACGTTCGCTTCACACAGCAGCGTCCCGACGGCCTCACACACAATGGGAGGGTGTGTGTGTGTGTGTGTGTGTGTGTGTGTGTGTGTGTGTGTGAGGGGTTTTTGGCACACAGCTCATTCATTAAGCCCTTCAAGATGGACGGACAGCCAGGCAGACAGAAACACACACAGATTCAGTAGAAAGGAATCTGTGTGTTTTTAATGTCAAAGGTCAAAAGTTTCAGAAGTAAAATGAAGACAAACAGTCAAAGTGAGAAAGTGAGAAACTAAAATGTGACTGAAGAGCTGCAGGTTCACACTGAAACACTCAGAGTTTCATTTCTCCTGAATTTTCTAAATAAAACCATAAATACTGGCAGCATTAGAACTTTTTATTTACAACAGGATGTAATAAAAACTGCAGCTTGATAAACTTCAACACCAGTAAAAACACGGATTATAACTAAATCTGTTTGCTGTCTTTAAATATATTTATTGGTTTTTCCAAAACACTTTAGAAGGAAATATTTGACTTTTACTTTATACTGACTTTTTTTCACTACATTTATCTGACAACTGCACAGCAAATACAGTAAAGTTAATTAATATGTGATGTCCCTGGGAAATAAGATAAATCAGGGCTTGACAGTCACAGTTGCCTGGTTGCTACTGGCAACAACTTTGAGAAATTGGCAACCATTTCTTGGCCTTTGGTTGCCACCAGTTGCAACCGCTTTTTAGCATATAAAGAAATAGGGACAACAAAACGCGTACCATAAAATAAATCAATTTGCAATATTTGTTGCATTAGTGATATTTAAATATTGCTCTCATTGTTGGAACCAGAACCAGACAGCAATAGATATCTGTTTTAAAAAATGAGATTTGTGAAGCATCCTGACATCTGGACTAAAAATTCCATACGTTGATTCGTCCACAGAAACATGTCCTGCAGAAACACATGGGTATGAGCTGGCAGCTCAGGTGTTCATTGTTCATTACTGTAATAAAACTTTTGCCTGACGTATAACTGAATAGTACTTTAATTACTCAAAATATGCAGTAACTGAAAGTTTTGGCTGCACGAGTAATCACAATCAAAATAAAATCACCATATGACCAAGTGTGATACGCAAATCACATGTAAACGTGAAAAATGAAATGAAAAATGTGTGAGAAAACAACATTATAATGACAAAGTGTAGTGAAAACAGAAATGAAAACACACTGAAAACAGAACAGACCAAACCTAAGCAGGAGAGGTGAAGAAATCCTGACTTTTAAAAACAATGGATCCTACATTTCCCATGATGCAACTGGATCGTGTCTTAACTTAGAACCTAATTAACAGCCACGTCTCCTATGTGGTCTCCTAGCCAACACAGACTTACAGGACGACTTACTGATGTGAAAATCTGGTGTAAAGACCCTTTAACTCTCCTGTAAAAAAACTTAAATTTACTGCTGATTCTTCAGTTTAAATTAAAGTTTTTATTGAACTACTTTTGTTGTTACTTTTATTAATTAAAGGATTTAATTTTGTTTTATTTTGCATCTCTGAAGCTTCATGGAGAACAAAACCCTGAACAGCAGCCAGACACCATTTTGTTGGCACGGTTGGCACCGAGACGGGCAGAGTCTGGACTGCCGCGGGGGCTCCGCTGAGGGGTCTGTGTTGCTAAGGACCCCCCCCCCTCCCACCCACACACACACACACACGCACACACCCACCACCCACCACCCCATCATCATCAGGGTGAGAGGAGGGGGTCGTCCTTAGCAACAGAGACAGTGATTCTCACAAATCACCGCCGGCAACGAACACAGCTACATTCCTGCAGGACGACCTCCAGGAGAAGAGAGCGAGGACGACCTTTAGAGGACCGAGAGGGTGTGTGAGTGTGTGTCAGAGATCAGTGCACAGGGCAGAAGAAGAAGAAGAAGAAGAAGAAGAAGAAGAAGAAGAAGAAGAAGAAGAAGAAGAAGAAGACTGTCACATTTCCATCCTTTTGATTTTCACCCTCTGAGCTTCCACTGGCACTTTTTTAATTACTGAAGATAATTCAGGCCAATTTTTTACACATGCTTACATCATGGCTACTTTTTATTTTATTAAAGCTACTACAGTCTCAGTTTAATCCTGATGCCTCTATATGACCTGCCATAAGTTAAGAAGACCATCAGAGAGAAGTCTGTGTGTTTCTTTAGTCAGCAGCAGGTAGTACTGGACAACCAAGCATGACAGCGACGTTTCATATCGGTCTATACTGATAATTATTGATCATGTAGGTTGTGACTGACGACATGTTGGAATGGAAGTGGCTGAGGTGATAAAATGATCTATCTCTTTTAATATCACAATAAATATCATACAGTGGACTTTTTTTTTATTGAGGTATTATCGTACTTTGAGTTTCTGGTAATGTTACATCTCTATCTGCAAGAGTTTAATGGTTTTCTGACAGAAAAATCAATGTAATCATCTCAACGAAGCAACTCCTGATAGTAAAAAATATGAAGTGTGATGGCAGTGGATGGAAACAGGAAGCATTTAGTCACATTTTCTTTTGCCAACTGACTTAATTTTGTGATTGTTTTGTGATGTCAGTCTGTTTAAGTTTTTCGAGCAACAATGTTTGCTGGTTGGACAAAAGATTGACTGATTGTCCTCAACTCTGTCTCATATCAGGTCTCTTATTTTGAAAATTAATTTATACAGGATGTTCTGGAAGGTTTCCCTCGAATCTGAAACTTTGGACCCATGAAGACCTCCGGTCCTCACCTCACAGCCGAGGAACAGGACGAGCAGAATTCAATTTATTCTTTTATTATTTTTATGAGTGTTCAAGTTCAAGTTCAATGCTATAAATCAACACAGAAGCTGACAGGGTGTGTGTGTGTGTGTGTGTGTGTGTGTGTGTGTGTGTGCGCTGTTTGTTTGTGTTGTGTTCAGGGATCAGTCGGCTCTAACAGCCTCTCGTGTCGCTGCGAGAGCAGAAATATGTTCCAAACTGGAATATTTGCAGGGAAATCCGCAGAGAGCTCAGCGTTGACAATACACTTTAAACCGGATTACCTGACTTTACCGCGCCGCACGCCGAGGGATCAGCTGATATGTGCCTCACTGAGGGGGAGGATGGGGGAGGAGGGGGAGGAGGAGTGGGGGGGGACACCGACAGCACCAAACCAGGAGCCTCTGAACTGGAAAACACTCAGTTTCCCTCCGTTTCACACCAACAAACTGAACTAACAGCATAAAAGTGGTGACGTCTGAGGTTCAGGTTATATCTCTCACTCTGGAGGACTGAGACAAAAATGTATTTTGATTTTTACTCTTCAATTATACAGGAAAATATATTTTAAAAGAACTCATGGTTATTAAACGTTGTAACCTCCTCATGATTTAACTAATTTGTCTAAAAACAGAAAGTTTATCAGTGTTTGAACAGTATTCCCACCTTTTTTTAAACCAGGAAGTGAAACAGGGGTCCTTAGGGTACAGATTAACCTTTTTATGCCTGATTAAATCATCTGGGACACAACTTTAACTTTAAAGGACCAACATTTTCATAAAAAATCTATTTTAAAACAAAGATGATTATAACAGCACATGTTGACACTTGTGTTATCAGTCAGTATTATTAGTTTTAGACTTTGAAGGATTTTAACACATTTTTAAATTGTTTAAAGTTGTGAATTCTGTGTTTTCTGACACACAGCAAGTTTAGAAAGAAAAAAACTTAAAGCAAACCAAAACATTATCATTATTATTATTATTCTTAAATTAATCACAAACTATTTTGATAATCAATTAAATGTTTTGAGTAATTTTTTAATAAAAAAATGTACAAATTCTCTCACTAATTTACTCCTCTCTGACAGAAAACTGAATATATTTGTGTTTTGGACAAAACTAGACATTTGACAACGTTGGAAAACACTGATCACCGATTTTTCATCTTATATGTATAATCCTTAAAGAACGAATTTCTGCCATAAAATTGGCATTAGAGTCTGGTAATTAAATAAAGTGTTTGTGGTTGGACATGATTTGTCCCGGTTTGTTTCTCTCTGTTGAGGAGCCTTTAATCCTCCAGCGTTCCTTTTTAAAACCTAAACCAACAGATTTGAAGTGTTTCTCATAACTTCCTCCTCACATCAGTTCGGTTTATTTTCTTTGATTTGCTGAGATTTGTTGTAAAACCAGCAGCTTCCGTCTGTGGTCGACCTCCTGACACCCAGAGCCAAAGACTGTGTGTTCGTTTTTTTATGAATGAGCCCAAAGCTCATTCACTGTGAATGGTACAATCTGTGTGTGTGTGTGTGTGTGTGTGTGTGTGTGTGTGTGTGTGTGTGTTGGTGGGTTGGGGGTGTTTTCCCGTGGTCACAGTGTGTACTTCAAGAACCACAACAGAGTCTGTGGTTTTTTTTTTATGCCGTGCTCGCCTTAAACAGCTCCACATGACGACTGGTGAGCAGCAGGAAGAGAAGAAGGAGGAGGAGGAGGAGAAGAAGAAGAAGGACGAGGAGGAGGAGGAGAGGAAACATAAAGCGTCTGTAAGAGGAGACGAGCCAACAGTCACCACAGACGTGTTGGCAGATTCTGTTTCTGTCAGCGACGAGGAAACACACAGAAGCTGCCATCTCTGAGTTTTTCTCTGCCTGTAATGAGAATCATTCACAGACCTGTTGAGCCTGATTTTGATCAGCTGTGATCCACAACACAACAAACCACAGACCTACACATGATTTTCACGTTACAACTCACTCCTTAAAGTCGTATTCTCACTTTTTGGGGAAATGTTGCAGCCCTGATTTCACAGCACCTATTTATGAAGAAATTGTAATGCATGTTAAAATATATAATTCATTAAAAGTCAAAGGCAACTTGTTCCTTGGGGAATGAAGCCACACTCTGGAACCAAAAAGGCTCAAGATTACAAAACATATATTGATGAGTCACCATGACAAAATAAAAAAGATTAAAAAACATAAAACACTGAGTCAGTTCGAGATGTTCATGTATGATTTTAGCGCGGGTGGAACTGCTGTGATTAGTGGAACTCACATGAAACTACAACGATTGGTCAAATTTGTGGAAATGTTGCAGCGATTGGACAAAATTACAAGGTCATGCAGAATTCATGGGGATTGGCTGAATTTAAAAGTTAACTGTTGTGATCGTAACTTCCTGGAGGGACCGAGAAAAGTAAATTTCAAAACTCTTTGAATCTTTGATCTCAAAACTCAAGAATCTTTTGTTGAATGTTGTCTTGTTTCTTGTTGTTCCCAGTTTCTTCAACTTTTTTGTTTTTAAAGTGTACAGATGTCAGTCAGAGTCATAAATCTGTTGATCATCTTGTGACCTGACAGGTTTATCTCATGACGTCCTGAATGATGGACGCATCCCATTTGGAAATGTTGGTTTAAACAACTCAAAATAAAACCAGTCAGCCACTCCTCCTACAAAATTAAAGTCAAACAGATGCTTTTAGTTTTGGTGCTTCAACACTTTTTACTGCTAACTTGGTTGTTTTTTTGTGAATTTCGATCAATAAAATCTGATCATCTACCTGAACTTCTGTACTTGATAATTCAGTAAAGCGTCTTCATTCTTCATCCTGCACCAATTTAAACACATTTTCCCCAAAATATTTGGTCTCACGAGAATTGAAAATAAAGCTATGTGAGTTTGAATGCAGCCTGGTCTCACATCGTGTGTTTGAACTGATGGAAACACAACATAAGTGTGTATATTTGTGTGTATCAGTGGAGGTCTGGAATCAAGATGGAGTCTGGTGTGTAGTTTTGGTGCAGACTGAGAGGACGGCTGGTCACTAACTAGTTCAGAGACGAAGCTCCAAATCTCTTTAAGAGCTCAGGAGGACAGAGGGAAGTGGGTCAGACGTCTTACACACACACACACACACACACACACACACACACACACACACACACACAGAGAGAGAGAGAGAGAGAGACACACACACATACACTCTTGCTGTTTGCTTGGTATCAGGCCTGCAGGGTCATATCAGGTGACGGGAAGATAAATATCTAACGGCACATTTTGCAGGTCGGACCCTCGGCTCGTTATCGGCCCGACACACTGATATCCTCCAATTGTGCTGCTGCAGAAACTTTTCTTAATAAACACGTGAGGCGAGATGAAGTCACAAAAACACGTCTGCATCCTCCATCGACTGGACGTGCTACGTCTCAAAACGACCCGACCAAGAGATGGACACCAAGAATAATAATAAAGTCTGAATTCTGATGTGATTAAAACCAAACATATGACAGCTACAATTTCATTTTCTAGCTTAAAAACAAACCAACAACAGAAGAAGTAACAGTGTCGACTCTGTAAACACTGTTGATGTTCTATTGCTGTTAACTGTAGTTTTAGTTTAGGATATGTTGTTTCCATGTCATCATCACCCGTGAAGAGACGCATGTCTGTCGTGTTTATTAATACAATACATTTTCTGGTTTCAGATGTTCATTTAACATGTGTATAATTTGCTTTTTGTTCTCCACATCTTCTGCAACAACATACTCGGGGTAACATTTACCGTATTTGCAGGGCATAATAAAATATCTCATGCTAAATATATAGCTTCATGTTTAAAAACAGACTTGTGAATCATTACTGTATCATGAGGAATTAATGCATTTGTTGGGGACTATTTTCAGCGGCGGATGAATCGACATTTGGTGCCCACCACAGATGTGTCTATAACAGTTTTTAGAAGAGACACCAGGCTGAGATGCACACAGACGATACACCGAGATAAATTCAGAGTCTGAGTGTGAACATAAAGAGAAATGTAAGAAAACAGAGTTGTAATACGTCTGTCTTTCTGACTCCATCAGCTGCTTCGCCTCTGAATCTCAAACAGAGTTAAAAAGTCTCGACGGTGTGAGGGAAGACGTCAGCGGAGTGAATCCTCCTCTGCTGGGTCGTCTTTTGGGAGCCGATTCGCTGCAGAGCCACTAACTTTAATGTAAGACTCATTCGATCCAACTTTTATGGTTCCATCTCTCTAATTATGTTTAATTGACTTTACTGCTCACATAAATATTATCTCATCTGTAATAAATGTTAACATCTTTATTTCAGCCTGCGATGCTTCTAAATCACAGACACACAGGAGACAAAGTGCCGCAGTCGACCTTTTTCCACCTTTTGTTCACGACCAGCCGCACGCCACCACCAGCCGGCCCTGACCACGCCCCCCTCAGCTCTGTGTGTGAGTGTGTGTGTGTGTGTGTGTGCGTGTGTGTTCACCGCTGCCTGCTAATGAAGGGGGGAGATGTTTATCCTAGAGGTTAAACGGCCTCATGATAGGGGTCACGACCTTTCAGCACGCGTTGAGCGTTCCTCTGATAGTGACACCCGCCGCCGCCGCCACGGGTGAGCTCGTAAATCAGTGAGGGGACAGGGAGGATCGGGGGAGGGCGACCTTTGACCCTGCAACTTGTTCCTGAACACACACACACACACACACACACAGCAGACACTCCTTGCAACTGCTCAGACAAATGAATGCTGCCTCTGTGTGTGTGTGTGTGTGTGTGTGTGTGTGTGTGTGTGTGTGTGTGTGTGTGTGTGTGTGTGTTCATGGTTGACTGCAGTGAGTGAGAGTGTGTTAATTTGAAAATCTCCACCTGTTAGACGCTCAGCAGCTACTTCCTGTTCAGCTGTTTACCGTATTTGCAGATGTACGTGCACACCCTGTGCAGCAGCCTTCAGGTCCGTCTGAACCAGAGTTTGGCTGAAAACTGGACGCTTTTTATTCATCTCTCTGACGTTTAACTGTTGCATTCAAACAACAACATTTCAATATTAGAGCTGCAACAAAAATTGCACCTCAAGTCCAAGTGAAGTCCAAGTCCAGCTGCATTTTTTTGTTGAGTCAAATTTAAAGCCATTAAATTTGTTATTCAAGTTCTCTGATAGCTCTGACTTTTTTAATTTAATCTTTTTTTAATTGCCAAGAATATATTAAGTCATTGTTATTTTAATTAACTAATTAATCAACTGGTCAATAAACAGTCAGAAAATCTGATAAAAAAAATACCCTGATCTGAGTTCCCAAAGTTCAGAGTGACATCTTCAAATGTAAATCCTCAAAATAGAAAAACCTTTAAAGCTTTAAGCTTTAAACTTGAGTGAATTAAAGGGTTAACTGACTGTTAACTAAATGAAGATAATGGTCAGCTTTCAACCAAATTCAACAAAAATATAACCAAGATGTAAAGACAACTCTTTGCAGCGATTCCTGAGGCAAGCCTCAGGGGTTTGTCTGGGTTTCATCTGCAAGACGTCACTCAAAAAGACATAACAACCACAAGGAGACGTAAAATGACCTCAAAGACACGTAAAATAACTACAATATGATCACAAAAAAACACTACAGAGAGATGCATAACAACTACAGGGACACTAACTGACCACAAAAAAGCACAAGACGACTACAAAAAGGGGCAAAACAGCCACAAAATCTGTCTTGTCCTACTGTAGGACAGATGATGGGACCTTTTGAATAAGAATAATAATTTCAGTTACACTTCAAGGCTGAAGACTTTGACACCAAAGATCTCAAGTGAGCATCAAAACTTTTTGTAACTGAGGAAGTTTTTTTCAAATTTTGTAATTTCAAAATTCAAATCAAAATTTGCATAAAAACACATCGATGGAAACACGGTGAGTGAATGTTTCATAGACATTCAGTGTGTGAACATTTTGCAACCTCGCAGATCTCAGTTTGTCTTATAAAAACTGTAAATGAGACGGCATCAAGTACACGTTGCCTCTCCAAACTGAGGTGAGAGCAACAGGACGGGTCAAAGAAAAACACCTGCGAGCAACAAGTCAGAGTCAAAAGCCCCTGAGACAGAGACAAGTGTGAAAGAAGAGAAAAAAATGACTTAAGAAAGGACTTGAGTGCAACAAACCCATGATATGCATCATTGTATATTTAAAAAAATCACTAAACGAACAAACGTCTGATGTTTGCTGTAAAACTGAAGCTGAATCTAAACTTCAGATTTTGTCTTTGAGGTCTGAACATCCTGACGAGCTGCTGAACACTCAGAGGATTAAATAATAAATGTTTGGTAGTACACTGCGGTTTCTACTGGCAACACCCCCCTCCTCCTCCTCCACCCTGAGTCAGTGGTATGGGGATGAATTTAATTACCGACTCCGGCCGCCCCGACAGACCCCGCCTCCGGCCCTGCCAGTCCTGAGGTCAGTCTGCCTTCACCAGGCTTTTAATCAACGCTGCCGCTTCAGAAAAGCTCCGCTGCCTTAAATAAGAGGCAGGAAGAAACCTGATCCTCGTGCATCCAGACCAGGAGGGGGGAGGAACGGGGGAGTCGGATCATTCAAAAGAGACAAAATGCTGCCAAGTCCTGATGAAAAGACTTCGACGCTCTGGATCTGGGTGGCAAAAGTTGTTCCAATATAAAACCTAAATTTAGCAGGAGAGAAAATTCAAACATAAACATAATTCTCAAGAATTGCGACTGTGTTCACCACTAATTATCCCCCTCTGTGTTTCTGTCGATGACAAGCAACTAAAAATTCAAACAAAAACCTCAGTGAGGGTTCAAACTTTCAGCCAAGAATCCGACGGAGCTAAAAGACCCTCGACTCAGAACGAAACCATGAATCAGCGGCAGCGTTGGAGGCGTTTTAGCCTCCAAACTTTTTCCTCCCAAACTGAAGGGAGCTCAGTGTGAACGTGCACGCAGCTGATTACTGCGACCGCACAGTGAAAACACACACTGAGGGCTGAGAAGGAGGAGAAAGGCGGCAGTCTTTGGGCTCAGAGAGGCTTCAGTCTGAGGGAGGAAATGATTGTAATTAAGGCTCAGGGACGGAGAATCTTTGCAAGAGTGTTTGTGTCTGCTGACGGACCGCAGCCGAAACTTCACCTCCACAAAAACACGATGAGAACTGAAGGAAAATATACAATTAAAAACACTTTTTCTCTCCAAATCTTAAATATCGTATATTATATACTCGTACTCGCATATTTGTGACTTAAATCTCAGAATTGGATGCATGGATTTTTCTTGCTATTTTTTGCCTAAATAATCTCAGTTTTTCCTCAAAAAATCACCAATTTAATTTCTGTATGTTTTGAGGGAATATCACCACCAACCCCAGCTCCATATTTTCATTTTTTTTAGCCTACAATGGTCACAATAAGCAGTCATATTATCTTGAAACAGGAAAGAAAATGTTTGGCATGTTAAAGCCGTTCTGGAGTCCATTAAAGGGCCAGTCTGGAGGATTCAGTGGCATCTAGTAGTGAGTCTCCAGAGTGCAAACATGTTGTCTCACCCTCCCCTTCTAGACATGCAGAAGAACCTATGGTGGCTGTGAAACGTGCAAAGAAAGCAAAAAGTCTGCATCTAGAGCCAGTGTTCAGCTAGTTTGTCTGTTCTGGGCTACTGTAGAAACATGGCGGTTCAACATGGCGGCCTCTGTGGAAGAGACGCTGCTCCCTCTGTAGATGTAAAAGGCTCATTCTAAGGTAACAAAAACACAATAAGGCTTATTTTCAGGTGATTATACACGAATGAAAACACACTCATGAATATGATACTCTGTTTCTGACAATAAATTGTGACACACTGGACCTTTAATATATTGTGATTTTTGTCATATGAAGTTTTTAATTTGTAATTTTATCATATGAAAATGGTGATATTCCGACCGGCCTCATCTTTTCTTCATGTCTCTGCACTTCCTGCGTCACATCATTTGCTCATTAGCGTGCTAAATTAGCCTCGGTGGCTAACAACTAACACGACTTGAATGCCAAGAATATCGTGCACACGACGCAACCATGAGCTCAAAATCTGTATTTTGAAACAAGAAGAGAAAACTGTGGCATTTAGAAGCAGTTCTGGAGCTTTTGATCAAATCACATGATCTTCCTCTGCAGCTGCAGTTTCATCTTCTGTCATGAACTTCAGTTAATTTTTCCATTTTTCTCTGAGCACTTTAAAAGACCTCTTGTTTGAGATGTAACTATATATGAAACATTCATTATATTGCAATAAAATTGCTGTAACGATAATTACAGTGATATTACATGGTCAATTATTTTATTTTATTATTTTTATTTTATTTTATAAAAGAACTGCTACTGACTGATGCATTGTTTTGGTTTTTCACAATGCAAGACTGTCCATGCCAATTTTTTACACGTTTAGATCATGGCTGCTACTTTCATCTTATTAAAGATGGAAAGCAGAAGCACTTTAAGTTAGAAGGAAAAAACTCATTTTATTCAAACCTAAAATGCTGTAAACATCAGATATAATAAAGGATAAATATCATATCATGGATTTGTTATCTTGGTACCTGGAGTTTTTGGTAAAAACTGAACGTTTTCACCTTCTGATGATCATGTGACACGACTGAAAGGTCCAGAACAGCTACTAAATAGACTCTGAGCTCAAAAATTGACTTTTAAATTCAGGAAAGTGTCCTTTAATTCAGTAAATGCTTGAACGGAGTGGATTTTTATTGGAAACAGGTGTAAATATTCTCATGTTTTTCACTCTGAGGACTCAGATGGAAACGATAAGACAGACAAATTTAAGCATCAGTTATGAAAATCCTCCCCGGCTGGCTGCTGAAGGAATCTGAACGTGGACCCTGCAGATAATTTTCAGCCGACTATCTGGAAGCTGTCCTCCTTTTGTCAAGAAAACTCCAACAAACTTCAGCCGAGCTCGGTGCCAAGTATTCAGAGCGTCTGCTGCCAAACGTCTCCTCTACATGCCTCGGCCGCCGCTCGCTGTTGCACACTGAAATATTCCAACCAGCCAAATTATTTTCCCGTGGAATCAGCCGGAAATCAGGAAACGTGCTGAGCAATCACTCCGGAGATAATTGTGTTTTTTTTTTTTTAGCGGAGCGAGTCGTCCTGAAAGGTGTGCCAGAGCCTCAGCTGCTCTGCTCACAGAGGGCAGCAGAACTGTGAGGAGTTCTGGCACAGACGCTTCTGTTTCCTCAGACTTCTGCTTTACTGACCGCTGATGAAATTATGCCTGTCTGCAGCAGATAACATGTTTGTCTCAGAGACAGAGAGCAGGATTTTTTATCCTCAAACTAACAGATAAACAAGCTGAGAGAAGAAAGTTTCAGGAAATCTGATATTAAATCCCTCAAAGAAAACACTGAATTAAAAAACACAACAACAACAACAACTAGATGAAAACTACAGAAAGTAATCCAAGTATCACAACGTTAAAGTAATGTAACCTGACAATTATTTTTATCATTGATTTATTGATCGATTATGTGTTTAAAATGGTGAAAAATTGATCCTGTCACTGAAAAATATGTCCAAACATGAAAACCGGTGGAACACATGGACGTCTGTGCGCTCCACCTGTTTCAACTAGTGATCAATCAGGCAATAATCTATCAGTTGTTTGGTCAATAAAATGTCAGAAAATGTTGATCAAAATCCGAGGTGACGTCCTCAAATGTCTTATTTGGTCAAATCAAAGAATTTTAATTTTTTTTAACAAAAAAGATTCAAATTTTGATTAAAATAGATGCAGATTAATTTAAAAGTTGATTCATGATTGATTAATTGTTGCAGTTCTAAGTGTTTAATGTTAAATGTCAGGTTTATTAGTTTGTCCAGCTGTTCTCTCCTTTGTTGTGAGCAATTATTTGATTGATTTAGAGACAAAGAAATTGTGAAATTTCCACCCAGTGATTGTTCTTTATTTTAAAATTACAATCCTACTAATAATCAACATTTTTACCTGTTTTCTTTTTCTTTTTTTAAAATCTGTAACTGTAATATGATCCAGTTACAGTTAATAATGCTTGTAATGTTTGCCAACATCACCTGTTGATGGAAGTAAAAATTCAACAGATTTGTGAACTAAATTGATCCACAGTCCTGCAGAAAATCAAACAAGAAGCTGCAACAAAACAGCCGAGACAAATCGAGAAAACACACAGGAAGCTACGGGTGGAATAATCCATTGATCTGGATCGATGTATTGACTCAATGATCAACGATGCAAAGTGAAAACATCTTTAAAATCTGCTTTTACTCTAACAATTCCCATGTGTCACTTTTCGCCTGAACTTTCAAACGGTGCAGCAGCAGCACGAGCCGGGCAGATAAAAACGAGCAGCAAAGACAAAGACGATGAGGACATTCACCCCGTCTCAGGGACAAATCAGCAGTGTGGAAATATTTTAGATTTTGGAGAAAAAGACGTGAGAAAACCTGGCTGGACTAACTTGTTGCTCGAACTGCAGCAACATGAGCTGCTTTGTTTCCATCAATAAAAACATTCAAGCAGGCTGAAAATTCAACCGTTTTTTTTCTGCTGGAAGCTGCAGTGACTTTAACCAGCAGTGACAAGAAAAGAATAATACACGCAGTTTGTTCTGCTATGAGGGAAAGTCTGCTGGTCGCTAGTATAGAAACTAGCAAAAACCTTTTATTACTCAGTCAACTTTAATGTTCTTGTTGTTTTACGTTTGTCAGCGGAGTTAATTTAAAATCAACTTTACTGGAGTTATAATTATTCCCAGTTATTTGTGTGTTGTTGTTTTCTTTTATGGCCAAGAGCAGAAAAAACAGTTTCTTCTGAAAGTGATGAGTGACATAATGTTAAATATGATATTATCTTACATCAGTCACAGTTTCCCCTGAATCGTCGTCTCGTGGCAGACTTTGTGATATCAACAAATAACAAGTATTGTTCCTTCAGATATCTATAAAAAACGAAGCTAAAGTTAATGTAACATTACCGAGACCTGTGAATGTGACATCAGTCAGCTGTTTACACCTCAAATCTAAAAGACACTTTTATTAAATTACTTCAAATATATATTTGAGGAAAAGACCCTGTTGAATCAGTCTGAAAGTCCTCATCCACACTCAGCGCACAAACTCACAGGAAACTGAAGAATCAACTATGAACTCTGAACCCTGAGCAGCAACAAAAGCTTCAAACTCAGCAGCAGAGAACTGATCTGAAGCTACGAGCCACAAACGACAGAAACACCAACAGGAGCTTCAGGTGTGTCAGGTGTCGTTGGTGTGACGTCTGCATCGTGTTTGCGTGTTTTTGTCACATGTTCATTCTCACACAGACCAAACAAAGAGCTGCAACTTCTGCTGCAGACAACCGGCTGCTCAGCATCACGTCACACACACTCAAACACACACACACATAAAGAAGAGAGTGGGACTGACCTGCGTGCACGAAGTAGGCCAGGTAGAGATCCAGTTCCTTGACTGAAACTCCGATGTGGTGCGGCTGCACACACAGGGTGGGGTTCGAACACTGAGGAGACTTTACCAGCCTCTCCCCGTCAGTACTTTCGAGGGGAATCCCTTTGAATAAAATCACCATGACCAGGTCCAGCCTCCACACTTTGTCCGCCTGGCGCAGGCAGTCGATCCTCCTCATCTTGCCCTTCTGATCGGGGTTGGACAGCACGCAGCACGGCGCCTTCTTCCCCGTCACCGTCAGCACAAAGTCCTCCCTGAACTCGGGCCGGATGTCCTTGCGCAGTTTGGCCAGGAGGCGCGACGCCCACTTCTGTTTGACCTCGGGCTTCTCGCTGAGCAGCTCGTCCTTCACGGCGCGTTCCTCCTCCTTGGACATGCGCTTCTCGTGCTTCTTGAAGTACTTCCTCTTGCGGGCCTGCAGGTTGAACCATGTGTAGGCGAAGGCCCGGACGTGGGGCAGCAGGGCTTCGATGAAAGGATGGAATTCATCCTGAGGGACAGAGAGGAGAAGAGACACGGTGAGGAGGTGAGACATCGACATGTCAATGCAACAAGTCATACAAAACATGAAACAACAGTTTTCATTTGTTCTTTCCTTTTAAGTAGATTGAAGGTTAGAAAAATCTATTTATTCCTCTCTTTTGTGTATCGTTCCATCTCTTCAGAGGAGCCACATGATGTTCAAACCCTGGTTTCTATGACTGCATCAGATCAAAACGTCTTTTGAGACAAATTTCCCCAAACTTTAGCCAAACATATCCAGCATCTGTGGTAATGTTGTGATCTGCACCAGATTTAAAAATAATATTCTGCAGGTCTGAACAACATTTGGCTGCACAAACATGAGTTTGTAATGAGTAATATGTGATAAGAGGGATTGAAGAGGTCGAGAACTCTTGAAAGATGCCGACGTGGTGACATCATTTCAATCCATTTCCAACTGAATTCAGTTGTTCTGCATGAAGCATCTACAAAACTGTCCTATTTAGGAAGTCTTAGTGCTTTTACATCAGATGAAGAAAGACAGAGGAGTAAAGGAGGAGAGGGGGAGGAAAAATAAAACATAAGAAAAAGAAAGAGAAAAACACAAGGAAAGAAAGTAGGAAATATAAAAGGAAGGAAGGAAGTAGGAAAAAGGGAGAGGAAAAAAAGAAAGCACAGAGAGAACAAGGTAAGAGAAAAGTAGGAAGGAAGTACAGAAACAAAACTGAACAAGACATTTAAAGACTCTGGAGAACTGAGATGGACATTTTTCACTATTTTCTGACATTTTAGGTATTTGCAGACTGCAGCTCTAAATTAAACATGACAGTTGTTGTTAATTAATATCCAGTATTAAAACAATCTCTACAGGGGCACGTAAAAACTGACTCTGGGCAAGTAAATTGCCTGACCAGTCAAGTGTAAAAAACACATTAACGCTGACGCCTGTATCTGCTCGTAGCGTTCAGTAACATCTCCTGAGACCCACAGAGTAAATTCTACTGGATTTTTGGGGCAGATGCTGATTCTAAAAAAAGAAATTTTCACTGTTTTTTTTTAAATAATTACAGGCCTAAATAAAAAAGTGCAAATAGAAAGAAAAGGATGAAATTTATTTAAAATGCTGCATATAAATCCATTGTGTTCCACTGTCGAAAAATATCAGACATCATATACGCTGATACTGATATAGACTGATACAGGTGTGTTCGTCATATCGGTCCAATATATCTGATATTTCTGTTAAATTCATCAACAATCCTGTTGAGAAGCTGCAACCAAACAGCTGAGAAACACAGAAAACATGCAGGCGGTGCAACGATGTTTATGAAACGCTAAGCTAACGTTAACGTAATGTTATCAGCACAGTGACGGAGTGAGAGTGTTTGTCTGCAGCAGCGTCTCCCTCGTCTCTCTGGGTCACACAGACTCTTCAGTCTCACCTCATTTGGCTCTCAGGCAAGAATGTGGGTCTGTGTGGGTCTGTGAGGGTCTGTGAGGGTCTGTGAGGGTCTGTGTGGGTCTGTGAGGGTCTGCGTGGGTCTGTGAGGGTCTGTGAGGGTCTGTGAGGGTCTGTGTGGGTCTGTGTGGGTCTGTGAGGGTCTGTGTGGGTCTGTGTGGGTCTGTGAGCCCTGAGAAAACACATCACCCAACCAAAAACACTCCCAAAGAAACAACCAACCAACCAGCAGCAGCCACAAACACAAACACAAACAACAACACGCGGCAGGTTTGTGCACGCGCTCAGATGGCATCATGTGCAGGATTATAGGTGTATTAAAGGTGCATTATGTGGCTTTTGGCTGATGAGAGCTGCACAGTTATTAGGGTGGGAATGTGGTTAGACAGCATGTCGTGGATTAGACCCAATTTGGGGTTGGTTACACCTGCTCTCCCCGCTCCTCCCCCTCCTCTCCTCTCCTCTCCTCTCCTCTCCTCTCCTCTCCTCTCCTCTCCTCCTCCCAACCCCAAAACCGCCACAAAACCAGGCTTATCCAGCGCCAGGAAATGAACACATTAGACTGAAGGAGAAAAGGGAAAATCTGCTCTTCACTGCTCAGTGTCACAACACACAGACGTGACAAACAGAAACAAACAGAACACATCGTCCACACGGCGAGAAACAAGAAGCTAACAGAGCAGCTAAAGATGAGAAGAAGAACTTTACGGCTGGTTGAAGCCAGAAAAACTAACAGGTCAGAGAAGTGAGCAGCTTTCTGGTGACATAATGTTTTTAATTTCATTTCTGTCAGGTGGAGTTTCTCCTTGTCCCAGAGGTTTTCTAGAGACGAGCAGCCCAGTATGACATCAGCATGTCAAATAGCAATTGTCAGTATTTTTTGTGACACCACGACTTTCGAACCAATAAGTACAAATGTAGCATAAAGAGCTCCTGCTGTTGGTGGTTTTAAGGAAGTAATTATTTTAATCTAAACCGTGATGTTTTCCTAAATCTAACCAAGTGGTTTTCATGCATAAACCTGATTTTCCAGGAAACATATACATTTGCTTGCAGCTCATTTTGGAGATCAAAGTGTACAGAAGCATGGAAAAGCTGCAGCATTCAAGTGATTACATTTATACCTCAACCTTTATTTTGAAAATGCAGCTGAATGTATATAAATAAGCAGCACTTAATCCATTAGCTCAATGCTAACATATAATGGATATTCCCACTGACATGCTAACAGAAATTAGCATGGTGATTGGTGTAATATTATTTTAATTGATTTTTTTATTTTACATGCTAAACATAAAATAACAGGTGTGCTCATCTGTGGAAAACAGCTGCTGATTGCACATTGTCTGTTACTCTGCTCCAACACTCCACACTGACCTGCTACAGCAACCTCAAAGGGTCAAAATTCAAACTTCACAATTCAAAGTTCAGTTTCACATGTGAAGGATGTTAATTCAAAAGTTCTTTGTGCTAACATCTTATTATTTTGATTTTTTCACAGCACTGACTTGATAAGCAGGAACACATGAAGTTTACTTGAAAAAGAATTTTAGTTACTACATTTCTATGCAGTGTATCAATGATGCTGCTGAAATAAAACCCAAAGCATCGGAGTTATGAAAAGTCTTGAACTGGAGAATAAGTCACATGATCTGCAGAGACGCTACGGACACAATTCTCAGTACTGACACCAAAACCTTTCCCAAAACTTCAGTTTGAGAAGCGTGAGCGTGATCAAAGCATGAACACATTATGAATCTGAGGTGACGTCTGATGGCAGCTTTTGCTTTGTGACAGTCAGAAAAGTATTATAAGTTCAAAACTGATCACATCTGTTGAGAATCTGTCAGGTCAGGATCTCCACCAGGCAACAGGTAGTGAAGCACCTACTGCAACTGTCAGACGGAAGCAGCAGAGATTTGCAAGATGTTAATAAAATATTTTTGTATGATATTGACACTTGATGTTGTTGCATTGCCTGCATGTCCCAGTGGAATTTGTGGCTCGTCAGAATAAAGCCGATCAGATCACCCCTAATGACTGAATTTAGCTCCACCACGTGACCACTTCCACGTTCAATTTCTCATGTTTATAATAAACCAAATTTGATGAAAATGGGTTCAGAATTAAGTGATTTATAGTTGTTTTTGTAGTGAAGTCTGCAGCTCACATTTGTTCACTTGTTATTTGTTTACTTAAACGCTCCAATATGGTGACCACACAGACGCATACAGGAGACGTCTGCAAGCTAATAAAACAGGGATTTATTCATCTTGTATGGTGTTTAACTTCAGTATATCAGAACATATCAGGTCTGACCTCAATCTGCAGATGATCTGATTTAAGATGAAGCCACACTTTTCTATGGATGTCAGTTTTTAGAGCCAAAATGTGTCCTGGAACAGACGAGGTCAGTCTTGTTTTTAGCCCAGCAGCTGCTGATGACCAGTGGAGTGAGGAGTCAGCAGTCAGTATAAAACACAACAGCTGATAAAATAGTTTTTTTAAATTTTTTTAAACAATTGTGAATCATTAAAATCACAAGGGGTCCTTGAGATACAGTCATAAATGTGCACAAAAATATTTTAGGCTGATGGGTCCAGTAGGGGCGTCGGTGGCCTCATGGCAGCTTTTCTGAAAAATTGTGATGCAGGATGTTTTTAGGTGTTTTCTGCAATGAAACTGTGAGAGCAAGTGGAAATTGCAAACAAATAAAGAAAAACAAAAGTCACAATATTTTTCTGAATAAAACTGCCCTCTGTTCTCTGAATTCTAAAAAATCTTACAAAAATTCTAACAAAATCTGCAGTGCACCGGGGGATATTCAGCAAAGAAGCAAAATGTTTTCAGAGCTCAAACCCAGTTCAAAATTATAAAACATAAAAGCCCACAGACCGTTGATAAATGCCAATAACAATGATAAACCTTGTGTTCATTTCTGCACCCGTGACAAAAATAAAAATGCAGAAAACTGTAAATAATAAAACAGTGAGGCGTACATGTAAAATGTTTGTGCGGGGAAATGGTATGGATGGAACTCGTGGGAAGCTTCGATGATTGGTCAAATTTATGGTGATTGGACAAAACTGCAAGGCTGTGCAGAATTCACAGGAACTGGCTGAATTTGTGTCTGAACTGTCGTGATCGCAACATGACGACTTCCTGGAGCGACTGAGTGACATCAGAGATCAGACACTCCCTCACACACACACTGATGCCGTGTGAGTGAATTCAAAACTTTGTCACCACATGTTGATGACAAAAAAGACGTCATGAAGTAAAGATGAGGAAATAAATAGAAACAAGAAATGCATGTGAGACACGTTGGCTCTGCAGTAAAATTAGTTTATGAGATCTGTCGTGAATGGAAAAAAACACCGATATGGACCTATAAATATTTCTGTGTTTTGTTTTCAGGGTTTGGGCGCTTGTCTGTGGCGACGCTCGGTGAAAACCTGTCATTTCGTTTCAGTTTGTTCGTCTAAACACAGACAGAGAAAAAAAACCAGACAAACAGCAGAAGAGTTTCATCACCGAGAAACAACGAAGTCGACGAGAAAAAAGAGAAGAAGAAACACAGACGGACAGAAAACATCTTCATGGAACATTTTCTATTTGGATAAAACCCCTCAGAGGGTTACTGAGCGGGACGGGATGGAGGGGGGAGGACGAAGAGGAGGGAGGCGAGAGGCCCTCCTCCTCCTCCTCCTCCTCCTCCTCCTGAGCCACGTATTGAAAAAAAAAACTTGACTATTCATAGATCAAAGAGGCTCACACACATCTTGATACGTGCAAATGCCTCTGACTGAGGCGGCATGTGGATACTACGCGCACACACACACACACGCGCGCACACACACACACACACACTCACTGCATGTATGCAACATCTCCCTATCAGGTCACTCATGAGTTCCTAAAGTTGAAAATGACACAGACTCTCATAAAATGAGCTGACTGCTGTTGGAAACAGGCTGAAAGATTCTGACTGTTTGGGGAGATTTTTTTCTTTTCTGAAACAATTTGATAAGATCACTGAGTGAAACTGTACTTCTTATGACCCGTGAAGAAAAAGTATCCGTCAAGTTGCAGTGACAAAATAAATCTAAAGAAAACTGATGTTTCAAGTATTTTGTAGAAACTGGTGTCACTGCAGCAGAATCAAGAAAAATGGTTGGTTTTGTGAAAATATTTGAAAATAGTGCAAGAAATCCTCACTCTGCTCAGTCTAAAGTCCCTAAAAGCCTTGTCTTCTTCCAACAAAGATTTCTGCCCGAGAAGAGACGATATTTCCATCTACTTTCCAGAAACTATCATCTGCTGGTTTCTGAATCACAAACAGTGAGAGTTAAACAGGTAAACAAGCTGACTCGCTTCAGTAACAAAGATTTGTACCAAACAGGCAGATTTTCTACTTATTCTCAGAAAAGCAGCTAGCGTGCTCCGAAGGTCGGTCCACAAAATTTCCCCGCCCTTTGGTGGCCACAGTTTTCGCTCGAGGACACTGAAATTTGGTACAAAGGTTGTTTGAGTTCGGAATCACCGAATGTGACCAAACTTTGCAGAGAAACTCAGACGTTCACACAGCTGTAACTTCCATGTGACTGAAATTTGGTGTGTAGGTCAAATGCCGGTGAGGTTGTGTATTAATGCACGGATGCATGTGTGTATGTGGTCGCAGCTATCGCAACTTCACTTTTGTTTCAACACAAATCAACGTCTTACAAAAACTTTCTTGAATCAAGTTTCATTTTTCTGGATTCTAGCACAGCGATCGAACGTATTATACGTCTTTTTCAACATCCTGACACTCATTTCTGGAAAATAAGTTGATTTCTACTGAAAACAGGTTGGAATTCTTTCAGCAAACGGGCTTTTTTTTACTTATTGTGAGAAAACCAAGACAACAATGAGTTCAGGAGATTTTTGGACCCATTTGACCTGCAAGATATTCAGGGTCATTTCAATTTTTATGTCAAAACGTCTCATTTACAGACTCTTCAAACTAGTACTTAAGACATAAATCTCTAAAAACCTCACAGATGTATAGTTTCATGATTAAGAAAGATTTAAGTACCATTAATTTTGCAGGAGATAACAGTGTATTTGTTGGGGACTATTTTCAGCGGTGGATGAATCCACATTCACTGATGGCCTCACTGATGTGTCTTTAATAGTTTTTGGACGACAATCACACAGAGAAGAATCGGGCTTTGTTTGTAGACATTCACTGAATCTGTACATGAAGAAAACATAAAATATCCTCCGAGTTTCACACGTTTGGATGATCTTTTGTTTTCCGGTTCAACTCGAGGTTTTGGGTTAAATATTTAAGAAAATCCAGGAAGTTCAGCGGGAGTTTTTTGCAGCTGCGTTGTCAGAGAATCTTTATGTCAAATCTCGTATGAGATTGAACCTCCAGCTCAGAGCTCTCACACTAAACAGGAAACTATATCTACAGGCTGTGCATTAGAGCGCCAGCTGCATTGCTTTTTTTTATATAACATTGTTCACCCTCCCTTGTCAAGGGGTCTGAATACAGCACATTGTTTCTTCTTGGAGACGGTCCAGGCGAACGGGTTTGTCTCCAAAAGCGCCTCCAGCCGCTCTGCAGCCAACCTGCAGCCGCGTTCTGAGCTCTGAAATCTCACTCCAGGACGGCCGAGAACGCCGCCTTTTGTTATTTGTGGTTTCTGTTCGCAGTGAGATGTGTTTCTGTTTGTGTGTGTCCTCGGGCGGTTATTAGGACGACGAGCGGCTGCTGGACGGATGATGTGTTCAGCCTCGTCTCCACACACACTCACACACACACACACACACACACACACACACACACATTCCACAGTGGATCTGCAGCTCGGCGGCTCTGGATGTTCGTTGGAGCCACATACCAACATTCCTCACAGCCCAGTGCAGCGTTTCAGCTTCCTGACCCGCTCGCACCGTCCACCGCCACGGTTTCCTCTGCCGCTTTTTCACACTCTGTCTGTCGGCCGCAAACAAAATCCCACTTAACAAGTCACTCCGTCTCATATTCAGCCTTAAAAACGTGCTTTTCTGCCAGCGGGGTGAGATAATCCCTCTTGTTCTCAGCTTCCCCTCGACTCAGGAATGTTTTCTGAAACTAAATAATCCTGTTTCTGCATCCGTGTCAAGAAAATGAGTCAAGAAAACTACTGAAATGATGTCAAACTAATGGCTGCTTTTTGGGCTTGTTTCAGGGGAATATTTAGGATTCTTTACTTGGACATGTTCTGTGATGCACAGCAAACATTTTGATCCAGATCTGAACTTAAAAACCTGCTGCAGTTCATTAAAACAAAAGCCTTTTTAGTCAGATAATCAACCATTTTCTCTGTGTAGTTTCAGGAATTTTCTACAATTGAGTGCCAGTATCGAGAAATAAGAAAAAACAAAGCAGATGGCTTCAGCAGAATCAAAAGATCCCACAGAAAAAACAGGAAATTATCTCAAGCGACTGGCTGTTTATGAAGCTTATTTTAGGAAAATAAAACAATTTAAGACTCTATAACAACCAAAATAACTCATCGTGTGGAGAATTTCAGCACTGAAAACAATAACCATCATATCCTCTCATATTCCATCTAAAATCTGAAAATATCCAAACTTTCTGGAAAAACAATCAAAGCTGTTCTGGGTTTTATTTCAGGAATTTTCTAAAATTAAGTGTCAGTATCAAAAAATAGGAGAAAACAAAGCAGAGAGCTTCACCAGAGTCAAACTATTTATTAATATGAGCTGAATTGTAATGAAAGCATGAAATGATCTTGACTTACTGGATGTTTTAGGTGCTCATTTTAAGAATAAAACATTTTAGGACTTTATAAGAACCAAAATGACTCGTTCTGTGGAGAATTTCAGCACTAAACAACATCCATCTGCACTCGGCTCCATTTTAATCAGATCAGATTAAAAAGCTGATAATATTCAAATAATCAAAGTTGTTCTATGTTTTGTTTCAGGATTTTTTGGTCAATATTAAGAAATAAGGAGAGATTTTCACCAGAGTCAAATGATGAGCTGATTTGTATTAAAAGCATGAAATTATCTCGACCTTCTGGCTGTTTTCGGTGCTTATTTTAGTAAAATAAAACATTTTAGGACCCTATAACAGACTAAATGTCTCGTTCAGGTGGAGAATTCATGCACTGCTCGTCATATTCTGACTAAAAATTAGATAATATTCAACCTTTCTGGTCAAATTTGTTCTCTGTGTTTCAGGAATTTTCTGAAATCTGTGCCAGAATCTTGAGATAAGACTGAACAGAGCTGATCTCTGCAGGAAAAAAAAAAATCGAGGAAATGACTCTTTATTGGAGAAAATATTGACTGATTTGTGTTGGAAGCATAAAATTATCTCGAGCCAGAGGGCATTTGGGGGGTTGTTTTAAGGAAAATATGAGATTTTTCAGCTTCTGTAACACCAAACCTGATGTTTCTCACTGTGTGTTCACTTCACCTCGACATTTCTTTCCTTCTCTTTTCATATCTGGCCTTAAAAACGTGTTTCTGTAAAAAAAATTTAGCCAGTTGGCGTGAGATAATCCAGCTTCTTCTCTTGTTTCTGGAATTCAGTTCCAGTTATTATCTTAAAGCTGCATCTGTGTCAAGAAAATGACATTTTATTTAAAGCCATTTTGATTAAAAACAGGTGTAAATCATCTCATATCACTGGCTGTGTTGAATAAAAGCCGTCTGGTTAAAATGACGTGGTGAGGAGGATTTTTTTTTTTTAGGGCGGACGTGTGACGCGGCTCCCCGGGGTTCTTTCTTCGTCTCTTTTGGGGTCAGTCTTTCTTTCAGCGTTTTCCCTCCGAGGAAATCGGCGTTTCTAAACCTGCGAGGGGAGCCTGAAGCCGGGCCGAGGCTTACACGTTCCCCCTCTGCACCTTGGTGACAGATGTAATGGGCTCCTGTAACAACAACCCCCTGAATAACAGTCATTTAGGGGAGCAATAATGGTAATCCTCCCTGCCTCCCTCCCCGTCTATTGACACCCACACCGACACACTGAGGGAATTATCGGCGTGTCACTCGGGCTCAGCGGCTCGCCGCCGAGGCCCGGCTGAGCCGTCGAGGCCCGGCAGTTAACGGCTGCTGACGAAGAAGGAGGAGGAGGAGGAGGAATAGGAGGAGGAGGATGGCAGCAGCCACGACGACGCAAAACACACCGAGGAGGGAGATAAATACACAAACTGTATCTGGAGTCACACACAGCAGGATTCAGCCAAATGACTGAAGTCACTGAGCCAATCAGAGCCAGAACAGCTCATTTTCACAATCACAAGCTCCAAAAACCCGCTTCACCACAAAATACAGAAAAAAACTCAACATTTCAGCAGAAATTTGTGACACAGGATAAAACACAACACAGATATTATCAGGAATACGGGGTCATTTGTGCTGGAAATACAGAAATGAACTGTGGGAACTTTCCTACATCTTACATGAGAATCAGCCTCAGGGAGACCTTTGTTGGTCCTGAGTGGACAGACGAGTTCAGCGTCTCCTCTGACTCCTGCTTCATCTGCTCTGATCACCAGATTAAAGTGCAGTTTGGAAGGTTTTATTTTAAATAAAAATATAAAAACTGACAACTTTAGATTTCGTTCTGTGGAGGGGATGAAGTCTAACTCTTCTGCATACCTTTCTTATTTGTACTTTTCGTCATACATTTAATTTTTTACACTAGAGCTGCACTAATTAATCGATTAATTGATTAGTCGATTAAAAGAAATTTGTCGCCAATTATTTTGATGATCGATTCATCATCTCTGTCACACTCAAAGCAAAAATGTCAAACATTTGCAGGTTGCAGCTTCTTAACTGTGAGGATTTGCTGCTTCTATTCGTCACTTCTGACTCTAAATGACGAGTCTTTGGGTTTTAGACGGTTGGTTCGAGAAAATAAGACATTTTACAGAATTTTGGTGCATTTTAAAGACTAAAGTATTGATCAATTAATAGTGAAAATGATCTGCAGATTACTTGAAAATGAAATAACCACCCCGCTGCCCTCCTGAGACACAAACTGATACAAACATGTTACTTGTTGCTTTTTCTTTAAAATCAATGAAAATCAACTGTCCAAAAAGAAGCCGACGAAACACAAACTAAAACCCGCTGAACACCGAACATCCTGATGACATCATTTACAACACCAACAAAATGTGTGCGATAATCTCAAAGTTTGTCAAACAGCTACAAAATCCCCAAAGCCAAGCCACGATGAAAAGTGCACCTTTAAAAAGTATCAATTATAAAATATAAGATATAAAATTTACTAAAGCTTTGTTTCTGAGCGCCCCCTGCTGGCTGACAGACAAGTACGTCATCGACACTTTAAAAAGTTTGAAATTTTATTTATTTTTCTTTGAATGTGACAGAAATTCTCCTGATTTTATATCCAGAACTGTTTACCTGAAATTTTTAATCCAGAAAGTTCAAGTTTAACATAAAAAAAGGTTTTTAAAGGAATCAGCAGTTGTTGATATTAAGCAATATTAACTTAAATATAAATATGAATAATTTATAATTTAAAATAAAGGATAGAGTGTTTGATCCAGGCAGGTTTTCATGTTTGTGTGTGAAACAGCGTCACTGGATTACAACAGGAGCTGCTCAGCACAAACACACTTCTACTCTAAAATATTAATAATTAAATTAATACAAAAACAATGATTAAATAATGGATCAATGAGCAAAAAGAATAATAATCTGCCTGATAAGTATTTTCCAGTGAATACGTCTGTTCAAACCCCCAAAAATACATATTCTCCACTGAGCAGGATTTGTAAAACCGACAGTCAGTCAGTCAGTCAGTCAGTCAGTGAGGACTCTGTCTGCTGATTATTGGTTTTACTGCCTGATAATCAGATTAAACGTTAAAGCTTGTGTTCGTTCCTGCAAGTTTCAGACGCTCACATCGTCTTCAAACGCGCCTCAAAAACAGACCGAAGCTTCAAGCAGAAAATCAAGACGCCAAATTATTTCTGTGGATTCACCAAAAAAATAAATAAATCAGAGAAGAGACACAAAAAGCTGCAGATTAAAACTGACTGATCTCCTGTCACTGTGTTTATTTACAGCCAGAATCAATAAAACCAATGATTTATTAAATTGTTAGAATTATATATCTGGTTTCTGGGTTATAATTAAGAAATTAGTTTAAGTAATAAATAATAAAATATGACAATAATTTCATTTCAAGCCAATCACTGCAGTAAAATGCATTTCTAATAATTACTGCATTAAAATATTAAAATATGCACATGTCAGATGCTGAAATAAAAAATATTTAAGTGTAAATGTGGGTGGTTTGTTCAGTTTTAAAATCTAATTGTATTTGTCAGGAGCTGTGGTTAATTTCAGGAGATTAGGATGATAATTCCTACAAGAGGAAGCAACAAAGTCTGCAGCCAAAATCTCCATGAGGTCACACCCAAAAAAAAAGCTCTTAAATCCTATTTTAACCTCTGACCTTGAACACCACACTGCTGTACAGAAAATTATTTATTTTTAAGAGGAAATCTGAGTTGCTGATACATATGTATAAATATGCAAATTGTTTTTATTTAAATTTAGGATTTGAGGTGGAAATGAATCAGAAATAGTTTGTTATCAGCAGGTGTAAAATGTGATTTTTTAGGTTTTCAGGTTGTTGATTTTGTATTTTTCTGCCTGCTGCAGGTCTGCTGTCTCACCTCAGGTCACCTCTGACACAAACACTGTGTTTTTTTTCTGTCAGGCCTGAAGTTTCTCTTGTGAGGCCTCAACAGCAGCAGGAAGGAAGCGATTAATGATCAGATCCACTCTGATTTTACACACCAGGATCAACCTGCACTGTTCAATAAACGGACTGAGAGCGTGCAGCTGACAGACCTGCCTGTTCCACAAAACACCAACAAACTCTCCAGTCTACGCGCAGACATGACGCCCAGAAACAACCTGTGCCATCAACCATCACAGCTGTTAAAAGACTGAGAATTAAAATGTGTCCTCGCTGCTGCTGCGTGTCTCTGTGTGGACTCTGAGCTGCGCGCGGCTGCAGCCACGGTTGGAAAGTTTTTTTGGGGAAAGAAAACAGAAATAAACCCGCGTCCAAATTATGGCTGCGCCCAAGTTTACGCATCCGAATTTTGCGCAAATTATGGCATCCAAACTTCAGAGGAGATGGAAACCTCCGACAAGAAAAACCGACACCCCCCCTCTTCCCCTTCCCTACTCGGTAACCCTGCGCCGGGAGCTGCGGTCAGGCTGGCCGGGCAGCGGGAGCCTGAGCGCGGCTGCAGCGAGAGGAGCAGCCGGGAGCAGAAACAAGAGACAAGCAGCGACTCAAAGCTCCGTGGAAACGACTCAAAACACGCAGACCGAGCTGGAAAAGTTTCCAGAAAAGTGCAGAAAGAGAGAACTTATTTTACTACTGATTAATAATTTAATAAAAGAAGTTTGGAAGCGCCGAGCGTCCGCCATGTGCTGCCTGCAGCGGAACGAGAAGACGACGGTTGAAGTGCGAGAGGAGAAGCTGCAGCGGAGTGTGCAGACTATAGGGCAGAGTGTATAGAGTCCATACAGTCCTGAGTGTACAGTAAACAGTCTATAGGAGCGCAGAGAGACGCTGAGCTGCACACAAACACCGAGAAAGAACATTTAAAAACTTTAGATCACACTCACCTGTGTCAGACATAGCGGAGAATACATATCTGTCCGATCTAATCTTAGATCTGGAAGGTGTGTGTGTGTTTATGTGTGTGTGTGTGTGTGTGTGTGTGTGTTACTGTAACTCCAGCCTGTGTGTGTGCGCGTGCGTGTGCGCCCTGTGTGTGTGTGTGTATGTGTGTGTGTGTGTGTGTGAAAAAAGGAAAAGAACAGAAAAGAGTGAGGGTTGGGGAGTCGGAGCCCTCCTGTTGCCCCCTTCTTTCACATTTCCAACCAGGGCTGAACTTTGACCCCGCCTCGGGTTACATGGAGCGTCCAGACCTGTTAGAGGCCCTCCGCCGGGGAGCGCACAACTTTCAGCCCAGACTCGAGCGAGAAGAACATCTCCGGCAGCAACAAGACAAAAGTCCCGTTAGAAAAAAAAAAGGCAACACAGAATCACAGGGCAGCCCGGCGAGGAGTCGCTGCTGGGGGAAGAGGAGGCGAGAGCGGCCGGGGGTACAGGAGGAGGTGGTGGACGGTGCAAATCTCCAAAACGTCCCGAAAGTGCATTTCAAAGCGCCGGAGAGCCGCGGCGACCGGCGGGCCTCGGCAACATGTCTATCCGCGCTGCGGTGCGCTGTGGCCGGCGTGCGGCGGTGCGGCTCCTCGGTGCTCGGGACGGAGGGGCGCGGTGCAGCGGCGGGAGCAGCGGGAGGAGCTGTCGGCGGAGTCCCGGGAGCAGATCTGAGCAGGAGGAGAGAAACAAGGCAGAAACGGGATCCCTGAGCTGCCAGACGGCCGCCTCGCCTCTGAAACTACCGACAGCTGCTTTCCGTTAATTTATCTCCAGCAGGAGGAGAGAGAGTGTCTGTCCCGGCGCAGAGAGGAGCGCCACCTCCTCTCCGCTCCTCTGACTGCTCACTGACTGACTGCTGCTGCTCCGGAGCTCCGCGGACTGACCTGCAGAGAGAGCCCCGACTGATCACTGATCACTGATCACACACCCTGCGGATCGATCACAGAGAGAACATCGATCCTCTGCGCGCACTTTCACAAGTACAACCCGCCGCTGCGTGTGCGCGTCTCATATGTGTGTGTGTGTGTGAGTGTGTGTGTGTGTGTGTGTGAGTGTGCGCAGCAGAGTGCTCCGGGATCCCGCCGCTTAGGAGGAGAATACCGAGATGGAACTGATCACCGTGAGCTTATTGATCATTATCGATTAAAATCTTCTCAATAAACTTGCACCAACATGTTTTTTATATTTTACGCATGAAGAAGTAGAAGAAGGAGAGTGGGAAGTAGAATCCATCCAGCAGAGGAGCGCACACACACTCTCCGTTTCTGTGGGATTAAATGAAGTTGTGTCTCCGCGTGTTTCTGCACAACTTTGGCCCGTCTGACCGCCTCTCCGCTCTGGCGGGATAAATCAGGTCCAGTCCAGCCTGCAGCGCTGCAGCTCGGCTCCTCTCCGCAGGCTCTCTGTCCTGTCCTGCTGTGTGTGTGTGTGTGTGTGTGTGTGAGAGAGAGAGAGAGAGAGAGAGAGAGAGGGAGCGCTGTGTGTGTTGAGTCCAGCAGCAGAAGCAGAAGCGGCTGAAATGTTTGTGAGCTGCAGCTTCAGAGTTCAGAGTCAATAAGAAAGTGACAGTGAGAGAACAGATCCATGAGATCCTCACAGGATCACTGCAGACAAAACCTTTAATTACACTGATCACTCTGTAAAGGACCATTACAACACAAACATCTACTTGATTTTTGGAGGCTGATAACAAAATCAGGGAGCAAAAAAAAAAAAAATAATAATAATAATAATAATAAACACATTTATGCACATTTTTTGCAATGATCCATCAAAAGTGGTTTACACAAACCCCAGATCAGATGGACATTAGAGGGTCTTGAACGTCATTTTCTGTTGTTTGGTCTTAATTTTTGTGATTGTAATATTATGTAAAATTGATGTATTTGTGTTTCCTTGTCATCTACAATGTTGCAAATGGAGCTGTGATGATGGAAGATGAATTTCAGACCCATTCTGACAATAAAAGTATCATCGTCATCTTCTCTGACAAATGTGTCAATACAGGCAGGATAATTTACAATATTTTATATTTTGCAAGATATTTTCACAGGAGACTCTCCCTATTCTCCTCCTGGGATCACAGTTCTCCTGTATTTCTCGTGATTTGTGACACATTTTTCCTTTTTATTATCACAACCCTTTCTGGCACCATACAGCGTATATAACCTCTGTGACTTCTTGAGTCTACAGTTTCCAACACTTCTGCACCAAACCAGACCAAGAATTCTTTGAATAATCTGTCTACCACATCGGTTTTCTTTTAGAGGCAGATTAAAAAATAAATGCATGACAGAAAGCTGAGTTTTAAAAGTAAAATTAAAAGTATTTTATATGAAAATGCTGTTGCAGGGTTCTTGTAAGTTTTTCGCTCCTTAAAAATCACGAAATTGAAGAAAGAAACTCTGAAACTCAAATTTCTGGGTTCAAAATCTTCAATATTTTTGAGGTGTCAAGGTTGACACTGAAACAGTAAACTTCCACCTGTATTTTTTACAATTATAAATAACAATAAATTATATATACATATAGAATATATTAAAAAGATGTCCATATTGAAAATGATGAAATATAAATAAAATGCTGCTCATAAACAAACGGATAAACATGTCAATACCGAACGATATCAGTGTGAAAGGCCAATATCTGTCAGATAATATCAGTCAACTTATATATCAGTCAGGCTATTATTATTATTATTATCATTATTATTATTATTATTATTATTATTATTATTATTAATTATTATTATTATTATTATTACTGTCTACGGCTGTTGGCGCAGCCCCAATCAGATCAAGTTTACATAACACACACACACACACACACACACACTTATATAATATCAATGAGAGACGTGATGTTGATCATGTTGCCAATCAGCTCAGATTTTATATAAACCTGCATCATGTGACCTCCTGACCTCCTCCTACTCATCCCTCTGACATGACTCACTTTATTATTTTATGATTATTATGACATCATCTCTCAGTCTGATAAATAAACAGCAACACTGACACTTTGGTATATTTACATTATTATTAATTTAACATATTTGATGCTACATATTAATTGTACTATTCTGTACGTAGAGCCTGACTGATATTTATCAGTTGGTCTGTATTATCGGCCCAATATTGGTCTGTCACAGCTGTAACAGTATATATCTGTTTCCACATATATGTTGTACAATACGTGCTGATATAAAAAGTGTTTTTTTTAAAGAATATAATGCAGATTGTTTTATTTGTCAGCATTTGATGTATATTTGATAATTTTTTCTTAATTCAGGGTTCATATATATTTTGAATTTTCTTTTATTTACGGTTATTCCTAATTATTAAAAAACACTGATGTAAGTTTAGTGATTCAGTGTCCTTTTGGACAATAAAGTGTACTGTTAAAGGTTTGATCTGCAACATTCTCCTAAAGAAAATCATGTATGGACTCAAATCTCTTTCAGTCATCACTGATGAAAACACACCAGAAGTGTTACATGTCTGGCTGTCAGTGTGTGAATCTTCTTATATCAGTCAGGTTCTGGTTGTGTGTTGTATATTTTGTATGTTTGCTGCAATTTGGAAAAGCCAAAGACAAGTATGTTATTTTATTGTTTGACTCTGCTCTGTGTATTTTATTTGAGTTTTTTTTGTGTGTGTGTAACGTTTGCTCAGTTTGCTCCCTGAAAAACAATATTTCATGAAAAGTGTGTTTTTATAGTTTGGAATGAGAAGAATGATGAGTTTGAACTTCAGTCGAGTGTTTTCATCTGTTCACTGGAGGAAAAGTCGTGAAATGAAACTAGAAGTTTTGCTGTTTACATTTATGTGAAGTTAATATCAGAACGTACAGCAGTGCTTTTCAAACTGTGGTCTGGGGACCAACAGGGGTCCTTGTAGGGCTGAGGTGAGACTAGATTTTGGATATAATTATATCATCATGTGGCAGTCATGTTGTCTTTTCATGTTTTTAAAGGCTGCATTACAATAAAATGATGTTATTTTTTTTTTAACTATTCTATTATTTGCCTTCACCAAATTAGCCATAATATTCAGTAATTATCAAAAAATCTCATCGAGTTAATATTTTGTGAAAGTACAAATAGTCGTTCCTACAATACTGTCGGAATAATACTGAGGTATTTGGTCAAAAAAAAGTGATTTTTACTCCTTTTATAAACTTATTCGCCTCCTACACAACAGTCAGTCACAACCTACATGATCAATAATTATCAATATCGACTGATATGAAACTGCAGGCCTGGGTCGGTCCTTGACAGGGTTGTAGGGGGTCCACAGCAAAAGAAGGGGTGATCATTTTTAAGTTTTATCTCATTTTTTTGGAAGCTGGAACAACAAAAGAAAAAAAAATATGTGTGGATGTTTTGATTTACTGTAATTTATAGTGATCCTAGTTTGATCACTGATTGACTATTGAGACTTTTATATTTTATATTCTTTGAAAATTAAAAAAAAAAATTACTCAGAGCAGAATCCTTAAGAAAAAATCCTCTCAAACTGACAGGAAAAAGTTTGGAATCCCCTTTAAAAGAGCATCAAAAGTAGAAATAGTTTGAAGTGTCCGTTCAGAGTATGAATTTACTTATGTAATAAGACTTGAATACACACTTCAGTTTTAAGACTCAGAGCTTGAAAAAATTTAAATATTTCACGTTGAGAAATGTTTCCAGAAGTAAAAACATCAGTTTAGTCACTTCACACCTCTACATGTTTTATATTTCATATGTATTTTATATTTCCTTCCGTTTTTATGCCTTTTTCCTCCTGCAGGTGAGTGTGGACACAGTGAGGCTCTGCTGTCCTGAACGGAGGCAGCTAACAGCGCCCCCTACATAACATCCACACAGTCTACAGTCACAGACGTACAGAACACATCAGTGCATTAATGTGGTGAAGTCTGGAGCTTTTTGAAGATATCTGACAAAATGTTGTGTTTAAAGGACTGAGCACTGTAGGAACTTTAAATGAGATATGGCAGAGAAAACAGGATGCTGTGTGGATTTTAAAACACTAAAGAATCACAAAGTCACACCTGAGAACCACAGACAAACTATAAAAGCCTTTACAGGGATATAAGATGAATATTAGTCTGTAGAGATTCTATAGAAGTTACCATAAAACTCAGCAAAGCCTCTATAAAGCCACGGACACTCAGTGTTTCCCTATAGGACCATTAGAGACGAAACAAGAGGAGATCAAACTCCACAAACAGGAACATAAATCACCACCAAGAACCACAGACGCGCTGTGAAACTCGACTCTGAGACAGGAGGAGTATTATCAACCGTAGAGATAAAAATATCACAATAAAGCCACAGAGGAATCACCTCAGGGTGCAGGAACATTATAAACATACCATAGGACATAAAATACCACAATCATTATCAACTCACCACAGACACACTCCAGAGCAACATTATAGGAAGATCAGAGAAGATTAAATAACCATTATGGACGATTAAATTCCTGTAGAGTTCCACAGTCACACGTTAAAGCCTTACAGGGACATTCTGAGGAGGTGATATTGATATTTTACAAGATTAAAACGTAATAAAGTCAAAATAAACTGACTAATAAGTGCAATGAGAACGTTGTAAACTCAAACAGGGAGGATGTATTCAGATAAAATCAAATCAAGTGACACAGATAGAACCGACCTGCAAGACCACGCAGAGGGATTAGGGAGATAACACCGGGAATATTGTGAGAGAAAATGGACAATACAGATGCACTGTAGTATTATAGGACTGATATATCAATATTATGGCTGATTAAAGTGTGATAAAGAGCAATAAACTGACTAATAAGTGAAGCAGGGGATTTCTAAAGCCTGTGGGGAAAATGATAAACTAAGTGAAAAAATGTGAGATAAGAGACAAGAACGACCAACAGGGCACCACACACACACACGCACGCACACACACACACACACACACACACACACGCGCGCGCGCACACACACACACACACACACACACACACACACACACACACACACACACACACACTGTAATCCCTACAGGGACATTCTGGGAATGTTATCCTGATATTTGGGATGATTAAAATGTGATAAAATGCAAAAAAAACAAACACAGAAGTAAAGTGGAGATTACTTAAAAAGTAATATTATAATTATATTACTTATAATAATATAAGTAATATTTGTGAGTAACATAATCCAAAATTATAGTTCTCAGCTCCTCCTGTCTTCTCATTTTTCCTCTTCCGGTCTTAATTCCCTTCACACACACGCACACGCGCGCGCACAGTTTATTGTTTGTTGCTAGCTAGCTAATGTTAGCTGCTGGTGTTTGCTGACTGAGTTGTGATGATTAGCTTAGCTAGCGATGGTTGTGTAACTTCGGGAAATACCTGAATGTGTGTCCTTAAATTTGTGTTGGTCGTCTTGGATGTTGACAGGATCTTTCTTTTGTGGTTCCACAGTAAACACCAGAACGTGTAACTGTTCTGTGAGAACTCGATCAGTAACGTGGACTTGTTAAAGTTTGGACATGGAGATTCACGACACGTCCACGTCTCTGCCTCCTCTGACATGATCTCCTGCTGCGCTCTTTCCATCCCGCCCCGCAGCGACAATTCGCGGACATCTTTTTATATCCAGTCTACGGCGGCCATCAGCAGGAGGACAGGTACGTGACGTCACGTGGATGAGACGCATTTAAGGTTTAGAAATGCGTGGGGAAATGTAGCTTCTGTGGACGCTACCGCGTTATTTGATCACTAAAGTAGCTTCACTACTGAAAAGCTATTTGATGTAGAAAACAGCGACGTTACGACCACGTTACTGAGAAAAGTAGTTAAACTAGTAACGCCGCTACTTGTAACGCCGCTACTGCCCAACACTGCATGCAGCTATGAATTATATTATAGTATTATTAAGCATTATAATGCACAGTTAAATGACTTTATTAACTCGGTGTAGTGTCTGTAAATTAAAGCAATAACATGAAATAAAATATCATAAAACACAATAAACTTAATGACTGTGTTCAACACACACACAGATTGTTATAAAGTTATTTTATCACCTACACCGCCTCATCTGCAGTAGAGCCAATCAGGAGCAGCTACGTCACAGCCATGCTCTCTAACCGCGCTTTAATTGGACTACAAGGAGGAATTTGAACCTCAGAGGCGCCTCTGATTGGACGACAAATTAAGGTGGGGGGGAAAAAAAGTGCGGTCGTGTACGCGCACACGAGAACGCGCTTATTCACTGCATTCCAACTCACAGGTACAACTACAACTACTATAATACTATTGCAATACTATTATTTTTATTACTATTTTTCATTAATAATAAGAGGCTATATTTGGAGAAGTCTGACTGCCAGAGTCGATGGTATTGATTATAGATATTAGATGATAGATTAGAAAGAAGTGCATCAGCAGAGACACAGATGAAGAAGTTCATGGAGTTATAATAAAGTTAAAGTACAGTTATAACAGTTATGTAGAGTCATACTTGCGTACCATCGTGATTATGGATCAGGTGAAAGTTTAGTCGGGACGCTTCATGTCTCCTGCAGCAGCAGCAGTAAAGTCACTCTGAGGTGTTTAAATTAAAAATAAAACCAGCTCAGAGTCTGTGAGGAAGGTTTGAATCCAGAGGACCACACTGATGTCTGACTGCAGTCCTGGTTTGGCTCAGTTCGGCTCGGTTCGGCTCCTCTCTCTCTCTCTGTTTGGTTCGGTTCGGCTCAGAGACTTGACAGAAGTTGCACCAGCTCAGTCTCCTGTTTGTTTGTTTGTTTGTTTGTTTGTTTGTTTGTTTGTTGTCGTCCTTCCTCCTCCTCTTCTCTTCTTCCTCTCCGTGCTGTCCCGCTGCATGCGCATAACCCGGTTCAGCTCGGTGTGACCCGGTTCAGCTCGGTGTGACCCGGTACAGCAGCTCGATGCAGCGGGGGAGCAGCAGCAGCAGCTCCGACAGTCCTGCAGCGCTGCAGCGGTCGGCGGTGACGGGGAGACGGGGAGCGCTCCCTCTCCTCCCTCCCTCCCTCCCGCTCGGACGGACGGGACGGGACGGGAGGCTCACAGGAGGCGGGGAGCGGAGCGCAGAGGAGTCGGTGCAGCGGCCGCGGCTGCTGCTGATTTATAGCCGCCACACATGCTCTGATCCCCGCATGGACCTGCGATGGGAACCGCGCGGAGATGGACGAACACGTGAGTGAGCAGAGCAGAAAACAAAGTGCAGCTGGAACAGCTGGAGCTCTGCAGCGGACAGAACCTGCAGCTGAGACACCTGAACTCTCACACCTACCGAGACACCATCTTTAGATAGTTTTATAAATTAATCACTTAGTTTTTTGTCCAGAAAGGGTCAGAAAATGGTGAAAAATGTCGATCACCAAAAATATTCAGTTTTCTGTCAGAGAGGAGTAGAGAAACCAGAAAATACTCAGATTGTAAAGGTTAAAATTAGAGAATTTAGACATTTTCAATTGAAAAAAAAATACTCAAAACAGTTAATCAATTAATTAATCTTGTCACAGTCTCACAGTTCCAAACATGGTGGAGATAAATGTTTATTCTCATTATTGATTAATCTGTAGATTTTCTTGATAAATCATTTGGTTGTTTGGTTCAGAAAAATGTTGATCAAAGTCCAAGATGACATCTTCAAATGTCTTGTTTTGTCCAAAACTCAAAAACATTCAGTTTATTGTCAGAAAATATTCATTTTTAAGAATGTTGACTTTTTTTTCTTTAAAAAATGACTGAAACTTTCATTTAATTTCAAACTGGACACATCAGAAAAATCTCACTCAACATGTGACTAATTTTCTCACAAAAAACGAGATACACATTGTGACAGACTAAACTTTAAACGCAAAAACATAAATAATTGTCTGAAAACTGTCTGTGTGGTAAATTATAACTCCTATTACTGTTTCACATGAGTTCAAGAGTTAAAACTTTCTTCATAGCTGTCCTGGATTTCTAAAGATAATATTTTTCATTTCATCCATCAAATGTCATGTGCTGATGAAGACTGTGAGGTGTGATCAGAAGCTCCAGTATGGCTGCTAAATGGCGATAATTTAATTTGTGTCTGGAGAAAAAAATAAACCCGATGACATCAGAGTGATGTCATTTCAGCTTGGAGACTACAGAGGTCTCACACACATCCTCTACACACTCACTCCCTGACGAGTGAGACTCTGCAAAATGCCTCAGAAAAATGTTCCATTTAGTTCGATATCATGTGGAAAGTTCAGAAGAGTCGCCCAATTAAATCACTTTATTCCCATTGAAGTTAGCGGAGGCCTAAACTGTAAGTTAGCTGCTCAGCCACAGGAAGTCTCCAGTGCGCTGCTCTACCATCGGCACGATCCAGAGGCTCTGACACAGAAGTTGGCTTCATCCACCTCTGAGCAGCTCTCAGCGGAACAAACGGAGGTTCCTGCCTGCAAGGCCGCAGCTAGTTCTGCTTTATACATCCACAGCCAGAGCCAGAAAAATGACCACGAAAGGTTCATTTATTTATCATATTACAGCGCAGGCTGTATAATGAGATACTAGTTGTACAGTTCCCTTTATGCTTCTCACACACACACAAAAAGAAACACACCCTGCCTTGTTTGCATTTCTTTAAACCAATCACAAATGTCTTGGGCGGAGCTAAGCCCAGGATGCAGTAACGGAACTTGTTTTGGTGGAACATTTGCACGTCAGGAGGTGAGCTCTTGTATTAAAATGACTGCATCACTGCAAAAGAAAAGCTAGCAGCTGTTAGCTTGTTTATGTTTGTATCGTTAGCATCCCAGGTGTTAATTTGCTGTTTTTAGAGTGCAGGCTGCAGAACATGGAAAACGTTGATATCGGACACCACAATGCTGTTTGAAACAGGTGACCAACCTGCAGTGTGCATCCAGAGAGTCAGACTAGTACATGGGAGATTATTACTGTATCCTGAACTACTTTACACAGAGGATGAATTCTTCAGTCTCACAGTGTGAGGGGACTTCTGTATCTCCTGTCAGACAGCAGCAGGGTGAACATGCTGTGAACAGCTGGGTGGGTGTTGTCTTTTAGTATCACCTCACCTCCCTGATGTCACTGATGCTCTGAAGATGATACCAGTGATGATCTGGGCTGTAGAGTCCTCCTGCCGGTTTGTGGTGTTTCCAGTCAGGATGCTTTCAGTTGCTCCTCTGCAGAAGTTGACAAGAACTCTAGTTTGACTACGACATGCAAATCTGTCTCCTGAAGTTTTCTTCAGAAATACGGTCGTGTGTTTCTGAGACTTCTTCAGCTGGGTGGAGATGTGTGACGTCCATGAAGGTTCCACCTCACCTCCACTGATGTAGACAGAGCTGTGCGTCTTTGCCTCCTTTATTTGCTGATGTGAGCAGCAGGTTGTTTTCTGTCAGTCCCTCCAGGATTTTGCAGCATGAATGCCTTATTTTTCTAAAAAGAAATTGATGCATGCTGCACTGTTTTTAGGCATTTTTTTTGTTATAATTCATTAAAAATCAAAGGCAAGTTGTTCCAAGGAGAACAAAGCTGCACTCTGTCCTGAGTATTTTAAGTAACCTCACAACAAAGGCTCAGGATTACAAAAATTCTGACAGAATCTACCTGATTTGTAAATGAAGAAGGTCACCTGGTGGGTTTCCACAGAGAAGCTAAATCTTTTTGGAGCTCAAACTCAGTCAAAACAGCACAAAATGATTTAAAGAAGTGCACAGGGCTTTGATAAACACTATGATTGGTGGAACTCACGGGAAGCTCAGATGAATCATCAAATTTGAAGAAAGGTTGCAGAGTTTGGACAAAATTGTGAGGTCAGGCAGAATTCACAGGAAGTGGTTAAATTTGTATGAATTCCTGGAGGGAATGTTCTGCACACGTCTCTGCAAGACTGCTGCTTTCGTCCTGATATGGAGGCTCATCGTTGTTTGAAATCTGGATGATGATGGTGGGATCATCTGTGAACTCTGGAGCTGCTGTCATGAGTCGGTAGTGTGAACAGAATCTTGAAAACAGCGACAAAAGGGGTTGGAGAGACAGACGTAGCTGTGCAGCTCATTAGAAATCAATGTTAAACTGAACAAGAACTTCATCAGTTCTTGTTTGTTTACTTTCTTCTCAGTCAAATGTGCATTTTAAAGAATATAAAGTCCTCTGCTGCTGGTTTGCACAGTTTATCTGCTTGTCTGTAGCCTTTAAAGGATCATTTGAATCCATATAGCAGCTAAACTTTCTGTCATTAGAAGCATCTCAACATCAAACTGGTTCTTTTGCAGTTAAATGTGTATTTTAAAGGATTAAAAGTCAACTCTGGTTTGCACAGTTTATGTCTGAGATGATTTTGCTAATTTGAATCCATACAGCAGCTAAACTTTTCGTCATTCGAAGCGTCTCCACATAAAAAACCCTAATTATTCTCCATTTCAAATCTTCATTAAAATTAATTTATGAGACAGAATCCTCGCTGTTAATGTGATCCAATTATCTTTAAATGTGAAGTTTGTCTTCCGCAGCACCTGTTTGTTCGAAGCCTTTTCTAAATAAATCTGGCAGACTCGAGTTGACCTGAGCTGATCTCTTCTTCTGCAGGTTTGTCAGTCGTCCCGCGCTGCAGGCGCGGCGCTGCGAGTCGTCTGAGGTTAATGAACAGAAGCTTTTATGTTAATAGAAGGACAGCCGGCGTGATTTAACAAGACAATCTGCAGATTTACTTCGCTCAAATACATCTGAGGCTCCGGCTCCACGTTATTAGTTGGCTAAACAACGTCTCAGCGATGAAGGTCAAGACAAAGAGAAGGTAATTAGATTACAGCAATTAAATTGGCTTTTCGATATGATCAATAATCTTAATGTGTAATCATGGATTACTCGCTCCCAGCAGAGCTGATTCACGCCAAGAGGAAGCTGTTTTAGCTCAGGTGAAAACAGTTTCATCATGTGCAGATCAGACATGAAGGCTGTGTTCACACTGAGGAAGAAAATCTGATGTTAACCCTCAGATCTGTAGAAACAATCCTGCTGAATCTGATGTTTTAACTGACGTTGTGTCAGAGCTTCTGAACCTGATTCTCATCTGGTCTCTGTGAGTCTCCTGGTGCTGAGCTCTGATCCTGGTTTTGATCATACTGATGTTTAGATGCAACATGAGAAACTTGGTTCTTTATCTGCAGGCCTCTGATAGTGGAGACTTGTCAGTTTTAGGAGTTTTTGTCTCTCGCAGCCTCCCTGAACAGAATCTATCATTCATGAATGAAACACGTCATCGGTAGAATTTATTTCTGGTGTGTTCGTGTCACGATTTTGCAGATTCAGGAGCGTCTTTGATGCGTCCACATCTCATTTCTAGAAAATTTACCAGAGCTTTTACTGCTGTTTGACTTCATGTAGGACAACAGTCACTATATGATGGATTCTGTCAGACTCTCAGGTTTGTTTTACTGATAAAATGAAATGTAACTCAACATGAGGAAGCATCAGTCCAGTCCAGGGCTGAACATTTTCTGATGGTCTGAGGCCAGTAAGAAGTAACTTCAGGGCTGTAAACTAAATCAGCCGGTGCTCAACAAAAAAAAAAAGAAAAGAAAAAAGAAAATTAAAGCTACTATAAGGAACTAGAGCTGCAACAATTAATTGATTATTAAATTAATCAACAACTATTTTGATAATCAATCAGTCTGAGTCATTTTTTAAGAACAAAAGTAAAAATTCTCTGATTTCAGCTTCTTAAATGTGAATATTTTCTGGTTTCTTTCCTCCTCTCTGACAGGAAACTGAATATCTTTGAGTTGTGGACAAAACAAAACATTTGAGGACGTCATCTTGGACTTCAGGAAACACTGATCAACATTTTTCACCATTTTCTGACGACACAGACCAGACAACTATTCATCGATTAATCGAGAAAATAGTCAGTTGCAGCCCTACGAGCAGTGTCATCTTGTGCTGTTTTGGAGTCCCCTGTGGACAAACGCCTCAGTGTTTCCACCATAATAACCACAAGATATCTTGACAAAATTTGGCTGAAGTGCAACTCAGTAGAGGCTGATATTTCTTCAGAAATCCTGTGAGATTCCTGTGGGATGAGGGTCAGTTTGAGTACAGGTCATGGGACTGGGACAGGAGCTGGGCAGGAGTGGGAATCACAATAACAATAAAAATATATATATGTAATGTCATGCGTGGACTGTGGATTGGCCACAACAGGATTTTCATGGGAGAATCAGAATCAGAAACTGTTTCATTGCCAAGTATTTCTCACTTAGAAGGAATTTGCTGTGGCATGTTGGTGCAGAACAACAAACACAGTTCTAAAAATATAAATAAGGATTAAGGCGAGTACTGTTGGATAAAACAGCATAAACAGAAAAGCAGAGGACAGACAATAAACACACAAAAAACAAAAATGTAAAACCAGTAGAAACAACATTTACAAGTGTGATTGTGATTTCAATAGCTGAAGAAGCTGTGCAGGTTTCTGCAGGAGTGCAAAAGGTTTACATGGACTGTGAAGAAGAGGAGGACGGGGCTGAGGTGAGCCGTGTCACCCTCTACAGCTCACTCTAACTGTGTCATTAGAAGGAGAATCAGAAAACTTTACAGCAGCAGACAGTCTTCTCCCTGATGGCCTGGTTTGCTTTGTCTCATAGAGGCATCAGGATTAAACTGAGACTGTTTCACAAGCAGTTAAAAACTCTTTGGCTTTCAGTTAATTCTTGAGTAAATGTATTTTAATCAGAGTCGTTGAAACGTTGAAACGTAGAAACCCACTTGACAGATCAGACACCTGGATCAGGTGTTCAGATTGTTCAGATCACAGTTTCATCTTTTACAGATGACGTTTGTTTTTTATCAAAATTCTGATAAAGACGCTTCAGGTTTCTGAAAGCAGGATGTGACTCACTGTCACTTTGTTTTACCGAAAAGATACTTAGAAGACAAAATGCATCAAACTGCAGAGCACAGAGTAAATATGATGAACTGTGAAATAATTAAACATTTATTTTCTAAGAGATCCTCCACCATGTGTGTTTTTCACATTTTTTACTCCTCTGATCCACTTTCATGAGATTTCTCTGCACACTGAAGTTTAATTAAATGAGGCTGAACTGAACTCAGAAGTGAGGCAGAAAAGCAGCCTGAGGCGCCATCTAGAGGTGACAGAGCGACACTGCAACACTGTGTGAACGAACAGCGTGAAGCTCTGCAGCTCTGTGTTCATATTCAGCACATCAACATCCTGTCAACAACTACAAACACGTGAAAACAGCCGACTCCTCACAGACGTTAGAAGAAGGATTAATGTGTCAGTAAATGTGAAGGTAATTAAAGCTACATGTATTTCATATTTTTAGAGAAGCACATAATTAATTTGATCAGAGTGTTTATACAGCAGCTGATATTTGTTGAACTGCAATATTACAACTAAAACTGTGCAGGAATAAATGAAGATAAATTATCCTTTTATCATTTTTATTAAGTCTGTAAATTCAGAAGTTAAAATCATCCAATCAGATCGTCTCTCTGATCAAATTTCCTTGATTATTTAACTAAAAATGTGCTTGAATACTTTTGAACATTTAAAAAAAATATATATATAAATATTATAAACTAACTTTCATCTCATCAATAACATCTGTTTTAAAAGGCACATGGATTTCAGTTTGTTTACAGAATATCATATATATAATATATAATTTTTTGGGTGACTGGAGACAAATAAAACAATAAAATCAAATGTAAAACAAAATAAAAACAACCTGAAATGTCGACATTTCACTGATTCTGCTCATAAGAAAATTACAACAATCTAAAGTTCTGATTGAATTTGTCAAAACTTTATCTTTTTTTTTTTTAATCAGAGATTATTATTAATATATAATCCCCCTGGTCATTCATTCATTCATTCATTCATTCCAACACATTACAAATGACTGACTGACAAACTCCCAGCAGGCCACAGGACGAGTCAAAGAGCTTCCAGAGGGTAAAACTGCCCAGCGACAGGTGACAGAGCTGAGTTTGATCACAGGAAATTAAAGAAAAGTGAAAAAGAGTGAAAATGTTTGTGTCTGAGCTCCTTCTGTCTTTGTGACGACCAGTTTGAGGAAATTTTTGGAAAACATTTTGTCAGATCCTCCCTCCTTCACTGAGCTGTTTGACTTGGTTTAATAAAGTTTATAAATAAAATTTGTAATTGTCCTGTTTCCTGTGTGTAAGATGTCTTGTTAGCTTTTATATTTTTATACATTTGTTTATTAAATTTCTGTATTTCTGCCTGTCGGTGTTTGCTCCTTGGGCTGTGAGAAACAGTTTCATCCTGTTTACTCTGTTTGTGGAAATGACAAATAAACAACTTGAACTAAAGTTAGAATTATGTTTGGATTTAGAGTTTAGGGGACGAGTGTCCTCTCAAGTACAGAAGCACCAACAAGAGCATGTTTGTGTTTGTGGGGCGTCGGCTCGCCTCCGAGGTCCTTCACTGCCATCACTTCATGAATAAACAAACAGCACTGCTGTGTGTGTGTGTGTCCTCACTGTAACCCTGCACACACACACACACACACACACACACACTCACACACACCTGGTCCTCTCCTCCAGGTGTCGGCTCTTCACACACACCGGGCTGCGTTCACACCACGGCTCAAAGTCTCCTTCAGCTTCATCGACGGTTTGAAACTCGGAGTCAGACCCTCAGCATCAGCATCACAACATGTCAGCCGTTACCATGGCAACAGGTCATCACCCACATACATTCACAGTGTAAAAAGTAATTAATAAAGGGAGGATTAAATATATAAGCCTGCAGACTAAAATTGCTCAGTTTTTGAATGAAGTTTTGTTGAAAATCCAGGAACTCCAAAATATAATAAAAAACAGAAAAAACAAAGAAGGAAGTATTTAAAAGCACACAGAAAAGCTATTTTTATACATATTAAAAGGAATATAAATAGGTTTTAACCCAGACTATATGGGTGCTTTTCTTATTTTGGAGAGCCTGGATTGTCTTCCTATTCATTTCTTTTTTTTCAAGAACAACCCGACGCATTTTGATCTACGGTTCAGTTTACAAAGCAACCAGTCGTCTCCTCCTATAATATAAAAGCAACTTAAGGGGAAAATTAAGGGGAGAAAAACTTCTTAAGGTGCTTTTTTGAAGCAAATCCAAGAGTGGTATTCCTCTAATATCCATCCATGCAGACATTTTTAGCGCTGCAGCAGTTAAGTGATTGAAAGAAAATTACAATGTAGTTACAAACTATTTTGATAATCAATTGTTTCATTTGTCATTTTTATGAGAAATAAGACACTGAAAAAAGTTTTATAATAAAAAGATTCTGATTTGCACTGGAAATATAGGAACTCTACAGTAAAAATATAAAAACACTTCCATCTATTAAAGGGAATAAACTTAAAATGCAACGACTTCCTGCAGCTCACAGTATGAGAATATTATACATGTTATATTGTAATATAGATTTTAAAATACATTTACTGAACATGTTAAAATAACACAAAACTGAAGTAAAATAAGTAATAAAACACAAACAAACAAACAGGATCATCTGCAACAACTGTGCAACTCAAATACCAGTCATGTTGAAAAGAGACAGGAAGTGGAAAAGTTTTCTGGTCCAACTCTTCAGACACTAATAACAGGAAAAAATATTCCAATATTTCAATTTACAGTCATCAGCTTCAAGTTGGGTCAAAAAAAAAAAAAAATCAACCTATTTGGACAAAACAGACACAAAATAATCAGAGCAGAAATATGCTAATGAGGGTTGGGTTCGGGTCAGACAAATTTTTGTCAGGCTCAACTTTTGAGACCCAATTAAAGTTCTGCAGGACACGAGCAGGTAATTGTTGCTTTGCTGTCCTCTACATGATTTGAATAGTTTGAAAATCAACACAGTCTTAAAGTTTCAGTGTTTTTAGTTTGAATGGTGGATTTGTTGGTTCTCCGTGAGTGGTTTTATTAAGATGTGTAAAAATGTACTTTAATAAAAGGAAAAGGACTGCTCTTACGGCCACTGTGTTACATTTTGGAAATTATTTTTTCCTGAATAATAACAAGCAACTTCAGATGGAAGAAAATGTCTGTTTGCATCTTGTTATTTGTGCTTTCCTAAATAGTTTATTCACATGTGGTTACATCTGTACTGTCCATACAGCAGCAGAGATAAATCATTAAATATGTTTAAATGTACAGTGAGATTTAAACTGCATTTACCCCGTCTGTTATCATGACTACATCAGATACAGCAGGTGGGAAGTGAATTTACGTCACGGTCTACGGAGGTAAAGTGTCGTCAGAGCATCAAGAGAAGAAGAAGAGTGGAGCTTTGAGTCAGAAGTGAAGAAGAACATCAGAGTGAGTTCAGGTTATTATGGGAGATATGAGTTACATCCTACAACACTGACAAACAGCTGACCAATCAGACGTGAGCAGAAATTCAAAAACTCGACATGGGCGTCACCATGGAGACGGGCTGATGTCGGCGCCGGGTTTGGGCTAAAAAATACTGCAGGACCACAAAGTGTGTGTGTGTGTGTGTGTGTGTGTGTGTGTGTGTGTGTGTGTGTGTGTGTGTGTGGTGGGGGATGGGGGCTCCACCTGCTCCCACTGAGCTGCTGCCAGGCTGGAGATCAGCCAACAGCACCGGGCCTGAAACCAAGCCTCCGCCAAGCTCGCACTACCAGAGAGAGAGAGAGAGGGAGAGAGAGAGGGAGAGAGAAGAGAGGAAGAGGAGGAAGAGACAGGAAAACAGAAGGAGAGAGTAAAAATAGAGAGATGAGGAGGGAGAATAAGGTCAGGAAACCAGGAAGAAGAAGGAGAGTTAAAAAATCAGATGGGAGAAGAAAATAAAGAGAGGGAGGAATCTGAGGGAGTAAAAGGAAGGAAAACCTGGAAAAAAAAGAGGGGATGAAGGATCATACAACAAAAAAAGGAGGATGGAAGATGAAAATGGAAAAGTAGAATGATGTAGATACAGAAAAAGAAAGAAAGATGAGCAATGTGAAGCAGGAAAAGGAAGGAAGAGGCAGGAAAACAGGGGGGAAGAGAGTCAGACAGGAGAACAGGAAAATGAGAGAGGGGTATAGGAGAAGAAAAAGGCTGGAAAACCTGGGAGAAAAGAGGGATGAGGGACCATACAATGAAAGAAAGAAAGACAGAAAGAAATAAGTCTGAAAACATGAAGGAAGGAAGAGGAAAATGGAAAAGTAGAATGATGTAGATACAGAAAAAAGAAAGAAAGATGAGGAATGTGAAAGGAAAAGGAAGAATTAAATGTCAAAGGGTAAAAATAATTAGGGAAAGGAGAACAAAGACAAGAAAAGAGAAAAGAAGAATATTGAGTGAAGAAAGATGAAGGAATGAATTCAGGAAAACAAGTGAAGAAAAGAGCAAAAGAGGTAAAGAATAAGGCAGAAAAACAGACAAAGAGATCAAGGAGAAACAAAAAGGGAGGAAAAGTCTCTAGCAGTTCATGTAAGTACAGAAAGTAGCAGGCAGTTTTTCTTAGATGATATATTTTTGATCTATTTCATAACTTTTCTAAGTTTAGGCTGTATCTGGACCAGTCAAACTCTAAAAAAACATGTTTAGATTCCTTAAGTATTGGAGAAAATAATGTTTAAAATTATAATAAATCAAATAAAATTGTTGTTTTTGGTATTAACACAGAAAGTCTGGAATCTTAATCCATTTTATTGATTTTGTTTTTATTTATTTTTTTTGTGTGTATTCTATGTCGTCTGGTTCTTCTTCTAGGTTTTATTGAACTTTGTTTTATTATTGTTGCTTCTGAATCAATTTTCTCTTCTTTGTTTTGTGTTTTATCAATAATAATTGTGTCTTATTATCAGTTTGTCAGTCCTGTGTTAAGTCATTTGAATTACAAAATTACACAAACCTGAATGAAGGTTCCATACAAATCAAAGTCTGAGTGATTGATTGATTGATTGATTGATTGATTGATTGATTTTAATCAGCAGTACCACGAGTTAGCTGTTAGTTTCTACGTGTTCCTGGAAACAAATCACGTCTTAGTTGTAGATTTCTGTGACCTGTGTGCTGCACAAAGCTTCAGGTTTGATTATTTTTAAAGAAACGTCTCTCTCCTTCTCTCTCTGACTGCCAGGTGTCTGTGAATCATCTTTTGCAAACGCCCAGCGGAGTGAAAAAGGTGAAGGAGAGTGAAGCCCAGCCCTGCTCGACTGGCGGCCCGCGGGCTCCGTCCGGCCCTCTGGAATCTTTCATTTTTTCCACAAGAGGCTGCTTGCAAATCAGGCTGGCATGTGTGTGATTATGATAAATAAAACTAAGGTAGATTTCTCTGAGCTGCTTTAACTCTTAACTGGCTTCTGTGTGCAGGAGGATGCAGGCGTTTAACAAGCTGTGGGTGAACTTTACATCTTTATATAACTTTACATGAGAAAAACTGGAGGGGGAGGGGGGTGATGTCAAGTACTCAGGTCATGTGACTTCAAAAATATGCTCATTATTTTTAATATAACCCAAAATGCCGCCGTATGTAGACAAAGACTGGATATAATGGACATGTTAGTCAGTATTTTTTCATATTTATTATATTTTGGCATATTTTGTTTTAGAAAATATTTTTTACGGATGATTTTAAATGTTCATGTTCAATAATAATGAATTATATTTTATATTGCCAGTGTGGGGGAATCACAGGGAAGATGAGAGTATAAAAACAAGAACAAGATGTTTGGTTTATGAAGGTTAAAGCTTGTTGTTTATTCAAAGTTTAGATTTGTTTCAAGCATTAAAAATATTGTGCAGGATTTTCTTTCACTTTTTAAAATTTTTTATGTAAAAATTATTTGATTCATTGTTTATAAAATGTGTTGAAAAGTTGGCACATGATCTATTCAAAAAATTAAAAATTAAAAAATGGGAAAATGTTAAATTTATACCTTACATGGGCGATGTATTTTAGGACATACAGAGTGTAAATTGGCAACTAGAGGTTGCATTAAAAATAAATATTTTTTGTTGTTATTTTGTCAGAACAATCATCTTTTTTATCTTAAAATTTGAAAATAAATTTTTACTGGATGTCATGAGACACCAGCCTGCAGCGTGGACATCAGCAGCTCTACAGACTGTTTCCAGTCTCTCCTCTCCGCTCGGCTCTCGCAGTTTTTTTGCATTTTCGTTGCTGAAACACGGAGCCACCGTTTGGCGATGACCTTGGCGGCTTGGACGGGGTTTCTGTTTGGCGTTTGAAAGCACAAAAATGTGCAGCGAACGTCTGCGCCAAAATATCATCGCTCAGATAATAAACTCATCTTCTCGGTCAGATGATATGAAACTCGTCTTCAAAACTCTGACGTGTATTGGCTGCATTAGTGTGTGTGTGTGTGTGTGTGTGTGTGTGTGTGTGTGTGTGTGTGTGTGCGCATGTGTGTGTGTGTGTGTGTGTGTGTGTGTGTGGCTACAACAGAAGAGGAGGATGAAACAGGAAGGCAGTTGTGTGGTGAGAGGGAGGCAGGAGGAACAGATGGCCTGGCAGAGCATGGGGAGAGGCCGGAACCCCCCCACCCTCTGACCGACTTTCATTGATGAGCCAGTGAGTGTGTGTGTGTATGTGTGTGTGTGTGTGTGTGTGTGTGTGTGTGTGTGTGTGTGTGCAGCACGTGTTAGACACATATGCCATCGCACAATATTATTTAGAACAGCACCACCCGACTATTTCAAGTTTACACACAGAGATTCAGACACAAACACAGAGAATCAGAGCCGCCTGCCAACACACAAACACAGAGTGTGTGTCTGTGTGTGTGTGTGTGTTTGTGCGTTTCAGCAGCACCAATCATCACATTCAACACACTCATACAAAACAAACAAAGAGCAGAAATAAGTGCACATTTTTCTGCTTCACTCTAATGATGCTAACTCTCCTCCAGCTGGTTATTTTGTTCTAAAGCAAACTGTAATTTGGTTTGTTGTAATAATCACTTCTTACTTGTTTTTATATAATTAATGCATTTGTGTGTTTTAAAGTTTTGGTGGTGTTTTGTGTAGTTTAATGTGTGTATGTTTAATATGGTTCCGCTCGCTCTCTGCTGCTCACTACCATAAATCATATATTAAATAATGGGCAAAACTTTAAGGTCTGAAAAGTGAAGCTGATGCTGAAGTGCCTTAAACCTGCATTCTTTCTAATGTCCAGCAGGGGGCGACTACACGGGTTGCAAAAAGCAGTCTGATCGTCTGTAAGCCTATGAGAAAACGTGTCTGTTTCTCAGTTGATTTATGAGCTCAGTAAACAGTTTCCTGTAGAGTTTGACACTCATTTAGTGAAGAGGTTCCCAAACTGCTGGGCGGGGCCCTCTGGTGGGGGTGCAGAGCCACTGTGGTGGGGGGTGAAACACCAGGGGAGAAATAAAGAGTGAAACGAAGCTGAATGAATATGATTGATGTAGAGGAAATAAACAAACAAGAGTTTGCTGATTCTATCCTGCAAATCTTTATTTCACTTAAATTCAGATGTTTTCAAACAGGCAGGCTGCCATGTTTTCTGTTAAAACCAAGATCTGACCAAGCTGCAGTAGGTCATCCACCAGCTCTACATTCTGATCAGGACTGCACATATTCTGGTTGCAAAAAACCAAGATGGCGACACCTGTAGCGCCAAATCCGAGGCTTCACAGTGATAAACCACAAGCCAGTGTTCACTACAACAGACTCAAGGACAGATGAAGACAGAAAGACTGACTGAGATGCAACATCTTGTAAATCTGACGTTCTGTTTCACGAAACTCAAACATTTCTAGCATCAGCTGTGTAATTTTCTGACTTTCTAACTTTCTTTTCATTTTGCCCAGCGATTTTGTTGAGTTGGTCTTTTTTGTTGATTTTTGTGCTTCTACCGTGGATAAGAAGGCAGGATGTTGTCCTCAATGAAAAGACCTTGTTAAGTTTGTCTGTTGTAATTAAAAAGTTTCTTTTTTTTGTCTGCTGTACCAATCAGATGTCAGCATTGTGTGTTTTATTTTGAAAAAAATTCTAGAATTCTCTATGCTGTTCTTGCGTGTGACTTCCTGCCCAGCTTGATCCGCTCTCAGCTTCAGACAGAAATGGAGCAGAGTGGAGAACCACTTAGAATCTCGAATCACGAGTACTGTTGAGAACAGCAGCGATCAGCTCCAACTGCTGCATTGCAGAAAACACACTGGTGTACAGTTTACACAAATAAGATGAAACATAATAATCAAGAGATGTTTGCAAGACTGTTTTTAAACTTTGGACACAGTCAAGCTAGCTGTTTCCCACTGCTTCCAGTCTTTATGCTAAGCTAAGCTAACCACATCCTGAAATTAAAGCTCACATAACTTCCAGCTCGTTACAGCTTTTTAGGTTTCGGGATATTCAGTTACAGTTTTTTTGCACTCCAAACCTGGAAGTGAGTTTTCACACTGATTTGTTACTTATTAATATGTCCAGCACTGTCTAGTACTGTCTATTGTTGTCTTGTTGTCTAGTAGAATCTAGCCAAGTCTAGTATACACAGTAAAATGTAAAAAGTTCATTTGAGTTGTTAACAGGAGATCACTGTACTCGGTCTGAAAGTTGATATTAGGTGAAGAAAAGTTCAGGGAAAGTACGGGAAAAGACTAAATATTCTTCTGTTATCGCTGTGATTGTTTCAAAAAGCCCTCAAAATTACAGCTTTATTCCTTTATTGCTGTCGGGGAATTAAAAACCCACTAAGAATTTTTTTTTCTAATACCAATCAATTTAAATCAATCAAGAACACTGATAGAAGAGTAGCAGCCCTGATGGTTGGAGCTTATTTTGTGCTGTAATTTGTCCTCATATAACATCCTCGTTCTTACCTGGACAAACACAACAAACTGGAAGTTTTGAACACAGCAGATTTTTAAGGAAGCGCTCTGAAGGTGCAGACAGCGAACGCAGCCTCGTCTGCGTCTGTCCTGACCGAGAGGAGGGTCAAGGTAAAAGAGACTGCTGGGAGGGACGGAGGACGAGTCGAGTCAGCGGTTCATCAGCGCACGAATAACAAAAAACCCTCCCATCTCCTCTCACCTCCGGCCTCCCTCAGAGAGAGAGAGAGAGAGAGAGAGAGAGAGAGAGAGAGAGAGAGAGTGAGTGTGTGTGTGTGTGTGTGTGTGTGTGTGTGTGTGGTATCAAACTCTGTTCAGTTTATGGATCCAGCCGAGGAGAAAGTTGGAGCGTTTCACATTATACAAGCTAACGAAAATATCTGGTAAGCGCTGAAGGGAAAGCAGCGGGGGGTCAGAGGTCACCCCTGACAAGAGACGAGCTCCTCAGATTCTTCTTCTTCGTCTCCTTCTTCTCTCTGTCTTACATATCTAAACCAGGCTCTCTCTCTCTCTCTCTCACACACACACACACATATTAATGCCTTCGCTCTTCCCTCGGCAGCAGATTGCCCACGCACACACAGGTTTCACCAGGACCCAACCTGACTGGGCGCCCAAAAAATATTCTGCCTTCTTTGAGAGGAAGAAGGAAGCCTGCGGGCGAGATGATGGGGAACGTAGGCAAGCTGTCAGCAGGGCCGGGCATATGCTGGATCCCCCCCCACCCCCCACCCAACACCCACCACCCTCAAAAAAAAAAAAAAAAAAAAACAACCTAAAAACCTCCTCCACCCTCCACCCAAACCCCCCTCCCTCCATACCTCCTTCTGTCTCCTCTCTGCCAGGCAACCAGTCTGCAAACCAGTAAACCAGCCAGTCAGATCAACACATCTCAATGTTACTTCCAGTCTGTCTGTGCACTGTGAAGATATTTCATCAGATTTGATTTTTGGGGGTGTTTTTGTTTGTTTATGTCAGAGTTTTTGGGGGGTTGGTGCTGGGTGCTGAACCTCACAAACCTCAGAGTTTTTTGTAAGTACTGAAAGTTGGACCTGCCGTTATCTGTTGATTATTTTATCTATAAAATAATAATAATAATTTGTCAAAACCCAAGATTGTGATGTTTTTGTTTTCTGCCCAGAGATCAGCTGATATTAAGATCCTGATAAAAAAAAGTTTAAATATAACTTTAAATACTCACTCAGGTTCAGACTTAGGTGAAGGTTTTTTCTTATTTTACAGTTAAAAAAAAGATGTGGTTGAGAGAGTAGGGCTGAAATGAATGATTACTTTCATTATCAATTAACTGATTATTTGTTTGGTCATTAATGTCAATCAGTGTTTGTTAAAGTCCAACATGACGTCCTCAAATATCTTCTGTTATCCAAAATATTCAGTTTACTGTCAGAAAGGAAGATGTTCACATCTTAGAAAAATCACTCAAACTGATTAACAAATTATGAAAAGAGCTGGGAATTAATTTAATAGTTGAAAACTAATCAATTAATCATTGCAGCTCTTCTAGCTACTTCTTAAAAAAATCTTTTTTCTTGATTTAAATCAGAATTAGTTAGTTCTTGTACAGATGCCTAACATTGGAAAATTTGTTTTGTTCAATGAAGAAAAAAGGTTTTTAGAAAAAAACATTTCAAAGTTTAATCATCACTGAAACCATGTTTGATTTCTGCACTTTGAAAAACTCAGAAAAATATTGACCAGGATCAAACAAACTTAAGAAGAGTCTGTTTTAGGGCTGCAGCTGATGATTATTTTCTTTATTGATTAATCTGTTAATTATTTTCTCAATTAACTCATTGTTGTTTGGTTCATAAATTGTCAGTTAATGTTTCCCAAAGTCCAAGATGTCGTCCTCAAATGTCTCATTCTTGATCAGATATTCAGTTTACTGTCAGAGAGGAGTAAAGAAACCAGAAAATACGAGAAGCTGAAATCAGAGAATTTGGACTTTTTTCTTAGAAACAGACTCAAAACAATTAATCAGTTCTCAAAAATAGTTATCGATTCATTTCACAGTAACTAAGCGATTAATCATTGCAGCTCTATTGAGTACTTTTTTTTAAAACAGATTTTTCCTGATTTAAAAACGTTTTCACACATTTTTAACGCAGAGATCTTGTTTAACATCTGAGAACTTGTTCAATGAAGAAAAAAGGTTTTGTAGAAAAACCTGTCCAAGATACTGAAGACAGATTGTTTTGGTATCAGGATCAAAAGTCAATTCAAAACATGTCCAACTATACAGAGACTGAAATCTTTCTGAACGTCTTCTAACTTTAATTCATCTGCTTTATAATGAACTGCTTTCACAATAAACTACAGGAAAATTCTAAAATGATCAGAATCATTTCAAATCATTAAAACTGTGTTTTATTACTGCACTTTGAAAATCTCACAGTAAATACAGACCAGGATCAAACAGAGTTAGTCAGATTCTCCCAGCATGCAACATGCCTGGGTTTGTTTAAAGGCTGCAACTAATGATTATTTTCATTATCAATTAATCTGTTCATTATTGTCTCAATTAATCGATTAGCTGTTTGGTCCATTTGGTTCCTTAAGTCCAAGATGACGTCTTCAAATGTCTTGTTTTGTCCAAAAGTTAAAGAAATTCATTTTTCTGTCAGAGAGAAGTGAAGAAACCACAAAATATTCACATTTAAGAAGCTGAAACATCAATATTAAAAAATGACTCAAAACAATTGATCAACTATTAATACTTGGCAATTAATTTCACACTTGATTAATAATCAATCAATCATTGCAGCTCTGGTTTGTTTTGGTTCAATGAAAACATCACAAAGAGGTTTTCAAAATAAAAGTTTGTGAAATGATTTCAGTTTTTGTATAGTTTGTACTTTTTGAACATTTTCAGCACATTTCAATTAAACTGTAACTGAAACTTTCACACCGTTTCATCACTGGTTATCATTTATTCACAGTTTGCAGTTTGAAGCCGTTTATTTTGGTTCTGTGATGTTTGGATTTTGTCTTTTTGTGTCTCTGTCCACATCCTGTAAAACTATAACACAGAGGTTTCTGTCTCTCCTGATGCCTGGATGTAAATGTCAGCGAGGCAGAGTTTAAAGTTACAAGTTTTCTTTTATGTCAAACTTTTTGTTGTTGCTACAGGTGTTTTGTACCTGCGCATGTTGTTGTTGTATCGTGGTCTGTTGTATTTCTACCTCCGCCAGGTTCGGTTTGTCCGCCTGGTCGAACGCTGCAGCACGGATAGAGGAACATTTTGGAGTGGAGCAACAGTGACACTGGTGTCTGTGGCAGAATGAACTGAACACAAAATATCACAGTATTATGTTTAGTGATGCTGTACTGATTCTAACTGTAACAGGAAACTGTGATGCATTTGCACATAATTTGATTTTGCACTCACCCATATTACAATTTCCATTAAATTAAAATTAACTGTGTAGCCCTAAAAAATATATATATATATATGTATATATATATATATATATATATATATCATCTTGCTTACAGTATTATAATATATATCAAATCATAACCCCTGTATAATGATATGAATCATATTGTCATATTTTTGTACACAGCCCTCCTGAATTCATCATGTATATGCAGCCTCGGCGTAATAAAATCCAGTGGTGCCACAACTAAACCTCATAACACAACAGCCACCTCAAACATGAAATGCAGCAGGTCTGTAAAGAATAATACATTTGATTAAATTATCTGTACATATCCATATAAACAAAATAAAAAGCCTGTTAAAACATAATCAGACAGATGCAGCGGTTGAACTTTCAGATTTACATATGAGAGCAGACTGGACTGTTAGCCCGGGCAGAGGTCAGTGCTCTCTCACTGCTCTTCTACTCTTTTTTTTTATTGTTTCCTGCTTTGTTTGCTGTCCAGAGAAACACTGATCTCAAACTACTGTGGTGAAAATAAAATTATAATAAGAAGAAATAAAAACTTGCTTCAGGTTCAGACTTTGGAGCGGATTTTTCTTTCTTATTTAACAGTAAAAACAAACAGGTGAGCTTGAGATGACTCGGTCCAGTCCTTTCAGAATTAGAATATATTTCAGTCTGCATATAGAAACTAGCTGATATGTATAAATCTACAGATTCATATCTATAACATGTCTGTCCATCAGATCCTTCTCTCACTGATGTTTCTTACATTTATTTCCATGTTAAAAAAGGGTTTTTGAGGAGTTTTTCCTGAGGGTTTACAGGAAAGGGGTTGCTGCACTGAGGCAAGATTTGTGATTTTGTGCTCTAGCAGCAGTGGTTCCCAAACTGGAGGGCGGGCCCCTCTGGGGGTGTCGCACAGCCACTGCATGGGGGGCCTGAATGACCAGGGGAGACACACGTTATTTCAGTTCTTTGTGATATTATAAAGTTAAAGTCAGGGAAGTTTTCCTTCAAATTAAACAAAAATAATGTTATACTTTCAGAATTTAAAGGCACTGATATCAAAACAATATAAAGATCGACACCTTAAAGTTTGTGGTTCTGCAGCAGGTTTAATAGCAAACCAAAGAAAATCTCACTTTAATTAGAATTAGGAGAATTTAATTAGAATAAGATAAATGTCTTAAATGTTTGAGTCAAGATGTCTCAGAAACATTAAGATAAGTGCATCGATCGAGCTGATCAGTGTCAGTAATCAATAACTAAATCTGATGTTTGATCCAGTGTGGATCAGTGAGGAAGCTGCTGACAGACAGCTGCTTTAATCAGCTCACTGTGTTTATAATGGAGTGAATTCACCTGAACACAACAACACTGGAAGGTAACAAGGCAGGTAATGCTTCAAAACACACACACACACACACACACACACACACACACACACACACACACACACACACACACACACACACACACACAGACAGATGTGCAGTCTCTCCCCCCAAACACAATATGAAAACAACAGAGGAGACCTGCCAGCTGTTCACATAAAAACAGGGAGTCTGCACACACAGCTGGAGACACACACACACACACACACACACACACACACACACACACACACACACACACACACACACACACACACACACACACTGACAGGTGTGAGGCAGGATGGGAACCAATGGCACGGCTGCATTAATTACAGTAAAGAGGTGATTGATCAGACGCCCGTCAGCAGCTTCGTTAGAATGTCACAGAGCTGCTCCCTGATTGGATGACCAATCAGCCAATCAGGACTATGGTACAAATAAATGCTTTTTAAATGATAATTAACAACATTTAATGACGAAATACAGACATTAAATTTGAGATTTTGGAGAAAGTAGTTATTTCTATATTTTTATGACTTAATCTGACAGATTTAAAGCCTCTTTGTGATTCAGCTTTGTCACAAATTTGAGTCTAAATTTTGATTCTTGTTTCATATAAAGTTGATCTGAAAATGGCAACAGCTGCCAAACTGTGGTCCAGGGACATCCTGGGGCCACAGAAGAGAATCCAGGGGTCTAACAGCCACATCAGAAACAGATTAATTCTAAATAACTAAATAAAATAAATCAAAACAAACTACAGTTGAGATGTGATGAATGTTTGTGGACCAGGAGAACCTGCTCTGTCCACAACTCACAATATCACATGTCCACTTCTGAAACATTTACAGTGTTTTGGACGTATTGGTGTATTTATCAGATTGTCTGATGTCTCAGCAAATTCTTATTTGTATGGACAATTTTCTAACATGAAATGTAGGAAAATTGTGGACTTTTGACAGTTGAATAAACAAAATAACCTAAATATAGGTGAGGAGGTTAAAGTTACTGACCATAGCTGCCAAAACATCAACCAAAATTAGTTGTGGGCTCCAATTTATGAGTCTAATTTAAAATTAAATTGAGATTTTTCTTAAATGAGTCAGTTTGGACTTGTTTCTGTGTTTTTACTTGCCTCTGTACAAACTGTTCTATTTATTAGCAGTTTTGAAATAACAACAAAGACTAAAGTTCACTGTCATGTTCAATCTATGAAAAGTCTATGAAATGTCAGAAAATAGTGAAAAATGTCCATCACAGTTTGTCAAAGTCCAAGGTGTTTTATATTTTCAGTCCAAAACTGAAAAAAAAAAAAGAGATTCAGTTTTATTTGATATAAAAGTCTCCATATTTCAGGGACTGTGACCGTCAAAAAAGGACTAAATCAAGTGAATGAACTGAAAATAAATTTGTTCTTTAACAACTTAGAAATAAGATTTGAAATAAGAAATCAGCTTTTTTCTAAGTTGTGAGCACATGATGACTGAGCGGCGTCCGCGGGTTTGAGGCCGCGGTCGCAGCGGCGTCACGTCCGCTGTTTTTTCCGCTCTAATGCCTTTTTAATTGAACGCTGCCTCCATCCTGTCGTCTCATCTCACGCTGTAGATCTGTCTCTGTCTCAGAGGTGGAGGGTGAGGGGGGGGGGCAGGGGGGCTGCAGACAGGAGCTTTACCGCAGAGCGGCACTGGGCCTTTTGTGGCCCTCGGCGGCGGTCGGGAGGCCGGGCCCCGTCTCCTGCGGTGTGACTAACGTGGGGAGACAGCGCCAAGGCGGCGAAGGGCGGCGGCCGATTGCCAGGGAGCCTCACGCCGCTCGGCTCGGCTCAGGGCCGCCTTTGTATGCCGTCGCCGCCCGCTATCTTCCCACAACATGTGCTGCTGTCAGGGGCCCGAGCGGGCCAAATCTGCTTTTTTGGAGAGAAAGCTTCCCCCAAATCCTCTTGATGCGCTCCCGCTCTCCCCTTTAATGTCTTCATTTACCATAGCCAGTGGCCTTGTAGTGTTTTGAAGTGGGAGGGGGGTGGGAACGGATGACTAATTCATACGAGCATTGTGTTTGAACTTCAGATGCATGGCTGAGAAATTCATGGGCTTCATGTGCTGTGATTCTGCTGCAGCCAATACGAAGCCTGTCAGGTGCTGATTGGAGATATTTATGAGCGTTATGAAAAACACAGTTTCATGGAATTACAACCAGCTGGCACAAAGAGAAAATATAAGACTCACATTCTTCTAATCGGCATGGATAAAATAATAAATGTCAAAAAATGCCTTTACTCATATGGTTTAAATTCAAGACTAACACGAAGAAAATACATCATTGTAGGAAAATAAATGGGGATCTGAATATATGTGAAGGATTAAAGCAGGAAAATCGTTAATGAGCCGAAAGGACGGAGGCTGCCAGAGCGTCTATTCTCAGTGTCATGTCTCCCTCTGCTGGAGGTTTGATGGTATCACATCAGGGAGCGAAGCCACTTCAGCTCAAACACACTGACTCTGCTGCGGCACAGAGACATCTGAGTCGACTGAGAGTCACCCAGAGGTCATCCAGACCTCCGACCACAACATACTGACCTCATGAGGACGGTAAAAGACGAGCTCGCAGCCGAGTGACTGACGAGGAGCCGCTAGAACTAAAGAGACGACAAATAATGACTTGCTGATCAGCTTGAGCTCCATAAGTTTTGCACATGCTACAGATTTACTGATATTTTTCCGACTGCTAAGATGCATCAATCAAAACTGAAGTTAAAATGTCAAAACTCTTCAGACGGTCTATAAAACAGAAGTCTGTTTGGACCAAACTGTGAATCCTTGAACTCTTTTCTCATTCAATCACCACCACCTGCAGAACCTGCAGATTTAGAGCTCACACTGTTTTAAAAACTCTTCAAAACACAATGACAACAAATTTCATGCATTTCTGCAGCATTCGTTACCAAAGACAATGTTTTTCACATATTCAGGTCATGGCTGCTACTTTTATTTTATTCAAGAAGAAAAAACTAATTTTATACAAACAAAAAAGTCAGTGCACATCAGATTTATTACTGACTGTGTCGTTTTTTTTTTTTTTTAAATATTATGATAAACATCTTATCATGAACTTAATATTGTGGTAGTATTGTACCATGAGTTTGAGACAGTCTCAGCAGAATATTCATAATAAGATGAAATCATTTCAAACACAGCTGATTTCAATTTCAGACTAAAGGTTTATGCTCCCTGTCATTGATGGTTTTTTTAGGTCAGTGTGTTCTGACTGAGAAATGTTGTCAGTGTTTTGGTCAAATGAGTTTATTCTGAGACGTGTATGAAGTGTTTTAAAGGTAAAGGGTGACTCTATGAAGAGTTTTACAAAAGTGTCTTCAGTATTGACTGATCATTACAAGAATTTGAATGTTTTATCAGGTTTTCATCTTTGAATTTGATTTTGGTGATTGGATGTTTCTCACTGAAATGCACTCTGGGACTTTTTTTTTTTTCAAAGATATTTTCTGACACAGTTGTTCGTCTTTTGCTGCGATGATTCAACCAGCAGAGACTTCATGTGCAACATTCGTCTACGAGAACACGAACCAGACTTTTACTGCACCGAAATAACTCCTCCTGCCTCCCACCCTCGACTCCCTCTTACAAAACCACAAACCTGCACCACCTCCTCGTACCACATCGACTCCCTCCTACACCTCTTCAGACCAGCTTAAAAACATCCTACAAGTCGTTCCTGAGTTTACAACCAGGAAGTTGCTCTCAAACAATAAAGAAAACCACAGTGGTCAATCTGAAGCCTGCACACACACACACACACACACACACACACACACACACACACACGAAACTGAACTTAGAGGGCAACACTGGAGAACCACGACCACAAGACCAAACAAGAAGAGGCTCCCAAACACTGAAGAATTCATGTTTTAAAATGAGAAATACGTTTGTTTCATCTTGTGTATTATTTATCCATTCATGCCTCTGTTATTAAAGAAGAAGCTCTGACAGGGTTTGAAGTGTCTCTTGAACTTGAAATCAGTTTAATTACTTAATTGAGAACATTTCAAACTAACGTTTAAATTTCAAGCCCTGTAGGAAGTTGAATTTTAAATAAAGGCAATTTTTTAATTCTTCAGTTATCATGAAGACGGTCAAAAACTAAAAAACAGCTTTTGGGACTTCAGGGGCTCTTTGAAAGGTTCTATTAATTTTACTGAGCATTCAGTGCAGTCTGTGTGTGTTTTATATTGTGTGTGTGTGTGTGTGTGTGTGTGTGTGTGTGTGTGTGTGTGTGTGTGTGTGTGTGTGTGAGTGTGCTCTGTGGACTCGGAGGTGTGTGACCTGAGTGTGGAGGAGAGTGATGAACGCGGCGGGGGTGACAGCGGGGAGCGAGGACGATGAAGGATGCTGCGGGAGGAAGTGGGACGCAGGGACGCCATCACTCACCGACCCCGTCACCCTCCCCACCCTCACCCCAACGCCCCCCACCCTCCATATGTGGACCAGAGGAAGAAGATGGATCTGAGTTTGTGGATGATACATGTGGTCCCGGAAACACCCGGGCACGCGTCCAAACCTGTTTGTCATGAAATCTGGATCAGTCCGTTCAGCTGTCACATCGTCAACATACAGAAAATCGTCTGCTTCTCAAAAAAACCCGACCAACACCAACATCCACCTTAAAAACTTCATTCAACTCCTCATACCACCTTAACAATCACTGGTGTCATTTTAGTACCTGTTGGTTAATCTGTCCCTGTTCTGTAGGGCTGTCACCTTGTGGTCGGTTAGTCGTTATGAACATGTCTGATCAAACTCTCATGAATTAGCTAATTAGTTAGTTTGCTGGTGTTACTTTAATTTGAAGAGAAGTTCTTCTTAATCCATTATTGTCGGGAGGATGAACATATGCAGACCTGATGTATATTATTTTTCAGTGATAGGCTGTTCACTGAACAGTTATTGGCATCAGAGAAGCAGCAGAAATCGCTACACTGGCCTGCAGCCTCAGAGGACAGAAGAACTGAGTGGATAAAAAGTTTATTTTTGATGACAACGTGTGTGTGGATTTTACTTCACCGGTCTGTTTTATCAACGAGCGCCTGCCAGATAAATACCAGCTGTTTGTGAGCCCACTTCAAACTGGAACTTTCTGTTGTTTTAAAGTTTATTTTGTAGGCTGACTTGTGGCCTTTAGTGTTAGCATGTTGCTAATGTGGTGAAACTCATGGGTTGGGGATGTTGGACTAATATTGTAATACTGAGGGACAGTTAAGAAAAACTGTGAATGTTATTTAATTTGAAGCAACTAAATAACGACAGTTGGATGCTGTTACTGTTTTTGGTGGAAGTCTACACTGCAGCACGAGCTGCGTTAGCTTTGTTGCTGTGTGGATACAGTAGCCTGCTGGCTCTGTGATCCTTGTTGCCGCTGCGTGTGTTTGTGTTGCTGCTGTATGTAAAGCTAATTTATTTGATAGACATGCCCTGAAGGTAACAATATAGCTACTCACGGAAAAGAAACAGTCAAACTGCATGAATTCACTTGCTTGGTAACACTGAGTGATTTTGATTAGCACCCATTTATGCTATGAGGTACACTCAGTGCACTGTAGCCACCTTAACCCCTCCCTAAACTATGACAGTGCAAGTTTATCAACCTCCTATACTTCTTAACACTCCAACTCCCTTCTAATACCACCTTAACTTCCCCTCATGTCCTCAGTGGTCCTCTTCTTGTCCCGGTTTACCTCCCTGTCTCTTCTCCTGTCTTTCCCACATCAGTCCATCCTCTTCCTCCCTCTCCTCCTCCTCTCTCTCTCCTGTTCTGTGTCCGGCTGCGGTCGGCGGCTCTGCAGCAGTAAATGGATGTGCCCTCCTGAGCGAACGGGTCAGCACTTATTTCCGCAGCACTTAATGAGAAGCACATGGCTGCTGTTCTCTCTTTGGGCAGCACCTCCTCCTCCTCCTCCTCCTCCTCCTCCTCCTCCTCACCGCGCTCCCTTCAGGCCGCCTCATCCGGTCGGCCGAGGCTGGAGGGCAGCCTAAATCCCCAGGAGGAAGATGGAGGAGTGGGTTGACTCCCCAGGAGAGGGAGGTGAGTGGAGGTGAGGGGGATTTCCAACGAGGGAAGAAGATGAGGAAGACTAACGCTGCGTTCAGGTTGTATTGGAAAAAGAAACAGCAGGATAATGTCATGTGATATAACGGAAGAATTAAGTCCAAGGTGGAGGACATACATCACCACAGACGTTCCTAAACCACAATAATCCACCTTAAGAGCCTCCTTTTCCTCTTTTTACCATTTTAGTTCCCTGATGTCCACCTGACCAGCCTCCTCATACCACCTGAACTTCTTCAGATGCCTCCTTAGAACACATTACCTCTCAACTACACCTCTTATCCCATCTTAAGCACTCCCCAAACCACAAAGGTCCACCTTAAAAACCTGCCACACCTCCTTATTCAAGTCAACAGCTCCACAAATCACCTGCAACCTGTTCTCCTGAGCACCACCACAACCCCATCATATATGTCTTCACACCATCTTAATTCCCTCTGGTACTTCAACATGTTTCCCCTTCATTCTATCATCACCACTTCGTCAACCACCGGCCTTATTCCACCTTAAATCCCTGCTATCTCTGTTCATACAACTTTAGCCCCATCTGACATCATCTGAAGTAACTTTAACCACCTCTGACACGTTCTTATGCCCCGTAATTCCACCTTAACTCCTTAAACTGCAAGAGTTCACTTAATATATCTGCTTCATCTCCTCATGCAATCTTAGTTTGTTCTTAAACGGGACTACGAACCACCTCCTCAGTCCACCTTTACCACTTCACCGAACCAAACGAACCAAACATCTGAAGAGTTTCTAAAATATGTTATGTTTTACATTTAACTACCCAACAAGTTCTACAAGTCAAACTGAAACTAAACAATTTATCAATAGATCAATTTACTATAGATAATCAATCAAGTCATTGTCTATGTAAAAACATTTCCTGGTTCCGTCCTCACAGATGTGAATATCTGCTGCTTTTCCTCTGAATGACTTTCATCATTTGAGTTTACTTCTTTTGAGGTTTGGAAAAAACACAAACAAGTACATTTTGTTGCTTATATTTACATACTTTTACTAAATTAACATTTTCAATGCTTTTACTTGTAGTGGAGTATTTTTACTGCGTGGTATTTGGACTTTTATTCAGGTGAAGGATCTCAATTACATCAGTGCATCAACACAAACTGTAGTAACAGATACCACATGGGAAAGTCCTGTACGTATTTATTGAAGAGAAAACGGTGCCAGTGTCGGCTAAATGTTGTTTCTGTTGTATTTTCCAGAGGTCAGTCCAGATGTTTGACATGAGTTCATCAGATCGTCACCACACCTTCATCACACAACGACATAGAAAGTGATCAAAGCTCCATCAGACCCTCAGTGTGACGTGACATGAACCTGTTATATCACACAGTGTGTGGAGACCTCAACAGGTCCAACACACCGAGGTCCCTGTTCAACTCCGACTCACGACAACAACCAGAGCTGCTTCCTGCCAAAGTCGCTCTGACCTGATGTGAACAGCAGCAGATAAACAGCTGAACGCCTGTAGCTGGATGCATTGGACGTCCCCATCATGGAGGGTTTATTTAGAAATACACAGATTAGACTGAAACACAGAGCTGAGGAGCAACATGTGGCTCCAAACTGCAGCACAGCTCATTTACTGAGAGCTGAACACAACATGAACCCTGACAGCACACACAGGGCTAACACAGAAAACACACTGCTAAAAGATCTGCACGCGTTTCAGGGTTCATACACCTTTTTTAAAGTCCAATTCAGCTTTCCTTAGATACAAGTAAGGGGGCCTCTAAGGTGAAAAGGGTTGGGAACCACTGCTGCAGACGATGACTTTTCACTTTCATACTTTGAATTTGTACTTTTTTTTTTACTACAGTAAACAAGTTGAATCTGTACTTCTACTTGAGTGAAGGATGTGTGGACTTTGTTCAGTCTGAACACACATTTAGTCAGAAAGCATTTAAATGTGACGACCATTACTGATACAGGAAGTGAGAATCATACAGCTTTAGATTATCTTGGAGTCTGAAGATGTTGAAGACGAGTTTTTGGTGCCACGTTAACATGTTAGAGGAAAAAATGTTTGTGTGTGTGTGTGTCCAGCTGCAGACGGACCGAGGCCCTGGGAATAGGTGCGTCATGAATATTCATATTGGAGCCTCTGGTTGGAACAGCTGCCAGAGAGAGAAACAGACTGCTGGGAGACGATCGATCGCAACTCGTGTTGGTCCACAGCCTGGGACACACACTCACACACACTCACACACACTCACACACACACACTCCTGGCTGCTGCAGCAGGTGGAGGGGAATCTGTCTGTTTGTCTGCTTCAGGCTACCGATGGAGACGCACAACAACAAGGCAGCGCTGTCGCTAACATGTGGCGTCGTGACGCTGTGAGGTCGGCCCGCCGTCAATCTCACTGATACCAGAGGAGTGAGTGACGTCTGCAGAACTCACTCTGAACAGCGTGTGTGTGTTTGGACAAAACTGAGGCTCGGTCAGATCTGAAGTGTGTTCATGCTGCAGTTCCTCTAATGTCCACTAGATGCTGCTTGTAAATAAAACACTAATTTTAATAGTTTCACTTTGTCACTTCAGTCTTCACTCCAAACAATTACACTCTGTCTGAAAGTCTACTTTACTTATTACACTTTATATTAATTTTTATAATGTACTTTGTGTTTCGCCTCTTTTTCTCCATGTGACGGACGAATTCAAGCCAGTTATGTTTCTTCTTGAAGAACATAAAATTTGGGAGTGAGAACTTTCAGAGATGCAGTGTTCTGTAGGTTGTGTTCTTTGAGGATTTAACCAGTTTTAGAGAATGTTTGTGGACTTCCAGAACATGTGGATGCCCCCTGGTGGCTGGCTGCAGTATAGGTCATAAATCCCACCCCCTCCATGTTAGCAGATGGGACATGGGCCAAACTAAAAGATCATGTCAAATACATTCTTCCCAAAGATGGTTTCTGTCACACTGTTTCTTCAAGTGTTTGTTTTTCTCACCAGTTTGGTTTTAATTGGTTATTTCACAATATAAAAAGGCCATTTCATCACAAAATATGCAAAACCAACGAAAATAGCAAAGGTAACAGTAAACAGTCACACATGGTATCGGCAGGACCTCGATACCACGGCTCCAACACCGGTCACTGCTGCTGTTTTGTTTATTTTTACAGTAATGTTTTAATAATTTTAATAGGAGGCTCTATGGGGATTGACTCACTTTTGGAGCCTCAAGTGGACATTTGAGGAACTGCAGTTTTTTGCATTTCAGTGTTGGCTTCATTTTTCAGTCTTGGAGGTTTCTGCTTGGTGAAGACGCATCATCCATCTTCATATACAGTCTATAGTTTGTAAAAAAAAAGCTGCTTGGTGTCTCGATGTTCTCACTGATCATCAGTTTTATACAGAGGAGGCAAAGGTCCACATATTCTTTACTCAACTAGAAGCTCAACTTCTTTACTCAAGTTAAAGTGAAAAGTTTCGTCCTGTTAGTCTTGTTTGTTTTGTTGCATCTTTTACATAATTGTTCTTGTTGTACTTAATATAAACTGAGGGATTATGCCAAGACAGCTTGATGTTGGAAGACCGCGACCAGTGAAAAAAAATAAAAATAACCATTAATTCTCCTCAAATATATTAAAGCTAAAGTAATGAGCCTTTTTAGAAAATGCAAGGAGTAGAAAACTTGTCTGGAGGTAAAGTTACTGCAGCTAGTAATCTAGCATTAGTTAGCCAGACATGCTAATGTTCCCAGTTTACGTTAGCGCAGATGAAGACAGAGTTTAATCCATTCACCACGTGTGTTCTTGTGTTTCACTCTTTTGAGAGACGACAAAAAAGACGCCACCGTCCAGACTGATGAAACGCAGAGTGTCTCTCTCTTCAGAGCCTCCTGCACACCTTCAACATGGAGAGAAGTGAAAAGCCATACAGCCCTAGTTACGGTTGTTAATCTATGATTGGACAGTTGCTGCTTGGAGGTGGGGTTTAGCAAAGGGTCAATTCTGTCACTCAACATCATGTGTGCTCTTAGTTTTGTTCAGGTGGTCTTTATTGTGTCGTTATTAGATTATCAGAAGTAAATTAAAAGTACATCCTATAAAATATTTTTCCCAGGGTTCTCTGGTTGTTCTGATGTTCCCTCTCATCTGTCAGAACTTAAAGGGGAATCAGATGTCATTTCCTGTTTGATACGAGCGCTCCTCTCCTTCGGTCCTGTTGGGGGAATACTCTGCGGCAGCCCTGAAGCCAGTTTCCAAAACTCTGTCCTTCAGGGTTAAATCAAGTTCCCTTTAAAACTTTTCCCCTAAATATTACAATTACACCGCCGGCTCATCCACTGCCGGGGGGGAGGGGAGGCAGGGGGCAGACAAATCCTCAGTTGGCCATCCAGATGTTTCGGCAACAAGCAACAACTGTCTGGTCCTCGGGAGAGCCGGCCCTCACATGTCACTCAGCTGTTTCTGAATCACACACCAACAACAGCTGAGACGCTTCGTATGGCGAAGCTGCACCTCTGATCTGTTTCACGTTTCACTATTAAACACCCGCTTCACTCCGCTGATGATCATTTTACAAACTTTCTCAGGTTTTTAGAGCTTTTTCTTTGCTTTTAAACAGATGTTGGTTTCAGTTATTTTCTATAAAAATAAACTTGTAGACAATCAGTCATGTCTGATTTTATTATCAAACTTTTATGTATTTTTTTTAATCTTATGTTATTCTTTTTGCCAAATATGGAAAGAATTCTGCCATTTTTTTTACCATGAGTACACTGTAAAAAGTATTTCAGTTGTAGCTGAAGTAATGTAATGTTTTGAATGACTTTCTGCTGTGTATTTTTGTGGATTGTAACAACTTGAATTTACATCCTGTTCCCTAAACCTGCTGTTCTTATTTCAGTAAAAGCACATCACTGATGTTTCTCATGTCGCCCACATCTTTTACAGATTTATCTCCCTGCAGCTGATGATTCAGAAAGAAGCTAAAAGTCTGATGCATGCTAAAATAATACAGTATTTAGTGATCAATTAATTATGGCATATAAAATTGTCTACCCGAACTGGTTAAATTGTGTTGTTTAAATTTCCAAAAACTCATGAAACAAAACCTCATTAAGTCATGCTAACAGCAACTAGCAATTATATTATTAGCGCTTCAATATCCAGGTCCCATAATTTCATGGTAAACAGCTGATATTTACCAAGAGATATATTTGAAATTTCTTATAAATTACCTCCAAATTATCCCCAAACGTTACGGTTAATTATGTGGTAATTAACAAGTACTGTTTTCATGTAGTGGGTGGTAATTATCAAGAAATATTATTGAAATCTTTTAGAAATTACCCACAAATTACTCCAGATTTCATGGTAAGTATGTGATAATTTGCATGAAAATGACTCTTGTGAATTATCACATACTTGCCATGAACTTTGGGGGTAATTTGTAAGTAATTTCTATGAAATTTCATGGTAATTACCACCTATTGAACAAGAAATTATGGGACCTGGAAATTGAAGTGTTATCATTATAGATTATACATTTTATTTAACCAACTAAAATAACACACTATGTTTAGTATAAAAAAGTACTTACAAGGACAACCACAGAAGTTGTTAATGAGCAGTATTTTAGTTTTTGGGTGAATCAAATAATTGAGTTGAAAAACTGACCTGTCTGAAATTTAAGTAGCTGTAGTTCAAATCGTTGGTTTGAGATCAGTCCGACTGTTTTCTTCTAAGTTGATTTGGATAAACTTCAATTATTTGTGTTACCAACTGAACTTGTAGGTAGTGTAGGTGTAGGTGTGTATGTTGTGTCTGTCAGGTTGAGAAGAACTGCATCTCTGGTGCCTTTAGTACTGTAAAGAAAAAAAATGTACTGCCACAATCTAAAATCAACTTGGAACTGATTTATTGGTTCTCATGACGTCTCTCTTTCAAAATGCACATAAAAACATGTTTTCATGATTTTGTGATGTCAGTGATGAGATCCTGAAAAATAAGAAGCCGTTTCCTCAGGATCACAAGAACCAACCAGAGAAGACCGGATTATTTTGATTACTCTGATAACAAGAAAATAAATCATCAAGGATTATTACATGCCGCGTCCTCTGTCTGTATATTCAGGATGAAAATGTAGATTTTTAGGAGAAAGTTATCTGACGTCAACATCAGTGGTGAGAAGTACAAATACTTTGTTTCTGTACTTTTACTTTTACTCCCTACATTTTAACACTAATATCTGTGCTTTCTTCTCCTCCTGAATGCATTTAAGAGGAATTATTGATTATTTCTATTTTGCATTCCAACATCAAGATTTCAGCCTGAACGGACGAGACAATAATAAATAGAAAAGACGACTCCTCAGCGTGTCCATCACCATGAATGATGCGGGACAAAAACAATCCAAAAGACGTAACAGGACGAAAACAATGTAAAATACGTAACGAGGTGAAACAGACAGAGCGGGAGACTCTCCGGAGGAGAAAAGGTGAGAAAAGGTGGAAATGTCCTTCAGAGGATGACTTTTACTTTCAGCACATTTTACATCCAGTACTTTTTCTAATTTTCCTGCAGTAAAAAAGTTGAATCGGGCTTCTACTTTTACTTTATTTTCTTTTATGAAGTATCTGTCCTTATATTTGACTAAAGGATGTGCGGACTTTTGCCACCTCTGCTCAACACGTAAAATTACAAGAAAATATTTAAGGATTTATTATTATTTTAAACACATTGTGGTCTGAATATTTTGTGATCCAAAGAAAACATTTTTTAAATTACTTTTTTTGAAATAAATTTGTATTTGGCACAAAGTAAATTTTATTAATATTTGCAAAATCTTTCAAAATGTGAAATGTGTAATGCACCCTTTAATTAGATTTATGATCAAAAGTTATAACAAGGAAATAAAAAACTAGAGAACAACATCGACACTGAAACTGGAATTCAACAAAAATGGATTTCTGAATTCAGACAGACGTTTAACAAAGAGGAGCTGAAACAGGTTTGCAGAGAAATTCACAAAATAACAAATTCCAAATTACTGGGGAGCGTTTACACGGAAAATATATTCAAGAAAACAAATCTCTAAACATTTTTGCTTCAGTATGCCAGAGATGTAAATGTAGATTTTAGAGTGTAGTTTTATTTTTTTCTCATGCAGAAGGAGACAGCTCGATCTGAAAACAAGAACCGACCTTTGACCTTCTGTCACAGGACAGTTTCTGCAGTCCGACTGTAAAAGTCTAACTGTGTCATGTGTTTGTTGGAGCGCTGATGATCCGACTCTCTTCAGTGTTTAAAGTTTCCTCTCTGAGTGTGAAAAAGGACAGGATTCAGCTCTGTTTACTCTGTCAGATCTGTTTATTTCAGGGTTTTTTTTTTTTGTGGAAATGCCTCGTTTTTCTTCACAGTGTCCCAGTTATCAGTGCAACCTGAGCCAAATGTGTTTGGGGAAACTCGTGTGTGTCATGGAAGTGATGCAGAGAGGGGAACAGATGGGCTAAATTAATTAGCCCATGTATGTTTAAGTAGAAAGGTATTTATTTGCGTGAGTGGCCGAGGGCTGGAATTAAACGGAGGAGGAAAGGGAAAAAAAGAGAGACAGGGGAGTACTTCCTTTTTAGCGAATCTCAAGGAAAAGCGACGTTTTCACAAGCTCGCAGCGATCGGGTTGCAACGCAGAGTGGTTTCAGGGAATTATAAATAAATCAGAGTCAAACAGGCGATCTGGATGGAGGAGGAGAGCTCTTTGTTTACGGCCGACTCTGGAGACCTGAAACGGACCCTCCGAATAAATAAATACCACCGCTACAGGAAGTTCAGCCGCTTCCCCTCAGGCCCAGTTTAGTTTTATTAGCTACAGTCCTGCAGAGATACCAAACAATGAGACCTGCTCCCCCACCGCCTCCCCCTTCTTCACCTCCTCCTCCTCCTCCTCCTCCTCCTCTTTAAGCATATGTGCTGCTCCCTGTGCCGCTCTCCAGCTTCAGCAGCATTTGTTCAGAAACTCAGAGACTGAAACTGATTAAAAACACCAAGAACTTTTGTAAAAACATGGAAACTTAATTATGAGATACCAAGATGGATTTTTGACTTTCTTTGTTATAATTTATGAGCTACAACCACATAATGATCAAGTCCAAATCCAAATTCAAATTCAGAGACATACTACAGATTTTTAGGAAACTCATTTCTGACCAATAAAAACAGACACCTATAACTGGTTCCAGACTGAGTGACCTTCAGGTTTACTGGTTTATTGAGGGAATCTCCTGCACTTTTCAGAGCAGCTACAGTTTTGTTACATCCATGTTAGCTAGCCGAGTCTTCTGCTTCCCTGCCTTCGTTTGCTCAGTTCTTCATTTCTTTGCATCGTTACCATCGACGACTAGAGCTGCAACGATTAGTCAATCGATTAATTGATCGGAAGAAAATGAGTTGCCAACTATTCTGATAATTGATTACTCGTTATGGTAATTTTTTGAGTAAAATGTCAAACATTTACTGGTTCAGGCTTCTTAAACATGAGGATTTGCTGCTTTTCGTTGTCATTTATGAAGTTAAATGAAGAGTCTTTGGGTTTTGGACTGTTGGTTGGACAAAGGAAGACGTTTCAAGACGTTTCTTACGGCTCGGGGAAATTGTGATGAGCTTTTTTTTGTAACATTGAATAGCCTTAGCGATTAATCAAGAATCTGCAGATTAATCAATAATGAAAATGAGTTGTTAGTTGAAGATGGTCTACACCAACTGTCTACCAGTCGAATCCCAGGAAACCTACAGCAGGATGTAAATGACCTCACACGTGCACTGGTAGTGAAAAATTGAACAGAGTACCTTTAAATTAACCTCAAACACACAACAAGTCACTGCTGTTTTCCTGTTCCTTAATTTTGAAACATATTTTCATACGATTGCACAAAACAAAAGCTTGATTATGATGGAAAATGTAATGTTCCTGTGTAAGGAAGCTGTCAGTATGTTCATTTTTAAAATTCAGCCACCTCCATTTGATTACAGAGAAGAGTAAACAGGCTTTTGTGTTCTGCGTCTGTATGAATGAAGTGCTGCGTCCATTTGTTGACAGATGATACAGTTTTCTACGACTCAGATAAAATATCAGTGGACAGACAAACCTCACCAAATGAAATCAAGCTCGTTGGTGTCTCTCAGAAAACTTGCTCATACTGCCAGCTGAATTCTGTTTGTCGACATATCTCATATGATTGTATCCAGACTGAAAGTCTGAGCAGCAAAAAAACCCAGAAATGTAATTTTTACAAATCAGACCCCAAGCCACATTAGGAGCTGCTTTTAAATGCAATTCCAACCAGATGTCTTCAGATGATCTGCACGATCAAACTGAATTTCAAAGTGTCTTTTGTGTCACATCATATCCAGAATGACGGGCGTCCATCTGAATCCATGCTGCTACAAACACAGACAACACAGACAGTAACAGCCAGTGGACAGACGCTGAAATAAAACAAACCAGAACATTGGAAGCCATGTCAGCAGCGTATGAAGTTACCAAAGCCTTCTTCATTACCATAGCAACCAATGTAGATAGGTTGGTGATGTCCGGACACACAATTCTGATCACTAACAATTTAAAGTGTGGACACACTGTAAAACGGAGAAAGATGAAAAACTTTCAAGCCAATAGACTTTTGAGTTTTCAGTCCAACTCAAATTCTTAAGTTTTGCCAACTACTGACCTTTAGCTGAGATAATTTACTTTTCTTCTTCAGATAAACGTAAAACTCTGTCACTGTCAGACTATCATGTCTTGAAGTCTTTGAAAAACCAATAGATCACTGGTTTTATACCCTGACTACTGTTATTTACATTTCTTTATCTACATTCTTCCAGTATCGAGTTTTGATTTAATATTTAAATTGTGACTCGCCTGCTGGACACTCGTGAACATTTCTGTGAGCAGGTGTTATTCACATACCAAAGTGTGACTCTGGATTCTTGTCTACAGCAGATGAAAGTCTGTTTTGGGTGCAATAAGCAGAGCAAAGGTATTTATAAACAGGAAAGAGCTCATCTCCATCTACAATACTCTTCTTCTTACTCACTCTGATGACTGTGAGAACACGACTGCAGTTTAACAGAAGAACACTAACAGAACCCAAACACCAAGACAGAAACAACCAAGTCTGTTTGCACAAATTATATCATTCAATATTATTTGCCTGATTATACTTTGTCTATAAATACAATTTAGGTGCCTGCAAAAAATCTTTTTCTGTGCTCAGAAAGTCCCATCATGCACTCTGGCACAAATATAACGCCACAGAAAACAAGCGCTGAACTGCTGCATGCATTCTTTAGGCTTTGTTAATAATTGAAGCACCAGGCCAGAGGTAGGTTTGCCGTGTGGAGGTTGGGGGGTGTAGGGGGGGTTTGGGGTGGGGGGTGAGGGGGGGGTGGACAGGTGTGTTCAGGGTGAGGAGGGGCAAAGGGAGGGTGAGGAGGAGGGCCTGCAGAACAACAGCTTGCTCTCAGCAGGGGTCCCAGGGAAGGAGCAGGTGAGGAGGTATCCATTGCACTGCTTTTACAGCGTCTACCTGACACCGGTTCATGGAGGGGAGGTGAGGAGGAGGAAGAGGAGGAGGAAGAGGAGGAGGTGCTCAAAGTCCAAAATATCACAGAAAGCAGGAAACCATCATGTAGCAAAGGAGTGGACAGAAATAAGAGAACTGCAGCTGAATTCATCCCAGTTCAGACTTTATAGTTTAACACTGATCTCAGACCAAATTTAACAAGGAAAGTGAATTATATTTGTTATATTTGTTCCTACATTAAGGTGGAGATGTTGGGTGAGAAAAAATGATTGTGTGTGTGTGTGTGTGTGTGTGTGTGTGTGTGTGTGTGTGTGTGTGTGTGTGTGTGTGTAGCCTATACTTTGTGCATGTTTTTTTCCCATGACTATTATTCCTTTCATGGACAAATATGTTCAAAGTATACAACATATTTTATTTTATCAAACATTTAATGTACATTTTACAGTATATATCATGTATACATTTATTTTTCAAATGGGTTAAACTTGAAATGTGTCTCCACGGTGCTTCCTTAAAGGTTTAAAATGTTAATGCTTCACGATGCATCAGTAATGATTTTATAATTGCTGAATGAACTGAATCATGAGGTGCAAAGAAATTCATCAGAACAGAATAATGATGAAATATCAGCGCTTTCTTTTTCTTAAATTTAAACTCTTTAGATCTCACGGCATGGAAAAGTCTTAATGTAAGATAACATGAGGTCAGGCGGCAGACATGAGCAGAAGTTTCCTGCAGCGTGGACTGAAGCGGAGAACACACAGAGAGGTGAGGCGCGTGGACGGTTAACCCTGATGATGTCACCGGCTCAGATGAGGTAAAACCCCTTCTGTAAGACTGACACAGAGCCAGAGGTTAAAGGTCACGGGAGAGCGGATCCACCCGGTGTGTTTGGAGAGAGTCCCGCAGCGGCCGTCATCACCTGTCACTCACAGATCAATACGCCTGATGGGACGAGCTGAGGTCACGACTCATTTCATCAGGGTGTGTGTGTGTGTGTGTGTGTGTGTGTGTGTGTGTGTGTGTGTTTATTCTCTGCAGCAGAAATAATAATCGTTCACATGACGAACACATTCCTGAGTCACACTGTCAACTTCACTTACAGGAACTCACTGAAAGTATTTTGCTGAAAATATATCATCCAGAAAATGAATTATGATACTTCTGATTTTCACCCCTTCCATAATGTTACTGTACATAAAATACGATGTGAATTCCTGCATTATTAATGAATTACCCCGGTAGTCACCAGTAAATTCCTTAGACCTGATATTAATAAATATATATGTTTAATAATGTTATTAAAATGCTTGATATAGAACTCAAACAACAATATGACAATATCTTTTATTTTTTTATTTTTATTTTAGTTTTAGTTTTTTAAAATTTTCTTCAACTTTGTGAACCATAATGCTGAGGTCACAGTTAACGTCAGTTTGCTCACATTTTGGAGCCAGCAAGAGCCAACAACCACCCATCCTAGTTACAGTTAATCGTTACTTATTACAGAAGTAATTGAATAACTTTGAATAACCAATTACAGCTCATAAAAGTAATTGGTTACTAATGAAAGTAACTTCTTTGTATTGGAAACTTTACAACGACAATTCACTAAGCTTTATCAGAGGCAACTGGACCTGCTCTGGGTCAAAAAGCAGAAGACTGGAGGAACAGACTGTGTCAAAAGAAACAAGAAATTAATCCATTTAAATTTCTGTAATTGTAATTGCATTATTTAACTCAAAAAAGTAATTCGTAACATGTGTAGTTACTGCCAAAAGTAGTTGAATTACAGTAATTGCTAAGAACAGGAGCAGAAGTTGCTCAGTCCATAAGGGACTTGGCTTTGGGGGACAAGTGCAGCTGGTTCAATGTCCAGCTCAGACCAAAAAGTACAGAGTGGACTGGAAGCCAAAGAGGTGCCCTCGAGCAAAGCAATGAACCCCTAATTGATCGAGGTGCCTGTTTCTAGGCAGAATCCGTCACTCTCCCACCTCTCCCGCAAAACTGCACGTTAATGTGTGTAAAATAATTAACAATGGAGTGAAAAAAACTTCAATGTCCCACAAAAGGGACTAATAAAAGACAATTTTGTTCTAACTAATACCAAACAAAGAGGCAAGATGACAACAGTACTATCAGCTATTAAGAGTTTCTCACGATTTTATTCCAACATTGGAAATTTACCTGCAACAGTAGAATCGGTTGAAACATCATTTGGTGTAAGCCCAAAAAGACGGTCTATTAACGGCAAAAACCACCGTTGATTCAGCACCACAGACAGAGCTGGCAGTCACTGAATTAACAGCGGCAGGGAGAGTGTATTTTCGGAGCAATGGGACAACAGGCCGTCAGACAAATGGGACATTTTTTTGGTCTACTGGAGTTTCGGATAATGGACTGTCTGAACAATGGGCAGTCCCCCGAGCAGCAGGACTGGGTATCAAATCTTTTTGGAGTATTTTTGGTAATGAAAAGTGTCTGAATATTGAAAAAGTACCAAAAGTTCATCAGGTTGTCCCTGATGTAAATATACATGTGACTTTAACAAGACAAAGTTCTCTGCTTGTGCTTTGAGAACTTTGTTGTCTTTGTTTGTTCGACTTGAGAAAAGTAAGTCATCATTTAAAAAAGTTTTTAGAAAGGGAAAACTTCAGATGATACACCAGAAAACCAGAAAACATATTTTTCTTAGTTTTCTGGCGACTGCTGGACTGACTGATACACAGCAGAAGCTTTTGTTAACAGTTTAACACAGGCGGTCATCGAGGTCGACCTGCTCGTGCTCCTCCATGATGATCTTACAGAGAGAGGTCAAACGTCACAGTAGACTGACCGTCTTCCTGTGGCAGACTGATATAAAAAGTGAAGGTATTGTTTGGTTCTAACCCTGCCGGACCTTCTGAAACTGAAGCCCGTTGACCTGCTGGTTTTGGTGCCAGGACTGAACTGTGTTTGCGATCTCCAGCTGGGTCTCTGCCTCTTTCTGTTTTCTCCTCATTCACTGGATTAATTAAATCCGCTGCTCGCTGATCCCATTTCATTGTCCTGCGGCCTCTTTAACAGACCTCTCTATTCACCCCAAAATGGGTCTTTTATGGGGTCTATAACTAACTCTGGTGCTGAGAGTGTGTGGGAGCTGAAACATGTCACCAGAAACAGTTTGTTGGATCTGAATCTCTGAAATGTTTTCAACGTCTCCCACAATGCTGCTTTCTTAGTAAATATTTCCTTGAACTGCAACTTCCTTGTTTGGAACTGCAAATTTGTCAGTAATGTTGCTCCAGAGCTGCCACACGGGTTAATCTGGTAACAAAGAGAGGTCATCAAGAGGTCATTTGAAGTGGAAGACTTCTCCTTTCACCCACAGTAAGTATGAGGACTGAGACTGGCTGAAATGCATTCCCCTCATAATAAACCCCAAACCATCCATCAATGTATTTTCATGCACATTTTCACGTGTCACATTAGAAAAGGTTGATGGAACTGATGGAATGAAATGAAACAAACACAAATGTTTGATTTCTGTTTTTCCAGTGTTGATGGTTCGACTGGCACTTTTTCAGTTACATCATCTTGATGAACCCTCCTCTTCTGCAGTGATATATCGCTTTTCTGAGTGAAGAACTGATGTCTTGGGCTGTAATTGTATGGATTTTTTCTTACTGCGAGGGATGGTGGTTTACCACGACTGCCTTAATAATGACGTTTACATAGTGGAGCAGCATGTGGTCAGTGTGGCAGTAAATGTACAGTTCAGCTGTAGCTTCTTAATACCAAGAAAAGTTTTGTCTGTTGTTTCCCAACTGTTGGAAAAGTGACGGAGTTACCCCTAAAGTAAGCTGAGGAGGAAACACTAACATTAAGCTAATGCTAAAACTAGCTTTGTACTTTTACAAGGTCAGCTTGGTACGATTGCATCCATTTCAGGGACTTTTTAATCCATCCTTTAACACCAAATGTCTTCTCTAGTTACATATTAATATGTCTGTGTCAAAAACAGTTGTTGTTGTTAGCATGCTGTTAGCAGCCCACTGGCAATCCCAAGATGCCTTGGGTTGAGTCTCTCAACTAATCAGAGGCTGAGTTCCTGATCTCAAATGCACTGCACAACAGAATAGCATGAGACTGACCCTTCAAAATAAAATCTGCGGGGATGACCATGGTATGGCGGTAATGCTTTTATCATCACAGTCCTACTGGCGCCACCTGCTACTGATCTTGATGAACCAACTTGTGATAAAAGTCTCACAGTAGTAGATGGAAACAAGCTTTCATTCACATTTTCTTTTTTGCTGATTTACTTGAAATTCTGTTGAAATTTGTGACACATTTAAGTGGAAACATGACTGATGTTTCTTGATCTGTTTTCAAATTACAGCTCATTCAGAGAATGAAACAAAACTCTCAGCCGAGCTGCAGAAATCTAAAATGATTCGTCACAGCAACCTAAAGGTTCTCAGAAGGAACTTTGGAGCAGGCTGCTGGAGAGAACTGAGGAACCCTGAGCTGGCTCCTGTTGAGGAGCGTCGTTGTTCACAGTGTGGAGGGTGAGGCCTCTGCCTGGCCTCTGCAGGCCTGCAGGGCCACGCCGGGACACCTAATCTGCTTCATTAATGCTCCCAGTCGACCATCAGCGCCGAGCTCCCACAGTCCTCTCTGGTTTCAGCCCGTCCTGTCCGAGGCCTCGCTCACCTGCAGCTGTACCTGCTCGCTCACTGAACTGCGACGGTAACAGTCACACTGGAAACGCTGAAGAGACGACGGCCGCAGTTTTTCCCTCTTTAACTCATACAGACTTTTAAAGGAGGATTACAACACTTTTCTCTGTTGCATTTCCTTACGACTTTTTGCTGATATTCAGGACATAAAATATAAATTATTATTATTATTTACTTTACCAAAAGACCAAAAGTGTATGAAAACTCAGATTTCTGTAAAAGCATAAAAGTAAGAACAAATTGCTGTATAATAATAACAGTTTATCAATTTTTGTTTGTTTTAAGATCATAAACATTATTGATTTTGTCAACGACAAATGACTGACATCCTTTTATTTCATGACTAAATTATAACGACAACGCAACTGAAAAAATCAGGGCGAAATCTCTGTTCATTATGCGCTGATGAGTAAACCTAGTCGAGAGAAAAGACACCTGAAAACACACACAGTAAATATAAGGTTAATATAATTCAGCTCTATTGATTAAGTTGATAACATGTATGCTAACTCCCTTTTCTGACTAAATTTAATGTGAGATAAGATAAAGAAAAGATTTCTTACAATTCATAAACAGACACCAACTCATTCATCTAACATTTTACATAATACATTTACAAGATAATAACGATGCAGTTCACACATTTTTATAACCAAGTTCTACTGACTGAAACATGAGGCTCAATTTAGCTTCAAAAAGTAAACAGAAACTTTTCTTTTGTAATGTATTAACATTAGAAGTGTCTGATAATCAGGCCCAAACGGAATCTATTTTTTCCACACTTTTCAGTTGTGATCAAGAATGAAAATCTGCAGAATGTTCTTTTTTTGAATTGTGATGACCATTTTATTTTATTCATTTAAGACAACAAAGTTTCTTTTTTTTGGCAAAAATAAGCACACATGATGAAAACAATCTAAATTATCTCAAACAGGACTGATAGAAATATTTAGTAGATTTTAGTTGAATCTTTAAATTTATTATTGTTTTTTCCATCACCAACAGAAAGTGTGAACATTTGTTGGTCAACCAGTGTAAAATGTAGGACACAACTGCTAAAATTTAAGGTCCAATGGGAGCAGAGAAAGCAATAATAATTTATTATAATTTATGGAGAAATGAATCATTAATCTCACAACAATTACATTTTCAACACATAAAACAAATACATAAATAAAGAAATGAATGGTGATGCGCTTCATAGAAATCTGAATTTTACAAGCAGGATCTCCATTTGTTTAAAATCTGTGGAAAATCTGCAGAGATGCCGTTGAAATTCTGCAACATTGATTCCATGTGAGCCTGAATAATGACGCTCTGTCATTATTATTGGTTGCCTGTCGTCTCTTGCTCTGTTATCTTGTGGGACGAAGCTGTGCTTTAAATCTCAAACCACCTGGTCTGAGTTAGAAAAATATCATGGTTTGGGTTTTAAGTGTGTACCTTTGGAGCAACGGACCGAAAACAGTGTATGTGTGTGTGCCACATCTGTGTGTCTGCACTTTTCTAACTTTATTAATTATTTTTTATTTGATATGAAAGAATGTGTGAATAACACATTCTCAGTTAGTTCAAGGTTTGTTTACTTCTCACTGGAATGTTTTACAGCAAAATCTGAGAGAATGAACCCAGTTCATTTCCCAGACAAAACAAAATGACTAAAATCTGACTTTAAACCAACTACAAACAAGCGATAAAGACTGAAACTAAATTTAAAATTCTGGTTAAAATGAACACATAAATAATCCAAGTTGGTTTTAAAATGGATTTATGAGCCTGTGATTATTTATTCTGGCACATATAATCTGTAATATTTTTTTTAAAAAATCATTAACCTTTGAAATGTGTGGTTTTCACAGGTCAGTGATGAGAAGTGGGATAGAACCAGTTTGGTATTTTTTCAGTTTCAGTGTAATTATGTAATCAGACTGCAGCAGGATGAGGCTGAGTGAACAATATGTGCTTTATCACTGTGAAGCCCCACAAACACAGAAACAGCAGAAATGTAATATCCTCCAGTTGATCTGTTAATGGCTGCAGCTTCTCCGAGCTCCGGCACAAACCTATAAGCGGATTTTTTCACATCCACAGAGTAAAGCCCCTCAACGTTTCTCCATTGAAACCAGAATCGGCCTGTTAAAGCCCTCAGCACGGTAAACGCAGAGAATCAGGAAGGGAGATGGAAACAATTAGGAACGTGCAGATGTACGGCTGATTAGCAGAGAGGATGGATCCAGTTTGGAAAAGCAGATCTGTGGCTTCACCTTCTGCAGGCCACACTGGAGCTGGACAGGGGCCGGAGTGTGTGTGTGTGTGTGTGTGTGTGTGTGTGTGTGTGTGTGTGTGTGTGTGTGTGTGTGTGTGTGTGTGTTTGAAAACCCCAGGCAGTTTATTTCTCTTTCTCCTCACTTTAAGACAGTGATGTGTTTAAATGCAGGACTTTAGGAGAATATTAAAAATATTCCATTTTGCTTTGAGGCATCCTCGTGGTCTAAAGCTGAATTCACACACACACACACACACACACACACACACACACACACACACACACACACACACACACACACACACACACACAAATCGAGAGGAAGATACGACCCTGAGGAAGAAGCTTGGCACTCTTCCTCAGGCAACACCAAGCTCAAAAACATGTTCCAAATCAGAGAAGCTGCCAATGAAAGCCTCTTCTGTGTTCCTCGTGCCATTAGGTGTGTTTCCATCCACACGTTTTTATCTGCATTTTCAGTTTGCACTTAAAAAAGTCTGAGTGGAAATGCTGAAACTGAAACAAAACCTTGAAATATCACAAAAATCCACAGCATATTAGGGCCACTGCAGGGGGAAAAAACATAAATTATGGAGGCAGAGTAATATTCTGAGAAAAAAATAAAAACTTAGATTAAAGATTAAAAGTAATTCATTTACAAAAGAAAATCACAAATTTGAAAAGTGAATATTATCTAAAATCATGAAGACAAATTGGCAAAAAGAATTATGAGACAAAACTGGGAAAATTTGTGGTTTTTCATCAATGAACGTCATTGCTTTGATCAGGTAGGAAACAGACAGGTTTTTTTTTTCTTTAACTTACAATGGCCCTAACATGCCGCTGTGCAAAAAGTTTTAAAACTTGGCTTATCAATAAAAGCAAAATATGCCAAAGTGCAACAGAAACAGACGTGAATAAATGATGGAATTCATAAACATGTGACTTAAACATTATATCCGTGTGGAGCCATGAGGAGACTTTAACCTTCCTCACATTAATTTAAGAAACTAACAGAAACATCAGGTTTCCATCAAGTTCACAGAGTTTCACAGGAAAACAGTGTTGCAGAATCTCCCAAACAGTGGAGGTGAATGATGACCAGTTTTCAAAAGGAAACCACAACCAAACATAAAATGCCTCCATACTGTTCATCTGGTGCAATCCAAGTCTCCTGAAGTCCCAACATGCTGTTTGCACACCGTCACACCACACACACACACACACACACAGCTCAGACAGTGTGCACGTGAACGTGGCTGCCTTCAATTGGCATGAGGGTGAGTAGATAATGACTGAATTTTCATTTTAGGGTGAACTATCCTTTTAAAGCTAACTGCTAACTAGCTAGCTTTGCGTTGAGAGGAGCAGACAGCTCCACAGAGTCATGTAAACGTGACTTCACAACATTTCATAAAATGCTGAAGCAGGTTGACCAGGTTTATGTGGGGAACATTTTAACATTTCAAAAACAAAACAAGATGTCTGAGGCATCACTTACACAAACACAGAGTGTCCAGAGTCGAGCCCTGTTCCCAAAAGCCTCATCTTTTCAATATGCCTTTGTATTTCCCGCATTACTTTACTTGCTGGCTGAATTGCCAGCCTCAGCCACAGTTTTGGTCTGTCACCTATGAAGCAGCGTTCCCAACATTTAACCATTTGAACACCAAGCACATCAGGTACACGACTTCCCACGTGGTAACCATGAGCTCATGAGCTCCATGTGACGGCAGCATCAGAGGAGCTCCACTAGAAGCTCCTAAGTGAAGACTGTTTTGTCAAACTGTCATCTCCAAGGTCAAGAATGAACCTTCACGCTCAAAAGACCTGATGTTCACTTTGCTAAATTATCTGTAGCTAACTTCCCTTTAAGTTTGCTTTTCATATAGACGACTGAAACAATCTACAAACTTTAGTAAAGTCGACGTGATTCATACCAGCAGTGAGAATTCCTTTAAGTAAAATCTGACTCTGTTCTTCAGCTCAGTTCAGGTATTTTTTTTTCCCACAGTCACACAGTATCTGTATGTAGAAAGCCTGTAACGGGCCGTGTGCCCCCCCGTGGCGGATTAAGCAGGGAGCCAGCTGTACTGATTGGGGGTGGGGGGGGGGTGGACATGCTGCCATCGGCCTCTCCAAGGTGACCCCTGGCAAAAGCTGGCATCACATCTGTAGCCGAGCGCGGCCCGTCCTGACCGCCATCAGGCAGCACCAGGCTCCTCTGTGCCCCCGCTGCCCTCCATGCCGCCCGCCTGGCAGGAGGAGGGGGGGCCTCCTGCTGCACGGAGAGCAAGGATGGGGGAGGAATGAGGAGCGACCCCAAGAATGTTGATATAAAACCCCCACAATGTTACAGTTATTTCTTACTACAATATCTGTGTGGGTTAAGTGTGGAGAAGAAAAAATAATTACAGCAAATCATGACTAAGATCAGGATGATAACGATTAATCAATCAATTAATTAGTTCTTCAGAATTTGATTTATCAAGTAAAATTTTATCTAATCAAATCTATCAAAGATCTGAAATATAGCTGATATTTTCATGAGTAAGCACTGCATGTAATGTTTAATATGAAGGTCTTATGATATCCGCCTGTCACACATATCTGTATCTGTATTTGCACTGATATTAAAACTTTCATCAACACAATGCAGATTGTTTATATTTGTTGTTTGTTGGTATATTAGTTTTTTTTTCATTTAGATCCATTTATAATTATTAAAAGTACCCATTAAAGTTTCAGCACTCTAATTTCATTTTGGACAATATAGGTTATTATTAAATTGTAAAATATTTTGCCTTCATTCTATATTCTATATCATATTTTGTATGAAGAATATCGGCATCAGCCCCACAGATCCAGTATCAGTCGGGTCCTGCTGTATGTTTAATGGTGAGTGTAAAGATGTCTGAGACCATGTCGAGACAGTATGTAGCTGTATGTGGTTTGATTGATGGGGAAAAGCACATTTGCCAGTGTTTGGTTAATGTTACCAATGATCAGTTTAGGAAAATGCTTACAATTTGCAACCCCAGATTTAGATGAAATAAACAGCAGTTAATGTCTGACAAATTTATTTCTAACCTTTGGTTAAGTTCAGAGGAAAAATCAAGTTTAGGAAACATGGCATCATAAATGGGTTCAACAGGTTTAAAACAAACAACCTTTGGAAGGTGAAGGTAAAGTTTGGTCAAGTTCACCAAACTTGAAGGACAGGTCAGAATACTTCCAGGGCTGCACAAGTAATGGACATTTTTTATCAAAATCGCAATATGGCTTTCTGCAATTTTCAAATCATAGGAGCTGCAATATTTGTCAGAAATCTTTGAAATGAATGAATGTGGTGAGGCAGAGATGATCTGTCCTACACATCAGATTCTACAGACAGATTTCTGACCAAAAAAAAAAAAATCACACCATCATCATCAACAGCACACGTGCAGACAGCAGGAACACACTGACCCCACAGGCCAACAACCCCCTAGATTTGGTTGCCAAACTACATTTTTGTTGGTCCAAATGTAACATCTTGACCATATTTCCCATGAACAGTGATGTGGTGTTTCTGATGAAAAACAAGCTTGACTTCTCAGCCAGTTGAGGAAACTGGCGGCACATGTGACTTGAGATGAGCTCAGTACTGGTATCTGTCTGATACTGAGAACCACGATGTTGAACTCAAAGGAAAGAATCCGGATGTAACATTATCATAAAAGCTGGTGGCCACAGAGTAACTTTGTGGCCATCAGACCACGATTAATGTCGAATCCTGGACAGATTCTCCTGGAAAACATCTCTAGTGTTGCTGTTTATAGAGATTATAGGAAAAATAAAAAAAGGAGGCTGAGAGAAAAATTCAAACCCTGCAGACTGTCTCACTGCCACACAGTGAACCAATCACTGAGTGAAGTCGGTGTGATTTTGACAAAAAAGTGTCAGATAATCCTAAATTCTTCATGTTTGAAGCACACTGAGCCCTGAACTGTTACCCGGCCATCGGCCTCCTGCTCGCATGTTCACCACCTCGACCTCCACACATTCGCTCCCCACCTTTCTACAAGAAGGACACACTGCTTCCTGCGCTGGCACCGAAAATTGGCACCAGCTACATCCAACATTAACATGATTCCTACTGAAGGTGAGCAGAAGGAGGCCAGCAGAGGGAGAAAGAAGAGATTATAAGATGTTGTCAGCAGATGGAGAGAGTGCAGAGGAGGAGGTGAAGAAGAGGATGAGGGGAGGGAAGTTTAAAACATTTTCAGTTAAAGTTTGTATCGGTGTTTGGAAGTCTGGCTGCTGACTGAGCCAAAAATTCATCCTAATTTTTAGAGTCTGCTTCTGATTTCTGTTTTTTTTTTTTTTAATCAGCCTAGCCTGCAGACTCCGACTTCCAGTCTTTCTAAGAACAAACATTCACAAACATTTTACAACTTTTCCTGTAAAATTAAATTGGATGTTCATAATAAAACACTGACTATTAAATAATCAATCAATCAATTAGTTGTTTGGTCCACAACTGAAAGATATTCAGTTTACTGTCAGAGAACAGTCAGAGAACAGAAACCAGAAAATATTCACATCTAAGAAGCTTTCTTTAAAAAAAAAGATAAAAAAAAATTATTATTATTATTGATTATGAAAATAGTTGCAAAGTAATTTAATAGTTGCCAACTGATCATTGCAGTTCGACATTATTTGGTGTAGATCACTCCTTTCAACGAAGATGAGAATAAAGATGGAACATTTATCATTAATTTAAAAAAAAAAATCACAACTAGATATTTTTTCAAAATTGCACATCTCTGCAGCACCACAATAATTTTGCAAACAAAAATTGTGTTTCATCAAACATCGCACCTCCTGTTTCCTCATATTTTGATAAAACTTTGATTAACTGTTTGGTCCTGCTGTAGATGCTGTCAAAAAGCTCACTGGAGGATTTTCATCCGTTTTCCCGCCGCTCACACAAGCAGAACTTTAAAAAAAATCTTGACGAATATCTGCAGGTAGTGCACATCAAGGACCCCTGGAGGTCCCAGGACCCCATGTTGAGCCCCACCAGATTAAAGGAATGAAGAGGACATACTCCCCTGTGAGTCAGGAGAGGGAGGGGGCAGTATGCACAGAACAGGCCTCCTTGATGCCCCGACCAGCTGTTCATCCTCAGCCCCCCCAGGGTGGAGGTGGTACAGGCGGGGGGAGCGAGGGGTCAGCGGCTCCCCCTGTCGGAGGCGTTGGCACAACATGGCGACAGGCTCGGCGGGGTCGGCGGGCGCCCCGGACCGGACAGCCGTAAGTAATGGGGTCCTGCGCGCACACAGGCACGGCTCTGAATCAACTTAATTAGATAAGGGAGGGGGAGGAGGGGGGGTCTGGCCACGGGACAAAGCTGAGAGTTTTACACACTGATAAAAAGGTGATCACTCCACATTACTGCTAATGAACGAGTCCTTGGAGGTAGATGCTGACAAACACTCCTTCACATCCCGTTTTCTTTCTTTTTTTTTTTTTGGTTTTTGGATGCTGTTAAACGGCTCTCTGATGTCCAAACATATGGTGCCACTGTGACACTGTTTCTGCAGCTTACTCCTCTAAAAATAATTTGACGCTCATTAATCTGTCTTCACATGGAGATTAAATGTGTATCCGGGGTTTCTTCAATTAATTACTGCACGGATCACGCTCCTGGATTACTTTCCTCCACTTCTTCAACTTTACACTTCCTGTGCCAGCGAGCTCAGCGAGATGCTGCTGCTCAGATAAAAGACTGAAGGAGCTGTGTGGGAAAATTTTATTTAAAACTGTCCAAACTAAAATAATCAACAAAATGTAAAAAATTAAAGTTGAGGATTGACCTCAATTTCCTTCAGCCCAGGAAACCAATAATTGATAAAACCACATCTCGAAATCTTAGTGTCAAAATTTGGAATTACCAGTGGTAGAATGTAACTAAGTATAAATACTGTACTTGTACTTTCTGTTACTTTATACTTCAACTCCACTTCAACACATTTTTTACTCCTGTACAGTTATTTGTTAAGTTAGTAGTTCCTTTGCAGATTCAGATTGTTCATACAACAAAAATAAATGACTAATAAATTATGATGCATTCTTATCAATTAAACCATTGGTTCCCAACCTGGGGGATGGGACCCCTTAGGGAGCCGCCAGAAGTCACGAGAGGTCCTCACAACTTTCCTCTATGAAATCAGAACCAAAATTATGTGTTGAGACAGAATTCTATTGACAGGTGACAAACGTTGGAAGTAGGAAACACCTTGACAAAAGACTAGATTTCTTTTTTTAAACTCGGTGAACAGCAGCTTTCTGGTGATACGCTGCTCCTGGTTTACTCAGAGTATAAATTCCACAGGCAGCAAATTCAAACAAACTCAAACAAACTCTCTTGATTATTAATTATCTATATGATTATTATCAGTGCTTTTAAAACTATATCATTAATATTTCTTGTTCTGTCTTTTTACTGCATTTGGTCTGTTTTTTCTACATTTATTATTGAATTGTCAGTCACCTGTTTAACACTTGTATGAAAGAGACTATACCAATAAAGTGTGATTGATTGATTGATTCATTGATAAATATCCGACTTGGAAACGTTAACTTCTCTTCATGCAGATAAGTGAAAAGAATGAGAGAATAAACTTTTAACTAACTGCTCATTTGTATTCTTTATTTTCTTTTATACACTTCTAATTATGTATTTTTCACATTCTCTGTTTATCAGAACTGATCCTCCTCTGAAGATCAACAGACGGTTCTCACAGCTCAGTCAGAGGTTCTTAAACTGAAGGAGACAGGGCGGCAGGGAAAATAAAGAGTTTTGCTTCATTTTACTATAATTTTCCTTTTATGTAAGTTACATCTATGATTATTGTTAATGATTAAAGAAAAATTGTGAGGTTTGGAGCAAGAACTTTTTTCATCCTCTGAAAAGTTTGAGAACCTTTAAAATATTGATTATTGCAGCTTTAACTTCTTTTCAGTCGTATCTGAGGTTGATGTTCCTGCTCTGCCTGCTGCTGGACTCACTGAGTCACACTGAGCTCTGCTCTCTAATCACACTGCTGCTACTGATGATGATGATGATGATGATGATGATGATCTGCAAACATCTGGCTGCTCCCCATAATCCCTCCACCTCTAATCACAATGAACTAAGTAGCACTCTTCATTTTACATCCATTTGTATAATTGTTTAATCACTCAGATTGCTATTAAAGCATTAACAGGTTAAAAACTCTCACTCTGCCGTCACGGTTCAACCCGTGTGGAAACATTTTGATGTGATTAAAGGGACATTACACAGCGTTCCACAGCTGCTGCGATCTGACCGCTCTGATAGGAAATAATTAATTAGGACGAAGCCGTTAATGTGCAGTCGTGTCTGAACAACCTGCACTCATGTATCTGAATGTACATATGTAATGTTCTCTCTCTCTCACACACACACACACACACACCTGTTACCCTGAGCCCACCCAGCTGTGTGGGCCTCACATTTATTTTCTTTCTGAATGAATCAGAGGACTGAACCAGTTCTTCTCCGGTCTACAAAGTCTGAACCAGATCTGACAGCTGGTTTGTATCTGATGTCGTGTTTCAGACTGAATATTTTGGTCCTTCAGGACAGCATGTGAAGTTTGTTCTGGTGTCTTTGTTTCTACTTTTCACTTTTTTGTAAAAGTAAGATACTGTGTATCTTTATTCTGTATTGCTTATGCTTTGTTCTTTCTGCAACTTCTAACTTTGAGAATTTTTAATCAACTTACTATTCATACTTTGTAAAAATATGTGAATCTTAAATATGGAAATATTTGTGGAACCTAAACTAGCTACTGTTTACTGGATAACATCAACATATTTATTACCCAGCGATCATTACTGCATAGACCTATCTGACAAAAAAAAAACAAAAAAAAAAACAAAGAAAATATGAAACGATCCATTTAATTAAGTCATTTTTATAGTTTATGGAGAATAAGTAGTTGCCCAAACCAAACCGAAGTGTAGTCTTAACTATGCCCTGTGTTAGTGATGCATGTCCATGTGAACGACCATGTGACTGTGGCTGTAGCAGCGTGCGTTGCTAGAATACATTGCTAACAATCTCCTGCTGTTCTGCTAATTTGTAGCTTATTGTTTTTAATTTCTAGCAATGTTATGGAGGATCACAGACAGAAAAGTAAAGTTCATGGACACAAAGTAGAAAATTAATAAAGTAGAAAACACTGACAAAAAAATCGAACATGTTAAAAAATAAGAAGATGGAGCTGACTTAGAGAAAAACATGGAGGCAATAAATAGCTGGTCAGCAGCAGGATTCCTCCCCTGAAGGGAAAGATTTTGACTTCACACCTGTTCCTCACTAACCATGAGATTTATGCCCCGTCTCAGTGAGAAGAAGGCTGAGGCATATATGGTGCAACCGGTCTAACTATGATGTCAGACAGAGCGCCAAAGTATGATCGTCTCAGTTTAAGACCACCTGTTAGTCCTGAACCAGACAACCAAAGACTCTTCACCCACAATGCCAACTGAAGACATTCAGCTTAGGACTGGACTTGTGTGCAAAGTTTGAAAAATAATAATAATAATAATAAAAATAACATTTTATTAAGGTAATTTCCTTGTATGATATTTGTGCACCGATGCAGCCTTGATGTGAATAAATAGTATATGAATAGTGACATATAATGCATACAATAGCACTTTTTTCCTGGGGACCTACTTTGAAAGAATGACAAACCATCACAGACCTTACTGGTAAATCTTGGGTAAGACTTAATTTGTGTATAAATTTTTCCATTTCTGCATCACCTTATATTATCTTGACTCAAGCTGCATCGATTAATTGATTATTAAATTAAACAATGACTATTTTTGCAATCAATTAATCAGTTTGTGACATTTTTAGAGAAAAAAGTCTAAGCTCTCTGATTTCATGAATATTTTCTGGTTACTTTCCTCGTCTCTGACAGTGAACTGAATATCTTTGAGTTGTGGTAAAAACATGACATTTGAAGACGTCATCTTGGACCTGGATCAACACATACTGTTAATTTCTTCTGTAGTCTTTTTTTTATTTATTTGACGACCCAAATAAAATCTGTTGTGACCCACCTGTGGTCATGACCCAGTCACAAAACAAAACAAATCCAGGACAACATTTTTAAAAATGCATATGAGATGAAAGTTGTCTAACCAAACTACTGATTGATTTGGGATTCTGGATTTTTCTCTACACAAAAGCACAGTCTGACTTATTTGACAGGAAGGAGAATTTCCAAGATAAAAGCTAAAATCCCCTGAATGTGTGACTGCTGAAAACTGTTCCCAGAGAGCGGAGCGAGGCGAGGCGGGGCGGGGCGGGATGATGGCTGCATGACAGAACAGGTGATATTTACGATGAAAAAAAGAAAAAAAATGGCAAAACTCCATTTCTGCCAATCGAGTAAACAGCAAACAGCCAGAGCTGCCTCCCTTTAACTGAAGACTGACACCTCTGCTGGCAGCCAAACACCGAATGGCTGGAGACCAAGAACTGTGTGGCACACAGAAAAAGATCACTCCTCAACACACACACACACACACACACACACACACACACACACACACACACACACACACACACACAAACACACACACAAACACACACAGTTCCCAAATACCAGATGGTGTTTCTGGATTCTGTTTCCATTTTTTTCTCTTTCTGTTACAATCACAAAAGAGTGAGTGTGTAAAACCACAGACACACAAATCAACAGCACTCACACACACCAACTACAGACACTACAGCCTCGTATGTATGAGGTATTTTTATCTGACGAGACTCATTTAACAAAGATCTCGTGTTTTTGTTTAGATTCTAGGGTTGCAAATTCTAAGCTCTCTCCTTAATCGATCATTGGTAAAATCAACGATCAATTAATCGATTAATTATACTTACAAAATTGTTTCTTTTCCCATCAAAACAAAAGTTTTATTTCCACAGCAACACACTCCAGGTTCTCTGACAGCATCAGAAGAATTTAAGGTCCTAACTAAAACCATGTAGGGTTTTTCAGTTTGTCCCTGTTTCAGAACCGTTTTTGGTTTCACTTTCACTTGTTTCACTTGGAACCCTGGATATTAATTCAAATTGTACTCAGTACTCAAAGTAACTAAGTAGATTACATGGTGTAATGCATACTTTAGTACAAATAAAATCACAGACGTGAAAATCTACTCAAAAGAACAAGCGCCCCAAAAAACTACTTAATGACAATAATTTGAGTATTTGTAATTAGTTACTTTCACCCCCTGGGAATCACCTGGAACATTTTATGGTGCAATGGATCCACCTAGAACCCTCTCTGGAGGTTCTATCCAGAACCTTTCCACCATCTAAGGGTTCTAACCAAGAATCCACCAAAAGGGTTCTACAGAACCTTTTTATATGGCAATGGTTCACCCACAGGTGGGTCACAGGAGATTTTAACTGGGTCCTGACCTGACGATTCTTTCTAACTCATAAAATACATCGACTAAATACCATTTATGTCACTCAAAAACCTTAAAATGCACAAACATGACACACGTTCTTCACATCCTTAAAAGTGGTGTGCTATTTATACGCCATCCCATGAGATCATGTTGGTTTGTGGTGCCTCAGTGTTCCTGGGTGCACGCGCACACACACACACACACACACACACACACACACACACACACACACACACACACACACATACACACACACATACACACACACACACACACACACACACACACAGAGCATATGTAAACCAGCAGCGTCCGAGGTTGTTTGATACCAATCCTGAACTGGCAAAGAGCCACAACACAGAGCAGAAACAAACAATGCTCACTTTGTTTAACACAGCAGATCTTTAGGTTCAGAGAGGAGGAGGAGGAGGAGGAGGAAGGGTGAACTGCAGTAACTCTGTCCATACACCTGCCTAAAACATAAGTCTGATCATAGTTAAGATTTTTTTACATGTTTAGACTCAAACCGACAGTGAATATTTCTGCCAATAAGTACATGTGATAGACCTTCTTCTTGTCTGACACAGCTCCATTATTGTTAAAAAAACTATTAAAAACACACCAGAGATATACAGAACCAACTGAACCGTTTTGGTTCTGGGTCAAGCATTTTCTTAAAACTCCACTTGGAACCATGAGTGAAAGGTTTCACCCAGACCTGCCTATGAGAGGTTCTCCAGAGAACCCTTTTATGTTGTAACAGCTCCACCCAGAACCTTCTCTGGAGGTTCTATCTTAGAACCTTTCTGCCTTCTAAGGGTGCTGACAAGAACCCACCGAGGGGTTCAAAAAAGCGTTCGTCAGAAGCAAACGGCTCTGGACAGAACCTCAGCTCTTCAGGAAGAACCCTTTTGGAACCCTTTTGGATTTCTAAGAGTGTGAAGCACCAAATGTGTATTATTCCGCCACTGTAAATAGTCCCTAATGTAAGTCAGTATTTCCTCTTGTTGGTTTGATAAAAACTTTAGAGAGCAGCTGTTTGAGGAAATTAATGAAACTTTTTAAAAATCAAACTTATATTCCTGAAAATATTTGTCCTCAGCAGGAACCAACAAGTTTGAAGTTAGAAGTCTTGAGAACATGAAAGAAAAATATGGAATATCAACTTCTCGCCTTGTCCTCAAACAGTTTGGGGGTGGGAGAGGGTCTATCAGGGATATTATCATCATCACCAACATCATCATCATCATCATCACTGTCCTATTGTTTCTCCTCCCAGCAGGACGTCCACCACACACACACACACACACACACACACACACACACACACACACACACACACACACACACACACACACAAAACAAGCGAGTGGCCTGAAGAAGAAGCAGCTGTCTTGGCTGGTAGCCATCTTTCTCCAGGGAGGAACAGACATGGAGCAGGAGGTAGAGGAGGAGGAGGAGGAGGAGGAGGAGGAAGAGGAAGAGGACAAAGAGAGGGTGATGAAGAGGAGGAAAAGGGATAAGGAGGAAGAGGACGTGGAGGGAGTGGGAATGCAGGAGGAGAATGACAAAAAGACGATGATGGAGTAGGAAGGGGAGGAGAGGAGAGGAGAGGAGAGGAGAGGAGAGGAGAGGAGAGGAGAGGAGAGGAGAGGAGAGGAGAGGAGAGGAGAGGAGAGATGCTCCACCCTGACTTACTGTAGAAGACATGACACCAAAATATATCAGATTTTACTATTATAAGTAAAGTTCATTACTTTATTTATCACTTTAAGCAGTTATTGTTATTTCTATAAGGTGGCCTAATATTCCCATAACCATTTTGGTGATTTGTTTCAACCTTGTTGTCCTACTTATTCTAATTGTGCTTGTTTACTATCTTTATTTTAGTATTTTATATGCACTTCCATGTTCTTTGCATTTTCATCTTTTCTAAATCCTCTTTTAAATGTTATTTAAATGTTCTTTTATGCTCCTAATTTTGTATTTAAGGTGGTGGGATTTTAACGTCGTTCTGCTTCATGAGTTCTCGTCTGAGCCACTGTTTCATTCTCACTGACTGAAAATGAAACTTTGGTCAAACTAAATGATCAATAATAATCAGGGCTCAACAATGATTGCCTGCTTCTATCAGGCAATCAAATTGGCATGTTGGGCAAGTAAATCTGGAAGCTCACTTGCCCAGCCGGGTCAGTGGTCAAAGAGAATTAAACTATTAAACTATTTTGATAACTGACTAATCATTGCAGTAATTTTTATGCAAAATATCAGGAGATTTGACATTTTCTTTGTTTATTATCATTTAAACTGAATATTTTGGGGTTTTGGTCTGACAAAACAACATTACCTTTGACTCTGAGAAACTGGGGTGGTCACAGATTAACTTAACTCAACTTACTTTTCTTTCTGTTATTTGATATCCACTAATAAATAAAACATTACACAACATTTTCACAGGGGTAAATAAAAAAGTGATTCTGGGAAAGAAGATTTCTGACTCACATGTCTGAACCCTGTCATGTGGCGGGGTTAAGACAGCAGAGAACCTGTTCACAAAAAGAGTGATTTGCACTCCATATAATATAAAAAAGCCTGTTTGGAAAAAACTTGGGATTTTGGTCAGATGGTAAAATTGTGGAACCTCAAGATAAAGTTGCATGCATGCTATGTAAGTTATCTTGATATGAGAGACAGCATCAGCATCGGGGGGCATGCATGTATGGATATGGACATGTCTGATACTGGCTGATTCCAGTCACAGACTGATCAATCAGTTCATCTCTGCTGTCCTGAAAAATGAAATTAAAACAAAGAGTCAGTCTTCCAGCAGCCTGTGTACATAAGACACAGCACTGGTTGGGAATTCAGCCTCATTCCTGCCCCTCCTTAACCATCTGGACTGACTCCAGACCAGTTTGTCTGTTTTCTCACACAAAGCTCCTCCAGCTCTTCCTCCATCTCTGCTGCTCAGCAGCCAGAGAGAGAAGCTGCTGCCAACACCGTCAGCAGGAGGAGAAAACTGCTCCACTGCTGCAGCAGCTGTACAGACCTTAACCTGCTCAGGATTCACCTGCTCAGCGCTTCACTCAGGTTTACTTCAGAGTCATTTAAAGAAAAAGTCTGACTCTTGTTTTAGTCCTGAGGACAGTTTGTCTGTGTTCTGGACAGAAACAGGTCCAGGATATGTTTAACCTGTGTGTTTAAACCATTTATCAATATTTTATTCATCTACAATGCCAGTTGCTTCTAAGATGTTACGGAGCCGCCCACCAGTAGTTGGGGCTGTGGCCCTGTCAGATGGCAGCCCCTCGCACCCAACACAAATACCCCGATCGCCCACCAAAGCCCAGATGATCAACAAAGTTGGACAGATGACAGCTTGTGAAACCAGCACGGTTTGGCAGCGTTTTAATCTAGAAAATAAAAATAATGTTGAATATAGACTGTGACAGAATAAACTGATATATAATCACTCGACCAGAGCAACATGTGACCACATTCAGCACAGACACGGATATAAACCTGCAAGCAGAGCAGCTGCTGCTGCTGTTAGCACTGCTAACATTAGCTACACTGTGTGTCTGCTAACGTCAGCTCTGGGTAAAAAATGTCATTTACCTCCAAAAGCTGTGATCCTTCAGAAAGGTGAAGCCTTATGAAGCATGATTTGTAGGTTAATATGCAATGTTCATACTGCATGGTGCAAAGTGTCACAGATTTCAGCTACGTTTAAAATACAATTTGGTGATTTCAGATTGTGAACAGCTTCAAATGACTCAATACACAAAGTATTTTTCCCGGGCAGTGATTTCCGAGTGCGTTCTTACTATTAAACTAGTCGAATAGTCTAAATTAAAATTTGCGCTCAGTCAACAGAGAAATTAGTCATCAGGAACATCCAGTAGAGTCTCATCAACCCTGTCCACATATTTTGGTTTAGTTTACTGTATCAGAACAACTGACTGTATATAAAGATGGATGACATGATGGCAGCACAAATATTAAACCACAAGATCTCAACAGACCTCTGGTTGTATTTTCTGAAATTTTATTGACCAAACAACTAATTGATCAATCAAGAAAACAGCTGATTAATCGACTATGAAAACAATCGTTAACTGCAGCCCTATATGTGGGATATTTTGACTTCATTGACACATCGTCCATTTATACAGAGTCAATGATCAGAACTTGGTCATATGGTGTGTTCTCACCTCAACACAGCTGACCAATCATGGTGCATCGTGGGTGTAATGTCAGTTTAGGAGATTTAGAGAGTTACAGAAATGGTCAGAACATGAACAAAGCAGCTCCATTAAGAACTTCACTGTCCTGTAAAGAGCCCTGACCTCAAACACATCCAGAGTTTTAGATCACTGAAAACCACAAAAATACAAAACTATGATTATGACTGTAAGAAATAAAAGGACAGAATCCTCCTTTCAGGCTGAGGCCGCCCTCTCAGGTCGGCCAGGTTTCCTTGCAATCGCCTCGGGCTCAGCTTTTCCTCTCTAAGTCCAGCAGCACAGCAGCGGATATTACAGCCTGGAGCCTCGCTTCACTTATTGCAAAGAAAAAAGAAAAGAAGAAGAAGAAGAAGCTGCAGAGTCAACAGCTCTGTTCAGATTTACAGAGACACACAGCTCACAGCACCTGGTCAGAACTTTAACACTCCACTGATTTTTACTGAAGAGGAAATCAACACTGAAAACTGTTGAAAACTGTCAAATCCACCATGCGTTTATAAAGACTTCAGGGTTTTTTTAGGAACTACACAAATATTTTATACAGATCCAATCCTGAACTGTCTTACATCACCAAAGATTTAATATAGACAGTAAAACCTGACAAATATTGGACGGGTTCAGCACAGTGCTGTTTGAACCATCCCACTGAGACGTGTGTAGTTTTATTAGTCCAGTTTGTTACATGTGATATAAAGATGTTTGTTCAAATCCTTGACAGATAAATTTGACTACACAGGAAAGGGAAGGAACAGCAAAATTAAGCAGGACTGGGCAATATAGCAATATTTTATCGGTATCATGATCTGAGACTAGATATTATCTGGATATCAGTATATCGTGTCGTCTTTTCTGGTGTAAAAGGCTGAACTGGACACTGAACTGTGCTGAATTCTCTGAACTCATCAGACTATTCAAGCTGCTCTATCGTCACATTATTAATAATTATTATTAAAAAATCTGTCCATAACATACAGCCCAAATACTTTACATGCTGTTAATTTAATCTATAGCAGCGCATCATATTCTGTAGATCATCATATGTTTGACAAAAGAATATTTAATAATATAATATGTATAATATTTTTTATCAGTTATTTTTCACCATTTTTTGACGTTTAACAGACCAAAACACTACCAAATCGATTAAAAATTGATTAACTGAGAAAATAACTGACAGATTAATCAATGATGAAAATAATCGTTAGTTGCAGCCCTAATTTTCAACATAGATGAAGATAACACAGCAAAAGGAGGCTAAAGGAAACAAGAAAGTAGAAAGTTATACAAAGCGCAATTGTTATTGGAGCACAGAGTGGAAAGGGGCGGGACTTTGAAAGGGTCAACTGGATATCAAGAGTCATGGAATCTCACTTGTTTTGATATCAACAAAAAGCTAAGAAGAAAAGGAAAGATGAGGCAAATCTGAAGGGAAAGGAAAGAAAAAGAGAAGGGAACAGAAAGACAAAAGTATGGATAAACAGCCAGGAAAGACGTAGGCAAAGAAAAGATGCAGTGAAGGGAAAGGAAAGATGATGAGAAGGAAAAAGAAAAGGGTGACAAACAGACAGGAACAGGAAGGAAACGACCAAAAAGGAAAGATGGCAGGAGAGATGGCAGGTGAGGTAAAAGGTGAGCGGAGGAGTGAGTCATGTCCGTTGGTCAGTGACAGCCTGAGGCACGCCGGGAGCTCGAGGACTCAATGTGTCCTCACACTTTCCACACCACAGGATGACCGCAGGAGGACGAGAGACTGCCAGGACGAATGGAGAGAGAGAGAGTGAGAGAGGGAGAGAGAGGGAGGGAGAGGTGGGCGAGTGAGCACGCCGCGTTCAGGAAGTTCAAGCAGACAATTCTAATCCCCCAATTTCCTCCTCTCTAATCATCTCTACTACGCTCATGGCCGTCTCCAAATTGGAAACATCTTCGGCACAATATGACACTCCCTCTGTAACACACACACACACACACACACACACACACACACACACACACACACACACACACACACACACACACGCTCACAGGAACACATACCCTTCCTGTGTCGTCTCAGCGTGGACTCTGTGGTGTTGAAAAGGTAAAATTAGTGTGAAAATGTGACTCATTTCCATCAGCTGACTGACTGATCAAACTATGACTAACAGGAAGGTCACAGCTTTTTTTTTTATTTAAGGAGAAGTCCCACATTTTCATGTCTTGTCAGATGAAGATACCAGCTTCAGCTCGGTCCAATCGGTCTAGTACAGAGAAATGTTTAGCCTAGCTTAGCACAAAGACTGGAAGCAGGGGGAAACTGTTAGCCTCCATCAGAGGGGAAGAGTCTGATTCACACATGGGATGTTTATGGTCAAATAGAAATAGAAAAAGGAGATATTGTGGTTTTAGCAGCAGTTAGCGTTGGAGCTAATTGTTGACCAACACTTGCTGGATGCAGTGACTGCACACTGCACCTCTAATCTAGGTCTAGATCCGGAGAAAACATCAAACATTGCAGCTCAGATTAAAACTCAAAATGTCCAAGCTGAGCTGAACGACATTCACACACCCAAAAAGTTTCCAACTCAAAGCCCGACAAACTGTTGATGTCTGACAGTCTTGGGTCGGGTTTCATCCCTGAATCTCTGCAGAAATTAGGACTGCATCCAAAAACACTGTGACTACCATTTTTTGACAGTTTGGCTGTCACCATCTTGTTTTTTGGAGCCAGTGACCATATTTGGACAAGAAGGTGAAGCAGGGAGGATGCACATTTCTGTCTCTATCCTGATTCAGTATGACTGAGAACTCCAAGACAAACTGTAGTAACAAGTCTCTTTTACTAAAAATGGGACAATAATTTACTAAATAAACATCCTGCTGTATTGAAGAAGACTTCAAACTAGAGATTGAGATCATAAACTCATTATGAAACTGTTTACTGAGCTCATAAATCAACTGAGAAGTCGACTCATTTTCTCATAAGTTTATATACAATCAGACTTATTTTCGTAACCTGTGGAGTCGTCCCCTACTGACCATTAGAAACAATGCAGGTTTCTGAAGTGGCTCTGTCCACTCTTTATGCTATCTATGGTTGCATCAAAGTCAAAATGTACCAAGTTAATTCTGATTCTCCAGTATTTATAGACAGTACCTTAATACAAACATAATAATGAATTAAAATAATTAAAAAGCATACAATCAATATTTACAATTTGTTTTACATCTTTGAGTGTGTGAGCTGTCTGTCAGCAGACATCAACAATATTTACCATGAATTATGAGAAATACATGATCACCTTCACATGCTGAGATTCTGTTATATGACAGCACTGATGATGATGAAGGAACTTCACCTTGTGTGCTGGGAACTAAGCACTGACAAAAGGTGGGTGAACTAGAGTCAAAACTGACTGGACACATCATGTGTTCTACAGGTGAGGAAATATCTTGATTCTGAGATGCATCATGATGCAGACATAGAAGACTTTGTATCCACACAGTGACTTGATCTGGAGTTTGCAGCTTACACAAAATTAGAGCCTACCAAGGCTGATTGTTGATTTTCCATCCTCAATTGGAAAACAACGTCCAAATTTCATTTTCCAAGTGTAATGTCACTTCATACTGTCCAATATTTCTCTCAGGTGAATTTTAATAATCCGGTGTATTATCATCACTCTGTGTGCAATATCAATATTCCCTTTGTGCAATGGTGTAAACTGAACTGCTGGGTCTCCTTATACTGTATACACTGTTCCTCTTGTTACATTTTTATATTTTATTGCTGTGAATTTTATTGCATTGAATTGTGGGCAAACGTAACGCAAAGACACTGTGGTTAACATTACTCTTATATGTTGGGAGATATGGCAGAGGGAGGCAGACATCAGCAGCTAGTGATAAAAACAAACAGTATATTGAAAGCGGACATCTGGACACATATTTCCCGAACTTAGTGGGAAGCATGAATAGAACAAGATGCACACGGTGTGTAAAACCTTCCTCACAAAAATTAAACACTTTGGTAGCATTTATGCAACGAATCTGAGGAACCGTGTTAGCCGTTTACACCCTGAGCTAATGTCTGAAACCATGAAAACAGTGAGACAAACTAACCAGCCAAGAAAACTTTCAGCCAACTCTGAGAGGGAATCACCAAACCTGTAGGAAGAAAGCTAAATCACACAGATACTGGCACTGAAAAGATGCACACATGCACATGCACACTACATGACCTTTATCAAATTCAGAATACTGCCATATTCTAACCAGCCAACAGTTAGCAGGACTGAGGAAGAGACACGTGCACAAAAGAAAATCTCAAATTTGTGGTTGGAGGAAGAAACACACCTATTTTTAAACATTATTTTAAACATTTTATATCAAAATAGTTTTGGATTTGTGCAAACATTGCAATGCTGTTCTCTTTAATAAGGTGGTTGAATGAATGAAAGAAGGAGGCTGTGTTTGCTCAGTCAAACAAGTCCGTCACTGGTGGAAGACTCTGAAAAAATACTATTTTGACAGAAAGAATAATCCATGAGAATCTGCACAGCTGCATGTAAACAGGAATATTAAAGGAATATTCATTTTCATTAGATATGTAAACAGCTCAGTCTACAGTCGTAGACTAGCTCAGTATGGTCTTTTTCAGAATAAGGGCAAAAGCTGGAATGTTGTGTTGATGTAAACGTGTGCGTATTTAGCGGGCTGTTACTGGAGGTTAGTTTGGGACGGCTGCTCTGCGGGTGCACCGGACTGATGATGTGTATTAATGCTTGAATACAGAGAAAGATAGAAAAGAGATAGAATGAATAAATGGTGTGGCTGCTTCCTTTAACACCACTCTTGAGGTTCATCTACATTTTCCACTTTGGTACGATTCTTTTGGTTTGTCTGCCACAATGTCCGTCCAGTTTCTGTGTCTCATCGTCTGGGTTCTGCTCTGCTGTGTTTCTCTCAGTTTTCCTTCACTGAGCTCATTAAAGTCAGTTTTAAAACTCGATGTCTGTCAGACTCACAGAGCGGTCCGACCCTCCTCTGAGACTCTGGCTAATGAACTGGACCTCACACAGACCACAAACACAGAGCCGGGCTGCCGTCGGTCCGCTACGATCCAACGATTCACAGAACTGAGCGTCGCCAGACCTCTAACTCTGAGCACACATCCAAACACATCAGAGGGGAATAACTCCCACCACTAAAACTTTACCACAAGCTAAAGTTCAAAGATTTTATCTTGACATTTCATATTCTGATCCGCAGCCAAAACACTGAAACATGCATCTTAATCTTCACTTTTTTGAAGCTACACATTTGTCAGATTTTCATAATAGATTAAATTTATATAAATAAATTAGACTTCTGTCCTTTAACTAACAGATTTATCAGTTAATCTGAACTTTTTTAAGACTTTTTAAGATTTTTGCAATTGGCCATTGGTTTCTTTTCTTTTCATTACTTTTATGTAGTTTCCTCATACTGGCCGACACCCGAACACCTTTATCTTTTTCCAATTTAAATGTTTAGCTTGCAACAAAACACAAACTAAATAACAATATATATGATGAAGGAAACTATAATTTCATTTATGACAATAGTCATAATTCACAGAACCACACGAAGAGCTGCAACATTGATTAATCAAGTAGTTGTCAAATACTACATTAATTGCTGACTATGTTGATATTCGATTAATTGTTCTGAATTAAAAATGTCCAACTTCTCAATGTCCTCTCCGACAGTAAACTGAATATCTTTGAGTTTGTGGACATAAGACATTTGAAGACGTCATCTTGGACTTTGAGAAACACTGAATGACATTTTTCACAATTTTCTGACATTTTCAAACAAAAAAAAAAAACTATTAATCAATTAATCAAGAAATAATTGATTGAAAAGAATCATTAGTTGCAGCCCTAAATTAAAATAATGCAGTTTTGAAAAAGTACTACCGATCACTGATGCAGAGTTTGTGGATAAAACAACATATTTGAGAACGTCATCTTGGACTTTGAGAAATGGTGACCATGTTTGACATTTCTGAATCAATCAATGGAGAAAATGACACATTCACCAATAATGACAATAACTGTTAGTATAGTTTAAAATTTATGATACCAGTACCAATAAAAGTACCCAAAAGTGACACTGATACCAACAAAGGACTGCATTTTTTACCCGTCATGTGATGGAAGCATTCCTGAAATAATCCTTCTATTATTTCTATTATCTATCTCTTCTGTTATCTATTTAACACATTTATTTTCTATCAAAAAAAACCCATACAAATAGTCTTTTTTTTTCTAGATGTGGGTAAAAAAAAGGATGCAGGAGAAGTTTTAATACTCCTCGGTCCTGGGTTAATTTGGGCAACACACTTAAAAACTTGATTCTCAAACTATGGTACAATTACCACACTGGTGGTACTCAAGCTCCCTCTAGTGGTACACTGGGGAATCTCCTAAAATTTAAAACCATAAATTAATTAATTTAAAACATGTATACATACTTCATACTGTATATATGTACTACTTCACATTTTGAGTACAGTTAGTTGTAAGAGTGCCTATTAGTCCCATTATGTTGTAGAGAAGTCAGACATCTCTACAAAACTCTGCAGCTCACAAAAGAACTATCGAGGCGGATAAACAGAGAAAAAATATGTGTTTTTGATTTCAGGGTTAAATGTCCCTTTAATGAGGGCTTTGACATTAGACCATATTGCCTTTCGTAGATAGTTCTGTCTGTACATGCAGTAATAATTACATTTTATTATAAGGAACGTATCTGCATTTCTCTGTTTGTTTGTTTGTTTTGTTTGTTTGCTAAAACTATATTGACAGCAATCTACAACATTATGTGAAGTGATCTGTGAACTGTTATTTAAGAGGGTGAATAGTTCTGCAACTAATAATCATTTTCAGTTTCTATTAATCCTGTCACAATCTTGTCACTTGAAAAATAAGTCCAAACATGTCTTTCCTGTAATGATTATTATAATTATTAATCAATCTGTCGATTATGTTCTTGATTAACTGATTAGCTGTTTGGTCTAAAAATGTAAGAAAATGGTGAAAAATGTGTCCTAAAACTGGTCCAAACATGTGGAGACATGGACGTATGCTGCCGCTCCACATGTTTGGACCAGTTTTTCAAGTCCTTTCTGTAACAATTATTTTCTCAGTTAATGAATTTCTTGTTTGGTCCATCCGTACGTCCATGTGCTCCACCTGTTTTCATGTTTGGACCTATTTTTTCAACCAGTGATCAATCTGATATTTTTTTTTTCCAATAATCAATTAGTTGTTTGGTCCAAAAATGTCAGAAAAATTTTCCCAAAGTCCACGATGACATGAGAGGAGTAAAGAAACCAGAAAATATTCATATTTAAGAAGCTGAAACCAGAGAAATTTGGACTTTTTCCTTCAAAAATGACACAAAACAATTAATCAATTCCCAAAATAGTTAACGATTAATTTATTGGTCGATTAACAATTGCTGCAGCTCTAATGGTGACTCTGTATGTATCAGGAGAATTTTGAGGAGGAGCCATGTGCTTAAAGTCTCACACAGCAGTGAATAAACGTCCTTTAAACCGGAGCTTTTTGGTGTGCAGATCTTCTGTCAGGTATCTTCTGATCCAGCACTCGACCCATAAAATACTGGGATGTGCACATTTTTTAAATAATCTTATTAATACAAGCAAATATCAAAAATCAAAATAATAAATTACACAAAATTACAAACAGCTTCTAGCTGAGATAATAAGGCTTCCAAGCTTCCTGTACTCGCCTTTATGTCACTGTCTTTTCTAAATCAAGGTGAATAATTATTATTCTCATGAGCAAAAATAACTTCACACACTGAACAAATATAGCAAGAGAGTGTGTGTGTGTGTGTGTGTGTGTGTGTGTGTGTGTGTGTGTGTGTGTGTGTGTGTGTGTGTGTGTGTGTGGGTGTGTGTGTGGGTGTGTGTGTGGGGGGCTCACTGCGAAATGGATTATGGGGCCATCACTTGTAGTGGCGCAGAAATCCCTTTAACCCCTGTGGTGAAGGAACAGTGTGCAGCAGCAGAAACTTTGCTGCTCTGAGATCAGCTGGTTTTCCTGCTCGTCTTCTTCAACCTTTTTAATTTTTTCACTTTTTTTTTCCACATTATTTTCTTTCCTGTTTGGCAGAAAGGACAGAATAACTTGAAACTGATTAAATGACAGTTATAATCTAAATGTGTTTGAGTTTTTTTAATTATTCTTATCAAAAAAATAAATAAAATATATAATTTTATGAGATTTACAGATCAACTCAGATCCTGCTGAGAAAAGAAGATTAATTAATAATATTTTACTAAATTTTCAGAATATTTTTTTCTCCTCTTGTGGTTGTTGTTTACTGTTTTGAAGTGAGAGCCTGTGCGGCTCTTTAACTTCACACCGTTGCATTAAATGTTAATATTAATAAGATCTGATTACACTGGAGTGTGTTTACTGTATTCAGCTGCAGACGAGTCGGCGGCGTGGAAGCTTGTTTCACAGCCACTTACTGTAAGACGCAATATATACAAACTGGCAACGATTCAACCGTGATTATAATGTGTTTTATTTTAATATAATTACACTGAATGTGTGGTGATGCATTAAAAATTTGAGGAATATAAATGTTAAGATTTGTTGATATAAACAGAACCGACTGATAATGAACTGTTAAAAACTAAGAAGAAGAAGAAAAGCTGAGATAGGAGGAAAAATTAAAAATATTTGTTTTCTGAGATTAAATTTATCAATAAAAATTAAAATGTGGAACATCTCAATGCAATAAAACGTGCATTAATTTTACCTTTTTGCAGATTTTGTGCAAGTAGATTTCAGGAGCTGCTTGCAGCTTTTCAAATTGACAGCACAAAGAAAATTAAGTTAGTTGCAAATATTGTGAAAATGCAAATGCTGGACATTTTTTTTTTATGATATTTAAAACCATCATTCTTTCTGGTGTCAAACGTAAAAAATGAACTTGAATTTTAAAGAAGCCTGTGGCACCATTAATATCAATATTCACGTGTTAACTGAGGACAACAAATTAAATCATCAAACAGCCGTTTTCGCCGCCATTTGTGGAATTTTAAATTATTTAAATATAAATGAGATCAAAAAACTAAAATCTGTTATTATAACACTAAATTAAAAAACTGATCCGTTTCCCTGAAATGACCCGACAGAAATCATCACAGCTGCTTTTTAAATTTTAAGCAGATAATCCTCTTTGTGCTTTCGGCCACTTTAACCTTTTCTGCTGCTTCAGACTCTGATGCTGTTGAAGCGCGGACGGACGGATTTATGTCCAACTAATTACCTGCTATGATCATCGCTCACAGCTCAATAACATAATACAAAACTGTTTTTAACACATTAATTTATTACTGATCAAATGTTTTAATTTTTAAATGATCAGGGATGAGAATGTCGGTGCCTCAGTACGAGAATTTCATTGTCGTTTCTACAATATGCAGGTGGAAATACGTTCGAAAAATTATGCAAGCAAAAACCTCAAGCAATTAAGTACAATAATTTGAAAGGAAACTAAAATTTAAATTCTTATTTTTTACTTTCTGTGTCATATTTCCTTAAATCTGGCTTTATTTTCAATAATAGAGTAATTTTTGGTGCAGCATCACAACATTTTATTTGTATTTCATTAGGAAAGACTTTTATTTTATGGGTCCAAATAATCATCAGTGCAAATAACCTTAACAATAAAATGCAGTCAGATCAGACTATTTAACTGACACCCTGACACAAAGGGGATATTTTTAAATATATATATTTTTTTAAAAATACCATTATCAATACAAATGAATACCTTTTTAAATACAATGTATACAATTATAAATTGAAGCGCATTTGATGTAAAACTTAAAACCAGACTGTTGAGTTGAAAGTGAAAATAGAGTCTTTTTAAGCTGAAATCTGTGGTGTGTTAAATTGTGCAGACAGAAAATCATCACTGCAGCAGCTTAATTTGATTTATGCCCTATTTGAGACACAATATCAGACAGACACAACAAATTAGCAACAACATGCACAGTGAGAAAAGAGATGCTGTGACACCTTCCATTATAATTATTTGGGGCTCAAAATAATTAAATCATAAAGTGAAAGTGTGCAGTCTCACTGGACCAAACAATCGATTTATGTCACTAAAGCACAACAAAAATAAAGCTGTCTGCAGGTTTTTAGCAGAATGCAAATAAAATATATAAAAAACCCCCAGATTTCCACTCATTTTCAAAATAAAATTGTCCTCCATTCGAGCCAGCAGGCGCATTCAGACACACACCGGGGAGCAAAACTCTCTCACCCACCAACTGAGCCTCTACACACACACACACACACACACACACACACACACACACAAACACACACACACACACACACACACACACACACACACACACACACACACACACACACACACACACAAACACTCCTCGGACCCTGAGCAGACGGCCGTGGCCCATCATCATCCACGGGCTGCCTGCCGCTGTCCTGCTGGTGGTGGTGGTGGGCTGGACAGTGAAAGTGTGTGTCTCTCTATGTGTGTGTGTGTGTGTGTGTGTGTGTGTGTGTGTGTTTTAGGGGACGGGTGGGGGTGAGGGGGGCTGGCGGTGGTTTTGGTTTGACCGAGAGGAATTCACAAAGTTCACGGTCCTGTTACGGAGAGGATAAAGCCGCCTTTGTCTCTTTGGCAACACAACTCTTTTTTGTTTTTATTCAGGCTGGAGGAGAGCGAGAACCTGCAGCGCCAAAACTCTGCATCCAGCCGTTCTGTCCGTCCACCAAAAACTCACCACAACGCCACGACACCAGGGTGCAGACGGAGCTGACCCTGGTCGCACAATGTTAAATGTGACGGTGGCAGCAATAATGAGCTGTCCTCTAATGAACCCTCTGAGCTCTTTCATCTCTGTGGCTCATTTGGTCGAGCCGGCCACAATAGACTATTGTGAGGCACCAAAACTGCCCCCCGACCCCCTCCGCGCCTCTCAGCGGAGTCACCAAACTCCCCTTAACCCCCCGTCTGTCTGCCAGCTTCTCCCTGCTCGGACCTCAGCCTCCCCCCTACTCTCCCGCCCCTCCGTTCTCCCAGCCACCACAGCAGTGACGGGGGTGTCAAAGGTCGGCTGGCCTCGCTGACCACGACAAGCTGCTGACTGCGGCCCCGGCACTGGAGCCCGAGCCCCGGCGCGTCCCGGGACACCACCGCAGGAGAGTGGGGTGTTTGTTCCCTGGTGCGATGTAATTGCCACAGCGGCGGTGGTGTGTCAGAGCTCAGGGAGCCGAGCGCGATGTTCAGCTCTTTTTCTCAGAGAGCGGACAGAGACAAAGCAGGACTTTCAGTGTGTTTGCAGAGAAGTTTCCTGTTAATTAGACGCAACGAGAGGGAGCGCGGGAGATGACGAGAGAAGCCTCAGCGTCACGACAGCAGAAGAAGAAGAAGTAGAAGGGAAGAACAAACCCCCTGGCCGCCGCGGCTGCAGACCTGAGCTGCTGGCACCCATCCGCTAACGGGACGCCGCGGAGACAAGAGAGGGGGGCAGCAGCGGCGGGGGAGACGGGACGCTGACAGATAAAAACAACAAACAAAAATCCAGGAGCTTTTTTGGAAATAAAACACAAAGCTGCTGTGCGTCTGAAAGCCCAAGAAGAAGAAGGAGGAAGAGAAGAGAGGAGGAGGAGGAGGGAAGCAGCTTCTTTTTGGTTGAAGAAAACAGCAGGAAGAAGAAGAAAGAAAGAAAAAAAAAAAAGAAAATGTTGTGCCAACTTACCATCCACCAGGTCCTGGCTGAGATGTCGTAGCAGAGCTGCCATTTGATGGAGCCTTCCGAGGTTTTCCCTGCCATTACGCTGTCAGCAAGCTTCATCTGATGCGAGTGCGCTCACCGGAGATAAGACACCTAATTGAGAAAACATTTGCACTGGCATGTTGGGCAACATGTAGCCCGCTCCATACCATATGGAATCATGGGTAAAAAAAAAAAAAAAAAAAAAAAAAAAAAAGCTCCTTGACAATGAACCAATCTCATGCAGACCCCGTGGCAAGGTGAGCGGCAGTCATCTGCTCAGAGAGACAAAACACACACCCCCTCACATACACACACACACACACAGCCGAGCAGAATGATGAGCCTTTTTTCCGCATCGCCGTGCACCTCGGGTCGCTTCTCCTTTTTTTCCCCCCCTCCTCTGGTATAATTAGGGCTTGTTCTTCATTATCATCATCATCACCAGGAGCAGAAAAAGAAGAAGGAGAAGAAGAAGAGGAAGAGGAGGCAGCCCTGGCTAAACTGAACTGACTCCAAACAACTTGTACGGCTTTTTTATGGTCACTTTAATGACGGGACAGAAGGAGGGAGGCAGGTAGAGAGCAGGGGGGGAGAGAGGGGAGAGAAAAGGGGGGAGGGAGGGCAGAGGGCTGCAGCACCGCAGGGCGATCAGTCCTCCGGACACATGGAACTGCTTACACACTATCATGCTATGTTTTGTTTTGAGTTTCCATCCTTCCTCCTCCCCCCCCACACACTTTTCTCCCCCCCTCGTCCTCACCCCTCCGTCCCTCCTGCAGCAGAAAACTCGTGTGTTTTGGCATAAATACCTCCAGACTGAAGCCCGGTGAGAGAGCGCAGACCTGTTCACGCTCCGTGAAGAGAAGACACTGCTCGCCGTGCGTCCGTCCGTCTGTCCGTCCATCCGCCTGAAACACATCACACTGAGCCGTCAGTAAGTCTGCTTTCATTTCACTTACACTTTACAGCTCGGTCTGAAAAACAAGGACTAGTAGTAAAATAATACTGTGAGAAATGCGTCTTTGCAAGTAAAAGTGTTAGAAAATGTTCTGCAAGTCCTGCGGTATTAAAATGAAAGTCTAGGTCTAGAAAATGTCAGAAAATGTTGATCAGAGTCCAAGATGACGTCCTCAAATGTCTTGTTTTATCCACAACTCAATGATATTCAGTTTACTGTCAGAGAGGAAAGAAACCAGAAAATATTTCCATTAAAGACGCTTAAATCAGACAATTTTTGACATTTTTCGTTAAAAAATTACCCAAAATGATTAATTAATTATCAAAAGAGTTGCTGTTTAATTTAATAGTCAATTAACAATTCCTTAACTGATAAATTGCTGCAGGTCTACTCTTGTTAGTGTTATATTATTATATAGTACAATAGGACTATCATTACATATACTGTACACTGATTTGTAAACAGCATTTTAATCCAGTAGCTGGTGGAGAAGGAGATAGTTCAACAGCTTTATATAGATCATCTTCAGTTACGTATGACTATAATAATAATAATAATAATAATATATTTTATTTGTATAGTCCTTTCAAAGGACTCAAATGCATTTTACATAGTAAAAAAAACATCAGCAACATTATAAGCAATATCAGTATAAAAACTACTACAAACAGCCAGAAACAGTAGAAGCACTAACAATAACTAGCTGGCAGTTAAATAGATCAACTACCAGATAATATCTGGAAGCACTTTATAATAAGGGTCCTTTTATAAAGGGTTTTTAAACCTTGCTTTCATCTAAACTATTTTTGATGTTAAAATTTAGACAAGCCAGAGAAGTTTCCTTTCTGCAAACAAATGTTTGTGCATTTCATTACAACCTGGTGTTATTTTTTGTTATAATTGTGTTACAGGTGCTTGTACTGCATAAGAAATAACACCGAGTCAAATCATCCAAATCTGATTTGAAAATATTGGTTCAGATGTTCTGTGAACTTTTTTTTCAGACAGAAATTGGTCAAACGGTGCATTACATGAGAAGAGTCATACTGGAGAGGAATAAAACACCAACCAGGAGGACTTCTTAAAACCAATATATTACCCCTGAAACGTAGTGAAGTGTAAGTATAGAACAAAATCACAAGTACAAGACTCAAGGAAATAATCACTGAAATACTGAACACTGAGTTGTAAACAGCATTTTAATCTTGTAGCTGTTGGAGATGGAGTTTGTTTTACTGCTTTATATACTTGATTTAAAGTAATTTGTGACTATAAAAATAATAAATTGTATTTGTGTTGCCCTTTAAAAAGGGCAAAAGAAACAGTAAAGGCCATATCAGCATAAAAACAACTGCAAACATATACAGTCAAAACAACAACAAAAATAACTATACCTGTCAGTTAAATACAGAATGATAACTGGAAGCACTTTATAAGAAGGCTCCCTTAATAAAGGGTTTATAAGCTTTTATTAATGTTACTAATTCATTTACTTATGTTGTATGAGTCAGTTATAAATCATTAATAAGCAAAGTACTTCCAGAAGTCCAAAGTTTAAACTGTCCATCTTAATAATGTTTAATATTAGGATCAGATAAGCTAAAAGTTAAAGGTGCTGGTTTGCAAAAACTGAACTTAATGTTGCACTTCATTACAGTCAGAGCCATTTTCCGTTCATTATTTTATTATAGATGTTGCTTATACTTAGAGCTGCATGATATGGTAAAAAAAGTAGTTTATTTTGGCTGGAAATGTGATCGCGATATGCAATACGATTAGTGAGGAAGATTATTCTTGCACCAGAATCTTCTCTTCTCTTCTCATTTTTACTTAAAGAAAATAAAATAAAATCATAACGATGTGACATTTGTTGGGGTTTGAACCAAACAAACACGTTGACATCTGGAGAAAAAGATTTGTAGGTCAGAACATCTCTACATATATATATTAATTTTAATGCTGTTTACTCTTATTTTTCCTTTATCAAATAAATGCAGGGTGGACATACTGTGATTTTGATTATTTTGCAATTAATTGTGCAGCCCTAATTGTTCTCCATAAGAGGTCACCTAGGTATCAAGTTGATAAATCTAAATCTGACTAATAATTTGAAAATATGGGTCCAGATCTCTGTTTTTTTTCTAGAAAGTAAGCGGTCAAACGGTGCATGAAAGAAGTCTTTGTGACATTAACAGAAAAACAAAATTCCCCCCTGAAATGTAGTGAAGCAGAAGTATAAAATCACATAACAAGTAAAGTACGAGTACTTCAAACTGTACAAGACCTGATTAAATGTAGTTAGTTACAATCAAATACAAAAAGATGTTTTTTGTCTATAAATTATTTTGAATTTTATATTTGAGCATTTCACTCTTTTAACTGTCCTGTTTACCCACAACTAGATCCATCTGTCCAGTCAGAGTTCAGAACGGTGAAACATGTATAAAATGATGCATTCAGACATCCAGAAAATTTCCATGAAATGCAAATATGGTGTTGTGGATTTTAATGTTAAAATTTAAATATGTATATAAATACAGGATATTAAGTGTCAGGACAATAACGGATATAGTTGAAGATATTTATGTTGAGAAAATGTTTTGTTTTTCAAAATTTAACAGTTTTACAGTTTACAGGGACGATTTCAGGAGAATATTCACAGTATGTACATCACATATTCTTGAGAATTGAGACAAATCATGTCCTACCAAAAATCTTTTTTTTTTTAATGAAAATTCATTCTAAATCTAAATTTATTTCTATGAAATTTAAGTAATTTATGAAATGTTTTGGTTTGCGATATTTAATGTCTAAACTGTCTCTGTGTCCCAGATAAGAATCCAAACAATTTAAAAACTTCAAACTAACAATACCGAGTGATAACAGAGGTGTAAACGTGTGTTGTTATTATAATCATCTTTGTTTTAAAATATATTTTTATGAAGATGTTGGTCCTTTAAGTTGTGTCCCAGGTGATTTAATCAGGCATAAAAAGGGTCAGCTATACCCTAAAGACCCCTGTCTCACTTCCTGGTTAAAAAAAGGTGGGTATACTGCTCAAGCACTGGTAAATTTTTTATTTTTAGACAAATTAATTCAATAATATTTCTATCAGATGTGTCTCAACCATAATGTGTCGACTCTGTAGTCCTTCTAAATCAAAGATAAATAAGAATTATGGTTTAAAAATGTGTATTTTGATTAACATTAAGAGACTCAGACACTTTAAAAAGTAAAATGGCTGCTCACTACGACGATGCTGTGAAATGAAAAATGTAGCATCAAATTTTCCATCTGATGTCTACATTTAATTTAATCAGTAGGAGGTTACGAGATTTAATAGCCAAGAGTTGAAATATATTTTCCAGCATAACTGAATAGTAAAAACAAACCCCTCCTCAAAATACAGTTTTGTTCCAATTCTCAAGAATGAGCGATGTTTGTTAGACCTGCTAGGATTAATCGATTAATTTCTTACTAATCAACTATTGATGTAATGGTCAACTATTCTGGTAATCACTTGATTATTTTGAGAATTTTTTTTCATTAAAAACAGTCCAAATTCTCTGATTTCAGCTTCTTAAATGTGAATATTTTCTGGTTTCTTTACTCCTCTCTGATAGTAAACTGAACATCTTTGAGTTGTGGACAAAATAAGACATCTGAGGACATCATCTTGGACTTTGATCAACATTTTCTGACATTTTATGAAGCAAACAACTAATCAATTAGTGGAAAAATTATTGCCAGATTGATCACTAGTTGTAAAACAGGTCCAAATGTGTGAAAACAGGTGGAGTCCATGTTGGACTTTGATCAACATTTTTCACCATTTTCTGACATTTTATAGGCAAACATCAACTGTGAAAATAATCATGAGTTGCATCCCTGCAGCACAGATTCATTCTCCTGATTAAATCACAGTGAGCTGTATTTGGAAATGCAGCTGGATGTTTTCTTCACTGAGGTTTTGAAAGGATTTAATTAGAAAATCTGTGGTCAAAACTTGAGAGAGATCCTTTTAAAAGCAACAGTGGAGTTATGAGGTTTTCACAGCGTGTGATTAATACATGTTGTGTTTGTTTTTTCCAGGACAGAGAGACGCAGTGAGCAGCAGTGTCCCATCATGTCGCACATCAACAAACATGTGCTGTAACCTGTAAGATCACTTCACTGTCTGTTTGTGTTGGAGCTCGGGGGGGTGGATGGGGATGGTGGTTTTGTGTGGGGGGGGGTGACGTGGTAATAAAGGGCTCAGAGGGAGGTGCGGGAGGTCTGTGAAGCTCAGGTTCCTAATCAGACAGGGGAATACCTGAACCAGAGCAGAGCCGCCATCAAACAGTTCTCCCATTGTGGCGGCCAAACGGAGGAATGCGATTCAGCCGGAGATACGGAGGGACGTTCGGGATGTCGGAGGGGGTAAGGTACACCGGGCCAGGAGGTGAGACGAGGGAAGGGGAGGAGGGACGAGGGGGTTCTACACGTGATCACCTGAGGAACCATACTGCACCACTCGAGCCATTGTTTTCACTGAACAGTAATGATGATGAACCACAAAAAGGTTCTTCAGAGTTCAACCAGAAGCTGAAATCAGGGAGATAAAATCTGTTTAGGAAGTCCAGCTGCTGTCCTGAGTGTTTTCATACTTCATAATAACAATTATTTCATCATAGATAACTCTGTTGATTGTTTTCTTGATTAATCGATCAGTTGTTTGATCTATAAAATGTAAAATGGTGACAAATGTTGATCAAAGCCCAGGATGATGTGGAACACACTGACATACATCAAGCTCTCCACGTTTGGACCAATTTTCAAGTCTTCTGTAACAATTATTTTCTCAATTAATCAATTAGTTAATAACTAGATATATTTATTATTTTCAATATTTTCAAATTATTAGTCAGATTTGGAAAATAATGAAAATTGGTCCAAACTTGAAAACAGGTGGAGCACGTGGACAAAAAATGTTTCCAAATGTCAGAGAAGACGTCCTCAAGCGTCTTGTTTTCTAGTAAAGAAAGCAGAAAAGTAAAGAAAGCAGCATATATTCACATTTAAGAAGCTGAAATCAGAGATTTTTGACTTCTTTTTCTTAAAAAAAATATTCAAACCAATCAATTGATTATCCAAATAGTTGGTGATTAATTAAATAACTGATTCCCAATGAATCCTTGCAGCTCTACTTAAAATAGCACTTTTATATTATTTTCAGAATACTCATGACTGCCAAATTGGCATCTCAGAGATTTTTGAGGAAGGAATTAGTTAACTTGATTGACAGTATTTAAAACTTGCTAAATAAACTTCACAGATGAAACCATTAACTAACCTTAGGTTTATCAGCTAAAATAAAACATTAGCTAAACTGAAAGGTTTTTACATCTAAAATGAAATACTAGTTACTTACTTTAGCTAATAAAATTACCTGTTGGCTAACTGAAGAGTTTTAATCATTAAAGCAAACCATTAGGTTACCTGAACTTAACTGTATTAGCTGCTAATAAAACTTTATACAGTTTAAATTATGTTACTAAAACAAACTGTAAGCTACACTTAACTTTAAACTGCTTTTCCACAGCAGACATTTTGACATGAAATAAATACAGTGATTATTAAGGTTACAAACAGAGTCGAGCTGCATTGATAACGTCTGCGTTAACTCTCCCATTTTATATCAATATGGCTACCATGAAAAAGGTCTATTTTAGTGACTAAAACAAACCAATAGCTCACCTGAAATGAACCATTTTATCTGCTAAAATAAACTATTAGCTCACATAAATTAAACAGGTGACATGACTAAAATACAGTGCATCACGGCGGCTCACCTGGTGGAGCGTGCAGCTCTCTACAAAAACTGAGTCCTTCCTGTGGAGGCCCGTTCGATTCCACCCTGCGGTTGTTTGCTAGATGTCATTCCCTCGCTCTTTCCTCCCTTTCCTGTCTGCTCCTCAGCCATCCTGTCGAATAAAATAAAAAAAAACACAAAAAAATTATTTAAAATCTGACTGAACTTATCTTACCAGTTAGCTAGCTAAACTAAACTTCAAAGTTTAGGTTAGGTAAACAAAATATTAACTAAACTGGAACAGTTTTTGCTTCTAAAATAAAATATTACTAGAGCTAACTACTTAGTGTAGCTCTTATAATAATTAGTTAGCTAAATGAACAGACTGAGACACTTAAGAAAACCCTTGGCTAACTATAACATGTTTTAAGACAGCTAACTATTATACACCGTTTAAGCTCCTAAAATCAACTGACTGAACTAAACTAAATTATAAACAAAAAATAAATTATAACCTGGCTAATTTGAACTTAACTTCTTAAATAGCTGACATGAGCTGAAAGCTAAACTGCATTAACCTAGCTTAACTACACTGTTTAAGACCTGCTAACTGAATGAAACACTTTTAGTTGCTCAGACAAACCAGAAAGTCAGTTTTATCAGCTAAAATATTAGCTACTTAGTAGTAGCTGGTAGAATGACTTCTGGGCTAAATTAAACATTTTAGACATGAAAACAAGCTTGAACCATTTTAGCTACTAAAATAAAACTATTAGCTAGACTATCTCATACAAAACTAGTCAGCTTTCTTAATTATTTTTTAATCATTGTATGCTACTGCAATATAACTGTTTGCTAAATTAAACTACACTGTTTAAGAAGACAAATGAACTGTAAGCTAAGACTATTTACCCAGTTTAGCTATTAAAATGAACTGTTAACTAACCTGAACTTAACCTAAGTGTTTTAACCGCTGTTTAGCTTTTAGCTAATCTGCTAAGTCATAGCTGCACAAATCATTTAATGCTAATGAACTTCAAGGTTTTATTAGCCAAAATAAAAAATATTAGCCAGATAAACTTAAAATTTTTTCAGTCTAAAATTATGTATGTAATAGTGTAAGCTAGCTACTAAAACAATCTGTTAGCTAAATGAACCGTTTTAGATACTAAAACACACAATTAGCTAACCTGAACTTAACTGCTTATTTTAGCAGCTAACCATTCCAGTATAAGCTACTAAAATCAACTGTCAGTTAAACTGAACTAAAATTGTTTTGCTGCTAAAATAAACTGTAACCTAGTTAGTTAGTAAACTACATCGTGTGAGCTGACAAATGAACTGTTAGCCAACTCGATTTAACAATTCATCCACTGAAATGGACTGTTGGCTAACCTGAACTAAACCATTTTAGCCACCAACATAAACTGTAAACTAGTTAACTTAAACTAAACGGGTTTAACTGCTGAGACAAACCCTAACCTGAACTTCAAACTGTTATTATCAGCTAAAATACAACATGAGTTAGCTGTTAGACACGTTTTACCTCCTAAACTGGAAGAAAGGACAGAAAACACTCAACTAATATAAATAAATAACTGTACTTACATCGTTTGTCATTCATGTAAATCCATTTTTTTTTCTTTTAGCTTCTTTGGGTCTCCACCAACTCCGGAGAAAAATTTGGAGTCTCTGTAGTTGCTAAATGTTCCACTTTGTTCTCAAATGAAGCCACAGTCGAAACATGAAGAACCTCCACTGAGAGAACCGTTTCTGTTTGTTTGATCTCCACAACTTCAGTCTGCAGAGCAGCTGAGCTCACAGTCAGTGACTGTTTACTGTCACAACTCCACCAAATCATTACTGGACAAAAAATACATGAAATAAAGTCTCACTTTATCTTTCTATATTATGTGGAGTGTCCCCCTGAACTATTATATAACTACTATATTATTATTATTATTATTATTATTATTATTATTATTATTATGATTATTATTTTATTATAGGTTACAATAACTCTTGAATGAAATGAATGAATGATGATTTTTTGTTGGAGCACTTTCTTATAATTAAAAAATATATATAATGTGAAAGTGAAAATTTTTTTTAATAGATGGCTATTTCACATTTCCCATTTGAACTGAAACTGCAGGGGAGCAGGACCTTTTTTAAATTAAAAAAAAAAGTTATTTCTCTTTAGAAATAAACCCCTGACATTTTGATTTTAATAGAATAGATAAATTAATGTGCATGTATCATAACAATGAATTTTCATACCATGAAAACAAACAAACAATTGCAAATATTAATACAGCACTTGCATATTATAACACTTACGTTGTCAATGTTTGTAACTTTGCTTTGAATAAAAATAGAAACATTGCACCAGACTGATGAGGGATTTTAATGGTGAAGAATTATGACTGTTTTTATATCTCATTTTAAATTTCTTTCATTTTAAAACAGGACATATGTTTGTCAGATTTATCTTCATGTACTTTAATTTCATGCATTTATTAAAAAAAAGAAATACAAATAAAAACTTCAACAGTGAGATGCTGATGTATGTGTGTGTTTAATAAGAGAGCTGACTGTAAACAGTCTGTTACTCTACAGTTCAAACAAAATTAATGTAGTGATAAATAAATGTCATGAAGCAGGAAACAGGACATAAGAAGTGTTTTTGCAAAGCAGAGATGTTTATCTTTCAGTGTGTAAAATAAATGTCATTATCACATGTGCTGCAGAATAAAACTGTCATTCTTTCATGTAAAAACTATTCCAGTTCTGCTGGTCATGACTTCAGCTCCCAGTAGGAGGCAGCGTTGTGTTTCTGGGTTTTATCAATTATTTTATCTTGAGGACAAAAAGTTGACTGAGATCAGGACAGATGTTTGGATTGTTTTTCTTCTGACTCTGACATCTGATTCTACTGAAGGTTTCTACTGACCTGCTGTCTGACTGCAGCTCTGACTCCTCCTGTTGTCTCACTCTGTGTCCTGTCAAAATAATATAAAAAAAATAAATAAAACATGGTGACATAATAAATCTGCCCAAGTGTGACTCATTTGTGCAAATACCTTCAATTAACTAATTAAAAGTTGGATTTATTTACATGAGATTCATTCAGTTTTATGTAAATATTTGGTTTACTACAGATAGAATGTTTTTTTTTATCAAGCTGTCTTAAATGTAACCTGCAATTATACAAATCAATTCTCTTGAAACCATAAAAATGAAAACAAGTAAATTATATAGTTGTTGGCATTTTGTCCATGTTAAAGGACTGATTTCAAAGGCTTATGAAGACACCTCACATATATGGTCACACTTCAAAGGGAAGTAATGATATAAAATTTATTTTCAGAAATTAATGTTCACAAGTTAAACTCACATTTTCAACAGATAACACACTTTAAAGGTATATTTTTCTTTATTTTAAATCATTTTAAGCCTTAAGCTGCAATAATAGAAATTAATTTAAAATATTACTGTGACAATCAGAAGTGAGAAACATTAGAAAAACTTCAGGACGTGCAGACGTCCTGGTTTTCACATATACTGACCACAGGTCCATTTCAAAAAACCTGAACTATCCCTTTAAATATTTTTAAAAAGTTTATTTTTTTTTACATCTTGATTGTTTGGTGAATTATTACAGTGATAAATTAATTTGCAGTCTAAACAAGCAGCTTGTAAAAACATCTCACATTGACACAAACTTCCTGTCAACATGTTGATGCTTCAATCAGCCAACAGACTCCCGACAGTCAGCAGAACGAGCCTCGACACATTTCTCCAATTTATCCCCCAAAATCCAATAAGTTCCCCAAATATGTGCATTTTTCTTCCTTCCTCTCACTAACCGGAGAGAGAAGAAAAGACCTGATTGTCAACATCTGTTTTCCCTTTGCCCCCTCTTTGTGGAGCACGTCGGCGCCCCTGGGCGTCACAGCGGCAGCAGCAGCACCCTGCCACCCAGCACTCCATCCATCCATCCATCCATCCATCCATCCATCCATCCATCCATCCACATATCCATCCGTCCATCCATCCACACATCCATCCATCCATCCATCCATCCATCCACCCGCCCTGCTGTCCTGCTGAAGCTCAGTGAAGCCAAAGTGTCCATATGAAGACACATTAACAGGGACGGTTCACCAGCTGTCCTTCCACCACATCAGCCATATTAAATGACCCTTTTGTCTTCTCCATGCTCTCCTCCTCCTCGCTCTGTCGTCTCCTGTGTATTCTCTCGTCTTTCTTCCCCCCTTCCTAATTTTTTAAATGTTTGGCTCGGCAGCATCTGCACTTGCAGAACATTAGAAGGCTCGCTCAAACGGAGCATTTGACAAAAGCCAGGAAGCCTGCGCTCCAAACAAGAGTGTTTGTTTTCATGCATTTTCCCCTCATCCTGATTGCTGTCAGATGCCTTTGTGTTCCAGCTGGTTGAGACAGCAGAGGGAGAAATAAATACCACACACACACACACACACACACACACACACACACACACGTCCTCCTCCATTTCTGCTGCTGTCGACGTATATATTCTACTCAGGGTGAAGTGTAAATAGGCCAAATGGCTTTGAAATCCACAACAGGAACTGATTACTGTCTCCAGGGCTGCTGAGGAACCAGGACCACCTGACACACTGGACTCATTCACTGGACTCAGTTCTGCCTCTCAGATGAGTTCTCTTGAGTTTTTGGTTCTGGCAGAATGTTCTCCAGTGAAGACTAGCACTACTAGTGACAGAAATATTCGGGTTCTTCCAATACACATATCAGAAATACCTGCAGTACTGCAATCTGTTTCTATTTCACCTCATTGACCACCAATGCTGCAACGTTACCTACACATACCAACCGCTAATGTCAGCTACATAGACTTATTGCTAATGTTAGCTACATAGACAGCTGCTGATGTTTGCTACACAGAAAACCGGCTAAAATTAGCAACACAGGCCAACTGCTAACATTAGCTACACAAACCAATAGCTAACATTAGCTGCACAGAGCAACTGCTAACATTAGTTACACAGATCAACAGCTAACTTTAGCTACACAGATAACAGCTAACATTAGCTACACAGACTAACTGCTAACATTAGCTGCACAGATCAACAGCTAACATTAGCTACATAGACCACAACTGCCAGGTGCAACTGGCAGAAATTAGTAAAGTTCAGTATGACAGCCACATTTTTGTTCCAAGCTGAGACAGATGGAGACCTCTGAACACCAAAATCTAATCAGTTCATTTTCGTGTATTTTGATGATGAAAGCTCTGATGTCCAGATTTTTTGCAGTGTTCCCTGAACGCAGCATGAGGACAGTAATAAGGACCTGGTGGACACGTGCTCTGACGATTAGAAACACGCCACAGATAATCCAGACATCTGGTCCACTGAGCAGAAGAAACAAATCAGAGCAATAATGACTTCATTGTTCTCCAGCAGAGACGAGAGGTGAGTAGTACATCCTTTATCAGGTTTCAAGGGTTCTTGAAGATCATCCTGGAGTCATGGAAGAGCTTCTAGGGTCATTGAGAAGCCTCCAGAAGTCCAGTGGAGACTCTTATTGTCACTGAGGAAGTTCCAGCAGTCCTGGTGAGGGCACTGGAGGGTCCTTGAGGAACTCAAATGGTCCTTGAGGGAGTTCAAGGGGTCCTTGATGAGTTAATTGTTAACATAGTCCAGACCATCACAACTGTTGCCATGGTTACCTGCATTTTTATCACCTTGCCGATTAATTTAGAACATTTGACTATTGGCTTCACTGGTCCTTGTGAGGATTTTAAAGGGTTCTTGAGGGTTTTCAGGGTCCTTGAGAGTGTATAAGAGGTTCAAACATTTCTTTAAGAGGTTCCTGGAGTTGTTGAGGAGAGTTGAGGGATCCTTGAGAAGGTACCAGAGGTCCTTGAGAAGACCTAAATTATCCTTGAGGATAGGGTTGAGGAGGGGTTTTGAGGGGTCCTTCAAAGTGTTCCTTTGAGGTTGTAGGGTTCTCACAAAAAGGTGCCAGATATCTTTGAGCATGATGGTCCTTCAAGGCCCTTGATGTTCCAGACACTTTTGAAGAGGATCCTGGAGTCGTTGAGGAGGTTTAGGAGTCTTTCGGCTTAAACTGTCCTTGTTTCAGGGGTCCTTGCTGGGGTTCTGAGGGGTCCTTGAAGATGTTCATGGAATCCAGTGTACTCACAATCTATACTAGATATCATTGAGAAGGCTTGACCAGTCCTTGAGGATTTTTCTTTCAAAGAATCCTGGAGTCATGAAGAAGGTTCCAGAGCCCCTGAGAAAGTATCAGAGGTCCAGGGAAGACTTAAATTGTCACTGAGTTAAGTACCAGTCCTTTTGAGGTTCCAGGGTCCTTAAATAAAGGTAACATATTTCAGCGGGGTAGAATGGCCCTACAGGAGTTTCAAGGGTCCTTGAAAAGAATCCTGGAGTCATGGATGGGGTACAGATTTCTTGAAAAGGTACAATAGGTCCTTGAATACATTACTGGATTCCCTTAAGGTTCCAGGGTATGTATAGAAGGTACTGGATATCTTTTAGCAAGTTAGAATGGTCTTTTAGGAGTTTCAAGGGTCCTTGAAGAGAATCCTGGAGTTATTGTGGGGTTCAAGTGTTGTTACTAAAGATATGGTATGGTTTCACGGGTGCTTGAAGAGAATCCTGGAAGGGGTTACAGGGTCCTTGAGAAGCCACCCGAAGTCAAATCGAAACTTATGTTCAAGGGATCCTTGTGAGGGGGGGGTTTACTGGTCCTTGAACAAGTTCAAGGAGTCCATGAGTGAGTAAACTGGTAACACGGTGCACAGCATGGTATGGTTATGGTCACCTGCATTTTATTGTCTTTGCAGACGGATTTAAAACATTTAACCAGAAGCCTGACATGTCAACTATGTGTGTTTTTAAACAGACACCTGACAGCCAATCAGAGAGTAGGAGCAGAGTTATTTGGTCCAATAGGGGCTCAGAGTGTCACTCAGTGGAATAAAGTGAAGCTCTGAGGTTAATGAATTCTACTGAGAGCCTCCACACAACAGAGCTGACATCTCCACTGTACAACAGCTGCTGCAGCTCTGATACACTCCACTGTGTGTGTGTGTGTGTGTGTGTGTGTGAGAGAGAGAGAGAGAGAGAGAGAGAGAGAGAGAGAGAGAGAGAGAGAGGGAGAGAGAGAGAGAGAGAGAGAGAATGTGTTGTCCAAACATATTGGATGGTGAATGTAGAGGCAGCCACAGAGCCCAGAGGCCCCTGGCAGACAACATGGACCAGAGAGGAGTGTGTGTGTGTGTGTGTGTGTGTGTGTGTGTGTGTGTGTGTAGGGTTTTGAGCGGTAGCCATGAGCACCATCTGCCTCTCTGTCACTCAGCGCCAACATGTTCGGTCAGAGCGGTGAGTTTGGACGTGGTTGTGAAGCTCGGCTCGTTGTCTCTCTGCTCGCTGCGTTCAGAGGTTGTTTGGCTTCTTCTTCTTTTTCTTCTTCTCGTCCACAAACACTCAGAAACACTCGATTATCAACACGCTGCAGTCTGAACACTCAGCTGCTGCTCTTCATCGAGACGCTCTGTCCAAAACATTTCACTGTCACAGTCTGAACAACTTCTGACCTCATAAATGTGACACATACTCGTGTATATAATTATAATGTTTGATTAGTCAGAAAATGTGTGTTTTGTGCATTTATCCATCCGTATGCATGCAGAAATGAGTATTGCAGTCCAAATAACAAGTTTGAGCCATAGACTCAGCCTGTTATCCTGAAAACAAAAGCCCACTGCTCTGAAAAATACACACTCTGGAGCTGGAGTTCACTACCTGCCAAACTCTATTAACATTTTACTCAATTTAACCATAAACATCTACGCTTTCTAAAAGATTATTAATGATTTCTTATGACTCATAAACAGATACTAACTCATTTGGCAAACATGCAGCATTAATCTGGATACCTCTTTTATGTTGTTTGTCTATTTACACCAAAAATGATCAATAACTCTCCTAAAATGCAGTACAACGCAAGTATCACGCCTGTTTTGAAAATGTAAGTAGTAGAAAGTATTGCATTGCATTGAAATGTAGGAAGTACTTATGCTACTTAAGCTGTGTCTCAGTTGGATACTTGTTAGTACACTGTCATGTTGGACACTTCACACACCGTGTATTCACTTGTGTGGTTCACAGTTTCAGTTAATGGAAATGCCGATCGCAGCTTCTTTTTCTTCTTCATGGACGAACTGAAGCTGGGCGGAGCTTAACTGCCACCCACTAAAACATCTACCAGCAGGTCAGTTTCACTTCATTCAGCAAGAATTACATTTATCATCTGTTTCTCTGGAAATTAAAAATGATCCATAATCTCTGCTGACAACAGGCAAACTCACTCACTCAATATATTGATTGATATTTGATTGGCCGTACCAATCTGAACCAAATAAATGTGTTGTGGCTTCAATCCAACAACAGTATCGGAATTTTACTTGTAACTGAGTAATATTTTAGCCATGTAAGATTACTGGTACTTGAATACAGATTTTCAGTACTCTTTCCACCACCGCTCGCGGTGAACTTCGTTTTGTAAATGTGAACATATTTTTACACTCAAAACAGGAAGTGTCAGTACAGAGGAAGGAGGTTTGAGACACAGTATTAGTACCTGACCTTGTATAATGTCTATCAGAAAATCTCAAGATTTGATCTGGATAAGATCCTGATTATTAAAAGAATTTAAAAAACATTTTGCAGATTCTGATGTGTTTTAAACATCCTTCAGTATTTATGCAGGGCTGAGGCAGATTGTACCGATAATCTGGCATTTATCTGATAAAATATTAAATAAATGTAAATAAATGATTTTTTTTATATAATCCACTTGGAGCTCCCTCAGTATCAAAGGAAAGTCTGATTCTGTCAAACTTTCTGATTACTGGACTTGTTATCTAAAATCTTGGGAGCTGTAAATGAGGTCATGGGCAAGAAAAGGTCAAGGAAGGTGCTGCTGTTATTTTGTCCACGTCCTCACTGCAGGACCAAATGTCACAGGCCACCTGACAAAGATGTTTAATAACAGACAAACACCTCCACGTTCAGATTAATGAGCAGTTTCCTGTGTGTCCTCCTCAGTTTGATTTCCCTCAGACGACTCCGCACGGCGCCCTTGAAGGCTATTTATACGCTGCGACCTTTAGCCGTGTCTTAATGGATTATCAGAAGGCACTCATCAATTCTGCTGGGTGAGGGCTGACGGTCACGTTGGCACCGAACATTAAAGTTTTGGAGTGATTTGTTCGGCGCTTTTTCTTGTTAAAAAAAAAGAACAGACAGAGGCGGTGCAGCTCTGTCCAAAAAGGCCCCGAAGACACCGGAGCGGCAGCCAAATGACGCGGAGGCAGACGCCTGATGCCAACAGCGCCGCGGCTCGTCCCCTAAAAACAAGATATTGTGCGGTTTGTGCTGGCATTTGAGGGGACAGGCGGGGCTGGTAGCCAGAGAGACCCCGGCTGTGCTGATGTCCATCTTGGCACATCACAGCCGATCAGGAAGAGTGGCCGTGAGTGGCAGCCAAGCCTGTCATCCTCATGTCCTCTGACAGCCAGGACCCTCCCACACACTCACTACACCCCCCCCCCCTCCACGCCACCACCACCCTCAAACCAAACGCTGCTCTCCTCCTGCACGTCAGACCGATGGCGTTCCTCTGCTGTTGGTGCCAAATAAAACTGAACACCAACAGAGTTCAGAGGAACGAGGCTCAGAAAAGACACCATAATGTGCAATTCAGGACTTCAGCTACATGAGACAGTTTTCACCTTAAAGTTTTATAGATTAAATCATATAAATATTAAATAAAAGTCATTTACATCCAACACTAATGTTTCTTTATTTTCTTAACATATGAAAACAGGTGGAGGGCACTGACGTACTCCACCTGTTACAGCATATTGCATTTTACATTAAAAATTTAAATTTTACTGTATTAGAATATAAATATTAGTAGCTTCAAGATGGTCAGAAACATCCTGAAATCAATCAAAAGTTGTGGTGGTTGGACAAAACTGCAAGGTCATTGAGCAGAATTCACAGGATCGGCTGAATTTGCATTAATTGTTGTTGCAACATTGCAAACTCCTGGAGGGACTGGAATATAGGTTGAAAAGTTATTACAAATCATAAAGTATAAGAAAACTCATCGATCAGTTGTTTGGTCCATAAATGTCAGAAAAGGATGATGTCCTCAAATATTAAATACCATCAAACCTTTTCTGATAAAATATGACACTGATTGATTCATTTTAATGCATTTTCACATCTGGGACAGAGTTCTGACTCTGTGCTCTTATTTGAATATTTTTCTACACTGTTGTTATATATAGCAGTATAACGCACAGATATGCACATTTTCTTGCAGATATTTTACATGTTAGAATACAGTAACTGTTTGCTGTGGTTTCTCTGCAGCTTTTTGCAGTTACTGTAATTTTGTGATATCTGCGCATTTATTTACATTTTAAGGTAAAATATCTACTGTAGGTGCACTGTGAGAGATGCAGACCTGGTGTAAACACAGAGGGCATGAGACATCAATTAAAACAGCCTTCAGTCAATATTGATTGAGTTTTTTGAGGTTTTCTTACCCTCTCAGGCCCCAGCAGCAGCAGCCTCTCTGGCCGAGAGACGGCAGGCTGGCAGCTCCTCTCGTCTCGTCCTGGCAGCTCTGCTCGATTTCTCCAGCCAGCGCCGAGCACAACAAACACTTCTGCACAGCTTCTACTGCAAAGTGGAGGCTTCACCTGCATCAAGGAGCCAGAGATCAGCAGCTCGCTCATCCAACACCTGGACGGAATCAACACATGCAGGATGCATGAAAAAAGTCCAAAGTTAGTGCAATATAGAGGGTGTAAATTATATCTGTTCACTATCATCCACTGCAGCCAGAAAATTATACCAATATTGGCAAATGATTGTTGTGCTCTGTGGTGGGATTTGACTAATTTCACTCTTCACCACAACCTGAGGCTGTTTGTCATTATTCAGCAACACGAACCGAGCAAGAACAATAACCAACGGCTACATTAACAAGTTAGCTTGTTAGCACCCGTAAAGAAAACATCAGCTTTCAATAGAGAACTGACGTTTTTAACTGATGTTTTTGATGTTTTCAATAGAGAACTGCAGGGGTGACATGTTTTTTGCAGGTAAATCCTGAAGTTAGCATCAGTCTGGTTCCCTCCATAAAAATCCAAGAGACGGTTTTCTTGTTTACGTCTTTTGTAGCTGGTTAAAAGATTATAGTCAGCAGTTGTAATCAATGTTCATTTTGCATCGTATGTAAATCCTTGTTGACACGATCATGAAATACCATGTCAGAGTTGGATCTGTTTGTTTGTCTTATATAAGACATGAGCTCTCAGAGTCATCAGATCCTTGAATGAAATCAACCCATTAAGTTTAACATTCAAATAAATGTTTCACTAAAAGAAGCCAAATGATAAAAACTTTATGAGTTGCTGACATGTCCTTTTAATTTTGCTCAACTTAACAGATTTTTGTTGATTATTGAGGCTGTTTGTCCTTTTTATTAACCGTATCAGGAGCATGGACGTATCGTTAGTGTCAATAAGTTCATTAACTCAAAAGGAAAAAGACAGTAAGACGAGAAGTCTTCACAGCCACAGTGCTAAAAAATGTGACAGCTTCTGTAAACATCCTGGACAAGACATGAGACACATCTGGCAGTTTGCTGGGTCTGTGAAAGCGACGAAACTGCACTGTTTGCATTAGAGGGTAACTCAGACGGTGATGATTAAATCAATCTTGGACAAGCGCATCTCTGTGATGATGTTGCACAATTATTTTCTCAACAAATCGATTAGTTGTTTGGTCCATAAAATGTCAGAAAAAGTGATCATGTCATAATCTTGTCAATTGAAAAATAGGTCCAAACGTGAAAACAGGTGGAGCACACAGACTGACATACCTATTCAGTATAATTCAGTATTATTTAATTCTTTTAGCTGCACCTGATGAGATTTTCTGTAGTTAACAGTTTATATAGAGGAGAAGCCAGACAACAAAAAGACAAACAGGTAGCTTGGGAATTTGTCTATTAATGATTGATCATTTCTGTCATACTGTTCATAAAGTTAAAACAAAGTTCTCCACAGGCTGCAGTACCACAACATAACCAGCAGGAAAACCATCTAAGACTAAGGTTTTATAAATAACTACTGATGTCCTGCAGACAGAAGGACACATTGACATGAAACACTTGTCCCTGCAGTGAAACTTCAGTTATCTGTGGAAAAGAATCAACACAAGAATGTCCTCCTCACCGTCAGCTGTATCAGGTGCAGAGGACGGAGGCCGGCCACTTTCTATCTCCTGTAATGAGCAGGGCCAATAATTTGAAATGGTGGTTTTGGGATGTGTGTGTGTGTGTGTGTGTGTGTGTGTGTGTGTGTGTGTGTGTGTGTGTGTGTGTGTTGGGGGGGTTAGGTGAAAGCTGGATCTAAGATTTCCCCTTCCTCGTATAATGCCTCCTTTGTTGTGACTGCAGATTAGAGACTGGAACTGAAGTTCACAAAATACCTGCTTTCCCCTGAGTGGGCGGCCTGAAAGCTCACTTTTATTCCTCCTACCTTTTGAAACGTTCCTCTCGAGGCAGCCTCGGCGGCCGGCCCCGGGGCCAGGCAGCTTTCATCTGCTGATTTGGTGGAAGCCGGCTGCTCGCACTCCACTGCCTGAATTAGCCTGTCCGTCCTGACGACAATACTGCCCAATCTTCTTTGATATCCGATCGGCTGCCTGACGTGATAGAAAATCTTCAGCTGTGATTTGTGTAAAAGAAGCTCAGGTCGGAACACATGGTCGAATCTACATGACCCACAATCCTTCAGGGGCTGAGCCTACAGTAAATGTACTGAATGTAAAGAAACAATCCACACTGACAAGGGTTGTGTAACAGCATTTTAGATCTCAAACTCAGCAGTTTTGCAGAATAGATAAATATGGCCGCTGTACACAACAAAAATCATCATTGGTTGATTGATGGTTGATATGCTCTCATTCTCATTGGTTGGACAGTCACTGGTGTTACTTTAATAAGAAGAGAAGTGCTTCTTTATCCATTATTGTCATGACGAGACATCTGCAGCCCTGATGTATTTTATTTCAGAGTAACTACTTTATACCATGTTAAAGTACCCGCACAATTCACTGCATCAGCCTCCAGCCTTAGAGGACAGAACGGCTGAGTGGATAAAAAGTTTATTTTTCACGACAGCGTGTAGATTTTACTTCGTCTGACTGCTTCCTTAACAAACACCTACTGGTGATGTTTAAAGCTCAGCAATGATACATACCAGCTACAAGAAACTTTCTCCACTTTTGTTTTCCATTCAGGTTTAACGTACCTTCAGCACAAATTCTCATGGCTGCAACTGTGTCTGCTTTTTTTCTGACTCCACCATCCCTCACCTGTCAGTACACCTGTAGGTGATCACTGACTCAGAGCCAATCAGCTGCCTGCATTTTCTCTGATTAGTGTGAGTGTGTGTAGAGCTCTACTTTTGCTTCCTTCATCGCACTGCTGCAAAACCTTTCTTCATTTAACATGTTTAGTGTTGACTTTAATGGAAGTTATTCCATTTCTGTAATTTAGTTACATACCACATGAATTTAACAGTAAGTATGTAGCCGAGCCAGTGATGTTTCCAGTGTTCAAGCTTTCCAAATATTTACCTCAGTATATTAAGTAATAGCACACAGTAAACAATCTACCTGATTTCTTTCAGGCACTATATTTGTTTTAATAACTATTTGTTTCAGTAACTGTATTTGTTTTAGTAACTGTATTTGTTTCAGTAATTGTATTAGTTCAGTAACTGTATTTGTTTTAGTAACTTTGTTTCAGTAACTGTATTTGTTTCAGTAACTGTATTTGTTTAAGTAATTATATTAGTTCAGTAACTGTATTTGTTTTAATACCTGTATTTGTTTCAGTAATTGTATTAGTTCAGTAACTGTATTTGTTTTAGTAACTTTGTTTCAGTAACTGTATTTGTTTCAGTAACTGTATTTGTTTTGGTAGCTATTTGTTTCAGTTACTGAATCTGTGTCAGTAAATATTTGTTTCAGTAACTATTTGTTTCAGTAATTGTATTAGTTCAGTAACTGTATTTGTTTAAGTAACTTTCTGTCACTTTTTAAAAATCAAAAATGTCTCATTGAGACCGGAACTGAAACCTGTTTAAAACCTGGACTCTAACTGTATTTCAGGGGTCTGAGTTTGTAAAGTTTTCAGTGAAAATAAAAACCGTATCAGAATGAGGCCGTGAGCTCGCCTCCTGCTCACAGGAGCAGCTCCTTCCAGAATTAGACTGCTCCCTGCTGATGAATGAAGACATTAATTGAAAATGGTCACTATAGGAGATCCCAACATGAGGCTGAGGGCCGTGCCAGCCGGATAAAGTGCTGAAAGAAAAATGAGACGCTGGGAGGAAAAATCGAGGAGAGGACGGAGGGAGGGAGGACAGGGACACAAAGGACAATGTGGGGATTGAAGGTGATCTCTCTCTCTCTCTCTGTTAACTGTGTCTGTCTCTAAATTTTACCAGCACGTGACGTCTTTAACATAAATGTATTTATCATATTCTCACATCTACTGACTCTTTAACTACAAAATCCAAAAGAGTGATGTTCCACGAAGGAATTTACTCCTGTTTTCTTTAATATTACATTTTATTTGTTTCTTCAGTTACTGGTCAACATGTAAGCACATGTTGATCAAGTTTTACATTTGCTGTAAAATTGTTTGAGTCCTCATGCTTCACAATTTGCATGGCCCGATTTCCAAGAACCATACTGATTTTGGTGACATGTACTTTGAGGATGATTTCTTCTTTTTTAAATTTGGCATATTTCTATGAAGCGTCCTGCTTCTGGTGCCCCTGTAGCTCAGTCGGCAGGGCGTGTGCACCATGTATTGAGGCTGTTAGTCCTCTGCAGCAGCCGCTGGTTCGAATCTCGCCTGCGGCCCATTTGCTGCATGTCATCCTGTCTTTCTTCACCCCCTTTCCTGTCATACCTTCAGCTGTCACTATCATTAAAGGCAAAAAGCATTAAAAAAAACCATCCTGCTGAGGATGAACACTTTTAGATTTTAATGACCCCATGACCTCCTGCTCCTGCATCCTGCTTCCTAACTGGAAAGGATGGGAATGAGCAAACATCAGATTGTTTCTGTTTTTCCCGATTCAGATGTACTAACCTTCTGTGATGTGTCGATTGTTTGCAAAACCAGCGCTTTGCCCACTTGCTTCATCCCCAACCTATTTTCTTTGGTCACTAGTGACGCTGATGTCCTGGACATTTCTGATCGCAGTTTTACAGATGTCTCTGTAATGGTAGACGACGGGGAAAATGTTTTTTGGTCCACAGAAAATGTTTTTGCTGCAATACCACAAGTGGCTACTTGGGAAAAAAAAACAGGAAGCAAGGTCGAGTGGAGATTAACTTTCAGATTCACAAGATCACACAAGAATCCATCTTGACTGGCTTCAAGTTATTTGTTTGCACCAAAAGTGGTGCAGCAAATCGACAGTGAGAAGTGACCATGGCAGTGTTGATCCCACTGGTTGAAGTTGGCCCACAGATGGTTCATCCAATCATCTACCAAATGTTGACAGTGCCCGTCCTTTTCCAGACAGTTTCTAAGGATGTGTCAAGTTAGAGTGTCAACACAGTATCCAGATTTTCTTAGATATATATTTTGATCTTTGACCTCCTTTAGCTCTCAACTGTCTGTTAAACAATTTCTGCCTCTTTCTTTTATCTATTCTTCAGTTTTCTTTTCCTTGTGTCTCTTTTCTTTCTTTTTCTTTTTCTCTGTTCTCCTCTCACTTGTGTTTCATGTTCTGTCCTCTCAGGGTTTCGCAGGCCTTTTTTGGGATTGTTTGTGGCCTAAAATGCCTGATTTCACAGCAGCTTTTGAAAAACTGCCGCGCAGATCCTTGTTCCAAGGAGAACAAAACAGCTCTCTGTTCTGAGTTTTCTAACTAAGTTCACCAAAAAGGCTCAGATTTACAAAAAGTATAGAAATGTTTTTTATTTGTAAATGAAGAAGTCAAAACAGCACAAAAGCATAAAGTAAAAGTGCACAGAGTTCGTTTCGGTACCTGTGACAAAATAAAAAACATAAATACAAAAATATAGTGAATGATAAAACAATTGAGACGTTTGCACAGGGGACTGCTATGATTTGTGGGAACATGCAAGAAGCTATTGATTGATTGATTGATTGATTGATTGATTGATTGATTGATTGATTGATTGATTGGTCAAAAAGTTGCAGAGTTTGGGCAAAATCATGAGGTGCTGCAGAATTCACAGGGACTGGTTGAATTTGTGTGAACTGTTTGCAACTTCCTGGAGGGACTGCATGTTGTTTCTATGCGCTCTCATATTTGTCACGTTGCTGATTGAATATTTTAAAATTCTGTATGTGAACTACCCGCTTATTCTCGCTACATCTTATATAACAGGAGTGTAAATTCTGCATAGATGAGTGTGACACCGCCCTCACATGGTGATGTAAATGTCCTCTCTCACCTGCAGCAGCTTCTGTATGTAAATTTAACAGAAACACATTGTTTACGTGTTGTTTTTTTCATGGAACAAGCTGGAACGTGCCACAACACGTCTCCTCCTGATTTATGATAATGTTCCTGCCCTCCAACCCTGTATTTTAAAAACCTCGACATGAGCTGCAACCGTCTCTCGTGCGGTCGTCACGGCTGACCGCAGGCTGTGATCTGTGAACGCCACCGGCCCGGCCGTTTATTTCTCAGGGAAACAAACGGGGCTCGTCCCCCCACCTCCTGCTTTAACTGCTGTTTAGCATAATTAATGTGATCGGCCCACAGCGAGGCTCAGTGGGCTCGAGCCTCCTGCCACTGGGAATCACATCGCCACGCTAACCGGTTTAACGCCAGAGTGGCCGAGCGGCCCGCTGTTCATGGAGAGGAGCGCTGAAGAGATGGAGCGGATACATCAACATCTGAACACATTAAACCAACTGCAGGCTGCTCTGTAGAGAACTGAGGTTTAAAACTGAACAAAAAAACATGTTCATTAACGTGCTGCTGGATCAGCCTCCTCTGGTTTCAGTCCTTCCAGCAGATGTTGGAGCTGCTGCAGAGATTTTCTCTCATTCAGACACCAGAACATCAGAACAACACTGATGCTGGTGATCAGGTCTGACTCACAGTCCAGGTCAGGTTCAGGTGTCAGACCTGAACTATACTTTAAACTATACTTTAGACCAGGTTTCACCAACAATGATTAATTTAATCTAAGATCACAGAAATACAACCGCGTTTGCTGACAGGCCCGGCCCTTTAGCTGAATGATTACCAAGCTCTGACATTACAGTATTAATCAGAGTTTAGTAAAACTAGGATTAAAATGTTAATCCAGATTTAAAATTAAGCAGAGCTCTGCTGCACAGTTTAAAATGAACCAAGGTTTTTTTTTTGAGTATAGTGAAATTTAATCAATATAGAGATGACTGCTTACCCAAATTAAAATTAAATAAATCTAAATAAATACGTTAACATCTCAAGTCATCTGTGCCTGATCTTCTGCTCTAAAATTGTGAAGTTCTGCAAACCCTGCTTGGAGCCTGTTAACACCTGTTTGCAGGTCTTGTTTTATCTTCTTCCTGTAGCTGCAGCTGTCAAACTTTCTTTCTGCTGTTATCTGCTTTATTCTTTTCTTCAGTTTTCTATTCTTCATTTTCATATTATTCTGAATATGATTTATTTGCTCTCTGTTCTCCTCTCACTTGTGTTCCAGGTTGTTCCTATGTGCTGTATCTCTGCCAGAGCTGTTGCTGATTAAATAAAAAAAATGTATGTGACTTTCCTGCCTACTGTCTTTATCTCTTACAATAGTGTGCTGAGTGCTGTTGGGACACAGTTAGTATAAGAGCTAGAAAGTAGAAAAATTAAAATAAAATTGTTTGTTAGCTATCTAAAAAAAGAACAAGGCTATATTGCTTGCTAGCTAGCTAAAACTAACAGCCCTTGTGTGTTGAGATAAGCCCGCCCCCTAGCCTGACAGCTATGCAGGACAGCCAATCAGGAGACAGTGTGCCGTGACAGATGTTATTCACAACAATTAACAACAATCTGAGGATGTTTTACAGCACAGCAGACAGCAAACCTGAACACCAACATACTGTTAAAATTTCTAACTTGAAACAGAGCTGGAGTGATCTGATGGAGAGTCCGCTGGTGTTGAAAATATAAACATAAACATAAATATAATAAATAAATACAAACATAAATATAAACAGGACAACCTCGGAGCTGGAGCCAAGCCTCCTCCCCCTCCTCCTCTTCCTCCTCTTCCTCCAAGCAGCACCTCCATCACATCCAAACTCTAAACACCTCAACATCAACATTGTACAAGTTGTATTTTCTTTTTTGTTTTTTGTTTTTTTTGCCTGCTGTATTATTTTTCAAGGTTTTTTTTAATTGGAGGGACATCAGATTGTCGTCTTTGTGGGAAGACAGCGCGGTGGAAACATATGTTGACCAACCCCCCCAGCAGATGTCCGACTCCAGGCTCCAACATGCCACTTCTGCTGCTGCTGTGATTCCAACCTCAGCCTCCTCCTCCTCGGTTCACAACACACAGCACAGACACACACACACAGACACTTTTCAAGTCTGAATCCGCTCTCAGAGCTCGTTTTTATTTAATAAGTTCTTTTTCTCAAATGCAAATGCCTCGAGTTATGATGCTCAAATTTTAAGGATCCTCACCTTCAGAGATCTCGAAGAATTCTTAAATATATATGAATAATTTTGGACAGAAATGTCCCATACTCAATGAACAGATCAAAAAATCTGATAAATGTCAAGTTAGAAACAAGAAACAACAGATCATTTAAAAAGTACAATATGTTATCTCTGCTACTAGGAGTCATCTGATGACATGTGAAGTAGTGTGGGATCATGGGAGTTGTTATCTCTACTTTTAAACCAACACCATTGAATGAGTTGCTTTTAGATGTCCTGATATCTAGGCTCAAAACCAAAGGCGACTGAGCCTTTGCAGCAGCTGCCCCTAAATTGTGGAACAGCTTACTATTGTGTATTAGATCTGCCCAGACTCTTGAGATATTTAAGTCGTTGCTTTTTTCTCTGCGTTTGTGCTTTGTCCAACACCACGAAGGATTACTTTGAGTTTGCAGTTCTGTTTATCTCAGAAGTGACTGATGCAATTAATAACTGAAGTGCAATTGAGCCTGGAACACTAGAATACTGTTTCTGTGTTTTGTACCACTTTCACTACCTGGTACACATAATAAAACTAGAAGAGGTCACTCATAGAGCACACATCTCCAGGAGCCAAAAAGAATATTTAGATGTAACCCCTTCATCACCAACATTTTGCTCAGTAACTGTAATTTAATTACACATTTTTGTAAGTAACTGTAACAGATTACAATCACATTTATTTGGTACATTTATAACCTCCAGCACTGCTCCTCCATCACTGCAAAAGAAAGGCTAACAGCTGCTAGCTTGTTCATGCTCGTACCGTTAGCGTCCCAGGCACTAATTTGCTGTTTTCAGTGTGTAAGTTGCAGCTCAGAGGTTGTTCTTGTGTCCTGGGGACTTTGAAAACATATTTAGTGGATGCTGTGATACCACTTAAAGCAGGCCACCAATAGCAGGACTTATACCTGCGGTGTGCATCTGGTGAGTCAGACTAGTTCATCCTTGCATCCGATTGGATGTTTTTACCAAATCTGAAGAAATTCCCTCCAGGTACACTTGAGACATCGCTTTCATAAAAATGAAATGGACCTAAGTTTACAGTAACTATGACCTGACTTGATCTTTGGCCACCAGAATTGAATGTGGGGCCACAACAAAAAGATTTTTCAAAAATCAGAGATCCTTCAGCATACATGAATGCGCACAAAAAAAGTTAGGCTGATTGGTCCAGTTGTACACAAGATTATTTCTGGACAAGCTGCAGGTCCGTTGGTCAGAATTCTTAGATTTTGATTTTTTACCAACTATTGATCTTTTGTGGAGATAATTTACTTTTCTTCTTCAGATAAATTCAAATCTTTGAGAGTAAGAAACCCAAAGAATTCCTCTAACTGAACTCAATTTTAATATTTTCAGTTAAAACAAAATATCTAAAGAAGTGAAATAAATTATCTCAACCAAATTTTATAAGTTGGCAAAACTGTTTTTTATTTCAAAACTTTAGAGTTTGAGTTGGGCTCAAAACTCAAAAATCTATTAAAATATTTCTATTTTTTAAGTGAAAACTGATGCTTACTTTCTCCAACTGTAAAAACTGTAAAATGTGCATCATAGCCTCTCTGGCTCAGTGCCTTTTCTTCTAAATTTTGTTGTCTTATTGATGGCGAGAATTTTTCTTTTTTTTCTTTGTCTGCCCAAAAACGTCTTTTTTGATCGTAAAGGTTGCAGATCCCTGCTCTGGCCTTTCACCGGGTGGGAGCTGATGATGAACCAGTGATTTATCACATCTGATTCCAAGAAATTCACTTAAATTCCTCTAGAAACTGCACTCCGCAAAAAACTGAAGTCTGAGAGTAAAATTAGGGAGATGCTTTTCTTTCAGGAGGACAGAGATGAAGAGGAAGTGAGCAGAGAGCTGTAGAGGAACACGCACTGACGTGAGCTGCTGAAGTGTTGCCATCTGCAGCCTGCTGGCCCGCTCTTGGCATCGTGTCCGTCAGCCTTTCCCGTTCCCAGCGAGCACAGATTAACAGACAAGCCGAGCTGTCTGGCAGCCGCGGACGCCCCTACCCCCCCCCAGAGAGAGAATTATCCTACCACCCCTCTGCAGGCCCCGATACCACCGCGACTCCAACAAAACAGCTTTTCACACCCAAACACCCAGAGGAAGAAGGGAAGCACCGTCCTAATAATACTGGAGCACAGAGGACGAGCATCTCCACCCAGTGTCCCCCGCTGCCAGAGAGCCGGGGACGAGTCCAACCCTCTACAAGGCCCATTGTAGCTCCTCGTCTTTATCTCCGCTCTCCTGCTGCTCACGAGCCTGTCACCTCTCCAGAGTTAAAAAGCCCGACACAGAAAAACCTTCAGCTACAGCTGAGACGATCAGGAGGTGGCTGCGGCTCAAAGAGAGACGAGGCGGAGAGAGGGTCAGTGGACTGAAAACAAAGCTTGGCTCCGTCCGGGACGCCTGGCTCCGTCCTCACCGTCTCTTTCCCTCGGGGTCAGAGGGGACGCCGAGGCGACCAAAAGCTGGCTGCGAGGAGGTGGGCTGGGAGTGGTCTTCATCACAGCCTGGCTCTGCTCCTCCTCTGCCTCCAGAGCTGAAATCTGATCCTGTAACTGTTCACACATCAGCCACGTTTGTTTTTACATGAAGCTGTAAGGACACATTATAACACACAGAGGACAATGGGAGAAAAACATTGATTAGCTGCTTCCTTAAATTAAATTAGTACTTTGTGCCCTCAAATTACAAATGATTGTGCACTCAGATTTATCCCCACAAATTAAGAATTTGTGGCAATAAATCATTATCATTCAACAACCCCCCCTAAATGAAAAACTAAAAAACGAAGAAGGGTCAAAGAAAAATAAAAGTGCTAAAAAATATCTGTCTATACTAATGCAGTCCAAGAGAAAAGCTGCGGTAGGTACAAAGCCTAAATACGGTTGATTTCTCCATCTGAGTGACTCCTAACAGACACACAGCACTTTCTTCATGTGCACAGTCAACAGTTTATTGAGGTGATTGTGAGCGAGCACAGACCAACAGACATCAACTGTGTGTAGATACCTGAGAGTACAGACAACGTCAGAGGAGAGAAACTACATTCCAAAACACAGAGATTCAGTCAGAAGCTGCAAAAGAACTGAGAGCTGAACATAAAAAGACTTTTAAAAGTGTCTTTCTTTCTGCTCTGCACACACATGAGATCAGTATCACAAGACTCGCTTGTTTGAAGGGGAGAAAAGGAGGGCTCTCATCTGGACAATCTGTGATTTCTACGTGGGTCACTGCTGCAGAGGGCCAGAGATACAGGAGCGAAAATAAATCCTCTTTTTAGTCCCAAAAGTTTGAAACATACACTCTGAGTTCTCCTTCTGCCAATAAAGGAGTCGGCATCAGAGCGAACCAGTGTTTCTTCCTCCAGAAGCTCCACTCTGCCACCAACCCTCTCCTGCAGAGCTCCCCAGCTCTAAGCAGCTGTCTGTCAGCTCTGTGTCTCAGTTCGATACGGCACTCTTGGCCCTCAGCAAAGACCCACGATAGACATAAATGAACACAACTGAGGTAGGTGTCAAAGAGCAGATTTGTTGTGGAGATTTGAGAGAAGTCAGGCAACAGTTAACACACACCAGGTTTATCGAAATTACTAAAGTTTTAAAACTCAGAGCTCAAAAATCTATTGTAGTTTGTTGCCTTGAAAATTTCAGTTGTCTCAAATATTGTTTTTTTTTTTCCCAATGTTTTTTTTTTTTTGTTACATAGTTTATCAGTTAACAGATTTCATTACTGTTCAGACTTCTAGAAGATGCTCCTCTTCTTAAACACTTCAGTGAATATCTGAAATAATGTAAACATGAGATTATGAGGAGAATTTAACACAAGTTTCATATTGTAATAAATTCCATAAACTGAAGACAAACCACACGATTTAAATATTTATGTGAACATATTTTCATAATCTCATTATATTTTGTTCATCATCCTAATTCAGATGAACAGATTCTGATCAAAGTCGCCACATTAAACCCAGGCTGCTCCTGTTCTGCATCACAAAGCTGAGAGGAAACAGAAAATATGTCGAGTGTTAATGTTAAACAATTCGTGGCTGCAGGGCGGACCTGCTCTAAAATATTTAAATTGAATCTGGAGTGGAGCCACGGGTGCTTGTTTTAAAATCGGTGTCTGCCCCGCAGGTTCCTCTGGAGATTCCAGCCTCGGCAGCTTCGGGTCAAATATTTCCCCAAAATGTAAAACTGGATGTAAATTGTCCATATTTGAGCACTTAAAGGAGGCAGCGCGGCTCGGTGGAAATCCTGCCTGCAGGGCTTCACTGTGCACGTGAGAGTCATCAGTCATCGCCTGTGACGAGCACCACCTGCTCGCTGGGGACGACAATATGGAGGCCCTCCGTGATTAGCACCCCATGCTAACTGCTGTGACAGAGGGGCCCCCGTTCAGGGGACGGGGAGGAGGAGGAGGAGGAGGAGGCGTCCTGCCAGGCGACAGGACTGATTAGTGTAGATTAATAGTAGTTAATATCATTGGGGACTTTCCACTGTGTCGCCACAGAACACACACTCATTAATAAATGCTTTTAATTACCGTCATTAGCCCGAGTTTGTCCTCTTCTAAACAGTCCAGTTTGTTTCCTCCGTCTCTGTGACAGAAACGTCCCCGAGCGGCATGAGGAGAAAAGACTCAGTCAGTTACTGTGAGGTTACTTTATTTAAAATAAATACACAGAACAGGAAAATATTCATCCTGTCATCCAGTCCTCAGAGCTCTTTTCTGCTGCTGGAGTGTCTCCTGTACGTCCACCGTCCCTGCTGATCCATCAGCAAGAGACTCAAGCCACCCTGTCTTTCTTCTTACTTGTTTGCTCCAACAACAGCATTCAAACCACAGAAATCCATCATTCTGTTCAAAGTAAACGTGTTTCATTTGTTTGCTTCGCTGCTGTAACTCTCAGGGAAACATCAGCTCATACATCAGAGTGGGGAAAGAAATTTGGTGATTTAATGCAAAGTGAATAAAACTTTAATGCAGATAGATTTTCATATTCATTGGTGGTCATTACACAATGAATACAACTCCCATAATCCCACGATACTTAACAATTCCATCAAACTTCATCCTGTGCATTAAACTGAACTCCTAACAGATTTATCCCTTTTGCTTCTCTACAAATTATGTTAGTCGATGATTCTGCAGCTCATAATTTACATAAGATGAACAAAATTCAATGTCAATCCAGGAAGTAGTGTCCAACCTTTACAGGACAGTTAAAAAAAAATCATAAATGCATTTTCCCCTGGCCTGTAGTGATATTCATCCATCTAGATTTGGTGTAGTTGCAGAGTTTTGGGGATGTCTGCCTTCTCCACACTATAATGGGACAAAGTGGCACGAGTCCAGCGTTGCTCAGGTGGCCTGGTATCTCAGTTCTACTGAGGCTGTGAGTCCTCTGCAGCGGCCGGGGATCTACTCCTGCCTGCAGCCCTTTGCCTCACGTCATTCCTCCACTTTCTGTCCCCCTCAACAAAACCCTAAACCTCCAGTCAGAGATGATCACAGTGGAGGTTACCAACCGTCTCTGTTAACTCAGACTGTCTTCTTCAGACTCTGTGTGTGCTCACATAAGAAAGGGCGTTTGCTGCATCTCATGTGTCTCATGTGTCTCATGTGTCTCATGTGTCTCATGTGTCATGTCTCGCCTCATTTGGTTCACGTCTGATGAAGGGCTGTGGCCCAAAACGTCACATGTGGTGATATGCTATTAAAAACACAGGGAGCAATTTTTGGTGAGCAGACTCAATTTTCTAAGTTTTTAATTTTATACTTTTGTATTTTCATTTTTGTCCAGCACCCAGTATTCACTGTTTTTGGATTTGACAGCTGCTTTTTGATTTTTGATGCTATTTATCCACCGTGTCATGAGATCATGTTGGTGAGGCTCCTGTCTCGTACTCGTGTTGTTCAGTTTGTTGTGCTGCTGACTCACTCTTGTACTAAGGCTTGTTGTACCAAAAACAAATTCCACAACTCCAGTCAGGTGAGCATTAAAGTGAAATATAAACTCAACAGTAAGACATTCAGGTGGACTCTTCTTCCCTAAAATCTTAAGGCCACATGTCACATTTGTATTTATTTTTCTAGATGTTGAAAAGTTTCATCCTTGACATTCAGTTTTGCTGCTCTCCTGCAGTGTTTCTTTGACTCAGTCGGGTTGATTTGAGCTCAGACTTCTTGCTGCTGCTCGGCTCTGACAGCCTCTCCGGGTCTGAGGTGATCCTGTTTTGTCTTGCAGAGATCTCTGAGCAGCAGAGTCTTTGTTCTTTCAGCCCCCTGTTGCTCATATAAGTTGACAGCTGCTGGGTAATAAGTGTTTAAATGAGATAATTAATGAGCGCTGTCAAACGAGCGCAGTCAGCTCTATTAGGGCTGAGAGTGCCGTCCCTCCTCCTCCTCTTAACACCGATCTACACCATCCGCACTGTGGTCCACTGACAAGAAGTAAAGTAAAACTAACACAGAAGTAAAGTGTATGTTTTCATCTGGTTCTGCTGATATACTGTTTTTATTTTCTCATCATAATATGATCAGTATAGTGCTGTGTGTGAGTGCAGAAATAAAGAAAAGTAGAGGACCAAGTACAGATCCCTGAGGGACGCCACACCTCAACACAGGACCCAGTTATGGAGCTTTGATATGATTTACTAAAAAATGACATCCAATACTGTCACATGGACTGAGCTGAATTACTACAGAGACAACACCAGATTCTACTGAAAGAAGAAGCTAAATTACCTGTAAGTTCATCTTGGAGTTGGTCAGTTTCTTGACATTTGAGGATTTGGATATGAGACTGTCTGAAGTTATTCATGCTGTCTGGATCTGAACAGTTTCATTCAAATATATGATGTGAAGGCAGCCCTAAAGTAAAATGCTGCAGGTCAAAGTGGCGAAAATAATCACTTTTATACATAATTTCTGTTTCTCCCAGCTGATCAACACGATGCAGATAAAACATATTCTGGGCCTAAAAGAAGGGTTTCTGGTCCAACCTTTGATTAAAACATAAGCAATGTCTAAACTTTGCATTACAGTTTGTAATAATATGAAAAAAATACATTACATACAGTGCAGTATATCACTGTCAGAGGTGAACATTTTTTACTTAAGTAAAAATGGCTGGAGTGCAAATATACTCTGTTACAAGTAAAAGTACAGAAATATTAGCGTCAAAATATACTTTCAACTGATTATGAAAAGATTTCAATTTGATATGAATGCTTTTATTTGACCAACATAAACTTGCCTGTTTTTACCCAGAGGAAAATTTTGTTCGTCACAATTGCCTTTTCTTTCTCAAAAGAAAAGAAAAACATAAGACCTTTTCCCCCGACATGCCAAGCTGACTAAAAAAATGTTATTTACACCATGTTTTTATCCTGAATCGTCACTGTAGATCTTTAGCGTTTACATGCACACTGTCTGAACTGTGTGTGTGTGTGTGTGTGTGTGTGTGTGTGTGTGTGTGTGTGTGAAACTTGTATTACACCAGATGAGCAGCATGGAGGCATTTTATGGTTCTTTTTTTACATTTGAAAACTGGTCACCATTCAATTTTTTTTCAAATTGTTTGGGAGATTCTGCAACACTTTTTTCCTGTGAAACTAAAAAACTAAATCTGACCTTCAATCAGCTTCAGGGTGAGGAGATAATGACTGAATTTTCACTTTTGGGTGAACTATCCCTTTAAAAGTTATTACCTCAGCTTTCTCATCATCGCTCGATCTGTTAGTTGCAGCTTACAGATACTCTGCATGTATCATTTAAGTTATTAATCTTACAGAACCAGAAGCAGATACATGACCTCTGACATGAAGGTGTAGAAACATCACTGATACACAATATGACAGTTACGTCTGCTTTAAAGTATCAGGAGTAAAAGTACTCAATACACAGAATGGAGTCAGAATAATAAACAGCATATTACTGGATTACAGTTACTGATATTTGCATGTGGTCGTCTGTTCAGTGTTACAGCTGGAGCTCATTTTAGGTACTTTATCTTAATCTATAATAATAAATCAGCATTTATTGATTGATTTATATTTTGTATTGATAATCTAATTCTGCAAAGTAACTAAAACTGTCAAAAAAATAATACAATTTATACCTTGAAAATCTAGGGGAGTAGAAATCAAAAGTAGCAAAAATGAAAATACTCAAATACCTCAGAAGTAAAGGTACTTTGTTACATTCCACCGCTCTTTACTTTACTGTATATTTCAGTATTAACATGATGATACAAATAAAAGTTAATATAAAGGTAACTTCTGAAAGTGTAAAGTATATTTTACAAATAGATATTCTGAGTAGAATTTTAATATATGTGACCATCTTTTAAATATGTCTACACGTAAAACACATAAAAACAACTAATGATAAAGTGTAAGTAGGTAAGTGGTACTTATACTCACACCAACAAATGTACTTCTGTTTGACTCTATATGCCGTATGTGCTCGTATTTTTCTTTTATCACCAACATCTTGTGTGGTTTGTGTTCTCACAGTAGCAGCGGGGCAGCAGAGATGCTACAGAGGCTCCTGAGGGGCCCCCGTGGCCCCCCTGCAGGGAGCGACTTGGACAGGGGACAACGCCTTTGGTCACGCTTCCAAATGTTTCCATTGATGGGCAAGGAACACGTTGGGACGCCGTTCCCAGAAGAGGATCCTCCCAAACACAGCCGGAGCCAAAACTCAATCAGGCTTGGACTCACGGCGAGCGGTGTGGGTTCTGTTGGCAGCAGAACGTCTCGTGTTGTGAAAGTGATTCGTCCGTGGCAGTATGAGCATGAATTATTGAAGGATTAGTAATGATGAGGATGGCCAAGCGTTTGTATTTGCTCCTTCCCCTCCTGGCTGTGGACACACACACACACACACACACACACACACGCACACACACACACACACACACACACACACACGCAGCAGATGCTCTCTGTTGTCCAGCTCTGATGAGTCTCTGAAAACGACTCTGATGGACGGCGATGATCATAAAGCAGTGACATCATCGTTACAGCTGGACACACTGGTATTGATTACTGTCTCTCCCAGTCAGCCCCAGTTTGTTTACTGGACTGGATCGAGTGTTTATGTCTGAAACCAGATCATAGTTCCAGTTATTATGTCACCTAATAACCTGGTATTTAATGAACGGACAGAATGATCCTCCGAACACACAAACTTCATTTTGGCTCCTGATTTTGAATCAGTTTTAGCCTTTAAACTAAAAAGTGTTTCATTTGATCAAATGATTTTCTTTTCAGAAATGTGTAGCTCTCTGACCTCTTATTGTTCTCTAAACTGTAAGTGCAAATATCACAACTGTTTCATGGAAGAACAAAACTCTGCTGCATGTCTGCAAAATGTAAAAACTCAGCCAGAACATTTAATTCATGTTTCAAAACCAAGTGTCAGTCGGATGGTCAGAGTTACCAAAATGAAAAGTTGTGTTGTCACTGTGTGAGTTGTGCTGCTCAAAATATTTAAATGTGTTTTTTTTCCGTTATGACTAACAACTTTCTTTTACTTTTTTTTTTTTTTTTTTTTGACACACTGGCTGCCTTATTATAATTTGAGTCTAAAAAAACTCAGTGTTTTTAAGTTTAGTCTGCCTGAATGCTGTTGTGTTGAGTTTTTTTAGACTGAAATTTTAATTTGTAGTACACAGACAAAGGATGCACATTTCAGCCTACCTTGATACACATTTGTGTAGTAAATTTGTTTGTGCAGCAGTGTGTTACATGCAGGGATATAGTGGTAAATACAGAAAAAATCTTTTTTTCCTCATTGATTGATCCAGTTGATCTGAAAATAGAAAAATAAACACAGACTCGTATCAAAGAGGTGATAAACTGAGTTTTCTTGTGTTTTTCCCTTCACAAATGCACTTTTGATCTTCCATGTAAAGTCATATATAGAAAACTTCTCACAGAACGACGTCCGTTTGATTTCTAGTTCATTACTGTAACTTGAGACATCATTTTCCAATTTAACAATCGGAACATTTCATCAGTATTTATGGAATATACAGGTATGTCTGGTAGGTTTTGGTGACTGAATGGATCATTTTTCATGTGACGCTCAAACAGAGGTTGTTAAATGTTCGACAGTTTCACTGAGAATCACTTCATCAGTTTTTAATGAGCAGCCATGTGCAGGTGCTTTTTGTGCAAATTTGTTGACAATTGCACGATACAATGATTAGATGATAAAACGTGCAAATTGCTTGAGTGACTGAGAAATTCTGATCTGCTGTGAACACATCGTTCAGAGATTTGAACTTAATGTTTTAAAAAATGTAATTTCTCATTTGAGAATTGAGCCAAAGCGAATGAGAAAAACGGTAACACTCCTCCTGCCTCACAGCGGATTCACCTGCCGTCTCTCTGCTCTGCTTCATCTCTCTGTTGAATCAAGCCGGGCTCCGACCACAGAGAGAAGCCTCCCTGCTGACCAAACGCAGAGCAGAGGAGCCATATGGACAGAGGCACTGGGAGCACTGGGAGCACTGGGAGCTCCGGGCAGTCAGGGGGAAGGAAGCTTCAGCCAGTCAACATGAAACAGGAGGAAGAGGAGGAGGGTAAAGGAGTAATCTGGAGGAGGAGGGTTCAGACAGATATTTGGTTTGGTATCATGGATATAAAACATTTCACTGAAGATCAATAAACTCTGGTGACAAACGGCTGCTGAGGAAACTGGCCATTAAATCTGAAATAAGCCAAATTAGCCAGTCTTTGAAACTGTTCAACATCTAAAATGAACATGTTAGCATGCTAGCATCTACCAATAATTAGCACTAAACACAAAGTTTATTTTGAGGCTGACGGGATGATGATTCAGTACAGTACAATGGAATGTGTTCATTTTTAAATGTGATTCGATTACTGTTGTATTTGTGTACTATAAGTTGCAAAAAGAAATTCCTGACAGTTTTACTAAATCCAGTAACAGTAAAGACAAAGAGAAGCGGACATTACTGTGGTGTTAAATCTTATTATGAACCTCAATTTTTTTGCAGTAAGATGATCAGCTGCTCTGTTTCATATCAAGAGCGCTGTGGTTTGGATTGAATTTGTCCGTGTAGAGGAAGTGGGGTGTGGAGGAACAGTGATGCTACATGTTAGCATCACCGAGAGCACCACTGCATCAGTAATATAATTTAGTCGACGGCACAAAGAACATGTTTAAATGTTATAAGTCTCCTTATATTGTATATACTGTTCCTACATTTATATTTCCCCTGTTTATAATGTTCCTGTTTTTATTTCCTCTTGCTATATTTTTTCTGTTTTTATTTTTCTATTTTTTATTGATGCTTCTATATAGTTTATATTTACTTTGCTATTGCTATACCTTTGCTACTTTTGTTAATATCTTATCCTATCCTCTCTTGTCTCATCTTATCTGTTTAAGTCTAGTCTGCCTGTTGCTGCTGCTCTCAACAGTCATATATGTTGTTTAGAGAGTCATCGGCAAACATCCTCTTCTGTCATTTGGTTATGAGGACACGTTGTTATTATAATTCATCATGACAGAAACATGTTGTAACCACATTTAATGTCGATCCATCCTGCAGTTGTTGAGATATTTCCGACTGGACCAACTGACCAACACTGATATTGTGTTTTTTGACAACAAATGTTGTTAATACTTGTGTACTTTTACTTAATTAGCTTCTGATGCTGAACTCTTACTTGTAATGGTACTTTTACTTAAGTAACAGATCTGAATACTTCTTCCACTGTCTGTTGAGCTCCAAAAAACACAACAAGCAACTTCAAACGTGAGTTTGAGATTTTTGTTTTAATGCTGTGAGCCAAATTAGAGTCACTTCATGGATGTAGATGAATGTAGAAATGAAGAATCAGATCTGTCCCCGTCCATCTGTGTTTAGGTTTGTTTTCTTGTCTTCCTGCAGACAGCGGGTCACAGTCTCATGTCAGACTGTGACTGATGTGTCTATTCTGGAGGACAGTGATGCTGAGATGAAAGCAGATAACAGAGTCTTTTCACTGCAGACAGCTCCCAGTCGCTGCTCGTCTTCTCCTGCAGCTCGCACTGAATGGGAGGTGCTGGGAAGATGGTTGACCCTCGGCCTGGAGACGACTGGGTGATGTGTGTATGTGTGTGTGTGTGTGTGTGTGTGTGTGTGTGTGTGTGTGTGTGTGTGTAAGGGGCATCTACACACACACATACACACACACACACACACACATACACACAGGCCTCCATTTGTGAATGATAAAAAAAAAACCCCACCAACAACATAAATGGATCTCAGCTGTCTGGTTGGCAGCTGGGAGCCACTAGCTGTTGGCACTGAGTGTGTGTGTGTGTGTGTGTGTGTGTGTGTGTGTGTGTGTGTGTGTGTGTGTGCATTTAAATCATGTCCACAATGACGGAGAGAGTTGTAGAAAAATGTCCAATTTGTAGCTTTGTCTCTCAATCTGAGCACGTTTCTTTTTTTAGCTCAGTGTTAACGTGTAGCTAATGAGTTTCTCATTAAATATCATTTTCTGTATATTGAACTTTTAGTCATGGTGAAATTTTACCTGATAAAATTTATATTTTTGCAGAATTTAACAATTTGATTGATTTTATTTAAAAAAACAAAAAACAAAAAAAACAAAATGACATATTGTCACTAAATTTGACTCAAAGCCTTAAACGCTTCAGGTTGTCCTGTCAAATAGTATTTTGTATCTTAAGAAGTGAAATCTAGATAGTACAGCTCAGCACAAGCTCACGGACTTGTTTAGTCTACCAGATAAACAAAACAGAGTCACAAAATGTCAAGGAAAACACATTTTCCTTATTAAACTGAAAAATACAACCATGCAAGTTTCCCTCTTTTACTGAACTAAGACAAGCTTTAATTACCATTTATAACACTTCAGAAACAAATAAAACTCCCAACACTGTCTTGGTTCGTCTTTCCACTGTTCCACCAATCTGGATCCTGACTTTTTCAACCAGTCCTGTGGTTTGGTTGAAAAAAAAAAAAAAAAAGAGTTAGATGTGAAAATATTTTGACTCTGCTGCCTCTCTTAAACCCGGCCTTCATCTAGAGTCCAGAGTGTGTGTGTGTGTGTGTGTGTGTGTGTGTGTGTGTGTGTGTGTGTGTGTGTGTGTGTGTGTGTGTTTGTGTGTGTGTGTGTGTGTGTGTGTGTGTGTGTTTGCATGCCATCCCTTTCTCACCAGCAGATCAATTAAAAATGTTGAATGAATAAATGAAAAGTGTTTGGGGCCTTTTTAAGCTGAGTTGTCCATTCAACTGAGAACAGCAACCAGGTTCTCTGGCAACATCTGGACCCCCCCCCCCCCCCCCCCCCCCCGCCATATGTATAATAGATGTGTGTGTTCTGCGAGCGTCAGAGGCCTCAGGTGAGAACAGTCAGCTGTGGCTGCTGGAACATGAACACACTCGGCTGTAACAACAACACTCTCTGTTTCCAGTGAAGAGAAATCAAACTGTTTTCTGTTCCAACATGACGTCCTTTGTGCACAAAGACAGTTTGATGATAAAAGTTGATCTCAGAAATGTTTCTACGAGTGGTTTTACAAAAAAGCACCTGATATCAAACGCACGCTGTTAAGTCAATCTTGTCAATTGAAAAATAGGTGTGAAAACCTGTTGGAACCTGTTTTCCAAATAGCGATCTGGCAATAATTTTTCCACTAATCAATTAGTTGTTTGGTCAATTAAATGTAAGAAAATGTTTCCAAGAGTCCAAAATGACATCGTCAAATGACATTTTTTTTCACAACTCAAAGATATCCAGTTTACTGTCATCCTGGACAGGGTTAGGGCAAGTAATCTATCTCGATAGAGTCCAACGACTACCACAGTTTGGAATGGAGAGCCTCACTCTGGTCCCCCTAAACCAGTACGTTATCTAAAAACTACAACGTCCAGAACGGAAAAGGGAGGTCAAAGCGTTTTCACCCACATATTGTTTCCTGCACTTCTGACACTACAGAAGATAAACACAGTTAATGGACGAGAGATTCGTCCTGTTCTGGGCCAAGAAGCATGTCCCAGTTTGTAGGTTGGTTGTGATCGGTGGTCCCCTACGGTTGGAGGGTTAAGACTCCATGGGTGGTAGCTTAGCCATGACCAAGAGATCCTGGAGTCTGTGTCTCTGGAGCCCGGTGCCCCCATCAACGCGTGGAAAATTGTTCTTCAGCATCCGATTAGCCCGAAGGCTGTAAGAGGAGTAGATGGAGACAATGGACATCACCAATTTGTCCAGCCCATTTTCATTTGGCAGCCATTGGTGCTGCCCATGGACATCCGCTTATGGATCCCCCTGAGGAAGGACCTGTGGTAACCCTGTTGCCGAAGAGCCCGAATAAGGGTTTTGGTTGCCGCATCACAGTCCTCCTTCCAAGTGCAGATCCTGTTGAAGCGTAGCAGCTGGGAGTAGATGATACTCCAGAGGGTATAGGAAGGATGGAAACTCACTTTGTGGAGTAGGGCACACAAATCTGTGGGCTTCGAATAAACCTGAGTGTCCAATTTGCCGGTCAAGGTGAAGGTAGGTCCCTTTAAGGTGGTAGTGTCCAAGAAATGAATTTCAGTGTCATGGAGAGTAGGTTTTAAGTTGATGGAGTCATGGTGGTTGTTGAGGATGGAGATGAAGTGGTCAAAATCCCCCCTGGAGGGGGTTCAAACCCCCCAGATATCATCCAAATACCAGAGGTAGATGAGCGGGTGTTTTGGACATTTCAGGAACACTGTTTCCTCCCATTCGGCCATGTATACGTTGGCATGGGCCAGAGAAAACCGCTTGCCCATTGCTGTGCCCTTAATTTGGAGGAACGCTTGTCCGTTAAAGTCAAAGTCATTGCATGTCAAGATGATGTACAAGAGTTCCAGTAGGTATTTGTCGGGTCTTGACTCCTCTGGGTATTTTTCCAGGTGTCGTTGAACAGCTGCCATACCCACCTGTGTGTCAATATTGGTATAGATGCTCTCCACGTCCATTGAGAAGAGCCGACAGTGTTCGGGCAACAACAGAGACTTAATCCTGGAGATGAAGTTGTTGTCAAAAAGTGACAGTTCATGTGGAGGAACTAATACAGAAGACTGAAGTAAAAAAGTTTCTGTGGTCTGATTAGAGTTCGAGCTGCTGTGTTAACAACCAATCAGGAGCTGTGAACAGAAGTCACAGTTTTAATGACCTCTGACCTGCAGCGTGGTTAAAAAACAAAAAACAAAAACGTTTTCTACACAGAAACTCAGAGTCTGGTCTTTACCACCACTGAGAAAAAGGAATAAAGAGTTTTTTTTGCTGTTGCTATTAATAGTGCGGGGTATCTAATGCAATAAAAAGTAGTTTTTCTTTGTACAACCTTGATTTTTGTTTGTTTTGCTTCTTTTCATTCAGACTCAAGATTAAAATGTCCTCAGGCTGATCTGAGATCTGTGACCTGAATGAAACCATGAAACAAGGATCAACTGCTGCTGTAGAATCCGACTGTAAACATGAATATTTGGATCAAATTTAACTTACAAATGAACAAGAGAGGCTGCAGCATCGACCACACATGTTAAACAAGCTGTGTGTGTGTGTGTGTGTGTGTGTGTGTGTGTGTGTGTGTGTGCGCGCGTGTGTGTGTGCGTGTGTGTGTGTGTGTGTTCTGGCTGTTTGGATGGATTATGTCTCACTGCTGAGCGTCCTCACTGTCATCTGAGGCCTCACCAGCAGGGGGAGCTCTGCTCATAATGCTGCAGGGCTTCACACACACACACACACACACACACACACACACACACACACACACACACACACACACACACACACAGGTAAACAGATACACACATAATAATAATAAATCATTTTATACATACAGATCTAAAAACCAGAAAAATAGATAAATGAAATAATATATTGAATTTAATTGTTTTGATTTATGGAGAAACCATAAGTGAGGACTTAACTGTTACAAACATCTACTCCTTCCAAAAGATTATTAGTGATTTTTTTTATGACTCATAAACAGAAACTAACTAACTCTGTGAACATTCGGCATTAATTTGAACTCTAGTTAATGTGAAGCATGAAAACAATAACATAAATTTCAAAGGAGAACATGCTGTTATAGCCAGTATCTCAGTTTAGCATATTTCCTTAATTCCTGATGATATATTGTGTCATTTTATGATTTATTACAGTAAATATACAGATTTCTCCTTTAAACTTAAACTTTAAATCTAAAGTTACTTTTGGTTTAGATTTAGAAATGGTTGAAATGTAACTTTGTAGTTTAAAGGTTAACTGACCTCCTCATCAGAGTAAACAAAGAGTCTCCTGCTCAGCTCGGGGTCATGGAGCTGCTGTTTGTGATGAACAGTCCACCAGTAATTGATTAAATTAACAACCACATTAACATAATCATGTGTTTTTTGATATATATTCTCCTCCATGGCCCACAGCTAATCCCCTCTCTCTTTCTCTCTGTTCACCATCCATCCATCCATCCATCCATCCATCCATCCATCCATCCCTCCATCCATCCATCCATCCATCCATCCATCCATCCATCCATCCGTCAGTCAGGCCGTCCGCCCTGTCAGTCTCCATCAGTCTCCTTGGCGACGGGATGCTGGTGGTAACCCGCGGTGATGGGAGGCCACTCTAATATGTAAAGCAGGCCGTCTGGACGCGGGCCGAGCTGTCAGGCGTCCCGGCTGCCTGTAGCTGCGAGGGAGGCCGCTGCCGCTGCTGCTCAGGTCAACCCAAATCTATGCTAATTTGACATTTCCAAACTCATTTGCATATGTACACATCAAAGTTTTTTTTTTTCCTTCCTGTAATCTCCTTTTTTAACCTCCTTCCTTCTGCTGCTGGAAACACTTAAATACGAACCTACAGACTGTGATGGTGAACGTCTCATCACTGCTGCGTGTTAATAATGAACCTGCTGTTTGACTACATATAATTATAATCAGCATTTCTACTGTGAAAATGCATCGTTATGTCATTTTAAACTAATTAAAACTGTCAGGTTGTCTTACAGAAGAGTGTTGGGGCATTAGAAAATATAAATCAGAGGATTTTTATTTATTTATTTATTTTATTTTATTTTATTTTATTTTATTTTAATTTGTATGCTGAGAATAAAGTCAGAATGTCAGTATTAGTGGCAGACAGAAAATATCAGAAGAGAAAGATCTTTTATTTATTTTTGCATTTTGAACTGGTATTTCAACTTTATTTTTGACATTTTGACTTTATTGTCAAATAAATGAATAAATCTCCCTTCGTATTTTTCTTAAACCGCCCACTGATGCTGAAATTTCAACTTTATTCTCAAAATGGAAAATAAAAAAAAGTCTTGCCTGCCTCTAATAAGTTACTCTTCTCTAATATCTTACCGTCACATAAAAATAATAATCATATCCTGCTCTGAAGTGTTATTTTACACCATTTTCTCACAGTTGAGAGAATTTAAAATTTGTTATTCTTTCTTCTGATTAAGTAAAATCTGTAGAAAAACAGATTAAAATTGACTGAAGCTGTACTGTTGGTGTTTTATATGTGCCTTTTAATTATACAGAATCTTTCATAATACTTTAATTTAGTTTCATTTAACTTCCCCCAAATGATCTGATACTGAAGTTTATTTTGCCTGGAAGGTTTCTAGTTTTCATGTAGTCACAGTCTGCAGCTGATACCTTAAGAGCCACACAACAAAATTTTGCACACAGAATATGGAAAACAAAGTTTTCAAATGAATAAAATTAGTATTTATTTAGTATTAGTATTTTGACTTAAAGGGAGGAACTTCTTTGAAGAAGTTCCTCTGTAAATCAACAACTGCTAAACTCAACTCTGATGTCTGAATCTGGTCTCTATTATTTGACTTATACTCGATTACACAGCTCTTTAGGAACTAACTGAGTCTTGTTTGAAAGTTACTGTCTTAAGTCTCATCCTCGCTGTTGTGGCGGTCTGCCTGAACCACGACTGATTCAATAAAAATTGTCTTTGCTGGTTGGTCTCATGAAATAATACGCAACCTAAAAATCCAAAGTCTTAAACCTTCAGACTCTTCGTTCACCTGCCTGTGACTGATTTCACCGTGTTGCTCATATTTTTGTGTTAACCTTTTAACAGGCTGTTGCTGTAAAAACAAAATGACCCTCCATCAATTAAAGGTTAAATCTGCTGTGAGTATTTTTTGTTTCCCTCTCCTGGTGGTGACAGTAATTACACACAAACACTGTAGTGTGTTCACAACAAAAGCAAAGTGAATATTCATCATATGATACTCATGAAAGTTTGATTGCTGGATCATTTTGGGAACATTTGTAGTTATGCCAGTTACTCGTGCGATTCTGTTTATTCACCTCAAACAGGCAGCCTGCTAACAGTTAGCCAGCATCAGCCAGCAGGTACCAGAGAAGCTGGCAGGTATATCTACATGAGAGATGACAGAAATACACTCATTAACGTGGGAAAAAGAAGCGCAGAGATTTGAATAGTGCAGCGGACCTTGAGACGGGTCACCCAGCCAGACCAGCTGGACCACGATCACCACAGGAAAGAGAGTCGGGATAAGAGCTAAGCTCGTCGTTGACCCGCTTTGATTCTTCATCATCCTCCTCCTCAAACCCCCACAGAACAAATGCAGATGCAGTGGAATCTAACAAGTTTGTCTGGAGGTAAAGTTAAAGCTACCATTAGTTAGCCACACATGCTAACATTCACAGTTTAAGTTAGAGCAGATGAAGACAGAGTTTAATCCATTCATCACACATGTGATCTTGTGTTTCACGTTTTTGAGCGACAACAAAAAGGACGCCACTTTCCAGACTCATGTCTCTCCTCAGAGCCTCCTGCACACCTTCAACATGGAGAGAAATGGAAAACTTGACAGCCTTAGTTACGGTTGCTAAGGTATGATTGGATTGGATGTTTGGAGGTGGGGCTTAGCAAAAGGTTAATTATCGCTGGCTGACATGAAATGCATTACTACTGGTAAGTTAATATGGGAACGGCTCCATCAAAAACGTATTTAAAAACTCTGGTATACTGAAAAATACAGAGAGGTTTCCCTGGTCATTAAGTTTAAACAAGACAAACTCCTCCCACTGATAAAAAACTGGTTGAAACTTACAGAAAAAGCTTTACAGTGGACCTGAAGTTAATGTTTTTCTTTGTTTCATGTGTACCTCCTGTCACTCACATGTTGTTACAGTCACAGAGGATCAGCTGCAGATCCTCCAACATCCATCACACCCACATTCATCTACAACCATACTAAAGAATATTTAACCAGCTGATACATCAGAATTTGCAGAAAATTATAAGCTAGGAAGCACAAACGTGATGTTTCTGTACATATTTTATATTTTTAACTTAAAAGAGGCCAAATCATACAGAGAAAACAATCAATATTTTAAATTATAAACCTTTAAACCTTTCAAACTCTGCCTTTATAACTAATATTACAAAACATAAAGAAGATTTATGGTGACAAACTTGATGTAGAGGAAAATATATTTCCTGAGAAACACACACACATCTGTTCATGTCCTCCTCTCTGACATGCAGCCGTCTGTGGTCACGTCAGTCTGCTGGTGGGTGATGACAGGCCGCTAACATCTCTGGGCGAGAACGACTCCTCCTACCCAGAAGGCTTTGCTGCTGGGGGACGTGGAGGCTCCCCACCTGTGTGAGACAGAGGGACAGCCTGAGATAGTGAATCCACCTGTGCCACGAGCGAATAAAGACAGGGTCTGTGTGTTTATTTATTTTCCCATTTGTCACAGTGTTGTGCTGCTGCACAGCCACACAGTGTAACGTATAATCACCAAACTGTACAGTGAACAGGGTCCATCTTTTACTTTTCATACTTCAAGTATATTTCTGGAATTTACAGCATTCTGGTCAACGTAAACTGTTTGCTAAATGTGTTTTTTATTTCATAGATAATTTTAAAAATTACTGTATCAGTGCTTCATTTAATACTTTTTTTGATTTCCATACTTCTGGTGGCGCACACTAAACTACCAACTCACACAAATACACTGTGCTCGATTTTACCACCACAGAGTGCATGTCACTGCTAACTGTAGCTGCAGCGGTGGGCCAATCACACGTCACATTAAATCAAGGAAACGATGTGATTGGCTGTGAAAAAAAACATACAAAAAGTCGGGTTTTTTTAGTAGAAAAAGGATCAAATGCAGACATTGTTTGACTGGAGAAGTTTTGAATATTAATACCGGTTTATTTTTTTAAATTTATCTGAAATATGAGTTATTTTAGGACATGATTCTGTTATTCATCTACAACAGACACTAAAGTGAGTCTGAATTCCTGCTGACTGTGAGCTGAGTTCTGCTCGTTGTTTTTGTTGTGATGCTTGTGTTCACAATAAAGCGGCGAGTGATTTGAATATGACCTGAAAACATCCTGATAATGTTCCCTTTAACCTCTGCTGTGATGTGGTGCGCGACAGTGGACAACACTGCTGCATAATGAGCGTGTGCTGAACAGTCGGGGGTTTGTTTTAATCCTGCGTGCTCATGTTCGACCTCAGCACGCCGCCGCTCCGATTAGAAACATGATCACGGCCCCGTCGTCGTGTCTGTTTGACATTCAGCTGCACGACGCCGCAGGCTGACCACCACAAACACACACACACACACACACACACACAGACACACACACACACACACACACACACACACACACACACACACACACTCAGTATGTTAGCATCCAGACACTCACTCAGGGATTCACTGAATATCAAACCTCATGCTTTAAACTCAGTGATTCTACAGAAACTGTAGATTATAGATGTTAATCAGCTGCAGGCAGTTATGGAAGAAATCCTTCAATTTAATATTACAGTGTAAATATACTTACAAACAAAAGTACTACATTAAAACGTCTTTGTGAAATTTTCAGAAAAACCTTGTAATTATGACACTGGTGGCTGTAAAGTGAACTGCAGGCAGCATCCTGTTGCTTGTGCGCAGGTTTGCACCCCATGACCTGCAGCCCCAGAGCCGCATGTGGCTCTTTAACTGCTCTCCCTGTGGCTTTGGCAAAAAATGATAAAGTTTTTTTTTTGCTCTTTAATTTACATCCACTGTAAAAGTGCCAAGCTGCGGGTCTGCAGGACAGAGAGCATCACGACCCGGGCACTGGAGTCTCTGGACCTCCACAGCCGGAGCAGAGAGCACTGCAGCCCCTGGGCCTCCCGGACACTGATTTTGGGTGGTGGCAGGGGACAGACATAGCTAATGTTAGCCACGCTGGTGACAGTGATGTCACACACATAATAATGTGATAAAAAAACAAAAATAAAAACATGAAGTCGACATTCTGCTTCACAAAAACACAGTTTTCTCTGTTTTTTGTCTGACAAGTGGAGTTTCTGACGCAACCAACCAACATTCAAGTACTTATAAAAAAGAACCAGTGACGTTTGAACAAAACATTTTTTATTTTTCAAAAATGCTGGTGCTGGCTGGACACTTTTTTTCTTTAAAAAACGAGTTAAGTAACTTCCTGTGATGTTTATAGTTTATAGACATTTTACATACATTTTGTTCAGTAGATGTTGCTGTAGGTTTTTTTTGTGACGTCTGTAATGATCCAGATAATGTTTCCTCTCTGCTGATTTAACAATAACACAACAGAATCACTGGGGATGTAACTGTGACGCCGCGCAGCTGCTGTGTTTTACCGGCCAAACTGTCATCAGGAGATGTTTTCACACCTTAAAGATCCTGTTCTCACACTCACACACACTCACACACTCACAGACACACACACACACACACACATGCTGGCACCGTGCTGCTGTTAGCGGCTGCAGAGTGTCTGGGGAGGAGCGGTGGACGGACGGGTCACCCAGCGCGGTTGGCAGCTCGGCTCTGGCCTTGGCTCCACTCGCCGTCTGCGTGCACTCATGGTGTTGGCAGGTCACTCACTCACTCACACACACACACACACACACACACACACACACACACACACACACACGCACCACCACCACCATCTCTCCTGGCTGCAGATTACACACCTACATACTGGATGGGGGTGGAGACGTGGATGATGGGGGGGAAGGGAAGCCCCAACTCCCCCAACACCTCACAGACACACACACACACACACACACACACACACACACACACACACAGTCCTGATGTCAGCTGGCTGTGAAAGGCGGAGGCTGACCGCTCACTGTGATTAAGCACCAACTGGGCTCCGGCCAGCGGACTGGAGCCTCGCCATGCTGCCCCGTCGTCCTGCTCCTCCACCAGCCAACATCCTCCTCTTCATCTCCTCCTCCTCCTCCTCCTCCTCTCTGAGGACGTGTCCACGCTCAGCTGGCTGAATCTGAACCTTTTCTTCTCTGTTTCAGCCTCACGCTCACACCGTAGTTTTTCACACCCACAAACAGCTGAGGTTCTGCTCCTCAGAGCTGGTGGATGTGAAGCTGATGGTCACATGATCAGCGCTCAGGTGTGTGTAGTTGTCGTGTTTTCCAGCTGTCCTCTGTGAGGAGAACATGTCCACACAGAACCAAGTATCTCATAGAATTCAGCTTTCAAAGGCCTTTTTCAAACATCGAGCTCTGTAATTCAGACATATTTACAAAAGAAGCCCTGATGATCATATGATATTATTTTATTATTTGTTGTGTGTGTCTGTGTGTGTTTGTGTGTGTGCGTGTGTGTGTGTGTGTGTGTGTGTGTGTGTGTGTGTGTGTGTGTGTGTGTGTAGAGTTCACTGCAAAATAATTTGCAGTGGTTTGTTGGTGCATAACAATAAACACAGTATGAGAAAAATATGAATAATGATGAAACTCATCATGTAAAAAGAGTGTAAAGAGTGTGACTCTGGAGGCTGTTTTCCTCTCACTCCTCACTCAGCTCAGAGCTCTCATGGTCCAGCTGAGTGGGCGTGTCCTGAGCTGCTGGGTGAGACTGAGTCACTCTGGTGACCATTACATTAACAAAACAAAATGACTAATATCGGCCCAAGAATCATCCAAAAAGGTCAACCAGTGATGGATTCAGTCCATCGTCAGTGGACGATACATTCATCCAATCACCCAACATACATACCAGTGTTATTCTCTGTCTCTACTGTTTGGGTTGCAACATCTCAAAGCACATTTTAACTTTGCACATGGTGGCGTGTTCTTTATTCTATGACAGTTTTCCTGAAACTGTTTTCACTGTGAGGCGGAAGTGGACGCTGTGACAGATCATCTGTCAAAAAACTGTCACTCTCAGAACAAGAGGACCGCTGGAATGAGCAGCAGCAGAAGAAGATGATGTTATGTAGCACGAAAACATCGGTGCTCAGCTGCAGATGTGAGGGTCAGAGAGCATCATGACACGGCCTCAGAGCGAGGCTGCTCACGCTGCAGTCCCCGGGACAGAGAGCTCTCCAGCTCACTGTCCTGTCAGACACACCGAACATTAACCACACAGGTGACAGTGATGTCACACACGTAGTATAATCTTGATTTATTTTTTAATATGAAACGATAGAATAACATTTGATGCAAAAAACCAACATTCAAGTGCTTATAAAAAAAAATGCTAGAACAAAACTTGTTATTATCAGAAAACTGAATATTCTGTGGGCTTTGAAAAATCTGTGAATTTTGTCAAAAATTCTGGTGCTGACTGGCAACTTTTTAAAAAACACTGGAGGCAAAAGAGTTAGCATTATATCACCCTGCTCATGGTATCACAGTATATTGAATATTAATTGAATATTCATGCCAATACACTCTACCATAAACCATCATAACTCATAACTTGATGATGTTGTTTCTTTTGGGAGGACCAACTCTCTGTAATCAAACCAGAATTATCCTCAACATTCATCCAGTGTAGAAATCAAAGCTTCCTCCTGACAACCAGAGTCACTGATCAAATATTCAATCAATATACGATCAATCAACATGCATCAGATCAGATCAGAGGTGAAACCACGCTGACATGTTTAATAAAAGTCAGCTGAGAGAGAGAAAGATGGCCTCCTGTTCAAAGCAGAGTCACACACACATACACACACACACACACACACACACACACACACACACACACACACACACACACACACACACACACAGTCTCTCTCTGGCTGATGATGCATGAAGTCCGGACTGTAGCCAGCTCCTCTCCAGCCTCGGCGGGCTAATCTGAAGCTACTGCTCGCCTGCTGCTTCACTGAGCGTGTTCTGTGGGACACACGCTATCCAGCCCGCCTCGCCCAGCCTGTAGCCTCCAGTCCATCCATCCATCCATCCATCCATCCATCCATCCATCCATCCATGCAGGCCAGGTTGGCCTGAGCCCACACCGCCTCCAACATGCAGGATGGCACAGTTTCAGCAGGACCCCCGGGGACGGATGGAGAACGTGGTGTGGGCACGTCACGTCAGAAGGAGTTTGTGGTGAAGCGTTGTTGATACTGTCGTGAGACGGATGAGTGAATCGAGGAGGAGGTGACACAAAGGTGATGAAAGGTTCACTCACAAGAAGACAGTTTTTAATACAAAGAAATTTACCTCCGAACATTTTACAAATCATCCATCAGATGTTTAATTGATTTAAGGTGCAAAAGGGCATAAACTTCCTCTTGGGCCCCCTGTTAGAGACTGTGTGCCACATAATGAGCGAATAATGTCTGACGTCTTTGAGCTGATCATCGTTACATCTTTTATGGCACTTTTTTGTCTAATCATGTCTTTCTCATCTTGTTATGTCTTTTTTTGTTACGTCTTGTATTTCAGTTGTTGGTTATGTCCAGAGCAGTGTCAACAAAATTATTAGTGAAATTGATCAGGGTTTGTCGTTTGTTTGTCCTCTTTTGCATAATTTTCAGTATATAACACAAGAAGTGTTAGAAAGTAATCTGTGATAGAGAGTTTATTTTCTATTTTAGTTAATTTACTTTTTTACTTCAAAGAAAATAAAAGAATATAACAAACTACTCATTACATATTTTAAGAGTGAGAAAAGCGAGACTTCTTGTCATCTGAGATATGAGACTGAAGAACAGAAACCTGTCTGCTGCAAAAAAGAATCACATTCATTATCCTTTTCACAAAGCATGATTTTACTTTTTTCTGTCCTCTAAATTCATCAGTGCAGTGTTTTTCCACAGCTGAAGTTTCATATTTCGGAGTGTCCTTGAATGCACCAGTAGGAAGAGTTTTCCTGATGAATCCAATGTTGTCACAATGTCGGATATGTGATAGATTTATTTTTTTATGTATATTTTTGGTGAGTAAGTAAGCTCATTGAGTCTTGAAAACTGTTATTTAAAATGTCCTTAAAAAGAGACAGTGACAGGGAAACATTTCATTAATATTAGTCCAAGACTATAAATGTAAAAGTGCCCTGTAAGAATAAAATCCTGTGGAAAGAAAAGGGTTAAAAATGTAAAAGTCCTATAAGAGGAGTTAAAATGCTTTAAAACAATCAATATAGGTCTTAAAAGAAAAACAGTTAAAAAGGTGTAAATATACTTACTTGTAAGGAGTTAACCTATGACTTGTTGATCCTGTAAGATGAGAAATCTGTGATCAATTAGTCACATCTGCAAGGTTCTAAATATACCTACCTTAACTTGTTGATCCTTTTAGATTCGAAATCGGTGATCGATTAGTAGTGTCTGCAAAACTCCGAAAGGGGGAGCTCTCGCCACGATGCCTCATTCTCAGTCCTGCTGAAAGAGAGGAAGCTTCGTGTCTGAGTCTCATTATTAATATCTCCCCTTTTCAGGTAAAAATGAGTATAAATTCTCTTTAACTGTGAGATATGTTTGCTGGCATGTTTTGCTCATGTTCTGTTAGCCTCTTTAGTCAAGTTTGAGTGTGTTAAAAACCTTGTTTATATCGTTTTGACTGTTAATTGATACTTCCGACAGCAAGCTAATTCCCGTTTCTGCGGTAGCTAGCATAGAAAGACACGTGATTAGTTCAACCGTAACATATATTGTGTGCTGTATGGTTGTACACGACTTAGTGAGATACACATTTAGAGCATTCAGGTTGCTAGTGTTAAAGTGTGTTGATAATTTTTAATCTGTTTATGTGTGTTTTAGAAATAATATGCACTCATTGTTTAAGTGTGTAAATGTGAACAGCACAGAAAAGTAACAGGCACACTACTGCAGATGTTTTATAGGATATTTATTTTATTATTTGCAATAGAGTGAAATTTTACATTGTAAGCTTGTTTATTGAATTATAGGCTTTTCATAAATACTTATATTTAGTTTTTCCTGTTAAAGAGAAAATAAAACAATGTTGTTATACTTACCTGTTCGCTACCTGGAAGGAAAAAAATTAGATTAGAAAAATGAGTTTGTAACAGTTGTAAACATGTAAAGAAAATGAATTCTGTTATGTGTTACATTTAAAGAAACGTTGTAAATATTTTTTTGAAAATAATACAATTCTCAGTCCTGCTGAAAGAGAGGAAGCTTCGTGTCTGAGTCTCATTATTAATATCTCCCCTTTTCAGGGAGTAACATTTTGGAGGCACCGCTGGGATTGAAGGTGACTAGGGCCAGCTGTCTCAGATAGACGTCCCAGATCACCCTTCAGCCCCTCATATCCACAGCCTGGGTGGACAAGAACGTGTGACGGTCCAACAACTGCATGGAGAGCGCCGCAAGCAATCTGAGGTCAACCACTGGTGCCAGGAGAGCTGCGTTGTCTGTTCTGCAAAGAGAGGATCCTGCACCACGCTGCCATTGTCCACGGGTCCCCGACGGACATCCTAAATCATCCTTCAGCCATTCATATCTACAGCCTGGGTGGACAAGAACAGGTGGTGGTTCAACAACTGCGTGGAGAGACCTGCACGCCATCTGAGGTTAACCGCTGGTGCCAGGAGAGCTGCATTGTCTGTTCTACAAGGATAAGGTCCCACACCACACTGCCACTGTCAACGGGTCAGAGACTGAAATGGAATCTTCACAGCTGGAAGACTTGAAGCTAGAAGTTTGTGGTGCCCTGTACACATTGACACAAGAAGACTTGATACAAGCTTGTGATTTCTTAACTATTGCTGGGTTAAGGCTTGAAAAGGTATCCGGCAAAAACCGCTCCTCCCTTATCTTGCATATCATAAGCTATCTAGAGAGAGAACAGTTAAGTGATCTTGAGGATGGAGGTATGGCAGAGCTACTGATGTTGAAAGACAAAATTGTCGAGTTGCAACAGGCTGCTCAAAATAGTGCAGTAGAACAAGTAGCTTCAGAACTAAAACAGACAGCTGTAATACAAGAAGAGGTTGTTCAGCCATCAGAATCAGAGCGGCTGCAAAAAGAGATAGAAACATTACAAGCAGCTTTAGTGCTATCACTACAGGAGAAGTCAAACCAAACAAGTGGGGCTAAAAATCCAGTTCCTGTGGATGTTAATAGTGCTAAACAGGATGATATTACTGCTCAACAAATCCCCCAACCCCGTGTCTCACTACAGTGGAGCAGAGAATTCAAAATATCAGGCCAGATTGGTGAGCCAGGCCAAAAAGACAAACTTAGTTTCTCAAGTCTTGCACACCAAATTGAACAGGGCATCAATAAGGGAGTTCCTGAAATAGAAATAGTTGATGCAGTGATAAGGGCAATAGCACCAGGCCTACAACTACGCAGTTACTTGGAAGGCAAAATCAATCTCACTTTACCTACCTTAAGAAGGATCCTGAGGTCCCATTTCCAAGAAAAAGGTGCAACAGAACTGTACAAACAACTTACCTCAGAGGTCCAAAGTAGTAAGGAAACGCCACAGAGCTTCCTGATTCGTGCCTTAGATTTGAGACAAAAAATACTTTTTGCCTCCCAGGAAGCAGAATCTGGTCTGAGATATGATCCTGTCCTTGTACAGAGCATGTTCCTTCATACTGTTCTAACAGGCCTGCTAAATGATAGCATTAGAAGTGACCTTCAGCCATACTTACAACAAACAAATGTAAGTGATGAGCTCCTCCTTGAGAAACTCAACATTGCCTGTGCAAATGAAACAGAGAGACAAAATAAAAAGAAATTACTTACTCAACAGCGACCAACCACTGTACATGCAGTGCAGTCAACCGACACACCTGCAGAAAAAAAGAAAAAAGACCAAAATGTGGAACACAACAGTAGAACCCAGCCTGATTTACTAAGTGAACTGAGAGAAATGCGCTCTGACATGGCATTATTAAAAAATCTGAGTGCTGAAGTTGCAGAGATCAGAGAGTCAATTAAACAGCCTAACCCAGCACAGTCACAATACCTGGCCTCGCCTGTAATGCAGGAATGCATCCTCCCTCCTCAGTCCCAGTATCCGCCACAAAACTGTTGGCCTCCCCCAGGACCAGGACGAAGAGGAGATAGAGCCCAATATCAACAAAGGTTCGCACCACAGCGCTATTATCCTGCTCCCAGTCATACCCGTCTGAGAAAGTGTATTGGCTGCCAGCAAAGTGGACATGAATATTGTACCCATTGCTACAGATGTGGCAGCAGTGAGCACTTCTTAGCAGGCTGCAGAGCGAGAGGAACTAGACAAGACAGAGGGGGTCCTTTAAACGGAACAGGGTTACCCCCACGGGACAGGGAGTAACCAGTGACAGCAAAAAGTCCCACCAGCATTGCTCCTACTGTGGTGTCACTGGGAAAAACAAAAGGCTCAGAAGATGTGCATGCTGCAAAAGAGACACTTACTGTTCTAAAACCTGTCAAGTTGAACACTGGCCAAAACATAAAAAACAGTGTAAGCAGTGCACCAACCCCCAAGCAAACCAGTGCTCTCACACAAAGACAAATCCAACCACCACCAAGAAAAAGGACAGCCAACCTCACCTTGTTGATCTGGTAGGGAAACGATGTCTTATTGAGTGCTACATACAAGGCCACAGAACTCAAGCATTATGGGATACTGGCTCCCAAGTGTGCATTGTTGATGAAAAGTGGAAAAAGAAACATCTGCCACATGAGAAGTTAAGAGATGTCTCAGAGTTACTCGATGCACCCAATGATCTTCAAGTCACAGCTGCTAACGGGCAGAACATGCCTTACAAGGGCTACATTGAGGTCACTTTTGGACTAGCAGCTGAGGGAACCGACCCCAAAGAACTTGTTGTCCCCATGCTTGTGATCAAAGGTCGGCGTCTCTCACAGCCCATCTTAGGTTTTAATGTTATTGAGCAAATCATAAAATCCCGCAGCCCAGAACAACTGGATGCTACAAGACGAGAACAGTTACATGAGACATTAAGAGAAGCTTTCCCCAGCCTCGAGAAAAATAATGTCACAGCCTTCATCGATCTGGTGAATACTGATCAGTCGTGTGACTATATTGTGAAAACAACAAAAGAGAAAGTCATTGTGCCCAAACACACCTCTGTTCAGATTGACTGTAAGGTGCAGACATTGCCACCAAAGAAAGACATGACACTTCTTTTTGAGCCTGATATTAATCCTCAGTGGGCCGAAGGTCTTGAGTTTTGTGAGACATTGGTAAAGCTCAGACATGGTGTCTCACCTTATATTGTTCTCGATGTCCAAAATCCAACTGATCATGATATTGAGCTGTCAGGAAAAACTATTGTGGGCACCCTACAGCAAGTCCAAGCTGTGTATCCAGCCACCATCTTGGAGAAACCCAATACTCCACACCAAGTGTCAGTGAATCAAGTGAACACAGAGTGTGAGCAGATGAGTGACACTCTATGGGATCCACCAATAAACCTGAGCCATCTGAGTGAACCTGAAAGAGTAGTGGCACAGGACATGCTTCGTGAAGAATGTTCCTCCTTTTCCAAATCAGACGACGACATTGGATGTATTGAAAAGTTAAAGTTGAACATATCCTTGAAAGACATGGATCCTGTTGCACGTACTTACCTGTCAGTGCCAAAGCCACTGTATAAAGAAATGAAAGACTACCTGCACAACCTTATTGCACAAGGATGGGTGAAGAAATCCAACTCACCTTATGCCTCCCCAGTTGTCTGTGTAAGGAAGAAGGATGGTAGCCTGCGTCTTTGTATAGACTACCGAGAACTAAACAAAAAGACTCACCCTGACAGGCAACCAATCCCACGGGTGCAGGACATTCTTGACAGTCTTGGTGGCAACTCATGGTTTTCATTATTAGACCAGGGAAAGGCCTACCATCAGGGCTTTATGGACGAAGACAGTAGGCCTTTGACTGCATTTGTGACTCCATGGGGCCTCTATGAATGGATAAGGATCCCATTTGGGCTTATGAACGCACCTGCAGCCTTCCAGCGCTGTATGGAGGAGTGTCTGGAGGAAGTGCGAGACAACATCTGTGTGCCCTACCTGGATGATACACTAGTGTACAGTCAGTCATTTGAGGACCATGTGAGCCATGTCAGGAGAGTACTCCAGCTGCTAAGGCGATATGGGATCAAACTCAAACCCAGCAAGTGTGAGCTATTCAAACGTGAGGTTCGCTATTTAGGAAGGATTGTTTCAGCTGAAGGTAGCAAAATTGATCCAGCTGATACCATTGCTGTACGAGCCTTGAAAGATAAGAGACCAAGAAATGTAGGAGAATTACGAGCTGTCATGGGCTTGTTAAGTTATTACAGGCAATACATAAAGGATTTCTCCCGCATTGCAGGACCACTGTATGACCTGCTGAAAGGGACAACAGAAGAAGATGATATACAGCAAAACAGGATAAACAAAAAGCGAGTTACAGGAAAGAGAAAAGGAGTACCGTCACACAAGCCAATTGTGTGGACTGAGGAACATCAACGCATCCTGGAGCGGCTAATAGACTGCCTGGTTGAGCCACCAGTTCTAGGGTTCCCAGACTTCTCACAACCATTTGTTCTCCACACAGATGCCTCAAATCAAGGCCTCGGGGCAGTCCTTTACCAACGACAAGACAATAAGCTCCGTGTAATAGCCTATGGTTCCCGAACACTGAGCGCAGCTGAACGAAATTACCATCTCCATTCAGGGAAATTGGAATTTCTTGCCTTAAAGTGGGCAGTCACAGAAAAATTTAGAGACTACCTGTACTATGCGCCTACTTTCACAGTGTTCAGTGATAATAACCCGCTTACATATGTCCTGTCAAGTGCCAAGCTCAATGCAACTGGATTCAGATGGGTAGCAGAGCTTGCAGACTTTCACTTTACCATCCGGTACCGTCCAGGTAAAGAAAATGTGGACGCTGACAGTCTGTCCAGAATGCCTGTAAATATTGAAGATATAATGAATCAATGTACTGAAGAGCTGCCATCAGACTGTGTGGCAGCAACAACCCAAGCTGTTGAGACCCAAGACAACAGTTCACTGTGGGTCTGTCCATTACTTACCTCTCCCAGATGTACAGAAGTGGGAGCAGAGACACACAAACCATTCTCAGCTGCTGAGATTCAAAAGACACAGCAAGATGACAAAAATATTGGCCCAGTAATGCAGTGCAAAATGAGAAACAATAAGCCATCAGGACAGGAACTGAGTGCCTTAAGTATGCAAAGTAAGTGTCTACTACGTGAGTGGGAAAGACTCCACATAGGTGAAGATGGCATTCTCCGCAGAAAAACAGCAAGCAAAACACAGCTTGTCTTGCCAGAGAGGCACAAGTCAATGGTGCTGAAAGAGTTACATGATGAAATGGGCCACCAGGGCATTGATCGAACAACATCACTGATCAGAGATAGGTTCTTTTGGCCTTATATGCAAAAAGAAATTGAACATTATGTGACCAGAACATGTGCCTGCTTGAAACAAAAGACACCATACAAAGAAACCCGAGCACCTTTGACCAATATTGTCACTACACAACCATTTGAAATAGTGTCAATAGATTTTCTTCATTTGGACAAATGTAGAGGCGGATACGAGTACATATTAGTAATTGTTGATCACTTTACTCGTTTCGCACAGGCTTATGCCACCACCTCTAAGTCTGCCAAGACAGTTGCCGATCGCATATTCAATGATTATGCCCTGAAGTTTGGACTGCCAACTCGGATACACCACGATCAAGGTGGTGAGTTCGAGAACCAGCTCTTTGCCCAGCTGAAAAAGAACTGTGGTGTTTTAGGGTCACGAACAACACCCTACCACCCGCAAGGGAATGGACAAGTCGAACGTTTTAATCGGACACTGATACAGATGCTAAAGACACTTACGGATAAACAGAAGACAAACTGGAAAGAATCCTTGAACAAGTTAATCTATGCATATAACTCCACAAGATGTGAAGTAACAGGTTTCTCCCCTTTTTACCTGTTATTTGGAAGGTCCCCAAGGTTGCCTATTGATCTCCTATTTGGCCTCACCTCAGAGACAGGAAGTGCTGATCATCGAACATACATGGAGAAATGGAAAAAAGAAATGCAGGAAGCATATGAAATCGTACAAGAGAACGCAAAGAAGTCAGCAGAGAGAGGCAAAAGACACTATGATGGAAAAGTGAGAAGCTCAGTGCTGTACCCCGGCGATCGTGTCCTTGTTAAAAATCTGACACCTAGGGGGGGCACTGGAAAGCTTCGCAATCACTGGGAAGAAATGATCCATGTCGTCACCCGTCAGGTTGGGAAAGACATCCCAGTATATGAAGTCAAACCCGAGCAGGGAAGAGGAAGGTCAAGAATCATGCATCGTAACCTGTTACTACCGTGTGATCACTTACCTTTGGAAATTCAGCCCAAAGCAACATCCAAACAAAAGAAAGGAATGACACAAGCAGCTACTGAAAACGCAGATCAAGAAGGAGAAGAGGATGAGGAGGAATATGGGTACTTTTACCGGCCAGTGGTACATCCTCAAATACCCATTGCAGATCAGGACATTGAGCATGCTGACACACAGGATGATGGTGATCAAGAGACACCCATGTTGAGCACTGATGCACCTGTTTTGGAAGAAAGGCCCTCAACACAAAACACAAATGAGCCTGAGGCACAGTTTGAAAATGTGCTGCAAGAAGAGGATAATCAAAATGAGGATGTGCAACCAGCTGAAGACTCACTGGATGAGATTCCAATATCTCCACAGCCAGATTCAGGGGAAGTTGAGGAGCAAGGACATGACTTACCAAGGAGAGAAAGGCGAGCTCCTAAGATCTTCACTTATGACCAACTTGGGACTCCAGCATGCTATAGTACAGCACGAGCAAATAAAATGTATTACCATTATCAGCCCATGCTTTATAGACAAGCCCAGCCAGCAGGGATGTGGGCAAGGCCATCTCAAGTTTACCAGCCCCTATTCATACAGGCATGAGAGACATAAAACAAATGTGAACTGTCAGGTACAGAAATAGACTTTTAAACTGAAAATCACCTGATTTAGAGCAATACTGTAAGGTTATGTCTTCTCTATCTTCATCGTTATGCTAAAACAACCGATACTTAGCTATCACCCCCAAAACACAGTTGAAATAACTAGAATCTGCCAGGTCAAAAGCCTTGGTCCACAAGTTCAGTGATGTCGGGACGACATCTAATTTTGCAGGGGAGTGTGTGATAGATTTATTTTTTTATGTATATTTTTGGTGAGTAAGTAAGCTCATTGAGTCTTGAAAACTGTTATTTAAAATGTCCTTAAAAAGAGACAGTGACAGGGAAACATTTCATTAATATTAGTCCAAGACTATAAATGTAAAAGTGCCCTGTAAGAATAAAATCCTGTGGAAAGAAAAGGGTTAAAAATGTAAAAGTCCTATAAGAGGAGTTAAAATGCTTTAAAACAATCAATATAGGTCTTAAAAGAAAAACAGTTAAAAAGGTGTAAATATACTTACTTGTAAGGAGTTAACCTATGACTTGTTGATCCTGTAAGATGAGAAATCTGTGATCAATTAGTCACATCTGCAAGGTTCTAAATATACCTACCTTAACTTGTTGATCCTTTTAGATTCGAAATCGGTGATCGATTAGTAGTGTCTGCAAAACTCCGAAAGGGGGAGCTCTCGCCACGATGCCTCATTCTCAGTCCTGCTGAAAGAGAGGAAGCTTCGTGTCTGAGTCTCATTATTAATATCTCCCCTTTTCAGGTAAAAATGAGTATAAATTCTCTTTAACTGTGAGATATGTTTGCTGGCATGTTTTGCTCATGTTCTGTTAGCCTCTTTAGTCAAGTTTGAGTGTGTTAAAAACCTTGTTTATATCGTTTTGACTGTTAATTGATACTTCCGACAGCAAGCTAATTCCCGTTTCTGCGGTAGCTAGCATAGAAAGACACGTGATTAGTTCAACCGTAACATATATTGTGTGCTGTATGGTTGTACACGACTTAGTGAGATACACATTTAGAGCATTCAGGTTGCTAGTGTTAAAGTGTGTTGATAATTTTTAATCTGTTTATGTGTGTTTTAGAAATAATATGCACTCATTGTTTAAGTGTGTAAATGTGAACAGCACAGAAAAGTAACAGGCACACTACTGCAGATGTTTTATAGGATATTTATTTTATTATTTGCAATAGAGTGAAATTTTACATTGTAAGCTTGTTTATTGAATTATAGGCTTTTCATAAATACTTATATTTAGTTTTTCCTGTTAAAGAGAAAATAAAACAATGTTGTTATACTTACCTGTTCGCTACCTGGAAGGAAAAAAATTAGATTAGAAAAATGAGTTTGTAACAGTTGTAAACATGTAAAGAAAATGAATTCTGTTATGTGTTACATTTAAAGAAACGTTGTAAATATTTTTTTGAAAATAATACAATTCTCAGTCCTGCTGAAAGAGAGGAAGCTTCGTGTCTGAGTCTCATTATTAATATCTCCCCTTTTCAGGGAGTAACAGATACTCGTGTTAAACGATTCCAAAGCGTCAAATAATGAGGTTCATGCATTTGAAAGTGAGCCCTGCAGGCTGTTTTGGAGGCTCTGCACGCTGTGTTTTAGTCTTTTTTTTTAACAGTGTAGTCCCATTGACGTTAATGCGTGCCAGACTTACTTATATGGTCATACCCAAGCATATGCTCTAGGCCCCGCCCCCTCCCCCCACTCTGCTTCAGAAGTTATATCGCTGTGCGCTGCTCCGCTGTTTTCAACGATTTCAGTGTTAGCACGTTGAGCAACGGCTCCCAGAAAATGTTTGTTCTGGTGTGAGGAAAAGTTAACTTTGTTTATCTTTCCTAAAGAGGCGAGCACCAGGCAGAAGTGGATAGAGTTGCTTTTCAAAAGTTGACATTTTCAAAAGAGAAATTCAGTTTCATAAAGTTCGCTGTTTACTCCTGCACCGGCAAAATGAGGAGGTGGGGCTCAGCAGCGCTCGCCAGCCCTTCAGACGTCCTCGGGAGTGTGACCAATCACAGCGGAGTGGGCTCGGCGGGAGGCGTACATGGAGGAGGGCCGGGGGGTGGAGTAAATTACACAGACGGTTTTCGCGAGATGCAGAAAATACAAGGAAGCGATGCAACGAGAGGCACAGCGTCCTGAAGATCTACAAAGCTTTCTGTGCAGGCGATCGTGTGTCGCTGCTCTATAGGAGTCAAAATCAAAGACCTGAAAATGAGGATAAAAGGTCCTCTTTAAGGATTGTGCAGCAGGATCCCTTCAGGTCTCATATCAGATCAGGAGTTTTGGCCTCTCGTTGAGAATCAGCAGGTCTTTGAGGCTGCAGGACGCTCTCACAACCCAGCACCACTTTAATATCGTGTGTTTGGTTGTGTGCCCAGGTTATCCTCCACGTGTCTTCTGCAGCCTGCCAAGGGCCCCTGGAGGCCCCTGACGGCTCCTGTTAGCTCACTGCCTCTCACTAATGGCCCCCGTTCACATATTAATCAGATCCATGGACTCCACCAGCGTTTATCGGCTGATGAGAGGGGTTGTTGTTGTGTGCGTGTGTGATGTGATAGGAGAGGTCAGAGGTCATCATCAGTAACAGAGGAAGAGGATGAGAGGCCGGCGGTCCTCGCGGCAGTGAACGCACCGTCGAGCCGCTTCCTCATTTCATGTGGAAAAACCAACTAATTACGTGGAAATATGATAATGTATAACGCTGGGGGAGCCGCCCGCCCAGCGCCGCTCATTACCCAGACTCCCCTGCTCCTTCCCCTCCACTCTCCCTCTCCTGGTATTTCTCCCAGGGAGTCTCGCCCTTTCACGACTGGAGAAACATTAGCGGCCAGTCCGGCTTGTTTTGCATCAAAACGACGCCTCATTTGCATAATCTGAGGATGAGCTCCTCCCTCCTCATCGCTGCCAGGGAAGGTCAGACCCCCCCACCCCCCCACCAATTTACCCCACAAACCCTCGCTGTCCTCCTCAGGAGGTGATACCCCCACCGCCTCCTCCTCCTCCTCCTCTCTTCATCATCTCGTCCATCCAGTCGTCTAATTCCAGCTTCAGTCCTCCTCCTCACCTGATCCTGCCGGCCAGGCTTCAGGCCAGTGTGTGTGTGTCTGTGTGTGTGTGATCCATTTCCCCTCGTTGACCCCGCCCGCCGCCCCGACATCGCTGCATCCTCTCCTCGGGGAGGAGGGTGTCAGTCAGTCAGTGGGTGTGACGGATTGAAGCTGACAGGTTCCCAGTGTGACTCTGAGCCTCCACTGGTCACCAGTATGACTCTTTAATGGGACTAATGGGCCTGAGCCTAACTAATTACAAATACTCACCTCACTGTAATTCAGTAGTTTTTTTGGGGTACTTGGATTTTGAAGCCAGTACTCATACTTAAGTACACTATGTAATCTACTTAGTTACTTGCAAAATCATAATTGAGTACTGGGTACAGTTTGAATTAATATTCAAACCTTTTCTTTTTTCAGTGGCGTCTTTTGTCCGAGCACTTTTTCATGTGTCCTCTCTGAGCATTTCAAGTCGAAAATCTCTGAACTTGTCAGGTAGCTGCTGGTGTCGCTGAGCCTGTCGCTGAGGCAACAAATCACATATCAGATGGGGACTTGTCACCCTGTTAACCAAGAAAATAGAGAAGAGTCTACCTTCCTGTTGGGGCTTGCACACCAGTGCTTCTGGCTGCACTGAGTCAAACCGAGCCACACTGATTGCATTTCCATCCCTGCTTTTAGAGCACGGAGCTGCTCCACGCCGCAAGATGGAGCCAGTCTGGAGTGCGGCCAAAGCGAACCCATGCACCGTAAAAATGAAAAACTTGAGCCCAACTCAAATTCTTAAGTTTTGAAAAGGTTTTACCAACTACTGAACTTTTGTTGAGATAATTTACTTCTTTTTTTTTTTCCGCAATATTACCCAATCAGCAGCGACATCTCAGCGACGTTGCAGTGCAGGACGACACATCGTTTCTTTTTAAATAAAGTTTTGCCAGGGCTGAATGTGGTCCAACCGTTTGATGACTCTTTTTAAATGTGCATACTTTTCTTTTGTATGTAGCCTACAATTAATTTTTGAAGGTTAATTTAGCCTAAATGATAAATTAGTGGGCGATGAACACAGCCTGAGGACAGATGTGCAATGGAGGAACAATTTCCTTCAGAGGACTTAAAGAAGCTTTATATTAGTGTGTCACTCTGTGATGGTGTCAGATAATCAGGATCCTTCTCATCAGAAATCTGCTGATTCTTCAGACAGGAAGTGGAAACCTGCAGTCTACATGCATTCTTGTTTTTTTGTCTCTCAGTGTTTGAGCTGGTACATTTGTACACACGGGCTCTGAGCAGGCAGTAATGATGGAGGAATATTCAGCATTTCACTCTGAATCTCTTAATAAAGACGTCCTCCTCTCTCAGCCTCTCACTGGGGGAGGAAGAGAAGGAAGGAGGGGGAGAGGACGCTGCCGCCTGTGGACGCCGCTCTGGCTGTTCGTGGGCCTGTGCCACCGAGCTGAACGGGTGCCACGAGGCTGGCAGCGGCCCGCCGCTCTGATTCTGCTGCCAACAGAGCGCCGGTGGAGAGGCTTCAGTGGACGCTCCAAAGCTGAGCCGCTTTAATCTCTCACTTTACTGGTGGCTGCAAGGAGGCTGCTGAAACCCTGAGCTTCGACTGGAAGGCTGTCGGCTGCTTACCTGATAATTACTGAACTCCAGAAAACTGTCGTTCAAAGCGCCGCCGCCGCAGCTCTCACTTTCTCAGCCAACAGATCTGTTAGAAGGTGTCGGCCGCCAGCAGAGGAAGGCCTGCAGTGGTCCAACGAACACGCGGCTCCACCTCTGCAGCTTCAACACCCAGAGAATCCACCACTCCATGAACACGAGCACAAAATGTCCTCCAAGTTCAGGGCCAACAAAGTAACTCAGTCAAAAAGAGGATTCTTCTTCTTCTTCTTCTTTCTTTCCTGCCTCCGCTCCTCAGCACAGGCCGTTCCAGGATTTAATTATGGGTCAGTGAGGAAGGGAAATTAATTTCAGGCGGTGGAGGAGTCACGGCGTCAGGCTGACAAGGACCCCGGGGCCGAGGAGGTGGGCACGGGGCCAAACGCCGTGGCAAAGTCTAAAGTCACCACGCAAAGGGTAGCAGTCAGAAGTGATCAGAGAGCGCCGGACAGTCGACTGGAAGTCAGTCAGAGCCGCAGCGACGTTTCTGGCACCGAAGTCTCCGAATTAACCTAAATCCAGAGTGACAGACGCGCCTCAACTTCACCAGAACTTTCTTCATGTGACCTCCTGCTGCTGAGGTCACAGCAGAGAGGAGGAGGAGGAGGAGGAGGAGGAGGAGGAGGAGGAGGAGGAGGGTTATTTTTCTGTTTCTTTTATGACTTTTAAACATCTCGACAAAAACGCTTACATGTTCAGAGTCGCAGTGACGCCACTTTCAGTCCAAAACAAGTGTTTGTGTGAGAGTTAAGGTGGAATTAACAGATAAAATGCAAAACACATCTTTTCTTTTTTCATCTGTCTCAAGTCTAAGTCAAGTCTTTAATTAATTTGAATATTTTTTTAATTTTAGTCTCAAGTCCTCACATTTGTGACTGAACTCTGACTTAAATCACGTCATTGACTCAAGTCCCCCAAATCTGATAACAGTGTTGTGGAAGTGGACATTATACTGAATTTGTCATGTGACACGCTGTGCTGCAGGTAATTCCACCTCCCTCGATGTTTGATCGTCTTTATTCGATCATCCAGCTGTTATTTGAATTCTCAACTTTTTACATTTACACTGAGTGAAATTTGAATCTTAAAATTCAATCAGAAATTTAGAATATATTTAATTTCCTCATGCATCAAACACACAAATAGAGAAATAAATTAAAACCATGATCTCTTATCCTGATACAGTTCGTTTCATGTAAGAGATGATTATTCTCTGGTGCTCAGCTAATTGTGTGGAAATCTGTGGAGCAGATTTTGGTATTTCTTGTGAGGAACAGTCAGGGGACACAAACTTTAATGATAGTTTTTGAGAAATCTGGATGAATCAGCTCGGTTCTAGTTCTAGTTTGATCAGGGTTTCTTCCTTCCTTCCTGCTCTCCCTGCTCAGTGTAGACTGTTTGTTTTCCTCCCTGAGCAGCGTTCAGAGCTTCAGATCAGCGTTCAGAGAGTCTCCTCAGAGTCTGAGTGTTTAAACACATGTTGTCAGAAAACCACAGAGAGCAGCGGCAGCGGCAGCAGCTCGGTCTGTGGAGGGTCTGATGATCGCTGGGAAAACCATCCAGGAGGAAGGAAATCTGCTGCACAGAACAACACTGAAGATGTTCTGTCTCTTCTCACATTTCTCTTCTTCATTTCTTTCTTTTTTCTTCTTATTCAGTCTGATGTGATAAGAACTTATGTACTGGACTTCACACAGTGAAATAACAGAGATAAGGATCCGTCCCTCTCTCTCCCCACTGATTGGATGAGGTCAGAGAGATGTCGCTCTTCATCATGTCAGCGCAGCGGTCGATCAGGAATGTGTTGAGGCGTTTAACTCGGCTGTTTGTTTTTCTTGTTTTGTGCCTCGATCCAACTGTTGCCGTCAGTTACGTCTCTGAAGACAAAAGGATGATTCATGTGGAATCACTGACATTTTCTTTGAAATGAACCCTCAGCTTCTCTCCTCCAGACCAGCACTGATCCAAACCAGTCGATCTTTTACACTTCACAGAACCCGTAAAATCATCTCGTAATCTACACACACTAAACACAACGCTGATTATTGAAGCCGTCCTGCACATGACATTAATGGCTGTTTTCTTGCTCTGCTGATGATTAATTGGACTGTTTTAACCCTTAAACGTTGCCCATTCCTCACATTTCAATTTAAACCTAAGTTGAAAAGTTGAAGCAGTGGTATGATGTAACTAAGTACATTTACTCAAATACCGTACTCAAGTATTTTGATATGGTATGTTCAAGTTATGTGACTTAATATTTCTACTCCACATATTGTACTTTTTACTTCACTGTATCTGACAGGTGTGGTTACTTCCCTGTTAGTAGTGCAGAGCAGTTAGTTTTGGAAGTACTGTGCAGAAGACCACATACTTCCAACACAGATAATCGGTCTGCGCTGCCATGTGCACCAGCTGTGGAGTGTTAGTACTTATTTTCAGGTGTAATGTCACTTTATACTGTGCAATGTTTCACACAGGTTCATTTTTAATTTCAGTGTGCTGTGTTGAATAATTTAATCAGGTGTATTTTCAAGTGTGCAATGTCAGTATTATCTAAGGTCTGTTATTTCTGTATAAAAGATATAACAAGACAACATAGAAACATAAAAATATCCTTCAGTGGCCGACTTTTTACTTTTGTTCAAAGGTAGAAAGTAAAAGTAAAAAATTAAATAAATACAGATACCTGAAAAATCTACTTAAGTACAATAACAAAGTATTTGTACTTCATTATGTCCCACCTCTTTTTTCAACACAAGACATTCATAAGCACTTCTGACCACTGACATGTATAAAACATCTGGATGTCCCTCTGGTGGCTGGCTGCAGTATAGGTCATAAGCTCCGCCCCCTCAATGTTAGCAAATGGGCCAAAATCAAAACATGTCAGATAAATGTTTCCTAAAGATGGTTTCTGTCATTTTAGGTAGTTCTCCTCACACTGATATTTGTTCAAGTGTTGATTCTTCTCATCTGTTTAGTTCTAATTAGTTATTTGATGATATAAAAACAGGTTTTCATGTAATTTTGAATTCATTTTTGAACAGTTGGAGGAAATTACAGTGTCTGCTACAGAGGCCATGTTTGTTTACATTTTTGTCAGTTCCTGGCACCTCCTCCCTGGTGACATCATGCAGGTCATAAAAGATGGCCAGCTGTGATTGGTTGGGGACCAGAGTGTAGTCCGTTCCCTCTTTGGGCTGATTTTTGACTCTTTAATCTCTTAAAATGACAGTTTCTGTAGTCTGAAGCTGAGGGGAAGTTGTGGAGCAGTTTTCTGTTAATGTTGTTTGAGACGAATCTGCTAAATCTTCTTTTACTGCTGCTTCTTCCATTAAACAGGATTTCTTTTTCCTACATTCCAACCTGTGGAAGCTATCCACTGTGTGTGTGTGTGTGTGTGTGTGTGTGTGTGTGTGTGTGTGTGTGTGTGTGTGTGTGTTGGGTAGCAGAGGTGAACAGGTCAGGTCTGTCCAGCAGCTCAGTGGGGGTCTGACCTGTGTTTGTGTGTTAACCCATGAATTAACGAGGGCAACAGAGACTGAAAAGACGACAACAACACTGTGAAAACCACAAAAGAGTTTTCTGATTGGAAGATAGCATTACTGTTGCTAAAGTAACTTTGCTAACTGCTAGCTGCCATTAGCTTGGTTAGCTGGCCAAGCAAGAGAACCACCTCTGTACTGCAGTCTGTTCCCTGTTGTCTGGCCTTGTTCACTGGGAGCTCTCAGTAAAATGAATGATTTTAACAGTGGAATCTGGTGGTGTGAAAATAGTAATAGTGATTTAAGGCAAGAGAAGTCAGAAAAGTCTGTCTTACAGAAAGGTAAAGTGGTGAAAATATGTGTGCAATTAAACTAATACAGATTTTTTTAGGTGTCTAAAATACATGTAGCAGCTGACTCTGTCCACAGCAGGACATTAGCTCAGCTTCCTGCACCAGTTCTCCTGCTGCTTCTCCAAACTGGAGGTGTGTCGACCTGTAGGTAACACACTGACTGTACAGAGGAACCTTGTACAACCACACTTTAAATAACCTGAATTATCCCTTTAAAAAGACCCAGAAAGACCAATTCTGTCACCTTCACCTCTCCATGATCTCTTATTTAGTATTTTAATAAAACTGATCACACAGTAATAAAGAGGAGCCTGTAAATCCCTCGTGGTCCTCAGGTGATTCCAGTCCACTGAGTGGCTGAAGAAGAGAGCAAAAGGTGGATTTTCACGTCTCTGCGTCACAGAGAGAAATAAAGACACAGGGTTGGAGGCAGTGAAGCAGGGGGCTGTAAAAATTAAAGTCCTGGAAACCTCACAGCACATTTCCTGTCTGCTCTCTCTCTCTCTCTCTCTCTCTCTCTCCCTCTCTCTGGTTTTGGCTTCAGGACAGACTCAACCAGTCGAGGAAACTTGCTGCCTTTTGTTCTCCTATCTCACAGTTTACCCCCTCTCTGTCTCTGTCTCTGTCTCTCTGTCTCTGTCTCTGTGTCTCTGTGTTGTTGGATGCCAGACGTCTCGGGGTGACGGTGAGCTGTGGAATAAGAGGGAGGGAGGGTGGTGGTGGCAAACAGTGAGTGTGAACTGTGTGTGTGTGTGTGTGTGTGTGTGTGTGTGTGTGTGTGTGTGTGTGTGTGTGTGTGTGAATGTGTGTGTGTGACAGCATTCCTCTTCCTCTGAGCGTGTGCAGAAGGTGAAGAAGACGAAGGAGGCAAACAGGGAGAAGCTCCAACAACTGGAGGTAGGTGCCAACCAACTTCACACACACTTGGTTGTTGCTGTCTCGTGCCCACCCGCACGTACGCACACACACGCACACACACGCACACACACGCACACACACGCACACACACACACACACTTTCAACAGGCCTCGACACAGAACAGAAACACAGATTAGAAGAAAATGAGGGGATTTCCTTGCTTTTATTCTCTCATTCTTCTGTCCTTTGGCTTCTTTCTAAGCCAAAGCACTCACACACTCGTAAACACACACACTTGTGGAAGTGTGTCCCTTCAGTTTTACAGGCTGAGGATGTGATTAAAGCTGCAGGAGTTCAGTGGAAACTTTCTCTGCGCTGTTTAGTTGCAGTGTGTTCAGCTACCTGCTGCAACAACACAGAGCTGCATCTGCATTCACCGTATGGACATCAACTCACTGACAGACATCAACTCACTGACAGACATCAACTCACTGACAGACAAACTCACTGACAGACATCAACTCACTGACAGACATCAACTCACTGACAGACATCAACTCACTGACAGACATCAACTCACTGACAGACAAACTCACTGACAGACATCAACTCACTGACAGACATCAACTCACTGACAGACAAACTCACTGACAGACATCAACTCACTGTATGGACAGAACGTGACTTATCCATTAAATGGAACTCCTGAACTCATAATTTCGACACTGGAAGTCGTGTCACTGTGAATTCTGACCTTTCAGAAAAGTTTCAGTTCACGATGTTGTGACTTTGACAAGTGAGGGACGTTCATATTGACTCCTATGAACACAGTGAACGTGACCCCATTTGAGGACAGCAGTTGTTCCAATGGACCAGTACTCCAGGCATCAGTAGTCGAAAAAAATGTCCCATTTGACCGGAAGCCCATTCGTCTGGCAGCCTGTTGTGCTGAAAATAAAAACTCATTGCTCCAAAGGCCCTTTTCTCTGAAAATACATGCTAGTTCAGTGGCTGCCAGCCCTGTCCATGGTGCTGACCACCACCAAACCACATTTTCAGCAATTTTATTGACAAATTTCAATGTCCTGAGACGTTTGACCTCTGACAACTTATTTTTGAAGCAATACAGTGTTTTTTCTTTTTGGGATACCAGGCTGTAGGACAGTCCAGTCTAATGGTAGATTTCAGAATAATAGCATAGCATCGTATAGACAGATAAACTCATGTACACAAGCAGCCAGTAGCTTTTAAATGTTTTAAGTACCGTTGACATAAACAGATAAACTCATGTACAGAGAGACAAACTTATACTCAGATGTACAAACTTGTGTACAAACAGGTAAACCCAGTAAAGAATAGATGAGTTCATGTACAGACTGTTATATATGAACCAACAGACCCTTTTACAGTCTGTAACCAATGAGCAAGATGTGTCTGCAGTTGGGAAACAGAAGTACAGCCGACCACAACAGCTTGTCAACAGGCGCCGCAAACATGAGCAGTTTTGATCAAGACGTTAAATATCTTCTGAATTCATGTTCAACTTGAGTCGACCAGTGGAATATTGATTCTGACAGCTGGACATGCAGCAACCAGACATTCTGGTGATTTTGGTGCTGCTAAACCATCACATTCAATGTTTACATCTTGATAACTCACCTGTACAGATAAACAGGAAGAGTCTGCTTAAAATAAAGGGACTACATTTAGCGATAGCATTGACGCTGCCATGCCATCGTTCCTGATGAAAACCCTAATCTCCCGAACACAAATGCCCAATGCTCTGAAAATACACACTCTCCCAACAGCAACCTAACCTTTATCCATAACAACTGCAGGGATGTGGTGTATTTCTGGAGCAGTGGGTGTTTGTTTATAGGAGAACAGGATGTTGGACAAATGGGCTATCAGTCCAATAGGACATTTTCTGTCTTTTGGGGTTTCGGGACAGTGGACTGTCCACCAGTGACACCATTAATATAGCAAGTTCATTGGTCTGGAGGAGGCACATTGACCTTCTTTAACTGGTGATTTAATTGGTTTAACCACTGTGAATTTAGTTAGTTTAGCAGGTTTCTGTCCATGTACACAATAACAGCAGTCACCCTCTGTTTTCACTGCAAACACAGGTTCTAAAAATACCTCAGCAGTAGTAGAAGTAGAAGTAATATCTGCTACATAACCTACCAGATAACCTACCAGTAGTCGGTGAAGTAGAGACAGTAGCATTAGCAGTTGTTGTAGCTTTGTTAGCATTTGTTCAGTCACAGCCTGTTTGCAGAAGTAGTTGTGGCAGAACTATTATTAGTATTCTGTATTTGAAACTTAAGTTTAAGTGTCTTTTGCTGCTTCACTGTTTAAAACATGGAAATGTGAAGGAAAAACGAAACACTCGGTATGTTTGGAATGAAAATAATCCAATTTAAAGGTTTTGACTGTGGGCACAGTTACAGCTACAGTCAGCCTCAGTGTTCAAAGGCCTGTGTGGGTCTGACTGCGGTCAGATCTGTAGTTAATTATCGTTGTTTCATTCAGAACCGTGTCAGTTCACCTCAGAGCTGTTTCCCATTCAGCAGCAGCAGTGAGTCACTTCCAGCCATCACAGCAGCTGGTGGATCATTTAACAGACGTCCTGCCTCAGTCCTGCTGTTTGGATCTGTCCCGTCCAACACTCATTTCTGCAGAGACAAGACACCGATCCGCCGGCTGTGCAGGTAAAATACATTCCTCTTAGAGAGAAAGCAGGGGACGCATTTCTGTGTTATCTGCTGTGTTACCCTACAAAAGACATTTTTCAGTGTCCTAACTTCTGTAGACGAGGTTTTAACCAAACTTTACCATCATAAAGTAAACAGCATGAACACGGTGTTGAACGAGACGGTAATCAAAAACTAAAGCTCACCAAAGATTTGTTGTTTTATGCAAAATTAAAAAAGAAGAGATTATACTTTCTGAGTGTGCAAGAGTCTGCATGACATAAATGTTGCTCTCAGAGGGTGTATGTGTCGACATCCCTGTACTCTCTGTTTTACACGGATTGTCGGCAAAGTTGCCAGGTTACAACAAGCTACCGAATACGGTCTGTGGTCGCGTCCTCCAAGTAAACCAGTATCACCAGAGTAGGAGTAGAGTAGGATTCATCTTCAGGTGATCATGTGTGTTTGTACAAAAGTTTCTGTCAAATAGGCTCTGAGATACTTTAGTTTGGACTGACTGACCACAGAATCACACCACTAACTTGGCTGAAAATAGAAATAATTAAAACATGCGTATTGAGTGAAGCCATCCTTGGAGTTTTTGTCATCAAACCTGTGTAGTTCATTTTTTGGTGTCAGGATTTATTTTGTTGTGAGGCTAGTCCTCCCGTCACCCCTTCAAGGATCAGTGGTTACAGATAATGAATGTGTGAAAGTTGTGTACACTATATGCTTGGTATTCATGCAACAACATGGAGGCCAAACCTCTCTGCTGCTGTCTAGAAGCATGCTAACTTGCTAACATAGCACTGATTCTCCTCCCAAATAATAGGCAACACTTAGCCATACAAATACCTTTATCAGTGATATCATTCATCCAGACTGTCACTTTTTCTCTCTACTAAAACTGGCTGAACAATATCATAACATCAAGGCACACACCGCTTGTTAGCTAGTTAGCTAAAAGATAGCTTTTGCCCTCAGGTAATAAGACTATTCAACAGACTGCAGAGCTGATGTTATTGTTAACTCTAACTCTATTGTTGAGCCTTGATTTGGTGTTTTTAAAGTCATGATGTCATGATATTCTGTTTGCGTTCAGAGGCTGCTGCTGTGAAGGCTGGCACCGTGAACGCCACGATGTCAGACACAGTCGGGCCAATAAAGTCAATGATCACTCAGAGTTAAAAGAAAAAGGTATAAAAACGCTCCCATTCACTTGGTGTGAGATTTCAGATGGATTCTTTGGTAGAATTTGGTCGTCTTTCTTTAGCGAGAACCACTTTTTACCACAGCCAGCAGCTGAAGGTAAATCCATCACGTTTTCAGCTCTGCCAGTGTTTTTCTCAGAAGTGTTTTGGATTCAGCAGTTTGGCAGCAAACCGCTCAGTGAACCTCAGTCCAGTGGATCTGATCCCTCGTTCACACTTTGCACCTTCATTTCTTTAATATTTTTAAGTGTTTCCACACAAACCCGGTGGCAGAGGTTGTGTTTGTGAAGTTGTTTGTCTAATTTTGCTGATAGAACCACAAGTTACTGTCCTGACTGCATTAATGATCAGAGGTACTTTGTTCTTGTTAATAAATTAATGAAAGTGTAAGTTTTACAGCATCTAATTCTGACATTTCCTTCTGATTTACAGTTTCAGTCAAAAGTCTGGACACATTTTCTCGTTCAATGTTTTCTCTTTATTTTTTAAATTATTTTTCTACTTTGTAGATTAATACTGGAGATGTAAAACTGTAAAATATTATATAGTAAGGAATTATGTAGTAAGAAAAAACGTTAAAACAAGGCAAAATGTTTTCTAAAATATGATTACTATTATTATAATTGTTGTGTTTGAGAGTCTTTTTGCTTTTTTATTGATTTCTCATACACACCTGTGACCAACCTCTTTCCTTTAAAACTTTCTGTAAGAAAAAGTTTTATTTCCAGAGTGTTTCTTTCATTTTTCTCTCTGTCTCTGACTGAGGAGGACGAGGTGCAGCTGTATCGATGACAGGACTTCAGAGTTACAGGACTTATACAGACCAGAAACAGATTCTGATGACAAAAAGGATTCAGAAAAAGTGCTAAAAGTTTTCAGAAATCAGGAGAAATACAGGAGAACTGTGACCTCAGGAGGAAACTGGAGAAAGCGAGAGTCTTCCGGGAAAATTGAGAGTGTGCAAAAGTTTTTTGCTCTTTAACATTTTAGCATTTTTCAAAGTAGCTAATGTTTCATGACAGCTTTGCACGCTGTCAGTTTAATCTGAGCTGTTTCTTATAAAAAAAAATAAAGAATAAACAGTGAATGAAGTTTGTACAAACTTTTGACTGGTTCTGTACTTTGGTTGTTTGGGACAGTTTGGTGAGGTTGAGTTATAAAAGTGTTGAAACTGGGCGGAGCTAGATGCTGGAGACATTTATGTAAGTGTGAGGCTGGACTAATTAATTAAACTAAACACACACACACACACACACACACACACACACACACGCTGCTCAAACCTCAGACTAACGAACCAGCGCTCATCTGGCTGGATGGGAAGTGACACGCCGGCTCTAGTTGGTGCCCTCCTTTGATCCTGAAAACACCCTCGTCCTCCCTCCCCCCTCCCTGTCCTCCCCCGCTCCGCCCGTCCCAGGACATTTCCAGCACCTCTGCGGGGTCACACAGATTAACCCCTTGTTTCCTGCAGTGGGCTTCAGTTTGAAGTGAAATGGAGGGTGAAAGCGTTTTCCGGTTGGGAGCGTGCAGCAGCGGGGGGAAGAAGAAGAAGGCCGGTCGGTCGGCCAGCTGCATGCTGGGAGGTTTTTTTTTAAGTGTTTGGAGGATTTAGAGGCGTTTCGGTGCTGGCTAAGTGCAGTCACAGAGATTTAGAGCTGAGCAACTGATCAGTTTTAGCAGTTTTAAAGGGTAGATGTGACACTGGAGGAGACTTGGAGCCGTTCAGGAGTTTGTGTTGTAAGTATTTTAAACATCAGATTCAGGGAAGAAGTTTGTGTGTTAGAAGAGGTCAAAGGTCAGATTTACAGCTGTATTTGTTACTTTCTGAACGGATCAGATCTGATCTGAAGAGGGAGAAATTTGCCTCTTTGTTTTAACTTAAGTGAAGTATGTGATTTCCAGAGGTGGGAAGTAACTAAGTACAAATACTTTGTTACTGTATTTTTAGTGGGTTTTTTCAGGTGTCTGCATTTTTACTTTTAATACATTTTAGGGGAAGTATTAATTATTTCTGTTTTTGCCAACGCAAAAAGACGTAAGAAGATGAAAATAATGTAACAGGACAAAAACAACATACAACACAAGAACAACTGAAAGATGTACAACATAACAATACAAGACAAAAATAAAAGATGCAACAGACAAATAAGAAGTAACAGGAAGGAAGTTACATAAAACGATGTAACAATACATGACGAAAATGATGTAACAAGATGAAAATGACAGACATGACAAAAATAACGTAAAAGATGCAACAGACGGAAATTAAGTAAGATTAAGAAAGTAACATAAAAGCCAGTGTGGCGAGACAAAAATGAAGTAAAAGACAGAACAAGGTGAAGACTTTTTATTTTTATACTTGATGACATGTCAGAGCCTGTACTTTTCCACTTTTACTGCAGTAAAATAGTTGAACCAGTCTTTTTTTTACACAAGTGTCTGTACTTCTACATGAGTTTTACCTCGTCTGTTAACACACTCATTTAAACTCGTCTGTCCCCTGCAGGTTGTCGTGACACCAGAACAAAAGAAAGGATGTGGGTGGAGGACGACTGAATGGAAATCCTACAAAACACTAAAACACTGAAGCCACTGTGGTTCACAACTTCACTTCTCAATAAAACTCTCCACCTGAACCTGTGCAGCGAGATCCAAGATGGCTGCCGTCAGCGTGTTGTTGCTGCTGGCGGTGACGGCCGTCTGCAGCGGGCGTCTGGTGGTGGTGAACTCGGGTGTGAAGGTCACCAGAGGTCGATCGGTGTTCGTCACGGAGAAGGCGCTGAAGATCAGCGTTGATCCGGCCGCAGACTGTAAGGTGGAGGTGGTGATGAACGAACCTGTCACTCAGAGGGTGGGGAGGTTGACTCCACAGGTGAGGTCACACCTGTCGTAGACTTAAAATGATCCACAGGTGAAGCAGCATGCTGCTGTTACTGATGTTTGGATGTTTGCAGGTGTTTGACTGCAGCTTCCTGGAGGACGAGGTGAAATACGTCCACAATGGCAGTCCTCAGCTGGACGAGGACACAGTGATGCTCAGAGTCTACAGGTCAGTTAGCAACAGTGAAATGCAGGGGTGGAAGTAACTAATTACAAAAACTCAAATTACTGTAATTTTTAGGGTACTGTACTATACTTTTGATATTAGATGTGAAACTGTGACTGTGTTGTAACTGTGCTGTATCTGTGTGGAGGTTCACGTCCTCCGACACCGTGGTGGAGACGGTGGTTCTGCAGGTAAGGGTGGTGGACTCAGGCTCCGGTGTGGTGGAACTTGGCAGCGCCCCGCTGGTGGTTCCTCAATTCTACGGTTTGTCCAACGCCATCGACGGCTCTGTCCTGAACATCCGAACCACGGCCGAGCTGGTCTGCACCGTCAGACTGATGACCGCCGACACCAGCGTCCCTGCTCTGGGTCAGCTGGTGAGGGAGGAGGACTCAACGCAGCGGAAGGGTGCGACACAGAAATACAAAAATATTCATGTCTAGTTACGTCTTTTTGTCGTGCCCCGGCCCCCGGGCCCTCGTGTGATCCATGTTACATCTTTCAGAACAGAGAAAGTTCAGAACCATATGACATGCAGATTTACAAATGATCCTATAAATGTTGAAAAATGTTTCAATTGTAGAGGATTTTGTGACAAATTTCACATTTTTTGGTGTAAAATAAAATAATCTCTGTAAATGCACATTGGATTTAAGGACGTCTGTTTGTCGTCCTCCTTCAGGCAGAGAGACGGCGGCACTCTGTCCCGGGAACAAACCCTGTCCTCATGACACCAAGGAGGTTCGTTTCCTCAAAACCAGCTGCCAGGACTTCCTGAGCTCCGGCCTGAAGTACCAGCACCTGAGCCCTCCGTCACCGGAGATCGACTACATCCCCATCAGGGTGGAGCTGAGGGAGCAGGCCTCCAGGGCCCTGCTGGAGGTAATATCCACACAGTAATGTAGAAGAAATAAAATGAAAGGGATGAGAAAGGAAATGACAAGCCGGATGAATAGAACTTTTAGAGAAGAAGGTGTAGTAACGCCACTCCAAAGTGCTTTAATTGAACAAAGTTGATGAAGTGCAGATTCAGTCATATCCAAGTCGGATGTGGAGGTTTTCCAAATGAAATTAGCATCTGAGATGTTGAGAGGTTTATTGGCAGTCGGAAGGTGACATCCCACTTTGATTTCTCAGCTCTGTGGATGTGGAAGGATGTGGAGCTGGAAGTTTCTGCAGGGGTTTTAAAATCCTCAAAAAATCCTAAATGTTAAAACCATCTTTTCCCTCCTTGTTAGCACATAAACGGTGTGTCTTTATGACAAAGACCTGTCACTTCTAACACGTCTGATTGTCTATTCTGGGGCATTGTTTACTCCGTAGCACCACAGTCAACAGCAAAGTTTTGGCATTAGAGTACGTGTTGATTTCTACATGCTGCACTGTATGTTGTCTTGAAACATACATGTTTGTCCCAGAAAAGATGCAGATTTAAACAAAAAGACAAAAAGATAAATGTTAAGGCTTAAAACATGTGATATGTTTTTTTTTATATCTAGTTATGTCTTTTTGTCTTGTAAGGTCTTTTTTGTCTTAAGACTTTTTTTTTGGTCTTTCTTTGTCTTAACTAAAAAAACGACAGTAACGAGCCTGTTAAGGAGTAGAAAATACAGATATTTGTGCCCAAATGAAGGGAGTAAAAGTAAAAAATAAAGTACAGCTACTTTAAAACTTTACTTATGTACAATACTAAAGTATTTGTACTTGGTTACTTTCCCCTCTGCCGTCTCTTTCCTCCGCTCCCAGACAGAGTCGGTGTGGTTGCCGGTTCTGATCCACGGTGCGATGCAGAACCAGCCGCCACAGGCCGCCTTCATGGCCTCCTTCATCCTGGAGGTGGACCAGTTCATCCTGACCCCACTGACCACTGCTGCCCTGGACGCCAAGGACCACGAGACACCGCAGGACAGGCTGGTCTTTAACGTGACCGCCCCGCCCGCTGAGGGATACATCACCCACCTGGACGACCACACGAAACCCGTCACGTCCTTCACCTGGCTGGACCTCCACGAGATGAAGGTGGCCTACCAGCCACCCAACAGCAGCCAATCACATCGCAGGAACTATGAGGTACTGGAAGTTAACATAGAACATGCAAAACATAAAGGAGAAAACTTTAATCTTATTTTGTATCAAATCAATTTTTGGATGACATCATCATAGTTTTAGGATTTAAATACACCGGCAAAAGTGGAGTGTTTCAGTCCAAAATAAAAATAACCCAAACCAAGCTGTTTTCATGTAGCTGCTAAACTACTGTTAGCTAACCTGATCCAAAATGTTTTAGCTGTTAAACTGAGCTGTTAGCTAACCTGGACTGAACTGAACTGAACAGCTTGCTAACCCAAAAACTTCTAGAGGGAAATGCTTGATTTGCAAAACTTTGGCAGGATTTGCACGTGTTGTTTCATCATTGTGCACCTTGTACAAACTATTTATAATGTGATTATACTGTGGTTAAGATCTGGGTAGGTTTAGGGACAACAAAAAAACCCCACTTGGTTAGGATTACAGAAAGGTTTTTTGTTTTGTTAAAATGATCACTTTGCAAGATATTTTGGTGATCTGGGGCTCTCTACTGGACAAACCTGTTTTAGCTGTTGATCTGAATTGTTAGCTAACCTCATTCAAACTTCACTTAGTTGCTAAACTGAACCCACTTTGCTAACCTAAAACAGTTTTGACATATTTTTAACTATAATTTGGAAAAAGGCACAAAATGCACCAAATCCATTTAATTTCTCAAACTTTCCTGTCAAATATATGAAATAATATAGGTGGAGTTCCAGGCTATAGATGGTTCCTTTATGACCAGCCCACCCATCATGGTCCACATCTCCATCAGGGCAGCTGAAACAAACGCACCCAGAGTCTCCTGGAATATGGGTACGTAAAGACATCGCTGCAAAATGTCCCACTGTCAATTTACATAGTTTTATCCATAAAAGATAATCTGTTAAATCTAAGAACTGCAAAGATCTCAGGTTAATTTTCCTGTATCTCTGACGTCTCAGGTTTGGACCTGCTGGAGGGTCAGTCCCGGCCAATCACGTGGGAGGAGCTGCAGATAGTCGACAGCGACAACATCAATGCTGTCTCCCTGGTGGCTGTGGACGGACCTCTTCACGGACGCCTCAGTGTCAGAGGTGGGGTTAAAGGCTGCTGTGTGTCTTTGATAACTTCAGCATTTTCACATTTGAATGACTTCAAACAGCAGCTGTGTAATTCGTTAGGCAATAGTCTTGGACTTTGTGAAACACAGATCAACATTTTTCACTATTTTATGACATTTTATGAACCAAACAACTAATCGAAAAAGTTGTTAGAAACCTAAATGCTCAAGTAAAGTATTTGTACTTTATTACCTCCCACCTCTGATCATAAGTAATGTGTAATCAGATGAAATCAGAACAAACAAACTCATGTCCTCTTGTTTGCTTTGGTAAAAATGTGGTTTTAAAGCCCACAGTTGCAACAAGACAGATCACCTGAACACATTCCTGATTGGATGCAGCTCATAAACTGTGTGCAGCCTGATGATGTCGGGCAGTAAAATGGACGTTTGTACATTAACTCCCTGCAGTATACTGACGGAGTCCCGTTACTTTAAAGAGGAGTTTGTCCTTAAACCGATCCTCCGTGCGTACACCTCGCTCCTTTAATCCCGTGCTGGTATTCCGACACACTGCCCTGGGAATTCCCAGAGAACGTCGTCTGGCCTTTTCCGCCCTTTTTCCTCCATGTGTTGCCCATCCGCCAGGGACCGCGGTGTGGCTGGGGAAGCATATGTCTAGTGGCCCTGCATGTGTTTCCTAATCAGGTGTAAAATGGGGCCGTGGCCACTTCGCCAGGGGCCGCGGCAGCGCCGAGGCTGCTGCCGCCGCCTCCCTCTCTCCGTCCACGTCTGTCCCTTCCAGCCCAGCGCGCTGGGAGACGGCCTCTTTGTCTCGAACAGGGAGCGGGACCGAGCAGATTGGAGGGACTTATGCCATTTCATGCCGTCGTGCACAGGGAGCAGATGCACTGTCCCCAAACGGGTTTTCATGCTACCAGCTAGGAGGAGCAGTGGAGGGGGGTGAGGTGGCAGGAGTGCAGGACGCCCCGAGGGGTTCAGGCAGGGGGTTAACCTTTCATGGCTGCTTTAGACATGCAGAAACAGAGGGAGGTGTGTTTTCAACTGATTCTCTGGCTCATTTCATCAAATTTGTGGCATGACGAGCTGATATTGAACATGTGATGTCTGTCTAATTTACACACAGTCACAAATAATCATAATCATGACCTGCTGAAGCTCCTCGCAGTGGGTTTTCAGAAACAAACTCGGTGTTTAGAGATTAACTCAGCATCTGAAGACACTCGGAGAGCAAAACTTAAGAGTTTGAGTCGGGCTCAAAACTCAAAAATCTATTGCAGTCTGCACTCAAAAACCCCAAAATGTTTCACACCGTTTCAAGGAAACATGTTGTTCAACCAGGAAACTCTGACAGAACAGTTAGTCTGACTCACTGTGTCACGGCCTCCGCTATCTATGAGTCCCTGAGCTGCAACCTACACAATGAAAATGTCAGATTGGCACCTTGGTTGCTAACGGTACGAAGGTAAACAAGCTAACAGTTGTTAGCTTTTTCCAGGTTCACCTCCTGGCTTGTAAACAAGTCCTCCATCACTATTTTTGCAGCAGACCCGTCGCTGCATCCTGAGCTCAGCTCCGCCCAAGACGACTGTGATTATTTTAAAGAAATACAAACCAACCAGTTCCACACTGTTCTCAGACTGAACGTGCTCAGATTGGTATTTTACATGTTTCTCCGTAAGTTAAAGCAGCTGTTAATGGGGAGTCATTGGGTTATGTCTGGATGAATCTACTGAATAGAAAAATTAACCCAGATTAGTTTTTCTGTTATGGTGCCTTGACTTTCTCTGCCTTCTCTCCTCCTTGGCTGCACGATATGATCAAAAAGTCATACTGTGATTATTTTGACTGAAATTTCAATTGCAATTCAATTAGTTGGAATAAATTTCATTTTCACTGAAAAAAAAAAAAATTCAAAAACTAAAGTCTGACCCAAACACGTTTTCTCTCATCTGCAGAATAAGATTTGTAGGTCAGAACATCTCTGCAGCTCTACACCTCGTTCTTCATTCCTTTATTTTCTTCCTTTCCTGCATCTCATATCGTCTCTTTTCCATATGTCTCTCTTTCTTCCACCAGCCGTCAGAAACCTCGTCTAACGGTGCGGCGCAGTAGTTGGATGGTTGTAGAAACTTTTGTCCCACTGGGCAGGTTTCCACCATGTTGGACAGCAGCACCTGCTGCAGCATCACTTCATCGCCTCAGTTTGGACTCTTGTTTATCTGTCGCTCTTGTTAAGTGGGAACAAAGCTGACAAAAGTTTGGCTCTGCGCTCATCGTGTGTGTATGAGTGTGTGTGTGTGTGTGTGTGTGTGAGTGTGTGTGTGGGGCCTGTAGGAGGCAGTGAGCGGATCCTCTGGTGGAGGCGAGTCTCTGAGGAGAGCGCCGCTGACCCTCCATGCTGCGACTCGGGGGCGACGGCGCTGCAGTGTGGGGACAGTCACTGCAGGCTCTGTCCAACGCCTTCAGCCAAATGGATGGCTGCCTGTCCTGCTGCACACACACACACACACACACACACACACACACACAAACACACACACACACACACACACACACTCCCATCCCATCTTTTCCTTTATGGGCCTGTTGCCCAACGCCACCTTTGGGCCCAATTACCAAGTTGTTTCCATCAGTTGGACCAGTAGCTGCTTTCCCTCGGTAAAGTTGCTAATGAGGTTCGGGCTCGCGACCGTTCGTCTCTCAATCTGTCTGCTGACCTTGCCCTTCTGTCTCTCTGGCACGTGCAGGGAGACAGGAAGCCCCCATCCTGGCAACCGGGCGGCCACCGGGAAGGACGCCACGTTTTACCCCACCGGTGTTCACAGCACAAACCCCAGCCAGCGCCGCGCGGTGCCTTCAGGCGCTAAGAGAAACTTGTTATTTCCAAGCGACAATGGGAGAAAAAAAAAAAACACAGTGCATGTGTTGGAGACGGTAATTGAATCAAAGTGCGAAGCTTTGGCTGGAAACTGAGCCGTCCTCTGACAGCAACACATGTCCGCCAGTCATGTGACACTCTGCGGTTAGCGTTAGCATGATGTACGGTGTGAGGAAGGCCAGCCAGCAGCAGAGAGCCGACAGATGGACGCGGCCTACATTTCATTAATGTAGGACAGACAAGTTTCTCATGTTCAGTCCAAACTCTGCGGCTCCGACTCGCAGTTTGTGTTTGGAGCAAAAGTCAGCTGTTTACAATATAATTTATTAATATCAAAAAATCTGTGAGAATAATAATAATAACAAATATTTCAGATGTTATTTGTCCAGATATTTCTTCTACAAACTATGAAGCAACAGTTTTGACATCAAATAGAATTAATCTGTAAAAGAACAACAAAATGAATGTGGAATGAGACGAGTCAATAAAAGAATAGATGAGAATAAAAGAATGGAACTTTAAGGAGAAATATACAGAAGGAAACAAAATAAATGTGGAAATATTAAGACAAATAACAAAATATAGAGAATAATTAAGTATTTTCATTTATTTTCACATTTATTCATTCATTTATTTATGTATATGTTTATATCTATTTATTATTATACATATATTTATTTATATTTTGCAGATAATTAACTCCAATTTTCCTTATGTATTTAAAAAAAAATCTAAGCATATAGTATCTATTTCTGCACACATGAAAAGCAGAATGAGAAAAGATTAATGAAAAATAAAGGGATAAAAATAACATTGCATAAAACTAAATAAATGCTTTTAAGATATGTATATACAGAAAAACAGAATAATTCATATAGAAAAATAAAATTTTAAAAATGTATGAATAAATATGAAAATAAATGAAAATGCTCATCATTATTCTGCTGTATTTTGCTATTTTTCTTTATATTTCCACATTTTTATTTACTAATTTATTCTTTTATTTAGAAAAAAATGACATAAATATACTTTTGAGTTACCTCTTTGATGACATGTGATATGGTTGAAAAATCAATATTACAATAATAATAATATTTTTTCTAATATAACAAACATTAAAAGTCCTAAAAACTTCAGTCATGATATTTTGTTATTGCTCAGCTGTATTTTTTATTTTTAACTAAAATATGAAAAATCTCTGTGTTTCTTGTTTCCAGGTGGGAAGGCGTTCATGTTTTGCGTGCGTGACCTGAGGGAGGGCGTGGTCGTCTACCATCACTCCGACAGCGACACCACCCGCGACCACATCGTCTTCCGCATCAGCGACGGCCGTCACAGCATCCGCCACAAGTTCCCCATCAACATCCTGCCCAAAGACGACTCGCCGCCGTTCCTCATCAACAACGTGGCAGTGGAGGTGCAGGAGGGCGGGGCCGTGAGGCTGGAGGAGTACATGCTGTTAGCCTCCGACCTGGACTCCAGTGACGACTACATCCTCTACCAGGTCGTCTCCAGCCCCCAGGCGGGGCAGCTGGTCAGGAAGACCTCCGCCCACGAGACAGGTGAGGGTGGAGCACGTTCAGGGAGTCACGCCACTGTTCATTGTTCCGAATAATGTTCCACTGGACCGAAACGCTATTTGTCTTGAGCCATTATCCCCAAAACACCCAAACACCCAACACTGCAAAATGATCACCCTAATATAATTTACTGTTTAGGTATCAGGTTGGTATGAGAGGTGTTCTTAAAATATAAATTACAATAAATATAAAACATAGAGAACATTACATTAGAAAATTCTGACCCATCAGTCAGTAAAAAATGTCATTATAAACTCTTTCAGCCTCATTTTTCCGAACACAGTAGAATCAGATCCCTTCTTGTTCACATATTTTGATGTTTCAGGTAATTTTCTCTGTAAATCTACAGTCGAACTGAAGTTCAGATTATTTTGATCCTCTGAAGTTTGCAGATTTTCACCTGGATGCTGCTGCACGGTTCCAGCAGGTCAGCAGGTAGATTCTGTGATGTATGATGCAGCTGCAGCTTGTAAATATTCTGATCTGATCCGTCCATGCAGGAGCTCCGGTGGACAGTTTCCTGCAGAGAGATCTGATCCAGGGTCAGATCTACTACCAGCACTCGGGAGAGGAGCAGTTTGAAGACTCGTTCGACATCACGCTGTCCGACAGCCACCAGCCGCCAAACCTCTCCCAGACATACGTGAGTCCAAACAGAACGCCGCACCGTCCTCTCGTCTCAGTCCAAACCGTCCTGTCTCTCTGACCTGTCTCCTCCCTGTGCGTCCAGACGGTGGTGGTCCAGGTTTTCCCGGTGAAGGACCAGCTGCCGGTGGAGGTTTCCGGCAGCGTTCGGTCTCTGACGGTGAAGGAGACGGAGGTGGTTTACGTCACTCAGGCTCAGCTCCACTTCACTGACAGAGAGCATCCAGACACAGACCTGACCTACGTCATCACACAGCCCTGCTACAGCCCACTGCATCCTGGGTAAGGACGGGGCGGGACCATGGACGGATCGTGAGACAACAGGCTGCAGACATGTTAAAGGCCCCCAACCGTCCCTTATGGGAGGAGACATGGTGTCTCTTTGTAGCCATTTTGTCTGTTTGTGATATCTTTGTCTGCCTTTGTTGTCATATTGTGTCTCTTTGTGGTACTTTTTGCCCCTTTCTAGTACTTTCCTGTTTGTAGTACTTGTTTTGTCTCTCTAGTCATTTTGTGTCTCTTTGTGGTAGTTTTTTTTTGGGGGGGGGGGATTTTATGGCACTATTTGTGTTTCTTTGTGGTACTTTTGTGTCTTTGTAAAGTTTGTCTGTTGTTGTAGTTTTGCATCTCTTCGTCAAAATTCTGTCTCTATTGGTAGTTTTGTGTATCTTCATTTTTGTGGTTGTTTTTGCCCCTTTTGCCCCTCACTAGTACTTTTCTGTTTTTGTCGTACTCTGTAGTAATTTTGTGTCTCTTTGTAGTAGTTTTGTGTCTTCTTGTGGTAGGTTCAATGCCTGCTTGTAGAAATGTTGTGTCTTTGTAGTACTCTTTTTGTCTCTGTAGTAATTTTGTGTCTCTGACACCTTGGGCCCGTTCAGTAATCCATCCTCAGGGATAAAAGCGGTGCAGGACGTGTTTAGCTTAGCTTAGCACCAGGACTAGAGGCAGGGAGAACTGCTGACATGATTCAATCAAAAGCAAGAAAATAAAGAAGAGTCGTAACTTTTGCATGAAACTGAAAATCATTGTTACTGCTGTTATTTTCAGGCTGATGGACGCAGGACGTTTGTTCTACACCGACAGCACCAACGCCATGAAGAAAGACCACATGGTGCCGGTGTTAAAGTCCTTCACACAGGTTTGAATTACACACAGATTTACTGCCTCCTGGAACACACACACACACACACACACACACACACACACACAGCATGAAGATTATTATACAAACAAACAATCTCACTTTCATTTATTCAGCTATTATCAGCAAAATGTACTACGAAAGTAAAATGACTCATAATGCAAAAAAACAAATAAAAAGCAAAATACAAAAGTCCTCTGTTACAGAGTAAATGTTATTCTCCACTGAAAAGAAAAGTTTACAAACATGTTGCTAGGCTGTTGCTAAGGAGGTTGCTATGGTATTTAGAAGTGCAAAGTCAAAGTGAACTGAACATGCTGATGTTTCAGTTTCAGCTTTAGTTGACAGTTTTCAGTAAAAAGTGACGTGAATAAATCATCTGCAGCTTAAAACGGTTTTGAAAAAAAGTACTCGAGTAAAAGTACTTAGTTACTGTCCTGTGCTCTCCCAGCATGCAGTGAACCACATGAAGGTGGCCTTCATGCCTCCTGTGGAGGACATCGGCCCGGAGCCGCTCTTCGTCCAGTTTGTCTTCTCCGTCAGCGATCACCACGGCGGCACCGTCTCCGACCTCGTCTTCAACATCACCGTCACCCCCGTGGACGACCAGGCGCCGGAGGTCAGAGGTCAAACACAGACAGACGACTGATGATTTAACTGTAGAACGATTTAGTGGGAATAAATACAGAAATAAAGGGTTCTAGAGGGGCCCGGGTTCTACACAGAACCATTTGCTTCTGAAAAAAAAAACTCTTTTGAAGAAAGTGTTCATCAAGCGTTCTTTGTTTACCCATGATGCAACTGGGTCAACTTAAACATTGTAGTCTGTTAAAATGATGGACGACCTCAACATACGGGATTCGATCATTGTTTGGCTCATTTATTATATATTTACTTTATTGTTCTCCACAGAACCCTCAGAAGACAAAATGTGAAGTTGTTGGTTTCTTGGGGAGGTTCTAGATGAAACTGTTGGAATGTAGAGGGGTTCTTGGTAGAACTCCCACAGTGGGTTCCAGATGAAACCCATGGATATAAAAGGGAATCAGCTGGGTGGGTTCTAGATGAAACTGTTGGAATATAAAGGTGTTCCTGGTAGAACACACTGGTTGGGCTCTAGATGAAACCCATGGTCTGTAAAAGAGTTCTTGGTAGAACCCCCTGAGTGGGTTCCAGATGAAACCCTTGGAGTGTAAAGGGGTTCTCAGTATAATCACCTGGGTGGGTTCTGGATTAAACTGTTGGAATATATAAGGGTTCTCTGTAGAACATTAGAACATAGAGGGTTCTGGGTGGAACCTTTCACAGATGGTTCTAACTATATTCCTATATATTAGGCTTTAGGTAGAACCCTCTTTAAGGGTTCCAGCAGGAACTTTTATAAAAGACTCTACTAGGAATCAAAAAGGGTTCTTCTATGGGGACAAGCTGAAGAACCCTATACTGTTCTAGTTAGACCCTTTAAGTCTAAAAGTGTGTGATTTTAATAACGTAAGATTTCAATACGTTCCTCCTGATGTTTAAAGATCCAGATGTTTGACTCGTGTTGGTTGCTGCTGTGTTTGGTCGTCAGGCCTTCACCAACCTGCTGCGGGTGGAGGAGGGTGGAGGAGCCTTTGTGACCGAGGAGCACCTCCTGGTCCAGGACCGGGACAGCCGGGAGGAGGCGCTGAGGGTGGAGGTTCAGAGGACGCCTCGTCACGGCCAGCTGGAGCTGCAGGGACAGACCCTGCAGCGGGGAGACGGATTCACCCTGCAGGACCTGAGAGGACTCCGGCTCAGGTCAGACACACTGAGGGGGGCGGGGGGTTGGGGGTTTGGTTCTGGTTTTCTCCTCCACATCACTATTTTAGATGTTGGGATCAAACAGGATCTGGTTCAGTCCTCTTCAGTTTCCCTCAGACAGCAGAGAGAACTGAAAATAAGATCCAGAAGTGAAGAGTTGAAGCACAGTGATGTGATGCAGAACGGATGTTGTTGTTCTGGTGGTTTTCTGGATCACTGACTGCAGGAACACAGAGTCCTGATCAAAGCTGTGTGGATATTACAGACAGAGAGAACCGTAATGACATGCTTCCATACTTCACTCACATGATCACACGCCACAGACATGTAAACGCTGACCCACGTGTGTTTGATTCCTCTGTAAACTGTTGGTCTGCACCTTTTTGACCGTCGCCACACACACTGACCAGCAGCAGAACCCACAGGAACATAAACCGAAACCTCAGCAGGAAACAGCACACTCAGTCAGGCCTGTGGGAGTTTTAATGGAGGCGTGTGATTAGTCTCTGTGTGTGAGTTTACCTTCTGAAACTTCTGTCATCTGCAGCCTCAGTTTACAACAACAAACCTAAAAAATCATTTCTGAAGATCCCTTCAATTTAAATCTGCGCCTGGTTACACAAAACACCTTAACTTTTCTCACTGTAGGTTTCATAAGAGACCGTTCACCTTCATCCAAGAGGAACAGAAACCTACAACTGATCTGTTCTGACCAGAACAGAGATCAGTAATCACAGGAAGAACTGCAGTAAAACTGCTGAGAATAACTTAAAGTGAACTGACAGACACACACACAAATCTTGCAAGAGTTTCACAAATCAAGGGTTCCTTTCCAGACATGACCAAAGAAAAATGTTTCAGGGTTCCCCAAACTCTGTAAGACAACTATAAGATTTGTGAATCTTGTCATGTTAAATCCAATGCTAAAGTTAGCTTAGCTGTGTGTACACCAGGCAGACAGGAAGTAGCGGTTGTAGCGCTGTGCTTTGCGTCTCTGCGCCCCATTTCTCATCATGTGAAGGCGTCTTTAAAGTCAGACTAACAGACAGAGCCAACGACCTTTTGCTTGCTCACTTTTGCAGGAAATGACAGCGAGCTTAGATTTGTTTTCATAGCAAAACCTGTTAGATGATCGTCTGCCTGCACTGCAACATTCACCTATATGACTTAATGACACACAAATTACAACCTAGACAACTGTGATGTCACTTAATACTGCTGAGCTGACTGCTGTGTTATATAACAAAGCTAGTCTCATATTCAATCATGTGGTCAAATAAATATTATTTAGCTTACATAACCCAAACACCACTGCAACTCATTATTTTTTTATACTAAGTCATTATTTCAAGAAATTACTTTTCTGTAAATTAGGATTTTTGAAAGTGCCTGAGTTTGGTTTGCTTGTTATTTTTCAGTTATTTGCATTTCTGCAAGAACATGATTTTGGACTGTAACCTTTGTGCTGAAGGATGATCATGTGATGCCTCTTTGTGCTGCAGGTACATCCACGATGACTCAGAGACCACTGAGGACGAAGTCAGTCTGAAGGTGACGGACGGTCTGAACTCAGCTGATGTCGTTCTGCTGATACAGGTGAGGTTCTGCTGCTAGAACAGACAGAACATCATCAATCAGCATCCTGTGACAGGGACACAAACAGACATGAGAAATTACACACAGATCCCACAACATTTTGTCAGTTCTTTGTTCACCTTTGATTTTTAATTTCTGACGTTCTCGAGTTTGTGCAAACTCAACACTTCCTCCAAAATCTTCACAATAAAATTTTTCGCAGCCTTCCCAAAATTTGTAGGCTTTTAATGTGAAAAATACAAGGAAGTGTTGTGCTGAGCGAGGGGAACCCGCTGCCTCTCGCTCCTCTCCGCAGGTCCTGCCGATGAACGACGAACCTCCCCAGCTGGGTGGGGGTCTGCGGGGGGAGCTGAGCTGCGAGGAAGGGGGGCGGGTCCAGGTGACGGTGGACTACCTGTCGGCCACGGACCGGGACAGCGACGACTCCAGACTGACCTACATGCTGGCCCGCAGTCCGGGCCGAGGGGAGCTGCAGAGAGCCGGACTGACCGTGGACAAGTTCTCCCAGCAGGACCTGCTGCAGGGACACATCTACTACGTCCACATGGGTGAGGAGGCATCATGGGAAAATACGCTGCGTTCATGGCACCTGGGAAAAATGTTGCTTTTTTCTAGGGTTCCTCTTAGAAAACTATTCCATCCATTCTTTAAATCTGACGGGCCACTTATTACATTGGCAAAGGTCCAGTCGGTTCAATCTAGTAAAATATTTAGTCCAAAACACGCTACAACATCGATAAATACCCACAAACTGCTGCTGCGTCATTTCAAGTTAGTTTGGGAAGACAGAAATGGTGACACAGTTGTGCTGTGGGATTTCAAAATAAATGTATAAAATAAATAAAATGTAAAATAAATGTGTATCAGGATTGTTGATCATGGTGTTGATACATCAGTCCAGATTGGTAGGACATTACACCCCCACCGGAAACCTTCATATAGAGACATATGATGTTAGGACAGACAGACGGTCCTGCAAGTTTTGGACATTTTAATTTTTTATTGTGTGTTTTAAATAATTCACCATGTTAAGAAAAGGAGGTGTCATTTATACCAGCTGTATTTTCAACATATCAGCACTGAAGAATATACCAAAATCCACGTATTAAAAACCGTTCCAATTACACAGCTGACGTTGTGACATCCCACTGTCGTCACGACAACACAACACGTTTTCTGTCTCTGAAGAAATGAATTCTGCTGCTGTTAACGATAAAGTTTTCTCTGTCTGTCTTCAGGAGGAGAGATCGGACCTGAGCCGGTGTTCGACACCGTCACCCTCATCATCTCTGATGGAGAGGCTGGAGGGACGGAGGGCTGTTGTCACGGAGATGCTCCGCCTCCACCTGTACCTCTGCACGGCACACTTCCTGTGTACGACCTGAATATTACTGTTCTTCCTGTCAACAACCAAGTCCCCGCCGTCACTCTGGGTGAGACGTCCCTTTCCTCAGGTCAAATATGTGAGGAACAGTTTACCTCCTGAGACAAAATTTTGTTTCCTCAAAAAAGGCCAGAAGAGTTGAACATTTTATTTGTTGACATTTTCACAGTTTGGGCTTTTATTTCTGCTGGTTATGATAAAACTGTTCTCAGCTGTAAGTGAAGGAATTTTTCTTTAAGAAAAATATTTTCCAGCTCAGCTGCAGCCACATTTCACACAAAATGTCTCAATAAGAATCCAACAGGAGAAAAACTGAGATAAATATTGTGTGTGTGTGTGTGTGTGTGTGTGTGTGTGTGTACGTGTTTTCACTGCTGACAATCCTCTTAATGCAGCGGAGCAGCTCTGACCCAACAACACGCCATCACCTATCAGTCCAACACACACTCTGCACTGGGAGGAGTGAGGGAGGGGTAGCACACATCACATGTACACACACACACACACACACACACACACACACACCCGCAAACACACACTTTCTCTCTCTCCTGGGGAGGGTGTTAGTTCTCACTGGAGTCGGAGCCAAGAAGAGGGATTGGAGGAGCTCTGTGGTTATCAATGGAGACCAGTGACCACTGGGACTCACACTGGGATGACTGGGAGAGAGAGTGTGTGTGTGTGTGTGTGTGTGTGTGTGTGTGTGTGTGTGTGTGTGTGTGTGTGTGTGTGTGTGTGTGTGTGTGATAGAGAGACAGGAGAAGACTTTGCTCTGGCATGTTTGCACACTGAGAAACATCTCAATCTTGAATCATTTTGTTCCTAAAAATCTTAATTTCCTAAAAATAAAAAAAAGGTTTCTGAATGGAAGTTTTTGGAAGTGTGTTTCCACCGTAGGGACCAGGGTCTAAATGAAGTTCCTTCCAAAAGTACAAGATCTTTGGGAGTGAGGTGTGCAGTGCTGAACACTTCTGATTGGTCGAGTATTCGCTGCGTTTCATATCAGCAACTATTTTTGAAAAATCTGCAGCCACAAGGGAAAACTAATATTTCAACTGATTAGATGTGTTTTTTTTTTTTGTCTTTTTTCTTTTTCATGTTTCAACGACATATGAACATGATAACCTTGAATATCTGCTGATACTTTTGGTTTTAAGATAATTATCAGTCTAGGATCAATATAAATTAAATTTCTTCCCTTGTTTCAACTTTCAAAAATTAGATGAAAAGTTAAAAAAATATTCCACACCTCTTTTGCTAAGGACTCTTCTTCTTCAAACTTAAAGCGTTGAATTTTAGAAACTCAAAACATTGTATTAAAAATATTATATATATTATATAGTTTTTTTTCTGGATTGTTTTTTGGCTAAAACTCAAAGATTTAAGTTTGTCTCAACTGTCTTTCAGTGTGTTTCCTTGACATTTAAAGTTGTTTCAACACTTTTTTTAGTGTGTCTTCTCTCCAGTATAATGGAACTGATGACACAAAAAATACATTTAAAAAAATTCAAAACCAGTGTCTCTTTCCAAAACTCAGGACCTGGTTCCTCAAGATTCACAAACGTTGTTGTGAGCAGTTTCATGTAGGAACTACTTTCTTTCAGCAGCAGAATCTGCCGGAACTACCTTCTATAAGAATTTTGTTTTGAATTATAAAATATTAAATTAAAAAACCAGATAAAAACCGCTGCGACACATCTCAGTCATTTTGTTTTTCCTCTTTCTGAGCTGCTGCGAGATGCTGAGATTTCTAGAAACTTTCTGAAACAAGTGAAGCACGACAAAAAAAAATTAATATTGAATTTAAGTTTGAGTTGATCAGACTGAAATAATTCTGTCGTGTTGTGGTTTTTTTTGTCGTGTGTGTTTGTTGTGTGTGAGCGACTGTTTAGCTCATTGTTTGCACATTGCATTGTGGGTGATTTTTTGGCATTTGTGCATGCGTGTGTGTTGTTCTCAGCGGGTCGGCCAGGCTAACGAGGTTGGCACCGACGTGTTTTAAGTGAAATCTGCCTATTGTCTGCTGGTATTACATGAACACAAACACACACAAACACACACACAGCTGGGTGAGATTATCACTCTCCTGTTAGTGTGTGTGTGTCCCAGGAGACCGCGGACAATGAACGTCTTTACCAAACAAAAGCAGAAAGAAGCGCATCCCTCGGTCACAATAGGCGACGTGTACTCGCCGCCTCGCTGGCCGGATTACCGCAGCGCGACCAGCGGCGGGATAACTCTAATCCTGCCAGCATATCTCACCATTCATTCATTCATTCATTCAACAGCAGCACGGCGGCGCAGGGCAGGGTTTGAGGTGGGGGTGTTGGGGGGTGTGGGGGGGTGGATGTGGTGTTTCTTGGTCTAATTAATTAGCAGTGAATAAAGACGCAGAGTAAGAGCATTAACGCGGCCAAACCAGAGGAATCTGGATTTACCTTGTTTCTTTATTTAGAGGGACGTTAGTTTATCAGCGAGATCCAGGACTGTCCGTCGTTTACGCTCACACACATCCACACAATGTATACACACACACACACACACACACACACACACACACACACAGAGTTCATACGCACATGATTAAGGATTATGGTTTATTATGGATTATATGGATCCAGGTCCAGAGGTGATTGTGTTTGTTAATTAACAGCAGTGAGAAGGAAGATGATGGAGTCATTAGCAGCTCGGATGGACGAATGGACAGACGGATATTACTCTCAGTCATAGCTCAACGTAGTTTGTCCATCTTGTTGGAAAGGGATCGTACATTTGCAAGAAGAAGGGTTGGGAGTATTAGCTTGTAGCCTTTAGCTTAGCTTGTATGTGTGTCGGTAAACCATGCTGACCCTGGTGGTCTGATGATTTCAGCTGGTATCTGCCTCCAAACAACGTGAGGTGGTTACATGTAGTCCAGTTCTGAGGAGGTCATGAACTAAATGTGCCTCAACAGAAACAAACACAAACACTAATAAGAGAGTTTCAGGGAACACTGAGCCGCCATATTGGTTAACTTTATTTATTTTTGTAATGTCCTCTTTTACCTTTCCTCATTTTAGGGAGTGTCATCGGAATTTCATTGTGTTGTTGTCTGCAGCAGTACACTGACAAGACGGAGTCTTGGTTGGTCGGTTGGTTGGGTTTCGTTCGTTTGGTTGATTTGGTTTTGGTTGGTTGGTTGGTTGGTTGGTTGGTTTGGTTTTGGTTGGATGATTCTGGGTGAGGATCAGAGGTGCGACCAAGTCATCATTTTACAAATTAAAAGTACGTCTCAAGTCTTTTCAATCAAGTCCAAATTCAAGAATGACCAGTCCCAAGTCCTGAACTTTGACTTTCAAGTCCTAATTCACTCTTTGGTCACATTTTTCCAGCTGGTGGGATTTTGACTTGCCTCATTATTTACATCAAGCGCAGCACAATTTTGCAAATAAATTATTTAAGCTTCTAAAAATTAAATCGCACTGCAGAAAAAATCAACATCAGTCCGGTGTGAAAAGGCCTTGATTGTCCAGCAGTGGACTGTTGTCTTCATGTCTCTGTTGTGTCCATGCAGGTGAGTCCATGTTTGTGGTGGACGAGGGCTCGTCAGCCTGTCTTTGTGGGGGGGTCCTGGGGGCCATGGACCCTGACAGCCCTCCAGACCAGCTGACCTTTCACCTGGAGACTCCGCCTCTGCACGGCTTCCTGGAGAACACGCTGCCGCCACCTGGCTCTGAGAAGAGCAACGCCGGAGTCCGAGTCGGTTAGTGTGTGTGTGCGTGTGTGTGTGTGTGTGTGTTTAATATACACCTGACCTGACCCTGAAGTTTTTCTTTTCCCAGAATCCTTCAGTCTCATCCACCTGACCTCTGGTTTCATCAACTACGTGCAATCAGAGAGCAAAGGGGTGGAGCCAACTGTCGACCAGCTGTCCATCAGTGTGAGCGATGGGCTGCACCGCTCCGCCCCCGTCCCCTTCTACATCATCATCAATCCAACCAATGATGAGACGCCGTCACTGCTGCTCGCCAACTTCACCGTACGTCTCCCTGCCACCATAGATCTGCGAGCAATGAAACTGCCTCTACCTTTACCTGAGTTTCCTGATGCTGATGTGGTCGTAAAGTTGTTCCTGTCCTCCACCTCCTGCAGGTGAAGGAGGGCGGGATGAGGGAGCTGACGCCGTCCATCCTGAACGGCTTTGACCTGGACGCCCCTCTGGACGTCCTGACCTTCACGGTGGTGCAGCCGCCGGCTCACGGCAGCCTGATCAACGGCATCTACGGCACCGAGATGAGCCGCTACAAGGACATGGGAGCAGAGCTCCTGCAGAGGAGCCTCCCCGTCTCCTCCTTCACCCTGCAGGAGCTCCGACAGGGTGAGAGACTCCAACAGGTCGATCTGAGAGGACATGAGGAAAATTCCCAACACTGCTCATTCCTAGGAAAATTAAAAAAAACAAAACAAAGAAAATAAATAAAACTTTTTCCTTAATTCCACTACTTTTAGCAGCAGAGTTACAGTGTATTCTGATACAGTTACTAATTACCTGTTAAAAAAATGTGATGTAATACTATAACATGTAATCCATTACTCCATAAGCCTGTTTGTTAGACATGTAACAAGTTACCATTCTGACGTCAGAAACACAGTTACAGTTAGTAAAATTTAAACAGGCTTAGTATTTTCAGTGAAGTCAGAGCTGTTGGCTGCACACAGACAGAGGTGTGCTGTTGTATTAACGGGACGTCCTGCAGCTTCATAAATTACATTTATGTCGACAAAACTGACGAGTTTTGTTCATTTAATCTGATAAATCACTTTTGAATTAAAGATTTTGTTTGAGGATTTAATTTTTTTTTTGTTTTTGGGTGACAACATCATTAAATATGATGACAGACATTTGAAAAACCTCTATAAACCTTTGAATTTTAAAAAATGATATTTAGTACAGCCTTGAAAATAAGCTCAGGGGATTTAAAGACATTTTGTAATTTGTCTCTCTTGCATTGACGCTGTATTTTCCTGTGCTCTGCCTCTCCTGTACTGTGTTTTACATGTACATGTGGATATATTATGAGTGTAAATGGTGTTTTAATTCTTATATATTTAATGTGCAGATCATTAAAAAAGATTTTTAAAAAGTTGGCAGGTAAACAGGAGCACTGTATTTATAACTAATTATACATCTTCCTCCTCCCCCGTCCTGCTCCTCTTCTTCCTCCCTGTCCTCTCTTTCACCTGCTCTCCTCCTCCCTGGCTCTTCGTCCCTCCCCTCTCCTCCCTCCTCTTCCTCCCCCTCCTCCCTCTGCAGGCATGAAGATCGTGTACATGCACGATGACACAGAAACCCTGAAGGACGCCGTGGCTCTGCGGCTGACAGATGGCGTCCACACAGTCCAGGGGACGGCTCAGGTCACCGTGCTGCCGGTCAACGACGAGAAACCACGCCTGCTCAAGTACACACACACACACACACACACACACACACACACACACACACACACACACACACACACACACACACACACACACACACACACAGATGTGGGCTTCAGAGCTGATGTGAGGATTTAATATTTAACGCTTGTTAATATGAGCTTTTTGGAAACGTGACTGTGAGGTTTTAGGTCAGAGTTGTTTGAAGGCCCTGACATGGATGCAGATATTTCTGCTTTGTCCACGTCTGTTTACACACTGATGAAAAAAACAGAAAATATTTTTTGTTGAATGACTAATATTAGGTCTTTATATTTTCTTTCTTGGTGAATATTTGCACATTTGTCCCACTTCATTTACTCAGATCGTTTACTTCAGAAAAAGTACTAATACCACAGTGTATAAATACTCTGTTAACAAGTAAAACTTACTTCACAGGATTTCTCAAAAAGTAATGGAGTCTTACAAAAATAATCACCCTGACCTTCGCCCCTCCTTCTTATTCTCTCATTATTTTGCTGCTGGGATGTTTTACCAACTCAGAACATCAGTATCTGACATCCTGGGAATGAGGCTCAACAATCACTGTCTTTCTGAGAAACTTTCATAACTTGTGATATTTTTTAAAGCGTCGGGGCTCATCTCGTTAACACGATAAACACAAATACATTTGAACGCATCTTAAGTTTCCATTTAGAGCTTCATACGTTTCTTGTTTTAGATTTTAATTTGATAATTTCATGTAAGTATTATCACAAGTGTTTATTTTCATATCAGTGAAACACTGAAGCGTAGAGAGGCTCAGCAGGAGGGGTCGAGGTCAGGGGGGTCAACACGGACCAGAAGGGTGGAGGAGGTGGGGGAGTAGACGGGGAGGGGGGGGGGGTAACCTGTGTGCACATGTGGCGGGACGCTTTGCTTCAGTGGGTGGAAATCTGTGACCCCCTCCTTCATATTTTCATTTGAACGAGTGATTGGGAATTTGCATCCTTCACTGGGCTCCCCGTGCCGTCCCATCACCTCCCCCCTCCCTAACCCCCGTGCCCTGTCCCCAGCCCAGTTGTTGTTGGTGGGTGGGTGGGTGGGTGGGTGTGCTGGCACAGGCTGAGCTGGTGCTGTAAAGACCACCGAGGCAGAAGTAACGCAGAGACTTGGCAGATGCCGGCCTCCTTGTTTTTGCGTTCCTGCAGGATGAACGTGGCAGCTTCTCCTCCTGCGTGGATTTTAGTTACGAGTGAGGAAGCAGCCAGACGGTTTCTGATGTTCACCCCCACCACCACCACCACCACCCAACATCTCCACGATCCCGCTGGAAAAACCTGATCTCACAAAAACTTTCAACTCCTTCCTGTTTGTATCAAACCGTCCCCCTCATTCACAGGATAACAGGCTCTTATTCTTCTACTTTTGTCCTTCGTTACACATTTACACACACAGATTATACATCGATCAATGGAAAACTGTATATATTAGTAAAATAATCACCAAAGCAATGCCTAATGAACAAAAAAGAAAAAAATGATGTCACAAAAAGTGAAAGACGATCAAACATAACAAAAGACAAAGAGTAGATTATTTTAAGAGAGGAAGCCTGTTGTTACCTGATATTAACATGCATCTCCACATGCCTCTTAAATGACCACTTGTGATTGGATCTCAAATGAACACAATGGCCTTAACACAAGGAAAGAAATAACTTCACGAGTAACATTTGTCGACTTTATAAGAAAGAACAAAGAACAAAGAACAAGAATTTGTTGTAGACATTGTTTCAGAAAGTTTCTTCTCACACAACATCTCTCAAAACTGCATGATTTTTTTTAATAGAGTCTGGGGACTTTCTCTACGGAGTCCTGCAGGAACAATGCGGGGAAACAGCTCACTTCAACCATAGATCATGTATTACATTAAACAGGATTTCAGCCTATTTGATACACAATCTGCTCTAACTTGCTATTTGGACTGCAGAGCTCATTTCTGAGTCCACAAATGCTGCGTATTGCTCCTTTAAAGGTAGGATCTCGTGCCACCAACATGCATTTCTAGTGGGTCATAAGTGATGACTGAAAAGGATAAAATGCATCATATTTCATGTGTTGATCAGATGTTTTTTGCCTGAAATCTGAATGTGCAAAGTATCTACAGTTGTCTCATAATTAAGGTGAAGTAGAAAGTTTACACCACCGGACAATGACAGGTTTCCACGTTTGTGTATTTTATTATAATATAAGACTGATTTTTAGGTTTAGTCTCTTTTTTTCTCAGCAGAAATGTCCAAGTTTTCACTTGTACTTTTGGAAAACTGAGCAGAACAAAATAAAGTTTGAACTGATGGTTCAGGTTTATTGACTTGACTCCAGAAAAGTGACTCAAATGAACTAAAAGTTATAAGTTTACAGCGTAGATTCTTTTGTAACGCATTGTTTTTTCTTCGTTGGTGTGTCAGGAACGTGGGGCTGGAGGTGAAGTCTGGGGAGCGCAGGGTGATCTCCAGCGTGGTTCTGGAGGCCGAGGACTTGGACACACCCCCAAACCAGGTGTTCTACTTCCTCAACGCCGAACCGCGCTTCGGAAAACTGCAGCTGAAGGTGACGACTCAGACATTTTCTTTAAAAGTTTGTTTGTCTGGACTCAGTGTCGTTGTACTGGTTCTGATTGGTGTGACTGGTCCGCAGACGGAGGCGGGATGGACCGAGCTGTCAGCTGGTCAGAACTTCACTCAGGAAGACGTGGAGATGAACCGTCTGTGGTACGCACACACCGCCGCCGCCAACGCCGCCGGGTTCAAAGGTCACGACAGCTTCCGCTTCACCTTCAGCGACCTGGACAACGAGACGCCGCCTCAGAGCTTCTTCATCTCAGTCCACACTGTGCAGAAAGGTCAGAGGTCATACCTACTGGAATTTATTAGACTGATACTCTTAATTGACCCCGTCTCCAATCAGCAACTGTCCAATCATTGATTAGCAACTGTAAATAGGGCGCCACAGAGGGTGGCGTCTGTTTTGTTGTCTTTCAAAATAATGAAAGACAAAGAGCACACGTGGGGAATGAATTTAACTTTGTCTTTGTCTGCTTGAACACAAGCTACGAATTCCAGCTAGCAAACGTTAGCTTACTAGAGCTAGATGTTCTCACACACTCTGACTGTGGACCTTCACACACTCTCTGGTCCCTCTCTGGTCCGTCTCCGGTCCCTCTGGTCGGTCGTGGTTCATGTATTATTGAGCGCCCCCCACCTCTCCGTCCCCCTCCCTGCCGTGCCAGCTTTGCCAGTCGGGTGAACACGGTGCGACGAGGCCTCGGCCCTTCTGGCTCCGGGCCCTGTGATCCTGGAGGAGCCGAGGTGAGAAACGGCCGACCTCCTCAGCCGGTGAATAATTAACGGAGGGGAGGTGGAGCAGCTGTGGAGGGGCGTTGGCTCGTCTCCTCTGGGTTCTCCTCCTCCGTCTCCTCCAAGAATGTTCCAAAAAACTGAGACCTGTTCTGTAATGTTTTTTCTATTTTATTATTATTTTTTAGCTTGCTAACTTTAACTTTTGTAAGTCAACAAAGCCATTTACAGGATAAAAAACATACTTTTATTTGTAGTTTAAAGGGGCAGATCAGATTTAATCTTCATTTAATCTTTGTTTACTTAAATTTTCTCAGTTATCTTGTTAAAGGGGTTAAAGGGACTTTCATACAGTTTCACTGCTGTAAAGACAAATCTGGGTTGTAGATGTAGATCTCTGTTGTCGTATTTTGTGCTTCATAATGCACCACACATTTTCAGTGGGAGACAGGTCTGGACTGCAGGCAGGTCAGTCTAGTACCTGAACTCTTTTACTACGAAGACACACTGTTGGAACACGTCCGTCTCTGAATCGTCTCACTCAAATAATCAGGGACGTCTCTGAAGAAGACGTCTGGATGGCAGCACATGTCTCTCCAAAACCTGTTTGTACCTTCAGCATCACAGATGTGACATCAGAGTTTGGAAGGTTACTTTAAAAATTACTCTGATATACTTACTAATGTGGTCAGTATCCTAATCCAAGCATCACAATATCAAAGTAATGTTACTTGAGTACTTTCTGTTACTTTTGGATTACCTCAGTACCAAATATGCTTAAATTGTTTGGCATCATATATTTTTTTTATGTTCATTGATTAATTGCTTATCTATTTGTTCCTTTATTTGTTATGTGTGAATGTACATTTTGATCAATAGGAGTAATTCTGAACATTTAGCAGTACTAGAAGTACATTAGCATGTGTAGCTAATGTTAGCAGTCAGTCTGTGTAGCTAACATTAGCGGTGGTTTGTGTAGTTAGTGGTCTAATATCGGCACTTGTCCTGTGTAGTTAATGTTAGTGGTTCACACAGCTACTTCAGAAATAGGAAAATGGAGGTTAGCAGCTAAAGCTGCTTCATCTCTTAATAAACCATAAATGTTCCCTCCTCGCTGCAGCGTTGTGACCGTTTCCCTCTCGTCTTCCTCCAGGTGACTTGATGCTGCTGACGAAGGCGGTGCGTCTGACGGAGGGCCAGCGGGTCGTCCTGAACACCGACATCCTGCTGGCGTCGGACTCGGCCGGTCGTCCAGAGGAACTGGTCTACACGGTGTCGGTACCGCCCCGACACGGCCTCGTCCACGCCGTCCATCAGCCTGGAGTCCCGCTGACCACCTTCACACAGCTGGACGTGGCCGCGCACCGAGTGTGTTACACGCATGACAACAACCACCACGAAGACACCGACTCCTTGAGGTCAGGACACACAAAACAGTATTCACATGAAATAATCATAATATAATTATAAGAGAGCATCCTGGTTAAAATAAAAGTCAAATAGAAAAAATAAAGAAAAGAAAAGAATCATTTGAGCACATTTAACATTTTGATTTGAGCAGATCCAGCGTGTGAGAACCAAACATGTCGAGCAGCTGTGCTCTTTGACTTTGGCCCTCTCAGTTAAGTGAAGCTATTTTGCAGCGCAGCATGAAATTCTGCACACATCAGGAGAATAAATGGCAAATTATCTGCCTACATATTGTGAGCGGAGGATATTTCTGTCAGCAAACGCGCCCCAAAAAAACTATCACACACAACATTTGGCCGACGAAAGAAAAACTGGGCACCGAGACGAGAGAGAAAAAAGCGTCGGGAGACGAGAGGCTTTCTCTGCTGCAGTGTGTTTATCTGCTTTTCCAGCCAATTTGGCAGCGGCAGGGTTTTAAAGAGGGGAGGAGGAGGAGGAGGAGGAGGAGGAGGAGGAGGGGGAGGAGGAGGAGGGGGAGGAGGAGGAGGAGGAGGAGGAGGGGAGTGTTGGGGTGTGTGTGACCTGGAGTGCGTGCAGACCCCGGGTTTGTCACCCAGACCTCTGCTGCCCCGACCGGCTGGCTATCTGGCTCTCAGAGAACGGTCAGATCACAGCCAACAGACTGACAGACAGACAGGCAGAGAGACAGGCAGAGAGACAGACAGACAGACAGACAGGCAGAGAGACAGACGGACAGAGAGACAGGCAGAGAGACAGACAGACAGAAAGAGAGACAGACAGAGAGATAGACGGACAGAGAGACAAACTGACAGAGAGACTGACAGACAGACAGGCAGAGAGACAGACAGACAGAGAGACTGACAGACAGACAGGCAGAGAGACAGACAGACAGAGAGACAGAGAGACTGACTGACAGACAGGCAGAGAGACAGACGGACAGAGAGACAGACTGACAGACAGACAGACGGACAGACAGACAGAGAGACAGATGGACAGAGAGACAAACTGACAGACAGACAGGCAGAGAGACAGACAGACAGAGAGACAGACAGACAGGCAGAGAGACAGACGGACAGAGACACAGACAGGCAGACAGCAGGTGGAGATGCAGGGAGGACACGGCGAGATGACATCATTAAAGGAGCTCCAGTCAAACGAGACATTTCTGTTAGTTTTCGGGTCACGGCCTCCTCATCCTTCATGCTTTCAGCTCTTCACTCTTAGAAATAAGGGTTCTCCCTGAAGGGTTCAGGTTCCACCCAGAACCATTTGGTTCTCTGTAAGACTAAGGGTTCAATTAAAGATGTTTTTCATCCAGAGAACCTTGTTGTGGAAGAAAGAGTTCTTCAAAGATTGTTGAAATCCTGAAGAACTCTTGTCTTTTGTCAAGGGTTCTTTGTATCATAATGTTAAATTGTTCTCAGTGGTTTTTAGATAAAACCCTTGAAATATAAAAAGGTCCTTGGTAGAAATACCCTGGATGGGTTCTAAAAAAAACTAAAAACTACTAATAAGGTTCTTGTTAGTAATCCCCCGGTACAGTACTACATAAATCCCTTCAAATATAAGAAGGTTCTTGGCAGAACATCCTGGGAAAACCCTGTGTGTAGATTCTTGATAGAACCCTCAGGGAGGGCTCTGCGTGGCATCATTGTAGCATAGATGGGTTCTCCTTTAGAACCTCTCACAGGAGGTTCTGGGTGAAACCTTTCACAAGCACAAACGCAAAGTGTTAAACAGAAAAAAAAACAGTTCATCATCACATAAAATCAAGAAAAATGAAATAAAAGTGAACTGAAATAGAATAAAACACAATAAATCAACAATAAAAACACTTTTGTCAACTTTTTTTTTTTTTCAATAATCAGTGCATTTAATTTAAAGGTGTATTTCAACATTTTCTAAGACGGTCAGGTCTTCATCATTTGTGCGTTCTCATCGGTCTGGGGCGGTTCTTCATTTGTTCCCAGAGTACGAACAGTACGTTTGTGAATGAGGCTCACTGTTACTTTTTTATTTGATCTGTTTTTAATTTATCTTTATTTAACCAGGTGAGTCATTAAGAACAAATTCTTATTTATGAACAGTCCCATGATTGATTTACAGGACAAACAGATAAAATAAACAATATTTAACTTTAATCTACACTCTTTTATAATGTGAGATGAAATCTGAACATCATGGAGTCTCTGAACTCCAGCAGAGGTGATGATTTTATCTTTTTATTGTTCTTGAAAAAAGAAAATCAAAGTTTTGAATGAGGAGTTTGAGTGACTGGCGATGTGTTCGAGGTCAGATCATAATGTCTGTAAATCTTTGTTTTAAATGAGTGAAAATAAGATAAAATCATTTGAAGTGTGTGTGTATCAGGACCTCCTCTGAAGAACACACACCTGTGCATCATGAGTGTGTGTATGTGTGTTGTGTTGCCGTGACAGCGGATGATGAATGGGCATTATTATGAGAATAACAACAGCGTTGGCACGGTGATGGCGGCCAGAGAGCCGGCCACAGACGGCCGTCCCTGGGCAAATATGGCCGACATCGGAGCCAGATGTTACACCAGGACCTGCCTCTGTGTGTGTGTGTGTGTGTGTGTGTGTGTGTGTGTGTGTGTGTGTGTGTGTGTGTGTGTGTGTGTGGTGGCCGGTGTGCGGAGGCCCGGGGCAGTTTGTCAGCTGCAGGGCTGCAGGGCTGAGAGGCAGATTGTGTTGGCAGAGAGCTGAGAGGACGACAAAACACACACACACACGCGCACACACACACACACACACACACACACAGAGAGAGAGAGAGAGAGCTCATTTCTCAGGTCCAGTGCGCTGTCAATTGTCACTGCAGTGTGTGTGTGTGTGTGTGTGTGTGTGTGTGTGTGTGTGTGTGTGTGTGTGTGTGTGTCTGAATAAAAAGAGGTCATTCTGAGTGATTGATGACTGAAGCTGCTGTCAGTTTTACTCGAGAGAAACTCATCAGATTAATTAAATATTTCATAATCAAACTGCACATGGAGACACTCATCATTATTTATTTTATTTTTTATTTACAGACATATAAAACTGCAATAAAATACAACAATGAAAGAGAATAAGTAAGTAAATATGTCAGGAGAAGTCAGGAAGCCTCAGACTTATACAAGCGACCTCCCCTCCTTTAAGGAAAAAAAAACAAAGACAAATAAAATACTAATCAAAACTCGCACTAACATAATTTAAGAAAAACAAAAAATGATAACAGGAAACTCATACAACGAGTAGAGAAAACAAGAACCTTACCTTAGGGCTGAACGATTTTGATAGATATGTAATTGTGATAATGTTGACTGATGTTTCAGTTGTGATATGATTTGTGACATTAGAGGGAACAACCATCTTTACATCCTTATTCTCATTTGCATTGAAAAACATATTAAAGGTCTGATTTTTGCACCAAACGATGTAGACCTGCAATGATTTGTTCATTAATCGATTAGTTGTTAAGTATGAAATAATTGTTTTGATAATCAATTAATTAGTTTGGATCTTTTATTTTTTAATTTAAAGAAAATTGTCCAAATTCTCTGATTTCAGCGCCTTAAATGTGAAACTTTTCTGATTTCTTTACTTTCTGAATATCTTTTGAGGACGTCATCTTGGACTTTGGGAAACACTGATCAGCATTTTCTGACATTTTATGGACTGAAGAACTAATCTGATGGGTCGACCAGCACGTCTCTGCAGCACCTCAATAATCTGACAAACAAAAATCGGGTTTTATCAAATATTCCACCTCCTGTGATTTAAAAATTGCAGTAGATCATATTGTGATTTCGCTAAAGTTTCAATTAATTGTTCAGCCCTAATGTGACGGTGGTTACAGACAAGGAAATTATGTGCAGCAGAAGTTGATCTTCTTTGTGTAGTTTTTGTGTAAAAATCTGCATCGTGCATGTGAATAATTCAGTTGTGGTGGAAACGGTGAGAAGGCCTCAGTGATCACTGCACAAAAAACTAAATTTACTTCGGAGGCTTTCCACAGAAACCTAATGACAGATTCTTAAACAGCTGGTTCGATCTCTGATCTAAACTTTCTCATTCACAGTTTTGTCGTCACTAACGGCGACTCGTCCCGCAGCGGTTCCCTCCACTTCACCATCGAGCACGGCGACCGTATCCCGCCGACCCTCCACCTCAACACGGGGCTGCGGCTGCAGGACGGCTCCACGGTGACCGTCACTGCCGAGCAGCTACAGCTCACTGACCCCGACACCGGCGCCACCAACCTGAGCTTTGTCATCACGCAGCTGCCACGCTACGGTAAACTGCTGCTGAGGGGAGTCCCGCTGTTGCCGCCGCTGAGCTTCACACAGACGGACGTCGACGAGCTGAACCTGGCCTACCAGCATGACCCGGGTAGCCCGGCGGAGATCGACAGGTTCTACTTCCTGCCAAGTGATGGGAACAACAGAGGATACCTGGAGTTTGGACAGCTGAGGGAGGAGCCTGCTGTCTTCAACATACAGGTGAGCAGCACACACAACAGGTAACACACAACCTGTCTGAAACCAAACTGTCCTGAACTGATTTATGTGCAAAGTAAAAGAAAATCTGTCAAATGATGCTAAAGCACCTTGTTTGAGGGATTCTGCAACGCTATTTTCATGTTTTGTAAAAAACTAAACCTGACCTTCAGTCAGCATGAGGGTGAGTAGATAATGAAATTTCATTTTTGGGTGAACTATCCCTTTAAGATTAAATGCTGTAGTCCCACTGTGTTTCCCAGCTAATAAATGTCAGTTATAGGTCATCAGCAGACATCGTCTTTAAAGTCTCCAGAATGCAGGAAAGAAAGTATATATAAGAAATAAAATACTTCTACTAATAATAATAATATAATAGAAGCTGACAACAAAGTTTCATGTCTGTATATGAAGGTGGGCTGCTCCCCTCATAGCTGCAGATTTGAATCATCAGTCAGAGACTCGTCAATCGACTGAGGCTCTTCCAGTCGAGCAGTCGGTCAGTGTGCATCACAGTTACAGGATAAAACTGACAGAAACTCACAAAAACGCAAAGAGAGAACGTTTAAAAAAAAAAAAATCTCCTGGTGACCAACATGCTTCAGTTGCTTTTTATCTGCATCATCGTACACAGATCAGTGCAACATCATCAGGCTGTAAACTTTACAAACCGAGTCTCTGAATTACCACAACCCACAAAATAACTGTGATGGAAGCAGAGAAGAGTGATAGAAACGAAGCGCAGCTAACACGCTGTCAGACACTTCACCAGAGCGCACCGCGGAGCGCAGGACTGCTGATGTCAGACACGTCACCAGAGCGCACCGCGGAGCGCAGGACAGCCGACGTCAGACACTTCACCAGAGCGCACCGCGGAGCGCAGGACAGCCGATGTCAGACACGTCACCAGAGCGCACCGCGGAGCGCAGGACAGACGATGTCAGACACGTCACCAGAGCGCACCGCGGAGCGCAGGACAGCTGACGCTTGTTTCTGTCTCTGACAGTCTCACATTGTTCTTGTTATTGTCTGACAACATTATGGAAAGGATCACTACAGTCAGAGAGATTTTTTTTTAAAGGGGAAGAGATGTTTGGTTTAAACAGAAACAGTTACCAGATCAAACTCACCAAACTCCCTTTGAAAAACTATAATTTTAACAACATCATCATTATCAGCTTTATTCAAACAGAAACAAGATAAAACTCACCAAAAACATTATAGGAAATTATTGCACTGAACTGAAAAAAAAGAAAGAATGAATCTTTGAATGTTCATATTGGACGGTCAAATATAACTGAAAAAAATCAGGGACGGCCCAAAAATGGAGTCTTGTGTCTCTCCCCCATCTTACACTTTAACACGAAGATTTATGTCTGCAGTGATCCTTTCGTAATGTTGTCAGATGATATTTAAATAAATTCAGAGTTACATTGTGCTGCTAAATGAGCGGCTGCAGGTTTAGATCATGTTGCTGACGTCAGTCGAGCTGCTGTCGACGACTGAAGCTCTCGGATAAATATTTGAAGCGGAGAGCAGCAGGTGAGCTGAGACCAAACCCCCCCGAACACCAACTTCACCCCCCACCATCGCATGCTACCTGCTCTGAGACACACACACACACACACACACACACACACACAGAGAGAGAGAGGCAGCCAGGTGGCTAACACACTGGCCGGACCGACTGTCCCGAGCCTCTGAGAGACTGGAGGCTGTTTGTGATTGGACACTCTGTGTGTGTGTGTGTGTGTGTGTGTGTGTGTGTGTGTGTGTGTGTGTGTGTTTTATTTTAGTTTAATTGTGTTTAAATGTTTGTGTGAGTGTTTGAAGGCTTCATGAATATTTGACAGCTGACAGTTCATCACTCTGGGGATAAAACTGCTTTTTAAAGTCACTAAAGTCTCAGAAGAAAAAAGAGAAATCAGGTTATTTCTGTCTGCAAACATAAATCTACTGTAAGTTTTAAAAAAATATATTGAAAACTGCAACAAAAAATTCATTGAAGTAAAAGTCTGTTGTTTAAATGTAAAAATTAAAAAAAAGAGTCATAAAGGGATAAATTAGGTTCTGTTGAATCTATTTATTTTTTGTAAATGTAGTTTTAAAATTGGCGTTTCTGTCACACAACATTGAACTTTTATTATTATTTTACTATATTTTCATTTGTGGCTCCAACTGACAATTATTTTCATCAGGATCAGTTTGTTTTTTTTGTTTTGTTTTTTTTGCCAGGTGGGTTAATAAACTGAGAAGTTGAGAATTAGATAAAAACAAAACAGAAATAAATAATATACAATACAATAAAATATAGAAAAATATTAATGTGTCATTTAAATGAACTCTTCAGTTCAGTGCAGCATCGTGGAACGTTTTCTTCAGAGGACGTGTGAATATTTGTGCAGTAATCTAAAAATGATCTTGTTCATAAGATGGTAGAAAATTGTGGAAATAGAGTCATCTTCAAATGTTTGTTTAGACGTTTCTGTTTGTTTGTGTTAGGGTGTTTGCGTGATTTTGTGTTGGATTTTTTTGTCTTTTGTGTGTGTTTTGTTTTGTTTTGTTTGTGGTTTTGTGTTTTGCTTTGTTTTATTTTGTGTTCCTGATTTTTTTTTTCAGCCCAAAACCCAAAAAGATCCAGTTCACTGAGATGTTATTAGGCAGCTTATCTTTACATTTGGAGTCAGAAACTATTTTGTGTTTTTGCTTCATAAATAACTTAATGTTTCAGCGTTTAATTCAACATAAACAAACCAGAATAAATGAAGCTGAATCAGAAAAATTAGCTGTAGAATAATAATAATAATAATAATAATAATAATAATAATAATAATAATTAGTAAAATAGTTAATATTAGTAGAATAAAAATGAACAGGAGAAAAAAACCTGCTGAAAAGGGAACAGAGAAACTTAAATCAGATGTAAATGTCAGGTTAAATAGTTGTGATGTTCAGTTTTTGTTGATTATTTTCACATGACAGCAGCGACATCCAGTGGACAAACAACAGAACTGCACCTCTGTGACTCTCAAAGTGACCTTTGACTTTCTGCCACCAAACATCCAGCAGAGGGAGCGTTCCATTTATCTGTCTCTAGTCTCTGTCTGTATTCATGCAGTGCAGCTGGTGGACAAAACAATAGGAACAGAAATATAAGAGAAATATCTGACAGTTAGAGACAGTCATCACTTTACAGCTCATCATGACTGAAATCTGTCCATCATTCACGTCTTCTTATGGAACAGATAATCAATAGTGAGCAGTGACCTGACACGTCACCACTGACAGCTGTGGATGTAGATGTAGTCACCGACCCTCCTCATTTCTTCCCTCCAGATCTCCTCTGTTCCTCCTGCACTGACTGTTTTTACTGACTCTCTCCTGCTGCGTTCAGGTGGATCACGTGGACCGGACGCCTCCCAGTCTGACCACCAGGCGCAGTCCCAGCACTGTGGTGGATCTGGGCGGCGGGCGTTACGGCATCTTCATCACCTCTAAACACCTGCAGGCCTCCGACCCCGACAGCCCCACAGAGGAGCTGGAGTTCTCCATCAGCAGGCCGCCACACTTTGGATACCTGGAGAACGCGCTCACAGGTGGGCTGCCTGCTAGTAACTGATGACATCACTGGACATATAGAAAACCTCTGACTCTGTCGTCCTGTCCTGCCAGGAGCGTACATCAAAGGTCGTTTCACGCAGCGGGACGTCGACCAGCGAGCCGTCCTCTTTGTCCTTCCGGCCGACATGGAGGTGACGGCCGACAGTTTCCAGTTCCGCCTCGTCGACCCGGCAGGAAACACGGCGCTGCCTGAGATGTAGGTTTGTAGAAAGATGGACTGATACAGGAACCAGAACTGCGACCTGGTTCAGTTAGTGAGGATTATAACACTAATATTTAATTGTTTCATATTGATTGTGATGTTACACAATAGTGCAAAAAGTATGTGGACACCTCGGTCCAGTGTCTGGTCCTGTTAAGTCCTGTTAAGTCCTCAGTCCACTGAGACTCTTCTAGTCACACAGACAGCCCCAGTACTTGAGTAAATATATTTAGTAGTTTGATTTTAATTACTTTAATAGTTGGGATTTTAATCACTTGGTAATGCACCAGCGTCTTTGTCCCTTTGTAGCAAAGAAACATCCAAACTAGACGTGTGATCCACAGCAGTGTGGACGTGTTGTGTTCAGGACTGATCCGTCTCTCCTGCAGACTGGAGCTGTCCTGGTCTCGGGTGGAGCTGTCGGCGACCTGCTACAGAACCTGTGAGACGGCAGGGACCCTTCAGATACAGATCCAGCGCAGCGGGAAGAGCGTGGACCCGGCGTACGTCGGTATCCAGGTATGACAGTGACTGACGCCATCCTCTGCTGTTTTCTCCTGATGTTTATTACGAGTCGGCGTTCAGTGTTTGTTTCCTTTGTGCACAGGTGGAGGAAGGATCGGCCAAACCCAGCAGAGATTTCACTCACAGCACCGCCGGTCTGATCCAGTTTGATCCAGGTGAGACTTTATTGGACTCTGTTCAGGTTTATTCTGATTTTTTCAACACTGTCAGGGCGACTCTGTTAGATCTTGGTAACACACTGACTGTGGAGAAGAACCTCATACAACCACACTTCAAATAATCCAAACTATCCCTTTAATTTAGCAAATCCACCTGTTTTTTGGATAAACCAGTATTGTGCTGGTTCACAGCAGGATAATGGCTCGGCTCCCAGATGTGCTCCTTTGCAGTGTTGATCAGTACATGATAAGTTCTGATGTTAAAGCTCTGGATTCTCCCACTAAACAAAAAGCAGCCTGGTTTGAATTTTTTCCCTCCCGTCTCTCTGTCTGTTGTTCAGGAGTCAGTGTGAAAACCTGGAACATTTACCTGATAGACGATGGCCTGGAGGAAAACCACGAGACCTTCACTGTCACCCTGAAAAACCCCAAAAACGCCGTCCTGGGACAGAGGACCTCTGCTAGTGTCGAGATCATCGACCCCAGAGGAGGTAAAATAATGATGTGAACGTTTCTGTACAGCTGTTTTCATACCAAAAAGGTAAAGACCACACTTCAGTATTTTTCTACCTGGACTTTATTTTCCCATGTTTCAGTGTCACAGTGATGAATGTGGACAACAGTGTTTTCCAGTATAAATATATATAATATATAATATAAATATAATCAACCACCAAAGTGTGTCCTGACAGATCAGACAGGGTTCGAATCACGCAGTCAATACTACGACTACTGTTCAAAATCAAAGAATTATCAGAGCAAAAAAAAGAAATAAAATAAAATAAAATTGTCATGTTAATGTTTGAATCAGGGCTGAACAATTAATCTAAATTTTATCAAAATCACAATATGATCTATGGCAATTCTCATATCGCAGGAGATGCAAAGTACAAAATGTGTGTCAAGTCACCATTTTAAGTTAAATATTGTTGCACACAATAATGATGTTTTTAATGAAAATGAGAATAATTAGCATCCCTCCTAAGATCACAAATCAGAGAAAAATAAAGTCTCCTCTGTCTGTCTATCAGGAAGATGTGATCCAGATGACCTGAGGGTGGAGGACGATGAGAAGCGACTTCCAGCTCCTCCTCGCCTCCCTGACCCCCCCAGGTCGGAGGAGGAGGACCCGGTCACGGACATCGAGGCGGAGCTGCTGTGGGAGAACCAGCCTCACCCTCCCAGAGGGGACGTCCCCAACCGCCGGCCCGACCTGGACTACGGAGACGGGGAGCCACAGGACCAGGCGGCCCCCAGCTACAGCCACATCCACCACCACAGCAGGCAGACAGGCACTGGGATCACTGGGATCACTGGGACCACTGGGATCACTGGGATCTCTGGGACCACTGGGAGCACTGGCAGCACTGGACACAGGGCCAGACATGGAGGACTGAAGGTTTGTTGTACTGATTAAGCAGCAGTGCCCAAACTTTAATTTTTACATTTTAATTCTCATTTGTCATAGTTATAGGTGTTTCACTGTAAAAACAAAAAAGTTATGAAAAATCAAAACTTCAAGCCGAACACAAAGTTCTGAAAAAGTTTTACCAAATGCTGATCTTTGGTTAAAGAATTTACTTTTCTTTAGATAAAGTTAAATCTTTAAGTTTTAGAAACTGAAAAAAGAAGAAGGGTTGAGTTCATGTCTTTAAGTGCAAGTCAATGATGTTGAAATGAATTTTTAGATTTTCAATTAAAACCATTTAATTTTCAGGCACCAAAATACTGACAGCTCTCTTTGACCTATTTTTTGATTGTTTTTTTTTTATTATTTCTAAATCTCAAGATTCAAGAAAAGTAAATCATCTCAGCTAAAGATTATAGGCTCACAAAACTTTTATAGTTCATTTCAAAAGTAAAAAAGTTTGAGTCGGGCTCAAAACAATAGTTTTTGCTGTATGTTGCCTTGAAAAATGCTGCAGACCCCTGGATTACATGAAACAAAATGTGAAATTATCACTCACTGTACCAGACAAACACTTTCCTGCATACATCTGTGTAAGAAAATTTACACTGTCTTATAAAAATTTTGCAATTAAATTTTTTTCAGTGTGAATCTAAAGTACAAAGATGATATTTTACTGTTTGACGTTCTGCTGATGTTCAGGTCCATCTGTCAGGAGAGAGGAGGTCAGAGGACAAAGTCTGGACGGTGAGACTCACTGCAACTACGTCCACAGTTAAACATGCACACACACACACACACACACACACACACACACACACACACACACACACACACACAGTGTTAACGTGTGCCTGGTTCTCCTCCTCCATCAGTTCCACAGTCTGACTCCTCTCCGGCTGGAGGAGCTGAAGCCGGGTGACGTCGGATGGAGCCGCTCGTCTCACAGTCGCCTCCTGCAGGAGCTCCCAGTCGGAGATCCTCCTCAGATGGATCATCCAGAGCCCAGACACCACCCGGAGCTCCGCCAGCGCAAGGTACACACACACACACTTACACACACACACACACACACACACACTTACACACACACACACACACACACACACAGACGTCCCTGATGACTAGTTCTGGTTAATTTAATTTAGACTCATTAACTAGTCTGCAGGTCAGAAACAGTCCACACAATTTATAAATCACTAAAGGAAGATGAAGACATTTTGGACAGCTGGTTGTTTCTGTTGTGATATTTGTGTCTTTGTCTCCTCAGACGGGGAAGTCAGTGAGCAGCTCCTGTGCAGACGGTTGGACTCACTACAGGAGACGCTGTTACATCCTCAGCTCGTCTGTGGCCAGCTGGGCGAGTGCAGAGAGAACCTGCTCACTGCTGTAAATAACAAGAAAACACATCATCCAGACACTTAAAGGAAACTCATGTTTCTGCAGCTAATTCTCTTATTGATTGTCCAGCATTTCCCAGGCTGGAGAAATTTACACGTTACAGCCGCTCAAGAGTCAAAAACATGGTAGAAAAAGAGCAAGTGATTCATAAAAACACAAATAGAAAATAAAATAAAAAACTATGTGCATTATATACACCTTTTCTTTGTACAGTGTAATCATGCACAGGGTGTGCAGTATAATTATAGAGAAAAAGAGCAACATTTTTTCCTTGTGAAAAGGATAATTGCACAGAGAATGAGTTGCACAGGATATTTAAATATTGGCAAATATGTCACAGGATAATTACACAGGTTGCACAAATGATCCTTGCAGTCAGACAGCCTTTTCCAACAGGGAACTGAAGTTAAATTACTTGTCATCTCGCTCTTTCCAAAGCCACCAAACTCCATTGACAAAATCATTAATTTGCAGGAACTGCTGGTCTACTGCCTTCATTTGTTGTGTTACTGTCTGACTTTGGTGTTTTAAAGGCTTAGTTCAGATTCTAGACGTGTGTTTGTGTGACTCTCATGCTAACATGTGTGTGACAGGTTTAACAGCAGTCTGACCAGCGTGCGCTCCAAGAGAGACATGACCTGGCTGTGGAAGTTTGCAGGGCGGAAGCCATTTTGGATCGGTGAGTGACGGCTTTCATCACAACAAGCTCAACACCTGAGTGAGAAATCCAACATGCAACAACCAGAAAAACTTCTCCACAAAAAACACATTTTTACCATCACAGGCCTCAATACAGAACAACTTGTACATATAGATTTGTTTTAAACAGCATGAACAAGAGAATTACAACATTTAGTTTCACCTCTAATGAAAATGTTCCTGCATGAGTCCCTCTGTCTGTTAGAACTGGGCGTCAAACCTTTACCTGGATCTTCATCAGCAGTAACTCTTCTTCATGTGTGTCAGGTCTGTCTGGAGGTCCGGGTCGCTGGACGTGGGCCGACGGTCGGTCGGTGTCCTTCTCCAGACTGAGGGGGGCGCCGGCGGGCCGCGGTGAGTCCGACAAGGGCTCGGACTGCGTGCTGGTCGAAAACCCCCGAAGCTGGATTTCTACGAGCTGCTCCCCCGAAACTCAACACACATTCATCTGTTCATCGCCGGCTCACACTCACTGAGAGACACTGAGCGTATTTACTGCTACCAGACCTCTGTGAACACCTTCAAATCATATTTAATGATGCTGCTCTGTACATTAGTTCTCATATTTTTGTCATAATAAAGGTTGCTGCACAAACTGAAACATGAGTCTGTAAATTTAGATTTAAATCTGTTTCACACTTGTACTTGACAGCTTTAGTTACTTCACAAAGTCCCTGTTTTCCTTTATTTCCTTCTCTGTGTCTGCTGTCTTCCCTTGTCTGTGGGCGTGGCTCTCCCCTCTCTCTCAGCAGCCAATCACCTGCACACCAGCCTGATTGTCTGCACACCTGACACTCTTCAGCTCATCACTCCAGCAGGACTTCAGCCCTGGTTTCTCATCTACTTGCTGTCAGATCGTTGCTTCAGTCAGTTTGGTATTTAGCTCTCCAGGCCACTATAGTATTGTACATGCCGAGGCTATCTCTTGCTTTGTTCGCAGCTAATGCTAGTTTTCCTGTGCTGGAGACACTGTTTAGTCCTTCAAGCTCTTGCCTTGCCTGCCACCCTGCTCAGCTCAGCATCTTCCCTTTTCCTCTGACCCTGCAGCCGGCCGGAGCCCCCCCAACCCCCCTTACATTCTTCATAACTCATAACTGAAAAAAAGAACAGCACAATATTGACCTCTGCAGCAGCAGTGGTTCCCAACCTCTTCCTTAAAATGACTGAATCAGTGGGTGAGGAGAAAAACTGCAAGACAAAGTTTATTTAGTCAGTACATTTACATTTACAAGACATTTAAAACACTAATTATAAATGTAAAAAGAACTGACAAGAAGAAGAAACTGAAACAATGAAAATGGAGAAAGTAACAACTAGGGCTGGGCGGTATACCGGTTCGTACCGAAAACCGGTCTTTATTTTAGATATGATATGAATTTTTCATATACCGCCATACCGGTGAATAGTCCAAACAACGTCCAGAACGTGCGCGGCGGCAAAGTGTTTCAGCGGGGACCCATTTCACTGCTGCACACCAACACCACAGGTATGCTTGCTTGAGCGTGTGTACCAGGGATGTTCCTGACAACTAATTTCTCTGTTGATTAGATGCCAAATTTAATTTAGAATAGTCACTAAGAAAACATAAGGCAGAATTTATTAATTTATAATGTTAAACACTGTCCGAAAAAATACTGTGTGTAGTAAGAGCCATTTGAAGACGTTAATCACACTCTACAATCAACAAATCGTACTTTAAATGCCGCTGAAATGCGCGCTACTTTGCGCTGTGCAAGACAAACCTTACATGCTTAGGCTTCACATTTTCAGACCGAAGAGGGTCACAGTGTCTGCAGGTAAGTGACCCAGAGCTGACGTTAGCTTCCAGCCCGACACACAGTGTGGCTAACGTTAGCTTCCAGCCTGACACACAGTGTGGCTAACGTTAGCTTCCAGCCCGACACACAGTGTGGCTAACGTTAGCAGCTAGTAGCAGCAGCAGCAGCAGCTCCGCCTGCAGGTTTATGTCTGTGTCTGTGCTTAATGTGGTCACGTTTCTCCAGTCGAGTGAATATATATCAGCTTATTCTGTCACAGTCTACATTCATCTGTCCGACCTCGCTGATGTAAACATCTGGTGTTGCCATGGCGATCGGTTCACACGCGCTGGGCGAGAGGGGCTGCGGCAACAGATAACTGGCATCATGCATGATGACATAAATATTTTAAACGATTAGTATTTCTGGTGCCGACTAGCGTGGGTGGGGACGTTTAATTGTACAGTCGTCCCTGCCATGTGATGGTAACCATACTTTGAAGGGGTCATGCTTTTACCTGTCTGGACATAAAAAAAAAACATGATACAGTCCTTATGACAGTAAAATGGGCTATTTGAAGACAATCAACTGCAGTAATTCTGTTCTCAGTAGAAGAAAATGTGGGTAAGAACACTTGCATGAAAAAAAAAAAAATACCGTGAAACCGATATGATTTTTTAAAAAAACGTGATATGAAAATTTTGTCATACTGCCCAGCCCTAGTAACAACGTGCATATCTGTGTTATGTGATTAAATTCTGCTTCTCTGCGTCGTCTTAACACAGAATTAACAGACTGTTCAGTTTAGTTTGCATTACACTTGCACTTTCAGTTCAGTTTGGGAACAGTCTGACTCACTGGATGCACGCTGCAGGTATGAGTCCTGCCACTGGCTGCAGTATCTTGGTGTCCACCATCTGCATTTTCAAAGTTGTCTTGCAATCTACATGCTGAAAACTGCAAATTAGTACCTGGGAGGCTAATAGTATGAACAGAGCTTTTCTTTTGCAGTGATGTAGTCATTTCAATAACTCGCCCTCCAAGATGAAACCAAAACGAGTTCCCTGGTTCCTGTTCCCTGTTCGCTGTTGCTGCATCCTGGGCTTAGCTCCGCCCAAAGACATTTGTGATTGGTTTAAAGAAATGCAAACAAGGCAAGTCTTTTTTTCTGTATACCAGAATCTGCATGTGTGGAGCCAGACCCTTCAGAATCTATGGTGGCCATGAAAAATGTGAAAGTACGTCTCTAGAGCCAATGTTTGGTTTGTCTGTTCTGGGCTACCGTATGAACATGATGGTGCAACATGGTGGACATCATGGAAGAGGAGCTGCAGTTTATGAAGATAAAAACGTCTCGTTCATACAATTCTGCAGGTGATTATACAATGAAAACACACTCATGAATATTATATTCCATTTCTGCCATATTCTACTAATAAATCTTCCCAAATCTTACACACTTAACTTTTACAGCATGTTTTGATATTCATGAAACAAAGGAATTTTCTTGTCCCTCTCTTCTGGTGTTTACTTCTGGAACAGGACGATGACTTTGACTTCACAGTGTCCTCTGTGTCCTCTGTGTCCTCCTCCTCATCAATGCAACGTCTGAGCTTCACCTGACCTGCAGAGAGAATTATATAAGGAAACAGGTAAAGCAATAAATAAACAAACTGCTGTGAGTGAGAGATGCATTCGTTTTCTTACCCATGTGATTCTCCAGTTGAGCAACAAGTTCACGCTGATTTATATTGAGGAGAATATCTCGTGTGACACATAAAGCCTTCTCACATTCATAGTGGTTGGTCACTAACGTTGCGATGTCGATGGTGTCCTTATCTTCCAGTCTGCCCCAAGGAATGGGTTCATAATCTGAGTCAGTGTAATGTCTTAGTCTGAAAATAAATTCCTTTAGATCAGCTGTACCGAGTTTATCCAGGGTGTTCTTGATTACTGGGGCGGGATTCTGCAAAAGAGATTTAATTACAAAATAAAACCTCCCATCTTTCATTTTTTATCTGTATTTAATCTGAACTACTGTGCAGCTGTTCTGTACTTTTTATGCTTTTACTTTAAAGTTACAATGACAGTGAAGAATACAAACAACACTGAACTTTTACCACAGCAGTTTCTTTCCTCTCCTGTGAAGCTGTTAGCGGGTCCTGTTCCAGAGTTTTCTCCAGCGGTAGGCGCTTGTTACTGTAATCCTCTTTTTGTGATTCGAGAACAAAGGACTGCATGATTCCCTCGCGGAGCGTTGCTCTGTTTTTCAGTCGATCAAGTTCTTTCAGAGTCTTTATGGCGGGACCCTTTTTCAGCTTCAGATCCAGAAAGTCCTGCTTCTTAAAGCAAACAAGGCAATCTCCAGACACGTCATGCTTTTGGAATCGTTTTGCCTTCTTGCTGTCGATCTTCGCACACTGCTGTAACCACTGACTCACCTGCTCCTTTGTCCAGTTCTCCACATCAGCTGGGAACTGTGACTGGTGTTGTGATCCCGTCTTCAGGTTTTCCAGATAAAATGTGATTTTGACAGCAGGGCCATGTTTTATTCCGAAGAACAATATGTCTTTCTTTTCAATGTCATGTAGAACCTCTCCAGACACGTCCTCTTCAATGAATTTGTCTGCCCAACTCTGATGAACTTTGACCTCTGTCATCAGCCAGCGGTGGACGTCTTCTTTGGTCCATGATTTAATATCAGGCAGCAGCGCAGCTGATAACTGGCTCATTTCGGATCAACTAAAAAAGAAACAAAAAAGAAAAGCTCTTCAAAATGAACAAGTTAGAAACCACAGGTAACACAACAGCTGACTTATATTTTCATTTCATGAAAAGATGCAGCCATGTGCTTCACAAAAGAAACTATAGCAATAGGTTAAAAAAATATCAATATTGAATAGACAGTAGAAATCAGACAAGACAAGCAAATAAGACCTAAGACCTAAAAGGAGGGTGTCCCACAGTTTTGGGCCACAGAAACAGAAAGTATATTAGTTTTAGGTGAGGAACATAAGGTCCAGGTCAGCATCAGGACGAAGCAGAACATCGTACAAGGTCTATGATCACTGCCCAACGCTGCTCCACCAAGAAGAGGACTAAGTGCAGAAAGGTGGCATCCCTGGGGTAACAAGCTGTTCAGAAAACACAGGCGTGGTCACACAGCTCCTCAGAGAAGCTAACAAGAACAGAGGTCACCTGGTGATGCTGTGGATAGACCTGGCCAAATGCTAGAAACGCTGCAGAAACGCCATGTTTCAGCCTCAGTAAGAGGATCACCAGGATCACTACAGCGACTTCAGTCTGAGAGTCTCAGCAGAGTCAACAACAGCAGCCTGGTGAGGATCATTACAGGCTGCAGCATCTCAGTCATCCTGTTTGCACTGACAGTGAACATGCTCATGAAATCTACTCAATCTGACGCTCCAAATCCAAGACTGGGATCTAATCAGGTGGTGACAAAAAGCCTCAGTCATGTCGGACAGTACCCAGCAGCCTTCAGCGTGTATACAGGAAGTAACAGAAATAATGACATCCATCCATGCAATGATTTGCAAAAATTTTTCGATCTATATTCTATTGAATACAGTACAAAAATAGGATATCCTGGCGGTGACGGTCACACAATGCATGCTGGTTAGATTTGTGTCCAACTAGATCCTGACTTGCTCTGACATCATGCACATGTGGGCAACGATACCTGCATGAGATCAGGGCGGCCGCAGTTTTTAGAGTCATGTGACACAGTTCCTCTTCAACAACTACAAACACTTGATGGTCACCTGATCAGTGAGCTGAGAGGCTTGGATTGGCTCTTAAATTCAACAAGAAACACAAAGTGTGATAAACAACACGTTTTATTTCTTCAGCTACCTGAACGTGACTGAGGTAGCTTACAGATGGTTCTAACAGGATGTCAATATTTCTGTCACTTCCTGTGTACTCTCTGAGGGCTGCTGGGAACCGTCCGACGTGACGTGACGTGGCTTTTTGTCACCACATCCTGCTGGGGACATTCATCTCTACTTGATTAGGGAAACGGAATCAACCAATCAGATTGTTACTGGTCAGAGGTGTGAAGTTAAATTGAGGCACTTTGGTCTCAACTAATTATAGAAAATAAACCACGTACTTTTGTGAGCAGTGATGGAGGGAGGAGACCTCGATCAGTTCACCTTCCTGAAGAAAACAGAGGAGTTCAGGAGTTCTTTTTGTCCTTTTTGTCCACTTCTGATGGTTAAGTTGTCCGGCGGTGCTCTTTTCTGTTCAAGAAGAACTAAAGGCTATTTCAGCTTGGATTTCTAGTGTCCTCCTCTGGGTAGGAAGGTGGCATGCAGCCTGGTTTGGGCATCAGAAGCGTGTGTGCAGTGCATCCTGGTTCTGTACTGACTGCTGCACGGCTCTGTGAGCAGGAGAGCTCAGCTTTCTCTGTCAGTAAAACACCACTGAGGACTTTATTACTTCAGCTGACTACATTTACCATCGACACTGACTGACATCCACATGAAAAGTGCAGAATTTTTCCTTTAAACCAAATAAACTCGTTAAAAATCCAGTTGGATCAGATGGAAAATGCAGCTGAAAACAGGCCTGTTTTTCTGCATCAGGGGTTTTTACACATAAATAATTCTTGACCTTTAACACACAAACAGAAGCTCCTGAATTTCACACAGATGCTCAGTGGTCAATTATAATTGTTTGAAATGTTATTTTCCAGAGTAGAAAAGAATTGCTCTGACATTAGTTTTTCTATTTTTTTAATATAAAAGATAGAAATTGTTCTGTAGTTTTCAGGGAGGACGGATCCCTCTCAGGTTTTTTTAGCAGTGGGTGAACACAGACAGTTTGTAAAATAATCAGGGACACAACCAGTGGATTAATATTGATGTTAAAATCACCACAAATAGCAACTTTGTTTTTACAATTTAAAAGTGCTGGGTGCTTCAGGAGGACAATAAATTTGGAGAGAAAAGTTAGAAACCAACAGGCCTTACCGGTGAAATAGTTGGAGAAGCTTTGTTTGGATTGATGATACAGGAAGTGATCCAAAGTACAAAGAAAATCACATGATGTCAGATCCAAAAAAGATTAATTCATTAACTGTCCATTAAAGATCATCTCCATGAGAGTAAAATAAAAAGAAAGGGACTAATAGTCAATATAAACTTTTCTATCTAAATCTCATCAAGAACAGAAATGATTTTTTTTAAGAATTAAAGTTAAGTCACTGCAGTGATTAAAGAGTGACTGTAGTCATATTACTTTTCTAACAAGAAATGAAAAAGTTTGATTTCAGGCCATGAAGGCTGCGCCCAAAACCTCCCTCAAATTTACCCTCAAATTCTGCCTTTTTTCCTCGTTGAAACACCTTTTATAAAGTTCTGACCGAGGGAGGAGATCACCGCTTTCAACCAATCAGCCTTTCACACATTAGACATACGTCAAAATCAAAACTCTTCATTGGTGAATTTTTAAATGCGTCACTTTCACTTATAAAATCTTACAGGGGTCTAAAGTGAACCGACACCAGGACGATGAAAAAACTCACACACTCGCACAAAATCTATTTTTGAGTAGGTGTCAGACAAAGCAACAGCTACAGAAAGAGTCACACAAGCAAACTAACAGTCTAATACTGACATGTAACACACTACAAACATGAACATACATTTTTCCTGATAATACTTTATATTTAAGAGGCATTTTAAATATAAAATATAATATATAATATAAAATATATCATTTGTCAGAGTCATAATTAACAGAATAATCTGTGAAGTTTCAGTCAGCAGGACAGTGTTTATTTAGATGGTAGGTTGTCAAACTGTGGTTCGAGTACCACTGATGGTACACAGGCTGTCTGCAGTGGAATGTCAGATATATTTAAATGAAATAAATCCATGTTAAAACACACAATACTATCAAAATAACATATCATTTCAAATGAAAATAGCCTACACAAAATGAAATGCCTGAAATTTGATTTTAAAGTCTGTCTTAACCGTATTTCCTGTCATTTTAATTTCAGTATCAGCCTGCTACGTTGTCACGGTCATGTGCGTAGCGTGCACACATCATCCACGATAAACTGTGATGGCAAGATGGTGAGCAGAGGTGAAATACAGAGAATGAAAATGGAAAAACACTGCAATCGTGGCTCCAACTGGGAACTCTTACAGAGAGGGTGCAGATCAGATGAAGACTATTCTGACCAACCAAACACAGCAGCTGCTGGAACTAAAATCCACCACAAAACAAAGGTGATACTCGGAGAGTTAAATATTTTCTGAGGTGGTACACAGTTTAAAAAGTTAGGAAACACTGGTTTAGATAATTAATGAAACAGTGGGAACTCAAAAATGTAAAATCTGTTAACACCGACACAAATGACATGCTTAAATAATGCTTTACAAATACATGAGTCATAATGCATGAATGAATGTGTCATGAATTCCAAACGATCAAGTCTCTTTGACTTTATGTGAATAGTTCACACTTAATAGATCATCAGTTCATGAATCAAGTGCATCAACTTCTCTGGATCTCAGCTCATAAGTCTATTTATTTAACTGTATTTATCTTTATTATGTAAATGGAAAATAGCTTCATATTTCTATGAGAACAGTTCTGTTTTCTTTGAGCAGCTGACTGTGAAATAAACTTTCATGGAGCTGGAATCCAGATAATTTGATCTAATATCAATTTTTGTATGATGTAAGTGTGAATTAACTTAAGGGATGATTTCTTAAGAAGGGATGCACATCAATCTGAATATGTTATTTGTGAAAGTAAGTATAATGTGATGGAAACAGATATTTCTTCTCTCCAAAGTTGCTCAGCATTATTTGGAAAACATCAGTTAAAATGTTTGCATCTACGATCTATGGACATGATTTCAGGTATAAACCACGGCCAGTTCTTGTCTTCTATCTGATTATAGAGACAGAAACCGATCATTTTGTTGGTTGAACAGATCAATAATGATGTCTCTGTGCAGCTTTACTGTTATGTGTCAACTATCACATAAAGTCATAGTAAGTTGATTATTTGTTAGTGATGATCAACATGCAGAAGTTACATTATATGCACTGCATTAATTAATTAATCCAATCATTGTTACCTTATTGTAAAGTCTTACCATAAATCCGTACCATGGTGGACTGTCAGGAGTCAAAAGTCCAGTTCCATGTTTATAAAACCAGTCTGAGTGCAGCTGCTGTGGGTCGACCAGCAGGGGGCAGCACAACACTGACTGCTCTGATTCCAGCAGGAAAGTGAATCCCTGATATCAGAACAAATAAAAAACAGCATGTAAACATAAATGATCATGATGTCGGTTTCTAGAAGAGACGACAAGAGATGTTCCACTTTTCTCCAAGCTTGAAGAAGAATCCACTTTCACCCGGTGAGTAAAATAACCAGAATTAGCTGAGGATCAACAAACATTTCATTGTTTATCTGTCTGGTTTTAGCATTAGCTAAATGAAAACAGTGCTACATATTTAATTTGAATAACCAAAGGCAATAACTTCCTCTGTTTTTTGATATCACAAAGTTATTTTCACAGATAATGTTGTGATCTGACTCTTGGCTCTGTTCCCTTACAGACAATGGCCTTTTTACAGCCACCATTTTGTTAGAGGAGCACAATGACTCAGCAAAAACAAACATTCAGCTTTATTCACTTTCAAGATAGAAAGCAAGCTAATGAGTTAGCAGGCTACTGAGTTAGCAGGCTATATATATATATATATATATATATATATATATATACATATATATATAACATTAGTTTAGCTAATGAGTTAGCAAGCTAAAACTAACATGTAATAAAATATTAACATTTTAACATTACTGTTGGTATTTTTACTTAGCACCACATTTTTCTGTGACAAGTATTGGTTTTATCCACTTTCTCACACTCTTGTTGAAGCATTATTTGTATGTTTATTCATAATTTATTTATATTTATTTATATTACTCAGATGAGATTTTAGCTAGCTTGAGATAGCTAGGCAAGGTTTGTCAACTTTAAATGTTAGCATCGACTTTGAGTAGCTAGTTCCTGTTTTCTCTTTCATGTGCACAGTTTCTGTGCCACAGGTCTTGTTGTGATACCTGGCATTTCATCCACCATTTTATCAGAACGGCACAGTGACTCAGCAAAAAACACTCACTCACTCTCATCCACTCTTGTATTGGTTTTGTTTGTAAGTATTACATTTATTTCAGCTACATTTTCTTTGTTAGTGTGTTTGTGTGTATGTATGTTGAGTGATGTTATATTAACTGAGACATGCTAACGGAGGCTAATTACCCTGTTATGCTCTCTGTCAACTACTCTATTACTCTGTTGTGCTAACTATATGCTAGGCTACAGCTGACAGTGGACAGTAGTTGGTGGGTTGGTGGTGAAGCAAGTGTCAAACATCGCTAAAATAAAGCCATAGTTGCCATGAAAATCATATTCTTGATGTGAAGAGAGATACTCTAGTATCTTGTTTTACTATAACCAGACAGAGTTACCTCAGTACTTGGTCAGTAGTATATATACATTATTGTTGAGGGATTATTCTTAAACCACTGACAGTTTTGTAAACTTAAAGCTAAACTTTTTTGTTCAAACTGAGAATTTGTTTTTGTTTTTGTAGATACAGGTACATGATGCTTTTATCCATGACTCAGTGAAGACAACAGAATGAAGAGGATTCCTGAAGCCAAAGGTAAAGAGGTCAAAGGTCAGTACAACATATTTCATGACTTCACCTGAAATGTAAATGTACATTTTCTAAATTTTAATTTTTTCATTCATTTATTTATTTTAGCTGTATAATTGTACCCAGAACAACATGTCAGGCTGTAAACTTTTTCAGACCAAGTCTTAGAATTAACTAACACCAAGACTAACAGCAGCATAGTTTCTCTTGGACTCTCTCAGCCTGATTCTTACCAAAGTCAGTTAAATTATTTTTGAGTCAAACACTGGTAGGACCTCCTGTGCTGCTGTCCCATGGCCAATCAGGAGTGATGCCCCGTGGTGTGTTAGAATTTTATTACTGAACTATGAGGAGGGCAAACACATCTTAATTGTTTCACTGTCAGGAAATGTGATAATTTCATATCACAGGAGATTAACATCAGTTAATAATGTTCAGCATTTCTGAAAATGAAAATCTTAAGTCTCCTGAAAGTATATACAAGTCTCCTGTGTATATATACAACAAATTTTGATGTTCAAATCTCCATGTCACATGTTTTCAAGACAAAACAATGAAGCAGTGAATGTAGTGTATCAGCAGTGCAAGATGAACTGCTTACATGTACAAATGTTCAGATGTAATTCTTTTTTTTAGTTATGTTTTTTTTACCTTTTTTGCCTTTACTATGACAGGACAGCTGAAGACACGCAGCAAAGGGCCGCAGGCGGGAGTCGAACCAGAAGCCGCTGCAGAGGACTGATAGCCTCCACACATGGGGTGGATGCTCTACCAACTGAGCCATAGGGCCACCCTTTCATATATAATATAAATAAACTCTAAACTGTAAACTTGGTGCTTTTAGTAGGAAAGGTTGAGGAGATTTAAATAAACACAATATACAAGAAATTTCCATTATTGCCTTTTATTTGGGTGGTAATTTGCTCAAAGCTGACAGGAAAATAGCAAAATTAAACAACCCTCTGATATAAACATGATATTAAACCAAATTAGGCCTTGATGCTCATAATACTCAAACACATCACCACAATAAACCAGTAGTATCAAAGCATCATGATGTACATTCTGGATTAAACAAGACATGAAGTCAGACACTTACTGTCACAAAGCTAAGAAGGAAACCAGGATTGCTTGTGCTGTGTTGATTTAGGGTAGGACTTGTTAAAAAGTATAGACACACAACATAAATACACATTTTGACACCGTCAGGCAGCTGTAAAGTGTCTCAGATTTCATACAACAAATGTCTACCAATTTATAGTTACAATGATTAAATAATACAAACAAGAAAATTCACAAGATATGATTTTTATTGCATATTTTATAATGTATGGTTATTCATATATCTTGAGCTGACTAACCACATGCTTCAGTAAAATCATGTCCTCAAAGAAAACTTTTTGCTGTTACTCTTATCTGTTCAATAAAGTTTATAATAAAATGTAAAGTCAAACAAAAAATACAAAAATATTCAATGGTCCTCAACTGGGATTCTGGAGATCCAGGACTCTTCTTGTCTTCTAGAAAATGAACAAAAGTTTTTATTTTCACTGTTAACTACTGTGTTATAGTTTGTACTTGTGGATCGGAAACAGTTTGGTAAATCTGCAATAGACAAATAAAACAAAACAACAAAAGTGACTAACAAATGTTCATAAAATAAGAAATTGTATTTAAAAAGTATAAAAACAAATATAAAAACAGACAGAAGTATAGAATTGGCATTTAAGCCTACAATCTGCCTCACTTACCAGTTACAGTTCATGTCTCAGTGCTTGTGTTGCACTTTTATAATTACATAGCCTAAACTTAACTACTGTATCATATAAGTGTAGTATAATACACATAAGTATAATGAAGTACATTTAACTACCTTAGAATAAACTGTCCCTAACTGCTGCATTATGATATTTACACTTGGGGATTAATGAATAAAACACAGTTTAGTGAATATGTCATATGTGCAATTGACAACATCAAAAACACCCCAGAAAGTGGACAACATTGTTTAGAAAAGGTGAAATAAAACAAATGAAAACATACATATAAACAGCTAGATCTACAGGATTGGCTTTTTTCTGTTTTCTCATTTGGTCAAGTTGTTTATGAGTTTCGTTTGAAATTCACAGTGAGTCACTGGTGGTCACCTGTTTTTCAGGCTGTATGGTTCATATTTCAGTGATTGAGTTATACTTGTCTTTACAATTAATTGCCTAACTTTCTGGATATCAGGTGTGTTTCATCACAGAGAGTCACTGGTATTAAATTTGCATTTGCAGATAAATATATAGGAGTCAGTTTAGTGACTGTTCCACATCTGCAAAAGACAACATCAAAAAACCCTAGAAAATGGATCAAAAATCATCATAAAATAATAATAATAATATTAAATGTAAAATGTACACATATACAACCAAAGCTACAGGTCTGGCATTAACCTGTGTAATCTGTCTTACTTATTATTTTCTCATGTCTTTTATTAGATGTGTTTCCATCACAGTGAGTCAGTGGCTCTCACACCTGTTTTTCATGCTGTACAGTTTGTTTCAGTACTTGTGTTGCACTTGTTTGTACAATACATGATCCTAGTTCTCATACTGGATATCGTAAGCAAGTGGTCCATTAATAGCAAAACCAAGGTAGAAAGAAACCTTTTCTGTGCTGTAGCCACTTCTTATACCAGCAATGAGAGCTGGACGCACAGGGATTTTCAGTTTTCCATAATTAGCAAAGACCTCTCCTTGCTCAATGGTTCCACTGACTCGATGAAGACGGTTGATGATTGCTTTCTCTTTAAATATATCTCCATTCCGCCAAAGTTGTGCCAAGGTGCTACGGCTCATCTTTTTAAAATTCTCATCTAGCTGTGCTTTAGAAACTAGCCTCTTGAGTCCCTCTTCTTTTCCCAGGTAGAGGTGGGCAACAGTGCTCCTATTTCGAAACAATGAAGTCAGGCACTTGTGAGATGACTTTCGAATTGCTCTCACATATGTCCCTATTTCTGTGTTTTCCTCATTTGGACTTGGCCAGAGTAACAGCAGAGCTAGGTAGTATGGATCTGGGAAGGGATAATGAAGTCCTACATCTTGCAGAGTTTTCAAAAGTAGAGCAGAGAGGTGGCTGTGATTCTTTACATGTTTAGATTTTGGTTTCAGAAGGTAAAGAACTATGTTTGACAAAATGTAATTGATTGTTTCCTTTGTCTTTTGTTTTTTGTTGATGAATTGTTGTTGTTGTTGTTGCAAGAACGCATAGCATTCTGTGATCCCCTCAATCTCCTCGGCGGGTTTGTCCAAATGCTGCAGAATCCCTGCAAATGTGTCCGCTTGTTTCTCTTCGAGACACAGTCTTCGTTCCTCAATATTGATTTTCAGATTCAGATTAGGATTGTTTTGTTGTTCTTTTTTCATTTCCTCTGGTGAAGTGCAAAATAGAGTTACATACTTTTTAAAATGACCACAAACAGTCCAGCGATTCTTGGAATCAAATTCAGAATTGTTCGCTTTCATATATGTGAAGTACCAGTCAAGAATTTCAAATGTTCCTTTTACTTCAGTTTTCAAACTGAGGAGAAACGGTTCATGTTCTTTGATGATTTCCACGTATCTGTTGTTGATCTCATTGTCCTCCTTGTACACGCTGGTGATTGGGATTGTTTTTTGCAGAAAACCCTGCAAGTATCTCTTCTTCATTGGATCACTCTTCTCAAAGAATGGCAGTCTGGTCAACATCTCAAAGACCAGGAAGGCAATTTCCAGAACACCCACATATCCATAAACATTGTATGACTTTCTGGGATAGTCATCCGACTCATCATCAGCCACTTCCTCCTGAGGTTCATCCTCTGTATTTGCCAGCTCTTGAGCTCTTTTAAACGCTGTGATAGCATTATTTGCTATTTTAATGTTTGTGTTTAAGTCCTCTGGATTGGAGGACGTCTCTTGTTTTTCTCTGTTGTTGTTAGTTTTTAAATTGCTTTTATGAATCTGGCCGATTGTGTCAAATGTGTATGGGTTTTCTTTGATATTCTTGGCCTTTTCAGCCCATTTCAGAGCCTCTGGGAAGTCACGCTCATTGATGTACAAGTATCTTGCCAGTGCCTGAGGAATGGATGCACTTGTCACAAACCTTGATGATGCTTTCACAAATATTTCTTGGATGGTTTGTCTCCCTTGCTGGTTGTGGATTTTGTCTATGAGAGGTGAAAATGGTTCTCTTTCATCTCCATCTTTCCTGCGCTGCCTTTCAATCAACATTCGTTGAAGTGAGAGCATGAATCTGTGTTTGACAACTCCATCACTGAAGAACAGATCACAGTGAAGAATCTCCATGGTGATGTCACTTACTTTCAACTTGTAAATTTTCTCCAACTCTTCCAGACACGCAGATGCTATGGAGTGATGAAGGATTCGGATTCCTTTGTATCCCCATTCTTCAACTGTGTCTATGATGAGAAAGTTTGAATATGGCTTCATTCTGTCCATTACACTTTCCTCCTGCCAACGAATCATTTTCATCCCCAAAAAATCTTCACAGAGTGAGAGAGCAATCTCAGATTCTGCCACATAGGTGTACAGTAACGCTAGAAAGGCAAACAGTTGGTCCTTTTTTGAGCTGAAATCAAAGTCCTCCAGTGTGTTACGAGCAAGTTTATCAATGTATTTTTTGTCAAAATTGCTCTTCATGATCATGAAGCTGTAAAAGTTTTCAGGTTTTTCATGACTTTCTTTGAGCTCTTTGAGTTTCTTTTCAAACTCCCTCTGTTCTTCTTGTGTCAATGAAGCAGAGATGTATTGACTTTGTGTTGAATTGTGCTTTCTGTATTGCTCCTTTGGGTTGTGGGAACGAACACAGTTAAGGATGATGACTTTGCAGTTTGTGACGTCATCCTCATTTGTGTTTAAACTGTCCTCAACTGCAGCTTTATGTATGCAGTTCAAAAGGTCATGTGGATTCTCAGTTTCTTTTGAATCATCAACTAAAAGCAAAACTGGAGATGGTTTCTCACTTTCAAGTTTCATGAGCTTTCTGACTTGGATGGCAACTTCTGTCTTTGGCAGTGCATTGTCTTTCAGCACTGCACATCTGAACTCTTTACGGAGATCCCACATCACATGCATTGCTAAGGTGGTACCACCACAGCCTGGATGGTGAAACAGATTGAGCAGATCACACATGTTTTTTGAATCTCTCAGCTGAGACCGAATCATCTTCTTTACATTTTCATACTTGTCTCGCTTGACAAATGATTTCTCTCTGTCTTTGTCACAGAAGTAGAAGTTCCACCATTTGACTTTGCCTCCTCTGTAGAATTCTTCTTCAACTTTGATCCTGAAGTCATGAAACTCTGGACTGTTTTCATCATAGATGTTCTCACACTGATTCAGACACAAAATGTCCAGAGCAGTCATGAAATCTTCATCCTTCTGCTTCAGGACAACAGCAGCAGAACCTGATGAGGGAAGCAGTCTTCCAGATGACTGATTTAATGGTCCCAGTGCCATTATAGTTCCATTAATCTCACTTAGGCTTAGTTCATTTATGGACAGGTGGTCAATGTCGAAGTCACACTTTTGTGTTATCATCTCCTTCCATTTGATATATATGCTCTGAGATTCACAAATAGTGATGATGTTTTCCTCTTCAGTGTGTTTTATGAAAGACTTGTAGGTGTCAAAGACTGGGTCTTTCTCAGTGTCCACAGGTGAAAGAAGGAGGAATATGATGAGGCTTCTTCCACGGAGAAGAACTTCAGGGTTGCAAATGAATGAAACCAACTGCTCTACATCTCTGCAAGATTTCCTCAGCCAGTTCTTATAGTCTAACTCCCTGTTTGAGTCACTGTCAATGTCATGTCTACCATTACAGGAGACCCAGCTGGTCTGTTTGTAGAGGTTTAGGTTCTTTATCACTGTCTCAGTCTGCCCTTGATATTGTGAGGGGGTGTGCATATTGGCCACCCTTGACTCTCTGTATGAATGACACAGTCCACGTGACAGATTAGAGTTGGGGTCGAAGTCTAACACACAGAACAGTTTCAGCTTATTTAAAAACTGGAGATACTGGACCTGTTCTGGACTGCTCTTGTTTACAACCACAACAAATCTGTCATAACTGTCCAGTGAGTTTCCACCACAAGTTAACAAATTCTTTAGTTTGTCACCCTGGTCGGCTTCTTTCTTCAAAGCTTCTTTTGAACGACGCTGCTGCTCCTGTTGACCTGTATGAACAGTAAAATAAATCTGTCACTATAAAAAAAAACACATGTACACAACAACACCTCCAATTGAACTTAATATGCCAAGGCTAGTGTTCTATATATTTTTCATTGTCAAAACATCCCATTAAAATCCAGAACCAACAACGTGTCTGACTTTCTGTCTGTGGCTCTCAGCTCTCATAAAATGTGAGTCAGTATGTATAAGCAAGCAAAATATTAACCACAAAAAAGAATGGTTTGGAAACAAGTTAATGCAACTTCAACATCTAAATACATTTTTGCATTAGTTGTCTTACCTGTTTTCTCTTTCAATTGACAAAGAAGATCATTCTGATTGATGTCTTTCAGGATGTCCATTGTGACTCGTAAAGCCTCCTCGCTTCCATAGTGGTCAGTCATTAACTTGGCGGTATCCATGGTGTCTTTGCCCGCCACTCTACTTCGAGGAATAGGTTTATGCTCAGATTTTCTGTATGCTAGTAAATAAAACTGAAATGATTTTAGCTCCTTTTCTGAAAGGTCGTCTAGGGTTTCCTGGATCTTCACAGTGATCTTGGGTAGGTCTGGGAGGACTGTGGTCTGCAGAAAGAGAGAGAAGTAAATATTTAGTGTAAACTTAACACTTGAATCATTGCCATTTTTTGGTAAAAACCATTGTTTGTTTGTTTGATTGTTTGTTTTTTTGCCTTTTCTATAAGTGCTCTAACAAGATACTTTGTATTAATATGCTGGGTACAGTTATATATTAATGTATACAATAAAGCATTAAACAACATAAAAATTTACCGCAGCAGTTTCTTTTCTTCTGGCCCCCAAGTTCTGTGGCTTTGGCTGCTGAATTTCCTCTGAAACTTTCTTGAACGGCTGCAGATTCTGTTTGGATTCATTTTCCACCATTCCATCTGTTTTTGATTCAGTTTTGTTGTGTGACTCTGTTCGGATGGTTGCTGTGGCCTGAGTCATGCTTGGTTCAGGCTGAGTGGGTTTTGCAGCTTCTGTTTGGTCTGTGCTGGTAGAGAGGATCGGTTGCAGTGTCGGCTCTGGTTTTGTGTTCAACTTACGGAGTTCTGCCAGAATTTTTACAGCAGGACCACTTTTCACTTCCAGATCCAGAAGATCCTGCTTTCTAAAGCAAACAAGGCAATCACCAGATACATCTTCCTGTTGAAGCCGTTCTGCATATTTACTATATATGTTTACATGCTGCAATAACCACTGATTGACTTGTTCCTTTGTCCAGTTTTCCACATATGCTGGGTACTGTGACTCATGTTGTGATCCTTCTTTCAGTCTTTGTAGGTAAGATGTGATTTTAACTGCAGGACCATGTTTTATTCCCAAGTCCAATATGTCTGTCTTTTCAAAGTCAACTAAAATGTCTCCTGACACTTCCTCTTCAGAGAATCTGTCTGCACAACTCTCATGAACTTTGACCTCTGTCATCAGCCACAGGTGGACGTCTTCTTTGGTCCATTTTTCAGTTGGAGGTGGTTTCTTTGTTGTTGAGGGACTCATTTTGGATTAGCTAAAAAAATAAAGAGTTGAGAAAAAGTTTTAAATAATTAAAAGAACAGTAAGTAAATACTGTATTGTGATTTGGAAGTCTTGGGTCAGGTCCCAAGTTAAGACAGCAAAGTCCCAAGTCCTAAACAAAGCATAATACACTTTTCGCCAAATATAATGCAATTTTAATTGGATTGGAGAGGAGGGAGCGATCATGTATGTGTGTGTATTTAAGTATATGCACAAAATCAGGAAAGAAGGTAAACAGGAAAGAGAAAAAAAAACTCTGACTGATAAGAATGTCACTCCTCAGTGGGCAGACTCCCTCCCCAGTGGTCTGGGAGGGGTTCAGGGCAGGAGGTGGACGTGCAATGGTTCAGCGTCCCCCCATGGGTCTGGGTGTGGCCCAAAGCAACAGTCCCCCTTGCAGTTTTAACATGTATTTTATTTTTTTTATTATTTTATCCCCTGCCTTTATTGTTTTAAAAAAATCTCTCTCTCTCTTTTATGTCCAGCACTTTGTGATATATAAATAGTTATTATTTAGTTATGATTGTATAGTAATAATAATAATTAATTTTGAATGTTATTTATTTTATTTTGTTATTTATGTTATGTATGTGACTGCATTACATCACGGTTACAACATCGGTTCACACCCTCTCATACAAACAGACATGCACATGCACGCGCACACACATACACACACACTGCTGTTCTCTGTGTCTGTATATTATCTGTATGTACTGTATATCCTCTGTATTTGTATGTGTATTTGTATGTATGTATGTATGTATATATGTATCATGTTTTTTTAATCCATCCTGGTATCAGGAGCAGTGGGGAGCCACTGTGCAGCATGTGGAAACTTCTCATAGTGACCACATCTGTCTGGGTCAAACTGATCACTATATAACAACAATGATTTTGTTTCTTTCTCTTTATTTTTAATTGCAGATTACTGACATTCTTTTTATTTATTACATTAATATAAAGTAATAAAGTCAGCACCTTCCCTTTTTATTGAATTTTATTGACCGTTTTGTGTTTTCAGTTTTGCTGCTGCATCTCGTTTTTGACAGTTTAGTAGATTTAATCTTTGGGCTTGGTGGAAGGTATCAAGGTGTAGCTGGCGCTGATGACGACATTGTTTGCATGTTGCCATGACAACATCAGAGGCCCCCCCTTTGAGGTTAAATAGTTTCTCATGCTGTTGTAGAATATTTTATTTGCTGTCATTTGGGATAGATTAAGAGCTTGAGTTATTATTATGTTGTCTCCTTGAATATACAATGTCAAATGTATTTTCTTTGTGAATCACGTGACAATGACCCGGAAGTTTAGCGGGAGAAAAGGCCGGGCAAAAAACAAATATATCTTCATAGAAAAGTATCTCCACAAAATAGTTTAATTTACAATTCCATTTAGTAAACTGCATTTCCCAGGTGATTTATGTTAGCTGTACATGAGCAGAGATTTCTCCTTGTTTCCATTTTTCTATTACTATTTTTTCATGGATGTAGTTCAGTAGCTAGATAGTATGAACAGACCTTTTTGTTTCACTGAACAAATTGCCAATAGAAGCCTGGAACCAGGTTAAATGTTTAATAATGTTGTTGCAGATTATAAAAGTATGGTCTATTAGTAGTTTGACAGTTAGGATACTAATTGGTGCTTGAATGGACCTTTTCTAATCGTCTGTCCCACACACTGCTGACTGAGGTCGAATATGAAGTTACAGGAAGCTTGATTTAGATTCATGTTTCTTCCATATTTATATACAGTAATATACTGTATGTTATGTACCGTGTAAATCATTTGAAGACACAGAAAACATTAAATTTAGATGACTTCAGGATGAAAGAGGCCTTTCAATTAGATGCAGATAAAATTAACAACCACCATGAAGTGACAGCGACGACCACTGAAACAACAAAACCTCATTCTGTAGATGTTACTGGTCTAGTGCTGTTGTTGCTGTGTGGTGTTTTGCTATGTTTATCAGTGTTCTGGCTGGTTGATTGGCTCAGGTCATCAAGGAGATAAAACCTCCATAAAACCCGCCCCATCCTGCAGTCTGGGCTCCCTTTTCCCCTGTCACCACATCATGTTACTGCAGAGTTGTTTTCTTGTCAGCTTCTTTTGTTAGAATCAACGCTTTTGTTCTATTTGTTAACTTAAATTAATCTTTGTTAAATAAATTCTTTCGTTTCAGTTAATCCCTCACGTGTGCTTCCCTCTTTTGTTATGGTCTTAGTGCCAGTCCATAAGAAATGGGGACTTATATAAGTGAGAAGTTGGCTCTTAGCGGTTTTTAAGTCCTACATTTTGTTGATATAATGTTGGCTGAACAATAACAGTAGGTTAGTATGGCAGCACATAAACATTGTAAAGTTAACAGACATTTTGCAACCATACACTGTATATTAGGCCAGGATAAGCCCCTGATAGTCAGAACAAAAAAGTTCAACACAAAAAGAAACCAACTGAAAAAAATGTATCAATAAACTAACATCAATACACACATCAGCCCCACAAAGTGACATAATAAGCTCTGTATTTCAGTGTGTGCAGAGGAAACAGAAAGAGGGACAAGTTACAGATGACTTGGGGGGACGATTCAGGAAACTGTCTTGGTATAAAATATCTGAACTAAAAAAAACAAAAGGACCCGAGCCTGTCTCTTGGACTTCAAAGCCACAGCAGACACTGTGCTGACTCTTAGTCACAGGAAAGCTTTGGTCTTCTGAGACTGCAATAAAGATCAATGTTCTTTATGTCTCTGTTAAACTAAATATGGAATGTACAGTCTGTTAATGAAGGTCCAAACATGATTATTAAAAACTGGAGCAGGAGTAGAGGATTTGTGACTTGTTTTGCTTTAACCTTTTTTAATGTTATTATTATTTACTTCTTACTATATTTTTAGTTTTTTGGTGCAAGAAAGATGAAAAGATGCAAAGAAAGCCCTTTTTCACAATTTGAAATCACAATTTCACAATTGAATTATTGTTTCAAAGTCAACCTTGTAGAATCTCCAAATGAAACAGATCAACATTTGTGCATGATTATCTTCCTTCTGCACTCTGTTAGTCAGCCACCACCCGTCCTGGTAAACAGGATATAGTCCGAATACTACACTTGCATTTTTGCACAGTCATTTCTACATCTGGAATGGATAAGAATAACGGACTCTATTTTTATTAACTCTGACGCTGAACAATTTCCTGCCAGAAGCTTTTGTCAGTGAAGTAATAACTAAGACGGCAGTGCTGAGAATTCATACAAATATTTACTGCAAGAGTTGACACATCTAGCTATAATACAGAATTTAAGACTGTCAAGTCATTGTTCAGCTTTTGCATACAAAAGCCTCTTTAAAAGCATGAACAGCCAATGAATTTCTCACCTTTTTGAAGTCCTGTACACCTCTTCAGACCAGATTTCAGCTTCCGATCATCTCCTTCCTGGGACACGAGAGGTATAATGTTATTCTGAACAGAAATTTAACTGTACAGTCATCTATTTGTCGGAGAGTTTGCTGAGTTTAATACTGCACTACGCAGTGAAAAATCTTCCTTCCATGTTGTCGTCACTCGAGTGATCATTAACTCCTAACAAAACTTTAGCCCATCCCTGCCACATCACTTCCTGTGAGGGCAGTTTTAAAGCCCAGTCACACCCACCCACAGTCCAAGTTTAAAAAAAATCATACATATCATCTCATAATGTGATTGATGTCTTTGAGCAATGCCCCCAAAACCCTGATCTGAATGGGAACTGGTTTTAAATTAGAAAAATAAGTACAGAGTAGCAAAGAAACTTACTGTCATGTGTTCATAATTCTCTCCTCCACAGTCTTTGCCTGTGTTTGCATAAGTGCTCCTTCACCACACACACACACACACACACACACACACACACACACACCAGTGGTGGAAGAATGAATGAATGATTTTTTTATTATTGTGTCATGCACCAGCAAGTGCCCAGCCCAAACAGGCCACCAAAAAATTTAGATAAAACACACCAGAAACCAGAAAAACAAAACCAAATAAAACAAGAACACAACATAGCTCACAATTAATATTAATTAATAAGCTTTAGAATTAAATTGGCCAACTTTTTAAAACATTAAAATTAAACAGCCATTCCATTCTGACATCATCAGAGCACCAGAAGAAGAAGTATTCAGATACTTTACCTTCGTGATACCACGTTGTAAAAATGCATCTTAAGTCTTGCATGCAAAATTGTATTTAAGTAAAAGTTAAGAAGTATTATTGGAATAATGTCAAAAGTAAAAATATGCAGCAGAATGGCCTCTGACAGTATATTAGTACTGTTTTGTTTAAATTGATATTTAATTTTAACTAATTTACATATATTTGAGTATTTTAATCTTTAGGTCTTAAATCGTGTCTCTTGCGCTGCAGCTAGTAATGTTAGCTATAAAGTGGTTTGTGCCACAGGAGGCTGATCAATCTTTTTCTATGGAGTTTGAGTCAGAACCATCAGCCCTGTGGCAAACAAACAGCCACAGCAGCTAGAATGTCATGTACTTGAGAAACTGGGGCGACTTTGTAACGTCTGTCCAGGGACTACAGATGAAAATTAGCCTCAAACTCTGGCACATTTACAATAATGTTTATTAACAAACACGGGACTTTCACACAGGTGACCAAAGTTCATGTCCCATATGACGACAAAATGTTATTACAAATTGTAAGATGCATTTCATTATGTGCATCTTTTGACAGGTGGCTTTCGTGTTGCCAGTCACTTCACATGCATCACAGGACTTTCGTGTTGTGAGTTGCTCCAGTGACGTGTGACTTTTGTCACATGAATTTTGTTTTGTGAGTCACTTGTGATGTCACATGATGTACATAACATAATGTAGTTATTTCAACCCCAAACATGGTCTTATCCTGGACCCGAACAAGTAGTTCTAGTGCCTAAACCTCACCAGACTGCAACCATTTCACAGCATTAATCACATTTTAAATAGACTTTCTGACCCCGTCAGACTCAGTCATAAAGGTACCTTGTGTTTCTGTATCAGACTCTGAGGGTTGGTGACAAATGATGAATGAGAATGTGTTGCCAAACCTGTGCCTGCAACAGCATTTTGAGGTGTTTTTTGTCCGTGTCATGGTTTTCATTGGACATTAATTCAAATTGTACTCAGTATTCAACTGTGGTTTTAAAAGTAACTAAGTAGATTACATAGATTAATGAATATTTAAATATGGGTAAAAGTACAGGCTTGAAAATATACTCATGAAAGTACAAGTACACAAAGAAAAATACTTAATTACAGCCATTTAAGTATTTGTAATTATTTATGCATGCAGGGCATAAGACAAAACACATTTACAAAACATTTAAAACAAAAAATGTAAAAAAAATAAAAAATAAAAAATCTAATGTTAAAAGAACTGACAAGAACAAATGCAAGAACGAGAAACTGAAAAGATGAAAACAGAGAAAGTCATGGAAGATGCAAGTACAGCAAGAACTTCTGCAGCAGTGCATGTGTGTTGCATAATGTCTAAAATCTGCTTCTGTGTTCTGTTTTCACTCAGGGAAAAATTAGACAGTTTTTACATTACACAGATATTTGCAGATGAATTTCAGGAAGATGCACTCCACTGAAACCCTTAAACAGCAAGAAAGAAAGTTAAATCTCATCTTCTTCCTCATCTTTCAGTCAACAAACACCAAAATGGTGAAATACAGCCTCCATGTGGACATCAGTGGGATTGACTTTAGAGAGTTTCTGGTGTCTGAACAATCAAATGAGTTTGACAAGTTTAATCCAGTCTTCTTTGGTATTTTCATCAAAAATCAGTCAAAAGAATTGGGAGCCTTCTGCAGTGTCCTGCTGCCACTGTAAAGATGTTTACTTAAAGCATGTTGGTAAGTTTATTTTGACATCTATGAAACAAGATACATTTTTTTCTTCTTTCTCCTGGTGTTTACATCTGGAACAGGACGATGAGTCTGACCTCAGTGTGTCCTCTGTGTCCTTATCATCATGACATTTATGACTGTGCTTCACCTGACCTGCACAGACAACAATATAAGTACACAGATAAATCAAGTAATGAACAAACTGCCGTTAGAAATCTATTAAATCCATCATTCAAGTCACTTCAGGCAAAACAGAATCAAACTCTGCACACTTCTATTATGAAATACATGTAAATATACAGTAAGTGTGAGTAGAGAGTGAGAGATGCATTTGTTTTCTTACCCATGTGAATCTCCAGTTGAGACACAAGTTGACGCTGATTTATTTTGAGGAGAATGTCTCGTGTGACACATAAAGCCTTCTCACATCCGTAGTAGTCGGTCACTACAGTCGCGATGTCGATGGTGTCCTTATCCTCCAGTCTGCTCCGAGGAATAGCTTTATACTCTGAGTCAGTGTAATGTCGTAGGTGGAAATGAAAAGACTTCAGATCAGTTGTACCAAGTTTATCCAGGATGTTCTTGATTAATGGAGCAGGATTCTGCAAAAGATATTAAATGAAGAAAACATCAAATATTTGTTGCATATTCATTAAGGGAAACATACTAAATGGACATTTGAAAGGAGTGAACCTGAGTTACTGGATCAGTTTGCACATTTGTTTGCAGGTGATATCAAGTTTACACACATTTTTATACATGCAACTCTTTAGTAACTGAGGCCCACAGTGTGTAGGTTGTAGGTCCTCCTGTAGTGAGCAGTGAGCACTGCAGTGATTGGCTGTGAGCATAACCATACAAATAGTCTTTTTTTTTTCTAGATATCTAGATATTTTTTCAGTGTAGGACTACAGACACCACATTTGTCCCAGAAGGGCAAAGTCATGATCTGCCCTACTCTGCCTCAAGTCATGACTTTGCCCTCCTGGGAAAAAAGTTTGATATCTGTAGCCACAGTTCAGTTCAGTGCTGAACAAATGTCTGTTTTCTAGATCACATGTCACATTTTAGAGTGTCCACTGATTGTGAGTCCAAGACACCCCTGTGAAATAATTAACGAATTAGTGAATAAAATTTGAGAGAAATAACTGTTTCTGTGCACAAAAGATGTCTGAGATCTTTGACTTCAACTCGTGAAAAACACGAGTCTTGTGTTTATATATTTGTTGAATATACAGTGACCACAGTACACTGAGGAAACAACACTGAACTTTTACCGCAGCAGTTTCTTTCCTCTCCTGTGAAGTTGATAGCGGGTCTTTTTCCAGAGTTTTCTCCGGTGGCAGATTTGTCTTACTGTTGTCTTGCTTTATTCTGATCCTGAAGGACCGGCGGATGTTGTGAAGGACAGGATGCCGCGTCGACTCTTTATTTTTCAGTCGATCGAGCTCTTTCAGAATCTTGACAGCGGGACCCTTTTTCAGCTCCAGATCCAGAAAGTCCTGCTTCCTGAAGCAAACAAGGCAATCTCCAGACACGTCTTCCTCTTGGAACCTTTCTGCCTTCTTGCTGTCGATCTTCACACGCTGCTGTAACCACTGACTCACCTGCTCCTTCGTCCAGTTCTCCACATCAGCTGGGATCTGTGACTCAGGTTGTGATCCTTCTTTAAGTCTTTCTAGATAGGATGTGATTTTGACAGCAGGGCCATGTTTTATTCCTAAGTCTAATATATCTATTTTTTCCATATCATCTAGAACCTCTCCAGACACGTCCTCTTCGATGAATGTGTCTGCACAACTCTGATGAACTTTGACCTCTGTCATCAGCCAGCAGTGGACGTCTTCTTTGGTCCATGATTTAATCCCAGGCTGTGGCGTGATTGATGACTGGCTCATGTTAGACCGACTAAAAGAGAAATAAAATGCAGAATGAGAAGAGTTGAAAAAAAAAGAGAGTTGAAAGTCACAGATTAACCCACCAGGGGGCAGTATTTCAAAATTTTCATCTAGATCAGAATGATCTGCACTGGATTAAACCTCAAAATTTGGTATTTTTAAAACCAGGAGATGTAATCCTAATCCTACAAAATACAGATCTGGTAATCCAGCCCTAACCAGAATTTAGATTAAATGTTGTTTTGGGGTATCTGAAAACTCTCAAAGTGGATTTAGAGACATGTGGGGCTCTTTACTCCATGATAATGATATGAGTTTATTGTTACAATTTTTTTAATCTATTTTTTTTTTCTACTTCTAAATTAAATTGGTGGTAGATTATATGATGCATTATGGGGTTAATATAGGAGGTGAGGTTGAAATTCTGAAATTGGTCAAAAAAAAAAAACCATCACTAAAGTCATATCTATTCATAGTCTTTGTATTTCTTTGTATTTATTTGGCGACCCAAACATAATCTCCTGTGACCCACCTGTGGGTCCCGACCCAGTGTTTGGGAACGACTGCTTTAGATCACTTCACTGTATTAATAATTCCCTGGTGATGACACGGCTCCATCTTTTAATAAAGTTTTCTTTTTGGAGTCTCAAGTTATTTAATCCACCTGGTAAATTTCCCACACCGTCTCGTCTACATGTTGAATCTCAGGAGGTCAGATTTTAAACACATCACTGTGATGCATTCAAGTGCCTTCAAAATATCTTCCCAAAGTGTTCTTAACTTAGTGCATGACTAAAATATGTGTGAGTGGTTGATGACTTGTGTGCCACAATTTCTCCAACATTTACTTGAGGATGAATCATTTTTAAGTTTTTTTTTGTTTGTTTTTTTAAGAAAAAAAAAGTCTAAATTCTCTGATTCCAGTTTCTGAAATGTGAATATTTTCTGTTTTGTTTTTTTGTTTTTGTTTTTTTACTCCTCTTTGATTTTAAACTGAAGATCTTTGAGTTGTGGACAAAACAAGACATTTGAGGACGTCATCTTGAGTTTTTGGGAAACACTGATCAACATTTTCTGATATTTTTAGAAAGCAATAGATTAATCAACTATGAAACTATGAAAATAATATTAAGTTGCAGCCTTAATTGATACTTTTACTTAAGTAAATGATCGAAAACTTCTTCAACTACTGTCCTGTCTTTTTTTCTTTTTTTTTTAAACAATAAAGTTCGAAAAAAAAAAAATCCACCCAGGTGACGTTGATGTCGTTTGATTAGGAGGCGGAATCAACCAATCAGACGTGGAGACTGAAGGTGAAGCGAAGTCGAGGCTGCAGCAGGTCGGTGTTCAAACTGAATACAGAAAATAAAGTGCAGCAGACTGAAGAGGTTCGATCTGATCACAGGAAACAGACCAGATATCGATCAGAGGAGTTCATCTTCATCAGTGAGTCTGAAAAATCACACCTCCTCTGTCTCTGTCTCTCTGCCTGTCTGTCTGTCTGTCTGTCTGTCTGTCTCTGTTTGTATCTCTGTCTCTGTCTCTCTGTCTCTCTGCCTCTGTCTCTGTCTTCAGTTGTCTTCAGTCCCTCCTGAAGACACGTCAGGATCAACTGGAGCTGAAATCAGAAAAGTTTTCTTAAGAGATGATTCAAAATCAAAATAGTTAGTCATTAATTTAAAAGTTGGCAACTAATCGACTAATCAGCTTTACTGATAATATCAACCAATTTATGTCTCGTTCTACTTTTTAGAGATTTCTGCCAAAATCCAAAATAAATAAATTACTTAATAAATTAAAATTTCCTTTATTTCCTGTATATTTTCCCTTTGTTTCTTTCCTCTGTTTAAATGTATTCATTTGTGCATTTCTTTTTGTTTCTTTATGAATTCTGCGTCGTTATGGATTGATTATCGGGGCTGTTTCAGATTAATTTTCTGTCGATCAGTTGAACCAGTCTCAGTGTTTCAGTTGTGGTTGATCATATAGTTTTAATCTGCACTGATGAATCACTGGACTGCTGTGATACGACATACAGAATATAACCTTATAGGTTATTGATTATTTTATATCAACCATTTGGTCAGCTGATATTTTAATTAGGATTTTCCCTTTTCAATTTATTTGTTCTATTTTTAGTTTTGTGTTCTAATTTAGAATATTTGAACGTTTATTAAATGATGTTCTACCAGTGAAAACAGACTGAAATGATGAGGCTCATATCAACATTTTTTTGGTGAAAATTTATTCTTTAAGGATTTATATATATGAAATATATGTAATTTATGTAATGTTTTGGTTTTTAATTTATTTTAGGATCTGAACTGAAAACATCCTCGTCCCAAACAAAAATTCGCAGCTTCAAACAAAACGTGTTAAAATCCTTCAAAATCTCAAACTAACAATATCTGCTGATAACCGAGGCGTAAACGTGCTGCTAGAATCATCTTTGTTTTAAAATAGATTTTGTTTTTTAATAAAAATGTTGGTCCTTTAAAGTTTAATGTTGTGTCCCAGATGATTTAATCAGGCATAAAAAGGGTCAGCTGTACCCTGAGGACCCCTGTCTCACTTCCTGGTTTTTAATAAAAGGTCAAACTCTGGTAAACTTTCTATTTTTAGATAAATTTAATCAATAATATTTCTATCAGATGTGTCTCAACCATAACATGTTGACTCTGTCGTCCTTCTTAATCAAAGATCAATAAGAATTATGATTTAAAAATGTATTTTGATTCACATTAAGAGACTCTGAGACGCTTTAAAAACTAAAATAGCAGCTCACTGTGACGACGCTGTGAAATGAAAACATGGAACATTTTGTCGACTGTCAGATTTTCCATCCTGACGTCTGTGTTTCATAAAAAATGTAAGAGACACGAGTTTGATCTTGTAAAATATATTTTCCAGAATAACTGAAGACTAAAAATTCCCTCAAATTACAGTTTTGTCTCAAATCTCAAGACTAAGTTATTAATATATTCTCTGTGGAGAGAAATACAAACTCGTTGTTACATAATGATAATAAAGTTGAACCTTTAACCTTCATATCTGATTATCATCAACATGAACTCTGAAAAAGAAAGTAAAAGAAACTGTCTGTGTATAAATACCAAAAATATATTAGAGATTCTGTCCACTGACAAGTTCATTCTTACACTATAAAATGTCCCGAACGCTACAAAAACTAGTCCCAAGTTTGTATTTCTGCAGACAAAGAAGATAATTAAATTACAGTCGCAAGAAACAATTATTTTCACTCATTTTTAGGTCCTAACATTTGTCCGAACACGTGGAGCGCACAGACGAGCACCATTTTTCAACACGGATCAATCTGACAATGATTTTTCTGCTAATCAATCAGTTGTTTGATCAACATTTTCTGATATTTTATGAACCAGAGTCCAACATGTCGTCCTCAAATGTCTTGTTTTGTCCACAACTCAAAGATATTCAGTTTACTGTCAGAGAGGAGGAAAGAAACCAGAAAATATTCACATTTAAGAAGCTGAAATCAGAGAATTTAGACTTTTTTTCTTCAAAAATGACTAAAGATCAAAATAATTCATTAATCGTTGCAGCTCTAAATGAATTGTTTCAGTGCAGTAGTTTAAATAAGACACAAAGGAAAGAAGATCATTTTCATTACGAATTTAACTTAGGATCATTTTCGTCAATCAAATATTTGATGTATAAAATAAAAGTTCTCAGAGCCCAAATGTCATAAAAACTCCAAAATATTCATTTTGTTGTCCTGGAAGTTTAAGAAAACCCCAAATTATTCAAAGTGTAGAAGCTGAAACCAGCAGATATTTTGCTTTCTTTCTTGTGATGACTAAAATAGTTGGTAAATAAGTTTCTAATGATCAGACGGCTGCTAATCTGGAAAAAAAAAAAAAAAAATTTAAATGCCGTTCATGGTCTTTGAGGAGTTCAGGGTAAAAAAGATTCAGGTTCCTTGTTTAAAATCATTTCAGTTTTGAAAAACGAGCAGAACCACCTGCAGATCCAAAGTCTGCTGTGATAAATATCATGGAACCAGGTTTAATAATAACCCCACATTATAGGTTAAAACATAATTAATATTAAATCAACAGGTAAGAAACGACACAAACCTTCAGGTGATCAAAACAGAATCATTCACAGTTCAAACTCCGACTCTAATCAAACTGATTCTGATTCTGTAGATTATTAACGTCCACAGACTCTGACCTTTAAACCTGCAGTTTGTCTTCAGCTGCTGACATGTAGACCTGCAGACATGTAGACCTGCAGACCTGCAGACATGTAGACATGTAGACCTGCAGACCCGCAGACATGTAGACCTGCAGACCTGCAGATATGTAGACATGTAGACCTGCACAGACACTTTCATAATGATTTAATTACAACTGATTATCACACTGATACATTAAAAAAAACTGACGTTTTTTTTTTTTTTTTAAATAGTACAATCTTTCTCCACATTAATGTTTAAGTGACTTCATAAAAATCTCAGAATAACCAACAATTACTGACTAAAACTGATCTGGTTTTATCTCTGGTACTGTAGAAAAATATTTAACTCTATAAAATATTTAAAATCTAATAAAACTTTAATCAAATAATCATAAGACAGGAAACAGTTGAGGGGGTCTTCAGATCATCTACACCTCCTCATTTTTGAGGATGGATATTTAATTTTCAAAACTAAATGTACACTTTTTTGATCACTGTCATCTTTTCATACCGTTTGATGTCTACAGGCAGATTTTCACTCTGATTAATGTGAGGACGTTTGTCCTACAGCTTATGATCTCTTATACAACACCAGTTCTACAAAAAAAGTTTGGATGTTGGGTAAAACGTAAATAAAAACAAAATGCAGTGATTTGCAAAAACTTTTTGACCTACATACACCTGAATACAGTATGAAGACAAAGATATTTAATGCATTTAAGATATTTAAGTTATTTAATGTCCCACTTGTCCCGGCTCTCTTCCTGTGGTGATCGTGGTCCAGCTGGTCTGGCTGGGTGACCCGTCTCAAGGTCCGCTGCTCTAATCGAGTCCCTGCGCTTCCTTTTCCCACGTTAATGAGTGTATTTCTGTCATCTATCATGTAGATATACCTGCTGTATTTCACCATCTGACCAATGTTAGCTGACATGTAAGCTAGCTTTAGCCTCAGTCTGTTAGCATTAATGTTACATCATGTACGCAGCTGTTAGCTAACTTTACATAAACACTTTCACAGGGTTCTTGTTTGAAAACGTGTCAGATGGAAACATTAAAATCTCAGCTGGAGACTTCTGATGTTAAATGGAATGGAAGGTTTAACAGGCTTAGCAACAGTAACTAAGGAGGGCGGGGCTTAGCAAAGGGTCAGTTCACCTGTTCACCTGTGGAATGTTCCAAACAGGTGTTTTTAGAGGGTTCTGCAACTTTGACGGTCTTTTGTTGCTCCTGTTCCAGCCTCTTTGGAACGTGTTGCCGACATCAGATTCAGAATGAGTGAATACTCCTTCAAAAAAACTATAAAGTTTGAATATTAAATATCTTGTCTCTGTGCTGTAATTCAGTTGAATACAAGTTGAAAAGTATTTGCAAATCAGTGCATTTTGTTTTTAATTTATGTTTTATGCAACATCCAAACTTTTTTGGAATTAGGGTTGTATATTAAATCTAAAAACCTGTTGATGTCCAGGTCCTTCATAATGTTTAGAAGTAGGACTGGACTGTTTCTTTTGTTCTTGTTTTCTTTTTTTCTCCACCCCGGCCTTACAAGCTAATATGCAGAACATCCAGACAGAATATTCTGTTTACACGACCCGTATCAAAGTCAGAATATTGTCATGTTTGGAAAAGTAGTGGAAAATTAGTGTGCATGTAAATCCAGTCAGGAGTGAAACAGGTTTGGAGCCTCAGCTTCATCCAACACCTCTAATAAACAGAATAACATAAAATGATTTTATTATTATTATTTTTATTTTTATCATTATTATTTAAAGACAGAATAATTAAACAAACTCATAACTGAAACATGTAATAATTATTTAGCTGAATGAATTAGAAGTATTTTGGTGGCACACTCGAGCCTCCACAAACTACTGCAGTACATTCTGAGTTCAAACATCACAGTTGTGTATCACTGGCCACCAGATACTGTTAGTCTGTACAGTTACTTCTTCATATACGTCCTCCATTATTACAGTATGAACATGTTCGTGTAAACTCATAAATAAACAGTTGTGTTTTTTTCAGTGATACTGGCTGAAGCGACATGACAGTGAGAGTTCTGCCCTTCTTTGTTGTCGTTCATAACAGACTGTATTTTAAACCAGAGCCCTGAGTCATCGCGCTGCATTCACTTCACCTGGGAATAATCGGACAAAGGAAACATTCAGGCTCATTTAAATCCATCAAGACGCCATGATTGTAGATTTCTGTCCTCTGACGGCTTCAGTTCAGATTTTTCACAGTAATAATGAACATATTTCGTCCTCTCACTCACTTATTTTACTTTATTTCCAGACTTTGTCACAAACTGAAATCTGAGCTGAACTTTAAGGTCTAGCAGTGTTAATCGTCATGGATACTGATGATGAGGAGGAAGGTCAGGGCCCATATTTATGGAGCGTCTCAGAGCAGCTGATCAGTCCTGACCGGGTTAAATTTGGTCTGAATTTCAGGATTAAAATATAATTTGGACTCCAGTCTGTGCTGATGTTCAGAGGCTTCACTCAGAGTCCTGTGACTCCGAGGAAATGAATAATGGCTATTTAAAAAAAATAAATAAATAATCACATTTTAATTTTCATTTATCATTATTGTAGATTTGTTAAAAATGTTGAAACAACCCAAAATATCAAGGCAGCGAACTGCAAGAGATTTTTTAATCCAACTTAAAATAAGTTTTGAAAAAGTTTTACCAACTGCTGATCTTTTGTTGAGAAATTAGTTATTAATTAATTAATTAGTAATTTAGTTTTCTTCTTAAGATGAACTTAAATCTTTGAGTTTTGGAAACCGCTGAAAAATTGTATTTAAAAATGATGAAGTAAATTCATTCAAGTGAAAGACGGTTAAAATTGTAATATTTTCAATTAAAACCATTTAATTTTCAGGCACCAAAATGATGAGAAATCAGGTTCACAGCTCACTGTGACCAAACTGAGGTGATTAATATGAGCTAAATAAAGATAATTTCACATTCTGACTGACCTTGAAGCCTGTGCTCTCTCCACTTAAACTGAGGTGCAAACAGGGAAAAAGTAGCTTTGTATGATTTGTCAATAAATAAATCAAACTTTCTTCACACCTGGGTTACTGTGGGAATCTGTGTTAGAGCTCAAGTTCTGTACCTGAACCCGACAGGTTTGGGTCGGGTTGGAAAGTTCACAGGTGTATTTTCTTTGGTTTTACGTGTGTAACTACGGCGATCGTGTGTCTGGCTCTGAGTGCTGCCGAAACACAGGTGACCTACCTACCTGCTGTGCCTGAACGCATCAGGACTGAAGCTGCTGCTTCATGCTGCTTTTCGCTAATTTGTTTTAGATTACAGGAGCGATATGTTCGTATTCTTACAGTTTATTTGTGACATTAGAGATAAAACATAGTTTAAAGCGCCTGCGGTACGTTTGTGTGTAAAATACTGCACAATATTTACAATGCAGGAAGTGCAGAACAATCTGATTGGGCAGGCTGATTAGTTTAAATTGATTATACTTTTTTTTAAGCCTGTTAAGTTGTTTACTTCAGCTGATTGCAGGTGGCTCGTTACTAACAGTCGTAATATTTAGCATATTATTTTTGCATATATCCTGTAAGCTACAGTTCGGCAGATAACTGCTCTTTATTTGCCTGTAAACATGAAGCCTTTGCGCTACATAATAAAATGTTGTAAAGCTGCAATGATTAATCGATTAGTTGTAAACTGTTACATTTTGATCATCAATAGATCAATCGGTCTGAGTCATTTTTTAAGGAAAAAAGTCAAAAGTCTCTGATTTCAGCTTCTAAAATGTGAATATTTTCTGTTTTATTACTCCTCTGACTGTAAACTGAATATCATCGAAATATAAAGACATTTGAGGACATTTTACGATCAATAACTGATTGATTAATCAAGAAAAATAATTAACGGATTAATCGCTAAAAAAAATAATGCTACAGCCCTAAAGTAGTTAGTGGTGCGCTATTTTCTGCAATTCTAATTTTTCTATTTATTATTTCAAACCACACCTGCAGAGTGATAATTATGGGATGCTTTATAAATACAGGCCCAGAGTTCCACTTTTTCCCACAGGCTGTGAATGCAGCATTGTAACAACCACTCACATAAAACGAAACAACTAAACACACGTGAAATGTTCGTCAGTCTCTGTGCGTCCTATCAGCGTCCTCCTCCATCAAACGTCAACGCTAGCCGTTTCCATGGTTACTTTATTATCTCTGACAGAGAGAGGTGTTCAGGTTCCGTCCCGTCGGTTTGCGGCGAGAGCGACCTAGCTGAGGATTTTGTGGTAGGGGTGGAGGGGGAGGGAGGAGGTGAACGCCCGGATGTCGGTGATGAGCGTGGCGTCCTGCAGTGATGGCGTGGCGGCCGGCAGGAAGGTCAGCTCACTCACTTCGCCATACGCCGAGGAGGAGGCGGGGTTGTCGGGGCTCTCCGGGCCGCAGGCGGAGTTCTGCTCCGGGGGGTCGTTCTCCTCCACGCCAAAACCAAGAACCTGACGCACAAAACAAACGTGTTGAAGATCAACAATATCTGACATTTTATGGACCAAACAACTGATTGATTAGTGGAAAAATTATTGCCAGATTGATCACAAGTTGACAATTTTTTGTGCAACAACACGCTTATTAAGCATTAACTAATGTTAACTAATGGACTATTAGTGAGTTAAAAAGTGTCGGTGAAGACAAACACACTTACATGTACGCTGAGTTTCCTGCTGCTGTTGTTTCTGTGCTCCAGGAACCAGGAGACCAGTTCCTCCTGACTGAAGAGCTTCAGGGCCTCGATCTGCAGCAGAGAACACGGCTGCTTAGAACCACACAACGGAACAAGAACAAGAACCTGCAGCCACACTAACTGTAAGTTCTTCTTCTCTGTATTATGACATAATACATTATTATTGTAGTAAAGGCCTTAAAGTTTCAGAAAACGGTGAACTTACGAAACGTTTTGTCAAACTCTGCAACGATTTAACTTTGAGCCAGAAGTTCAGAGACCAAACATTAAGTTTGTGTCTAAACTCTGAAACAACTCGCTAGTTTCAAACTTCAGAAATGTTGAAGTTGGTAAAAATTTTAATGTGAAGAAATAATGTGAAAATTATTAGTTTTGTAAATCTTCAACTTCAGCCAATCACAAAACAGTAAACTATGAAAACAGGAAGTCACCACAGCACCTGGGTTCAACATTAATGGTTAGAAAAGTTGCTCACAAATCTAAACAGTCAAACCCAGGAAAGTTTCAACCATCAGCTGTTGGCAGTTTTTTCTTGAACAGACTGAGTTGAACAGGTGAACAGGTGTCTGACCTCCTTGTTGAGCCTCTTGAAGACGTACTGCTGCGTGACGACCTCAAACCAGTTGCGGTCCACTTCCTCTCCCAGGTGGGCGTCCTCGCACTCCTTCAGCTTGATGAGAGCCGTCACCTGGGTCTTAAAGGCCTCCTCGCTCAGACTCGACAGACGCTCGCCAAAGCTGACAAGGAACTCCTCGATCTTCGCCTCGACGAACTCTGTGCTGTGAGGACGAACAGGACGAGGAAGAGGAGGGTTTAAAGAGGACAATAAATCCACTCTGGAGAAACAGAAACACGGGAAGGTCAGCAGAGGTCCGCTCACCTGAACTTGGTGGCCTGTGTTTCCACAGTGATGGAGAATCCCAGCACCCCCGAGGTATTCCTGCAGGTCGGGTACACCTGGTACCTGGAAGAAATGATGATGAGATGATTCACAGTTTGAAGAAACAATTCTGGAGACAAAATCTCCAGAAACTCGGTAGAAGTGAGCGACACTAACCCCAGTGTCTCCTTCGTCCTCAGGAAGTCGAAGCACGGCTCCTCCATGTGCATCTGTGGACACGGACAGATGTCAAATCAACAACAACAGGACTCCTCCGTGTGCAGCGGCAGTTACTTTGTGTTTAAACTCACCACCATGAGCTCCATCAGAGCATGTTCTCTGAGGTTCTTCAGCCCCGACTGCAACACAGAACCAACATTCAAACACATCAGCAAGAGAACAGAATAACAAGAAACATGATTCTCTACAGGAGAACAAGAGGCAACATGAGTGGTTCAGATTCTTTACTGAAGTAAAAGTACTAATACTACACAGTAAAAATACTCTGTTGTACTGATCCTTTTACCAGATGTTTAATCTGTAATTGGATGTTCAGTGTGTTGAGACGGCGTCACTGTTTTCCTACCTGGTAATAGACGGTGACCTCAGAGTTGGCGTCTCCTTTGTTGAGAGATTTGACTTTACAGAGATGATGGTTCTGAGGCAGCTCCACCACACGGAACAAGACGGGGACCTCTGCTGACAGAGGCTGGAACTGCAGCTTACTGCACACACACACGCACACACACACACACACACACACACACACGCACACGCACACACACACACACAATTTCAATGCAAAAAACACAAACAATCTGCGAAGTCCTGGAGGGACTGATTTGGAGAGAGTGGTTTTAGTTCAGCCTGCCATCAGTCTGAACTAAAACCAGGACCTCCAGGAGGGTCTGCTGGAGGACGAGACTGAAAGACTCCTCTGGAGGTCTTCCATAAGTATAAAAATGCAATAAATAAATAAATAGAAAGCAGATACTCACTCGATGAAGTACTGCAGAAACTCTTTAGACTCCTGTTGGTGAAAACAAAGTTCATGAGTTCACAACTGAACTTTTCAAAATGGAAATGTTCACTAGAACAAGCAGGAAACATCAGATTATGAGAGGAGCTGGTTCTAAAAATGGCATTTAAGAACTGATTTTAGAATTCTACCAAAGAAATATCAATCAATAATCAAAGTACAGGCAGTGTGTTCTGTTGATAATCCAAAGTAGTGGAAGAGAAACTGATTATATTTTCCATCTGACTGAGTTGACGTCTACATTTAATAAAAAAAAATGTTTGCTAGGAGGTTGGCCCATAACAAGGTTTGACAGCAAAGAGTTTTGTTCCAGATCTCAAGAATGACTGAATGATGAGAGACAGACTGGATGAAGTTACTCGTTCAAAACTGTGAGCAGCACAAACTAAACTTCATTCATCCAGAGTCAAAACATCAGAGACTGATGTCTGAAAACCAGGAAACCAGAACTAGAAAGGAAATGCTGTCTGTAGTTTTATATATTTTTTGCAGCTGATTGTGTTTGTTTTTCTACATCACACATGTCAGTGTGTCTCACCGAGCTGTTGAAGTTTCCCTGCACCAGCCCCTCAGCGTAAAGCTCCGCCTTCAGCCCGGCGACGAAGGTCAGGAGGTCGTCAACAGTCAGACCCTTCGTGACAGCCTGATACTTCTGAATGACCGACCAGCGACAGTGTTCCAGGATCAACAGACGGATGTCCCTAAAGAGAGAACGTTTCAGAGAATCCACAGAAACCTCTGCATGTAAGAGGCAAGACTGAAAACCAACACTGACTGTCTGTGACCTTTGACCCCTCAGGCAGCACTGCATTAAAAACTGCATTAAAAAACCCACATCAGTGTGTAAAGGATACTACATGGGCTCAGGAACACTTTGGAAATCAATAAAGTTGATCAGTTTGAACATTAAATCTTGTCTTTGTACTGTATTCAGTTGAAGAGACGCTGAAAAGTATCACACTCCAATTCCAGAGTCTGAATTTTCTTAAGAATCAAAAGTTCTTTATTCTTTCAAAGGTTGAACTTGGATTCGTACACTAATATGTATGCTGATAGAATAATATTTAGTGCAGTTATCTCTGCGATAATACTGTATATCCTGCATCAAAAGTAGTTACCATGACAGTTTGCTGTGTGTGTGTGTGTGTGTGTGTGTGTGTGTGTGTGTGTGTGTGTGTGTGTGTGTGCAGTGTGTGAGACGTACTTGCCGAGTCTCTCAGGTTTGATGAGGATGTTGAAGTAGGTCTTCTTGAGCTGCTCTGAGAACATGGTGAAGACGCCCGGCTCGGCGGTGAACTCTGCCAGATGATCCACGATCAGCTTCAACAGCAGCTGAAACACCACAAGTATATTTACTCGACTACAGTACTGAGGTACCTGTACTTGAATATTTCTACTTTATGCTACTTTATACCTCAGAGGAAAATATTTTTTACTCCATCTCCATTCTTATTACAAAAATAAATCAACTAATGCGTGTGTGCGTGCGTGTCCTCACCGGCAGTTTGTGGTTGAAGCCCTTCAGTCGGATCACCAGGCCGTGTTCTCCGGCCACCAGCTTGTACTCGAGCTGAGCCACGTCGGCCTCGTACGCCGGCTCTGCCAGGTTGTGAGCCAGGATGTTGACGAAGAGGTCGAACAGAACCAGACTGAAAGAAAAATGACACGAGTCTCTGTGGCTGCAGCAAGTCAATCAATTCATCATCACAAATCAATAATTATTGATTTTTACAGTCTATGATCATGTGTGTCGATGGTCTCTTACTTCTCAGGACTCTTCTGAATCATCGGAGAGATCAGGTTGAAACGAATATAAGCTGAAAGACAGAAAACAACAGGAGATCAGGTCACAAGAAGAACTGTGACATTTTACTTCATCAGCAGGTTCTTTAAATCTTGAAATCCTGCACATGATATTCCAGCTTTTCACTCAAGTTAAATGTTTACACTGAGCTGCAACTAACAGTTATTTTCATCATCAAACAATCTGCCAGTTATTTTCACAATAAATGATTAATCAATTAGACTTCAAAATTTAAAAATTGTAAAAAAATGTTCATGAAAAGTCAAATGTGACATCTTCAAATTGCTTCTTTTGACCAACCAACAGCCCAAAACCAAAGACTTATTTACTGAACAAAAAAAGATGCCATTGTTGAAAATGTCTGAACGCACAATTTACGATCAAATCTGTGCAAACGATCAATTCATGCATGAGGTCCATCAGTTTTATTCAGCAGTAATGATTTGGATGTCCACCAGATGGAGCTGTTTAACCTGCTGAGGCTCGAGTTTCACCATCAAAGTAATTCAACTTCAAATCTAAAATAATGATTTCATATTTAAAATACTGAGTTAGTATAAAAAAAAAAATGACTTTTTTTCTTAAAATAGTGAGCAACTTTTTCAAAGTGACTTGAATACAAATCATTATTTTCATAAAGTTTCTCATTATTCATTATTATCATCTCATTTTTCTAACTAACACAGTTCTGTGTTCATAACTTTGATGCTGCAGCAGGTAAAGGTGGAGGTGACTTTAATAACTGCTGTAATAATATAATATATATACATATATATATATATATATATAATTTCAGTGATTGTAACTGTGTTATTTTATTTGAAAAAAGTAACTAGTTACATGTGTAGTTATCAGCAGGAGTAGCAGAAACACAGCTGCTCACCTTTGGGGATCTTGAACTTGTTGTCCTTCTTGTACCACAGACAGCCTCGGTCGCTGTTCACGATCCTGACGGGAAACTCGGAGTCGGGACAGTCGGACGTTTTCAGGGTGAAATCCGTCGCTGCAGAAGAAAGAAAACATCAGTTGGATTTGTGTTTTTAATTGTTACTCTTGTTAATGAAGTAAACTCTTGTTCGGCTGCTGGTTGTTATGTTCTCTTCTGCATGTTAATAACACCTCACAGTAAAGTGTCACGTCTGCTTTGTGTTCATACTGACCAATGAACTTGTTCTCAGCAGGAAGGTGCAGTTCAGGGTTGAGTTCGAAGTCTCCGGTCCAGCGCTGAGCCCACTCCTCTGAGATGTCTGATGACATGAAACAAACAGTTTAATGCTATAGAAGAATAAAGATCAGACACAGTACAGTGTCAAGTGAAGTTTGTCTACTGCATTTAATCTAATCCTGTATGAGTCTCGTGTTTCTGTGTAAGACAAATGTATCTTACATATTTAAAGGGCTTTTTCACCTCACAAAATAAATACTTTAACAAAATGAAACTTCATGAACAGCCATTTATATTGGAATTTTTTTCTCTAGAAATAAACTTTGGACTCCAGAGCCAACTTTGAGCAACTCTGATACAGATTAAGAGGACACTTTTAAGAACAGGATGGAGTCTCACAAACGGGGGAGGGGTGTGTGTGTGTGTGTGTGTGTGTGTGTGTGTGTGTGTGTGTGTCGTACCCTCCATGCTGTAGCAGGTACCGAACCATTTCTCTCTGAGGGAACAGTGACCTTCGTTCTCTGGTGACAGCAGCAGCAGGTTTGCTCTGTCAGGAGTCAGCAGGGACAGAGCAGCACTGATCACCTGAGGGAGGGAGGGAGGGAGGGAGGGAGGAAGGAAGGAAGGAAGGAAGGAAGGAGGAAGACAGTTTTGGGTCAACTATCCCTTTAATGTGTTCATCTGTCAGTTCAGGATTATGCAACAAATTTGCCACTCTGGTCTGGATCAGGTCTGGATCAGGTCTGGATCAGATCTGGATCAGATCTGGATCAGATCTGGATCAGGTCTGGATCAGGTCTGGGTCGTGCGGTCATGGTTACCTGCGTGTCATACTCGAACATGAGCTGGTCTCCGGTCAGGAAGTCCTCTTTAGGAAACAGCTGCATGTTCTCACAGATGTTCTCCACAAACTCGATGGGATCCGTCTGTCGGTTCCAGAGACGACGACACGTTTATTAATCACGTTTCCACTTCATCAAAACACACATTAATGTTATCAATCACTTTCATTAATAAACTCATTATTTAGTCTGGTGAAAAACATGTTTTCTACAAAACAAATTAAAGATATTTTAATAAGATCATAAATTAGACACAAACAAACACACACTTGATTATTAGAGGTGAAATCCTGAGGGCTCATCTCATCTCATTTAAACTCTTTTATTTCTGTCCTTCTCATTATTATTGTTGAAGCTTTAATGATCACACTGATGAGTGAGTTCTTTGTAAAACTGCCTGCAGCATCATGACAGAGATGAAGCTGATGACTCTGGCTGTTAATAACCTGCTGATTGGACTGTGTGTTGTTGTTTGGTTGTAAATGTTCATTTCTCTGCTGTCCTTCATACCTGCTCCTGATAGTGAAACTCGTTGGCTTCAATCTTCTGAATTTCCTCATAGATCCTGAAAAAAAGTAGTTTGAAATACAGAGTAAAACTGAATCAAACAATCAGAGTGTTTAAAAGCACATAATGATTATTGTTGCCCTTCTGAAGTTACTTCACTACTTAAAAGAGCATGGAGTCCTGACCTCTGCTGTGGACCCAGAGTCTGGAGCATCTTCAGGTACTGGAACACAAAATGGACCACCTGCACAGAGACAAATGCTGCTGTGTGTCAGCTGTGGGACACTTTAGCATTGGACATTTATTTTCCTTTTTCTTTTTACCACTCAGCTACTGTGCAACAGTGGTGACGTAGCCGACTGTACTGGCTGCGATGTTAGCCAGCATTTTACAGGATCCTCCATCTTTTACATTTTACTGTCAATTTCCAGCAGCTTACAGCTGCAGTAAATGTCATATTTATATTTATAATGTTATCATGCTATAAGAACAAAAATGATGTTTCATGACAGAATTCTACAGAAGGGAGACAAATTAAAAGAAAACACAAAGTTTCTTCTTCCAAAATGTGTCACCTGTCTGTAAGTAGACTTGGTTTCATAAAAAAAGTCTTATCTGATTTCAGCTTTTTAAATGTGAATATTTTCTGGTTTCTTTACTCCTCTCTGACAGTAAATGTCATCTTGGACTTTGGGAAACACTGATCAAAATTTTTCACCTTTGCTGACATTTTATGGACCAAACAACTAATCAGTTAATCATGAAAATTATCAACAGATTAACCAAAATCAAAATAATAGTTAGTTGCAGTCCTACTGACATCCTGGCAGAGCTAATAGTTCACTTATTTTATTTCTTAATCTAAAAAGTGAAATATTTATAGTTAACAAAACTGTAATTTCAAGCAGGTTCAAACAAACACTTCATTAAAAGTTAAGTATTTTCAAAGATTTCCAGCAACTATACAAACCCTGTGCTGATTATTTATCAAAAATTTCATTTTTTAGCCCTAACAGTATATTATTATTTTTATTTACTGTGTGTGTGTGTGTGTGTGTGTGTGTGTGTGTGTGTGTGTGTTGACCTGGTAGAAGTTCTGGTAGCCCTGGTCAGTGAGGGTGATGGAGATGGAGAAGATGGAGTAGGTGGAGTTCTGGTCGAAACCCGTCTCACTGTTTCCTCCAAACAGGGCCAGAGCCCAGCACCTGAGATACACACACACACACACACACACACACACACAGACACACACAGACACACACACACACACACACACACACACAGTATATATAACATGTGTCCTCTGCTCTAATCTTATATTTACTGTCAGTTCAGTTCCTTGTGACTCACTTCTTCCTGAGCAGAGACAGGATGCTGCCGGTCCCTTCGTGTCCGATCAGCCAGGAGATGTAGTGAAGAGGCTTCACTCTGACAAACACACACACACACACACACACTCTGTGAGGTCTAATCTGACTGAGACGATCTCACAGGCAGCAATCTGACTCATCTGTTCATCAGCTGGACTGGGATTCGTCTGTCACGACACACGGATACATCTTTCCAAACTGTTCCTGAAATCATTCACATATTTTCTACAACATGAAGTGAACTCAAAGAGTGTCGCTGCAGAAACGAAACATCACTAATAATTCATGACACAGTGAGATAAAGGGACAGTTCAGATTATTTGAAGTGAGGTTCTTACACACAGTCGGTGTGTTACCTACAGTAGGTGGCAGTCAACACAAGCAGAGAGACCCCAGCATGGAAACTACCCAATGTACTGTGGTGGACAGGGTCAGCAATAAAAAGTATTTTAGCCATTTAAAAAAAGGTCCATCCCTCAAAAGAACCCCAACAGTTTTTAGGGTATGCTATATTTAGAACATTTTCATCACTTTAACTTGCTGTCAGACACTTTTCTGACTGAAAATCTGTTATAGAAGTCAAATATGTTTTTTTCCAGACCAACCAAACTCCATTGATGACATTTGGTAATTTTACGTCACAGAAAACAGGAGTTGTTGGTCTCCTGCTGCCTCCGTTGGATAGTTTGTTTCTGTTGTTGAGTGACTTTGGTGAATCTGAACAGACTTTTAACCTTTAAAACACAGAAGTCACACAACAACACAAACCAACTAACTGATCAAAGCAGCAGTGGACCAACAGCTCCTGAGTTCTGATTACACATATGGAGTTTGGTTGGCAAATATAAATGGTGGTTCCCCATCATTAAAGTCTGAAAGTCTGACAGCAAGGTAAAGTGGTAAAAAATATTTTAATGATATATTTTAGTTATTTATACACTTAAACCGATATCTATGAGTTGTTTTTCTGTAGGTCAGCCACTCCCAAACTTAACACAACCCTGACCCAATTTTAAATCTAAAAATTATACACTAACACACCCTTTAAACTAGATCAGATAACTGAAGAATAATACATAATTTAAATGCCATGGCTTCGTTTTATTAGCTCTGATTGCATTTAAAAATTTAATCATGAATATTTTATGGTAATTTCAAACTTAGAAAACTGTAACTTAAAAATGTTTTTGATTTTATTTTTCATGACCTCTAAGGACCACCTGCAGGGCCTTCATGGCTCACCAGAGGGCCACAGCCCACACTTTGGGGATAACTGCTGTAGGTATTATATTGACTATCCTCATACCTCATACAACCCTAAATAATACAAACTATCCCTTTAAAAGGAATATTAATCTGGCTTCTCTGTGAGAAAAGTTGTTATTAGATGATTTATTAAAAGATGAACAACATTTTTAAACCTGTAGTTTTTTTAAAGTATTTTCATTGTTGGTGTGTTTTAAAGTTGGACTCTGACTCACCTGTAGTGTTTCCCCTGCGGTGGTACGGCCCAGCTGATGGTCAGAGCGTGAACCTTCCTCACAGGAACCACTGAAACACACACACACGGTTTTATTTCAGTGTGTATGATATGTGTTAACATGAGATCAAACTGCTAAATCAATTATATGAAAATCATGACAACAAGATTAGGGTTCTACAGTTATTTAAGTCTTATTGATACAGATACAGAAAATTAAAGAAAAAGTGTTGGAATGTAAGTTAAATGAAAGATAACTCATAATAACTAATATACAGTAAGAATAACAATACAAACATCAACACAAACAGTATCTGACCTCTGTAGAGTTTGTTGAAGGCCGGCGTGTCAAACGGCTGCTGCAGGTGAGAGAAGTCGGCTCGAGGTTCACCGCTGGAAACAAACAAACAAACATTTTCAATCATTCACTTAATTAGTGTTTCTGTAATTATCCATACTGATTATAGATTACAGATTATAGACTATTACACAGTGTAAAACTCTGCATACTGATATTAACAATTAGTTGTTATGACAACCTGATTCTGGAATTTTTAGGATGATATTAAAAATGTTAAACACCAGATAATAATTTTGCTTTAACTTCGACACATAACAAAAACACACAGTCTTGATATTGATCCGTTGGGTTTGTTTATGCTTATTTTTATTGTGACCAAGGTTCACACTGAGTGAACATATCACCGTCTAAAAATTAACTCACTGGTGCACAAACTATCAAACAGTCCCTCCAGGACCTCGCTGATTGTGTGTGGCTTTTCTTAAAAATTGTGATGCATGTTTCAACATTTGTGGGAACTGTATAGCAATGAAAACACAGGAACAAGTGAGAATTGCAAAAAAAAATGCATTTTTGCTCTTGTATAATTTATTAAAAATCAAAAGCAACTTGTTTCAGGGAGGATAAAACTGCACTCTGTTCAGAGTGTTCACAGTAACCTCAACAAAAAGGCTCAGGATTACAAAACTTCTGACAAAACATGCTTTATTTTTAATAAGTGAGTCCATATGGAGGCTGTTTGACAGAGAAGCAAAATCTTTTTGGAGCTTTTTGGAGTGTGTGTACTGCAGTGTTTTACAGTAGCAGAAGTTATTACAGTGTCAGATCCATTATAATGTTATGTATGTCATGATAACCAAAGAGAGAGGGAGAGCGTGTGTGCGTGTGTGTGTGTGTGCGTGTGTGTGTGTGTGTGATGAGGTCTCACTTGTTGGGAACTTTAATGAAGATCTCTCTCACCCACTCCTCCAGAGTGTCCAGAGTCTCTAAACAACAAACACAGTCAACACATCTCAGCGTCACACTGGTAGCACAGCACGCTAACGTTAGCTGTGGATTTAAGAGCATCTTAACAGCAGCTGAACATCCTGTACAGACAAGAGACCTGAGAGACCCGACCGACCAAACACAACACTGATTCTCATCCTGCTAAGCCTGTTAAGTTACTCCTTAAGCTGGATGCTGACCTTAGCTTGTTAGCATTAGCATTCATACTTATATTTAACTGTACATGCTTCCTTTTAAATAAGTAAATAAATATTTAAAAAATATTAGGCAGTGGGAAGAAACTTTGACTTAAAATAAATGAATTCAACCCTGCTGAGTTCAAAGTCATTAAAAACTGTTCAGTGGCCAGAAGACGAGTGATTTAGGTTTTTTAATTTATCTTCCATCCAATGAGTTTACATTCTGGTGTGTAATGTCGTGTGATCAGAGCCTCACAGGCTCCAAATTAAGGATGTCATGTTGTCCTGGAAACAGTAAAGGTAGCACCTAGTTTTAGCTTTGAGCTTAAACCGAGGAGAAAAGAAAGATTTAAAGAATATCAGAACTAAATGTCAACAAGGAGAACTGAGACAGAGGCTTTAGTCACAGCAGAGTCTGATGGAGAAGCAGGTTTGTATCCTGATAACATTCAAATGCTGCCCTGCTTGCTGTCACATGTCTGTTCACCCAGTATTTCTGCACAGTTTCAGATAAAGATGAAGCTACACCAAAATTACTTGTGGACTATTATACTATTTCCAGAATTAGATTCAGTGGTGGCTGCGTAGGACTGTTTCTGACTCATGTGATGCAAACATATCCAAAAATTTGTTGTGAAGTCTAAAAGTAAAAAAAAGATACAGAAAGAAAGATAAATGTCATCAGTTTCAAATTTTGTTTTTATCTAATGAAACATTCTTCCTATAAAAAAGACTATATTAGGTAGAATAACTGCATTCTCTTGGATTTTGAGGAGTTTTTTACTTTTTAGGGTGATGATGTCACATCATTCAAAAATCTCAATATAAGATTCATATATAAATACAACAGGACAAAAATGACATGTGGTACAGCTCAGTATAAGTATAAGTGGTCAGAATGACTGCTACTCTACAACTGGCCACTCTGCAGTTAAAAAAAAAAACAAAAAAAAAACAGACAGACAGTTTGTGATCGTGTCAGGTGAGTTTGTACCTTTAGACTGGACAGCGAGCGTCATGTAATGAGCAGAGTAATATCTCCTCCAGAAGTGTCTGAGCCGCTGGTAGGTGTTGATCTGTTTCTCTCTGGGCTCGTGCTTTAATGTCTGAGCGTTACCTGACAGGGACAGATATTAAACTCGACTTTAAAACATTTATAAAGACATTTAAAATTAACTAAATAACAATTAGAAAAGAGCAAATTCAAAATAACAGAAAAAACACATTTATGACTTCAAAAGTTAAAACCTTGTGTTTTTTCATTTTTGTGGTGTGTAAATAGAGACGACGTCTCAGGGATTTAGTACAGAAGTACATTTGAAGCCTGTGTGTGTTTCTGGCTGTTGTTCTTACCCCAGCAGAATTTGCTCATGGGGTGTCCCGGTTTAGCCAAACTGCCAAACAGCATCTCCTTCCGATGCGAGTCAGACGGCCTCGCTAACTGGTACTCTGAACAGGAAGTGAGAAGAGAGAGAGAAAAAAAATTCAACAAAAACAAAGTGTGGCTCGTGCTGAGAAATTTGTTAGATCAGACAGTGAGCTAAAATTCAGACCAGGAGCAGAAATGTGTCACCTAAAGCAGCCTGCGACCTCATTTACAGCCGATATTAAAAATGCAATCTATATTAAGACGTTACCCATATAAGAAGAACTCCTTACACAACAGAACCCTGATGCAGATATCTGTTTTTAGCTAATATAAAATACAGGTTGTTCAAACAGAAGGTGAAAAAGACACACCTCTATTTACTGACTATACAACTGTTCTGTGCCCTGAAAGCTCCAACAGATGATTTATTCAACAGAACTGTGTAAAAAATTAAAACTACACAGGTGGGACATTAATGATACAATAAGAAATAACTGTGTGTGTGACGCTGTGCTGCTGTTAACAAGGCAGATCATTTATCTAGTCACAGAAAAGTTCATTCTTCTTCTTCTTCATGTGTTACCTTTGCTGAATTTACAAGAAGTAACTAATAAATAAGAATGAGTGACAGACAGAGTTTCACAAATTTTATTAACTTTAACAATTCACAGAACTTTTCAGGTGTTTTTTCAGGGAGTCTGGGGCTGAACATGCTGGTTGTGATCTAGAGCACAGATATCTGAGCAGGGATGTCACAAGAACCGATACTTTGGTGCCTAGTCGATGCAAAAAGTTTGAAAATGTGATGGTACTTTTCTATACACTGTAGGCACTGGAGATGCAATTCTTCTGGACATGACAGGGACACATGACCACTTACAGCTGCTGTAGTCTGCTGTTCAATGTCAGAGGAAGGAGAAGAACACCGACCAGCACTGAACAACAACTACCTGTGTAAGATAACAACATGTGCAGCTGCAGCAACAGCTCTGCTTCAACTCGTCCAAAGAAAAATTAGTGATGCACGGATCAACCCAGTTAACACATGGAGCAGGCGGGTTCAGACTTTCAAGAAATTACTACAGGTTACGACAGGTGGGTCACCTTCCTCCCCTCCTCTCTGTCTCCCTCTCAGTCACACACAGCTGATCACTGCTCTATGGGGGAGTCTGATGCAGTTTTAAAATGTTGAGAGTTTCTTGGGACAGACATTGCGTGCTGGTATGTAGTTTGTCTCAGTGTGGACTCACCGCTGTCCACAGCCTCCACCTCTCTGTCGATGGCGTCTTCTATCATCAGAGGACAGATGAAGAACTGAGCCCACCTGGAAAACACACACAGTTTTTTCTCACAAATTATGAGGCTGCATGTCGCTGAATATTCATATAGAACGGCCAAATCTGATTCGACTATGGAAAATCTGATTCAAGGGACACGCCCTAATTGAAAGCATTACAAATATTCAGCAGTGCTCTGTTTACTGAAATGTGAAAGTATAATAAAAATATTTTGTCCCTAAAATCAATGAATAATTATGATAAATAAAGGAATGTAAATGAACATCCACATTGGCATCAAATGTTCTCCTGCAGAGGGAACATTTTGGCAGCAGTTTTCTGCAGATGTCACCGACTCAACCTGAGAAATTCACCTGCAGGCGTCTCCTCGTCAGTCCGTCCTGTTTCCGATCCGCTGACTGCTGCTCGACAAACAGCGACAGTAACAACAGTAACAGCAAAGAGTGCATCAGTGGGCCTGTTGGAGAGTGGCTGAGTGCTCGTGGTCATACTTAATGAACCGGTTGACCTCCCATCAGAGAGCCAGATGGCCCACTAAGAGCTGCCATCAACACACACACGCAGGACGCTGGCCTTCACAACAGGGAGACGCCCAAAAACTTATGTTCTGACAGGAAATCCCTGCGTACCGGCCCACGGTTCACCGTCAGTCACATACTGGACCGATCAGGGCTCTAACACAGTCTCAGGATCAGTCTGGTTCTGGTGTTTGTGGTATAAATAGTTAAACAAATCAGCAGAAAAACAAGATCAGTTTGAACTGGAGAGAACAAACTGACTGGGTTAGTAGAAAAATTCATGAATCTGTTGGTATAATAATGAGAGTCAGTCATCTTGTTACGACAAACTGTCTCTGGACTCATTAATTTATTTTAGTCTGATTCATCCCTACCTTTCATTTTGTAATATAGTTTGGAATCACTGAACTAATGTGCTCCCGGTGTCTCTCTTGTGAGCAGAGCGAGTATGTGACAGAGTTTAGAAGCCGGTCTTACCTGTCGAGCGCCTCTCTGAAATACTTCCTCTGAACGTCGAACTGAAAGATGGTTCTCTCACAGTCTGTGGAGGCGTTGTCGCTGCCGCCATGTTTCTTCAGGAAGGCGTCGAAGCCGTTCTCTGCTGGATATTTCTCACTGCCCATGAACACCACTGAACATCAGGGTGGAGGAGATAAAATAAAATGAAAGAAAAATCAGGATTAGACATCAGGGAAACAGCAACACCAACAGATAAGATCATATTCATTTTCATGAAGTTTAGAGGAAGACGAATCTCTTCTCAGACCTTTTATTTTTCCTCATTCTTTTTTTATTGGAAAAGAATAACAAGGCATAGATGCAGGGAGAAGTTCTCATTTTCATCCACAATCTGAGGGTGCTCCGATTGATCAGCTACCGGTTCTTATCGTCCGATGGTCGTTCTAAATAGGGGTGTCAGACTCATGTCAATTCATGGGCCACATGCAGCCAAATTTTCTCAAATGTCTTGTTTTGTCCACAGTTTATGATCATTGAGGACGACAGAATCCAGAAAATATTCACGTTCGGGAAGCTGAAATCAGACAATATGGACATTTTGGCCTTAAAAAAATAACTCAATATGATAAATCGATTATCAAAGTAGCTGGTGATTATAGTTGAAACCAACCAATTAGTCGACAACTTGTTACAGCTCTGAACAACACCTCCAAATGAGTCCCTTTTTTCAGTATAAAGAAGTTAAACACATTCAGAGGGTTTTCAAAGCAGAAGATGAACAGCCTGAGATAAGTGAAGTCTCAGCAATATACATCAGGACTAATTGTGCCATTGAAAATTTGGAATCAGTGACTTCTCTGCAGTTTCCACAGAGTTGGTCCTTTTGGCGGGGTGGATCTGACCCACGGGCCATATGTTTGACACCCCTGCTCTCTGTAACGGCTGATCGGATCACAAAGAAGCAAAGTCTGAAACTGACATGGATCAAGCACCAAATGCAGACAGATTTTCTGTTTTGCAAGTTTGTGAGTCAAAACCATGATACGATCCAAACTGTCAGTTTTGTGATCCATTGCACCGCTACTCAATGCACAGTTTATTTAAAAAAAATACATAATAGTACATGATAAATAGACCATGTCAGCAGATGATGCTTCCAGTGATCAGTAATCAGCCCTAAATATCCAGACAGGAGCACTCTTATGACACACACACCTCTTATCAGTTGTCGCTAATAACATGAATTCAACAATCACGAATCTAAGTAGATCTGATACTGGATTTGAATTTGAAAAAAACAGTCAAACCCAGACTGAGCCGACACAAAGACGAGAGGCAAATAAACTGATTCTGTTCTCACACAGGACATTATTTCAGCAACACCAAGTTGATTTAACACCTTTTCAGAATCAACTCTCGTCTGTTGGACTCACTGTGTTCCAGGAAGTGGGCGAGGCCAGGCAGGTCGTCCGGGTCACTGAAGCTGCCGACACTGATGCACAGAGCAGCTGCTGCCTGCAAACACACAAACACACACACACTTAAAAAATATGAACTCAAATCCACTCATTCGGCATCCTCAGGGTTTAAGCTGGATTTATGGTTGTGTGTCAGAGGGTCGCGGTCACCGTAGTGTCAGACAACCATCTACATGTCAGCAGACAACCAAACACTCACTTCAGGAACATATTATCTTGGCAATCAGATTGTAAATGTGTTTTTGCTAAGACATCTCCCTCACTTTGTTAACTGTAGCAGTACTGACCTTTATAAATTCATACAGTTCAATCTGCAGGATTTGTTTCACTGTTGAGAAGGACAACACTCTTGTTTTCCCTTCTTTTTCTGACATGCTGTGTGTTCTGATACCCATACAACCACACTATTTAGTATGCCAGAAAAAAGATTTAGTATGTTTGATTACATAGTACGTCAAATGTAGAAAAAGAAAAAAAAAGAAAAAGTGTTTCCTCTTTTTGATAATCAACTGTTCTGGATGTTCTCAGTCTACACAACTGAACTATAATTACCCAGACATAACCTTTGACATGCCTTTGTTGATTGCTTGGCTAACACAACCAAAAGTTAAAATAATAATATAAAAAGAGTAATTGACCTAAACATTAAATATGGCAGAGATTCAGTGTGTTTGAGGATATTTAGGAGAAAAACACACATGAACTTCTTCTGAAGCCATTTTTTACTTTTGATAAGAAGAGCTGAATCCTCGTCACCCACCTGCTTCTCAGAGCTCCCTCTCTTCTTCTTCCCCGGGTTCTCCTCGTCCATCTCATCAAAGTCGCTGTCCTGCTCCTCCTCTTCGTCTTCCTCCTCGTCCTCCTCTGACCCCTCACCGGAATCCCCTTCTTCCTCCTCGCCTTCCTCGCCTTCCTCCTCCTCCCCATCCTCTGCCTCTCCCCCGTCCTCTCCGATTTCGGCGTCTCCCTTCCCATCCAAGCCGCTGAAGTCCGAGATGAGGAGCGCTCGCAGGCCGTTACTCAACTCGATGTATCTGCAGAGAGAGCAAGAGATGATCAGCATCAAAATTACAACAGAATGTCTTCAACAGGATAATCAATATTATAATGTTGTTGCATTAAAGCTGAAGCTAAAGCAGAATCTGATGTCAAACTCCATCCTCTCCCACCTGTATTTCTTTGGGTCACTGGGGGATTTGATGATCTCTGGGTCTCCCTGGTCTTCTGCAGCAACTCCTCCATCTCCAGCAGCCACCTGGGTCCTGACATCCTGTGGCGGCGGTGGCGGCGGCTCACCCTGGTCTGGGACAGATACCTGTCCCGGCACACTGCCACCGCTTGCTGACTTGTTGGTCTGAGGCATTTCAACAGAGTCGTCTGGGGCGACAGCGCTGCAGGTGGAAGATATACATAAATATATAGAGGCCGATAAATATTTCCTACTGGTACACCATGGCCAAAAGTATGTGGACACTCTTGGTGCCCTCTCCCAGTAAAGAGAAAACTTTTGTAACAACACAACATGATCTCTTAGAGCCAACAGTTTGTGTTTGCCTCTTTTCTGTTTCAATATGACGATGTCCCTGTGCACAAAGCAGCTCCATAAAGAACCAGTTTGGTGAAGAAAACCTTAACTGGTCTACAAAGAGCCCTGATCTCAACCCCATCCAACACCACTTATGAACTGGAACACAGACTGGATCACCCAACATCAGTTTTGGACCTCAGTGATGCCCTTGTCTTTGAATAGGAGCAAATTTAAATCTGTGCTGCTCACACACAACAAAGAACCTGAAGAGGTCACCTTGGACTGTGAAGGACATCATTCACCCCTGACTATTATTTCATAATCTGAATGATAAATAATTAAATGCAAAAAAGTAATCAAATGATTAAACTTCTGTCAGCAAGAACATGCACATAACAGAGACTGTGGATTTTGCCCCTAATCAATGTAATTACATTAAATTAAATTGAATGTATTTTGGTAAGGGGTCTCTTCACAGCCAGTAAGGAGAGGAGCAGTTATTACAGTTTTACAGTAACCCTTTCCGTGTACATAAGGGCATGTGAGTTCTTTTTGAAAACAGACCCTTCCTTTAATCAGTCATGTAAATAATCGTGGGAATGATTATGGGAATCATACAAATCCCTGTCGACATCCTTCACGAAAAAGGGAGCTGGTCTGCAGCAGATTAATGCTCAGGGTTTTGGTATAACAGTCACATACAGCTGGCATTATTGGGTGTCCATACACTTTTGATCACGTAGAATATTAATGTGTACTGGTAGGGAAAGACTGTCGTTATTAACATGGTATTTGCTGGATCTAATGTAAACCGAATTGTTGAATGTCACCTCCTGTTATAAACATTTGATTTGATCACGTCTCATTCTGCTGATATGAGAAGCACAATGAAAACATCTGATTTATTGATGCAGTTTGGTGGCGCAGTGTCTTCGCGCGTTAGAGCTGCATGGGACGTTACTGCTAGAACAGAACCTGCCGTTAACAACCAGTGAATTAACCGGGGGCAACAGATAGCCTAGTTATCTTACGGTAGCTATCATGAAGCTAACAAGCTAACTGTTGGGGTTAACTTACAATAATCACACCTAACTTCACAGCAGTAACAGACCGTTTAATCGGCTGCTAGGTTAGATCATTTAACCAGTGAGCGGCTGGGTTAGCTCTATATTAGCTTTCAGTAATCCTGTTGAGAATGACACAACAGCTCCTGTTAAACAGCTAGTTTAGCCGCACCGGCTAAAATACGCGCCGTGTAATTTGACCGTAAACTAACCGGCTCCGCCTGAGCTCTGAAACATGACACAGCAGTTCAGTTTGTTATACTCTGACACGAGAAGAGGCTCACCTTTGTTTCGGCTAGCTTAATGTTGATGAAGTTTGAAGTTTCGCTTTCAGTACAGCCGCCTAGCCTGGCTCAGATAGCAGTTAGCCCAAACAAAGCCTCTGATTGGCTCAGAGCAGGTCAATCACAAAACAGCCGTCTGATTGGTCAGGTCTGTGACGACAGAGGTAAAGTTTGATTGACTAACACTGAAAAAAAATCTTACTAGGGATGGTCACAGGAAATTAATATTATTTATTAATTAATATTATATTTATTGCAGTCTTTCAACTGTGTGAAAGACTGCAGTAAATCTGCATATATATATATATATGTTTTTGGAGCTCAAAAATAATAATAAAAAATATATATAAATGAACAGGACATTGCTAAATTTCAATAACTATGATAAATCCCCTGAGTGCCTCTAACAAAATAAAATAAAATAAACAATAGTAATTAATTTATTCAGTTCACTGACACATACATGTATGATTCTAGTGTGGGAGGTTGGCTATGATTTCTGCAACCCATGGGAAAGCGAGTGTTTGGACAAAATTGCAAGGTCATGCTGAATTTGCACTAATTGTTGCGATTGCAACTTCCTGGAGGTCCTGTTTTACTCAAGTGAAGGATACTTGCCCTGCTGTATTTGTTTATTTATATACATTTTTAATATATTTATATTTGTTTGTGCCTTTAAAATCTTCCTCTGTTGTTGTTAGTTAGTGTGCTTTTGATTTTGTGTAATGTCAAGGTCTTTATTTGTTATTTTTTGTGCACTGTATTTAATATTTTATCCATAAAGTTTTTCTGTAGTACTGGATGTAGAAAAATTATATTAAAAAATCTAGATAATAATAAGAAAAAAAAAACCAGACACATTTTATGATTAAAGATTGTGATTTTTATTATACTAAATTGCATCTATAATATACAAACATTCACAATATTTTGTACAATCACTTTGTGCTTCTCCCCCGTACAGGAGTGAACTGTAAGACGACAAGTTTACATAAACTCTCTATATAATTTGTCCATGGTATACACTGCATAAAAATAAATTCATACTCAACACCATTATAATTTCTAATTCTATCATTTACAAAGTCACTTAAAAAATAATCATATGAAGACAATGTCAATATTATTATATATTTTTATCAATCTGAAGACACATGGTGGGGAGTCACACACAAAAACGTGCGCTGTGGTAGCTATATAACAATTTGGCAGGATATTTTTATTATTTACTATCATCATAATATTTAATAATAAATGCACAAATTTTTGTTCTCCTCGTCTTCCCTTTTTCTTGAAGTCTTTCATATACACACACGTACTGTATCTCAGTTGACATGACATTATCAAAATATCACACTTCTGTCAAAGATACTGTACACAAACACAAAAACCCTCACAACTGAACACGCAATAAATATTATGATAACCATATGCAACAATAGAACGTGTTGGCTCTAACATCACACGCACGCACACACGCACACACATACACACACACGTTCATGTAGGAAACACTGCGAACATGACGGCTACGTGACTACACCTGCTAAAAGGGGGAAGGAGAGAACCATGTGCTCTTCACTCATCAGCTCTGCTCACGTGTGTGTGAGTATAAAACACCCTCAGTATGGCGTTGGATTGCGTCGGCCAGTGCAAAAGCTGTAAGCCACCATGAAGCAGGGCTGCAGCGCTCGGCGGCAGTCTGGGGTCGAGTCTCTGGCAGTCTGGAGGGGCGTCTGACTTGGGTCTTGGACAGTCTGGGAGGGTCTCCTCCTTGTGCTCCAGTGTTAAGTAAGTCTGTAATGAACTACTTTTATTTTTGATTAACCTGTCATTTATTTCTACTTTTAATCAACAAATTTCTTCATCTATAAAGTACCAGAAAAGAGAGGGAGAGAGGAAAAACATCTCCACCTGACATGTAGGGACAGATTCATAGGAGCAAAACGCGTTCTGGGAGTAAACGAGGAAAGAAATTAGTGTAGCTGCTGTTCTGAAGTAAGTAATTTTGTCCCTTGATGTGAACAACATGCAGTACGCCTTCATTGTTCACCTCTTCAGCGCTGCACATTGTCATCTTTGGCAGTTTGTATCACAAACTGACGCCTCGTACGCGCTGACTGAATCCTTACATTGTGTCGGCTGACGGCCGTCAAAGTAACAGCAGAACAAAGAGCCACAACACAACAGCTCCTCCTCTCAGTCTGTCGACATGACAGAACAGTTGGCTGCAGACTGTCACAACTACCGTTTGTATTGTCACTGAAGGAATACCGTGCTTCTGATATTTGTAAGCATTAGTTATGCAACACATGGTTTTGCCTTGTATCGCTCAAACATGTAACTAGTTGTGATCCGATCTAACACTTTAAAATCCAAAGACACACAAAACTACTAACTGATTGAAGCAGTAGAGGTGTTAGACCAGAAACTCCTGTACTCTGCAAGCTAGAATAGCTGAACTGTCAAAGGAGTCTGGCTGCTTTGAAGAGAACAATACAATGGTTTCAGGTCCCCGCTGGAACAGGCTGTCTGAAAAGGTCTGTGTCTGTCTACAGGGATCCTTTCTATAATGTGGCAGACACTTAGAATCACAATCCAAGTCTGTCAGTGATAAAAAACAAGCACTTTTCATGGCCATGCTTCAATAGGTCCATGTGCCCCCGAGGATTATGTTGCAGCCCAATTCGCAGCTGCTGTCTGAAGCGATCTACCGGACCAATTCAAAAACTTTTTAATCATTTAGACCCCCAGGTTTAAGAATCCAAGAGTTACCCATTAAAGTTATAATCATTTAATCTGGTCATACTCTGTGTGAGTCTGTTTCTGACACGATTTTGTCTGCTGAGCAGTGTGAATCGGTGAAACAAAGAATGATCAACTGCTCCCAAATGGCCATCAGACAATTGGATGAATTTTTGACATTTCAGAAATCTGGGTCGGCCGTTGTCAGGCTCTTACGAGTGAAGCAGAGCCACGAGTCGATTCCCCCAAATCAGAGCTTTTTTCATGTCACCTGCACCAAGTGACAGAGCATCTGAAAGTGCCTTGGAGACACGATATGTCATGTGGACGAAAGTATGGACAGCAAAACGTAGCTAGCTCACCTCCAATTCTCTCTGCTAAATGGACATACTGTCCACGTCTTCCTCACCACCTGAGAGTCCAGATGTGTTGCCTCCTCTTTTGTTTTTTAAGAAGTCTGTGCAAACAGAGTGGCACAGATCATCAAGATCTTTTTAGCATTATTGCTAATTATTGCAGTGCATGCTTTTGCACCCTGAACTGATCCTGTGTCAGACAACTTTACTACTTACTTTACTTACGGATCAGTGTTTAACAATTATTCATAATCAAGTTTGAGGACCACACAAATTACAGGAGTTTGCCGGAAGAAAGAACAAAAAGGGAGGGCACTGGGAGATGAAATACGGGAGAAAATCTGAAAAATTGGTAGCGTTGGCAGGTCTGGTCAAATAATCTGAAGGGGCCGATGAGCCGTTTTACTCCAGATTTTATGTGCACAATGTGAGCACTCAACTCCTAAGCTTTGGCTTTACATCGTAGACGATTTACTATTACAGTATGAGTTAGAATTTGACAACAACAAAAATCGTACAGTTCATGGCCAGCTAAGATTTTAGTCTTGCTTTATTTGGCAAATAATGCAGGTTCATCACCTTGTTTTAATAAAGGCGACACCAACAAGTCGGAAGACTGAAAACAATCTCTCAGCTTTCATTGCTAAAATTGGATGGAAAGAATTAGCGAGTTTTTAAAAAACCTGCTTTGCAAAAGCAGCCTTCACACTGGGGACATGCAGAAGCTGCGTACCAAACCACTGAGGAGAATGAGGGGAGAGTGTCATGTCTGGTGAGGCAATGCCATTTAAGCAAGCCTCCTGCTCTGTTTCTCTTTTAAATTAATTACAGTCAAGGTCAAAGAGGTCACATACTCTCAGCACACTGGTCCCACAGCGAAGAAAAGATTCTCTCTGTTGAAAATATCTTTCTTCCGAGGTCAGGAGTTCTTGTGTTTTGCTCAACTGTGTATTTAAATTAACTTCACAGGTCTGTGACAGCAGCAGTCTGCAAGCTGAAACTTAATTTAGCTCCGTGATCTGCTGTGTACACGTCTAAAACTCTAAACCTGAGTTCTGATTTCTTTGAGGGCACGGACACACGAGTTGGAGTTAAACTTCAATAAACTTTAACCAGCGAAGTCGCTGCTTCAACCGATAGTGTGGACGTGTGTGTGGCGTTAGCATTCCCAAATGTGTGACCATGTTCTTACATGAGCAAAACGGAGGATATCGTTACGTTATCCTGCGAGCTTTGATGGAGTACAAGATATCTGATCCCTGGGCATGGACATGTCCCTTATCCCTCACTTATTCTGCCATGGAGCCAGATACCCAGACTGAACGAGACACCACAATTTGTGTCTCCGTGTAGTGTGTGTTTTACATCTCTTTATATCATTCATTAATAAGCGAATTGAACCCTGTTAAAACATAACAAGGCATTTTCTGTTTAAAACCCTACTGAGAAGCATCAGACTGGTTTTTGGACATGTGTCCACCTTGGACTCGACCCACGCTTATTAAGTCTTTGACTCAAATGATTTCGGCTGCAGCCCTGCCTGGGAGTTGTGCATCGGTGGTGTAGCCCTAAAGCGTCTTTCAAGCCAAAAACAGCACTAAGTAAGGCCAGTAACAGTTAGTGGGCTATAGGCATATTGTATTCGAGTGGACTCACTATTACGAGCTATTTGAGAAGCAGCCTATCAGATGTTTTTTGGCAGATGACTTGGTGAAACGACTGCGACCTGTAAACGTGTGAACATGAGCAGCTGTGGTGTTGTAAGTTTCTTGTTGTGCTACACTTTGAGAGGAGAGGCAGTGCTGTGCTTTCCTGTAGACCCTGCTTCCAGCTCCTGTTGGCAATGCACTCCAAACAAAATCTCATTTTTTCTGTGGTTGTGCAACCAAAATGAGGTGTGACATTCAGCTAAGATTGGGGCAGTGTGCGTGGGCTAGCCAGATGCTCGTCTCAAAGTTTTTACACAACCACAATTACTGTTGCTGCCACTTAATTAGGAGACTTTTTTGACTTTATCCTTTGGCTTGAGTGTTTCTGGTTAAAATCTGCTTCTCTATCTGCATGGATTGATGTATCTCAAAACAGTTGCACTAACTGTCTGAAAAAAAACACAAGAACTCTTCAAGAAGGCAGTTAGAGTTTTTTGTTTCTACTTTTAGTGAGATATCTTGATAAGTCCATTTGGGGATTTTTTAACTCTCACCAGCAAAAAGAAAAACTCAGATCAATGGTCCCGACCACTGCTCGGAAATATCGGTAGCCTAACTGCACTGAGTGTTGATGAATCTGTGGAGGATTTGTAACTGCATCTTTTTCACAGAGTCTCGTCCTTTTGTTAGTTTTGGCAGTTAGCAATCTGGCCAGTTCAGAAAACTCCTGTAACTGCCAAACAGCCGATTTTTTTCACTGGCTAGTGTTTTAGCAGTTAACTCGTTAGCTATAGTGATTTGTTATTTGGGGACTGCCCATTGTTCCACTAGCCCGTTATTCCGAAACCACAGTTGTCTGAAAAATGTCCCATTTCTTCCCAAATACAAAAGCCCACTGCTCCAAAGGCCTGTTGTTCCAAAAATAAACTCTTTCCTTGTTTTTCACATTTTCCTTGGTGCTTTTTTTTCACCTTAATATCTTACAGCTGGTTCACAGTTGAACTGAAGCATTTAACCTCTTGATTTGGTTCGTTTGGGTCAGCGTGACCACTGGACTCAAAGTCTGGTGTGGACCAAATAACACCAACATGAACCAAACCTGACAGTAGGGCTGGGTATTGGTACTTATCCATCGACTGAAAAAACTCAAGTAGTATTGAAATTTCTCCAAACGATACCTGCATTCGATTCTTTTGGAACTCTGATCTAGGAAAAAATGACTATTTATATGATTGTGATCTTACAGTCAATCACTGCAAGCATTCTTTATAAAGTAGAACCTTTGAAAGAAGGTACTGATTGAAGTACTTCATTGGTACAGACCCTTTTACAACCAATATCATCAACACATTTTTGCAGCAGGAGTAGAGTGATGAGTTATCAAGCTGCAAATGTTGACTTAAATGTTTTAGCAGCACCATAATCACCAAAATGGCTGGTTGTTGCATATAAAATATGTCAGAATCGATATTCCACCAGTCAGTTTAAGTTGAGCAGAATTCCAACAGGATCACGATCGTTTTAAAGCAATCTGCGTCGTTTACAGCTGCAAGCTATTAAATGTGTTGACTGGACTGAGAACGTGATCGAAACTGGTCATTTGCAGCAGCCATTGACAAGCTGTTGTTTGTTTAGGATTTGAAGAGGATCATGATGTGAGTTAAAATAATTTATGTCCATTAAGTTACTACGTAAGTTTGTGATACCAGACTGTATGTTTTCAGAGCAACGGACGTGTTTTCAGAATAACAGGCTGTTGAACAAACGTGCTTCTGGTCCAACAGAACTTTTTTCTTAATCTTGGGGTTTCAGAATACTGAGCGTCTGAATCCCTGCCAGTATTCCCAACAAGGTTCTGGTGTGACCTGTTTAACGAGGACACATGGCACGACTGGGATTTTATTCTAACTTGAACCCCATTAAACAAACTGGCCTCCAGTTGCAGTTAGCACTCAACCATTTCCTCACAGCGGCTCTGCAACCTTTTCAAACTCACCAAATTAAAATCACATTCTGTCTGGAGTGCACTGCCACCCTTACTCCTCCTCTACGTAAGGGCCAACCTCGGATACTTGGGAAGGGAGGGGGATGAAACTGGTTATATAAATGTTATTTAGCAGAAATCGCAGTAGTGATTATTGACTGCTCACAAACATGGACTGAAGCAGAGAGAGTGAGTTGAGGAATGTTACAATAGTTAATCTGTTTTTTTCTTTTTCTCGAGAGCTTTTGGGGAGCGGACGAGGCGACAGCGGAGGGATGGACGTCGACGAATGATCAGCAGCACTTCTGAGGTAGCTGGGCAGGCTTGTCGGTCAGTCTGGTGGTCTTGGTGCCGGGAGCCGCCGGCGCCTCCACGTCCACGCGCTCCGACATCTTCACGCAGATGATGTCCACCAGGCGCTCGAAGACCTGCCGCACGTTGATGTTCTCCTTGGCGCTCGCCTCGTAGTACTCAAAACCTGCAGGAGAGTTTAATGTGAATACATGCAGCTTCATCTGGCAAGAAAATCAGATTAGTTTCTTAAATCAGATCTTTAAGACAGACTCTCTGCTCCATTGTTTGTCCTGACATCACCAGCGTGCCCACATGTGTCGCTATGGTAACCACATAGGCATCAGAAACTATGTATGCTAGTGGCACAGATTCATGAAAGTGAGTAGATAATGGCAGAATTTTTGTTTCTGGGTGAACTATCCCTTTAATATATTAACATATCACAAATTCTCAGGTTCAGATAAGGTCTGACATGTCTATAAAACAAGGGTTTGTTTAACTTGTTTAACCTGTATGAGCCGGTCTGACATATTAAAACATGTCATTAAACATGACAGAGAAATAACATAGCACATGACAGCGAACACAATGAAGTCCATGATATTGAAACACGACATTAAACACAATAGAAAAGTAGTATATAAATCACATATCACTCTCTCCAAACCAACCAAACTCCACTGACAAAATCTGTAATCAATCTGTTAGTTTATTTGTGATTTTGTGTGTGTTTTAAAGGGTTAATTTAGATTCACAGAAGTCACACAAACAAACTGACAGATGGAGGCAGCTGTAGACCAGCAACTCCTGTGTTCTGTGAGGTAAAATTGATGATTTTTTGAATGGAATTTGGTTGGTTTGGAGAAAGTGACATTTGGTTCAGTGGTTTCCTGTCAGAAAAGTTTGTCTGACGGTAAGGATAAGAGGTGAATTTATTCTAAATATAGTGTAGACTTAAACTGCTGTCCACAGCTGTACATTATAATACACTGACTGTGGATAAGTACCTCACACAACCGCACTTCAAATAATCTGAACTATCCCTTCAAGCTAAAAAGTTTGGAAACCAGCAGCTTAAGCATTTGCAGCACTATCTTTAGACTGTTTTCTGACTTGAGCTGGGTGTGGTTTCATCTGTTTGAGTTGAGTTTTCTGTTCAGACTCTTCTTCCCACTTCACAAATATCCCACAAATCCACATGTTTGAGTGTAGTGTGATATCACACAGATGCAGGCTGGATAAACACCTCTGATACGACTCCAATATCTTTTTTTATAATAAAAATGAAATGTCATCTATTTTAATCTCTCCATCTGTAGCTGCTCACATACGCTCTCTTTCTCTGACGTGACTTTTCTTGAGGATACACACACAAGAGAAAATAGGTTTTCTGGTCTGTAAGACTGTAAAACTTGTTGCAGAAAACTGAGTGAAGCCTGCAGCGTGTACGTTTATTAAAGACTTATATCAGTGAAGAAATAGCTCCCAGCAGAGGAGCTAAAACCAGTATTGTGCATTCTTAATTCAAACAGCTCACTGGCCTCAGGAAACAGGCTAAACAGTTTTAGTCTTTAGGTATTTGTCAGCACACACAGCCCAGGGTGAAGTCTCTTTCTCCTGGATTTTACCTGCTGAGCAGACGTTCAGCTGCTCTCTCTCTGCCTCACAGGACACACAGAAAACCTCATTATAACATTCTGGTAAACATCGGTTTTGAAGCACTGCAAAGTTCAGAGTGGGTTTCATAATTATTTTTTCCTTCAAGGAATTATTTACTTTTGTGTTGTTTGCTCCTACAAAAGTGAAACAAACAATGCAGAGTTGTGTTGTAGTCATCATCCCATTCAGACTGGATTCATGTCTGGAGCTCATTTTGGGTCATTTTTCACCTTCATCTGAGTCATAATTTCAGCCACAATGAGCTCCTGTTCTTCTGTGAACTGACTGCTCTTCCTGTGATTCAGAGGGACGTGAACGTGGCTCCAAACTAAAGATCTACGGTGAAGATTCAGGATAAAAACATGGAGTAAATAATATTATTTTGGTCAACTTGGGATGTTGGGGCTTTAGGAGACTTGGATTACACCAGACGAGCAGCATGGAGGTATTTTTTGTTTTTGTTCTGTTGTTTTTTTGTAAACTGGTCAGACTCTGCAACACTTTTCCTGTGCAACTCCAGCAGTGTTTTGTGGACAGAAAAACTAAACCAGACCTTCAGTCAGCATGAAGGTGAGGAGGAATTTCCTTCTGCATAAAGAGCTGCTTGTTTTTCTGCTTTTCTGTTTTTTATCAGCTCAGAATGAAATTTGGCTTTTGTGTGAAAACAGTTAAATATATATCATGTAACATTTCTGTTTCTTACTGCAACAAAGACTCTAAAAACACTTACTTCAATATATTTTAAGTATAATTTATTAGTTTTACCAACCAACGTTTTGTTGAGAGTTTCTGTTGTCGTCAGTTGTCACTTCAGTCTTTTGTATTTAATGGTTGCTGAAACGTGAAGCTGCGTTTTTCCATCTGTCTGAAAATGTGACCCACTGTTTGAAACATGATCACAAATGTTCCTTCAGATAACATGGACGTTCTTCTCGCAGCTGAAACCTGATCTGAAGAGAGTTTAACAGCAGCAGCATCTCACCTAACTGGTCGGCGAGGTGTTTTCCTTTCTCCGGAGGAACGACTCTCTCCTCGTCCATGTCACACTTGTTGCCCACCATGATCACCTGGGCGTTGTCCCAGGAGTACGTCTTAATCTGAGTCGCCCTGAAGGGACATTTTACACACTTTATCTGAAACACGGTATCAGACACACACACACACACACACACACAGTGGATTCTGACACCATCACGTACCAGTCCTGGACGGCGTTGAAGGACTCCTCGTTGGTGATGTCATACATGAGGATGAAGCCCATGGCGCCGCGGTAGTAGGCCGTGGTGATGGTGCGGTAACGCTCCTGCCCCGCCGTGTCCTGCACACAAAAACAAACAGCTGGTCACACATCTGCAGAAGTTTCTACAACTTAAAGATTCAAGTTTACCTAAAGAAGAAAAGTAAAATATCTCCACAGAAGATTATAGGATGGTAAAACTTTGTTTAGTTCATTTCAAGTTTGACTCAAAACTCAAAAATAAAATCTAGTGAAGGCAGCTGCCTTGAAACAGTGCACGCTTTGGCGAGCTCCGTGACCAAGCCCCTGCTCCAAGAACAAAAAAAACACTTGGACAGAGAAAACGGACTAATTTTGTTTCTAAGGCTTATAATTTGGCAAACTAGACTGAATAATAAGACACACATAAGTGAGACAAGTTTATCTGATGTTTGTAAGCCAGGTTTGCAAAAAATACTGCACTAATGTCAAAGTACAGACCCCAAATCTTGGTATATTTTGTTGTTGGACATCATTTTTGTCAACATATTTTAACCCTGTTTAGTTCAGTGGTGTAGTTTGGGGCAAACCTCAGTAAACTCACAGCTGAGAGTTCAGACGTCTGTTTTAAAATCAGCTGTATCCAATCATTGAGGAGAAACTACAGTTTACAGGGCTAAACTTGCTCAAACTGTAGTTTTGTTACTCTCTATGTGACTTTTTCCTTCCTCACATTTTGGATTTATTGTTTGAGTCCAAACCTGTATTTCACAACTCTGACAATTTGATTTTTACAGTGTGGTTTTCACTTGAACATGATGTATAATTAGTGGGTGTTCTGAAGCGCCATCTAGTGGAGACAGGAAGTGACACTGAACTCCTACTTCTGGTGTCCAAAATGTGAGAAATCAGAGCTCCGTCGACCAATCAGACTGCAGCTGCCGCGCAGCCCAACATGCGTGGAGGTGTGAGAGTCCAATCATAACTGCTCACATGCTTTAATTCATTTTTTTTAAATCACACAATTCAAATTTTGATCTTATTTTCTTATGTTAATGAACTATATCTTAATAAACTTCAGTCATAATCAGGATACTTGTCAAATTACCAAATTATATTTGAATCATAAATGATATATGATATGTTTACCTGCAGCTAACGTTAGCAGTGTTAGCAGTAGAAGCAGCTGCTCTCCTTGCAGGTTAACATCCACACGTCTGTGCTGAATGTAGTTACTCGAGTGTTTATATGTCAGTTTATTTTGACACAGCCTACAACCTGATTTTTATTCTCTACCTTTATCAAAATTCTGACAAACTGCGCTGATTTTACGAGACGTCATGTTTGTTCTATTTTCTTCCGTCCACCTCGTTTATTAACAACATCCAGTTATTAGCGTGAGGAGGAGGGCTGCAGATCTGAGATCATGGCAGGCAGCTGCACAACATTTAGACACACAGCTGTGCAGTACATTGATAAAAATATTAAATAGTTTCACTGACTAGTGTTACAGCAACATTTAATCTTCTACTTGGCGAATCCCACACATCCCTCCTCTGGACAAACATGTTGGACGAACCAACCAGCCGACCTCACCGAGTCTCGCTCGTATTCTGTGTACCAACAGTTGGACAGTGTATCGTGTTTACAGTGAGCAGGGATTAGCCCGTATCCCAACAAGCTAAGCTGGGATATTATCTGTTATATTCTGGCAACAAAACCAGACTGTTTGATTTGGCTATTAGTGCAAATGCTGTTTCCATGGAGACATGATAAGACTGACTGGCTCCATCATTTTGACCACGAGTTGCTTTAAAGCAGCAATTCTCTTAATGAGAAACTGCTGCACAAAAACATTAACATACATGAATATGAGCTGATAACAACAGCACGTATCTGAAGAAGAAGTAAAGATACTAATCCTGGTCTGAGAGGCACATCATTATCCATCCAACACACACAAACACCTGTTCTCACCTCCCAATAACACACAGCGAGGCGTTGAACTTCACACTGAGCTCAGTCTGCACTTTAACATCTTTCACTGCATCTTCAGTCGACTCTGAGAATCACTGACTGTCTGTGTTTCTAACCAACATCATCTGCAGTCTGCATCCGCCCCTCTTCCCACCTGGACGCAGGATTCCTACGATTTTAGCCATTTCCAGGTCTGGATGAGTTAACAAGAAGTTACAAATCTACTTTACTGGAAACCTGCAGTTAAACAAAATTGTTTTAATCCCTGATTTAAATGAGGCGACAGTTTCAGCAGAGAAAACTTGTTCCACAGGTAGGGAGCAGAGAAAATTAAGGGTAGGGTGGGTGGGACCAGTTACTTCACTTCCTCTTTGAGCAGAAAAGTTTGAAAAAGTATTCTGAGCACTGGCTCAGCTGAGTGTCCTAAACGGGAAAAGAAAGCAAGATGAAAGTTTTTCTTCATTAAAATGAAAATAATGATACTGTGTTTATTCTTCATCTTGTTGTTTGTTGGGAAGAGGAGGGATCATGTCAGCATCATGATAATGTTGCATCTACAGTTCCAGATTTTTAAAAGTTCTTTTAATATGAAAATTAAAAATGTGAAAAATAATCAGGTGGTTGGAAATGTTCTTAAATAAACACATGATGGTTTTGGATTTTGTGCAGGGACTCATTGAGACTTTCTGAGCTGTCAGTGTGAAGATCTCGATGCTCCAAACACTCATCCGTCTCCTCTAAGACTCTTAACCGTCTTATCTGACGCACCGATCGATCCGCAGCCGCCGATCACCACTCGACTGCAACGAACCAGCTGATCCTCAATGTGACTTTCACACCCACCCAATGACGACTCCCAACACATTCAGCCGCCATTCTCTACCATCTCATGCTCATACCACTACAGCTGGTCTGGGTGCAGTCATTCTTCTAAATTTAGCTCTTTTGTGCTTCGCTTCCTCTGCACTCGTCCAACAATCCCTGCTTTTCTCCTGCTTTTTACTGTGGGGTTCAGCAAGAGCTCGACTGCATCTAATTAATTGAAATTTGATGTGGGGCGTGATTATATATGTGTGTGTGTGTGTGTGTGTGTGTGTGTGTGTGTGTGTGTGTGTGTGCAGTAGCGACATTAATCATGGAGGCTGATAAGCAGAGCCACAGGCAGTGACTGATTCCTCTCGGTTTAGTTGAAAGCAGAGAGAAATGTTTGATTCCCACAGAGGAAGACGTCACTGCACTCCAGCAACGTGGCCAAAAGTATGTGGACAGCTGATCATGTCAGTCTGAATGCAAGATGCAATAAAGTTGTGACAGGAGCAACAAAAGACTGAAAAAACACCTGTTTGGAACGTTCCACGGGTAAACAGGTGAATTAGTAACAGATGACAGGTGCAGGTTTTCACCACTTTGTGAAAAACTGCAAATAGTCCAACAGTTTAAGAACATTTGTCAACACAAAACTGCAGGAATTTATAGATTTCACCATCTACAATCAATAATATCATTAAAAGATTCAGAGAATCCAGAGAAATCTCTGCACGTAAGGAACAAGACCGAAAACCAACACTGTCTGTGACCTTTGACCCCTCAGGCAGCACTGCATTAAAAACTGCATTAAATACCCTCATCATTGTATAAAGGATACTACATGGACTCAGGAACACTTTGGAAAACCGTTGTCAGTAAACACAGTTTGTCTACAAATGTAAGTTCAGACTCTACCATGCAAAGAGAAAGACATATATCAACAACATCCAGAAACACTGCAGACTTCTCTGGACCAGAGCTCATCTGAGATGGACTGATGCAAGGTGGACAGAAAGGTACATACAGGTGTTTGGAGCAACACATGCTGCCATCCAGACGACGTCTTTTCAGAGACGTCCCTGCTTATTTCAGCGAGACGAAGCCAAGACACAATGTGGACGTGTTCCAACAGCGTGTCTTCGTAGTAAAAGAGTTCAGGTCCTAGACTGACCTGCCTGCAGTCCAGACCTGTCTCCCGTTGAAAATGTGTGGTGCATTATGAAGGACAAAATACGACAACAGAGACTGTGGACTGTTGAGCAGCTGAAGACGAATATCAAGAAAGAATGAGAAAGAATTTATCTTTAAAACTTTAACAGTTATTGTCTCAGTTCACAAACACTGACTGAGTGTTAGAAGAAAAGATGATGGATCACAGAGAGAAACATGATCCTGAAACAACACAATGACTGGAGATTTACAATAAACTATAAAGTTAATCAGTTTAAACATTAAACATTCAATTAAATATAGGTTGCAAGATTTGTGCAAATCATTGAATTCAGTTTTTATTTATGTTTTTCATGACTTTTTTTGGATTAGAGTTTGTATTCTGGTTTAATTGATTAACGGTCATTTTTCAAGCTAAAATATCAAACATTTGCTGGTTGCAGCCTCTTAAGTTTACGTATTTGCTGCTTTTCTTTGTCACTAATGACAGTAAGAGAGTAAGATTCTTTGAGTCGTGGACTGTTGGTTGGACGAAACAAGACATCTGAAGACATCGACTTTGGTCTCTGTGAAATTATGATGAGAATTTTCACATTTTTTTAAACACTTTATAGACTAAACATTTGTGAGAATGTGAAAATAATAATTAGTTGCAGCTTTAAAGATCACTATAAATCATAATCAGTCTAAATGGCCAACCTTATTTCTTCCCTTGTTGTTCTAATTTCTACAAAATGTGACAAAAATTCTAATATTCTCTTTCTTCCTTTGCTGCGGGTGCCCTTACTTTATTATTACTATAGAAGCATTATAATGGAAAGCACAATAATAAATACAGACTTTGCATTCAGTTCTTCAGTTTGGTGCAGTTTCACCGACAAATGTGCACTTAATCAAATCACCAGGACCAACTGACATGCAGTGACTCCGAGACTTCAGGGCCTGCTTAATTTTTTGTTGCACTGCTTTGTGTCTATTTTTATTTTTCATCAAATAGAAAATAAAGTCGTCAGCACTCACAAACATGTATGCAGTACTTTTAATGCTACAGCAGAAGGAAACTGATGAGTTTGAGCTCGAGGCTTTTCCTCAGCGTCTCTCTATTTTTACTCATGACTCTGCTTTCAGTTTGAATCAATCGACTCTGATTAGCTCCACTTATGGCATAGCCCCCCCTCCTTTCACACACACACACACACACACACACACACACACACACACACACACACACACACACACACACACAATCCCCCCCCAACAGCTCCTCTGTCCCCTGCCGGGTCTCAACCTCTTCGCCCCAAGAGGTCTCTTTAATTGCCACTGAAGACAGCACTGTTAGTGTGTGTGCATGTGTGTGTTGGCAAGAGAGTGAGTGAGCGTGAAGAGCTGCTGCCATGGCAACAACATCACCACTGATGATACAAGCTGTAGCCCAGAAGTCTGTGTGTCTCTTTTCTTTTCCTCTCAGCAGCTTGTTGTTGACTGAAAGCAGAACATCATGTTTCACTGCAGCAGCACGCTGATGTACTTCTGTCTGTTAGAGTGTGTTATAAAATACTGATATGTTACTGTGTGTTACAGTATGTTGTAATATATGTTGTCTTTACTGTGTGTTACTGTGTATTATACAGACTTGTAATGCAATTACATAATCATCCAAAAAAGGTAACTGTATTCCATTACAGTTACAGATAAAAAAAAGAATTAATCTGATTACAGATTGTGGATTATTAGTAGGGTCACAGTTTTAAAATAAAGAATGATATCCTACCATTCACAGACCACACGCAGCTGCCAAGTCATTATGATGGCCTCTAGTGAAAAAATGGGGTGGAAATATTTGTCTTCAAATCAATCAATCAATAAATAAATTGTGCACAACAAAGGAAGGACAAACTGATAAACCAAACAACAGAAAACACTTACAGCTGCAACAATTAATCTATTATTAATAAACTATTAAATTAATCTGCATCTAGTCTGATAATCTATTAATCAGTTTTCATTTCTCTGATTTCAGCTTCTTAAACGTGAATATTTTCTGGTTTCGTTACTCCTCTCTGACAGCAAACAAGATATTTTTGAGTCATGGACAAAACAAGACATTTCAGGACGTCATTTGAGCTATGATCAACATTTTTCACCATTTCCTGACATTTCATGGGCCAAACAACTCATCAGTCAATTGAGAAAATAATTGACCGGTTAATTGACGATGAAGATAAAAGTTAGTTGCATCTCTGGGGAGCTTTGGAGGAGAGAGGCAGGGGGAGAGCAGAGCCTCTGGAGGAATAAACACTGCAAGTGATGTACAGACATACAGAATGGAGAGAGGGTTAAAGAGGAGAGACTGGAGGGAAATAGAAGAAAGAAGCAGAGAGTCTTTAGTGTTCAGTTCAGAGGCTGAACTGAACACAAACACACACCCAATGTGTGAAAATTCACTTAACTTTCTGTGCAAACACACCAACATTGATCCATAATAAGTACCAAACTTTAAAAAAGTCCCATATCAAACAAATACAGAAAATTTGGTGTGCCATGCAACACTAGTGGGGTGGACCGGCCGAAGTGAAGGGCCAGAGCAGCAGCTCACAAACAGGCAGCCGAGCTCCGGTGGAGTCGGGTGCAGAGAGGAGCCTCTGGAGGTTTAAACAACCAGAGTCATATTGGATTCTGCTCTGATCTGATGTACTTTATGTCTTGAACATTCAGACGTACAGGGAGGAGCAGGGAAAAAGAAGAGAGACTGAGGGGAAATAACACAAAGAAGTGGAGTGTCTTGACTGCGCACTTCAGTCAGAGGCTGCACTGAACACAAACACACACCCTTAGTGCAAAAACTTGCCTCATTTTCTGTGTGAACACACCAATATTGACCCATAACAAGTACTGGATGTTGGTAAATTGTAATACTGAACAGTTTTTTAACAAAAAAAGCATAAAATAAGCACACCCCTAATGCTGCACTATACAAACTGTTTGAAAATGTCAGATTTTGTTGTTTGATTCACTGTGTGGGCTAAATGTGGCTGAAAGAGATGGACAGGATGGAGGAGGAAGATAAAAAAAATTAACAGACACTCTGAAATGTCCACATTTTACCAGCCACTCAGTAGATTACCATTGTTTTTTGGCTGGTGAGTGAAGCAGATCGACCAGACATTTGCATATTTAACCAGCATTTGGCTGATGCCAAGTTTGGGCCGTGTGACTGAGAAAGTGAAGAGTTGGAAAAGTCAAAAGTCTGTTGGCTGTTTTCAGAGCTGGTTTGCTGAGAAAGATCTGGTGATTGATTTTAAAAGCACCAGGATGCCCATCAGTTTAGTGTTAGTGTTTTTCTGATACATGGGGAGTAGACATTCATAATGTCATTGTACCTGAGTATAATGACAATAAAGATCTTTCTCACTCTGATTCTGATTTCTGATTCATCATTGCACGCTGCCATCTCAACATCAAGACACATTTCAACCTGAATGGAACAATAACATGAAGAGAAGACGATTCTTTGGTGCATCCATCGGTGCAGATGTAACAAGACAAGCTTTGCACAGAGACAGTCTGCAGAAATGTCCTTCAGAAGACAACTTCTACTTTGACCAGAGTCTTTTCTCACACAAGCATCTGTACTTCTACTGCAGTAAGGAATGTGTGAACTTTTGCCTCCTCTGCTTTAAGGTCAAAATAAGCCGTGGAGGAACAACCATGAAAACACTTGTAACAGCAAACCTGATTGGACCAATCAGCCAGCTGAATGTGATCAATATGAAGAAGCTATGAAAGCCACGACGCCTAAAACTAAAGCTAGTGAGTTCAGAGCCAGCAGCCTCTGTTATCTTTCACGGGTATCAGAAATGAAAAGACCAAGATTAATTAAAGAAAATCTGAATCCACTGGTGCATCTCTGATGATCAACAAACTACGGCAGTTTTTTGCAGCTGTGTGCTGATGTATTTAATGGAACCTTGCCTGATGTATCATCGTCATGTCTCCTCTACATAATAAATAATAAAAATTATTGAGATTTTCTTAAAATTGAGCTGCATTTCTAAGCGTCAAACAGGAATCCACACTCACCCAGATCTGCAGTTTGATCCTCTTGTCGTTGCGATACACCGTCTTCACCTTGAAGTCGATGCCCACGGTGCTGACGAAGGAGTTGCTGAAGGAGTCGTCGGCGTAGCGGAACAGGAAGGATGTTTTCCCAACGCTGCTGTTGCCAATGATCAGCAGCTTGAACATGTAGTCAAAGTTCTGGTCGGAGCCATCCCGCTGGCCGAAACGCTGGTCTGCCTTCGCCATCTGAAGGTTTAGTTTGATAAGAGAGGAAAAAAAAAAACAAAAAAACACAATCAGTATCATGAAAAATGATCGAAACAAAGGCGAAATTTCCACTGGAGCCTGGAAGTATCAATTATTTGCACAGTCAGTTAAGTTGTTCATTATTTTTTCAATTAATTGATTATTTGTTTGATCCATGAAATGTCTGAAAATGATAAAAAATGTTTTTCAGTATTTTCCAAAAGCCAAAGATAACGTTCTCAAATGTCTTGTTTTGTCCACAACCCAAAGATATATCAAAAAATTATTCAAACTGATTAATCAATTATCAAAATAGTTGGTGATTAATATAATAATCAATTAACTATCGATTAATTGATTAATTGCTGCAGCTCTACACTGGAGACATGGACAATGGTGCCATGCTATTGTTCAAACAGCCCAATATTCCTAAACCCTAATAGTCCAGAAAATGTCCCACTGGACTGAAAGCCTTTTGTCTGTCAGACTGTTACTATGACAACAAAGACCGGGCCTCATACTAGAACATTTTCATATTCTTATCTTAAATTTTTCACTGACTTTTTTTTCATACAGCGAGTGCGTCACGTCTGATTCAGGAAACGCTCCTGACTGTGACTGTTTGAGTTCACGTGCATCAAAACTCCCCGATGAAACAAGTTAAGGCTCATTTTTCTGCCTCATTCCTGCAAGTGAAGCAAAATGACAAACTTTACGAGTTCTGTCCTGCTTTCAGAGATCCATAAAAGGAAGTCTGTTGTTTTACCAGAGTCAGCAGTGGAATTAAAATATATGATATTAGAGGAAAAGATCAGTTTTGCGTCACAATTTTCATGTTCACTGAAAAAAAAAAACTATTAAAATCCTGATAATGTGATATTTATTGAGGTCTGAACCAGACAAACATGTTTTCTTTCATCTGGAGAACAAAAATTTTTAGGTCAGGTCGTCTCTGCAGCTCGACAGAACCTCATTATAATTATGTTTTTCACACATTTTTTCTTTTCTGAGAAACTGTGATTTGGTTCTAGTTCTCTGACTGGATATTGCACTTGGCCAGTGGTGGAAAGAGACAACAAAACATTTTTTCTGATTAATATCAACAAAATCTGAGCTTTGACCTAAACTGTGGGGTTTTAATGGCTCTCATGTCGGAGGCCATAAACAGTTTAACGGGTTTTTTGTTCCTCTGAGAAAAACCTCCGACCTCCTGCTGCGTTGAAACTATTCTGAAACCTGCTGGATGAGCTGAAAACTGCACAGATCTGCTCCTGTTTGCTCCTGGAAAGCTGACATTTGAGAAGTTTTCACCCGACCACGACACCAAGCTGCAGCCAAATATGATTCAGCACAAAGAGCCGGCGGATCCTCAGTGTTCAACAAAGACACAGTGCAAACAAACATTTCCTGTTAGACTTCACCTGTCAAGTCAAATGAAGTCAAACAGAGGCCCGAGCTGTCTCTGCGCTCGACCTTGCAGTCAGGTGGCGGTGCACGGCGTGAGGGGGTTAGTGTGTGTGAAGGCTGAATGACTGTGAGCAGCAGATGAGTCGCAGCTGAAGATCCTGCTGGGTTCAATCTAGCGTGGACGGCTGTGTCAGTGGAGACTCATCCTCTCCGTCAGGGGCTGAGGGAGGAACACATGACGACCAAATGCATCTGAAATCATGACTCTGGCTGTGGAGGAACGCTAAACTGACATTTATATGGATGGATGATTTGTATGGATTTTTATCAGACTTATCATCTGATTCATTTAAGACCATTTGGTGGAAACTTTTTCCTGCGTGTCAAAAGTGATTTTGGAGTTTCTGCTGTGAGACTGAATAAAGTTTGCTACAGATCAGTCACTGCAGTACGTCTGTGTTCTGTTCAAGACTTGTCATGTTATCTGTTGTTATGAGTCTCAGTCATAATAATCTTAACCATGTTTTGATTTTTTCACATGGAAAATGTCAAAATTGAGTATGCCAACAAAAATATGGCATCTTATTGACTATAATCACTTTTTTTGAGTGTTCTGTTGAATGAGTGTTAATGCTAGAAAATTTAAAGTTCGATCTATGTTCTGATGATCTAGTTCGAGAAATATGAAATATAAAAAATGACCACCAGAAATGAAAGGAAACATGCTAAATTTTAATAGTGGCCTCTCTGACAACACTGCAGCCAGCACGGCCACAGTCTTTGACATTTATATTCTGGACCAGGACAACTGTTTTACTTTGCATGTTTCATGTTAATTTGAGTCAAAATGACTGCTGAAGTCCACTCGGAGGACACGTTCCCACACGTTCAGATGGTATTCTGTGTTGTAGCATAGTGTCGTCATGGACGAGCTGCAAACTGGAGGTACGTGGATGTCCACACTGAGCCGATACATACACCCTCATGTATTCACCAAAGGTATCATTTCCGCAGCCCAAAACCACTTTTTCCCATAAGCGTGCATAAGAAGTTAGCAGAGGGCTAAACTGGAAGTTAGCCGGCTCGGCTAAAGGAAGTCTGTGGTGTTTGACGGGAAAATAACGGCGCATGTGTAGTACACTCATGAGAATGAATGAGGCTGAATCCGGCCCGGCACCTCATTTCATTTGGCCCCTCAGAGGTTGCAAAGAATATAATTTGCGGTGTTACATTGTGTCCATTAACATATTGATCTCAGAGTGCTGAAGCCATTTGGCCACTAGATGTCCGTTTACACCAGATATCATCCCAGTATCGACACTCCAGCCGAGCGGCAGCAGCTGGTAACATCGACAGCACTGAAGACAAACTTGTGCTCAAAGACGCCAGTTTGGCCTCTTTGTCTTTTCTTATACACATTTGACATAAATTGTATTGTACACTTGAAAATCCTTGCCATTATTTTTCCTTGACTTCTACTTTTGTTAAACTACATACAAAAACAGTAATAATCAAATGTAGAGGGAATTACATAATATGATACATTTATTCTTGAGAATTGGGACAAAAGCGTATTTTGACAAGGTTTTGATATTTACTTTTAAAAGATCAAACTCTATTAAACCTCGTAACCTCCACGTGATTTTTCATTTCGTCAGTGTCGTCATAGTGAGCAGCCATTTTATTTTTAAAGTTTGAAGGACTGCAACACATTTTTAAATCATCTGAAGCTGTGAATTCTTGTCTGTTGTTGTTGTCTGATGTTTTCTGGCCCGGGGGAAGTTTAGAAATTTGAAATATTAAAACAAGCCAAACATTTCATAAACTGCATCTTTCATATACATAAATCCTTAAAGAATAAATTTACACCAACAAAATTAAAATAAGAGTTTTAGCAGTAATCACTTTTGGTGGGGTTTTTTCTTCTTTTTTTTCATAATTCTCAAGAATGGTTGGATAAAAAGTAGAAGTATTTAGTTTTTCAAACAGCAAATTAAACTGAGTTTGAGATCCCTGATGTTTATTTCATTTTCTTCAGCTTCCTCAAAATCTTTAATTTTAACAACATAAACGTGTAAAAAGATAAAATCGCATCACCACAATATTTAAACGATGATATTAAATTATCCTCCAGCAGCAGTAAAAAAAAACAAAACATGAAAATCACAATGAGAACACTGAACTCACCGGAGAACCATCACACTCTGAGAAATAAGGGTTCCAAAAGGGTTCTTTCTAAAGGGCTAAGGTTCTGCCCAGAACCATTTGCCTCTGAAGAACCCTGTTTTGATGAAAGGGTTAATTGAGGGTTCTTTGTAAGACTAAATGTTCCATTAAGAACCATCTTATCATTATCATCCGAAAAAAAAAAATTAAAGAAAGAGTTAAAGGTAGAACGTCCTTGGTAGGTTCTAGATGAAACCCTTGAAATATAAAAGGGCTCTGGGCAGAACCCCTTGGGTGGGTTCTAAATGAAAACCTTGGAATATTAAAGGGTTCTTGGAAGACCTTCTTGTGTGTATTCTGGATGAAACCCTTAGAATATAAAAGGATTCTAGGTGGAACCCTCTGATTGGGTTCTAGATAAATCCTTTATTAAATCCTTGCAATATAAACAGGTTCTTGGTAAAATCCCATGGATGGGTTCTAGATGATACCCTTGGAAAATAAAAAGGGTCTCAGTAGAACCCCCTGGGTTGTTTCTAGATGATACCCTTAGAACAGGAAACAGTACTCAGGAGAGCCCCCAGGTTGGGTTCTGGATGAAACCCTTAGAATGTAAATTGGTTCTTGGTAGAACCCCCTGGGTAGGTTCTTGCTAGCACCCTTAGAATGTGAAAAGATTCTGAATAGAACTCTAAGACGGGGTTCTGGGTGGAACTCCTGCACCATCTGAGTAAAAGCCTTTCACAGATGTTTCTGGTGGCAACGCAACATAAAGTTGGATTTCAGATAGAACTCTCTGAAAGGTTCTTAAAGGTTCTACCAGGAACCAGAAAGGGTTCTCCTATGGGGACAAGCCAAATAACCATTTATGGTTCTAGTTAGCACCTTTAGTTTTAACACTATGAAAGCCTGCAGAGGTGATAGAAAGTACTGCAGAGACACAGTGAACACTGAGGAGAACCACAGAGAACATACACAGGAATGACATATGAAAGATGTTCTACTGGAGTATAAAAAATAACACAGAGAACAGAATAACGTTCTAACAGGCTGTTAGAACAATAAATATAAAGTGTTTTCTTATTAAAACACTCGGACATGGAGAACCACAGGAACACTATACATTCCTGTAGGGAGACGGAACATTATAGACAGACAGCAGATTAACTCCCCACAGAGAACCACAGACACGCTGCACCTGTGAGATTATTATGGGATATCAGAGGAACATTACGTTTTATTGGCTTTTATGAGCGACATATGTCCCCTATAGATCACTAAAGGCTCCATATTAGAACATGATGGAGGTGGTGCAGAACGTTGACAGCCAATAATCAAAGATAATGATCAATATTCAGCGCAGTGTGTGTCCGTGGATGTCATATTAGGGACATTAGAGGAGATTAGAATATAAACTCTTCATTTGAGGATGACTGCAGGAACATTGGCTCCACTGACGCACCGGCTCAGGTGTGATCGACGTTTCTGGATTCTTATCAGTCAACACCATCAGGCCCCTCTGTGTGTGTGTGTGTGTGTGTGTGTGTGTGTGTGTGTGTGTGTGTGTGTGTGTGTGTGTGTTTATTAAACCGATGTTAAACGGTGCTGTTGTGTCATTTTCTGCCCGTGTGTGTGTGTGTGTGTGTGTGTGTGTGTGTGTGTGTGTGTGTTACCTCTGCTGGGCGGATCTGATGCTCTCTCTCTCTGCTCTGCACCTGATGGAGACAGCTCGCTCGGTGTCCGCGCTCCTCTTCAAAAAAAGAAAAAAAGAAAAAACACTCAGAAAACCCAGAGATGTGTCCTCAACAACGGCAGCAAATCGGCCGATCTGATGCACCGAGTGTCTGTTGAGGAGATCAGGAGCACCGGCTGCGTCGTTTGCAATCAGCAGAGTGGAAATTTTTCCTCCAGTAAACCGTAAAACGTCTCTTTTCCTTTCCGCGGCGCCGCACGCAGCTGCTTTACGCACGGCTTTACGCTGACATCCCTCCTGCGTTAATTCAAGGTGGAGCGACGCGATGTGGGAATATTTGCAAAGGCGTCTGCTGCCTGTCACCTCCTCCCCCTAAAAATAGCCACCGCCGGCTTCTCTGTGAATGAACAGTCGTGTCTTTCTTTTTTTTCTTCTTCTTCTTCTCCTCTCTGCTCGCAGGCAGCTCCTCCGACCTATCAGGCGGCAGGTTTGTTGCAGACGCGCAGCGGCAGGAGCGGCAGTCATTTGCCTGCTATGACTCATAACTGAGGCGGTGAGGCGTGTAATTGCTTCAGCATCAATGACAGAGAAAAAAAGAGGAAATATCTGCAACAACAAACATATAAACACTCACACACACACACACACACACACACACACACACACACACACACACACACACACACCAGACATGACCACAAATCAATAAACAACCAGAGGAGCTCACTGAGTGGAGTGCAGATCTCCACCAGTCTGTCAGGAAGTGACCTCTGTGTAACTGCCAACATTTGTGTTACTTTCTGTAGTTTCATTACATATTTTTTCAGTGACTGTTACAGATTACAATTACATTTGTGAAGTAGTTACTCTGCAGCGCTGCTTGTGTCCGATGAGACACTTGTGTGAAATTCTGTCATAATTAGTATATAAATGATTGAACTGGGGTTGAGATTTGTGAGGTTACAGTGACCTTTGACTGCCACAAACTTCATCAGTTCATTCTTGAGTCCAAGTGGTCATTTGTACCAAATTTGAAGAAACTCCCTCACAGCAACCAATTCACGAGGACATGATGGACATGATGTCCGAGTGGTCTTTGACCTTTGACCCCCAAAAATCTAATCAGTTCATTGTTGAGTCCAAGTGGACGTTTCTACCAAGTTTGATGAAAACTCCCTCCGAGTGTTCCTGAGATATCGCCTTCACAAGAACAGGACGGACATTAAGTCACCTTGACCTTTGACTTTTAACCACCAAATATTTAATCAGTTCATTCTTGAGTCTAAGTGGACGTTTTGAAGACATTCCCTCCAAGTGGTCAGAGAGGGACTGGCACGAGGTTAAAGTTACCTTTGACTACCAAAATCTAATTAGTTTATTTTTGAGTCCAAGTGTTCATTTATGCCAAATTTGAAGAAACTCAGCTCAGCCTGTCCTCGCCAGAAAAACAGCCGTACCGAGTTACTGTGGTGACAATCAAACATGTCAAGTCGAGCAGGTCAGATCAGGTCATTCCCCAAACTTCAACATGAAAGCAGTTCAAAGACAGAAGTCAGTTTTAGTCTCTCACTCAGTTTTAATGTTAGTCAATGCTTTAGTCACAAAATCAGTCTAATTTTAGTTGCATCATTTGTTCCATTTATCCCCAGCTACTGTAACAAATCAGTAGTGGGGTAGGTTGTACCAGTGGAACATCTTGTTTTTGACATTAATTCACGTAGTCTGTGATTGTTTAGTAGAAGTCCAATAGAGTTTTATTTGTAATAGATAAATGTGGGTATTAAAGTTTGAGGTCTACTGAGATTTTGATGCTCAAACAAAAAATTGTTACCACCATCCCAGGTCTCCCCTATCACATGAGAATAAATGCAAGTCATTAGCGATGTGCCATTATTGGTTATTAGACCCCAATAATGTTAAATACCTGGTAAAACAGAGGGGTTTTTTTAAATATCTTACTGATACTGAATATCTCCTGAACTTAGCATCATGTTTCACTCAGTTGAACTCTTTTAATAAATCAGCAGTAAAAATGTGTAAAACCTTCATAAATGAGACAAAATCAGAATTAACAGGCTCTTGTGTTTTTCTCTCATCAGTAAAACAACACACATTTTCAATGCTTTATAAAAGATGGACTGCAGATGTAAATCTTAAATTTTGTCGAATTTCTTCCATAATTTTTGCTCTGTGATCCAAATAATTCCTCCTGTGAGCCACCTGTGGGTCACGAGCCAGTGTTTGGGACTGACTGCTTCACAGCTCCTGAAACTGTTTGCAGACACAGGATGTCTGACCACAGAACGACAAACTCTCAAACCACAAAGTCAGCGAGGCGCGGTGTTTGGTGGAGGCTGAAAGGGACGTGTGACACAGATAAACATTCTGAAATATTCAGATACTGATGTTAGAAATGCCTCATGCAACATTTGATGTCACTGCAATAGTGACATCTGATTTCTTTAAAGAAAACTGATCATCATTCTCATGCACTGACTTCTTTTGGTGTAAAAAAAATAAATAAATAGAAATGTGAGTTTGCATTCTAGTCAGGAGTCAAAAGTCTCAAACCCACATTTAGACTGTCTGCTCCTCAGAGAGCTGCATTATCATATAATAGTATTTGTGTAACCAAACACATATTCAACAAAAAAAAATTGAAATTTATGAATTAACGACGAGATTTCCTTTCAAAAATGCAATGAAATACTGGCCACTCATCATACAGATGTTTTATTATAGTTTTATTTTTCCTGCTTTCAATCATCAGCAGAAACCGTAAGAGCTACAAAAAATAAAGGACATAAAAAACAAGGTTTCAAATATAAATCCCTTTATTATTTTTAAGTCTCAACAATTGTCCAATATTAGACAGACCCACCAATAAAGTGTCTCACACTCATATCTGATGATAGACGGGTCCCAACAAGTTAGCACAACAGAAAATACAAAGCCATTTACACAAATATTACACAGATATGAAACAGATGAAAGTAAAACAGGACAGTTTACTGTGTGTACGTCTTGTTATTGTTGCCCCTCTCTGCAGCCCATAATGCAACAGCTGTGCCCCTGACTAAACTCTGGTCATGTGACCCATTACACTCAACATCAAAATAAATCTTACAGAAATACATTTTTTCTAAATAAAGAATATTTTTAAAGATGGTATATTTTAGACAATTTTTAAATTGGTTACCATTTTAAAATAAAAATAACATCTGACTGTATGAATTCAAACAATGAAATCTGACAGAAATATGAAAATAAATGTTAAATTTCAATTAAAAAATGTCTCCGTCAACATTCAGAGCAGTGACTCAGTGACAGCTTTCTGTAAATGCAACCAAATCACTGGACGCCAAATAAACTCACGCTGATCTGGAACAACCTGAATTTTCACATCAAACACAAATTGCTATCATTCAGTTCATGGAAAGTCTTATTTGGTTCACACTCATATCCTTTGAAACGCTAAAACAGAAACGTGATATCGGCAGCAACAACCTCTAACAGGACTCACATCTAACAAACAGCCGACAACAGAGGAACACAGGAGAGAACACAGAGAACCGTGATCCCAGGAGGAAGTCTGAGGGTTGATGTTTTAGTGAATTGTTCGTATTAAAGACTCTCAGACGTGTTGTTGTGTCACACAGACCTTCAGTGGTAATAACTTCAGTTTACCCTCAGTGTGAAAGTATGGAAACATCCTGTCAGTGAAAGTGTGTGTGAAGGTGTGTAAGTGTGTGTTAGTATCAGGATCAGAGAACGACAGGGTCCCTCCGTTCCAGTCCAGGTTCACTCTGATCTTCTGGAGCTTCTTCTGCACGTTAAGAACTGTGTTTTGAGCAAATGGTGAGCGTGCTGTGAGGTAATCTAAAAAGAAATGTATTTCCCATAATCCAGACGAGATGTCTCCCCTCCTCTGGGCAGACTCTGCCAACACACCCAGTGACCCCTCGATACCATCTTCAGCCTGGACATCCCAGCTGTGAGTTCCTGAGTTGAAGCCCTCAGAGCCGAGGACAGAGACGTAATAATATCTAAACCTCTCTGGGTTTTCAGGAAGCTGCTGCTGGTGTTCATCTCGTCTCACACTGGTCAGATCATCAGACAGGTCGACGTTTAGACCTGCAGTGTTTGGGTCCAGAATGACAGGAGTGTAGGAGACCATGTCCTTCATCTTGTTCCAGATGTTGAAGGTCAGGTTGCCCAGGTGTTTGGCCTCGTCTATCAGAGCTCCTGATGGGAGCTGTAGATCGTCCAGCAGGAGGCGCTGCTGGACTCTTTCCACTGCAGCCTTGTAGTTGTGCAGGAATGAGACGTCTTCAGCTCTCAACTCGTCCTCTGTGTCTCTGACTGTGTGTGAAAGAGCTGCTATCTCTCTGCTCAGAGCCTCCATCTTCTCCTTCATCATCTGACTCTTCTGCTCCTCTTCCTCCCTCAGAGCAGCCAGCCTGGCCTCCTCTTCCTCTTCTAGAAACTGGTGAAGCTTCTTAAACTGATCCTTAATCTTCCTCTCTGTGTGTCGGGCCTGGACCTTCATGTGTTCTGCCGTTTGATTAATTTCATCTTTAACTACTTCAACAAACTCAATCTTCTCCTTTAAGGGCTTCAAAGTTCCCTGAAGTCCCTTCTTGTGTTGTCGTGCAGCTTCATCGATGGGTCTGAATCTGTGGTTGGTGTGTTCCTCTGAATCCCTGCAGGCGACACACACCGGCTGCTGATGGTCCACACAGAAGAGTTTGAGTTCCTCAGGGTGCAGACTGCACAGAGCCTGATCTCTCTGCTGTAAGAGGGACTCACACAGGTTCTTTAACTCCGGATTACAAGGTGGGTTAACCACTGAAGATCTTTCCTGACAAACTGGACACACTGGTGAATGTTTCTGTCTCCACCAGCTCTGCAGACAGTCTGTACAGAAGCTGTGGCTGCATGACAGAACAACAGGATCTCTGAAGACGTCCTGACAGACGGGACAGCGGAGATCCTCCTCTGATCTGGAAGCCATTTTTTTCTCTCAGTGAACCTGAAACCACATCAGACCACAGGTTGACACAGGAAGTCAGTTGTGTTTCCTCTCTCTGATGTAGAAAGTTGCATCAGTTGCTTTGATGCTTTGAATGTTTTTTTTTAGTCAGCAGTAAATTGAAATATTTGACTTCTGTCCTCCCTCATATCCTCAGTAACTACATTTACTCCATTACATGTACTCATCAGAGTAGCTTTAATCCAGCATACTTTACTCAAGTAATTTGTAAAAGAACAACCACTACATTTACTCTTACATTTTGATACACCCATTGTGCAACTTTTAGTTAATTAATGAAATAAAAATAAGTAAATAAATCATTAAATACTTTTGGTATCATGACTCTTTTCCCCAGCCTCCGTCACATAATCTCAGAAAGTGGATTTGTAAGTTTGTACATGATTATATTACAATTCACGAAGGAAAATATGTCTGTATTATTAACTTATTCTGCAATTCCCTGTTGTTATGTTACCCCTTGTTTTCTTTTTCATTTGGGATGTAAGAAGAACTGTTCTATACTGCAGACAGTGGATCTAGTTACTCCACTTGGATGATCAAAACTGTCCAGTGTAACACTGCAGTTCGGTTCAGAAAGGCTCCAAGCACGACCTGTCAACAATTCAACACAAACCTCTTTGTGTTAGTGTCCTTTTAAATTATTTTACAGTATGTAATAATGTAGTGTTTCAAAGTGTAGTTTTGACTCTGTGTAGTGTGTTGAATTTAAGTCTACTGATGCTGAATTTACTGTGCAGCTGAAGTCACAGCTTTGATATTGTTGAAAGTGAATCTTACCGTCTGTCTCTCTGTTGTGTGTCTCCTCTCAGTGACAACTGAACTGTGACAAAGTGTTTCCTGGTTTGTCTCAGATGATGTCATGTAAGAGACGGAGCTTTGTCGGTCCACTCGTGTGTTTCATTTTGCAGTGAACAGGTGATAACAGCAGAGCGAAACTTCTGAGGAAAATGCAGGATGTTGAAAAGTTGACGCTAAACTGCACTGCTGGCTTTAAAAAGAATTTATAATATCAATAATGTGTGAAAAATGTGGAATATTTTAAGGATTACTGAAACGCTGATGCCAAACTGAATTCCTGAAATGGATGAAATCAATTTATGTGAGTCTATACATTGTTTTTTTAAAGAGATAGTTCACCCAAAAATGAAAATTCAGTCATTATTTACTCACTGTCATGCCGATTGAAAGTCGGGTTTATTTTCTTCAGTCCACAAAAAGCTGCTGGAGTTTCACAGGAAAACAGCATTGCAGAATCTCCCGTACTATTAACTGCAAGCTGGTGCATCGTTTGACCTTATGCTGTATCTGCTTGCAGGAAAGAGAAAAAGGAGCGATCAGTCTGACACCTTCAGACCACAGAGGACGTGCAGCAGATCTACCTGCAGATAGAAGGACATTTAGCTGAGCTGCTGCAAACAGAAGCAGGGGAAGCTGCGTGGCTGGGAGACATCCTGGATTCATGAGTCACAGAGAGGCTCACAGCGAGACACTGAGGCCTTCAGCACGACGTTCGTGTCACAGCGCTGTAGGATGTGCTAAACAGGACCAGCCACCCTGACTTTTCACTTCATGCACCTTAACACTGCACCAAAACATTTTGTACATTTTTTTTGTCCACTTATCTTAATAAATCCCTTGAACATTAATTACTGACTTCTGGTGATGGTTAATACATTCACATTTTTTATGGCACACTGTTATTAACTTTAATTTGAGTAACACAGGTTTTCATTCATGTGCATTACCCAGCAGTCACTGTAGATAAACAGATGCTGCTCTGCTCTGTGATTTATGGCTGAATCCAAATCTTCTGATTTTGCCTAATTTAAAACCCACTAACTCTATTTGCATCATATTTCATAGACAAGTTTGGATGATCAGTGCACTGCAGGCAGCAGCCTGTGTCTGCCTGCAAAATTTAATTTAATCAATGAAGATAACAGATTTATTTATTTTGCTGGAGCTAGTTCCACTAAACGAGAGAATACATGAGTGAGTAAATTAATTAATATATGAAAGAATAAGTACATGTTAAATGTTTATTGTTAGTACAAGGAGTTTTTAACTGGTAATGAAACTTGATACTGATCAGTATCAATATATCAGCCATTCTTAACCTGGTGGGTCTCATAGCGCCATCTAGTGGTCTTCAGAGGCAGTGGGAGACAATCCTGCCCCAGTAAAAGCTCCAGGGTGTGTGATGAGGAAATATGACCATAAATACACTCAGTTTGTCTCTGTGTGTTGAATATGGTCAAACTGTGTCACAGACCAGCTGATTTTTTTTCTCCTCCTTTGGTCATATTATGATTTTTTTTTCTCATTTATGAAATGTGGTCTTTGGATTTTTTTAACAATCAGAGGTGGAACAAATGGTTGAGAAGCCCTGCTTTATATGACCCACATAAGCAAATGAGAAGATCTATATAATTAATACAATTATTCTTAATGACTGTCATCAGGTCACATTCACTGTGAAATCAATGGAAACAAACCTGTGTTTATATTTTCCGAGGCTGAAATCACAGTGATTAGTATATTTGCACGTTCAAAATAAGCAGGAGGAGATTTTTATTGAGATAATTTTATATTTTGAGGTTATGGCAGTGGAAACATGGCTGCTTTTATCCACAGGGGCCTCCAACATCAACAAAATATGACGGGTCCTTATCGTCGCTTTAAGAACATTAATATATTACAAACTAGGACTGACAATTATTTTCATAGTCAAATAGGTGATTAATTCATGTTTGGCTATAAAATGTCACAAAATGGTGGAAAATGTTGATCCCAGAGTCCAAGATGACGTCCTCAAATGTCGTGTTTTTCCTGAAACCCAAAGATTAAGTTTACTGTCATAGAGGAGGACTAATTTGTCCTAGTTGGCGACTAATTTAATAATTGATTAAACAGTAACTAATCAATTAATTGTTGCAGCTTTAATAAATGCATATAAAAGAATAAATAAAGTTAACTCGTATGCAGCTATTTAATGTGTTTAATATGCATTTATTGATGTGACATTATACATTTAATTCTATGTGTTTCTGTGTTCATGAACACATAGTTTTGGCCCTTAAAAGGATAGTCCACCCAAAAATGAAAATTCAGTCATTATCTCCTCACCCTCATGCTGATTGAAGGTTGTGTTTATTCAAAAGTAAAACACAACTGGGAAAAAACAAACAAACAAACAAAATATAAAATGCCTCCAAACTGCTTATTTGGCATCAACCAACACACACACACACACACACACACACACACACACACACACACACACACACACACACACACACACACACACACACGTCAGACACTGTGCATGGTGGTTTTCCTGTTTTTGTAATGTGTGTTACCAGACAGAGGATGGTGCTGCGTTCACGTGAAAACAGACTCCTGAGTTCACACTAAGTTATGCAGGTCAAGTGGGGTCGTGTTCAGTGTTGAAATGAAGCCGCCTGGAGCGCAGAACAGCTGGATTTATTAAATAAAATGTCTAAATTATGAGATAAAATGTTAAAATTATTACATAAAAAACTTATGTTCATATAGCATATTTATTATTATGTAATTTTCCATGGGGATGTTTGCTTTTTTCATGACGGACGTCCTATAATCTGGCGGCGCTCTGAGGGGCGGGATGACATAAGTAATCGAATGCGGAAATCAGTCATTCATTGTCGTCGATGTCTTCACCTTCGAGAGACCCGCTGCTGTCTGCTACCATGAGTCTGATAAGAACCGACTGGATGTTCTGGTTATTCATGGCGATATGTGGTGAGTTTTTACGCACAAACTGAAGTCCGCAGTGAACTACAGTGATTGAAGTGAATCACCGACAAACCACAGCTGATAGTGAGGAAAGTCAGAGGAACTCAGATATAAGACTTGTTCTGCCGTCGGTTCTTAGAAGTGCGCAATTTAAAGTGCGCAGCTCTTTTTACTCTGGGGGGGGGTGCGGAGGGGTTTTCCACCTCTAGGAACGAGTTGCGCAAAAAAGCAATTAGAACAATTAAAATTTGCATGAAGTGATTCGTGGGTTGTTTTGTGTGTTTGTGGCTCCTTTACAGGATTCACACACAGATTATTTAGTTTGCGATGAGATATTTCTGACGGGTGAAGTTTGCAGTTTTACAGCAGCAACGTGTGTAGAAAAAATAGAAAGAGCATCAATAAAAACAAACAATAAACAAGCATCAGAAAGAGGAGGGAATATTTAAAAAAAAAAAACGCATGAAAGTTTACTACATGTTTATAAGCCTGAACAAGCAGTTTACAGTTTCTGATGAAACTGTAACGATCAGTCGATTGACAAAAAGTGAATTGTAAGTTATTTTGATAATCAGTTAATCATTTCAGCTTCTTAAAGGTGAAGATTTGCTACTTTTCTTTGAGTTTTGGAGGGTTGGTTGACAAAAGAAGACATTTCCTCATATTTTCTGGACAAATAATCAGAATATTCATCTTTAATGAAAATCATTGTTACTTAGTGTCTTGAAGGTTGGTTAAAAAAAAAAAAATGCTGAATGAAACGTGTAAAACTGAATCAGAGATGGCTGGATTTCTGTGATAAACTTTCCTAGAAGAGGGTCAGGTGTGGCAGCTGGTTCTGGGACTTTCCAAAGAGAGGGAGAGAGACGCACATCAACACTGAAACAACATGAGGATTTTCACAAAGACACATCTGGGGTCTGAAACCTTCTCAATCAAAAGAGACATTTTTAGACCAAAAAAAGAAAAAAAAAAAAAAACTTTACATAAACTTACATATTTTTACAGTGGGAGAATGTAAGACTCACTTTACACTGAGACAAGTCCAGATGTTAAGGCAACGTACTTTTTGGTTTCCAGTTCTGTGTTTTATCCACAAACTAAAGACGTTCAAATTACTCTTATAGAGGAGTAAAGCAGAAAATATTCCAATTTAAAGATGCTGGAACTCTGAATTCTGAGGGTTTTTTCTGAAAAAATTACTCTAAAGGATTAATCAATTATCAGAATAGCTGGCAGTTAATTTAATTTGATTTATTGTTGCAGGTCTAATAAAAATATGACACAAGACATAAAGAAATCGTCGCTCTCTCCGTAACGTTGTTGATGTGTGTTTCTGATCAGTTGCATTGATTGTTACCATGGTAACATGGGCCTTAGGCCTGAGTCAGCCTCCTCGAGGTAAAGTGTAATTTTTTTTTTTTGGCTTACAGTCAGTCCTTTTGAAAAACAAGTCTGACTCATAGTAGACTAATCTTTGAGCAAAATTAAGACGAGTTTAACACTCAAGATCAAAACAGCAACAAGAGCGTGACAGGAAATACAGTACATGATAAATTACAGTGTGTTAATTAATGTGCTTATTAGTTGATTGATGCAGCAGCAGTCAGAGGTGATCACACCCATTATTATTTTAAAATCATTTAAAGAGATAAAGGTTCCAAATCTGAACCTGGTCTGTAATCATTTCAGGAACGTTGTTTACACTCCCACAGGATGAGAAATCTGTCTGAAAGATAACGTTCAATACACAAAAACATACGTTCAAAAAACACGGAGGCAGACGGAGAAGAAGCAAACAAAGGAAGTTCTTGTTTCATTGGGATTCTCTAAAGTATAAAAATGTCTGCACAGTGTCTCTTCCTTATCTGCCACGTGAGCTAAACAACAAAACTGAAACTCGGCCCAAATCACAGGAGGTTCATATTTGTTAAAGGTGAAATGTGTCAAAGTTACATCATTAAATTAAAACAGAATTAAAACAATGGAAAAAAGACAAAAATGACATAAGACGTAACAAGATGAAAACACCCAAAAAGATTTAAGATCTAAGAGGACATAAGATAAAAAAACATGTAAAAGACAAAACAAGAAGAAAGCAGACAGAGACGGAGACTCTTGTAGAGAAAATCTGAAGAAGCTTTGTCCTTCAGAGGACGATGTTTTACTTGTAGCCTTTGAGTAGATTTCAGATCTGCTCCTTTTAACTTTCACTGCAGTTTCTTTTTTCACAAGTGTCTGTATTTCTGTCTGAGTACAGAACGTGTGGACCTCTGTCTCTCTGCCTGTCTTCTCTCAGTGTAGTCTGTCTATTAGTGGACTAGAAGCTGTTCAGACCAGTTTGGACTTCAGCTGGTGACAAAACCAGCTGTGATGTCGCAGCTGACAAAGTTTTCTAAGACTTCCTGAACACAAACACGAACGAACACGAGTGTTTGATTTACAGCAGCTCATCTGCAGAGTTTATGAAGAAAGAGGAAACTTTCTCACTGGCTGTTTATCTCAGCATCACAGCAGGTGATTCTGACTCAAACTTACATTTAAGCTCCGTCTTGTTGCACGTTTCCTTTTCATTGATTTTCACACCGGAGGTGATGCACAGAGCTTTAACAAACCTCAGACCTCCGTTTCCCACCCACCTATCCTTCTCACCAAACAAACCATGGTGTCAGTTCTGTCAGGAGGTGACGCGGCTTCCTTCCTCCTCACTGATGCTGCACACTGATGACACTGAGGACCGTGAGTCTACTGTCTCAGGACAGATTTCCTAAATGCTGAAAACTGAGCCAAGAGGAGGTGCAGAGGTCTAGTTCTGTCTCAGACCACTTGATTCACAACATGTTGAAATCTTATAATGAAATTATTTCTCAACAATAACAAAACAGTTTTTTTTTTGTTTTGAATCCTTCCTGTTTTTTAGGTGGGCAAATATGTGGTAATCTGTGACACAATAATAACTGGCTCACCAGAGAAAGATTAAAAAAAAAAAAACAGAATCAGACTGCACATACAAACATGAACTATTGTCTGTTTCTATTGTGTTCTTATGACAGTAAACTGCACAGCTGTAGATGTTATAACGTGTTATAGAGCTGAAATGTTCGGTGCAGAGTGACTGACTGATAAAATGGAAATCCCCAAATCAAACAGCAGCAGTTTGACCTGAAGCTCAGAGAGTAAACAGTGTGTGTGTGTGTGTGTGTGTGTGTGTGTGTGTGTGTGTGTGTGTGTGTGTGTGTGTGTGTGTGTGTGTGTTAGGACAGGGCTGTGTTGTGTTGTCTCTGGACTCACTAACATCTGATATAATAATGATATAATAAAATCAGTGGGTCAATATTTGACTGTAGAGTAACTACTATCTCTCTTCCTCTTTTCAGTAGGAAGTGAAACTCAGGTTTTTTTCAGTCTGGTCTTTGTGAAATATTCAGGCTCGTGGAAAAACAGTAAAAATAAGATTATTAGCAGGATTACAGTTTTACAACATCCAACCATAGACAGAGCACACACAGCTGACAGTTCATTATCATGGCCTCCAGTGAAAAAATGCTTCACTGGGTGGAAATTTCAACATTTATTGGCTTTCAAATAATCAATCAATCAGTCAATCAATTGAGCACAACAAAGGAGGTACAAACTAATAAACCAAATAACAAACATAAAACACTTAGAGCTGCAATGATTCATCTATTAATCTGCTCCTATTTGTTATGATAAAAAAGAGTTTCCAGCTTCTTAAATGTAAATATTTTCTGGTTTCTTTCGTCTTGTGGGTAAAACAAGACATTTGAGGATGTCATCCTGGACTTTGATCACTATTTTTCACCATTTTCTGACATTTCATGGACCAAACAACTAATTGATTATGATAATTGATAAACAATTTGGCCATATTTTATACTGAGATAATCCAAAAGTAATCAAGTTACATTACTTCAATATTAGAGACAAAACAAAGGTAAAACTGAAGGGGAACAGAGGAGTTGGCAATTTGGCGACTGCAGATTATCATTAACAGCTTCAGATGACTCAGACGGTGTTTAAAACAAGCAATTAATAAATTCTGCTCAACTTTCCCTGCTTTAAGAGTGTTTTCTTACTGACAGACCCGTCGACGTGTCTAAGTTAAAGTTTGCGTTTAAAAAAGGTTCCCTGACACTCAAAATATCACAAGTTATCACAGTTTTTCTCCTGTGACGTTAAAAACAGGGTTTTAAGCCGTCAGCTGTGAGCACTGATGTTAGACAGATGTTAGACTGATGTTAGACAGATGTTAGACTGATGTTAGACAGATGTTAGACAGATGTTAGACAGATGTTAGACTGATGTTAGACAGATGTTAGACTGATGTTAGACAGATGTTAGACTGATGTTAGACTGATGTTAGACAGATGTTAGACTGATGTTAGACTGATGTTAGACTGATGTTAGACGTCACCCCTGCGGGTACATAGATCTTATATTTCACTCTAGTGGGTACATGTGCTGCTAACTTTACCATTAATAATGTAGTTATTGTGTATTTCTTATGGAAATTTGTATTGTAACAGTGATTCTCTGGGTCAGAACTGACAGGAGGGTCGCCGGAGATTTTTGTCTTTATTGTTTTCCTGATGAGGGGAATTAAAAACAGTGAGATGGTCTGTTAACTCGGCCTCAATGAATTGATCTCTTACGTTCTCACGTGTCAAGATAATATAAAGGCTATAAAAAATGTCAGTAAAAGTTGTCAGGAACGTTCATTTATGCACGAACGAACTCTCGCCAGAATTTACTGAATTGGGCCATGATGGTTTGTCATTTTTAAAAAGTGGGTCTCAGAAAAAAAAAAAAAAAAAAAACTTGGAGAAACAACTCTAAAACCATCAACAGTCATCTTTAAAGTTAGACAGTGGATTTATTTAACAGAACTAAATGAGAGGATCAAAATGAACAAAATGCACATTTCATTCATGGCTCATCCGTCTGCAGACAGAACTTTACCAGCCTGCTAATTCAGTATCATTACTGGGGTGTTTATGATTAAGAGGGAAGAAAATGTGAAAACAGGAGTTAATGTGTGGGCAGACGGCGGTTTAACAACGTGTCGACATCTGTAATATTTTATGCGTCACCTGCTGACTTTGATCTGGTCAAACCACATGAAAGTCAGCACCTCTGAAAACAGGCTTTTCAAAGGCAGAGATGTTTTAAGGCTGCAGCCGCTGATTATTTTCATTATTGATTAATCTGTTGATTAATCGGTTTGTTGTTTGTTCTATAAAGTGTCAGAAAATGGTGTAAAATCTTGGTCAGTGTTCTCCAAAGCACACTTGATATTCTCAAATGTCTAAAGATATTCACTTTACTGTCATTAAAGAACCTGAAATCAGAGACTTTAAGATTACATGCAGCTGAACCTGAACTTGGTTTGGAAAGCTTGTGTGGTTTGTGTAATGTACTGTAACTGGATCAGCAATGATTAATCAACTATTCCCCTATACTGCTTTGTTTAAGAACAGACAAACATTTGACAAATAAGAAATATACAAGCTTGAGGCTTAATGTTCTTTTTAGGAAAGTGAACTAGATAAAATATCACGACGTGTCAAACGACATCCGAAGCGTCCGACAGGCTTCAGACTGAGGAAACAGTCGAGGTTAACAGTTTGTACTTCCAGCAGACAAACACCGTCACCAGTTTTAGATAATGGCTGAATGGTGATTTGACTGAACTGTTGCGTGTCTGTATAAACATGTATTTGACTATGTGGTTCACATAAGGAAACCGTTGTTAATGTGAACACGAGTGGTGATCAGGTGACAAAGAAGCAGGAAACCTCCCTCCACAGGTGATAGATGTGGTGAGCGGCTGACCTCAGTCATTCATGTTTATGTTACACTCTGCAGACCAAAGCGGTCAGAGAGTTAAAGAGATGAATGCCAGGTTTCGTTTTCCATTCCAACACACCCTCTGAGAAAATATTTCCCCTGGAAAGTGAAAGAGCAAAAATCCAACAGGTGTTGTACGGTTCTTAAAGGACCAGTCAGGTGTTATTCTGCAGGTATGTGGAGGGGACAGGGACTACTTGCATATTCATGAATGCTTTAATTTTGAAAAACAAAAACCAAAACATATCAGACAAAATTTATTACCTCCTACAAAGCATTTTATACTGTTTAAAACATGACTAGAGGTGGAGGTTTATGAGTGTCTCCCATGTGAAAACGTACTGAAATCTGCCTGTCAGTGTGTGTGTCAGTGTCAGACTCTTCATCACAGGTTAGTTTATGATGTTACTGAGTAAATCACATGTGAGCTGATTGTGTCTGTAGATCAAAGTGAATCAGAAAAGAGTCTCAGTGATCATGGAACTAAAGTTTTTACTGTGAAAAAAATATAATCTCACCAAAAACAGATGATTTTAGAATGGAGTTTGGTTCAACAGCACCAACACAGCAAAATAAAGTGACTTAATAGTATAAAAAATGACAGATATACATGAAATATATGAGGCGAAGCACAGGCAGATACAAGTGAATTTCTTTCTTTGCTGCCGCTTTATTTGCAGCTTTTCATTTGCCTCGTTGATTGCATGCTGCAAAAAAATGTTCAGGTTTCCTTTTCACAGGTCATGTCCCCTTTAAATCCGTCACGACAAGCACCTCCTCCACAGAGAACAGCTCTCCACCCTGACTGCAGCCTAATCAGACTGAGGCTTCAAAATAAAAACACTGCTATTTTTGTTGAATAAAATAAAGGACAAACGCAACTTAAATTAATTCACAGTTGTTACACTGATTTATTTATTTATTTATTTATTTCATTTAATCTGGCAAAGGCCTCTTTGTATTTTGTCTCTATTGTCCAGTGTGCACCACTACTAAAACATGTGACGTGCATGCAAATACAGTGAGGTGCACAGCAGCGGGGCCAGTTTCAGGGTTACTGCAAAAAATATTCAGTATATTCATTCAGTCAGTAACATTACCTGGAGGCTAAATGACGATAATATAATGCTAGTGTCTGAAAATCAAAGAATATACTTATTTATCAGAGTAAAAAGTCTCTCTCTTTTTTTTTTACACACTCTCTCCTCATTGGCTGTCCCTTCTGTCATTCACACTCTGTCTGAGGGTTCTTATAATCAGGGGGGAAGTTGGATTTAAGTTTTATTCACAAACACAAAAATCAAGCAGGAGCCAAAGTTCTATGTCAGAAACCACAGACAGCGTGGCGTCATGTCCCAGAGACGACCCACAGGACAGAGGCAGGAGAAAGACGGTCTGATTCAACCACCGCAGCCCTCTGTCGCTCGCTGCAGTCTTTTCTTTTCTGTTGTTCTCTGGTGGTGGAAAGATTTACTAAACTCTGTTTGATCTGCAGACAGAGTCCCTCTCAGTGTCCCGTCCTATCAGACCTGAACTCTGCTCTGACTCATGTTGTTCTCTCCTGATTGGCTCCTTGCTGTTAGTCACTTTGCATCGACGCGTCTGCACAGTCAGACCACTGTTTGTCTTCCAGGGTGGAGCAGGTTTCTCTCAGAAATGCTGCTGAGTGACTTCAGTTTGCTGCATTCCTTCTTCATGATGTGTACATGAACCTGCTGCCAGTGAAAATTAAAGCTCTTAATAGCTCTTTTAAAAGATCTTTTATATAAGGCTGAATGATTTTAAAAAATATAAGCAAACATCCCATAGATCTTTGATTTTTACCGAACATTTCCAGTTAATAAAACTCTAAAAAATACTCTCTACAGTCGTGTTACAGTAGATCTGATCCAATTAAACAGAACATTTTCTCACTAAAAAAATGATTTGGTTTTGAATTCAGGTTAAAAGCTGCCAAGTTTTGTACATTTTGAAGTTGATCTGTGGATTTTTGGTTCAGGAAGGTGAAAAGGCGTCATGAGATGAAGGTCAAACGGCGTCTGTCTGTGGGAAAATTATCACCAGATTGATCACTAGTTGAAAAATAGGTCCAAACGTGTGTTTTCTCATATTTAACTATTTTATTGGAGTGTATTAAATAACCCTAATGTGTCTCTCCAAACTTTATAGACATATAAAAACAAAATTGTAGCAGTGTCCTTTTATTTAATCAGAATTTGTAGCTCACTAGTCGTGTTTCCTGAGCGAGACGACTGCGGGGAACTTGTGACTCAGATCTCAGATCTTAATCTTAAAACCATCTAAACCAGTTTAGAAAGTTTAAACCACACTTTAGATCTGACTTAATCTTTGACAAACACAAACTTATCTCAGTATTGACTTAGACTCTTATCTTCTTTACACTTGAGATAAACCAGCTCAGATTATATTTGTCAGTCAGACTTTATGACTGTTTGTATTTGATCATTAAAAGCTCATAAACTCTATTAAACTGTGAGGTTCAGATAGTAAATATACTCAAAGTTGATTCTGGTACTTATTTTAGACCCAGTATCTTTCAATTCTTTCTCTGCAAAAAATATTTTTATTGAGTTATTTTTGTCTTTGAGTTCAGTTTCACTAAAACATGTAAAGTTTAATAAGAGTATTTGAACCTGTTTCCTGTTTGGGGAGAAGGGGTGGAAAAACTCAATTTAACCATAGATTGTATATTAAACAGGATTACAACCTATTTAATATGCAGTCTGTGGCTCCAACTCACTATTTATACTCGTTTTTGCATGAGAGACATAACGCTTCGTATGGTTTCTTTCAGATATAGACACAAATATCTGAAAAATTATTGAGAAAAGTCCATTTCTGCAGGAAAGAGTACAAAATACTGCACATACACATGGAGATTTTTTAAAATGTTTTTCAATATAAAACTGGTTTTACAGCTCATTTTAGAAATAAATTACTTATTAATGTTTATATTTTGCAGTTTAGACAAAAAATAAGCAACACACTGAAATAAAGAAAAATATTTAAAGGTTTGTTTTGTTCTGCATAAAAATATAATTGAATGACAGTTTAGTGAATGAATAAAAATGAAATAATTTTCTCCTGTACATGTAAAATCGTGGCTGCGGTCCAGTTTGACGGACGTTCGTCTCATTCACAGAAGCACTTTCTTTCCTCTCGTCTCTTCCCAGTTCAGATCCTTCCCTCCTTCGCTGCAGATTCCTTCCTTTCTTGAAATCAGTCAGGATTCACGACACCAGAGCGACTCTGCAAGTTTAAACCCCGTCTGTCTCTTCCATCCTTTGTCTCCTGGACAGTCCACATCCCTCCGTCTTCATGTCTCCACCCCTGAGATCTGCTGGGACAAATGAAATAAGCCATTTGTTATTAAAGACATTTCTATCATTTCTATTAGTTCTCTTAATGTTAATCAAAATACACATTTTTAAACCATAATTCTTATTGATCTTTGATTTAGAAGGACTACAGAGTCGACATGTTATGGTTGAGACACATCTGATAGAAATATTATTGAATGAATATGTCTAAAAATCTAAATCTAAAGTTTATTTCCTGCCTTTTATTATATTAACATAGCAAGTTTAAAAAGAAAAGAAAAAAGGAAAGAAAACCACAACGTTTCATACATCACATTTATATAAATCAAAAAATACATTTTCACCCAAAAAAACAAAAAACAATGAAATGAGAGTGCTGGTATTAATATTTTTTAAAGTTTTTTTAGTAAGGACATGATTTGTCCCAGATTTCAAGAATGGATGAGTATTATTAAAGCTATTTTGATAATTGATTAATCAGTTTGAGTGATTCTTTAAGAGAAAATACTCCAATTTTCTCTCTAGCTGACCCTTATATGCCTGATTAAATCAAGTTTTTGTAAAAATCTGACAGTTGATGGAAATCTGGGACACAACTTTAAAGGGCCAACATTTTTATTTAAAAAAAAAAACAATTTTAAAAACTGGAGTGAGGGTTGGTAGTGATATTTGTTTTTACTTTTTCAGTAGCACATGAATTCATCCTGACACTCTGAAGGGGTGTTAACCAGCCGACTCGACTCGAGCGTGTCTCTCAGTTCACAGGTCGGTCGCAGGTTTACTGACTTGTGATGTGTTTGTGGTTTATTTTCAGCTCCTGCGGTTCAGCCGATGACGGCGTCTCAGTCCAGTCTGTCCTGTAACGTGACAGAACAACCTGACGGTTCCTTCAGGTATCTGCTGTCCGAATCGCCCGCCTCACCTGACTGTAAGACGGACTGGGAGGACAAGAACGTAAGTCCTGCACATCCTGGGAGGGAGGAGCTTTAAAAAGGCCGAACAGTTAATGGAAATTTTATCGAAATCGCGATTTCATCTCTCTTCAAATCGTAGGAGGAATATTTGATAAAACCTGCAACTATTGATTATACTCATTATCAATTAATCTGTCAATCATTTTTTGATTAACGGATTAGTTGTTTGATCCATAAAGTAATCCTGTCAATTGAAAAAATAGATGATGGGGAAATTGCCTGTTCAGGTGATAAATCTGCACATCAGTCGCAATATGATCACACTTCAGTGAATATGTTAGTATCAGTCACTGTATGATGCATCATAAATCCTGCAGTATCTTATAGGACACTCAGAATAGAACCTAAACCTGCGGTTCTGACTGTTCTGACTGTTCTGACTGTTTCAGAGCTGCTGAGTGCTGTTATGTGGTGTTCACGTATCGTTGCTGAGTTATTGTCTCATCACTGATTAATTGTGAAATACCCTCTGGGACGGGGTGATGATGTAAAACACTTTCCTTTTTCTGACGTGTTGTGTTTGAGACGTTTTCTCTGCTGCTGACTGACGCTGGAAACTCCCAGATATTCCACTTCAGTTTTTCTTCTTATTGTCAAGGAACGACTGTGAGATAAAAATCTGTCACTTTACTTTAATGATAAATGCTTCATGAGTAAGTCAAACTTCTAATGAGTCCATTTGTGTTTTCCAGAGAACCGTCGTGGCCACGGACTCCTACTATAATGAGACCCTGGTCCAGAACCTGACAAGCCGGTCCATCGTCCTCAGACACTGCTGGGACTACCTGCACTACGGACAGGACTGTAACGGGGTAAGAACAACCTTCAGGGTACCAACAAAAACAGCTGTTATATTGTTTCTTAGCTAAATAAAAACAAAACAGATTGTTTTTTATTGTTTGTTAACTAAAGGTAAACAAAAAACAAACAAAAAATATATTATTATATTGATAGCTAACTAAAAGCAACTAACTAAATGTTTTTTGAAGTTATATTGGTGCTAGCTAAAAACAAAACAAAACAAACCCTGCTGTATTGTTTGCCAGCTGACTAAAACGTTTCTTTTTTTTTTTTTAAGTTTTATTGTTTGCTAGCTGACTTAAAGGTTGGTTAGCCTCGTCAGCTGACTCATGATGGCTGAGCAGAGGATTATTTTTCTCCATCCATCATAAAAAAGCAGCCCAATTTAACAGTTAAAAAAGATTTTAGATAAAGAAAATAAGTTAGATATCAGTTCAGATACCAAGTCTAAGTACAGACTGTGACACATTTTGTGTATTAATTTGTGTAGAATTCTGTCATGAAACATCAGTTTGGTTGTTTATAGCAAAATAACATCTGATTTAATTTGATGAAGAAATGAAATGATGATTTTGAGTATGAGTGTGTCTGCACAGTGCAGCAAAAACTCAAAATGCACCCTGAAAAATTCTTAAACAAAGACAAAGACAAGCAGCCAAAACCAGGCAGCACTGAAAGTAACAAGGACCACGTTCATGCAGCCTACATCCTCTTCCTCCCACTCAGACCTGAAACATGTCCAGACATGTTCACTCTGAAAACTCCTCCTCCTCCTCCTGTATCTGGACGTCTTTCAAAGATCGTCAGTCACAATCCAAAAATTTATCAAGTTTTATCAATTAACTCCTTATTTTTATTTTTATATTTAAAATTTTACTTCTGATTCTTGCACTAACCTGTCATGCTTCTCTCTTTCTCCTCCTTTCTTTAGGAGTTTCAAGAGGCTCATTGTTACGGTGAGAGAAGTTAGAATATTAATGTTTTCTCTGATCCTCCCACTCAGACGACTCGTACTGCACATTATCATGTGAGAGGTGTAGAGAACGTGTAGTCATGTGTCATTAAACTGTTAGTTGCAAACTGCAACCTGTTGCATGACCCCATGTAACAAACAGTTAAATTAAATGAATTAAATGTTTCACTTACTGTTTATCTGCATCAACCAGTGAGCTCACATTCACATGACAGGAGAGGATGGAAACATTAATACATTGTCATGTTTTGTGATGATTTCTAAAAACTGTGGTTACAATTTGTGCTACATTTGGATGGAAAAACTAATCTGCCATGTCGTCCGCACTGATTACTAATTATTTTTCATGTTTCTTTGTGTTTTCCAGTTAACTGCAGCGTTCACTTGGACATGACCAGTCAGACAAACACTGGTGAGTCACATGTTCCCTGATCATAGATTAAGATGTAATAAATATAGTTTGACACAGTTAGACCACAGGATGTGATTAGACTGATTTTTATCAGCCCAGTCTCTTCAGTCTGCACACAAATGACACAATCCTTGAAATAGTGTACAGTGCAGTGCTTACGCCACAGTCAAACTTTTGTGTGCAGGTTATACACCAGTTAGAGTGGGGCAATTTGACAATTATATTGCCTTTCAATATACCGGTTGGGTTTTTTGGCTGATTTTTGGGGTGACACATATATATATAAGTTTTAAAGATTACTTTTAGGGTGTTTACCTTTATTTTGATAGGGACAGCTGAAGATATGACACACAGCAAATGAGCCACAAGCGGGACTTGAGCAACATTTTAAGTCTAAAGTTGCAGTAACGTTGCTGCAGCATAACATTTAAAGTGCAAAGTTGCAGTAACGTTGCTGCAACATTTTTAGTGTAATGTTGAGGGAATGTTGCTGCAACATAATGTTTTATGTGTAATGTTGCAGCAGCATTGCTGCAGTGTATCATTTTCAGGGTACCTTTGAATTAACAGAACTGAAACATAACTTTGACAGTAACGTTGCTGCAACGCGACACTTTACGTCATTATATAAAGACAACACATCATGCAGAGGATGTTGGACAGATGTTGCTAGGAACTGTAGGGATGAAGTTTTCTCTCAGAGTTGAGCGTGTTGATGTCTCTTGTCAAAGCCTGAAGGTGTGAAACATGAACAGTTTCTGGGTAGCTGATGGTTTACTCCTCTAGCTTTGTGTGTTGGCAGGTGGAAAATTTCATTAGTGGTACCGAATTGAAAGGTCACAACCCCTGGTTTGTCCCGTATCTTGTTAATGACAAGAAGGCACTTTGCTGTGGTAAAACCCCCTGTTTGTGGTTGATGTGCAGCCGCTGCTGTTACAAAAACTGATCTTGATTTTCTGAGAAGCTGATGTGACCACAGCATATTTAACAGGAAATGTTCTTCTCCCTCTCCTCATCACACATCTTTAAGTTATCATCAGTGTTCAGATCGACATCTGCAACAGTATCAGGCAGTGTTTAACTAATGACAACAGCCTGTGTTCCTCTGTGAACACAGGAAGGTAATAAAATGTAGATAAAATCAGAATTCATTATAAATCCTGCAGATTTTTTTCAGTTTTGTCCTTTTCTGATTTCTGGTTTATGACTTAAGTCCCTTTGAAATAATGAGGTTGTTGTAAAATTGCAAATAAAGAAATTGTTCTGTTTTACCAAATTAAAAGAGAAACTGAACTAAAAGCCAAAAGAAGACGGTGAAGTAGAAGTTAGTGCAGAGAGAAAATCAGAGCTGGCTCATGTTTCTATTATTAGCAGTTTGGTGTGGAGTCAGAGGGAGAGCTGAGTCACTCAAGGTGGCGAGGCGGGGAAGTTTATCACAATGATGTCGTTCTCATCTGTCCTATCAGATCACAGACCACATCTGGAGCAGATGATAATGGGTATCTTCGGTATTTTTCATTCTGGACTCAACTTTCTCATGATTTTCTGTCTAAACTGGGCGCGACAATAAAGACTGCCCACTTGAACGGGGCAAGTAAAATAGTCAGGGTAGTAAATCTAGCAACTCAACTGATCAACTGGAATATTAAAATATTAAACTATTACTAAACTTTTTTGATAATTATTAATGCCTGGATTCTCAAACTGTGGGACGAGAACCACTGGTGAAATCCATGCTCCCTCTAGTGGGACGTGGAGGAACGTCAGAAATATATTCTTTAAATGAAATCAGCTTAAAAATATAATGTTATTGACATAAAACATTCCTGTACTTTACTTGAGTATTTACTTTGCTGACAACTTTTTACTTTTTCTTACATTTGAACACGGACACCCGTACTTTCTCCTCCTTACATTTTCAACATGGACTCGTTACTTTAGTTTTAATGCATTTGAGGGGAATTATTTGTCATTTTAATTTTGCACCATTGTGTGCCACCTTCCTAAAATTGATGTGACAGTAACACTAAGAAAAGACAGTTCACTGGTGTATCCATCAGGGTTTAGCACCTTGCAGATGTCACAGTTCAAGAATTTTCAGGTTTGGACCCAAATGCAGACAACGCAGACAGAGGGGAGCAAATAAGTGATATTTAATGAGAAACGAAAAGATACAGAAAGCTAACATCAAATTCAAGCAGTGAGTCTTTGACAAGGCAGAGAAAAAACAAACACAAAAGACTTACCGAAAAGGCTGAGGAGATGCAAAAAAAAACAAAGGCCAGGTAAACTGAGAATCCAAACGAATCCATACAAGAAGGCAACAAACTTCCACTAGAGACACAAACAAACTAACAAGTACGAGTACGAACCAACAACTAAGGAGGAAAAGACACAGGATTAAACACAGTAGGGAGAGGGAGGATAACAAGACACAGGTGAGGGCAGTGAAGGACAGGTGAAAATAATCAGTGATCAAAAAAGAGCGGGAAAACACACAAAGACACACAACTGAAAATGCACCAAAATAAAACAGGAAGTGACAATGAAAAACCCAAAACCATGACAGCAGATATGGCAAAGGTCCACACATTCTTTGTTAAAGTAGAAGTACTGACTCAACTTCTTTACTGCAGGAAAAACTAAAAAGTATAAAAGTAGACATTTTTATTTTTGTCTTGTTGCATCTTTTTTGTCTGGTAACATCTTGTTTAGTTGTTTTTGTCTTATGTCTTGTTACATGTTTTACGTGGCTTTTGCTGGTCATGTCTTTTTTGTAGCGTTATGTCTCGTTACATCTTCTTTTTTTGTCTTTTTTGTGTTATGTGTGTCAAGTAAACTGGGAGAAACAAAGGATGGACCCAAATAAGGCAGACTGAAGCTAAACAGGCAGAGTTCAGAGTGATTTGATTACAAACAAAAAGTAACATGGAAACAGGTTGACGCTTCTACACAAACTGAGTGGGCCGAATATCAAGGAACTAAGCCTGGAAGCTAGAAAACTTTTTTGCTTATGCACCTGGTGAGCAGCTCTCATTGGACTGAATGGTGGTGTGATTGGTTGCTTAGAAATTAAGTGACAGTTTGAATGACTCTGAAACCAGTTATGGAGTCCATTAATGTGGATTTTGTGCCATTATAAACATACAGCTGCACGTCAGCAGCATGGAAAAGTGTAAAATGATGCCACGTCTACTACAGACGAGGAGCAGGGGCAGCAAGACTATGAAAAATTCTACTTTAAGTGTCAAAATATGAGCAAAAGAAAGAAATCTAACTGCTGAGACATTATTCGTATTATTATTATATTTATTATTTAATAAAAAAAAATGTTTTGTCTCACCTTTGTCTCCTCTCAGTGAACTCCACCTTGACCTGCATCTATAAGAGTTGGTGTCCAGATCAGCTGACAATCGGACTCTCTATCACCGGTATCATTGCTCTCGCTGCCTGTATCTGTGGGTGTTGTTACTTCTGGAAACTCATCAAACGCAGAAGACAAAAACCTGTGACCATGACATCATCATACACTCGTGCAAATGAGGCTATGGTAGAGCTGGAGAAAGTGGTGATAATTTAGTCAACAAAAAGATCTGAGCCTGTATGGTACAACTCAGCAGAGTCTTTTCTAATATATAGTAAAAGTGCCACAAAGACTAGTATCATAAAATTAAATAGAAAATGATAATATATGTTACATATACAATAATTAGTATATAGATATATAGATAAATATTTAGAACGGGATATGTCCCAATACATTTATAAGTATGCAGTAAGTAATATAATACTTATAATATTTATAAGTATGCAGTAAGTTAAATATGAACTAAAACTAAAAAGAATATATATCTATATCATATGTTTATAAGACAAGGGTAAAATTATGGTTTTCAGCCTGTTGATGGCGGTCGTTCAGGAGTCCAGGAGATGAAAATTTACAGAAAAAGGATTTTTATATATATATATATATATATATATATATATATATATATAAATTCCATTTATAATTTTGCTTTGAAACCTGATTTTCTCTCTCTGAAACTTTAAATGAATAGTAGATGCTGTAAAATCTGCAGATATAATTACTGCTTGTGTAGCTAGTTAGCGAGTCTGGAGATAGCCGCTAACCTGCAATCAAGTCAGTAACACGGTAAAGTAGCTTGCCAAGTTTGCTGGCCTGCTACCAGTTTAGCTAAATATCAGTTAGCTAACGCACTAGCTTGTTTGATAAAAAGCTGTTTATTCAAGAGACTATTTGTGGTTAGCCTTTGACCGGAGGAGGAACCAGGTCATTGTTTTCAAGTCACAAATAAGTCTCAAGTCCCAAGTCAAGACGGGCTAGTCCTTTTGACTTTCGACTCCTCGTTACTTAGCTGTTACGCTAACTTGCTAACTATGTTAGCCTCAACTTACCGTTCTTCTGATGTTGAGAAATGTTGAAAATTGTTGCCTCTCCGTCTGTGGTTTTTCTTTGGTATCATTTTTTCCAGTAACATTAGTTCTCCGATTGGTTCAAAGAAAGTGGATCTGACTTTCTAAACCTTCGGCTCGACCAAACGTGCAAATTTGCATGTTAAAGTTCACTGAAGCTCGGCACAGATTTCCTCCCATCAATTCCAACTGAAGGAACTGATTTTAATCTGAAATGTCATTATAATAGTGTCATAGGGAGCTGAGACGTTGTGTGTCAGTTTTAACGACACTGAAAACAGTTATGGAGCCCGTTAACTTCGAGTTTTGTGTCATTAGAAACATAGAGCGCCATGTCATCAGTGTAGCAAAGTATAAAACGTAAACTAATGCCATATCTGCTACAGATGAAGACCAGGGGCAGCAAGTATATGAAAAATTGCGCTTCAAGCATCAAAATATGAAAGAAGAAAGAAAGAAATCTGCTGACATATTATTTTCTATCTGTCACTGTTCACCCTCCCAACATCCTCTGATCTTGTGACATCCGCTTGCACATTTATTTCTGTCTGTGTGGTTTGCCACAGTAAATCATGAGGGAAGTTCATCGAAAAACCCCGAGCACCCAGCAGGCGCACCATGGTTTCCCCTCAGAACTTCCTCCTGAGGGACCCTCACCAGCACCATTCTTAAAAAAAAAAAAAAGGAAGAAAAGGAAAGAAAGCTGGATATATTTACCAAGAGGGCGTTGTGACGTGTGAGACAGCCTTAGATGTTTAAATCTGAACAGTGTATGTATCAAAATGATCAGACGGCTCAGAGGTTAGCGTGTCACATTTTCAGTCCTTCACTCCTCTTGGTTCTGGTTTTTAAGATCTGTCAGTCTTCGGCTTCAGTATTCAAACTGAAAGCGTGTGACTGCAGATCTGGGTCAACCAGGTTTCTCCCAAACTATCCACAAACCCAGTCTCTGAATAAATCAGAGCCTGGAAATATCCTGTAATGTTGCAGAATCGTATTTTCCAGACGTAAATCCCGCAGTGATGTGAACTGTGAGATGTAGTCTGGTTGCAGAAGATCTCGAATCTTCTGACTCTTGAAGCAGATCTAAGAATCTCAGCAGGATTCTTAGCTGATGGTTTTTCCCACATTCAGTGCCCTGACACACCAAGCTGACCTGAAGTCGCCAAAAGACAACTGATCCAAAGCTTTGCATCTCTTTTCATACTCCTGAAAAGTTGGACTGAACACATGCAGACTGAGACTGATGTCCACACCACACTGCCTTAATTTTAGCAGAGACTTTTGTCCATAAAATCGTATCTTTAGCTTTAGTTATGCGTCTGTGGTTCATGTGGTGCATCATTGTGAGATAAGTGAAGTGTGTACTCAAATTTACTGATATTATCGCTCACATATGATGTCAAGGCTCTGCATGAGAAAAAACGTTTCAGAGGCTGTTCTTCAGCAGCCACATTAAAAATATAGTTTAGATTAGTTTTGCCCACATTCTGCATGTGTTACTGCCATAAATCCACATTTGCAAAGAACCTGTCCTCTGTCATCGTCACCTCTTTTGTAGAGATCAAATGTCATACAGTTCATGTTCAGTCGTCTGGCAACAGAAAACAGATGTTGAACACAAACAGAACCCCAAATCATGGACATGCAGACCCACACAGGACTATGGTTGTTAATTTTAAGTTAAGTTTTTCAAATTAAAGACATTACAGATCTGCACAGATTTAAGATCACAGACAACCTCTACATTTAATAGAAATTACAAGACATTTTGGGTTAATTTGCAGCGTTAGGCAAACGTGGGCCCTCCACATCCCTTGTTTCGCCCCCTTTTTCAGTCTTTTAATAAACAATAAGTCATAAAAAATAAACTTTTATTTCCAGTGGAGTGCTTAGGATGAATTTAGTCCTTGGTAGCTTGGGGCTTAAGGCAACTGCAGACCTTTGCCTGATGGTAAATTCTGATACTATTGGTCTGCAGGTAATATTGGTACTGGGCTTTTTTTGAATTCAGAATCCGACGGTTCTTATTTCTCCTTTTTTGTCAGACAACTGAACAAGAACTAAGATTGATTCAATCGCTGCTGTGGTGATCAATGCAGTTCTAGTCCGGACCGAGGGCTGAAATGGAGAGACAAAGATGCATTTTACAGAATTAACCAGCTTGGTGTGGACATTCTCTGACTCAAAGTGCCAGTCTCTCTCGTTTGCCTCTCATGAGCCTGAAGCCTAAAACTAGAGCGTCAAACACATGATCCAGTATTGATTGGACATTTATTTCCCACATGTATTTCCTACTTCTATACCAGTGTAGAACAGTGGTCGCCTTTTCAATTCATGTCGTTGTCAAACCTCAACTGCGGACACACCGCAGTGGTGAGCTGTTAAAAAACCAAACCAGTAACCAGTAACCAGTAACCAGTAACCAGTAACCAGTGGTTGGCTTGGTGTATCAGGGCTTTTCAGGGACTGCAACAATTAAAAAGGCTTCAAATCCTGAATCCCAAAATCACCAGCCTCCAATTATCCTGGAGGTCAAAGGTCTGAGGTCACGGCACCGAAATGATGAAATGATCCAGTGACTTTAAAAAAGATCAATGTTGATAGAAAAAGGGAACAGAATGAAAACAGGAAGAGAACTTTCTATCAGGTCATCTGACTGTAACACCACGAGATGTGGATTTAAAACTGTCAGAGCTCGTGATGATAGTAAATAATGATCTTCTGCTGTGGAAGTTGGGAGATTTACTTATAATAATCAATAATAAATAAGAGTCATATGTATCCATGTGTGATATTAAGACTTGTATAGAGGTCAGTTGATGTTTGATCTCAGGGCTACTGGACTCTTTTCTTTTTAATGTCATTATATTTTCTTTGATTTATTGTGTTTTGGTTAGAGTATTATTATTTCTCTGTTAAATCGGCTTTTTTATATGAACTTTATTGTTGTCATAGGCAACATGTGTAACTTCAAATATGTTGAAGAATTTTTTAGCATTTTGAATTGTGGAAGTTTCTGCTACTTAAAGTTGCGGTAATTTAGTTTTTTGGCCACCTGGGAGCAACAAAACCACCTGAAGAGACAAAACTGAATCTTTTTAGTTCTGAAGTGCTTTAAAGTTGTGAACAGGACACATAAGTTCCCAGAGCTCAGTGGGACTCTTACTCACATCGTCACATTTGAGAAGCTGTAAGCAGCCAGTGATTGGCATGTTTCTTTCTGGATAAATGATTTAATCATTAATAATTATCAAAATAGTTACTAAAACACTGACAAGCTGGTGTAAAGATAACCTCTTATCTGTTCCCTCAAAGGTCTGGACTGTCCTGACAGTTAAATCTTGGTGGTGCAAATTTGCAAGTTCATCATGTTTTCTTTCATGAATTCCAGCTGAGGGAACTGATTTTAATCTGAAATGTTGTTATACTGGTGTCATAGGGAGCTGAGAAGTTGTGTGACTGTTTTAACAACCCTGAATACAGTTATGGAGTTTTTTAACTTGGAGTTTCGTGTCATCAAAGTGTAGAGTGACACCACGACCAAACAGCCAAGGTTAGGCATGTTTTTTTTATATATATATGATGATTAATAAATTGAGTAATTATGAAAATATCTACCAAAACACTGAGCAAAACAGTTGGATACATTTCCATGTGGTTTCATCATCATGAGACTTTTTTTTTTAATACTCTCATTTTAATAGTCTCATTATCTGTAATATAAAATAAACATTGAAAACTAAACTACTGATTACTGCAGCTTTACAGAAAGTGAACTTCTGCTCAGATTATTGATTATAAACCATGATATTCTTATTTTTAATCACATAAGACTGGGTTGCACAAACAAAGATTCATTTAATCAAAGAGTTTAGCAAAACTAGGTTTAAAATTAGTAAATCCTTGTATAAATTCAGCAGAACTGTGTTGCACGATTAAAAATTGATCTCTGTTTTGTAAAAACAAGTTTAGTGAAGTAAACTGAAATTAAAGAGGGTTTAAGAAAGCCTTAACTTTTGGTGCAACATAATTTAAAGTTAAGGCTTGATTTAATCTGGTTTAAAAATTCATCTTAGTTGGTGCAACCCAGTCTAAAGCATCATTCAACCCAAATAAAACTCAATACTTAAAGGCACAATGAGTGTGTGTTGGTGTGTGTATCTGCAGAGACTCTGCCCTCTGCATGTATTTTCTGATCTTGCTGCCTTGGGGATGTTTCTGGGAATCGGTGGGTGTGTAGCCCACAGCCAATGAAAGCGCACAGGGAACGAGGGCGGGACTCTGCAGAAACGTAGCAGCCAGGCCTGTGTTCAGGCCTGACAGAACGTACCACAGTTTAAACAGAAATAGTGCGGCGCTGAACGTTACAACGTCTTTTTAATACAGCAGTGTTTACACACACGTCGCTGCTGACTGTGTAACACCTGTGGCACCTGAGAGAAAACCTACCTCAAATCTGTTTCACACCATTACACTCATTCTGCCTTAAAGTAGAAGTGACCCAGTGGATTTGTTGAATGTTGGACGTGATTAGAAACATGAAATTAAAATTAATCTGCCACTTTTTAAGTATGAAATTATATAACTTTGTTTATCTGTGTGGGTTTATTTACATTGGAGTGTTTTCTGCTAAATAAAATGGTTTAAAATGGCTGCCTCAGTGGTCTTCTTTCAGTAGTACATGAATTGGCCCAGGTTGGGCTACGGGATGAGGGGTGTAACATTAAATAAATTTAACCGGGAGACAAAGGAAGGAAGGAGAACTGAGACAAAATGATGTAAACAAAGGTTCTTTTATTAACAAATGTGTCAAGTTAACAAATTAAATCAACATAAGGGTTAACTTAACATACTAAATTAAACAACACACATAAAAGACAACAAGTATCCATGCTAACCAGCGAGGCTAACAAGAACACAAGCACAGAAAACAACGAGCGCCTTTGCTAGCTGGTGGGACTAGCAAAGCACATGAGGCACATGAGGGCACCCAAACAAGTGCCCTCGCCAACCATGGAGGTAACAAGGCACATGAAACAAAGACACGTGACTTCACTAGCTGAGCACACTAGCAAAGCACTTGTCAACTGCCACGAGTAGACTAACCTGCTGCAGGATTAGACTACAGACTTGCAGACTGTAGTCTGCTGAATGGCCCACTGGCCCTGATCGGCTGCACTCTGCAGGTTTTTAAGCACCAGGTCCTGATTGCAGAGCAGCTGCACCTGATGCCTATCACTGCAACCTGCAAGGGGGGGAGGGGCAGAACCTGGGCACAGGAGAGCACAGCACCACACAGACACTGTGGCACGTAACAGTCTCAAACATTTTTTGTAAGGATTTATTGATACTAACATTCATTTTTAAATGTTTATGTTCATTTTATTTTAAAGGTGCACTCTTCAGGTGTTTTTTTGTCTTCAGCAAGTCACAACACTGATGATAAATACAGAAAACAGACGTATTATAGGTCAAATCTACTCACAGAATGAAAAGTAAAAGCACTCATTACACAGAATGGCTCCTGCAAAACATTAGAATATTATATATTTCTTTTTTATTACTAAAAAACATGCAAAAGCATTTTAGCATTGCAGAAGAAAATTGCACATAATGGAGATTTGCTTTAAGCAGCGTTGGGAGGGTATCTGTAAAAATGTACAGTTACAATTACTTTTTATCTCGACCAACTTTATATTTTTTATTTTCCACTGGGTTTGCAGGTGTACATCAATAACCTGTCGATTCAGTTACTAACAGCCTGTTAAAAATGTCGTCCCTAACCTAATCAAAGTATCACAAGATTAAAGTAATGTAACTTGATTACTTTCTGTTAATTCCTCTGGTACCGATTAGCTCAATATCAAATATTGTGAAAGTGTTTAGTCAGATTTTTGAATTTTAGAAAGCAGGGGGCCACAAATCCTCAGGGACTTCTACCACAGAGAGACACACACAACAATGCAAACCAACCCCTGTTTGACCAACACAACTATACAACCTCTGAGACTTCAGTTCGGCCAGACTCACTAAAAATGCAGCAAGATGAAAAAGATTTTTCTGGAATAAGCAGTGGGCAGCTTGTGACATTAGTTTGATGTTTGATATTAAGAACTGTAATAGTCTATATGAATCATTCTCAGTTTCTTTTCATCGTTCTCATTTCTGTTTCTCACCTACACCCACACTTAAATGCAGTGTGGATATCTGCTCTGTCTGCTGAGCTGCACTGTAGGAAGGAGCTTTGAAAAACAAGATTCAAGTGTCTGAAAGTTGTTTGCTAACAGACGAGTCTCCTTACTAGCAGTCCTTTGCAGATCCTCTGCTACGCTGCCTAAGTCCACTGTGAAAAAGACAGCGCTATCAAGTTAGCCACCTAGCAGCAACATCAATCTCATCTGCTTCGTCTTGATCAAGAAGTCATTGTCCTTCAGGAAGATCTAAGGGGATTATTTTAGTCCCACAAACTGTAAACCAAAATCAAACAGAAATGTAAAACAAAACACCCTGGACAAGTCACCAGTTCATCACAGGGCTGACACACACACACACACACACACACACACACACACACACACACACACACACACACACACACACACAGACACACACACACACACACACACACACACACACAGACAGACAACCAGTCATGCTCACATTCACACCTACAAGCAATTTAGAGTCACTAGTTAACCTGTTATGCTGTCTGTCTTTGGACAGTGGGAGGAAGCCGGAGAACCCAGAGAGAACCCACACAGACACAAGGAGAACATGCAGACTCCCCACAGAAAGTTCCTGCTCCTGCCAAGAGACTCCCAGCCGCCTGAAGGATTCAAACTCACAGGGTTCTAACAGCCTCTGAAAATCAAAATGTGATTGATAATTCACCTGTCACTTTCTAAACAAATACAGGATGTGTCCTTCTGTCCTGACCAATGAGTGAGCCAGAACCTTTCTCCGCCTAGAGACAACAACAGACAAATCTGATTGGATAACTCTATTTTGCTGTTTTCAGGACTGGAACTCTTTCATTTCTGTTGATGGAAAATAGAGTTGAAATTAGAACTAGAAGAGAATATCCTAATGATTAAATTAAATAATCTAAAATTTATAAATACTGAGGCACTGGTGTATACATGTTAATATTGTTGTTTTGTTTTTTTCCCAGTATGATAGACATAATTTAAAAAATGCACATCCTATTTAACACTGTATATTTTATCTTTTTTATGATGTTTAGTTCTGTATTTTATTACTTACTTGTTGTTCTGTTATTTATTTGCTGTTATTTTTTACATTGGAGCGTTCCAGACAAAGTTTTCACAGGACTGTTCATAACCAGCCCGACAACAAACATGTCCAATCTTGAATCTACTCCAGTAATGTTTCTGGTGTGTGTTCATTATGTCTAGTATTTCTGGAACTATCTGAAATTTACAGATAGATTATAAGAGGAAATGATCTGATTTTCACTGATCCATATGACTGTTTTCCTGCTCTGAATCAGATTATAACCAGCCAACAAACCAACCAGTCTGTAGCAGTTTAAATATTTTTTTAAAATGATAAAATGCACTTTTCCACTGAGCAAAGAGTGACTGCAGTTTCTACCTCACCAGTGAAACTTTAGTTATGTGTCAGAATGAATCCATTTCATTCACGAGGTTTAGATTTGACAGATTGGGACTCATCCAGTCCTGTATTCACCTCTCTGATCTGATAAGGCCTCTGTGACCGTGTTGTGTTGTTGGCTGTTTCTGATTGACTGTATCAACATCTGTATCAGATCTTTAAAATATTACACAAACACACTCAATGCTCTTTTTTATCTTCTTTTACTGGCACAGGTTTAATTCACATTTTCCATTTCAAAAATTCAAGATTCAAATTTCCAGGGAAGTTTTTTTTTTTTTTTTGACAAAATTTGACATCTGAGTACAAATAGCAAATAAACAGATTAAAAAAATGGAATTTAATCACATAGAAAAATATAACTTTATAGCACCAATGTTCTAATTGTGCATCTTATCCTGAGTATAGAGGTATATGTAGCATTTATTTCATTTATTTTACAGTTTGAGAATAAATAACGATGTCCTATCATGTACAGTGAACACAGCTGCCAATTCATGCATACAAAAAATGTTCAAAGTGTGGAAATTTCAACTTTTTCTCTCCTTAAAAAGGTATCAATAAATTTGGGACAATAAAGGAGGTAACAGCTGGACAATCTAATAAACAACAACCATAAAACACTTGGAGCTGCAATGATTGATCTGTTATTAATCCACTATTAAATTATCTGAAATCTATTTGGATAAGTGGCTAATCTTTTGAGTCATTTTTTAATTTAAAAAAAAGTAAAACTTCTCTGATTTCAGTTTCTTAAATGTGAATATTTTCTGATTAGTTGATGATGAAAATAATCATTAAATGCAGCTGCTAGTTAGTTGCTATATTAAGCGAAACAATTTCACCATATTTTAGACTGAGGTAATCCAAAAGTAATGGAAAGTAATCAAGTTACATTACTTAAATACTGTGATGTTTGGATTACATTACCCACCCTGGAACCCTGTTGACAATATGGATTCAGTGTTGGTAAAAACAAGTGCATTTTCCGTAGATCTTCTCATGATTTGATTTTTATCAAATAAAAAAACCGATGAGGCTGTCAGAGGAGCTCAGAGCTCAGTGTCCATGACGATAACGTCGTTGAGGTCAGAGGATCTGTTTTCTTTGTCTGTCTGGATTTCAGTTCTGTAAACACAGAAAAGTTTCATTGCTGAAATTCAGTCATGTCCATCTTTCCGTGACAATAAATCACAAACAAAGAAACAGAAGAAGAATAAAGTTTATCTTCAGTAATCAGAAGCTGAGTAAAGAGACTTCTTTAAGAAATCCTGACTGAGATCTGAACTTTTCTGTCTCTGCAAATTTATTTTTCCTGCTGTACTGAAACCAGGAGTCTGTGGAAAGCACTGAATATATGATTTAACTTCCTTTAACTGATTATTAAAAAAGTTTATCTCAAGAGGAGTACTTATACAATATACACATTTTTCAAGTAACAAATTGATGATGTCCAGAATAAATTGCATGTTTGAGGAGTCTCTTCTGGATCAGATTTTGGAATGAGAACATTTTCTATTTTGTTTTTCTGTCTAATGCTGCACCCTTGTGTATCTGAATCTTTGCAGACAGGAACTGAGGCACAGACAGACGGTTGTGATCCGTCTTTGTTCTGAATCTCCTTCTTTCTTATTATTCTCCACTAACAATGATCATACAGCAAAAACCTGAACATGGAAACTCACCAGAATCAGCAGGTGGTTTGCAGATTCCACCCACTCCTCACTGGCCTCTAGGTGGTGCTATAGCAAACACGTTTAAGTTTCTGTGATTAACTTGAAAACGGCATGGCGATAACTAAAAAATCTTTCATCATTTTAATCCTTCCATTCATCTGCATCTTTTCTCAGTTGGTCTTCTGCTTTAAAAATGTCAACTTTTATTTTTATCAACATAGACAATTTTCTAAAATTTGCAATAACTCATGAACAGAACCTGAAAATCCAGACGTGTTCAGGAACCGATGTATTGAAGTACACTGCTTTTCTCCTCTAGGGGGCGCTACAAATGGCGAGCGTTTAAATCTCTTAATTGGCTGCGTAGATTCTGACAATTATTTTTTAAATAATTAATCGAACAATCATTTAAAATTATTTGATTATTTTAATAATCAAGAAACTAAATATCTTTGTTTTCCTTTATAAGCAGGTTTGTGGAGCAACACATTACATGTAACTGATTACATAATCTGATTACATGATGCTTAACTGAAATACTAATTACTGTGCTGTTATTAGTGTTGTTGATAACTTACATTTGTCTGTGCAGCCCTGTGTTGTATAACAATAATACATTTTCCTGATACTTTATACTAAATGTATTGATTTATTGATGGTCAGAACCATCAACTACAACTGTACTCACCCTCTCAAGTAATTGGAGCGGTTCCAACACTTGTACACACCCAGGATGATGATGGTGGCGATGAAGAAGAGGATGAGGATGATGACAACAGGCAGCAGCCACTGTGGAGCGTCTGTCAGACACAGAGGGAACAGCAGGCAGCAGCAGTGAGACACGATGGACACTGAACTCAGACTGTCCTCAAAACAACCTTCACATAACAAAGTAAGTGTTTTTTGTTTTGTTTTTTTTTAAGTGTGTGAAGAACAAATCAAAATGTTTCTCACCATCAGAGAGAAGTTTGGGGCATTCTGTAACAAAACAGAGCTCATGGTGAAACATCACAACCACAACGATGAAAACACTGTTTCTGCTGCTGATATAATCACGTGAGGGGACTAACAGATTACATACATTATATTACAGTTACATGAATCGTAATCAGATTACACTTACATTTAGTAAACACTGGGATTGTTTAGCAGGATTACAATTTTAAAGTAAAGAATAATATACTACCATTTGTATTGTGCACACATTACAACACTTCACAAGTCTCTTAACACCACTCTGGTCTGAGTGAAACCAGCTACGTGACGTTTAGCAATTTATTATCTTTAGAAAAAAATGCTTTAAATTAGGTGGAGAGTTCGCTATTATCTTGTCTCAACATCTGATTAAAGAAACATTTACAGGCAAGACCAAGTGCTAATGTTAGCTACACAGACAAAATGCTAACATTAGCTATGGACCAAATGCTAACATTAGCCACACAGACCAAAAACTAACTCCAAACTCCACAGACAAACTGCTAATGTTATATCTGTAATGTGCAATGTGGATTATGTGCAATTTATTTATTATGTTGTTTGTTTTATCACACTGTGGAGGCATGTTGTGTGCAGCATTCAAGTCCAAAACAAATTTCCCTACAGGGACAATAAAGTATATTGTATCGTATCGTATTACAACAAACAACAACAACAACAACAAATTTCTAGACATTCCACACTCCAAACTTTAAACACCAGAATGTCCTATCATACACTTTGTTTTAGCACATCCCCCTGGCTTGTGACTGTTGTTCTTCTCACTGTGGCCTGTGGACAACTCAAAAATCCATCACTCTAAGTTTCCAACAATGTCCAAAATCAATCAGTTTCTTACCGCTCTTTGAAATTTCGATGTGGTGTCCCACAGTCTCCATCGTCAGCTTCACACCTTCAGTCAGGTTGCGGCACACGGCGTACACGACCTGGTCGACACAGACGGTGCACTGGGAGTCAGGAGGGGGGTCGGTGGAGGAGCAGGCGAGGAGGGGGACGTCCTGATCACGTCTCCAGAGATTCTTCTCGTCATCATTAAAGTTATACAACAAGGTGGCGTTAACTGCAGCTGGATCAGATGAGCTGGAGCAATTCATCCTGACAGACAGACGGAGGGAACAGGAGACAAAAAAGTTTCTCCATATAACATCAGATTATTGTTTTCCCCCTTTGAATAATAATGAAGGAGGATTTACTGAGTAAAAGGCGCTCATTATTTAGAACTGTCATATTTTTTTGCATTAAGTTTAGCCAAAATGGTAAATAACAGTTAACTTAGTTATTATCTGCTGTTTTTTTAAACAAGTGCGACTAACAGGGTGGAATTACCAACAATGAATTCAGACGGGAATTTTAGCATTAGCTCACATTACATTTAGCATTTATTGAAAATATATAACATTAAATACATCGTAATACTAAACATGAAACACATTCAGGGCTGCAACTAAGCATTATTTTCACAGTCGATCAATCGGCCGATTATTTTCTTGATTAATCAATAAATGATTGGTTGAAAACTGTTGATCAGTGTTTCCAAAAGTTCAAGATGTCCTCAAATGTCTTGTTTTGTCCACAGCTCAAAAATATTCAGTAAATTATCAGAGAGTAAAGAAACCAGAAAATATTCACATTTAAAAAACTGAAATCAGAGATTTTTTAATACAAAAAGACTCAAAACGTTTAATCGATTATCAAAATAGTTGGTGATTAATTTGATAATCAATTACTGCTGACTGAAATCGTTTCAGCTGTGTTGACCCTAAATCTAAATCTAAAACATTGTATTTACACTGATTTTAACTCGATTTACACAAAAATAAAGACATATTTCTATTTAATTCTAAATTATATCGCACATGTGTCGCGTTTGCTTTGGGGGCATCAAAAAAAACAGGACGTGTGCCATAAAAATGAACAGGAAGGGGACAACAGAAAAACAGCAGCCCTGAATGTAGCGCAACCCCCCATTATTACTGTATTAATACTGTCAGGAGTGTAAGTAACTCATTACAAATACTCAAGTTACTCCACCTGGTTTCACATGTTTGGACCTATTTTTCAACTAATACCAGCACCAACTGATTAGTTGTTTGGTCCATAAAAAGTCAGAAAATGTTGATCCAACATGACGTCCTCAAATGTCTTGTTTTGCCCACAACTCAAAAATATTCAGTTTACTGTCAGAGAGGAGGAAAGAAACCAGAAAATATTCACATTTAAGAAACTGAAATCAGAGAATTTGGGCAACTGTTGAAATATATTCATCGGGACTCAAAGATTCATGATCTAAAAAACAAAACTGTTGTATCACATGGTTGTGATGTGTCAGGACAAAAGTAAAGACCAACAAATGGCTTATAACTGATTTTAATTATAAAATGTTATCTTTTATTAATATGGTAAACTACATTAACAGGTGAAATGATAATTGTATGTTTATTTCCTTACAGTTCGTGACACATTTTCCACCCTGCAGGTCTTAAAGTGCATGAATCATTTCTTAGAAAGCAGAACGAAAATTTCCAAACCTACGCGGTTGTGTATTTAGTTTGCTCTCCACACTGAACAGTTCTTTAGAATAAACCTATCATATTTATTTATACCGTAAATGTGTTGCATTTGCTTTGCGCGTGCACCATACAAACAAAAATATTATTATTATTATTATTATAGTGGTATAAAGATGTCCCACATGAGACAACTTTATCTCCAACAGAGTGCAACACTTTCAACTTGTATTTTATTTATCGAACTAAAGGTTTCTGTCCGATACGAAGAAATATTTTACTCACCCTCGATGGTCAGAAAGACTAGAGAAACTGATTGAAACTCTTATCAGTGAGGAGGAGAGTGACTGAAGAGGAAGGAGGAAGAGGGACTGAGATGAAATGTGAACGTTTGACTCAATCTGATATCGAAACAGCTTCAAACAAAAAGAATCGGAGATGTGAGGAAGAGAAACTCACGTCTTTCTCGATTTCCAAAAGGGTTTCTTGATATTAATCCTCAACGGATCGTTTAATCCTCCTCCGCTCGACTGCAATATGAACCGATTGAATTCTTCTGAAAAACTTGTCGCCGACATGCAGCGTCAAGAAACGCGCCGGTGAGGTGTGGTTTTCGTGTGTGTGTGTGTGTGTGTGTGTGTGTGTGTGTGGGTGGGTGGGTGGGCGGATGGATGGGTGTGCAGCGTGCAGGAATTTTTCTCGACCTTCCACATCTCCGAGCCTCCACAGTGATCTGTGGTGAGTTTTGCTCTGGAAAGTTTTAGAAAATGCAACACGTTTTGTGACCTCGGCTCACCTTAAAAGTGCACGAGCTCTCCTGAAAGCATCATGTGAGACGTTTAGGGGAAGCTCAAAAAATTGTCCATATTTGTGTTACAAATTCTATTTTATTTTTCGTACATTTAGTTTCCAGAAACAAAATAAAATAATTAAATATGTCAGTGGTGTGTTTATTTGTTCATTGTATTCCATTTTCCCAAATCTGTCCTCACAAATTGACAAACAACATTGTTGAACAATGTTCACTTTTATTACTTCTGACACAAAATAACATACATTTTAAAACTTAAACCATTAATGTTCATTAAACCGAGTGGACTTACTACAAGTAAAAGAGAAAACAATGAAACAAAACAAAGATGATTAATCAAGTAATCGATTATTAAACCAGTCACCAACTATTTTGATAATCTATTAATCAAGTATAGCCATTTTTTAAGAAAAAAAAAAGTCTAAATTCTCTGATTCCAGCTTCTTAAATGTTAATATTTTTGGATTCTTTTAAACAGTGAAATATATAATTTATAATATAATATGTATTTTCCATCACATTAAACAAAATGATGGAAATGACATTTTGAAACATTTTTTTTTAAATCTGCTGATATATTAGCATGCTACTGTTTTAGAGTTAGAATTAAGTTAGTGTTAATTTTCTCATTATTTTTACATTCAAAGGAAATGTGAGCTGTTTAGAAATGAGAGGTGATAAACATATCGCATATGCATTTCTCTTATTTTCAGAGTAAACTCTCTTCTATCCACGCGCTCTCCTGTCACATGACTGTTGTCATGGTGAATATACATTTTGTTCAGTGTGGCGGAAACGACAGTGAAAAAAATTCATATACAAATATTTCTTACGATACACAATGCAGTTCATCATGATGGGCATTTTTGTGTTTTTGTTATTTTTTTGTTTAAAGTTAGGGTTAAATTAATATTCATATTTAAAATTGGGCTGAAAAGGGTTGAATGTTCAAAATCTGATCCAAGGAGATAAAACAAAACAAACAAAAAAAAATCTCACGTAAAAGGCCATAAAGGCCACTTTTTATATTATCAAAATAATGACTGATTTATCGTTTCGTTTCTGTTGGTTCCTTTGGTTGTAAAAAAAAAAATGTGGTTTTGTTTTTTAAATATCTGCCGATGACATAAAAAAAATTATGACAATGACCCATATATTGGAAAACCTTGTTGTTTGTTAGTGAGTTTTGTAGCAGCACGTTTAAACGTTTTAGATCAGTGATTCTCAAACCATCGCGACTCACGTCACAACAAGCTTCAGCAATAAATTCTGTCCGTCCATAAATTAATTCTCCTGATTTTCACTGCAGGTTCCGTATCAACCTATAATATCTTAAAGCTTTATTGAAAAAGTAAACTCGTTAAAAGTTTAGAAATGAGAAATGAATTTAGGCCGCGCGAACAGGCCGCATCAGTGTTTTTATTATCAGGAAAACAACGGAGGACATTTGAGCCTAAATGAGACACAATCAGTGCATTTAGACTGAATTAACAGGCTTTCGTTTTTTCTTCTCTGCACTAAAAAAACCCCACACATTTTAAATGCTTCATAAAAGCTGTACTGCAGATATAAATTTTGAATTTGCAGATTTTCCTCCATATCTGTGGACCCAAGTAAAATCTCCCGTGACCCACTTGCGGTTCCCGACCCAGTGTTTAGGAATGACTCTGTTAAATATAATAATAATAATGAAGCAATATAAGGTGTTTCTACAATTATAACTACACAGAACACAGTTCAACGCAAGAGAAAGATCGTATTCTGTAATATATGTCGGATACATTTGTCTATTGAAAATATTACCCTGATTTCATATTTCACAATTTATTTCCACTTAATTCGCCACCTTATTTTATTGTTTAGTCACAAAATATTTTAATCTGCTCACCGTGATTCCATCTTGTAGTCCTAACATATTTTATTATTATATATTATTACATCTCAAATCATTTTTCTAAGATATTACATCATCATTTTGAGACGCAAACAGAATATGTTCATGTAGGGGAGACCAGGGGCAATTGTAACATTTTTTGTCTGTTTGTTTGAAAAATTTTCCTTCATAACAGACTACTTGAAATACACTCATCATCTTTTGATATGAGAAACATATGCACAATAATTAATAATACATTTGATATGTTGTCACTAATAAGGACAAGATTCTAATAATACATTTTATTTAATTAAGTATTTCTTTTGTTCCTTTGGTGGGGGCAAAGTTTCCAGTGTTTGGGGACTGCTGAAACCTTGAGAAAATAAGTCATATTAAACCACAGCAGACCTCAAAGTAATCAGATTACTGCTGTCATATCTGATAATGTTACTGTGGTTTGAATTCTTTTATATTCAGGCAACGTCTGCATTCAAAGCAAAAGTCTGTCTCTATTTTTGCAGAAGACGAGGCTGCTGTTCAAAGATTTTAATTATTCTAATTGAGTTAAAAGTAATTTTAATTTAATTTACAAATAAAATAAATACAAAAACATGAATATTGTGCAAAAATGTTTGAAGAAATGAACATGAACCAGCTCATTTTTGGGGCTGTGAACTTAGTTCAAAGTTAAAAAATGTGAACTCTGAAAGTGAACTATTTAATTTTCAGCTCTTTTTAAGTGAGAGCTTGCAGAACACTGGATTGGTTAGTACTACTCAGACTACAAACTCAAAACGCTTTTGATACAAAAATCCTGCCCCTTGCAGGCAGATTTTGTATTCAGATGCAGATATCTGTTTATAGATTAATAAAATGGTCGATAGATTCCGCTCAGTTATTATCCAGCTCACAGTAATGAGCTGAAGAAGCAGAACTGAATATTTGTAGACCTTCGTTTTGCCTCTCAGGCTACATACAGGCTGTCTGACAGGTACACCTGCAGACGCTACTCAGGGACAACAAACCCAAATAAGCATATGGACGGCCTTGTTTGGGTTGATTTTATTTTTACAGTGAATAATCTCCCAAAAAAAGAGTCTGGAGTTGAATATCAATAAAAAATAAGACAAATAAAGCACAGTGCTCTTAGTAGTAAACAAACAAACAAACACGATCGATCAGGTATCAATACATTAAATAGACAGCCTGCAGAGGGCGCTCCTTCAGTCGGCCTTCAGGGCGTAGAGCACGTCGTCCTGGCTGACGTTGAGCCGGACACGCTGCAGGACTCCCAGGCGGCTGGGCTCCAGCAGCAGTAACCTGCAGGCTCCCAGACGCTGACACACTGCCAGGCCCTCCGACACGCCGATGGGCTGCAGACCCTCCACCCGACACAGAGCCTGGTGCTGCACAAACACCTGACAGACCAAACACAGGGGAAAGTGAGGACAGCTAAACCGTACAAGTCAGTCTTTGTCAGAAACAGTGTCTGGTTCAGGCACGTTCAGCTGGTACGATACATTTCCTATCTGGCGACGCTGGTGGGGCATCAAGGCCGCGGTGGCTGCAGAGTAACACACAGTAACAGTCACTCTGATCATGTGACCCCTGTTAACAGCTGTGGCCCTGAACAATCCTGGACAGGGTTTATGTCAGCGGCTCTGAAGGTGCTGGTTTGAATTCTGTCTCTGTGTTTCTTTAAGCTCTACCTGTTGAAATGTGGCCTCCTCCAATCCCAGCCTGCGAAACTCAGCGATGACGGCCCTGAGGAAGAGCTGCTCCTGCACGGACGCACACCTGCAGACACACACCGGTCACTTTATCTCATCACACCTTTACAAACCTGTCGGTGTTTCAGGAAATGGACCAATGAGAGACTCTCACTTGATGGCAGTGACATAGGCAGAGGAAAACATCTCATTCAGCGCCTCCATCACGTGACTCATCCCCACCAAACCCGTGGCAGAAGGGTCGGCGGCCGAGTGCTCGCAGATCTCCGTCGCCCTGCGGCAGATGTCCAAACACCGGCGAGCGTCGCCTGACAGAGCCGCCACCTGCGAGAGGAGAGGACGGCTGAGTGAACAGAGCGGTGGAGGAGCTCAGTTGGGGCGTGACAGACGCCGTGGTCGTTTACCTTCCTGGAGACGAGCTGGAGGGCGTCTTCCTCGAACGCCTTCACCTTGTTGAGCCGCGACATGATGATCTGCTGCAGCTGCTTGAAGCTGTACGGCTGGAAAGACATCCGGGTCAAACCCTGAAAACATTTACACAAACAGAGCGACAGTTAACATCGAGGTTTTTATTTCTGGACAGAAAATCATCCAAAGTCTCCAAAGAAAAAGAACCTGAGATTTTCTTCCTGCTGGTGAATATTAAGATATATTTACAGTTATTACTAGTTTCACCAGGAGACCTCATGTGATTTAAAAATAATCTCACGTGACGCATCACACAGGATCTTTATTTGAGATATTTTGTCATTATTTTAATATATTTAGTCAAATGTACCTTTTTCTTTCTATTATTAATTTTGTACATGGCAACACCCCTAGTTAATATCAGCACTACAGCTCTAATGATTTATTGATTATTCATCTATTATTAAATTAATTGCAAACTATTTTGATAAGAAAAGGTGAAAATATTTTTTGGTTTCTTTCGGGTTTCTGAGAGCAGCACTGTGAGTTTTGGGATTTAGGGACCAAATTAATCAATTCATCAAGAAAATGATCAACAGATTAACTGATATTGAAAATCGTTACTTTTTTTTTTTTCAGCTGACATGATCACTACAGGATTAATTAAACGATCAACAAATGGTCATTAGTTCCAGCTGTGATCGGCGCGGCGCCGGGCTCCCTCACCAGTCTGCTCGCCACTCTGTTGATCATGATCCTCTCCGGCAGGTCCATGGTGTTGGCGATGGTCAGCACCACCAGGCGGGCGTGACGCCGCGTCGGCCAGTCAAACAGGTTGTACATCACGTTCTGCTTCCTGGTCCACAGCAGGTCCAACTACACAACACAAACCAGACGCATGTTAGTCTGACTTCCTGTCTGTGGCTCACTGGTTCCTGCTGAGGACGTGAATCTTTAAAGGAGGGAACGGTGTTTTTGTCGGGGACTATTTTCAGCAGCGGATGAATCTTTACTCAGAGAGAGGAAGAAGATCTATATACTCGTTAGCACATACATTCATGAACATAAAGAAAAATAGAAAATATCACCAGAATCATCTTGAAAGTTTGCAGTTTAAATTCTCTGATTCTAGCTCCTTAAATGAGAATATTTCCTCATCTTTAACTCTGGGAAACACTGATCAACATTTTTCACCATTTTCTGACATATTATGGATCAAATAACTAATGGATTAATCTAGAAAATTATCAACAGATTAACTGATAATGAAAATAATCATTACAAGAAAGAAGAAAACAAATTCGGTCTGTAAATAAAAAATGAAAGGAAACAGGAAACAGAGTTTCTTACTTCATCCACCAGCAGCACGGTGGTCTCCTTCCTCGGTGCAGGGTTGCTGAATCTCTTCTCCAGCAGAGCTGCTGCGTGGTCGGCTGTGGCCTTCTGACCCGTCAGTTTCTGCAGAGATGAGACTGCTCGGTCAGTGAACGCACCACGGTTTAATTCAACTGGAAAACAATTCATTACATCACATAGAAGTGTATTATATATATTTTTTTCTGCAGAGCTTTTTACTGGGAGCTGTGCAACACTGTTCAGCAACATAACGTCGTGGATTAATCTCGTGAATTTTGATGATGAGACTGAGTCGGTTCCTCACATATAGAACTTTTAGATTAGTTAGTTACCTGGTAGAAGCCTGGGAGATGAGAGAAAACAAGCTCTTTATCATGATTAATTCCAGGTTTCTCAAAGTTCTTTTAGATGTACAGTTTATTTGAAATCTATTTCAAAACTTCTTCTTTTTTCACTGTATGGGGGGGTTCATACAGGGGGGCTTTGTGTGGAAAATGTGGCTTCTGCACTCTGTCCTCACCTGCAGGATCTGGACGTAGGCCTGATGAGGATCCGTCATCTTCATCCCGTTGATCTCGATGAAGTGGAACGTCGGGATCTCGTCCACGTCGGCGGCGTGCTGCAGGCAGCGCATCACCTCGTGGACGGTGGCCGTCTTACCTGTGCCTGGCACACCTGAGATGTACATGCACCTGAAACAGAAACCACACAGCAGGAAAAAAGACGTGTGAATCATTTCTCCTGAACTTCTGACGTGAAATCAGATGAAGCTGTTGTTGTTTTGGGACGTTTATTGACTTTATTGGACAGAAGCAGCTGAGGAGAGAGAGGAGGACACGCAGCATTAAAGTCAGTTTTATTTTACAGTGAACTGAATATATTGGGCTTTGGACTGTTGGTGGGACCAGAAAAACTATTTGAAGACATCTCACTGGAAAACAGGGCTGCAACTTATTATTATTTTCACTGTCGATTGGTTGTTTGGTTTATAAAAAGTCAAAAAATGATGAAAAATGTTGTGTTTTTTTAATAATTAAAAGAATCATTAGTTGTAAAGATTCCAGGGCTCTGTGACATATTGTGATTTTGTGGATGTGGATCTTACCCTCCTGTGCCGTCGATGATCTTGCTCTCCACGAAGCTGTAGATGTCCTGAAACTCCTGCTCTCTGCAGGGCAGAGACTCCGGCACCGAGGACACGTGGAGCCTGAGGAGACAAAAAAAAAGAGGAAACACACTAAATGTTTTTGTGAGAACAAAAAGACAGTTACGCACATCAAAAGATATTCTGAATCATAAAAAAGTCTGCATCTGTCAGTGTGCAGTTTCCTTTCATAAATCCAAAATCAGCTTGGAATTATCTGCACATGCACGACCGGCGTCACTTAAATATTCATCAAGTTTTTTTTTTTTTTTATAAATCCTAAATGATCTTCAGAAGGTGGTTCATGTTTCGAGCCGTTTCCTGTGTACACAGTTTATAAATGATGGCTCTTCATCATGTGACTGATGTGTGCAGCTGTGGTGTGTCGTGTTCCTCTGGATCCTGAGGTTCCTGGGGTTCACTGGTTGGTGCGTCTCACCTCGTTCTCGCCTCCTCCAGAACGTTAGCGGGCTGTCGGGCCGGCAGCGACCTGCTGGGGATGCTGGGAGTGGCGCGGTGAGGAGTGCGTGGCGTTCCTGGTGTGATCTGTCAAAACAGGAAACAGTGAGAAAAAGAAATGTGGATGATTTCAGGACTTTCAGGACAAAGTTTTGTTAAATACTCTGTTCTGATTGGTCAATTACAGCATTCTAACGTCTGCAACAGACTATGAGGATCAGACCGTTGCCATGGACACATGTCTGATAATAGACTCTGGAGGAGCAATATCATCATTTTTCAATGAAAGATCTGTGATGTCAGGAGGAGTGAGGTCATTTAAAGAACTCTAAAACTAGCTGCTCGCTCTGCATCATCACACACTGACCTTCTTGTTTGGAGTTTTTCGTGGCGTTCTGGTTGAGGAGCGAGTTTTCTGCATTGAACGAGGAGTACGAGGTCCTGACGCAGCATGTCTGCCCCTTTTCACCACGACTTCTTCATCACTGTCCAGCCCCGCCTCCTCTTCCTCCTCCTCCTCACTGCTGCTCTGCAGCTCCTTCTTGGAGGGGACGAAGTCGTCCTCGTCCTCTCCATCCGAGTTCAGGTCCTGCTGGTGGTCCAGGAGACTCCTGATCAAACAGACAAGCGAAGGTTAGAGAGGGTCGAACCGACGAGTCGTGGCGTCATGAAGACAGCCGCCGCTGCACTCACAGCTGCTTCTTGATGCGGGACGACACCAGCTGCGCCGACTTCCTCTTGGAGCTCCTCGGCGTGGTGGAGACCGGCAGCATCGGAGAGTTTTCATGATCCACTTCAGCCCTGTCCACATCACACACCAACAAGACAAAAAGGAGCAGTCCGTCATTTTTTACTAACTGATTTCTCAGCATCAGGTGGAAAAAGAAAAAATGTAAAAACCACAGTTTAAGAAAGTTGGGATGTTATTACAGCTGCAACTAATGATTATTTTCATAGTCAATTATTATGTTAATTATTTTACAAATTTTTTTTTTGTATCAAATATTGCACCACCTGCGATTTGAAAATGGCAGTGGACCATATTGCAATGTCAATAAATCTGATTAATTGTTCAGCTTTAACAGAGTAAAAATATCTGAATGTACTCACAGCACTCCCAGCGCGGGTTCCTTCAGGGTTCTTTGTTCCTTTTTTCGAGAAGGAGTGGTAGCTCTGCTTGAAGACACGTCAGATTTTTGGGGTTAGAGAGAAAAATAACACTTTTTAATTTGCCTCATTAATAAAGAAGTGAAGAGTGACTGTTTCCCACCAGCTGTGACTCAAACACTCAGAGTGAACTACAGGTGTGAATCTCCTGCTTGTTCTCTGACACACCACGTCTGTCGTGAAGCTCTTTGACTGTATATAAAGATGGACGACTCGACAGCGCCTGACAACATAAAGCCAAAACTCCTCAATCGCCCCCTGGTGGCTGGCTGCAGTGTAGTTAATAAACTCCACCCCCTTTCATGTTAACAGATGGGACATGGATCAAACTTAAAAAAAAAAAAAAAAGTACGCATCAAAAAAATGTGATATCATTTCAAGTCGCTCTCGTTGTGATGATATTTGTTCAAGTGTTCATTTTTCTCATCAGGTTGGTTTTTGTTACTTATTTCATATTAAAAAAAAAATCTGAGCTCTTCATTTTGTCCAGTCGGAGGACGAGGAGAAGCGTCGTCCATCTTTATTTACACCGTCTTATGGTTGTGCCTCAGGACTCTCAGACATCACCACCACCAGAACAGACTCACTTCTGCCCCCTGGTGGCGTACTGCCTCCTCGGCGTGGCGTTTCTTCTTCTCGGCGTCTTAACTGAGGCAGTCGGTAACCCCGCCTCCGTCACGTCCCCCTGCTGAGGACTTTTGTTCAACAGCTCCCTGGAAGAGGCACCAGTTAAGTCTGGAGTCTCCATTTAAACCAGTTAAAACCAGTTTATCTATTTTATTATGTTCATTTTAATTGTAAGCATATTTTATTCCCATTATATTTATATTTATTCTGGCTGCAGACACTGTTGCTCGTGCTGAGAGTGAAAAAGACTGTGGTGGTTTTAGTTTTAATCACAGTTGTCTAGTTTTGTTGACCTGCAGCATCTTGCATGTGATAAAACTTCAATTTTGAGTCATTATTACTTCAACAACAACACAGCAGGATGTCAGTTTAGCTTTGTTATGCTTCCTGATACTCAGAGTCCAACTTTCCTTCACTCTGCCTGCAGCTAACACCGACACGTAATCATGAAGTGGCACTCAAAGAGGTTATCATGGTGGTGTCCTGTCAGAAAAGTCTGTCTGACAAAAGCCAAACTATCCCTTTAACATTAATAATAAGTCCAGCTGAGGACGCACCTGTCCACACAGCTGTTTCCAAGAAAAATCCAGATTTTTGAGAACAGACAGGATGTTATAAATCGACTTGGACTCTGACGTGTGTGTGTGTGAGACTCGACTCTGACCTGCTGGACTCGTCTCTGGCCGACGACATCACCTCAGAGGGGGACAGTTTGTGGAGGACGACGGCGGAGGCCTTCAGGGGGAAGTCGTCCTGAGCGGCGGGGGCTCTGTGGGGCTTCCTGAGGGGGGTGATGCTTTGGGTGAGGGGCAGCGCCTGCGGGGGGGAGGAGGACAGCCTCTGAGCCAACATCACCCCCGACTCCAACTCCTCGTCCAGCAGCTGACTCAGGACGTCCTCACAGAGCATCGACTTCTTGTCCGGACCTGATGGACGGGACGAGAAGAAGAAACAGGAAGTCAAGACATCGTCAACGTACAGAGGGACATAAATAAATAGTCACATTTATAAATCAGATGGTCATGAAGGCAGCGCTAAAAATAAGGAGGATCATTTTACAGAAAGTTGCTTCTTCATTTTCTCTGTTTTAAATTATTATATATTTGTCTAAAATCTTCCTGAACTGTAACAGAAGGTTGAGGACGGACTTCAAACACTCACTGTTGAGCTCCAGCTTCTTGCGGACGCCGGGCGTCCTGATCGTGGCGTTCCTCCTCTTGGCACTCAGACATTTTGAGGCCGACAGTTTGGTGGCGGAGTGCAGCGACTCGGCCTCGGCGGCCTTCCCCGCGCTCATGGTGGCCCTGCTGCTCCTAGTCTCCCCCGACATGGCCCGCCGCATGACAGTGAGGTCCGGGGTCGGCAGGGCGCGTCGAGAGGGGCCCCGAGACGCCGGAGCCGCCGCGGGCGGAGAGCAGGGCGGCGAGGGGGGCAGGGAGGGTTTGGGAGGATGCCGGGGAGGGGAGGACGCCAGAGCAGAGTCCACCAGCGCAGAGTCCACCACTCTGAACGTCTTTGAGTCCCAGGACAGCTTCACATACAGAGTGTCTTTATCGCCGGAGTCCGGGAACAGAGCCGCTCCGTCCAGGTGCTTCACCTGCCAGGGACAGGAAGGTAAAGGGTTAATTCACACAAATCAACAATCATAAATGAAAACTTTTTCATTACTTTCCTTTTTTACAATTTAAATAGTTTTTGTAAAATATCTATGATGCATATTGCTTGTTCTCTGTTCTCTGTAACCACGAGGTTATTTCTGTCTCTGTAGTTGATAAAAAGCTCTTGACTGTCCTTTCAATAAAGAACTGAATGACAGAAAAGGAAGTGGTGGTCTCTCACCTGTACAGGTCTGAGGATGGATCCGGCGTCGACCTCGTCATCACAGCTGCGGCCCTGATAGTAGAAGATCTCCTGGGGGTGGGGCTCTCGACCCAGCAGCTTCAGTTTGCTCACAGGAACTTCAGACACGCGGACGAACCACTGAACCACCGCCTTCTTCTGCTTCCCGCTCTCTGAAACACAACCACAGAGACACAGAGGACGCTCAGCTGGACGTCTGCGAGGACGAGTCCCGAGTCATCAGAGGCGAAATGAGACTCACCGTCACCAAACAGCTTGACGACTTTGGCCACATACGGGTTGTCGTCATCGTCGCCCTCGATGAGGATGTGCTGGCCGGTGTTGATGATGGTGGTCCTGGGGAGACCCTCCACACTGATGGCCAAAGAGCTGAGACACAAGGAGACATCAGAGACGTCACTGTGGCGTCTGGAGACACTCTGATCAACATTTTCATACATTTCCATGAAAATTAACTGATTAATCCAAATAATAGTGCACATAACGCTGTCATGATACTAGAATGACTAATTTCAAGACAACATCATTTTCATTATCACAGGAGAAAAAAATCTGACTCAACACTGAGAATCAAATTGTATATTTTTATTAAAAGATCAACTTAACACGATAACAGATAAATGAGATGAGTGATAAATACAAGACAACACTGTGAAACACGGCAAAAAAAACTGTATTAAAAGCATTTCAAATATCAATAAATGATCAAACATCAATTAATTGATAATTGTTTTATGTCTAATAAGTTTTAAGAGGTTTCTGGACAAAGAATGTGCAAAATAATCTTGATCACACTAAAATTAATCTCTAAAATAAACTCTTTATTCAGAATATAAAATTCACACACTTTTTGCAATGATCTCTAAGGTAAGTGATGGAGGCGGGATATTTTACAGCTCAACACTGACAGTTATGGTCCAAAATGACACGAGGGCAAAAATGAAATAAACTACAAATAAAACAAAATCATACACACAAATGGAGCAAAATATGAGTATATATATCAACCCTGAATTAAAAAAACATGATCGAGTATCCACAGACCGCTGCCTGCAAAGTAAACTAACATAAACAATCTGCATTATATTCTGTTTAAAATGAGTTTTCCTATCAGACTACATACAGGCAGATACCGATATATACCGATATAACCGTGTTAGGCTGATTATATTTACACACATACAATACCAGAATTTTATTTACTCCGTAATAAAACTAGTCCAGTAACCATCGAGCCCTGAAAAAACTCATTATGACAAGATAGAAAAGAAAGACCAGATAAACTAGAATAAGACTAAATTAGAGAAATATAACTGTCAGTAGACTAAAATGTGATGCAGTAGGAAGTCAGAGGCAAAGTTTTAAACTGACCTGCAGTTTCCTGTAAATATTAATCAATATAAATACAGACAGATCGATCATTGTGATCTAAACATAGAATTTATAGAAAACAAACAGTGTGAACTCACCTATATTCATACGTTTTTAACTTTCTGTTGAACCTCACGGGTTCTCCACACCACCTGTAGGTTCTCCTCACTCTCAGCCTGGTGAAATACTTCATCCTCACATCGAACGGTGATCGATACACAAAGATCGAAGCTAAAATATCAATAAGGAAATTAAAAACAACACTTTGGTCCCGGTGTGACGTCGATCTGCGCCGTTAATCTGCTTTAATCCAAAACCGGCAGCGACAAAAGCGCGTTTACAGAAACTTCAGACGACACACTGCCGCAGACAACATTTCGCGCGAAAATTACGTCGTTTCCGGCGTCCGTCTTCTTCTACTGACGGACTGCAAACTAACGAGAGGCGAATTACCGCCACCTGCTGCACAGAATAACAACAACAACAGAGTCTCTATATGAAGCCTGAATAATAATAATAATAATAATAATAATAATAATAATAATAATAATAATACAATAATAATAATAATAATAATAATAATAGTAATAATAAAAACAATAATAATAATAATACAATAATAATAATAATAATAATAATAATAATAATAATAATAATAATAATTAGATGCAATGTTGCGATCTCAACAATTAACAAAAAATTCAACCAATCCCCATGAATTTTGCACAACCATGGAATTTCCAATCACCATAACTTTTCGGCACATTTGACAATTTGTCATGGGTACTGAAAAGAACACAGGGTTTATCATTGACATTTATGAATGCTCTGAGCAGTTTTGTATTTTATAATTTAGTGTTGGTTTTGAGTTTGAGCTCCAAAAAGATTTTTCTTCTTTGCGTTCTCGTGCTCCCTGGTGCAAGGTGCACCTGATTTTTTATGAATCATAGTAAAAGTATATTGTGATTTTGTAGAAAAGCTGCCGTGAAATCAATCTTTTATATTCCACTGATCATGGCTTGTGTGTGTGTAGCTGATTGTTACTGTATTGTAATACATAATTAAATGGGAGAACAACAGATACTGAACAATACAAACATTACCTTCAATATAATTACAGGGTTCCAAATGCAGTCAGCTGTCTACTTTATTCACGCTGTGTAATCACAGCAATTAAAATAATTAAAGGATCTTCTGTACCTTGTTCTGGATGACCTGTTTGATCCACCTCATGCCACATTTTTGCATAACTCTGCGTCACCCTCGGTCATTCCCTCTCATGATTAAATATTTAACTTGTCTATCATTCTCTAAAATTCTGTGTAATGTAGAATTAAAAGTACATATCCTAGATAAGAGTATACACAGTACTGACTACATAATTTAAAAAATACAGATAAAATAATGAACGTAAATACACTCAAATACAACAAGCCATGTGCAAGTGGTTATAGTGCAAATTGTAGACAACTGTCTACAAATCTGTTGTGAACAACAAACTGATTGTTCTGAGAATTAAGAGAAAAACTGCAAATAATAGAGAAGCCTTAATTAAACAATGAGTGGAGCAATACGTATATCGAGTCAACAACACAACACAAAGGTACATGATGTGTCTACCTGTAACCATGACAATGAACTGAATCCACACAACACAACACAACACAACAAACATTTGCTGGCACTTCAGAGCCTCATCAGTGTTATAAAGGGTAACATCCACCTGGGAAAATAAGAACGGACGTTTGTCATAGCTGGCACCTTCTCCTCATTCCTCATGTGTCAACTGCTAACACTCCCCCGTGTTTCTTGTTGGTTCCCTGTTTGTTTCTGTCTGTGTGTCGGGGTGTGGCTCTCCTCAGTTCAGTCTCACACCTGAGAGCCATAATCAACCCGAGCAGTACCAACACCCCGGCTCTGCAGTCCACATCGCTCAGTCTACACATGTGGTACTATCATAGTTTGAATTATGGGGGGGCTAAGGGGAGCTGGACTCCGCTGAAAAGAACATGAGCTTCCTTGAAAGTTAACTGACTGTCTGTAATAGACTGACCATGCTGCTGCACACTTCCATGTTTACTTGTAACATATTTTACCAGCAGCGTGCACCAGAAAATAGGGTTCCCCCAAAAGCCGGAGTCTTCACTTCAGCCAACTCGCTCATTTGGATTTTGCCTAAACTTTTGTTTCCCTGCATCTCACCAAACCGTCAGCTGTCCTGAGCCCCTGAAGCAGAACATGCCTTCTCACATTTGAAGAGTCTCTTCATTTCTGCTCCTGTTCTGGTCCAACCTGATCCATCCCACCAGTTCACTGTTGAGGTGGATGCCTGACACTGCAGTGAAGGCAGTCCTCCGGTCCAGACCAGAAACTCCATCCATGTGCCTTCTTTTGCCTTCATCCTTTTCCAGCTGAATGTAACTGTGATGTTGGCTGCAGGGAGCAGAACAACCATTTGTAGTGGGAACACACCACAAAAATGTGGCCTCCATCCAGACAACGTCTTCACTCGTCAAGAACGTTTGCCACTGTTCTTTAGTCGATTTAACTTAACTCTCACCTACAGACCCAGTTCCAGAAATTTGAAACCTGATGTTTTGTTCACCACCATCCTTCTGATGAGACTCCCTCCAGTCCAGACACCATCCTCCCCTCAACCTGTATGGTGGCAGCAGACCTGGGTAGTGGTCCACCTAACTGCCTGTTTGTCCCGGACTCAGCCCGTTCAGCCTGCCGTCCGGAGATGACCGCACCCTGCCTCTCCTCGAGTGATACTTCTGGTGGACCACCGTGGAGGCTGACACCTGTGTTTCTGCATGCACTGTCTGTGCCAGAGGGAAGTCCTCCCATTGGCCACCTGCTGGTCTGCCGCATCGTCTCCCTGTTCCTGGTTGTCCCTGTTGCCGTTGCCGACCGCCACAGGATTCCAGCTCCAGAATGCAAACCAGGTCAGAAAGTTTGACTTTCTTCCAAAAATATATCACTAAAATCCATCTGCTGTCAGAATTAAGTTGGACTACGAGAATCCACCCAACATTCCACGTGTCTCAATTGAAAGCAGTGTCTCCCAGCCATCTCTGAACCCTTTCTGACCCCGCTCCACCTGCCCGGGTCATCATTGATCATTTTGTGTACTCTGTTTGACAGCTCCTGGATGTCCACCAGGCATGGCAGGGGTTTCCAGTACTTTGTATAATGGGAGGGTTACCATCTGGAAGGGATGTTCCAGGTCATGGATCCTCAGCTCATTAGGGATTTCCATCCAAACCACCCTGACAAGTCTGGCGGGTTCCCTGGAGGTTGGTGCTTTTTCCTCATTCCTCATGTGTCAGCTGAATGTTTGTTGTTGGCTCTGTGTTCTCTCTCTCTCTCTCTCTCTCTCTCTCTCTCTCTCTCTCTCTCTCTCTCTCTCTCTCTCTCTCTCTCTCTCCTGCTGCCAGTCTGCCTGCACACCTGAGATCCGTCCACTAATCAACCCCAGCAGTACGAATTCCCCCGACTCTGCAGTCCAGTCTTCGCCAGATCGTTCAGTCTACACATGTGGTGCTACCATAGTTTGAATTTTGGGGGAGCTAAGGGGAGCTCAGCTGCAGGAGATGAGCTCCGCTGAAAGTCTAAGTTGAAAAAGAATCCATTAAATGTGACTGACAGTACTGACTGTCTGTAGTAGAAACAGAATGTTTTTCGCAGTAACCCTGCGTTTGACCGCGCTGCTGCACACTTCCATGTATGTTTGTGCATGTGACATCTTTTACTGGCAGCGTGCACCAGAAAACAGGGCTCCCTGAAAGTCACTGTGTATTGTGGACCCTGGATTCTACGCTTTTGCCAACTTGCTGCTCGTTTGTTTTGTCTCCTGGATTTGGATTTTGCCTGAACCTTTGTTTCCCTGCGTCTCAGATCTACCACTCACCTGTTACCTGTTTAAGCCTGGTTAAGTCCCTGCTTGCTTTTTTTTTTGAGAATAAATCCACTTCAAACAGTTTAGCTGCTGTCTGAGTCTCACTTTGAGGTCCAGTTTTCACTATACAATTTAACAGCACTGACCTATAGTGAAGACTACATTTTTTCCATGGAAGATTAAACTTTAGGCTTTGTCAGATTTTTAGTAAAAATATTGTCATGTGATGTTCCAAATTTTAGAAAAGCATGACTGAAATTTAAATCTAAAGTAGGAGATACTAGTCACACTTTATTTTACAGTGTACTAAAAAGAATTTATTAGACAGGATTAGACCCTTTAGACATATAATTAGGGACACATTACAACAGAAGCATACGGTTAATGTGTGTTATTTTCCACAAATATTAAATAAATCACAACATGTTCTGAATAAATAAAATGTTCTAAATAAAATAAAATGACCTAAACAAATAACACAAAGTTCTTAAAAATAAATGTTCAAAATCAATCATATTTAAACTGAGATTTTGGGTTGATAATAGAATCCAGGGTTCTCAGTTACACCTTTACAATACTGTATCATTCAACAAAACTGACACCATTCTGTAAAAAAACCCACTTCATTCAAGACTTTACAAATCTCCACTGGCTGCATCTTGTGGTGGCATTGCAGCAGGTGCTTCACCATCTGCTGCCTGGTGGAGATCTGTGCTGCACTGTTTTATTATTGACCTCTTGCGTTTGTCCCTGATTGTTACTCATGTTTATAATCATCTGACCTTAGAAAACACTTTGTTCTAATTGTAGAAATTTGTCATATAAATAGAATTATTATTGTTTCAATATTTTTTTTATTTAATTGGAATAATTTAGATATGTTTAAATTAATTACAGTCCCAAAATGAGCCCCGCCTCAGCTGACTACAATAGTGTAACACTATAATTATATGGTCACAGATGATACTTATATATTCAGTATATTATTCAGTGCACCATGTGAATGAAGAGTCCCACATTTAACTGGGAGTGCACATAGAGCAGCTAATGCATTTAATGCCATCACTGAATGGAGTGTTCAGAGGGGTTGCCAGTTTCACAACATTCCAGATGTTGAAGCGAGCCAAGCGCAATTAGTTATTGTGCATATAGTCATATAGACAACTGTTATTTCTCTTTTTCAGATCATGTGCCAAGATGTATGGCGTGCGTGGTGTGTTTGGATGAATGAGAAATTCAAATCTATTGTGAGCAACAAACTGATTGGTCTGAGAATCGAACAGAAAAAACATGAGTCCTGATGTCTGCAGGATTTTTATAGTACTTCACTACTTCAGTTTTTCATCATCGGACGAACAAAATCACGCATCTCATGACAGCAGACAAACAGAGAACACAACAGCAAACTGAAGTGAGTCTGCAGCAGTGTGTGTCAGTGGTTATATGAAACATCAGCGTCAACAATATTTATGACACCAACATTACCTCAGCCCTTAATACATCCACCTCAACGTCAGCATCACATCATCATCGTTATCATCAGCAGTGACAGTCAGCGACGATGTTCATTAAAAAACTTCCCTGCAGCAGAGACGAAGGATTTCCTGACTCTCTCTGAGGAGCACCAGGGCATCGCAAGCGTGTCGCTCAAAGAGCTCCTCAGCTTCTCAGCTCACTAAAAACATGACGGGATGATCCTCTTCCTGCCTGAGCTTTTCTCCATGACCACGTCTAGTGAAACCTCACCATCAGGCCTCAGGGGTCTGTGTTATAATTAACACGTTTTTTGACTAGAGTGTGCAGCCGAATTGTATTAAACACATTAGAAAAGTCAAAACAAACAAGACTGTAGCAGATGCACCAGCTGATTCTAACTGGCTGTAGACTTTGTGAAGGAAGTCATTCCTACCTGTGGCCATCAAACTCTACAACTCTTCCTTCAGTGTCTGTCAGTCAATACTGGTTAATACTGGACTGGACTGACTTTTTCATCACTGTCACTGTCTGAAGTTACTTATTAGTCATTTATATGTCAACTCACCAGAAGGTCATTACAAGAATATTATCATCTATATTTTATTTCTATCTTCATATGTGCAATACTGACCTAAAAATATGGTTATATGTTCAGTCAGTTCAACTGTTTAATACTGATTCTGATACTCTGATTAATATTCTAATTCAGTAGTTTTCTCTATTGTTGTAGTTTAATGTATAATACACACATTTTTAGTCTTACATATTTTACCTTTACATACTTCATGTTTCTATTTTTATTTCTATATTCTTATGACAGGCAATGGAATTTAATATTTATTAGTAATTTTTTATCACTTTTTGTTTTGATCAATCAACAAGTTGAAAGAACAACACTCACGCAGAGGTATGTGTGTCACACAACCTGGGATTTATGACTTGAATAATATGCTCCATCATCTGATTTCCATTCACCAATTATGGAGTTAAAAACGGACTGGCATCCTTTCAGCAACTGCAGGTGGGGCGATTTGTAAAGTCAACAAAACAACACAAAAGTGAATCATCTGTTAATCATCTGTTATCTTTGACTTCTTCACGACACGAAACCATGAGTTACTGTACACCTGCAAGCAAGATGAAATCAGTCCTCTGTTAAACTTAAAACACAACAGTCGAAGCTAAATCTGAGCCTGATAAATACTTTAAAACCCTGAGAGTGACGTTAAAACTCCAACTGGAAAAGTAAGAACTGGCACTGATCTACAGCGAACACTCTTTACTTTTTTTTCATGTAAGATTAAACTTTAGGCTTTGTCAGATTTTAGTCAAAGTAAAGTCATGTGATACAGAGAAGTATGACTGAAATTTACATCTAGAGTAAGAGATATCAGTCACTCTTTATTTTACAGTGCGCTAAAAAGATGTAACAAGCAGTAATTCGCATTTAAATTACACAAAAAGGAGAAATAATGTTTTTTATTACATAGCAGTAGAAAGTATAAAGTGCATTATTACTTGCCTTACTTGCAACTTTTTGCTCGTTACCAGCTTTGTTTCTTTATCCTGTTTCTTTCCTCTGCCTGCAGTTCCGTCTGCTCCTCTTCAGCCCTGGTCTCCAGCCTTTCTGCCTTGGATCCCACACCTCTTTATCCAGTCTCTGGACCTGCTTGCCACCCTCACTCAGCCCAGCCTCAATCTCCAACAGCCCCAACCACACGCCGAGCCAACCTCTGCATCTCAGCCAACCACAGCTCAGATCCCCCACCATCCACCTGGTGTTTTGTGATTGTGAAGACACACGTCACAAAACACCTTTCATTCATGTTAAACTGTGCACATTTCTAAAAGTATCCTCACTGATAATGAATAAGGAATTGTTATTATAATTATGAAGCCTAACAGACCTTCAAAGTGCTCGTGGGACCGGGTCACAGCTGTCAGATTGTCTTTAACAGATCAGTCACATGACAGCTGGAGCAGCTGGAGTGTTTGTGTCTGTGTGTTTACTGACATTCAGAAAAATAAGAATTAAACAATTATGATCTATAACGTACAAAATGAAAAAAGTGTTATATCTGAGTGTGAGACCAGCCTGACTCAGGAAGGAAAAGGTCTGTGTTTATCTGTCAGAGTCTGATGCTGGCTGTAGCCCTCGTGCATAATTTTTCACACAGGTTATCAAACTTCAGAAACACTTTCTAGTTGTGTTTCCTCCACCTACAGAAGGGTTAGCAGGATGGAGGAGCGAGGATGTAGGGAGGAGATGAGGAGATGGTTGCATTTTCCAGCAGGTGCTTCACCATCTGCTGCCTGGTGGAGATCTGTGCTGCACTGCTTGCACTCTTGTATTTGTCCCTGATGTTACTCATGTTTATAATCATCTGACCTTGGAAAACACTTTCCTCTAATTGTAGAAAGTTGTCCTATAAATAGAATTATTATTATTTCAGTATTTATTTTATTTATTTGTAATAACTTGTTTAGATGAATCCGTTATGAATAATTATTAGTTGCAGTCCCAAACTAGTTAAAAATTAGCTCCAGCTCAACTGACTACAACAGTAAACAGTGATATTAATGGTGTAACACTATATGTATATATATAAATGCCACAGATGACACTTATGCACCATGTGAATGAAGAGTCCCACATTTAACTGGAGTACAGTAGTACAGTTGATGCATTTAATGCCGTCATTGAATGGAGTGTTCAGAGGGGTTGCCAGTTTCACAACATTCCAGATGCTGAAGCGAGCCAAGTGCAATTAGTTATTGTGCATATAGTCATATAGACAACTGTTATTTCTCTTTTTCAGATCATGTGCCAAGATGTATGGCGTGTGTGGTGTGTTTGGATGAATGAGAAATTCAAATCTATTGTGAGCAACAAACTGATTGGTCTGAGAATCGAACAGAGAAAAACGGTAAATAAATTAATTGCTGCAGTTTCAAACTAGTTAAAAATGAGCTCCACCTCAACCATCTAGTAAAAAGTGATAATAATTGTGTAACACTACATATAATAGGATGGTCAACATGCAATTAGAGTGGAAGCAGAGCAGCTGACACATTTCATGCCATGAACAGAATGTTCAGGTTGTTGCCAGTTTCACAACATTCCATATGATGATGATGATGAACAGCAAACAAATGAGCCATGTGAGGTATGAGTGAGGACAACACCTAAAATTGCCTCCCAGTCAAATTGACATTTGACACCGTGACAAAACCATTGGCTCACGCATGAATGAAATTCTTATAGTTTCTCTTTTATTGTGGGTTCAATGACATGCTGTTTATTAAATCAACAAGCTACTGCTAATATATGAAAGGTGCATTTATATTTTTCTGTACATTGTTTGACACACTGACATTCATATTTAAAGTCAGACAGTGTTGTTATAGTTTATATCAGCAGTCATGGAATGCCTCTAATTAAATTACTTGGTCTGAACTAACGAACAATGAAATAAATTTAATAGTTTTGGTTTATTGACACCATTCTCATATATTTATTAAAACAATACAACATATCAGACTGATCAGTCAGATATATAAAAATTAAATCTTGGTCTTATTTCCATTGTTGTTGACAGTGTTAACACAGCCCACTGACTTTTAGCAGTTATTTTCCCTTTTCTGACTGTCTTTAGCTGTCCTATCAAAATTAAAGACTTCAAAAAAAAGATGTACTGTGTTAGAAAAAGAGAAATATAAAACTAAATCATATGAACATGAATGTCTATAAAATCAGAAAAAGGTAAAAAAAATGTGTCAAAGACATCAAACAAAGAAGTCATACTCAGTTAAATGTAGAAATTAAACATATTTAGATTCAGATGCTTTTGATTTTGGTGAACATTCCTGCAAAAAGAATCCACTGCAATTAAACGAGGGTGTGGGAAGGTGTGCTGACATGATTATATTCCAGGTGAGATAAGAAAAATGAGAACACACCCATCCCTGATATTTGACGTGTGCATCCGTCATTGAAATTATTCAACAGCTGTACAGTATATAAAGTCCAGCAGTGCTGATGAAGTACTAGTATCACATCCAGGACAACTAATCAATAGTATTCAACTGTTCATCATGATGAAGATGATTCTTTCCCTGACTCTCATCTGGACACTCTCCAGCACAGGTAACTCCATTTATTCTTACACAACAGTTTCTTCAGGTACTAGAGAGCCTAATCCAACTTTACTTAACATTTTTAACTCACATATAAAACACAAAGAACATATAACCTGGGGATTCATATACAAGTACACTTGTTTTAAGTTAATATATCTGTATCATATATCTGTTCGAGTATTATTATACAATCATTCTTCTGCACTGGCAGTAATAACTTTACAGATACATAAGTCTGTAACACCTTTGAGTTATCAATGCAATAATTACAGTGCTCACTAAACATACTTTGTGGCTTTCCCCTGAGGAATAACTTAATAAATCATTTGAAAAAGAAAAAACAGCAACAACAATAAAAAGCAAGTGTATCTGTAATAAGAATCTAATAAAAATGAAAACAATGAAATAAATACATGCAATAATAGAGAACCTTTAAACCAGTCTGTCTGTTTTCAACTGTACTTTTTCTCTCCATTGCAATATGTTTGGGTGGCTGCAGCTTCAACCACGATAAATAAAGAACTCAAATCCCTATCTGTCATATTTTCTAGGAGCATTTCCAGTGTATTAAAAGCAGGATCTAGAGCCAAGATAATACCACAAATCTGTTTAATCTCTTTTTGAACATTCTTTCAACAATCCAGGGACTTTGGACAGTTTTATTAAACTTTTAAGAGGTAATTTTTCCATAAACCATCTGAGAAAGGTATTTAAATATTTCACTTAATATCACTAAATATATTTTTTAATCAAAATCAGCCAGAACAGATTTCAAGAAATTTCAGAATTTGTCATCAGACTTCAGTTAAATCTCTTGAATTCATGTTACAGCAGAAAATGAATCAGTCTAAAGAGGAAGGAAACAATAAAATTATAATAATGTATAAAAAAATCTTTCTCACATAATAACGAGAAAAGGTTTCAACCTTACAAGTCATCAAAACACTTCAGGGATTTGATTTGACATTTGAGATGTGATCTTAATTCATTTTACTATTTTTTCTCACCATTGCAGCTGGAGCACTTGTGTGTGAAACTTGCCTCGATACACAGTGTACAAACCGAGCACCAGTAAATTGTTCTACAGAAACAATGTGTATAACAGCTTCCATTCGAGGTACAGTGCTTTTATATTATCTTTTACGTTTCAGTGAAATACATGCTCTGCAGAGTCATGTGTTCCTTTTGCTAACATTAACAATCTGCACTTTGATTTTGTAGCCACTTCACTTCAAGGTTCAGGAACACAAATTGTAAAGATGTGTGCATCGTCCCTCCTGTGTCCAGTCACAGGCACTGACACTTTTTCAACCAACATGGGTGTTCAGAGTGCACTTGCATCTGCAAAGTGCTGCAACACAGATAACTGCAACACAGATGATCTACCATGTAAGTGCAGATCGATAAGTGGCTTATTTATGATAATAAAAAAAATGGATGCCGGATATATTAGTTTTATTATATAGAAATATTTCTATAGAAATATTATGAAAAAGAACATTGACACTCTGCTGTCCTCTGACATGTTCTGTTATTGTTTTGCAACACTTTAATGTTCTTTCTTCCTCAGATAAATGATGTTGTTCTCTTCTGTTTCAGTCCCCACTCGTGATTTCACACCTAACAGCCTAACGTGTTTGGTTTGTAACCCCGACACCAGAATGTGCAAAAACCCATCACCATGCCATGGATTGGAGAACACCTGCTTTCAAGCCACTGGTGAGTCTATGATACATGGATTAAGAAATTTTGTCCTTAAATGTAAGATTCAACTTTATGAGAAGAATAAAACCCTTGAGATGAAGTATGATGAAGAGATGAGTATGAAGATTCAAATAAAGAAAAGAACAACATTTACTGAAATACTGACCTCAAGTAGGATTTCGAGGCACTTTACCACTGAAATGTTGAAATACTCAAGTTAAATATTGCACATTTCACTGAACTTTATTTATTTGACAGCAACTAGTTACTCTAAGACCAATATGTCATAAAATAGTTATTTCAAAAAATGTTTTGTACAACCCACAGTAGTCTAAAACATTAAAATTTGCTCCATCATATTTAAATCAAGTAAATGACCTCAGTGTGTCTTCCTGAAACTGGCTAATTAGCAAAAAAATGGTTTGTGTAATAAAAATGTAACTTTTCATCTGAAGTGATAAATCAGGGCACCACCTCTACAGTCTCTGGCTGTGCAACTCAAAACCTGTGTTCAACTGCTGCGGGCCTGGATTTCCTTCTCCAAAATAATGTTGGTACCATCACCAGTGGACCATCGTGTTGTAGGAACGATTTGTGCAACAATGGCCAGACAACTACAACAACTGCTGCCCGAACAACAACTGCCACCACCACAACAACTGATGCCAAAACAACTGCCGCCACAACAACTGCTGCCCCAACAACAACTGCCGCCACCACAACAACTGCCACCATAACAACAACTGCCTCCACCACAACAACTGTTGCCCCAACAACAACAACTACTGCCCAAACAACTACAACTGCAGCCGGAACAACAACTGCTGCCCAAACAACTGTGGTCCCAACAACAACTGCCACCACAACAACAACTACTGCCCCAACAACAACTGCTACCCCAAAAATGACAACTGCTGCCCAAACAACTACAACTGCAGCCGCAACAACTACAACTGCAGCCCCAACAACTACAACTGCTGCCCCAACAACTACAACTGCTGCCCCAACAACAACAGCCACAACATCAACTACAACTGCAGCCCCAACAACAACAACTGCTGCCCAAACAACAACTGCCACAACATCAACTACAACTGCAGCCCCAACAACAACAACTGCTGCCCAAACAACAACTGCCACAACATCAACTACAACTGCAGCCCCAACAACAACAACTGCTACCCAAACAAAAACTGTGGCCCCAACAACAACTGCCACCACCACAACAACTGCTGCCCCAACAACAACAACTGCTGCCCCAAAAACAACCACCTCCACCATAACAACTGCTGCCCCAACAACAACAACTGTTATCCCGACGACAACAACTGCTGCCCTGACAACAACGACTGCTCTTCCAACAACAACAACTACTGCCCAAACAACTACAACTGCAGCCCCAACAACAACAACTGCTGCCCAAACAACAACTGTGGCCCCAACAACAACAACAACTGCCACCACAACAACTGCAGCCCCAAAAACAACAACTGCTGCCCAAACAACAACTGCCACAACATCAACTCCAGTTGCAGCCCCAACAACAACAACTGCTGCCCAAACAATGACTGTGGCCCCAACAACAACTGCCGCCACCACAACTGCTGCCCCAACAACAACTGCTGCCCCAAAAACAACTGCCTCCATCACAACAACTGCTGCCCGAACAACAACAACTGTTATCCCAACTACAACAACTGCTGCCCAGACAACAACGACTGCTCTTCCAACAACAACAACCACTGCCCTGATAACAACAACTGCTACCCCAAGAACAACAACTGCTGCCACCACAACAACTGTTGCCCCAACAACAACAACTACTGCCCAAACAACTACAACTGCTGTCCCAACAACAACTGCTGCCCAAACAACTGTGGTCCCAACAACAACTGCCACGACAACAACAACTACTGCCCCAACAACAACTGCTACCCCAAAAATGACAACTGCTGCCCAAACAACTACAACTGCAGCCGCAACAACTACAACTGCAGCCGCAACAACTACAACTGCTGCCCCAACAACTACAACTGCTGCCCCAACAACAACTGCCACAACATCAACTACAACTGCAGCCCCAACAACAACAACTGCTGCCCAAACAACAACTGCCACAACATCAACTACAACTGCAGCCCCAACAACAACAACTGCTGCCCGAACAACAACTGCCACAGCATCAACTACAACTGCAGCCCCAACAACAACAACTGCTACCCAAACAACAACTGTGGCCCCAACAACAACTGCCACCACCACAACAACTGCTGCCCCAAAAACAACCACCTCCACCATAACAACTGCCGCCCCAACAACAACTGTTATCCCGACGACAACAACTGCTGCCCTGACAACAACGACTGCTCTTCCAACAACAACAACTACTGCCCAAACAACTACAACTGCAGCCCCAACAAATACAACTGCAGCCCCAACAACAACAACTGCTGCCCAAACAACAACTGTGGCCCCAATATCAACAACAACTGCCACCACAACAACTGCCGCCCCAAAAACAACAACTGCTGCCCAAACAACAACTGCCACAACATCAACTCCAGTTGCAGCCCCAACAACAACAACTGCTGCCCAAACAATGACTGTGGCCCCAACAACAACTGCCGCCACCACAACTGCTGCCCCAACAACAACTGCTGCCCCAAAAACAACTGCCTCCATCACAACAACTGCCGCCCGAACAACAACAACTGTTATCCCGACTACAACAACTGCTGCCCGGACAACAACGACTGCTCTTCCAACAACAACAAACACTGCCCTGATAACAACAACTGCTACCCCAAGAACAACAACTGTCGCCACCACAACAACTGCTGCCCCAACAACAACTGCCGCCATCACAACAACTGCCTCCACCGCAACAACTGCTGCCCGAACAACAACAACTGTTATCCCGACGACAACAACTGCTGCCCTGACAACAACGACTGCTCTTCCAACAACAACAACCACTGCCCTGATAACAACAACTGCTACCCCAAGAACAACAACTGCCGCCACCACAACAACTGCTGCCCCAACAACAACTGCTGCCCGAACAACAACAACTGTTATCCCGACGACAACAACTGCTACCCCAAGAACAACAACTGCCACCATGACCACAACCATAACTGCTGTCCCAACAACAGCATCTGCTGCCCAAACAACTGTGGCCCCAAGAACAACAACTGCCACCACCACAACAACAACTGCCTCAACCACAACAACTGCTGTCCCAACGACAACAACTGCTGCCCCAACAACAACTGCCACAACAACAATTACAACTGCAGCCCCAACAACAACAACTGCTGCCCATACAACTGTGGTCCCAACAACAACAACTGCCACCACAACAACAACTACTGCCCCAACAACAACAACAACAACTGCTGTCCCAAAAACAACAACTGCTGCCCAAACAACAATAACTACTGCCCTAACAACCACAACTGCAGCCCCAACAACAACAGCTGCTGCCCAAACAATAACTGTGGCCCCAACAACAACAACTGCTGCCCCAAAAACAACTGCCTCCACCACAACAACTGCTGCCCGAACAACAACAACTGTTATCCCGATGACAACAACTGCTGCCCTGACAACAACGACTGCTCTTCCAACAACAACCACTGCCCCGACAACAACAACTGCTGTCCCAACAACAACAGCTGCTGCCCAAACAACTGCCACCACCACAACAACAACTGCCTCCACCACAGCAACTGCTGTCCCATTGACAACAACTGCTGTCCCAACAACACCAACTGCTGCCCCAAAAACAACAACTGTTGCCCAAACAACAACAACTACTGCCCAAACAACTACAACTGCAGCCCCAACAACAACAACTGCTGCCCAAACAACAACTGTGGCCCCAACAACAACAACAACTGCCACCACAACAACAACTGCAGCCCCAAAAACAACAACTACTGCCCAAACAACAACTGCCACAACATCAACTCCACCTGCAGCCCCAACAACAACAACTGCTGCCCAAACAACGACTGTGGCCCCAACAACAACTGCCACCACCACAACAACTGCTGCCCCAACAACAACAAATGCTGCCCCAAAAACAACTGCCTCCACCACAACAACTGCTGCCCGAACAACAACAACTATTATCCCGACGACAACAACTGCTGCCCTGACAACAACGACTGCTCTTCCAACAACAACAACCACTGCCTCGATGACAATAACTGCTACCCCAAGAACAACAACTGCCACCACAACCACAACAACAATTGCTGTTCCAACAACAACACCTGCTGCCCAAACAACTGCCACCACCACAACAACAACTGCCTCCACAACAGCAACTGCTGTCCCAAAAACAACAACTGCTGCCACCACAACAACAACTACTGCCCCAACAACAACAACAACTGCTGCCCCAAGAACAACAACTGCTGCCCAAACAACAACAACTACTGCCCAAAAAAGTACAACTGCAGCCCCAACAACAACAACTGCTGCCCAAACAACAACTGTGGCCCAAACAACAACTGCTGCCCCAAAAACAACTGCCTACACCACAACAACTACTGCCCCAACAACAACTGCCTCCACCACAACAACTGCTGCCCGAACAACAACAACTGCTGTCCCAAAAACAACAACTGCTGCCCAAACAACAACAACTACTGCCCTAACAACCACAACTGCTACCCCAAGAACAACAACTGCCACCACGACCACAACAACTGCTGTCCCAACAACAACAGCTGCTGCCCAAACAACTGCCTCCACCACAGCAACTGCTGTCCCATTGACAACAGCTGCTGTCCCAACAACAACAACTGCTGCCCCAAAAACAACAACTGTTGCCCAAACAACAACAACTACTGCCCAAAAAACTACAACTGCAGCCCCAACAACTACAACTGCAGCCCCAACAACTGCTGCCCCAAAAACAACTGTTGCCCAAACAACAACAACTACTGCCCAAACAACTACAACTGCAGCCCCAACAACTACAACTGCAGCCCCAACAACAACAACTGCTGCCCAAACAACAACTGTGGCCCCAACAACAACAACAACTGCCACCACAACAACAACTGCAGCCCCAAAAACAACAACTACTGCCCAAACAACAACTGCCACAACATCAACTCCAACTGCAGCCCCAACAACAACAACTACTGCCCAAACAACGACTGTGGCCCCAACAACAACTGCTGCCACCACAACAACTGCTGCCCCAACAACAACAACTGCTGCCCCAAAAACAACTGCCTCCACCACAACAACTGCTGCCCGAACAACAACAACTGTTATCCCGACGAAAACAACTGCTGCCCTGACAACAACGACTGCTCTTCCAACAACAACAACCACTGCCCCGACGACAACAACTGCTACCCCAAGAACAACAACTGCCACCACGACCACAACCATAACTGCTGTCCCAACAACAACATCTGCTGCCCAAACAACTGTGGCCCCAAGAACAACAACTGCCACCACCACAACAACAACTGCCTCAACCACAACAACTGCTGTCCCAACGACAACAACTGCTGCCCCAACAACAACAACCACAACAACAACTACAACTGCAGTCCCAACAACAACTGCTGCCCAAACAACTGTGGTCCCAACAACAACAACTGCCACCACAACAACAACTACTGCCCCAACAACAACAACTGCTGCCCCAAAAACAACTGCCTCCACCACAACAACTGCTGCCCGAACAACGACTGCTCTTCCAACAACAACAACCACTGCCTCGATGACAATAACTTCTACCCCAATAACAACAACTGCCACCACAACCACAACAACAACTGCTGTTCCAACAACAACACCTGCTGCCCAAACAACTGCCACCACCACAACAACAACTGCCTCCACCACAGCAACTGCTGTCCCAAAAACAACAACTGCTGCCACCACAACAACAACTACTGCCCCAACAACAACAACAACTGCTGCCCCAAGAACAACAACTGCTGCCCAAACAACAACAACTACTGCCCAAACAAGTACAACTGCAGCCCCAACAACTACAACTGCAGCCCCAACAACAACAACTGCTGCCGAAACAACAACTGTGGCCCAAACAACAACAACTGCTGCCCCAAAAACAACTGCCTACACCACAACAACTACTGCCCCAACAACAACTGCCTACACCACAACAACTGCTGCCCGAACAACAACAACTGTTATCCCGACGACAACAACTGCTGCCCCAACGACAAGTGCTGCCCAAACAACAACTGTGGCCCAAACAACAACAACTGCTGCCCCAAAAATAACTGCCTCCACCACAACAACTGCTGCCCCAACAACAACTGCCTCCACCACAACAACTGCTGCCCGAACAACAACAACTGTTATCCCGACGACAACAACTGCTACCCCAAGAACAACAACTGCCACCACAACCACAACAACAACTGCTGTCCCAACAACAACACCTGCTGCCCAAACAACTGCCACCACCACAACAACAACTGCCTCCACCACAGCAACTGCTGTCCCATCTACAACAACTGCTGTCCCAACATCAACAACTGCTGCCCCAAAGACAACAACTGCAGCCCCAACAACAACAACTGCAGCCCCAACAACAGCAACTGCTGCCACCACAACAAGAACAACTGCAGCTGCAAAAACAACAACTACTGCCCAAACAACAACTGCCACAACATCAACTCCAACTGCAGCCCCAACAACAACAACTGCTGTCCAAACAACAACTGTGGCCCCAACAACAACTGCCGCCACCACAACAACTGCTGCCCCAACAACAACAACTGCTGCCCCAAAAACAACTGCCTCCACCACAACAACTGCTGCCCGAACAACAACTGTTATCCCGATGGCAACAACTGCTGCCCAAACAATAACGACTGCTCTTCCAACAACAACAACGACCACTGCCCCGACAACAACAACTGCTACCCCAAGAACAACAACTGCCACCACGACCACAACCATAACTGCTTTCCCAACAACAACACCTGCCACCACCACAACAACTGCTGCCCCAAAAACAACTGCCACCACAACAACTACAACTGCAGCCCCAACAACTACAACTGCAGCCACCACAACAACAACTGCTGCCCAAACAACTGCTGCCACAACAACAACTGCCACCACCACAACAACTGCTGCCCCAACCACTGCCACCACCACAATAATTACTGCCTTAACAACAACTACCTCGACCACAACAACTGCTGTCCCAATGACAACAACTGCTGCCCCAAGAACAACAACTGCCACTACAACAACAACTACTGCCCCAACAACAACTGCTGTCCCAAAAACAACAACTGCTGCCCAAACAACAATAACTACTGCCCAAACAACCATAACTGCAGCCCCAACAACTACAACTGCAGCCCCAACAACAACAACTGCTGCCCCAAAAACAACTTCCTCCACCACAACAACTGCCTCCACCACAACAACTGCTGCCCGAACAACAACAACTGTTATCCCGACGACAACAACTGCTGCCCTGACAACAACAACTGCTCTTCCAACAACAACAACCACTGCCTCAATGACAATAACTGCTACCCCAAGAACAACAACTGCCACCACGACCACAACAACAACTGCTGTCCCAACAACAACAACTGCTGCCCAAACAACTGCCACCACCGCCACAACAACTGCCTCCACCACAGCAACTGCTGTCCCAAAAACAACAACTGCTGCCACCACAACAACAACTACTGCCCCAAAAACAACAACTAATGCCCAAACAACTACAACTGCAGCCCCAACAACTACAACTGCAGCCCAAACAACAACAACAACTGCTGCCCAAACAACAACTGTGGCCCCAACAACAACAACTGCTGCCCCAAAAACAACTGCCTCCACCACAACAACTGCTGCCCCAACAACAACAACAACTGTTATCCCGACGACAACAACTGCTGCCCTGTCAACACCGACTGCTCTTCCAACAACAACAACCACTGCCTCGACGACAACAACTGCTACCCCAAGAACAACAACTGCCACCACGACCACAACAACAACTGCTGTCCCAACAACAACACCTGCTGCCCAAAAAACTGCCACCACCACAACAACTGCCTACACCACAGCAACTGCTGTCCCATCGACAACAACTGCTGTCCCAACATCAACAACTGCTGCCCCAAAAACAACAACTGCTGCCCAAACAACAATAACTACTGCCCAAGCAACTACAACTGCAGCCCCAACAACTACAACTGCAGCCCCAACAACAACAACTGCAGCCCCAACAACAACAACTGCTGCCCAAACAACAACTGTGGCCCCAACAATAACAACAATTGCCACCACAACAACAACAACTGCAGCCCCAAAAACAACTGCCTCCACCACAACAACTGCTGCCCGAACAACAACAACTGTTATCCCGACGACAACAACTGCTGCCCTGACAACAGCGACTGCTCTTCCAACAACAACAACCACTGCCCCATCGACAACAACTGCTACCCCAAGAATAACAACTGCCACCACGACCACAACTACAACTGCTGTCCCAACAACAACACCTGCTGCCCAGACAACTGTGGCCCCAACAACAACAACTGCCACCACCACAACAACTGCTGCCCCAAAAACAACAACTGCCACCACAACAACTACAACTGAAGCCCCAACAACTACAACAGCAGCCACCACAAAAACAACTGCTGCCCAAACAACTGCCGCCACAACAACAACTGCCACCATCAGAACAACTGCTGCCCAAACAACAACTACTGCCCAAACAACTACAACTGCAGCTGCAACAACTACAACTGCAGCCCCAACAACAACAACTGCTGCCCCAACAACAACAACCGCTGTCCAAACAACAACTGTGGCCCCAACAACAACAACTGCCACAACAACAACAACAACAACAACAACAACAACAACTGCAGCCCCAAAAACAACAACTGCTGCCCAAACAACAACTGCCACAACAACAACAACACCTGCAGCCCCAACAACAACAACTGCTGCCCAAACAACAACTGTGGCCCCAACAACAACTGCCACCACAACAATAACTGTTGCCCCAACAACAACAACTGCTGCCCAAACAACAACAACTGCCACGACAACTACAACTGCAGCCCCAACAACAACAACTGCTGTCCCAACAACAACTGCTGTCCCAACAACAACCGCCTCCAAAACGACAGCAGCTGCTGCCACAACCACAACACCTGCTGCCACCACAACAACAACTGCTGCCCCAAAAACAGCAACTGCTGCCCAAACAACAACTGTGGCCCCAACAACTACAACTGCAGCCACCACAACAACTGCTGCCCAAACAACAACTGTGGCCCCAACATCAACTGCCTCCACCACAACAAGTGCTGCCCCAACAACAACGACTGTTATCCCAATGACAACAACTGCTGCCCTGACAATGACTGCTCTTCCAACAACAACAACTACTGCCCCGATGACATCAACTGCTACACAAAGAACAACAACTGCCACCACAACCGCAACAACAACTGCTGTCCCAACAACAACCGCCTCCAAAACGACAACAACTGCTGCCACAACCACAACACCTGCTGCCCCAACGACAACAGCTGCTGCTCTGACGACAACAGCTGCCTCCACCACAACAACTGCTGCCCCAACAACAACTGCCACCACCACAACAACTGCTGCCCCAACAACAACAACTGCTACCACAACAACAACAGCTCTCTCCTCGACAAGAACTGCAGCCCCAACAACAGCAACTACTGTCACAACAACAACTGCTGCCCCAACAACAACTGCCACTTCAACATCAACTGCTGCCCCAACCACAACAACTGCTGTCCCAACAACAACAACTCTTACCCCAACAACAACAACCATTTCCCAGACAGCTGCTGCTCCGACAACGACGACTGCCTCCACCACCACCACAATAACTTCCTCCACCACACCAACAACTACTGCCCCAACCACAGCAACTGCTGTCCCAACAATGACAACTGCCACCACCACAACAACAACTGCTGCCCAAACAACAACAACTGCCTCCACCACAACAACTGCTGCCCCAACAACAACAACAACCACCTCCACAACGTCAACCACTGCACCAATGACTACAACTGCCACCACAACCACAACAACTGCTACCCCAACAACAGCTGTGGCCCCAACGACAACTACTGCCACCACCACCACCACAATAACTTCCTCCACCACACCAACAACTACTGCCCCAACCACAGCAACTGCTGTCCCAACAATGACAACTGCCACCACCACAACAACAACTGCTGCCCAAACAACAACAACTGCCTCCACCACAACAACTGCTGCCCCAACAACAACAACAACCACCTCCACAACGTCAACAACTGCTGCCCCAATGACAGGAACTGCTGCCCCAACAACAACAATTGTCACCACAACAACACCTGCTGTCCCAACAACAATGGTTATCCCAAGATCAACTGCCACCAGAACAACAACAACAACTGTTTCCCAGACAACAACTGCTGCCCCAACAACAACAACCCCTGTGCCAACAACAACCGCAGCCCCAACCACTATAACTGCTGCCCCAACAACAACTGCCACTACCACATCAACTGCTGCCCCAATAACAACAACTGTGGCCCCAACCACAACAACTGCTGCCCCCAAAACAACTGCCACTACAACAACTGCTGCCCCAACCATGACAACTGCTGCCCCAAAAACAACAACTGCCTCCACCACAACAACAACTGCTGCCCCGATGACAACAACAACTTCTGCCCCAACCATGACAACTGCTGCCCCCAAAACAACTGCCTCCACCACAACAACAACTGCTGCCCCGATGACAACAACTGCTGCCTCAACAACAACTGCCACCATCACAAAAACAACAATTGCTGCCCCAACATCAACTGCCACCACAACAAGAACTGCTGCCCCAACCACAACACCTGCTTCACCAAGAACAACTGTCACAACAACAACACCTGCTGCCCTGACAACAGTGACTGCTGTCCCATCAACAACAACAACCACTGCTACCTCGACAACTTTTGCCCCAGTGACAACTGCTGTCCCAATAACAACACCTGCGGCCACAACAATGACAACTGCTGCCCTGACAACACCAACTCCTGCCACAACAAAAGCTGCCCTGGCACCAACAACTACAGCCCCAACAACTGCTGCTCCAACAACTACAACTGCTGCCACAGCAACAAAAACCGTCGCCCCAACACCAACACTTGCTGCCTCAAGAACAACTTCTGCCCTAACAACAACTTCTGCCCCGACAACAACTGCTACCAGAACAATTGCTGCCCCAACAACAACTCCTGCCCCAACAACTGCTGCCCCAACACCAACAACTGCCGCCACAAAAACAACTGCTGCCCTGACAACAACTGCTGCCACAACAACAACTGCTGCCCTAAGAACCACAAATGCTGTCACGACAACTGCTGCTGCTACAACTGCCACCCCAACCACAACAACAACTGCTGCCACAACAACATCAACTGTTTCCCCAATAACAACCACTCCTCGCACAACAAGAACAACTGTTTCCCCAATAACAACCACTGCTGACACAACAATGACAACTGCTGCCTCACCAACAACAACAGCGGCTCCGACACCAACAACTGCTGCCACAACAACATCTTCTGCCCTAACAACTGCTGCCCCAACAACTGCTGCTCTGTTACTAACAACTGCTGCCACAACAACAACTGCTGCCCCAACAACAACAACTGCTGCCCTGAAAACAACTTCTGCCACAACAACAACAGTTACTGCCACAACAACAACAACTGCTGCCCCAACAGCGGCTGCCTCCACAACAACTGTTGCCACAACAACTACCCTAACAACAAGACCTGCTGCCCCAACAACAACAACTGCTACCCCAACAACTGCTGCTCCGACACAAACAACTGCTGTCACAACAACAACTCCTGACGCAACAATAAATGCTGCACTGACAACAACTGCTGCCCTGACAACAACAACTGCTGTCACAACTGCTGTCTTAACACCAACTACTGCTGCCACAACAACAACTGGTGTCCCAACCACAACAACTGCTGCCTCACCAACAACAATGGCTGCTCTGACACCAACAACTGCTGCCACACCAACAACTTCTGCCCCAAAAACCGCTGCTCCAACAACAACAACTGCTGCTCTGACACCAACAACTGCTGTCATAACAACTGCTGCCCCAACAACACCAACAACTGCTGCCCCAACAACACCAACAACTGCTGCCACAACAACAAATGTCGTCCTGACACCACCAAGTCCTGTCTCAACAACAACTGCTGCCACAACAACTACCCTAACAACAACAACTGCTGCCCCAACAAGAGCAGCCACAACAACTGTTGCCCTGACAACAACAACTTCCGCCACAACAACAGCTGCTGCCCAGACAACGATGCCTACTTCCCCACAAACAACAACTGCTGTCCCGAAAACAACAACTGCTGTTGCCACATCAGCATCTATAACCACCAGTGGCACCTGCCGTACCAAATATGCTATGATCCATCTGCTGCTGGTACTCCTTATCTTTGTCCTGTCTTAAATCTTAAATCTAAAAAGTCAAGGAAACCCCTTTGATGACCCCAGAAGGACTCTGCAACTTTTAAAAGCAACTTTTAAAGCCTGGACTTACTGCTCACTGCCATTATTAGTTTGCAGCAAAAAACAAACAAACAAACAAACAAAAAACATCAAATGTAAGGAGGAGCATGTAAAAGATACATATACATATATAAATGTACAGGCACTTTTTTCTTTACAGTGTTATTTATTTATTCACTTTATTTACACAGTAGCTATGGATTTTCTCTCTGGAAATAATGCTGCATTTAAGTGTATTGTTGCAAATTTTAATAATAAAAGTTTATTAAAAAATAACAATAATGTCTGAAATTAATTTCTCTGTGTGGGTGAAACTATCCCCATATTAAAAACAACCCCCCTTTTCTTAAAATTTATTTAATTCTCCAGTTGGACCTTTTGTCATGTAGTGGCTTTATTTTGTACAATAACACAGTACAGATGCAAAATTTAAATCAACATTCAGAGCATGCCGGTCAGTGACACTGTTTTTACAACCAGTGACAGCAAGTGGTAACAAGGCACAAAAGAAGGCCTTCCAGTGCCCCCTCCTGGTAGAATCAGTTTCCAGACCAAAGTAAAAAATCACATTTATGTGTTTTTTCTTACTTTTAGAGAAACCTGAATATAAATATTGTGACTTCCTCGTGTCAAGTTGGTGGTCCTGCTTCTGCCACACTTTAGCTTCACTGGCATCACAGCAAAAGCACCAAACCTCAGATCTCCTGCAAAATGAAACACTTCATTCAAAACTGCAAAATGATTTGTGAAACAGTACAGATTTGTCACAGTACAGAGCACCGTACCGTGCTTCAGTCTAAAACACAGTGGTTCCCAAAGTCTTGGGGGGTTGTTTTTTTTTTTTTTTTTGGCATCCCTCCGTTTCAGAAGCTGACAAAAGATTGATTCAGAAGATAATTTTAGTGAAATAAACTTTAGAGGGATAGAATCAACAAACTTTTATTTGTTATTTCCCCTACATGAATTATATTCATTCAAACCTGTTTCATTCTATATGAAATATATGGAATATATGGATCAAACACAAGACAAAAGAGACCTGCACACTGATGAAAATATTATATCTCTTCACATTATAAAAGCAGAAGTTTGCATTTTGCAGCGAAAATCACAACAGAACATTCTAAATATCACATAAACACAACAACAACATGTGTGGAGACAAAAAAAAAGTATGAATTATGCTCAGGCTCTGACTTACATTGTACTGTTTAGAGAAAGTTGTATTTTTTCACCTGTTCTTATGTCAAAATGTCCATATTACTGTTGCAACAGCAGATCTGTTGAGGTCAGGCTGAACTCTCCGTGCAGCCTCTCTCAGCGTCTACCAGTTTACAACATGGTCAACCAATGTTGCTCAAATCACATCTGATAAACTTGGTCCTCGTCTTCTTTGTTCGCATCCTCCTTTTGTGTTGACAACACATAGTTTACAATTAAGCAACTGAGTGTGAGTGTGGTATTTTGAAAGGCTGTGGTTTGGAAAAAGAAGTGACATCGTGTTAGATTTCTGTGTCTAATGGAGAGAAGAAAGTTTAGTGATTTTCAAAAAGTATGTGGCTTCTTATAGTTGTGCATATCTAAGCTTAGGTTTTAAACCAGCTGTGTTATTCTAAATTTTAGTAGGCAAGCAATCATACAAGTAATAACACAATATATTTATTTATAGTATTTATATTGTATTTAGTAGTATAGTATTTACAGTTCTCATTATACATAAAAAGAGTGAAGGGAAGCAAAGCAGCGGACAACAACAACAAAAAGAGGCAAGTTGTAAGACAGCAGAAATATATATGTATATAATTATTATATTCAATAATGTATTTCAAATACATAAGAAACAACCTCTTCAAGTATTTTGGTACAAATTAGAACCCAGCAAAATACAAATGAAAAAATACACAAAAGCTATAAATTTTGCAAATAAAGAACAAACTGTTGTAAATGAAGAACAAAATGTTCTAAATAAATAACAAAATGCCCTTCATAAATAACAAACTTTTATAAATAGATTATAAAATGTTCAAAAAATCTATATAAAATAAAATAAAATGATGTAAATAAATTAAAAATGGTGTAATTAAATAACAAAAGCTTTGATGAGCTATGCTGCTGTGAGTTTCAGTTTGCATGACTGTGTGTTGTGGACCTTATCAATGCTAGTTTCTTACAAGCATCCAAATATTTGCAATCTGCTTACACCCTGTTTATTGCTGCTTGCTATTGCTATTTTTTTTTTTCGTTTTTTTTTTTCACTTTAATATTATATGTTTCATTATATTAGTTGAGTACAGATTTGTATCTGTAAAATGTATTTTTAAAAAATATATATTTAATTGGTGGAAAGATGTTTTAAATATTTAAACATTTTTATTCATTTAAATTCATATTTGTAGCTTGTTCTTCTCGCAGTCGTCCAGCAGATGGTGGTATTAACTTTATTCGACAACGCAGCACCACGCCCCGCCCACCGGACATCTACTCACGCCCACATCAGACTCCGCCCCATTCCGCGTGCTGCAGCGGAGGTTATCGCCACAGACAGGACGCTGCTGCTGCTGTGTGTGTCCATGCTAAGCTGGTAAAGTGATTAATTTTCTTAACTTCGATGGCGAACAGAACCGTTAAAGATGCCAACAGTATACACGGGACCAACCCGCAGTACCTGGTGGAGAAAATCACCCGGACTCGAATCTACGAGTCTAAATACTGGAAGGAGGAGTGCTTCGGTCTCACCGGTCAGTACCGTGTTAGCATGTTAGCATGCTAGTAGCGAGCTAACGTTAGCTTCCTGTCGGCTAATGATTTGACCGTCTGTTCTCTGTTTAAAGTCACATCATTCAGTCCATGTGTGAGCTTGTTAACGTTTAAAACACACATATTAAATATTATGTTACTTCAGTAGATTTCAACGTTACTTTCGAGTTGTTAAATGCTAAAAGTAAATGTTAAAACTGAGAAGGCTACCACAGCTCACAGTTACACTTGCTCTCTTTATTTTGTCAAAGACATTCAGTTTGCAGCAGTGTGATGCAAATTAACGATTATTTTCATTATCGATCAAACTGATTAAACTGATAAAATTATCAATTAGATAATCGTTTGATTGGGAAACATCAGAAAGTAGTGATGAATGAATTTCGTAATATCCCAGAGCTTAAAGCGACGTCTTAAAACTGTTGTTTGTTAGACCAAAGATAATCAGTGTTTTTACTATAATTTATTATAATAATAATAATAATAATAATAATTTTACTGGGAATAGCAGCTAAGATTAACTGTAGATAAACTAGAAGCATCAAATGTTTGATATTTATAGAGCTGCTATAATTATTAAATAAGTCATCAACTATTTGGTAACTAGCTGATCAGCTCCACGTTTGGACCTATTTTTCAACTGAGGAGATTGTGACAGGATTAATTAAATGATTAAACAAGGAAATAATCAATATTGAAAATAATCAATACATGCAGTCCTAATCATTAACATTGGTAAATGCTATTTTATTTGCAGAACAAAAAATACTTTGACAATCATGTCCACCTTTTTCTGGTTCAGTTGAAGGGAACTCTTGATGCTTCAGTACACAGTCTGATTTCAGATAACAGTGAGCCGTCTTTAACTTTGTGTGTGTAGTTTGCATTGGGTCTTTTTAAATAAAATTTTCTCTTTTAACATGTTGTGTCGTCCACAGCTGAGCTGGTTGTTGACAAAGCCATGGAGCTGAAGTATGTCGGTGGAGTTTACGGTGGAAACATCAAGCCCACTCCCTTCCTCTGCCTCACGCTGAAGATGCTGCAGATTCAACCTGAAAAAGACATCATCGTCGAGTTCATTAAAAATGAGGATTTCAAGTGAGTTTCAATCTGTTGAGAGAAAGAAGTGAATGCTGGTGCTGTACTGTCCTCACTTTGTCAATCAAACAAACTGACAACAAAACACACACACTGACTGACTAAACAGTCAAAAAGAGTCAATTTGTTATGAGTGTAAAGGGTGACGAATTGTGAGAAATGTGTAAGAAAATTAACATTTTTCTCTCATTGTTTTCTCAGATATGTTCGTTTACTTGGAGCAATGTACATGAGGTTAACTGGCACTGCCGTGGACTGCTACAAATACCTCGAACCGCTGTACAACGACTACAGAAAAATCAAGAGCCAGAACAGAAATGGAGGTGAGTTCTGAACATCTACTTATAGCCGCCATGTTCCATCTTAAAGATGGTCATTATAGGTTCAAAGATAACGTCAGTATTTATCAGCCTGGTCCATGTTTTTGTAATCAGTCCAGTATTGAAGAAGAGCGCCGCAGCCATCAGATGCAAAAAGGGATGCAATGTTCTTATGGTCACCGTCAAAGTGCATCCACTAAAAGTGTTTGTTTTACCACCGACAGGCTCAGATTGTTATTCAAAGTGTCTGGCAAGATTATGGAAAAGATCCCTACAGAGATTTTTGTTAAAGAGCTCTGGGTCGTGTTGTTCAATAGCGCAATCCTCGCTCCTTCTTCAGAATCTCTCGGCAAATGAGAATAAGGCCTAAAATCTTGGCTTGGCTTTAGTAGATGTACTTAAACAGTTTGCAGTTGTCCATAAAATTACATGACAGCCTGTTTCACAGCTGATGGCTGCAGCGCTCTCTCTCATTACTGGACTTATTTCAACAACTGTTGTCCCCCCTCATCGCTTAGAGACAAAAACAAACTATGGTCCAGGTTAAAAAAAAATACTGAAGTTACTCTTCAAATCATTAGTTTGGTCGTCTGTTCTCATCTTGGTTCTCTGTATGTTCTGTCTGGAGGTGTTTAAATAAACACGACGTTGGATCATCCAGTTTCTTCTGTTCATTTTCACATCTTTTCTCTTGTTTCAGAGTTTGAGTTGATGCACGTGGACGAGTTCATCGATGAGCTTCTCCACGCAGAGAGGATGTGTGACATCATTCTGCCCCGCCTTCAGGTACGTTTGCATCACGTGAACTCACTTACAGCTTAATTAGAGTGCGTTCACCACTGACTGTGTGTTTATTTGTGTGTGTTACAGAAGAGACACGTCCTCGAGGAGGCTGAAATGTTAGACCCACGTATCAGCGCTCTGGAGGAAGACCTGGATGAGGTGGAGAGCAGTGAAGAAGAAGATGAGGAAGAAGAGAAGGTAATGACATTTAAAGCTGTGTAGGTGTAGGGACCCTGCAAAATGTTAACTAGCGACGGCACATGCACAGATGCACCAGCTCAATGTCTGTCAGTTATTTCTTTTAAGCTGGTTGTTAAAATAATTTAAGATTGAACAATATGAGGACCTGATCTTAGACAAGCCCAGCTCTGGCTTCTGTTTCTGTAGCATGCTGAGAGACAGTGAAATCTGAATAAGAAAAAACAAACAAAAAAAATAAAATAAAATCCTGGACAGTCGGTCATTTTTTGGTCTGACACACCTTTTTGTAAGACTTTCAGGAATGCAGTAACTTTGCAGTGATTGGTATTTTGTAATTGCAGCAATTTTGTAATTGTTTTAAATTCGCAGAATGTTGTCATGTTATTTACTGAAGCATAAAGCTTTTGAATAATTACGATGCAGAAACATTATGAACTAACTACTAATGGACTTCTTTTGTTGTCATGTTTGTTTCCACACATTTTAAAAAGTTTGTGTTTTTCCGCCTGCAGCCCGAGAGACTCCAGACCCCTGAACCCCACAGACGCAGTTACCGTGACAACGACAGACCTCGCCGATCTCCATCACCTCGTTACAGACGCAGTCGCTCACCCAGACGGTTTGTTTTAATTACCTTTCGGTGTACCAAGAATTAATATTTCTCTCATGTATGTCATGTGTGTCTCGTGAGAAAATGATGAAATGAGATATTTTCTGCAGCTAAATGTGCATTTTTGTGACATGATTTGTTTTTTTTTTTCAGGAGGAGCAGATCTCCGAAGAGAAGAAGGTAAGTCTGCTTCTAGCTGAAATCGTTGAAATGAAATCACCTTTTTAATTACAGCATTTATATTTCTTTCTCATTGATGGTTTTTGCTGTTTGCATTTAGCCCGTCACCCCGGAGAGACCGCCACCGCAGCAAGAGTCCCCGTCGACATCGCAGCCGGTCCAGAGACAGACGGCACCGCTCCAAATCCCCAGGTAAAGACACGGAAACAAGCATGGCTGCTGAACTGTAAAATACTGTTGGATAGAATGTTTGTGGAGTGCATGAAGTCTGAAGCAGTTTGAAGCTTATTTTTAGTAAGTTGTGGAGAACGGCTCCACCAGCTGTTGGTGGCAGAATCAAAGTAGCTTTGACCAAAAGTCTCTGCAAGATGATTTAATGTTGCACATCTGGCAGGTGTGTGGAGAGGGTCAGCAGCAAAACGAATTTTAGACACCTTAAAATATCTATCAGTTTACCTTGCCTGTTTGATAGGGACAGCTGCAGCCTCAGTGCATGCCTTCACCAGTGGCTAGTCCTGAGGCTCCCTAGATGCCAAATCCAAAAACAGAAAAGTCTCAAAGGAAAATATAAAATTTCATATTTGCAGTTATGAAATTTTTTGACAGTTTGTTGGTGTCATTGTGTGACCTTAAAGGGTTAGTTTGGATTCCCCAAAAGTCTCACAATAACACAAACTTACTAACAGATCAAGGCAGCAGTAGACCAGCAGCTTCTGTGTTCTGTGAGCTAAAATTACTGTTTTTGTCAGTGGAGTTTCACTGTGGCTTGTAATGCAGTGATTTCCTGTCAGAAAAGTCTGACAGCAAGGTAAAGTGGTGAAAATATTCTAGATGTGGCGCACCCTTCAACTGACATTGTTTTTTTTTCACCAGTAACCAACAACATGAATAAAAAGAACTCTAACATTATAAATAGTGCAAACAAAATAGATGTCAAATTGATATACGTGGAGTGAATGATTTATGTACATGTATGCATGTGTACATATACAGTACATACTGTGTGCAGGATTAATAATGATGGTGTACGATGATATTTACATGTTAAAAGCAGAACGATGCATTTAAAAACAGAAAAATAGAATCTGTAAGAATGTAATGTACAATAGATGTTTTGGTGGTTCTGAAGAATTTCTCTTCTTTATTTTGAACCAGGTCACCACAGAAGCCACAGACATCGCAGCCACTCCAAGTCCCCAGAGAGGTGAGCGATACTGCCGTTAAAACATTCGAACATTTTGATCCTACTCACATATTCATAGAGATTTTCCAAATATTTTGTCCCGGTCGTCTGCAGATATGGGGCTGGGTTTGTTTTCAGGGTGTCCGATAAGTTTTTCTACAACAGTGCAGATACGAGACCTGAGTTTAGATACCAACACAAGCAGCTGATTAATAAATTTGCTTAAAAATACATTAAAGAACTCATGTACCAGACAGATTTTTGATATGTGATTTTGGTCTCTACCAAAAAACAGTTGATAAAACAATCTCACCACAGTGTCTGTACAGTCATTTTCTGTTGTCATGGTGATGTTAGTTAGATTTGGTTCAGTCACAGATATAAAATATCAAATCATCCTTTGTTGCTCACTGCATCTGAGCCTTTCTTACCCTCCGCTTTGTATAAACCACAGTTTATATGAACATCTTTTTAAAATAAAAACGTGAAATTCTTATTTATCTTACCGTTATCCACCATGAGAAGCAGGTGATTATGGTTGTCTGTGTCGATTTTTTTGAAAAAAATCTGTATTGTGCGTTGCTCCATTTTGCAATAATTAGAAAATATAGTTTATAATAATATATAACATCAGAATCTTATGTATCTTTTAATAGTGCAACACGTCATAAAAACACTAAAGAAAGAATTTCAAGAATTTCAAAAGTTCAGAGTGAAAAAAAAAGTCTCACATCGAGGTCAGTTCAGTTCCCATTCTGGACCTTTCAGTCGTATCACATGACCTTCAGCAGGTGAACACAACAGCATTGAGGTTTGAGACTTTCATCCCTGTTCATGTGTTGTCACTATCTTACAATGTCTGACAGTGAAATTAAATGAAATAAACATTTATGTTCCTGTTTGCAGATAATTCTAGAGTGAGTTATTGGTGATAATGCAGTGCAAATCATTTATTGAATTATTTCCATTCAAGCCATTTTCTTTCTTTCACATCACAGGAGCTCAAAAAAGAGTCACAAGAAGAGTCGAAGAGGAAACGAGTGATTTTACTTCATTTCCCCCCCTTTTTTACCTTCAAACTCTGAGATCTTGTTTCTCAGTCTTGTAGGAGATCCATTTTTTTTTTTTTACTTTTTTTCTGCAAATAATTTCCCATTTTAAAAGTTGGACCACTCACCTGTCTGTAAGATATTGCAAGTGTAAAGTCCCCAGGTTTCAGCAGGCTGTTCGTACAGTCACTCACTTCATCTGTCACCTTTCAGTCTCATTCTGTGGTTCAAACCCTCTGAGAGAGAAAAATCTAATGATGCTCCGAGTTTTCAGGTCATCATGGCATCATTATTGACACCTTTTGGATCTGTGTAAATGTACAAAATGTGTGTGTTTGTAAAAAATGAGTTTCACACCGACATTTGTCTTAGAAATAAAGACCCTGCTTGTTTGATTAATTGTGTGTTTTTGGAGGTTTGATTGATTCCTGAGGAAGACGAGGAGCCAAAACACAATTGATGCTCCCAGGATTTTATTCACAAAGAACTTAATCTGGAAAATTAACACATACAGCAGTGTTACAACTCTGTTTTTAGTTTTCATGCAACACCACATGGCCAAAATGACAGCTGAACATGCAAAAACATGTAAAGGATCTAATTAAATATATATGACTGCAATAAAGTTTTCAAAAATTAATAAATGATGAATCTTTATTTTTTATTTTATTAATCTTTATTTTGGTTTTACATTAAGCTTTTCTTTCAAGGAAATTACTATTATAAAGAAAGATTTCAGGAAATTGTTCTGAATGTTATTTTTATTTTTATATCCAGAGTCATAATGTATGAAATGAAAACTTTCAAGGGCTCTAATATTGAACTTACCACTATATTGATCCATAACTTCAAGGGAATTTTAAAAAAGGTACAGGTTTACTCGTCTCTGTTTTTACAGAGGAGGTCAGATGACTGACAGAGAAAACAAACAGCTTACATAAGAAGTGTGCATAATGTGTATTTAATAGTATTAGAATTGTAAACAACTGAGACACAGCTTAACATCCCCTCTATTAATACACTGGGTTGAATCTGGCAATAATATGCAGGTTATACATCAAATTATTATTAAAATTTTTACAGTATCAGTCAGAGAGACTTCTTTTTGTTAAAGCAAAGGAAATCCCATACAGAGTACATTATAGTCTAAAACATTATCAAGAAAAAATTAACCCAACACAACAGGAATATAGTAAACATTATGATTATATGTAAATTAAGAAGAAGAACATCTGATCAGAATCTATTTTCAGTAATCACATAACTGCAAGGAGTTTTCATATTGTGGTGACTTTGGAGCCTCCTGTGGGGAAAAGCGGGAGTGTTTCCACTAAAAATCCTATCCTTGTTTCTGATATCTTAACATTATAGATATGACAGAAAATAGGACAAAGCATAATTGGTCCCCTAAATGAGCATGTACAGACGTTTTTAGGTAATACAATACCTACATTTCTTTCATGATTTAGAACCAGTGCTGGTAAAAACACTATGGCTCTTGCAGGTTTTCCAGAAACGCCTCTATTTCTCTACACATTCGGCTCCTGCCTCTGTCCCTAATCTTCTCCAGAACTCTGATGCTGTTCTCACGAAAGAAGGACTGTTGAGGAATCTCTGCCGCCTTCATGTGATATTTTATTGACCTGTTGCGATCCTGCCGATCAAAGTTTAAATATTTTGCGTACTGGTTGTAAATCACCTGTTTGTCTGCCGGTTCCAGGTCACTCTTTAGCAATTTCTGGTATATCTCCTCAGCTTGAGCCTGGCCATGATTTGACTTTGCATATATATTAGCAAGGTCTATTTTCTTCACAAGTGAAGATTGGGGGTAAAGAGAAATCACCTCCTGGAGGAGACTGATTCCTCTTTGCACCATGCTTGGCTTTGGGCGACTGTTGCTGAAAAAAATTATCTTCCATTTGTAGCAGAGTGCAGCACAGCTCTTCAGATAACGAACATCTGGATGGTTTCTCAGAGCTTCCTCTGCCAAATCAATGGCCTCATCAACAGTTAGATGTTGTCTGTACAGCCTCAGTACTGCTTTCATACCACTGTAGCTGCTGACAGGATTTCTCAAAATCTTTCTAGCTAACTCACGTGCTTCATCTTCATCAATTCTTTCTCCTTTCTTAGCACATTGATCAAGATAGAGAACAGTGAGGTACAGGTTCTCTGGATCCTGTTCCTTGGCAATTCTCATTTTCTCCAATATTTCATCCTCCAGCCCTGTGTCGCTATGCTTAGAGGCATTCACTAACCCTATGAAATAGCTGGAGTTCCACTCCACCATGTCCGGCTGCATCCTGATGGCTCTCTGGAAATAATCTGCAGCCTCCTTCTTTTTGTCTGCACTGAACTTCATCAGGGTCCAGGCTTTTTCAGCGTAGATCTCTGGATGGAGCTCATCCTGGGATGGAGATGGATATTTTTTCATCAGGGCGTCGACCTTTGACAGGTAAGCCTGACTCTCTTCTTGTTCTCCCAGGTGGTGGTGCAGCCAAGCCAGGTTCCCGTAGTTCACCACTAACCAGGGACCCTCATCTGCGTTTCTTGTCTGGCTGAAGGCCTCTGCAGCCTTGTTGAACAGACTCTGGGCGTCTTCAGTGAACCCCAGCTTGTACTGAACGTACCCCTGCAGGTTGTAAATGTGACCCAGCCAGTAGTTTCCCTCCTCAGTGCCGATGTCCTCCAGGTTGTACCAGAGACGTAACAGTTTGGACCTGCTGGGGTCCAGGTCCCAGGTGAAGTGGCACTGCAGGGCCTCCAGTGTTGTTTGACTCTGAGCAGCACTGATGGAGAAAAAAAAAAAAAAATATATATATATATATATATATTAAAACACATTTTCTGTTGGTTCATACATTATTCTCTGAAGGGTGTTTGGATAATAGCTGTTATCCAGAAAGGAAGGGAGGGAGGATGTAAAAATTAAGTAAGGAGCACACATGAACATACAAGGACAGAGGGAGGGACAGCAGTAAGAAGCTGAATTGACAAGAAGGAAATAAGGGACAAGGCTAAACGAAGCTGAAATGTGCTTTCCCTTTTGGTTATTTAAGTTACTACTCATGTAGGCTACTTTTCCAAAAGTAATATTTTGATTGCAAGAGTTTCACTTGATTACAGAGTATTTATACACAGTGATATTTCTATTTTTACTGAAGTAACAGATCAACGCTGCTTGTCAGTGTGGGAGTAAGACATGATAAAATAAGATAAGATAAACCTTTATTAATCCCCAGAGGGAAATTCAGAAGTCATAGCAGCAACAGCAGTGAGAATAAGACACGGGTGTGGAAGAGTTAAAGAGCAGAAGTACAAGAATATTATAATAAGTAGAATAAAATAAAATAAAAAATCACAAATAATATAAATAATAAACAGTAAACGCTGAGAAATGAATGTATCAGTAATGACGGAGAAAGGCAGAAAAAAATAAGTAATAAATGACGCTGAGCAGCAGTGACTGATCCCTAATGTTAGTGTTTTGTGCTCTAAGATTCAATAATAAGATCATAAATGATATTTATTTAGATCTAGAGTGCTGTAAAATACAGAAGCAGCCACTCACCTCATCGTTCAGCTGTTTCCTCGTCTCTGTAGTCCTGTTAGTGTTCACTGATGTGCAGCTTCTGTTCCTCTGTCAGTGATGAGATGTTGACTGAGTTTATGAGGCGGGGAGAAGGACGCGAACTGACGCGAGTTCGCTGCAGCGCAGACGACCTCAGGCGAACACGCGTCCGCGCGGGTTAAACATCTGCAGGAAGTCAAACTGATGATGGTATCAGACAGACAGAAACAATATGAGAGAAAGAGACTGAAAAAAAAAAAAATAACAGAAAAAAATCAACTGCGTGATGAGTTTTGAGCCGAGCGAACAGACGCGAAAGTTCGCGTTTCGTTCAGTTTCTGCGCAGCTTGACTTTCGTTTCTGAGGAATGGAAACCTGCAGGAACACTTCTGCCACACTGAAAAACATGACTAAGCAAAAGTTTGTCCTAACATGTTCTCTGACGTTTATTTAAAGATGAGAACAGTTTCTTTTTCTGTTCTGCTCCTTCCCATCAAATGGAAATATTAAGTTTTCATTTGTATTATTTCAAACACAGGTGCATTTAAGTATATCTGCAAAATTTGAGCAGTGTGTCTGCAGTTTTTTTTATTCTTTTTTTTCGTGAAGTTGTTAAATAATAGCATGTTTTCATATATTTAAGGACACTGTAAATTTATTCCAGAAGATGTGTTTATTTTGGTCTTGTCGCCTTTTGTATTTTTTGGCAAGATGTCTGTACATTTATTTCCCAGTACATTGGTTCTGAATTTTCACTTTCTTATGAAAATATGTTTTACATACTCTCCCTCTAAAATAAATCAGTACTATACTTTATCTATACATTTAAAATGTTCATAAACCATCTTCTTTATTAAGTCTAAAATCTGAATTTATGTACTCTTTATGATACTTACAGCAGGGATGAATGATTTTTGGACTGTTCAGATCTCCTGGCATTTGTGTGTGTGTGTGTGTGTGTTAATGTTGTTGTTTGTCAATAAAATGTTTTTAAAAATCTCAGGCCTCGAAAGGCTCAAAGTGATTTTAAAACACACTTTTGAAAAATAGTGTTTGTGTTCATGGTATGAAATCAGCCAGGATTTCAGACACTTAAGAATCATCCATGTAGTGTAACTTACACATCTATTGAGGAAAAAATGCACTGTGTGCAAAAAAATCCTATTCAGACACAAATTCAGATAGAAAGAGACCTGATCCTTATCACAGGTTCTTATCAAGATAAGATAAAATCAGATATGAAACTTAACTTATCCCACAACAGGGAATTTAACTTGTTACAGGAGCTCAAAGATCAAAAATACAGCTTAGAGAGGGGGTGAGTGATATAAAATAACATAAAATAAAGAACTATACACAAATGATACAACTTTTACTTTTTCAGATATATGGATAACTGAACAGGATAATTGTATATGCTATAATTCACACATGGTGTGTTGCATTATATGAAAAAAATGATGATATTAATGAGAGATAAAGAGACTGGTATGTATAAGATGGGATATGCAAATATGATATAAATATAAAAAAGGTCTAAGTGCAGAATATAAATATGAATGAATAATGTGTATGATAGTTTATAATGTATATAATGTTGTAAATATACATAGTATATGATAATAAGCATATAATGTGTATATATAGTAATAATATGTACAAAGATACTAAGTCATTGTAGTTGTACTGTTCCCCTGCTGTCCTGTAGGTGGCGGTAATGCGCCTACACTCTGTCTCTCTACCCGCCGGTAAATCACAACAAGCAGAAGAAGAAGTATGAAGTTTCAGGCGGCTATTCGAAGAAGAGACGTTAATATTTAGAAATTGACCAGTTTTATGTTTGTTTTCAAACTTTGAGTCACATTTTGGTTCTTTATTTATTAATAATTGTTGGTATTGAAGCTGTGGGCGTTACAGTTGTGTTAATATGACACTTTTACAGCGTGTTGAGCGAAGTTTGACTTAGCCTGTTAGCCTGTTAGCTGCAGTCACAGTGGTCCAGACTACATGTCTGTCAGACGGGCTCTGGTGGACTGTGTCGTGTTGTCTCTGCGGGATGGCTGCGTGTTTTATCCGAGCTGTAAAAACTGCTTATCAAGGATCGATGTGGGACAGCAGGACACGACCAGGTAAACGCACAAACAACCAACGAAGAAGACTGATGTGTCTCTCTGTATCTCGGTGGGTCCAGGCATGTTTCAAAACTGAATACTGTAAAAGTTGGAACAGATCATTAGTCCATTTCCTTTAATGTAATGAAATAGAACCTGTGAGTTATTAGTGAGGGAATTTCTCCAAACATTACACCTTTTTCACAGCAGCCATTTTGACAACACAGGTGTTATCAATGATACTAATTAAGGTCCTTCCATTCATCAGAAATACTTTATTGATCTCCGGGGGAAACTGGGTCATATTACAGTCCCAACAACCAAGAAAAGAACTATATAAACATGAATAATTATAAGATAATAGATTTAAAATATGAGTACGAAATAAGTAGGGCTGTGCAATTAATTAAAAATATCTAATTGCGATTATTTTTACTGATACTACAATTGCGATATGATTATCAATATTAGAGGGTAATGATAGTTTTTACATCATTATTTTTATTTTCATTGAAAAACATATTACCAACCAGTGTAGAACTGCAATGATTTGTTGATTAATTACAATTAGTTGTCGTCAACTATCAAATTACTTAGCAACTATTTTGAGAAAAATAATAATAGATTTTTAATTATTTATTTATTTTAAGAAAACTGGCCCAATTCTCTGATTTCAGTTTCTCAAATATGAATATTTATTGTTTTTTTTCCACCTCTCTGACAGTAAACTGAATATCTTTGAGTTGTGGCTAAAACAAGACATTAGAGGACGTCATCTTGGATTTTCTGGTATTTTATGGACTCAACAACTAATTGGTTAATCATCAGAATGATTGACAGATTAATGGACAATGAAAATAATCATTAGTTGCAGCCCTACAAAGATGTTTTTTAAGTCTGTAGAATCTTATGTGTCAACTCTGCAGCACCACCATCATTTTACAAACAAAAATTGGGTTTTTATCAAATATTGCACCTCTGCAGGAGACCATATTGTGATTTTTGATAAGATTTTGATATAAACAGAAATAATTCTGTATATTGCAATATAAAGAGAGAGCACCTTAAGCTGAAAATGGGTCGATAAATATGTGTTAAAATGCAGGAATACTATAAATAAGAGTATTAATTGAAGTGTACAGTACAAATGCAGTAACAGTGTTGCATATTTGAATGATTGTTATTGCAAGTGCATGGTGGTGGTCATTATTGCAGGGGCAAAGGTAAACATGAATCGAAATAACTTAGGGGTTATAGTTCTTGACAGGATGGAGTAAGTCCAGCGGCAGTCTGTTGTCTCAGAGTGTCAGACACTCAGAGGGAGGAGTTGTAGGCAGGTATGACCTCCTGTGGCGCTCTGTGGTGAATGAGCGCTCTGAAATTTGGGTCAAACACAGTCATCAGTCAGGGTGCTGCTAGTGTGCAAGGTTATTATCATATTACACTGAATATCTTTAAATGACATCATCTTTGACTTGAAAAACTAGGATGGATAATTCTCACTATTTTCTGACATTTTATAGATGTTGCAGCCCTGGACTGAACATGACAATTAACTTTAGTCTTTGTTGTTATTTAATAACTACAAAATGATTTGTACAGGGTAGTGTTGTCAACAATATCAGTATATCAATACTGAATATTTAAAATGCTTTCAGCACTCATTTTTTGCAGTATGGATACTCAACTTCCAGTGCATTTTTTTTGCTATTTCTTCTTTTTGACAGTGAGTTGACACACACACTGCTGCAGTGTCCACATAGTCTCGTCACCTCACGGTGTTGTCTTCTTCTCATCACTTGTCTCATTTTCTGTCCGTTATCACATTACAGCCTTGTTATATCTGTATCTGTATCTATATCTTTTAATAAAAATCTAAAATTTTCTGCCCTCAATGCTGCTTCAGTTTTTCCCTGTGGTACTAAATACTGCTATTTTTCTGTTCTATTCTATTGAAACTAGAAATTCCAGTTTTGTGATGACACTAGTACAGGAGCAAGAAAATACTGACTTCAGTAAAGTTCTGATCCATTTCAAAAAACAAACAAACAAACAAACAAACAAATTTTTGGACCTGGCTGTCTTCCCTGTGTCCCCACCACAGATGCAGATGTTCCAGGTGTGGTTTCAGCTGTCTGAGGGAAGAGGTTGATTACAGATATCGTCTCCCACTGAGGGTGACCCGCGATGGATGCATTGTTGAAGTAACGGTGTTTGGAACCTGCTTGAACCAGTTCTTTGGAGTTCCTGCCAGTGGTTTACAGAGGTGAGCACAGACAGTTTATCACTCTGTTGTTTAAACATGTTTGGATTTAATTCGTCACTTCTTTGTGGTGGAATCAACCACACGCACCCCAAATTAAATTTATTTACGTTTCGTTTAATTTCAGGAAAGTTGGTGGTATCTGAAACACGCTAAATAAGCTCAGACAGTTCATGTTGCTCAGTATGTGAAGCACCACATCATTCTTATATGCACAAGCCTGTTTTCTGTGGCCACTCCAGTTAGTATCTAACATTATTTTTCTTGACTAGGGTTCAACATTAAAGTGTTTTTTTCCACTTGTCCAGTTTGGCAAGTTGATGTTACTCTCCTCTCCAATACCAATAAAGACTTAAGTTAATTGTTATGTTAAATCTGGAGCTGCAGTGTCTGTAAAATGTCAGAAAATAGTGATGTGTCCATCCAAACACAAGGTGAGGTCATCAAATGTTTCATTTTGTCAGCATAAAAGTCAAAGATATTCAGGTTAATGTGATAATAAATGTAAACAACTGAGAAATCTCCACCTTTGAGAGGCTGAAAATAGCATTTGCTTACATTTTTGCATGAAAAATTACTTTAACAATCGGTTATAAAATCCTGCTGGTCATACTGGTTAGCTTCACCGGTGTGTTTAGTGAGGCACATTTAAAAAGCTCACTTTGTTGTTGTTGTCTTCTCTCTGAAGCAGAGTGGATTTCTCTTTTCTGTTATTTTGTAGGTTGGTGCACAACTCTGATGGACCAGTTGAAGCATCGATCAGATCCACGTTGTTGCGGAAGGCTGTCAAGGACTGTTTCATTGGCAGACGTTTCATCTTTGGTATCAAGGTACAATTAAAATATTGGTATTGAATGTGCAGATGGGCTTGGTTTGCACCTCTTTACAGTCTTCTGGGTTTTTTTGTGGTATTTAGAAGTGATTTTAAGATTAACAAACTTAATTAAATGATTAAAACTTTACATACTTCTTAAGAGCACAGCAATGATTTGATCTTATCAGCTTCCTGTCCAAATTTTTAAATTTCTCAGGAAGAAATCATGTTTATGGACGAGATACTTTATTAAAGTTTGATTCACACTACATTTTGTCACACTCCCCGCCTTCCCTCCTCACTTGCTGGTGTATCTGTCATATCCTGTGTTTTTCCCCTGAAGTTATAGCAACTAACTAGCAACAGTTAGCAGTAAACGCACCATTGCTTTACAGAGTTCTCTGAGTTTAAACATTGTTGGAAACATCTGGGATCATGTAGGTACACAAGACAACAAAATATAAAACATATCTAGAGTTTTCCAGATTTACATGTGGAAATGTTACATATTATAGCTTTAATGTTGAGTTGAGTTCTCACACTGTGCTGCTATGGACTGCAAATAACATGACTGTATGGGATCTGACAGTTGTTGTACCAGATACATATATAACTGTTTTATCCTCGTTCATGTTGTCTGTGTCCCTCAGGTAACCGAAGGCGAGCGTGGTCCTTGGTTAGGAGGACCTGCTGCTTCTGGCTCCAGCAGTAAAGACACAGTCCACTTCATCGCCACTCAGATGATTCTTCCCAAAGCTCCGGGCCTTGGAGGCTGCACAGTGGTCAGTTATTATCGGGTCCTTCTTCAGAGAGCAGCAGAATCCACTGATCCCAACACAACATCCAGACCCCCTGCAGCAACAACCCTGCTGCTGATTCCTCGTCATTCTCCAACCAGCAGCTTCAGTAATGCCACACTCTGTTCCTCAGGTCTTCTTTCCCAGTCACTGCAGAGGTAATGACATTAATAATCTGCTGGTAACTGTTGCTGTATGTCTGATAATTATCTGTATTATATATCAAGGACAGACTGAATTAGACATGGACAGGAAATAGTCTGACTGACTCCATCTGAAAGTTTTACTGGTGAGCTTATAGCTCCGCCTCTCAGCTGTGGCTCAAAATTTCAACTTTCAAAATTTCAACAAATGAACATGAAAATCTTTATTATTATATGAAAAAGATTTAGCAACAGAGGACGAGTCTGTCTCGCCCTGGACAGTCCAACCTGCCTGTCCTTATGTCATGTTTTTGCTATTTTGCACCACATGCGATATGTATGCTCCACATCAAGCTGCATATCCTTTTAAACAGACCCTGTTCTCAACCCACAGAACCGACTCCACCCGTGTGCCAAGTAGAAGAGAACTTTGCTCAAATACTGTGAACAAAGTGTCATATCTCCTGAACGCTCTAGTGGACATATGTTGATAAGATGTCTGAGTGACTGTGAGAACGGTGGTACCACTTGGCCAACAGGTGGTGCTATAGTAGCATTATCAGAGGAAGGAGTCCCTGTTTATATGTGTATGACTTCAGGCAATAAAACAACACTAGTTTTACATGCTTTTTCATCTTTCAGACCCTCCAGGAAGTTGCAATGTTGAGATCACAACAGCTTTTCACAACTTTCTTTTGCAATTTTCACTTGCTCCCACAGTATGATTCCAAAAAACCCAAAGAAGAAGAAGAGCTGTCATGAAATCAGCCATTTTAGGCTGCAACAATCCCATCTGATCTTTACATTTCAAATGGACCTTTATTCACATATTTTAGCCAATGAGTTACAACATTTAATTTTAGTTTACTACAAAATTTATTTAAGTGAAAGTCCAGATTTTTAAGGCAAAGTCAGTGGATGAATGGTTCACTTTTGCATCGTCTTTTGAGACTTGCTTTCCTTTTCATCCTAGATCACAGAACCAGGACTGCACCCTCACTCCCACTCCTCCATGGCAACAATCACTTGGACTGGTTACCTCGTCAGCTGAGCAGGAGGAAAGCTGCAGCACCCAGGACAGTGATGAAAACAGAAGACGAACAGAGAAGTTCGGAACACCACTTAATTCTCAGAGAGGCTGCCTGCAGGACCATAAAGTCACAGAGGAGATGCCGGGGCTGTCCCTGCTTCTGTCTTTAGAGCGCAGTGCTTACAACTGTACGTCGTTTGCTGAATACCAACACATCTCTACTGAGGAAGCGGTAGAAAAGACCCCCATCATGAAGACTTGCTTCAGTCCCTCCCCACCTTGCCTCAACATTTCAGAGATGAAGTGCTTTTCCACCAGCTCTGTGGCTTGGGAGGATTTGCCTTTCTCCGAGAGTCTCACAGAGTTTTTATGTGAGGAAAACAAACATTTTGATATCATCAGTGAAATGGACACCAATCAGAAAGAAACGGCAAGAAACAACCAGGAAATCAGATCACAAGACAAGAACTTATCAACAGAATCAACTTCTGTTTGTCAAAGTAACTCAGAGATATTACTGGAGATCACTAACACACCTGACAGACGTGATGAATCTGAGCAGGTGTGTAAGAACTCTGCTGGATGTGTTAATAAGAGTTCAGCCAGAAACATTTGTTCCCAGGAAGATGACACAGTTCGATCGCTGTCTTTTGAAAACGAAGACGGGGACACCTACAACTGTTCAGCAGACCTCTTCAGTGACTCGCTCATTACAGATACAAACACATACACACCCAGGACACACGCAGAAACCATCAGGACGATCAAAGAAGCTCACTCAGTGCTTTTCAAACCAGACAAACAGCACCTGAGGAGTGAAAATGTCCCACATGCAACACCAGACAAACACAAACTCAAAAGCATTAAGAGAGAGAGTTTAGTTCCATCAGGCACACAAGAGCTGGACTTCATCCCTCCCTCTCAGTCCACCCCCATCGTACCACACAGAGCTGTGACATTCAGTTCACAATCTGACAGGCAACATTCTTACGCATTTTACAGAAATTCGCCTGAATTAGACCGTAAAAGAATCACCTCCTCTCTTTCTATATCAAACTGTGTTGATACTCGCCAGCTGTGCCAGAGAGGGAGAGAGTCTACCAAAGAAAACCTGGCGAGGAGTACACCATCCGGCAAACACAGCAACAGATTCACCCCGAAGAGGAGATTCTGGAAACCAAACAAGCATAAAACCCCTCTGAGGGTCCAGAGAGGAGCTCTAAACACAGGAACAACAGAAAGGATCCAACGCAAATCTGACTCGGGTGGTTGTGACAACGGTGAAGCGGTCATTGTTCCTCCCACTCCTGCTGCTCGGACAGGACAGAGTGTGACGCTCCGGAGGAGACAGACAGAGAACAGCAGCAGGGACGAGGTGAACTGCAAAAGGACTCTGCTGGATCAAACTGTCACATCATCATCACACAGAGGTCGGACACAAACAGGAAGCTGTGACAGTGAGGGGACTCTGAATGGATCTAATTGTTACCCCCCAGATGATGAGAACGAGGCCTGCGATTGGTCCAGAGATCTGTTCTCTGACTCGCTCTGAGACGTTCTGTTGCAGATGGATTTTACGCATCGTTCCTAAGATTTTTTTAAATTTATTCCAGGTAGCAATACTGTTGCTGGTACTGAACGGATCTAAGAACAGAGAACACAGGCACTGTTTACACCTGGTATTAACATGCGTCGTGGGTGATCTGATCACAAGTGGACAACTCCAAGTATGTCAGTTCAGCATTACAGTGTGTCTCCAGATGCATTTCATTGATCACTTGTGATCTGATCTCACTTTCCTGCTCTATGTGCAAATATACACATGCAAAAGCATATGAACAAAATTTTATCATTACAGCCATTTTACAGGCTCCCTGAGCAGGTTGTGTAAAAGGCACTAAAGGGAGTAAAAGTGTGCTTGCCAGAGTCGAAGCCTCTCTCCTGTCTCCTCTTCACAGCAAGAAAAGAAACAACTGTGTGTTTTGCATTTAATGCCAAATTTACAGAGAGGCACAACTGATTAAGAAGTCACCAGAGCTGTTTCACTTTCCTGCTGCATATAAACACACATGCAAAAAAGCATTTTTGTTTTTAACTGGTGGCTCGCTGAGACAAATGGACACAGTGTTTTTTCCACAAATAAAGAAATAACTTCACGTAGAACATTTGTCGAATTTACAAGAAGGCCCAAATAATCAATAATTTGTCACAGACAGCACTTCACAAAGTTTATAAAGTCTCTCCTCACTCAACAGATTTCAAAATAGCACGTTTTTTTTTTTTTTTTTGGAGTCTGGGGTTGTTAGTGTGTTAGCAAATGCTCGCTGCAGGTTAGAGAGCTCAGACCTGTAATTTGCAATAGGATGAACCAAATGATGGACTTCAGTTGAGTAGGTGCAGTTACAGTTTGGTTCAGGACACATTTGTTCTTCCATTACAGAAGTACAGGGCAGTCGAATGCAACCCAGTCCACCTCTGAATGTGGTCTGAGCATCAGATTTCAAATGCATCCTGAGTGCATTAACACTGTCTTCGATCTGTCCTCTTGTGATTGAATAACCAAAGACAAATTAATACTAGGTGTTAACAGGCTAATAAAGTACATTGAGCTCTAAAAGGCACCACAGAAGAAGCCTTACCTCCCCATCTTCTGCTATTTGAACATTTCTACTGAAGATCTCATATGGCAGCAAAGGTTTTGGAATGAGACATTAAAGAATGTCACTTATGGGTTTAATGTTTGGATGTGCATGTTCCTTTAGAGATTTACTTTTAAAGGAAGAATATTTCAGATAATTAAGGATTTTTTTTTTTTTTTTTTAATATCTCAGTATGTAAAACAGTAGATCATTTGGGTGTGCAACAAGATGAGATACAACTTTATTAATCCTGAGGGAAATTGGTGTGCCAGAGAAATGCTTCGAAATTGCAGTAAAGTAATAACAACAATAGAGCATCAAAGAAATGAAATACTGAGTCACACATTAGCGACTCTTTAAAGGCTCACTGCTGCTGCACTCACTGTCATTGTGGGCCTAATTTACTCATAACTGTCTGTTCTCTGTTGGTTCTACAATTTTCTTAATGCTATTAAAGCAAAGTGACTGTAAAAGGATCAGATGTGTGTGACTGGCTGCTGCTGATTTATTATATTGAGATTCTTGACAGACATTTTTTTTTGCCTTTATTGATAGATAATAGAGACAAATGGCCAGAGAAGAAGAAGAAGAGTGTCATCTAGTCCCAATATATTGCAGAGAAGTCAGACATCTCCAAAACTCTGCAGCTTACACCAAAACTGTCGAGAGGGATAAACATCACTACAGGTAGCTGTATCATGCTTCTGTCTTAGCTGTATCGTACTTTTCTATTAGCTGTATCATGCTTCTGTCTTAGCTGTATCATACTTTTCTATGAGCTGCATCATGCTTCTGTCTTAGCTGTATCATGCTTCTGTCCGGTCGAGAACCATGTCCTCGGACTTGGAGGTGCTGATTCTCATCCCAGCCACTTCGCACTCGGCTGCAAACTGCCCCAGTACAAGCTGAAGGTCCTGGTTCGAAGGAGCCAACAGGACAACATCATCTGCAAAAAGCAGAGATGAAATCCTGTGGTCCCCAAACCGGACTCCCTCTGGCCCCTGGCTGCGCCTAGAAATTCTGTCCATAAAAATAATGAACAGAACCGGTGACAAAGGGCAGCCCTGCTGGAGTCCAACATGCACCGGGAACAGGTCTGACTTACTGCCGGCAATGCGAACCAAGCTCCTGCTCCGGTCATACAGAGACCGTACGGCCCTTAGCAGAGGGCCCCGAACTCCATACTCCTGAAGCACCTCCCACAGAATGCCACGAGGGACACGGTCAAATGCCTTCTCCAAGTCCACAAAACACATGTGGACTGGTTGGGCAAACTCCCATGAACCCTCAAGCACCCTGTGGAGGGTATAGAGCTGGTCCAGTGTTCCACGACCAGGACGAAAACCGCATTGTTCCTCCTGGATCCAAGGTTCGACTATCGGCCGAATTCTCCTCTCCAGTACCCTGGAATAGACTTTACCAGGGAGGCTGAGGAGTGTGATCCCCCTATAGTTGAAGCACATCCTCCGGCCCTCCTCCTTAAATAGAGGGACCACCACCCCGGTCTGCCAGTCCAGAGGCACTGTCCCCAACTGCCACGCGACGTTGCAGAGGCGTGTCAACCAAGACAGCCCTACAACATCCAAAGACTTGAGGTACTCAGGGCGGATCTCATCCACCCCCGGTGCCTTCCCACTGAGGAGCTTCGGAACTACCTCAGTGACGTCACCTTGGGTGATGAATGAGTCAACCTCTGGGTCCCCAGCCTCTGCTTCCTCTACGGAAGGCGTGTCACAGTGGGATTGAGGAGATCCTCGAAGTATTCCTTCCACCGTCCAACAATATCCCCAGTCGAAGTCAACAGCTCCCCACCACCACTGTAAACAGTGTTGGCAGGGTACTGCTTCCCCCTCCTGAGGCGCTGGACGGTTTGCCAGAATCTCCTTGAGGCCGACCGGTAGTCCTCCTCCATGGCCTCCCCGAACTTTTCCCATGCCCGAGTTTTTGCTTCCACAACCACCCGGGCCGCAGTGCGCTTGGCCTGCCGGTACCCGTTGGCTGCCTCAGGAGTCCCACGAGCCAACTAAGCTCAATAAGACTCCTTCTTCACCCTGACGGCATCCCTTACCTCCGGTGTCCACCACTGGGTTCGGGGATTGCCGCCGCGACAGGCACCGGAGACTCTCCCGGAGGTGAGAGTTGAAGACCCCTGTGACAGATGGTTCCACCAAACGTTCCCAACAGACCCTCACAGTACGTTTGGGCCTGTCAAGTCTGTCCAGCTTCCTCCCCTGCCAGCGGATCCGACTCACCACCAGGTGGTGATCAGTTGACAGCTCAGCCCCTCTCTTCACCCGAGTGTCCAAGACACACAGCTGGAGGTCAGTTGACACGACCACAAAGTCGATCATTGACCTCCGACCTAGGGTGTCCCTGTGCCACGTGCACTGATGGACACCCTTATGCTTTAACATGGTGTTCGTTATGGACAAACTGTGAGTAGCACAGAAGTCCAATAACAGAACACCACTCAGGTTCAGATCGGGGGGCCGTTTCTCCCAATCACACCCCTCCAGGTAACACTGTCGCCACCCACGTGAGCGTTGAAGTCCCCCAGCAGAACGATGGAGTCCCCAGTCGGAGCACTTTCCAGCACCCCTCCCAAGGTCTCCAAGAAGGCCGGGTATTCTGCACTGCCGTTCTGCCCATAGGCTGAAACGACAGTGAGGCACCTATCCCCGACCCGAAGGCGCAGGGTGGCGACCCTCTCGTTCACTGGGGAAAACTCCAACACATGGCGGCTGAGCTGGGGGGCTATAAGCAAGCCCACACCAGCCCGCTGCCTCTCACCGTGGGCAACTCCAGAGTAGAAAAGAGTCCAGCCTCTCTCAAGGAGCCCCGACTGTGCGTGGAGGTGAGCCCGACTATCTCTAGCCGGTACCGCTCAACCTCCGGCACTAGCTCAGGCTCCTTCCCCCCCAGCGAGGTGACATTCCATGTCCCCACTGTGAGATTCCATGTCCTGGGATTGGGTCATCGGGGCCCCCGCCCACGACTGCCACCCAAATCGCAATGCATCGGCCCTTTCTGAACCCTCCCGCGGGTGATGGGCCTACGGGAAGGCAGGCCCAGCCAGGTCCCGTGGGCAAAGACCCGGCCACCAGGCGCTTGCCTGCGAGCCCCAACCCCAGGCCTGGCTCCAGGGTGGGGCCCCGGTAACGCCAATCCGGGCGACATAACTGACCCTGGTGTCGAACTTTTCATAGGGGGCTTTGGAACCGCTCTTAGTCTGACCCATCACCTAGGACCTGTTTGCCTTGGGAGACCCTACCAGGGGCAAAGCCCCCGACAACATAGCTCCTAAGATCATTTAGGTTCTCAAACCCCTCCACCACGATAAGGTGGCGGTTCAAGGAGGGGTAGCTGTATTGTGTTTTTTCTATTAGCTATATCGTGTTTTTTCTATTAGCTGTATCGTGCTTCTGTCTTAGCTGTATCGTACTTCTGTCTTAGCTGTATCGTGTTTTTTCTATTAGCTGTATCGTGCTTCTGTCTTAGCTGTGTTGTGCTTCTGTCTTAGCTATATCATGCTTCTGTCTTATCTGTATCATGCTTTTCTATTAGCTGTATTGTACTTCTGTCTTAGCTGTATCGTGTTTTTCTATTAGTTGTATCGTGCTTCTGTCTTAGCTGTATCGTGTTTTTCTATTAGCTGTGTCGTACTTCTGTCTTAGCTATATCGTGCTTCTGTCTTAGCTGTATCATGCTTTTCTATTAGCTGTGTCATGCTTCTGTCTTATTTGTATTGTGATTTTCTATTAGCTGTATCGTGCTTCTGTATTAGCTGTATCGTGCTTCTGTCTTAGCTGTATCGTGCTTCTGTCTTAGCTGTATCATGCTTTTCTATTAGCTGTATCGTTCTTCTGTCTTAGCTGTATCGTACTTCTGTCTTAGCTGTATCGTGATTTTCTATTAGCTGTATTGTGCTTCTGTCTTATATGTATCGTGCTTCTGTCTTATCTGTATCGTGATTTTCTATTAGCTGTATTGTGCTTCTGTATTAGCTGTATCGTATTTCTGTCTTATCTGTATCGTGATTTTCTATTAGCTGTATTGTGCTTCTGTCTTATATGTATCGTACTTCTGTCTTAGCTGTATCGTGATTTTCTATTAGCTGTATCGTATTTCTGTCTTATCTGTATCGTACTTCTGTCTTAGCTGTATCGTGCTTGTCTTAGGTGTATTGTGCTTCTGTCTTTGCTGTGTCATGCTTTTCTATTAGCTGTATCATGCTTCTGTCTTAGCTGTATCGTGCTTCTGTCTTAGCTGTATCATGCTTGTCTTAGCTGTATCGTGATTTTCTATTAGCTGTGTCGTGCTTCTGTCTTAGCTGTATCGTGTTTGTCTTAGCTGTATCGTGATTTTCTATTAGCTATATCGTGCTTCTGTCTTAGCTGTATCATGTATTTCTTTTAGCTGTATCATGCTTTTCTATTAGCTGTCTCGCACTTCTATAGTTGCTGTCTCGCGCTATGTTAGCTGTATCACGCTTATAAATCGCTGTGTCTTGCTTTTGTAGCCACTGAATCATCCTTTTGTAGCAGCTGTCTCGTGCTTCTGTATTAGTTGTATCGTGTGTTTATATTAACTGTATTGTGCTTTTGGACTATGGGAGGAAGCCGGAGCACCCGGAGAGAACCCACACAGACACGGGGAGAACATGCAAACTCCGCACAGAAAGTGTTTTATTTTAGCTGTCTGCGCTTCTGTAGTTGCTGTCTCGTGCTTTTATGTTAGCTGTATCGCGCTTCTGTATTAGTTGTTATAGTGCGTTTTTATTAGCTGTCTCGTGCTTCTGTAGTTGCTGTCTCGTGCTTTTATGTTAGCTGTATCACGCTTATAAATCGCTGTGTCTTGCTTTTGTAGCCACTGAATCATCCTTTTGTAGCAGCTGTCTCGTGCTTCTGTATTAGTTGTATCGTGTGTTTATATTAACTGTATTGTGCTTTTGGACTATGGGAGGAAGCCGGAGCACCCGGAGAGAACCCACACAGACACAGGGAGAACATGCAAACTCTGCACAGAAAGTGTTTTATGTTAGCTGTATCGCGCTTCTGTATTAGTTGTTATAGTGCGTTTTTATTAGCTTTCTTGTGCTTCTGTATTAGTTGTATCGTGTGTTTATATTAACTGTATTGTGCTTTTGGACTATGGGAGGAAGCCGGAGCACCCGGAGAGAACCCACACAGACACGGGGAGAACATGCAAACTCCGCACAGAAAGTGTTTTATATTAGCTGCCTCGCGCTTCTGTAGCTTCTGTAGTTGCTTTCTCATGCTTTTATGTTAGCTGTATCACGCTTATAAATCGCTGTGTCTTGCTTTTGTAGCCACTGAATCATTCTTTTGTAGCAGCTGTTTCGTGCCTCTGTATTAGTTGCATAGTGCGTTTTTATTAGTTGGCTCGTGCTTCTGTCTTAGCTGTATCATGTATTTCTTTTAGCTGTATCATGCTTTTCTATTAGCTGTCTCGCACTTCTATAGTTGCTGTCTCGCGCTATGTTAGCTGTATCACGCTTATAAATCGCTGTGTCTTGCTTTTGTAGCCACTGAATCATCCTTTTGTAGCAGCTGTCTCGTGCTTCTGTATTAGTTGTATCGTGTGTTTATATTAACTGTATTGTGCTTTTGGACTATGGGAGGAAGCCGGAGCACCCGGAGAGAACCCACACAGACACGGGGAGAACATGCAAACTCCGCACAGAAAGTGTTTTATTTTAGCTGTCTGCGCTTCTGTAGTTGCTGTCTCGTGCTTTTATGTTAGCTGTATCGCGCTTCTGTATTAGTTGTTATAGTGCGTTTTTATTAGCTGTCTCGTGCTTCTGTAGTTGCTGTCTCGTGCTTTTATGTTAGCTGTATCACGCTTATAAATCGCTGTGTCTTGCTTTTGTAGCCACTGAATCATCCTTTTGTAGCAGCTGTCTCGTGCTTCTGTATTAGTTGTATTGTGCTTTTGGACTATGGGAGGAAGCCGGAGCACCCGGAGAGAACCCACGCAGACACAGGGAGAACATGCAAACTCCACACAAAGGCCCTGCCCCTGGGGGATTAGAACTCAGGACCTTCTTGCTGTGAGGTGGCAGTGCTAACCACTGCACCACCGTGCTGCTGTGTTTACGTTGTCCAATAGACAAAATCAACTCACAAAGTGTTAAATTACCTGTTCTCACACTTATTTTCCATTGTAAATAGAAAAAAGTACTTCTGAATTCAAGTTTTGCTTTTTTTTTTTTTTTTTTTTTTACTAATCAGCACTTTTCCACGTTTTACATAGTGCTTTTTTCAGAAGGAGCCAGTGTTGCTTCCTTTTCTGTTCTGTTAAGTTTTCCACCAGTTCTAGTAAAACCAGAAACGTCTCTTTTTCTTATTCTTTTTCTTTGTCATGAGATCTTCGATGTGTTCTTCCAGCTCTTTCACTGTTGTCTCAAATCTCTGTCCTTTGTCAGTCAGGTCTTCATTTTCTGCTTCCAGCTCTTTCACCCTTGCCTCAAATCTCTGTCCTTTGTCAGACAGGTCTTCATTTTCTGCTTCAAGCTCTTTCACCCGTATTTCAAATCTCTGTCCTTTGTCAGACTGATCTTCATTTTCTGCTTCAAGCTCTTTCACCCTTGTCTCAAATCTCTGTCCTTTGTCAGACAGATCTTTCTTTTCTACTTTCAGCTTTTTCACGTTTGTCTCAAAGCTTCGTGCCATGTTGGCCAACTCTTCCTTTTGTTCTTCTAACTGTTTCACACTTCTTTCCAAGGTCAGTCCTTTGTCAGACAGATCCTTCTTTTCATCCTCCAGCCATTTCAGTTTCATCTCCAAGTAGTGTCCTCCCATGGACAGATTTTTATTTTGTTCTTCCAGATGTTTCATTCTTGTGTCAAACTTCTGTAGTTTCTCTGTGAGATCTTTCTTTTCATCTGCCAGCTGTTTCAGTCTTGTCTCCAAGTAGCGTTCCCCCATGGACAGATTTTTATTTTGTTCTTCCAGATGTTTCACTCTTGTGTCAAACTTCTGTAGTTTCTCTGTGAGATCTTTCTTTTCATCTGCCAGCTGTTTCAGTCTTGTCTCCAAGTAGCGTTCCCCCATGGACAGATTTTTATTTTGTTCTTCCAGCTGTCTCAGTCTCATTTCCAAGTTCTGCCCTCTCTGTGCCAGATCTATCTTTTCATCTTTCAGCTGTTTCACTATCATGTCAAAGTTGTGTCCTATCTTGGACAGATGTTTCTTTTCTTCCTCCAGGTGGTTCACTCTTGTCTTAAGGATCTGTCCATTCTCAGAGAGTTCAGTCCTTTCATCTTCTAGCTGTTGCACTCTTGTCTCCAAGTTGTGTCCTCTCTCAGCCAGATGTTTCTTGTCTTCCTCGAGCTGGTTCACTCTTGTCTTTAAGAACTGTTCATTCTTGGACAGTTCAATCTTTTCATCCTCCAGCTGTTTCATTCTGATCTGAAAGTTCTGTCCTTTCTTGCACAGAGAATTATTTTGCTCCTCCAGCTGTTTCACTTTCATCTCAGATTTCTGTCCCTTCTGGGTCAGATGTGTCTTTTCTTCCTCCAGCTGGTTCACTCTTGTCTTTAGGATCTGTCCATTCTCAGAGAGTTCAATCCTTTCATCTTCTAGCTGTTGCACTCTTGTCTCCAAGTTGTGTCCTCTCTCAGCCAGATGTTTCTTTTCTTCCTCCAGCTGGTTCACTCTTGTCTTTAAGAACTGTTCATTCTTGGACAGTTCAATCTTTTCATCCTCCAGCTGTTTCATTCTGATCTGAAAGTTCTGTCCTTTCTTGCACAGAGAATTCTTTTGCTCCTCCAGTTGTTTTACTTTCATCTCAGATTTCTGTCCCTTCTGGGTCAGATCTATCTTTTGTTTTTCAAGCTGTTTCACTGTTGTTTCCAAGTTTCTCCCTCTCTGGGACAGATCATTCTTTTGTTCTTCCAGCTGTTTAATTTTCATCTCAAAGTTCTGTCCTTTTTGGACCAGATCTTTATTTTCTTCCTCCAGCTGGTTCACTCTTGTCTTTAGGATCTGTCCATTCTCAGAGAGTTCAATCCTTTCATCTTCTAGCTGTTGCACTCTTGTCTCCAAGTTGTGTCCTCTCTCAGCCAGATGTTTCTTTTCTTCCTCCAGCTGGTTCACTCTTGTCTTTAAGAACTGTTCATTCTTGGACAGTTCAATCTTTTCATCCTCCAGCTGTTTCATTCTGATCTGAAAGTTCTGTCCTTTCTTGCACAGAGAATTCTTTTGCTCCTCCAGCTGTTTCACTTTCATCTCAGATTTCTGTCCCTTCTGGGTCAGATGTGTCTTTTCTTCCTCCAGCTGGTTCACTCTTGTCTTAAGGATCTGTCCATTCTCAGAGAGTTCAATCCTTTCATCTTCTAGCTGTTGCACTCTTGTCTCTAAGTTGTGTCCTCTCTCAGCCAGATCTTTCTTGTCTTCCTCCAGCTGGTTCACTCTTGTCTTAAAGTTCTGGCCTTTCTCAGCCAGATCTTTCTTTTCCCTTTCAAACTGTTTCACTGTCATCCTGATCTGTTTCAGACACATTTGCTTCAGTTCTCTTTTCTCGCCCTGCAGTTTTCTCACTCTTGTCTCCAAGTTGTGTCCTCTCTCAGCCAGATGTGTCTTTTCTTCCTCCAGCTGGTTCACTCTTGTCTTAAAGTTCTGGCCTTTCTCAGCCAGATCTTTCTTTTCACTTTCAAACTGTTTCACTGTCATCCTGATCTGTTTCAGACACATTTGCTTCAGTTCTCTTTTCTCGCCCTGCAGTTTTCTCACTCTTGTCTCTAAGTTGTGTCCTCTCTCAGCCAGATCTTTCTTTTCTTCCTCCAGCTGGTTCACTCTTGTCTTTAGGATCTGTCCATTCTCAGAGAGTTCAATCCTTTCATCTTCTAGCTGTTGCACTCTTGTCTCCAAGTTGTGTCCTCTCTCAGCCAGATCTTTCTTGTCTTCCTCCAGCTGGTTCACTCTTGTCTTAAAGTTCTGGCCTTTCTCAGCCAGATCTTTCTTTTCCCTTTCAAACTGTTTCACTGTCATCCTGATCTGTTTCAGACACATTTGCTTCAGTTCTCTTTTCTCGCCCTGCAGTTTTCTTACTCTTGTCTCCAAGTTGTGTCCTCTCTCAGCCAGATGTGTCTTTTCTTCCTCCAGCTGGTTCACTCTCGTCTTAAAGTTCTGGCCTTTCTCAGCCAGATCTTTCTTTTCCCTTTCAAACTGTTTCACTGTCATCCTGATCTGTTTCAGACACATTTGCTTCAGTTCTCTTTTCTCGCCCTGCAGTTTTCTTACTCTTGTCTCCAAGTTGTGTCCTCTCTCAGCCAGATGTGTCTTTTCTTCCTCCAGCTGGTTCACTCTCGTCTTAAAGTTCTGGCCTTTCTCAGCCAGATCTTTCTTTTCCCTTTCAAACTGTTTCACTGTCATCCTGATCTGTTTCAGACACATTTGCTTCAGTTCTCTTTTCTCGCCCTGCAGTTTTCTCACTCTTGTCTCTAAGTTGTGTCCTCTCTCAGCCAGATCTTTCTTTTCTTCCTCCAGCTGGTTCACTCTTGTCTTGAAGTTCTGGCCTTTCTCATCCAGATCTTTCTTTTCTTCCTCCATCTGGTTCACTCTTGTCTTGAAGTTCTGGCCTTTCTCGGCCAGATCTTTCTTTTCCTTTTCAAACTGTTTCACTGTCATCCTGATCTGTCTCAGACACATTTTCCGCAGTTCTCTTTTCTCGTCCAGCAGCTTTCTCACTCTTGTCTCCAATATCCGTTCTTTATCAGCTAGTAGTTCTTTTACATTTTCCTCTTTATGCAGCTCTCTCACTCTTGACCTCAAGAATTGTTTTTCCCTCTCCAGCTGTTTTGCTGTCCCCTCCAAGTTCTGAATTTTGTCTGACAGTTCTTTTTTTTCTTCCTCTAGCTGTTGTACTTTTGTCCTCCACTCCCTTTCCAACTTAGCCCTGTCCAGCTCTTCCCTGCAGCCCTGAAGCATATCTTTGTAGCTCTGGTGATAACTCTTGCTCAAGCTGTCATAGTTTTTTGTGGTCATGTCAAGCGTCTGAGAGACACGGTCCTTTTCAGCCCTCACATCCTTTATGATCTTCTCATATTTTTCACATTTTTCCTGCACCTCTAGCATGCTTTTCTCAAAGCTTAGGTTTTTCTCTGCAAGGTCTTTCTTAACCTCCTGCAGCTGATCATATTTGGTTTGCCAAGCTTTGTTACACTGGCGAAGTTCCTCTTCTTTTCTCTGTTGCTGATTTGAGGCCTCTGTGAGACTTCTCTTGTGACCCAGGATTTCAGCGTCCAGCCGCTGGATTTTGTGCTCCAACAGGTCCGTCTTTTGCTGCAACGTATCCTGCATGAAATCACTCTTGTTTTTCTCTCTCTGCAACTCGTTCATCTGAGCTTCTAGCTCTGAAACCTTTTGTTTCTTTTCCGCCAGTGTTGCTCTCAACTTTTGTTTCTCCTCCTCTAGTGTTGTCATCCTTTCTTTCTCCAGATTCCTGAGGCGCTGAATGTCTTCCACCTGTTTGGTCTGGATTTCAAGATCTTTCTGAAGGGATGAAATCTGTGTCTCTTGTGAGAAGATCTTCTCACGTAACGTTTTGTATTCCTCGCCATACTCCCTGTCATCAAACTGACCCTTATGTCTGTAGTTATTCCTTGGGTTTTTCCAAGATTTGTTCCCTTGGTTGTTGTATCTTGGGTTTTTTTGCTCCATTGCAGTGTCTCTGGAGGACTGTGTCTGTCTGGTGAAGGCTGAATTGGTCTGTGATAGACCGGAGTTGTCTGTCATCAGCTGTTTGTCTGAAATAGACTAGTGTCTGTGACAGGCTGTAGTAGTCTCGTAAAGACTGTTGTTGTTGTTGTGATAGGCTGTTGTCTGTACTGTAACTGTTAGTGAACGATAATCTGGTAGATAATAAATCCTACTTGATTGTTCCACACGATGGTTTTGTTCAGCTGAAAAGTGAATTCCTCTGTAAGGTGCCTGGTCACAGCAGAGTTCTGGAATGTGTCATCAGAGCCTTTGATGTGTCATCAAAGGCAAACATTAGCCCCGCCCCTTCTGTGCTGTGATTGGCTAGAAACTGTTGCCATGACGATCCTTGTGATTGTCAGAAAAAATGCCTAACTTTATTTATATAGCATCTTTCATACAGTGTGGCATTAAAAGCTACATACTTACTTTTTGAATGTTACAATTGCCCAATCACTGTTACAAATGCCTCTATCAAAACAGATATTGTAGCAGCATTTTAGCATTTTAATAGTGGTTATTAGCCGCTAACATGTGAAGCTAAAAGTGTAACATTAGTAGACACTATACCTACCCATCTTAAGCAGTTTATCATTTCAATTGTGGGTATTAGCCTGCTCACACAATACTAAGAGGGCAGCATTGGTAAACATTATATTTACTAAACATAAGTATTGTAGCATTTCATTTGTGCGTATTAGCATGCTAACACTCTAACTTAAAAGTGTAACATTAGTAAACATTATACCTGCCAAACATAAGCTTGTTTAGTCAGGCTAAGTTAGCATGCTAACATGCTAAACAAATATTATACCTACTAAACATTTTTGCATTTTAATAGTGTGTATTAACATGCTAACATGTTGCACTAAAAATGTAATAGTGATAAGCATTTTACCTATTTAAACATAAGCATGTTAGAATTGACCCTTTGCTAAGCCCTTCCTTCAAACATTACCAGTCCAATCATAGGTTATCAACTGTAAATAGAGCTGTCAATCCCTACATTTCTCTACATGCTGAAGATGTGCAGGAGGCTCTGAGAAGAGCAGTACTTGGTGTTTCATGACTCTGGGCGGTGATGTCTTTTTTGTCTTCTCAAAAACCTGAAACACGAGAGCACATGTGTGAGGAATGAATTAAATTTTGTCTTCATCTGCTCTAACATAAGCTGCAAACGTTAGCATGTCTGGCTAGCTGCAGTAACTTTACCTTCAGACAAACTTGTTAGATCCCACTGCATCTGCATTTGTTCTGTGGGGATTTGAGGAGGAGGATGTGGGCTGATGAAGAATCTGAGTGGGTCAATGACGATGCATCTCCCTCTGGCTCTCTGTCTCAGATCTAAGCCGGGTTACCTGTGTTAACACCTCCTGCTTAAAATCCAAAAAGCCAGAGGGATCATGAGGCCCCGCTGTCACGGTCTGTATTCATACTGAAAATCAAGATCAAGCGAGCTTTTGCTTAGCTCTTATCCTGCCACTCTCCCTGTGGCGATTGCGGTCCAGCTGGTCTGGCTGGGTGACCTCAAGGTCCACTGCACTAATCAAGTCCTCTGCGCTTCCTTTTCCCACATTAATGAGTGTACTTCTGTCATCTATCATGTAGATAGACCTGCTGTATTTCACAGACTTAAGTGTTTCAACAGTTACTCCTGGATTCGATGTTAAATCGAATCTGTCACCGTTATCACCATAAACTGCATAAATGCATTGCGAGAATGGAAAGTTTGGCAGGCGTAGCAACAGTAATTAAGGAGGGTGGGGCTTAGAAAATGACAGTAAACAAGTTTGGAGTGATGCATTTGTTTCTAACTTCTTGTTAAGAGGATAAGTGACGGGGCTTTGAATACTATTTGAAGACACTGCAGCATGCCTAAACTGAGATGGTTCAATGGGGATGAATTAAGTTCAGTACTTTATAGTGACTCAAAATGTGTTTCACCAGCCTGTAGAACAGAACATCAAAGGGTGAAGTCAAATACAAACTCTTAAGTTTTGAAATAAACATATTTTGTGATCATTTACTTTTCTTCCTTAGATAATAATTAATTCTGTATTTCAAATGTTGTTCTTGGTGAGCTGTCATTATTTGAATTTCTAAATTGTTGCAGTTGAAAATATTACTGCAACAATGAATTCACTGAATTTAAATGTAAAATTACTTTTAACTATGGTTACAGATTGTTCTTTAATCAGTCAGAATCTTAAAAATCTCGCTCATCTTATCTTATTTCATGGCAACATGCTGCACGTTCTCTGACAGCATTACATACACCTTAGCAATAAAGGTGCTAAACTAGGCCCATATAGGTTCTTCAGCTTGCCCCATAGGAGAAACATTTTTGGTTCTTGTTTGAACCTTTTATTCGGTTTACTTGGAATCTGTCAAAGAGTTCTACCTGGAACCCAACATAAAGGGTTATACCGGGAACCATCCGTGAAAGGTTTCTGCTAGAACCTCCTGTGAGAGGTTCTACACTTTATGGTGCAGTGATTCCACTTAGAACCCTCTCTGGAGGTTCTATCCAGAACCTTTAAATATTCCAAGAGATTTATCTAGAACCAAACTGGTGGTTCTACCAAGGACCATTTAATATTCCAGTGGTTTTAGAATCAACACAAGGGGTTTATACCTCATGTAGGGTTTTTTAGGCTTCAACTAATAAATATTGTCATAACTGATTGATTGATCAATCAGTCATTTTCTCAATGGATTAGTTGTCATTAGTCATTGACGATGTCCTCAAATGTCTCATTTTACCCACAACTCAAAATGATCTAGTTTGTTGTCAGAGAGGAAAATTCCCGCTCCTTTAATCTTTCCATGTTTCCCTCTTTGCATCACTTCTTACCTTCTTTATTTTTTTCCCATTCTGGATTCCTTCTTTCATTTCTGTGTCCCCTCTTTGCCTTTTCTCTTTCTTTCATTCAGTCTTTATTTGTCTTACTTCTTCCTTGTTTGAATCAATGGTCAGTGGACAGAGGTTGTGACGTGTTATAAATCCCTCTCAGACAGACTTGTAATTTGTGAGTTTGGTTTGTAGAAACAAAATTGGCTTTGCTCTTTTGTCCTCTTTTCTTTTTTTCTAGCTGGTCTTAATAAATCATTTAAAACATGGAAAAGATAGAAGGTGTAAATAAATGTTTGATGCTCTGCTCGACTGTTTGCTGGAGCACATTTTGACTCTGCTGTATGTTGCTGATATAACCTGATATAGATGTGTTATGCTGAAAAAATCCACAAGATGTCGCTGTTTTTTTTACACAGGCCCTCTCAGTGCACCTTCATCCAGGAAGTTGGCAACAAAGAGGTCTTTGGGTCACTCAGTTTGGTGGGATTTTTAAAGGTAAGAACTTTTTTTTTTAAATGTTAATTTCAGAGCTCTTACTGAACAGAATTATGCAACTTGATACAACAAAAAAAGGTATAAGGGTGAAATATGCTATGAAATTAAAAAAAAGCTTGTGGTCATTTAATAATTTCACAATTGAGATTTTTTAATTCTAAAAACATACTTGACCAAACAGTTCAACTGTCATTTAGTGGAAAAGGTAAAGATAATAAAATAACACTTTATGAAAAAATAACATGTTGTTAATGTCACATATTTTAAGTAATTCTATTATGATTTTTAATTCCATTATTAAGATGTTCTCAAAGTACTGTAAATGTTAAATATCTGGAATGTAAATCAGTGACGTTTCATAACAAACCACCAGGAATAAAGTGCATCTAGTGTTCAAAAGACATTTACAGAGAAGCAAATAGAATTTATTCCTTCACAAAGTTAGATTTTTATGGACTTTTTCCACATTTTGTGTTTTTTTTTTTTTTGTATTTGTAAATGTATCTGAATGCTTTTTGCCATGAAACCATGTCTCAGTTGTTTGATAAAGGCCTGTAGTTTAAAAACAAAACTGGGGTTTGTTTAAAAATATATTTTTTTTAATAAAGATTTTTAATAAGTTGTTAGTTGTAATGATTTTATTATTTCTATTATTAATTGACTATTAAATTAATCTACATTCATTTTGACAATTGTTTCACCAGTTTTAGTCATTTTTTAATTTAAAAAAAGCCCAAATTCTCTGATTTCAGTTTCTTAAATTTGAATATTTTCTGGTTTTCTTTACTCCTCCCTGACAGTAAACTGAATATCTTTGGGTTGTGAACAAAACAAGACATTATAGGACGTCGTCTTGGACTTTGATCAACATTTTTCATCATTTCCTCACACTTCATGGACCAAACAACTAATCAATTAATTGATCGTTACTCATGCTTTAAAAACACTAAATTAGGCTAAACAATTTCATTATATTTCATATTGAGTTAATCCAAAAGAAACACAAAGTCAACAAGTTTCTTTACTTTAATATTGTGATACTTTGTTTACTGTCTAGATTTTTTTAACAGAGGAAAAAGAAATATTTGATTGATTTTGGGGTGTACTGTCCCTTTAAGACTCACACGCAAGCCTTCAGTTGCGTTGAATCATGTATTTTTATGTTGTGTTTTGTCGTCAGGAACACAGGAGACGCCCGTGCATGTGTGTGCTTTGATTTCCATCCTTCACTACAGATCAGTAAGTAAGAGAAAGCCTCTGTAAAGACGTCTAAAACCCCCGAACACCTTCAGCCTGAGGTAAAACAAACGAGCAGGTACGCTCACTTAATTAGTTGCAAAGAAGAACTAAACTTACTCATTTTGAGAAAGCTGTGCATTAATTAAGCAACTAAGTTATTATTACTTGAGATTTGAAATCACTGTTTTGAGATACAAAGTCATAATTTATAGAAAGTTTCTGTGGATGAAAAAAAGAAAATTTGAGAAAAGTGTTTGTGTTTTCAGACTAGTGCCCCTATTCTCTTCTAAAATTCAGAATTTCACAAAAAACATTTAAAGTAATGAAGTGATAAAAAAAAATACAAGCAGCACTTGAGTGTTTCTGCATTTTTGATGAAGCCTGTGTCATTTGACATTAGTTCGTATTTATATCTGAAAATTTAATCAGAAACTGCTGAGTACTACTGTCTGTCAAACTTTTTTCAAATGGCTAAACTGTTATATGTTAATGAGCAGTTTGTGTTCAGTGTATTCTGCCCCATCTGTGTTGTGCAGACCAGACCATGGTTCCCACATTAATGTGAGATTTGAATAAAAAAAAAAAAAAAAATTTAAATTGATGTCATTTCAAAGGAATTCTTAAGTTCAGAAGACGTGGAAATGGTCTCACTCTTAATCTAAGAAAAACAATCGTTTCCTCTGTTGGGATTTTATGCAAACCATTGTGTGAGCTTGTTTTTGGTTAAATATAATTCAAACTTAGCTGTAATATCTTATGAAGACAAAGTTACATATGATATCTTAAAAGTGATGACTTTTCTAATGCAAAACTTGCATGAAAAGATTATTTTTCTTTTTAGACAAAAATAAGACTTATTTCCCAGACACAAAGCTTTTTGCTGCTGCTTCTGTGTGTGTGTGTGTGTGTGAGGTGCCTGTAATGGCGTAAACAGCTCGTAGGGTTTAACTGTGGTGCATTTATGGAAGTATATTTGTGATGGTCTGTTTTGTTGAATATATTGAGAACAGAGTTTGATTGGTCCCTGATGGCTCCGGCGCTGTGCTTTCGGCTTACGTTGGTGGTTTAGTTTGAACCTTGGAAGCGAATAACACAATAACCAAATGTGTCGCTGGTGCTGCTTGTTGCTCCTGTGGCTGTTTTTAATGTTTAACTCCAGAGAAACAGAACAATAAGAGTGTAACACAGTCAATTCAAGACAGGCAAGAAACCAGACAGTTGTTTTGTCCCCTTTTATTAAAAAGGTTCTTTTGTTTTACCCCAAAACATTTTTAATAAAGAGAACATGCATAAAAATACAGCTGATCTTTTTAAAACAGCAACAAAAAAAACACCTTGCATTGATGTACACACTCCCTTTAATATGTACATACATGAGACGTGGTTCCTAAAACCACACAGACACTAAGAAAGACACTAAGTTTGACCTTTGACCTGTGGGGAATTACACAAAAATCATTTAAAGTTGATCATTTTACACCTGATCTGACAACATACAAGTTGCTCACTTTGGTTGATATTATTGCTTTAAGGATAAATATCCTTACAGCGCTATTTAATGCTGTTACTCTGCTTTTTTTCCACATTGTAAATAAAACTCTGATTCATATTGAGCCAAAAATTGAATGGGACAAATTGATTGTCAGAAAGCTGGACGTTTTCATCCAAAAAAGTCAGTTTGTCTAAATTAATTCAGCTTCAGAGCTGAAACAGATGACATGGCACTTTGATACCCAGGCCTACAACATCCACAAAAAGCAACCACAAAGGCTAATTATTGCACAGTAACCCAAAAATTGCATATTTCAGTAAAAGTATTCGAGGGCAGTGAAGCCACAGTTCATGCACAAAAAGAAAACAGATAACCTACTTTACAGAGAAATCAGTAAAAACTCAAAATGTGGAGAAGCCAGTGTAGAATACCCAATTTCAAAGGTTCATTTGCACAGTGAGCGTCACGAATCCTGCAGGTTTTTATACCTTAACTGTTTTTGATTTAAAGTGATTGTCATCTTGAGGGACATTCAAGCATAAAAAAAGAAAAACAAAAACTATATATATATTTTTAAAAAAGTGTGGTCCATTGTTCTGGTTACAAAAATGAAATGTCATCTCCCTTGGACCGTGCACTAAAAAAAAACTCTTTGCTTTTCAGATTATCGGATTGGTTCCTGAAGGCATCACACAAACCGGGGAGCAGCGCGGTGAGTGCGGTCTGTAACATGTGCTTGGTTTTTTTAGTATTAATACTGATTTATCCACTAAGACGCTGAATGTCACAGCAGCTTTAATCAGAAGGCTTTCCAACACTGCAGGTTTGTGTTTCAGCAGGAGAAACTGGGTTGGACCCACATTTTTAACCTCTGAAGAGAACTGACTCCATATTTAACAGTCAAACTCAGGAGTCTGAGGAGCAAATTGGTGTTTTCTTGGTGAGTAAATGCACAAGAACATCGTCTACCAGCTATTTGACCAAACTGTCTATTGGTAGGTCTAGTTTTTTTTTCTTATGTTATCAGTAGTTGGCCATTTTTATGACATTTTTTGTACAATTAGGACAAAACAAAAACATATAAGTAGTGTACCATCAGAGTATGGCTTTGTTTCCACAAGTCGCTCAAACCACATGCACCTATTCTACACACTGACTACAAACATGAGCCTCAACAGAGGCTGAAAGGAAGCACTTTGCAGTTTGGTTTTGGCTTTTTTAAAGCCCTGTTCCTGCTGGCATCGAGTGGAGTTTAGTTTCCTGAATCCCTGCTGAAGTACCAGGCTCAAGTTGGCTTCTGATCCAGAGCTTTGGAGAGAATATTTAATATCTGTGAGATATCACATTCAAATTTAGGAAGAACAATAAGAGCAATATTCATCTGCCAGGACAATGTAAGATGTGGGCCTTATTTATAAAAATGTTCTTAGAGTCTTAAAGTTTTTTCTTAATGTTTTTCACGTGCACGTCTCGTACAACAGACACATTTTTATCAGTGCAGCTGTCTGCCCCAGCTCTGTGCGTCTCCCAGGCGTAAACACGAGCTGAAGTGTTTATTTAGACTTCAAGCCTATTTTTTTCAACACTATGCATGTAAACATGAGGCTGCTGCCCAATAAAAAGGCATTGGAAACATATTTTATCCACATTTTGTAACCTGAGTGTTTGCCACAGCCAGAGATCAGCTCTGGTTTTATCCTTTCACAACACTCAGCAGAGGTGGGTGCAGTTTCATCTAAACTGGGTTGGGAAAATGACAGACAAGGACGATGTGAGGTGATAGTCGAACGCTCAAATTCAGTTAAGACAGTGTGAATGACACTTAAAATTGAAATTGATCAAAAGTCTGTTTTATAAATGAGGCCCTTTAAAACCTGCTGTGTGGTTCCTAATCAAACTTGAACTAAACTAAACTGTTTTAAATCTGGTTTCATATTTGATGAAGTTTTATTTATGAAAAGATTTGATCAGAAGCTTTGAATCATGAGCCAACTTGAGCCAAACTCAGACTGGTCTCATATAAATGAGAGAAAACACTTCAGTTGACGTCTCAACAAAAGCCCTCAGAGCACCTGCACACATTATACCAATAATCAAACAATCAATCACATCGATAAACACTCATCGACCTGCAGAAATCAACAACACAAACATTCATCGACACTCAGACTGACATCACTCAACTGAAATGTTCCTCCGGCCAATAAGAGAGACAGAGTTTCCAGCATTTTCTTGTTTGAACAGCAGGTGATGAAGATGAGGGACGAGGGACTGGTGTACTACAGGAAGGCTGACTGCAGGGGGCGCCGCTGGTGAGCCGGTCCCAGGACAGCAGAGGAGGAGGAGATGAAGGATGTCTGGGGCCTCATGACACCCCGACCAGGAGAGAAGGCGAGTTCACAGGAGCCTCCGGAGATCTCACCTGAAACACGACGGAACAAACAAACAGAGGTTTGAATTTCTACAGAACTTTAATGTCAGAGCAGAAAGTGTTTTCAAATTAGTAATTAGTATCTTTAAAAACTTACTGAATTCCCTCAAATTAATACTAATATTAATCAAGTATGAGCTTAATTCCTTGTCAGTGAGAGAAGTAGTGATGCTGAGTTCATCCATGCACAAATAAATCATCCACCCAAGATTAGAGAGGCTGCTGTCAGCAGTTTTAAACATTTTCATGTCGCTTGTAGCAAATATCGACACTGTTAAAGCTGTAGTTATAAACTTGGTAGGATGGAGGAAACTCTCAGTATCAGGCCAGTATTTAAAAATGTTTCGGCTGTCCCAGATCAGAACTCATCTTGCAGGTTTTATCCTGGTTTTTCAAAGAATTTTCAGATAAGATCATTCTGATCCAGATACCACAAGATCAGGATTACAGAATCTGGATTTGCAGTCTTTGGATCAGCCTCCATCTGTTGGTCAAAGTAACATAGATCAAAGATTCATAATAAAAAGAGTGAGTGGGTAAAATTCCAAGCAGGGTTGTTCAGTAATGCCCTGTCTAGTTCTATTATATGTTAATGGTACTATTGAACACGTGTGTCCATTTTGATGATTATTTAACGTCTAAAATGAATTGATTTAATTATCTACATGCAAAAATGTGTTGTTTTTCTTGTCAAAAAGCAGGCAGCTTCATCACGTTTTCACTGAGGGCACTGAACTCAGCACAGCAAAGCCAGGGGACTGTACCTTTACCAGGCCAGGGGTGTGAGGAAGAGGAAGAGGAGGAGGATAAAGAGGAGGGAGGAATGGAGAAAGAGGCACGACGAAGGGAGGAAATCCTGAGCTCGTTCTCCTGAGAAGACTCAGCAGGAGACAGGAGACAGCAGGAGACAGGTGAGAGGAGGAGTTTTTACTTTGACTCACTGATATTTTTTTTTTCATGTTTGTATCATCAGCTCAGCTCCTGAGTTCTTTACTCAAGTCACCTGTTTATGATGTGAAAACCAGAGTGAACATGTGATGAACTCACCTGTAAGTTCGTCTTGGCTTTTCTCAAGACGTCCTTCGTTCTCGACACTGAAAACAGACACAGAACATCAGGGAGTCATCACTGGTTCCTTCATCAGTTAAAGGTGCAATATGTGAAACAATCACAGCGTATTATCAGTGTTTAAATGGACTGTAACACATAGGACTGCAACTAACAATTATATTCATTATCAGTTAATCTATCGATGATTTTCTTGATTATTTGATAGTTGTTTGGTCTATAAGATGTCGGAAAATAGTTTTTTCCCAAAGCCCACGATGCCGTCCTCAAAGATCTTTTACTGCTCACAACTCAAAGATGTTCAGTTTACTGTCATTAAGGAGTGAAGAAACCAAAAGATATTCACATTTGAGTAGCTGGAATCAGAGAAATTAGCCTTTTTTATACTCCAACTGATTAATCAATTATCAAAATAGTTGATGATTAACTTAATAATAGATTAACTTATTAATCGTTGCAGTTCTAGTCACAAACACAGCCTTTTATAACAGCCTGTGGGCTTTTTTCTGTTTTTAACCAAAGGATGTGACGTTTATTCTCCTGAGTCTCTTGCATGTTTTCAGCTCCACTGCAGCAACAACGGTGTGCAACTCTGCTAACGTTAACAACCAACCACCAAAATCCAATCCAAAGTCAAACTAAAATTACTGCATGTCAAATATATTGATCTGGTGCCAGTTGCTTTGTGGTGATTTGTAAACAGCAAACTAGTGAGCATCATGGAGACAATAATCATAACATTGATAATAAAATATCAGAACATTTCAGATAGTAATGTTATGCTAAAGATGCTCACTCACTCCTGCAGAATGGGAGTGAGAGCAACAGGCCTGCAGTTCACTTAACAGCCACTGGTGTCACTAAGAACAAGGATTTTCTAAACGTTCCCTTTAGAACCTTTAAACAGAAGCTTTCAGCTAAACGAAAAACTGACGTGATCAACAGCTGCTCTGAGAGTGAACGATGGAGAAGAAACAGGAGAATAAACAGATGCAGAAAGATCATCTCATAAATTAATCTTTCCAATAATTTGGGTTATTTTGGATCAAAGTATTAAAGATTTGCAGTGACAAAGAAATCAAATAAAGAAAGAGAATTTTATGAGATGAAAAGAAGAGAAAAAGTAAATATTTTAATATGATCTAGTAGTGAGAGTAGCAGACTCACGTTGGCTGACTATAAAGTGCTCCATGCTGTCTTTGGTGCGGTTGGAGCTCTTCACTCTCTCCATGGCGTCCTTCAGAGCCTCTTCCTGCTCTGAGAGTCTGAGACGGAGAGAAACGACCTCGTCCCTCAGACACTGATCCTACACACACACACACACACACACACGGTTAGTGTCATCCAGACACACACACAGGAGATCAGTAGCTACTGCTGACACAAAGATTTATGTAATCAATCAGAAGACAATCATTTTGACCTGTATTTATTAAAGACCAGGAGAAAAATTGAATTCGACTCCTTCAATTTGACTTTACCTGCCTCAGGATTTAATCATATTATTTATCAACATGATGAAATGTAGGAATAAAACTGTGTTGATGTCAGTAACAGGAACAAATGAAGCTGCTCTTTATCAGACTTTGATCTCTATATTCTGATTCACAGATTTCGACTCTGGTTCTGACCTGTTTGGTTTCCTCGACGTTCGGCAGAGCTGCTCTCCAGAACATCCGCAGCAGAGAGTCGGCCTCCTCCAGGATCTGTCGCAGGGTTTTAGTGTCAGTCAGCAGCTTCCTGACACAACCCGAGTCTGAAGGCTGAGAGGCACACAAAACACACAAAATATGTTCATAAAAAAATTAACTAATGATTCATCGATCAGCTGTTTTTCCTGCCAGCTAACAGTTCATCTGATGTCTTCTATAACAGCACAAAAAGGTAAAATAAATTCCAAGTTTAACTAGCAAAGTGTATTTTTATCTCATATTTCTTCTCAATAACGGTTATTATTCACACTGTTGTTTCTCGTAAAAGAGTCGAGCTGGAGGTGAAGGATTTGAACACGTCCATGAACGTGCAGCTTCAGGATCAGCTGATCTGTTCTGGGTTCCTGGATCTCTCACCTGATGGAGGCTGAACTCCTGGGTGCTGCTCGGGGAAAACAGGGTCGCCTCAATCTTGCGGATCAGAGCGCCGCCCTCCAGGATCTGCTGCTGCAGAGTCTTAAAGTCATCGATGTGACCCACCGCATGGCGGCCGTGACGGCTGGCGAACGAACCGTCTGGGACCTGACCCTGCAGAGCCGGGGCTGCTGGGAAAGAAAACGAGAGAATTAAGAACAAGGAGACACAGGAGTTCTATAAAGAACTCCCTCATGATAATATTTATATCATAATAATATTCCTTAGTATCATATTTGGAGTGTAATAACACAATAAACAAAACTAAAGATGAATTTGACTGATTTTTTAAAACATTTTCTGAAACACGTTAATAAAAAGTTGAAATTACAATAAAAAGTTAGAGTTATGAGATAAAAAGTCAGAATCTCAAGGTGAATTCGACTGATTTTATACATTTTCTATAGACATCATGATAAAATTGTTGCCACAATAATCATGTAGTGAAAATCTGATGTGGTGACAGTTCTGACCTCGATCGGCGGCTCCGCTCTCTTTGTGTTTCTGTGCAGGATGTAGAGGAGAGGACGGACTGACGAGTCCAGTGTCTCTCACAGGCGGCGACGGGACGTTGTCTGTGGAGGAAGACATGACATCTCAGTCTGTCAGTGAGCTGCAGAAGAATCAAGAGTCATTTCTTACTTAATTTTAAAACCTACTGACCGTTGAAGAGTTGCCTCCTGGACCGAGGCTGCGTGTCGGCCTGTCCGCTCAGCTGCTGCTCCAGCTGAAGGTGCAGCTCTCTGGGGTCAAAGGTCGCAGTGCTGTGATCACGCTGGGTACCGTCATCGACCTGACCTGCTGGGAAAAATAAAACAGATGAGTGATACAAAAGTTAACCAGTGGTGTGTGTTTGTGTGCAAGAAATGTTATTTTAAGAAAATAACTTACAACTTATACTTTATTACACTATTTTTGTCTATTTAAGTTTTGAAGAACATAGAGATCTTTATAAAACACAATTGTGCAGCAATTTTAGCATTTAGTATCATTCACGGTGCCAAGTTCGGTGCGTAAGGTGACTCGTCTTACCTGAGTGTGTGTTCGTGGTGACTCCACACACTCTGTGGTACACCTGCAGCTCACACTGAAGAGAGTGAACCAGACTGCGACTCTCACACAGCTGCTGCTGGAGGACGCTCACCTCATGCTGGAGTCTGCCAAAAAACACACACGCATGAAATCAAAAGTTATTTAGCCTGTTTCTGTCACATCCAGCTCTTTTTTTTTATACAAGCAACCGATTGAAAAATCATCTCACGGTGCGCGTCTGTCCCTGAGGACCCTGAGGACAGAATACATGATCAAGCCTCTAACTGAACCCAAAAAAATAACTTAACATCAAGCGGAAGAGCTTCTCACTCACTGGTTAAAAGTTTGTTTCATCTGTGACCTCACTGTGCTGATACAACCTGCAGTCTGCTATAAAAATATTACATAATAATGTTATTTTTCACTTTTTTGTTAAATCTTTTAATCAGCTTCATTGATCAACAATGTTTCCAACTGTCTTTGGTTTTATTTTTGTACTGGTTTCCAGCCTTCTCCTGTAGGCTGGCAGTATTTTTGTGATGGTTTTCAGTGGAAATTTGTTAGCACTGTTTCTCCCTCTGAGTCTAAATTAATCTAAAATTTGAATCAGATCACTGATGTTATTATTCTACAGAAGAATACTGCTGTGAATATATGCAATCATTATGGTTTACTACATGTGATGGTATGAATATTGATAAATTGTACAAAATTTACATTGTGGTGTTCTTTGATTTTTAAGAAGAAAAACTAACAGAACAAATGCATTAAAGTCTTAGAGGTCGAAATGATGCTCATGGCCTTTCTCAAACCCTCAAACAGCCTTTTGAATGTGAAGATGTGACAAAATGTGTTCAAAAATGTAAAAGTGACTTTACTTTTCAAAAATCTTATTACTCCATAAAGATTTTAACATAAACACACAGACCTGTTGATGGCCTCCTGGCTCCTCTGTCTGTCCTGTTTCAGTTGTGTAATCTCATGGGTGTGAGCTTCAGCCTCAGTTTGCAGCTTCCTGCTTTGCTCCGCCCACCTCTCAGCCTCTAGCTCCGCCTCCTTCAACCTGGCCCGCTCCAGGAGCGCCACCTCCCTCAGCTGCTCCGCCTCCTTGCTGCCCTCTGCAGGAGACACAGGACAGAAACTGTGAATAACTTCTTGGGTGACAACGCTGCAGACGTCACAGACGTAAACATCAGACGGTACCTCTGGCGGCGTGCTTCAGCTGGTTCTGCAGACTGACGTTCTCCTCCTTCAGCAGTCGGATCTCACTGGACAGCTGGCCGACAGAGTCCAGACCCTGGATGTAGATGTTGGTCGGAGCACCTGGAGAGGACGGAGAGACAGATCATGTTCAGCATGTGCAGGCTAACAAGCTAAAGTTTGGCTCCAGTTTACAGGTGTGTGTGTGTGTGTTACCTTTCTCAGTGTGGGTGCGGGCCAGTCTCTCCTCCAGCTGCTGTCGGAGGCGGTCGTTGGTCTGGATGGAGTCCTCCAGTCTCTGTCTCAGACTCCTGATCTCTCTCAGGTGCTCCTTCATCAGGTCTGAACCTGCAACAGAAACACAACAGAGACGACTGACCTCTACTGTACGCTCGCTGCACGCTTTGTTTTCTTCTACATTTCAGTTTTCCACTCAAGCAGAAGCAGCACATCTTTTATTATCCACTGCAGGGTTTACAGGGTTTATCCTTAAAAAAAAGATGGGGTTTGGAAGTAAGGCAGGAAGCTGCTGGGAGTTACAGGTTCACTGCCCTCCAACTATACAGACACAAAGCTGACTGAAGAAAATTACATCAGTTATTATTAAATCATTTAGATTTGTCTGCAAAAAACTTCTCTCAATATCTGTTTAATAAAATGAAGTTTTCCATCATTTTTATTGCAACGAAACTGGATCCTGCTAACCACGACCTTTGCTGACCTCAGCAGAAAAAAAAACTCGAGTGCAATCTAGTGGACTGAAAAAGCAAATGATTTTTATTATTCTAGTTGCAAAAACAGCCCTGATAATTCTGTATGACATAAACAAGTTAAGAAGAGCATCAGATAGAAGATCGTCTGCATCAGTGCTGCGTCCATGTTTTCTCTACAATTTAATGTGATCTATCACAGTAAACAGTAAAAGTTCAAATGTGTTCAGGGATGAGACTGTCTACCTGTGTTACTGGTGCCTGACTGGTACCCTGAGGATCCTGAAGACAGGTCGGCCCCCAGTCTCACCGGTCGGGTACCGTAGGCCATATCCCACAATGCACTGCTCTCCAGCAGACTGGCCCCGGCTTTCATGGCCGAGCTGGCATCCAGACCGCTGCTGAAAGGAGAAGGCTGGTATCCATGACAGGACAGAGGCAGGAAGGACGAGGAGTCGGGCTGCTGGTGGCCGAACGGGAAACCCTGAACAGGTTTGGACTGAGGAGTGGAGAACCCTGAGGAACATAAAGAAACGTCAAGTAGATAAAAATATTCATTAATAAAGGGATAAAGAGAGGCAGAGTTAGAGAATGTTAGTGTGTGTAGGGTTGGGAGGGTCACTTAAAAAATCTATTCTGATTCAGTTAAAAATTAAGTCACTAACCTAATCCAAGTACTCCAAAAATAACACTGTAATCCTGCTAATAATCCCCCCCTTTTTTTCTAAATGGTATCTAATTACATCTTATTTTTTGTAACTGTAATGGAGTTACCTTGTTTTGGTATACTAATTATGTAATCCTGTTACATGTAATCTGTTACTTTCCAGGCCTGAGAGGACGGAGAGAGTCAAAGACTGACAGGGAGATGAAGGGATTTCTTCTGACGTAGGGAACATCTTAATCAGCCAGAGGAACGCGGTCTGGTTTGGAGGTTTCTCAAAGCTCCGTTCCTCATTAGTGTATAAAGATCACAGCAAATCCTTCTCAGGCTGCGTTCTCCGGGTTCTTTAAGCGTCAAATGAAGAACAGTTACTTAATGAGAAGGAAAGTGCAGAGTGTTAAAGACAAAGACACGGTGAGGAGAAAGAGAAGAGACAGAAGCCGAGGCAGTTAGGGAGACGTGGATTATTTAAGATGGTCAGCTCTCACTTCATCTCGCCCCGTGTGTGTCGACGTGCAGCAGGATTAACGTCAAACATTAACAGAACATTTTAAAAGATCAAAAAAGAAAACAACACGCTTCTCAAATGATTAAAGATCTCAGTCCAATATGTTTAACATCATCATCATCATGCTCTCTGCAGCACCAAACAAGTATTCACCAAACCAGGTCGTTAGTTTGGTAAAGGCCAATATAAGATCTCACACACGATCGATGGTAATTAACATTATCATGATGAGTCTGTGTTTAATTCAGCATGTATCTGAAAGCAGCACTTGTTTTAGCCATAAATATTAATTTTTGAAATGTTTCACCTCTCATTCCCTCTGCCTTCTACCACTAAAATATCACATCTTACCAGTGGGGGGCTGGTAATGAACTGCAGTGGTGAAAATCTAAAATGTAAAATATGTACGGAAATATAATTTCTTTATGGATTATATCGAGAAGACAAGAAGACAAGAAGATTGTCAACATTTGACAACTTTTATGTTTTTGTTTCTAGTGTTTTGTGTTCATATGGGCTTAAATGGAATTATTAAAATGTGATATTTCTTAAATGTAGTTTGGTGCAGCGAGCTTTAGATTAATGCAAACTGCTGATATGTATATATTTTTTGTTTTTTGTCTCAACTGAAGAAACACAAGGTAACTGCTTAAGTACGATAAGTTTGTCTGATGTTGACTGTCGTTAGTTATTGTTTTAATGGTTTGATAATGTGTGTATTGATTACTGATGATGGCTGATCAGATGAATTATCAGTTCATTGTACTCAGTTTCTTACGGTAATGGTTGCCCTTTGTGTGCGTTTATCTGTCATCAGGCCGTCTGTTATCCGTTCAAGACAACATTCTTTGATTTCTGTCATTTGTTTTTTCCTCAGCTGTGAATGTGATAAATCTGCACACATTAGAAAAGTTAATATAAAAGTACATCCTAATAATCTGCTCCTGTCCACTGACTCAGCTCTTTATCACCTTCTGCAGAATAAAGGTTTAAGCTATTCTCCCAAAGTTTCCTTGCCAGTGACGACTCGATTTTTAAAAAATCTCCATCTGTGAAGCCTCGAAGTTTAATTGCAAACACACAGAATTAGTTTGTAGCGAGTTTTGAACACACACTCATGCGTGTACAGTCTGACTGACGCACTCTCACTGTCTCCCAGCTGCCTCTGTAACATCTGCAGCTCCTGGTGCACCTCAGCCAGGGAGAAACCTGCTCCCCCGTTGCCTTGGTAACGGGTTCGCAAGGTTGTAGGGTGGGGATGGAAGGGCAAAGGTGTCCTCTGGGTGGAGGAGGAGGGGGGAGGAAGAGGAGGGTGGAAGGAGGGGGTAGAGGTGAAGCCTGAGGCTGGAGCTGAAAGGAGGACGAGAATCCAGAGCAGAAGAATGAAAAAGAGAAACTGGCGAGAAACCGTTAACTAATTCACATAAAGGGGAAGCTCCACTTTTCACACTCCTACCTGTCTGACTCTGCATGTCTGCGGGTTTGTGTGGCGAGCTGGGGCATTGCATGCTGGGACAGCTGAGCCAGGACTGGGCTCTGTGGGATGAGGCGATGGATGGAGGGACAGACGGGTGACGGGACATGGAGCCGCTATGAGAGGGACAATCTGGAAATGAGAAGAGTCTGCTGTCACCAGAGGACATGATGGATGGACAGACGGTGGACACACACCGAAAACTGCTCAACAGCTCTGTGTGAATGTGTGTGTGGTTCACCGATAGATGGATTACCCAATGATTGACGTAATTTTTGACAAAGGCCTTTTATGCATTTATTTTGAAAGGACAGCTGAAGTGAAGACAGGAAAGCAGAAGAGAGAGTCGTGGAAGACATGCAGGCTCTAGTCCAAACAGGCTTCTTACTTTAGTTTTAATGTATTGAGGAGAAGTATTGATTATTTTTATTTTGCATTATCATCATTATCAATATGTAACAAGACATAGCAAGACAAAAACTTTGTAACAAGACAAAGACTCGACCACAGAGAAAAAGTATATTTCAGGGTATTGGAACCAGAACTTCTACTTTTACCAGAGTCTATTTACACAAGTATCTGTACCTCTACTTGAGTAAAGAATGTGTGCACTTTTGCCACCTCTACTAACTAAAATACTACAAAGAGGTACTTGCCACACAAAAGCACCACAAAGAGATATAAAAACTAGTTTGACTGTTTTGATTGACTGTAATTTAAGAGTGATCAACTGATCGACTAGGATCAAACTACGGTATAAATGAACCAACAGTCAATTTATTACTTTACTGAGGACCAGTTTTATTACCTCCCAACCTAAAAATAAAAAACACCCATTCTTGAAAACTGGATTAAATCCTGTCCCACCAAAAAAAAAAAAAAAAAAAAAAAATACACAACGTAACAAATTTTTACTACTAACACTCAAATTCATTTTTTGTGAAAATTTATTCTTTTCATACCAACCAAATTCCATTGATAAAAACAGTAATTTTACCTCACAGAACAAAGGATGCCGCTGCCTCGATCAGTTAGTTTATTTATGTTACTGTGTGACTTTGGTGTTATAAAACTTCAGTTTAGATTCACCAAAGTCACACAAAAACACAAACTTATGAACAGATTGAGGCAGCGGTAGATCAACAACTCCTCTGTTCTGTGATGTAAAATTATTGTTTTTGTCAGTGGAGTTTGGTTGGTTTGGAGAGTGATATTTGCCACAAATAATGACAATTTCCTGTTAGAAAACTCTGTCTGACAGCAAAGTGGTGAAAATATTCTAAATATATCGTACACTTAAACTGATATAGATTGTGTTGGATGATCAGCGTCATCTTCTCACCTGTGCTCAGCCTGGTGGAGGCTCTCGTTTCCTTCTGACCGAGCTCACTGGCAGCGTCCATGTCGGAGCAAAGCTCCAGATCCTCATTTGTGGATCCGTGGTCATCAGACACATAGGAGATGCGATCCGATTGGTCAGTGGTGTCGGAGAGGGCGTGGCTGCTGCAGGGCGTGTCGGAGCGATGAGGAGGATGATGATGGTGGTGATGCTGGTTTAGTTTTGCGCGGAGAGACTCGATGACCTTGTCCTTCTGCTGCAGCTCCTTACTGAGCCTGGACACAAACACACATGTATAAGATTAAGATTAATTGTGTTTTAGTTCTCATTCAATACTTTTACTTCATTCAAGCTTGATTTAGAACCCAAACATGTACAACTGGTTCATTTCAGATTCATGGGTTTATATAACTATAAACAAAAAAATAAAGCAAATATACTGTAAAAATATCATTAAAAAAATAGGATAAAAATATGGTTTAAATCCTCTTCACTCTAGGCATGACTGTCGGATTTCTTTATTTCCACCTACAGGAGACAAAATAAGCGCATTTGCGTGGAATTAACAGGCACTTGTTTTATTTTAAAAGATTTTTAAAACCTGTACTGCAGATATAATTCTTAAATTTACAGACTTTCTTCCGTTGTCTTTTATTTCTTTATGGACCCAAATACAGTTTCCTGTGACCCACCTGTGGATGCCTTAATTTGCTCCTCCTTCACTTCACTTCCAACTTTGTTTATGTAAATGATTCAGAAAATACACGTTCCATAATGAAAATCTTAAAAAAGCTTTACTGCACAGTAAGAACATGAGAACAGCTGTATTAGCGGCCTTTGACTTAAAGGATAATGAGCATTAATGAGTAATGATGTACCAGGTGTGTGAGTCACCTGCCCGCTGATCTGGACTGTCGCACAGAGGCTTTACTGACTGCATCATGCTGCTTCAGGGAAGCCTCTTAGTGACTTACACACGCATCACACTGCATCACATCACAGTCACACAGGTGAAACTGCACACTCACACTCAGATTTACACTGACTCAAATAAAAAAAAAACTCTGGAGGGACAGACAGAGGACAGAGGAGGGTGGAGGGACAGCAGGACAAACTACACTCACAGATAATGACAGTGATGTGAAAGCAGCGTGTCCCCTACAGCTGATTTAATTAACAGCGACGTGTTTGTACACAGATGCTGAGGTGAAGGTCATTCATCTAAATCAATGATGGGCTGATACACACATGCAATAAACACACACACACACACACACACACACACACACACACACACACACACACACACACACACACACACACATATTATGCATCTGCACAAATTTATAGCTCCACATTTCAGCACATTCACAGCAGAATCTCTCCCTGCTTCCTTTTTTTTTGCATCTTCTTTCCACACAGATGAAACTTAAAATGCAGAAAATAATCCATTTAAAAAGGCGAGTGTCAGTAGCCAATATCGCCACTTGCACCTGGGGTGGAATATCCAGTGTGACTATTTACACATGCAGCAAGTAAAATCTGTAAAAAGAAATAGTTGAGACGACTTAAAATTTCAAGACAATGCACTGCAATAGATTTTTAAGTTTTAAGCCCGACTCAAACTTTTGAAGTTTTGAAATAAACTTGAAAATGTTTTGCTGACCTGTAATCTTCAGGTGAGATAATTTACTCTCATTAGAATCTCACTGAAGAAACTAAAAAATCAAAATCAAAAATTGCTCACAGTGAGCTGTAAACCTGGTTTGTCTTTTTTTTTAATATATAAAATTCAATTGTTTAATGGAACATTTATTTTCACTTCAATTAATTCACTCAAAGCTTTTTTTTAATACCATGTTTTGTGTTATCTATTAGTTTATCTAAAGTAGAACAACAAAAGATCAGTAGCTGTTAAAACTTTCTCAAAACTTAAGAATTTGAGTTGGGCTCAAAACTCAAAAATCTACTGCAGTCTGTTGAGTCTTCTCAACTTTTTGTTTTTTTCTACAGTGTAGTTTTGTTTAAACCTCAAACTGTAACTGAAAACTGAAAACTGAAAGAACATATAGCTAAACTAAGAGGCCGGGTGTAAATAACCAAATAGCTTGTATGTGACAATTCTCACCTGGGTGCAAATAGACACTGATTGATAAAACATGCATTTCTTTGGCTTCTCTTTCTGAGAGTGAAATGAGCAGATCAATATCAGTGTCATATATAAAAACAGAGCTGGAGTCAGATGACATAGTTAGCATAGCTTAGCATAAAGACTGGAAGCAGATGGACTTCTGGACACAAACAGGTAACTTGAAACCTCTTGAGATGGATTCTTGTGTGATCTTGTAAAACAAGCTGCCTTGCATGATGATGTAACTACATCCTAAAAGTTAGTAATTGTTATTTTAACATTTATATTTGTGTGACACTGCTTCCTAACGCACAACGACCAAGGAAAAGTGGAGTGGATGGAGGGCGAGAGTTATTTTTTCATAACTAATGTAATTTTCTTAAGTCATCTGAAAATTTACCAACTTGTAATTCCCATTGCGATTATTTTGACTGATACTGCAATTGAGATATTAGAGGTAATGATCATTTTTACATCATTGTAATTTTTTTGATTTAAAAACATGTTAAAATGATTATGGTGTGATTGTTTTGCAGGACTATCTACCAGATGAAGCTGTTTTTTTAAGTCTGTAGGACGGGACATCTCTGCCTCACCATATTCACTCATTTAAAGGATTTTTGACACATTTTGTATTTAACAAATATTACACCTCCTGTGATTTGTAAACTGTAGAAAGACATATTGCGATTTTGATAAAATTTTGATTAATTGTGTGGCCATACTATTGATCATATGATAGCATCTTGTGAAGAAGTCTCTCATCGTCCATGTCATCTGCTTTGATGAAAGAAAAAGAAATGTCAAAGATGTCTGCGTCCATTTTGGCTAAAAGAAAAACAGGTTGGCGGTAGAGGAACCAGGGTGAGCGTTGCTTAGTGGTGTTAGATTTTAACAAACACGATACATCACATAAATTAGACAGAGCCAGGCTAGTTGTTTCCCTTTGTTTCCAGTCTTTATGCTAAGCTAGGCTAACTGCAACCTCCAGCTCTTCTTTTTCTTGCAGAGTGGTACATTGAAATGGCGTTTTAAAAAGGGCTGTAGTTTTTCCCGTGTAGTTTTTGTTTGTATTTTTGTGGCCGTCTTACTTGTCGAGTTGTGTGAGCAGCGCTCTTCTCTCCCTGTCGGTGAGTTTCTTCAGCAGCAGCAGTTCTCTCTCCTGAGCCTTCCACTCCCACAGAGAGAAGGAGAACAGGGAGTCTCTGTACAGCGGGCTGCTCTTTGACAGCATGGCCTTCCACAGAGGGGCCATCAGCCTCCCTCTGCTTCCCCGACCGACGGCTCTCCGCCCGAGCTACAGACTCACCATCCCCGCCCTTATGTCCTCCCCTCCTCCCTCTCTGACCCTGGGGTCAGTTTAAAACTTTCTCTGTTGCTGTTTTCCCTCCCGGTGTCTCCAGAGGTAACCGAGCGTGGCTCATTAGCTTAGTGGCGGAGGTCCTGACCCCGAAGCGTGTGTGACAGCAGGTACAGCGGGCAGGCAGAGCGTGAGCAGGGAATAAAGGGATGGAGGGATGACTGAGCGTGCCGGCGACCAGGTGAAGAGCAGAGCAAATCCTAGATTAGATTGGAGCTTCCCAGGGAGACTTTGTGTGTCTCCCTTCACACACACACCTGCACACAAATCCTGGGAGTGTGTGGGCTGCGACCACAGGTGGTAAGCCAAATAGATCGTAAATCAGATTCTGAATGGCAACGATACAGAGACGAGCATGTGGCAGAGGCAGACTGACGCCAGAACAATGAGGTTTCACACTGCAGATTTAGAGGATTTGTGCAACAACAGGAGGGACGTCCAAAGGTTTCAGGTCCAACAGCAGATCAGTCAGAAGGTTTGATGACAGGAGCAGGAACAGCTGACAAATAGCTCAAATTAAAGCTCGGATTTTTAGATTTTACCCACCAGCGAGTGATGAGGTGAAGCATGAAGAATTTAAATACTAAAATACAAAAAGTATTATATAATAAGCTCTGTGGTGGAAAAAACACTTAGACTTAAAATATACTTCCTCCTTTTTTTTTGGCTGAATAAACTAAATGTTCGTGTCTTCTTTGCATTGAAGTCTTGAATAGTGCCCTCACATTAAAGCTCAACCTCTCCAACCAGCGAACGCAGCAGCAGCAGCATCAGCATCAGCCCCGAGGGAGGGATGCAGTGACGAAAGAGCAACACGAAGAGGGAGGAAAGAGAAAAAGAGCGTATAATAAACGGATGTCCGGATCCTGAGGGCTCGTGTGTTCACGCTGCGCTGCCCATCAGAGAGAAAGAGAAGCAGAGGCTGAGTGAATGATCGTCCACAAAGCTGCACTTCCTCTTTCTTCCGCCGGTTTGTTTGTCGTCAGAGCACATCTGTCCACTCACTCAGAAGCCTGCACACTTCCTCTCTGATGCACGAGGGAAGGCGTTCATAAGTGTGATTCTTCTTTCCAGGATTTGCTCAAGAGTTGAAGAAGAAAAAGGAGACTTCACATCCAGCTTCAGCTTGAAGAAAATCCAAGAGGTGATGCTCAAGGAAGGTGGAGAAGCAGACACTGCAATATCCTCTGTCCACAAATAAAAAAAAAACATCCAGGTTTATGATGAGTAAATCTTACGTAATGCAGATCAGAGCCGTGCTGGACGTTCAGCACCACGAGCTGCTCCTGGTACACTGAAGCAAACTGATGCTCTCTCAGTCGAGCTGCATCCCCTCACGTTTCCTCCCTCCCTCTCCTCCCTCTTTGCGTTTAGCTGCCTCTGACCTAGTTCCCGCCCCTTTGGAGGTCTTAATAACTTAACCTGATTAGAGGCGATGTCAACATGCCCGGAGCCCAACGCAGCCAGTAAAAGCCTCAGCAGCAGCAGCAGCATTACACCATCAGTGCATCACACTGACGTACACATACATTCAGTTACACCACAAGCAAGGAAAACATTTGTTTTTATTGATGATGCATTATTATTATTATTGTAGTATGACGCACATATATTAGAACTATTAATCAGTTAATTCATTATTACATTACCCACCAACTATTTTAATAACTGATTAATCGTTTTGAGTCATTTTTTAGTTTAAAAAGTCTGATTTCAGCTTCTTAAATGTGAATATTTCCTGGTTTCTTTACTCCTCTCTGACAGTAAACTGAATATCTTTGAGTTGTGGACAAAACAAGACATATAAGGACGTCATGTTGGACTTTGATCAACATTTTCTGACATTTTAAAAATCAGACAACTAATCGATTAGTGGAAACATTATTGCCAGATTGATGACTAGTTAAAAAAATTGGTCCAAACGTGAAAACAGGTGGAGGCTCCACTTGTTTTCACGTTTGGACTTATTTTTCAACTGGCAAGATTGTGACAGCACCAATATTTTTTTTTTTTTGCAATTTTCACTTGCAATATTATTGCAAAAAACACCATAAAGAATCTGCCATGAAATCAGGTATTTTAGGATGCAACAGCTCCAAAAATATCCTGTAAAATCCTGGACAGACTGCAAAGTGCTTTGAGTGCCGACAAATAAAAACGTTAATCTCGCTTTAGTTGTCACGTTGACATGAAACATCCTACAGACGCATTCTTTAAAACCTTTTTTCTTATTATTTTAATAAAAAAATGTAAAGTGGTAGAATCATATTTCCTTCAAATCATGTATAAACAGTTTAAAAATGTATTTTTCTGTATCACTGTCATTATTTTTCTACATCATTTCTACGTCTTTTCTTACATTTTATTGCCACTTGATTGTTTGTACATCTGCATGTTTAAACGCACCATATGTCACCCAGTCTTAGTGTGAATTAAATTGATGTGTAGGTTAATGCACAGCTCTAACTCCCCCTTACACACACACACACACACACACACACACACACACACACACACACACACACACACACACACCGTATGTACACTGAGAATCAGAGGGGCAGTTTAAATGAGATGGCTGTCGCAGAAAACACACTCGATAATTCTCCTTCACATCTGGTCGAACCATCTGTGCTGCAACAACATGATGTCAGATTACTGCTCGCCTCTCTCTCTGTCTCTCTGTCTCTCTGTGTCTCTCTGTGTCTCTCTGTGTCTCTCTCTGTCTCTCTGTGTCTCTCTGTCTCTCTGTGTCTCTCTCTGTCTCTCTGTGTCTCTCTGTCTCTCTCTGTCTCTCTGTCTCTCTGTGTCTCTCTGTGTCTCTCTGTGTCTCTCTGTCTCTCTGTGTCTCTCTGTGTCTCTGTCTCTCTCTGTCTCTCTCTGTCTTTCTGAGGGGCTTCTCTAATTACTCACAGAGAATTGTTTGTTTAATGAGCTTTGACCCAGAACTCACCCTCCTCTACCCGACTACACCATACAGCCATACCATTTTCTTTTTCTTTTTTTAATCTTAAATCATGTGTGCTTCTGTACAGTAACTGCTCGTCATCTGTCGACTATTTTACTACAAGTTTATACATTTTCTCCAGCTTTCTACTCCAGGCATTTTACCCAAATGTGTGAGTCTACGTCAGATAAACTGCAACATAAACAGAGAGAGTCTGATGGAATCATGTGAGGAGAAAGTTTTGAATATGATCCAAACAAAAACACTTTTTAGTGCAGGCATATTGTGAGAAAAAATGAGTGAAGCTTAAACTATGCAACAGAAAATTATTCATTTATTGATAAAAGTTTAAAAGTTCCCTCTGTAATGAATATAAGATTCTTAAAGATGAAAGTGACAGGTCAAAGGTGTTTCTTATTACTTTTTATCATTTAAATTAACTTGTACACAAGACAACATTAAATGGTACTAATCCATATAAATGTTGGCTTTAAAGCTACTGCAAGGAGTTTTTAACTGGTTACGACAGAACTGAACCCTCTATGTGGACAACGGACAAGAAGACATGCAGAATTCATTTTTAAAGGTATAATCTGCAATATTTTCCTACAGACTCATATATATTTAATATGACTGACTGTCAGTGTGTGGCGGTGTTTGTACCTGCAGAAATCCTGCAGCCCTCTGCCTGTATTTCCTTATTTTTTCCTCAATGTTTTGCTGCTCAGGACATTTCACTGAGCCAAAATGTTGTAATTTGATGTCCTGGTGTGTTTGTGAACAGCTCGGACAAATCCTACTGACTCTACCTTTAAAAGGGTGTCAATGGGAAACTATGGCATCACCAATTTTAGTATTTTTCAATGCTTCATAGACTTTCGATATGTAAGAAATGACAAATTCATGATACCAGAAAGAGCCTCTGTTGCGGGAGTCATTTCGTGTAACGTCTGTAATCTCCAGGGAGCCGTTTGCGTCTCTTCATGTCACTCAGGTATGAAAATCAAACAGCTGTTATGAAACAGAATTAGGTGTCGTGTTACAAGTGACTGAACATTCAGGACATTCATCACTCATCCAGAAGAGATGGTCACATGCTGCCTCACGGAGACACGGCTGCATCTGCAATATTCATAAAACAGGGTGTATATATAGCACCTGAGAGAACCCCTTTAATCAGTCATCCATCAGCTTCTGCTGCAGGAACAGTCCCAATACATGCTGAGCTTGTGGATTATTTAGAAGAACTGAACGTAGAAAAATCTGACAAACATGTTGTGTTACGCTGTAACATGTTGACGGGCTCACGACACACCTTTACCTCTCCGCAAGAAACTCATTCACTCACACATTTGTTCCTGTCTTTTTTCCATTAAAGGAAAAATTCACCACTTTTCATGCAGATGTCCAGTCAGTGTTGACGGTAAATGTCCACAGTTGAAGCAACAGATTTCTCAGTGTTGTCTCAGTGTTGCTGTATGGACAGGAGGTGAAATTGTGCCAGAAACTTTGCTCTAAATCAGACTACATACAAATATCACGACTTTACATTTTCAGTTTGTGCATGTGCATACACAAGTCCAATTTTGCATGCAAGTGATACACCAGGTCCTTCTCGTTGACTTTTGTTGAGTCACGTGACCTTTGTCACCGCTAACGTTGTGAAATCGTCACAGTTTGGTTTGTGTTAGAAACCAAAACTACTTGGTTTAGGATTTAGTTTTTTTTTGGTTAAAATGTGAATTTATGTATGTGACTTAAGTAACATGACATGTGATCTGAGTAAAGTACGTTGTGTGAGTTTAAACATGTCAGCACTGACTTTTCACAGGACATGAACTGTCCATCCATCCACTCCTCCTCCTCCATACATCACCTGACAAGTTTTTCTCTGTGACATTTGTGTGTAAAATGACACAGTGCAAGTCAGTACAGACCAAATGATCTGAAATGACACGTGAAAAGCAAAGCAGAGCCCAGGCTGCTTCTCTACATATGTGGGGAAAACAGTTGATCAGATTTTCATGATTAAATGTTAAATATGATGTCATTTATTTGGCAAATAATGTCTGTTGACTCATCCAGCAGACACAGAACAACACGATCGGGTAATGGGTCTAAATCCAGAATTCACTCTCCTTTTTGCTCCATTTTTGGTCTCCACCAACTCCTGAGGGAAACATTTAGCAGATAGATGTTGCATTTTCTTAACCAGTGAGTCTAAAACCGTATCTGTCTGTGTTGTTTGGTGCTGAGCAGGTTGTGTACAGTTTATCACAGCTTGTTTGATGGAAACACTGAAAGTGAAGCAAACAGTAAATATCTCAAAAATACTTCCAAAACTCTCAGAGGGTTTAACAATATGAGCGACACCTTTCACATTACACAAAGCAATCTGAGTTGTTAATAGCATAAAATATTGTTTAGTGGAGCTTTATGGTCTCGCAGCTTTATTTTTGGAGCTACCACTTTACACACACAATGATGTGTTCTTCATTCTGTAATAAACAAAGAAATCTACAGCAGGACTATTGAGTTTTTTGTCCCTCTTGTATAACTGTGTCTGTCCTGATCTCACTTGTGCTGCCCTTTTTGTTTCTCTCTTCTTCTGTCCCCTCATCATCTCCCTCGTCCTCTCTCTCTCTCTGCCGTCTGCCTAATTAGCTGACCAATCGACTGGACAGTTAAGGTCCTCGCTCGGACATCAGCTGTGTCCTGCTGGTCACGACTCCCCAGCACAAATTAATGAGTTGTATGGCTCGGATGAGTGGATGGTGGTGGTGGAGGGTGGAGGGTGGAGGGTGGAGGGTTACCCAATCGTGGCTCTGCCCTGCAGTATTGTGACATCAGAGTACTTTGGGGTTTTGTAATGCAGTGATGTCAGAGCAGCTTCCCTGACTTAACGAGTTGCTGAAGGGCCCGACGAGACGTCCGACCGGCTGCAGCCGGCAGCGGGAAACAAGAGTCGACGTGGTGTGTAAGAAAAAAGATGAGAAAAGAAACCAAAGAACAAAAAGATAAACAACAACTATATCCACGTTTTCTCACCACTTAACACAAAAATATGCTGTAAAATACACACAACGCTGTTCAGGATGCAATGATTCTGCTCTTTTCTGTCGGTCTCTAAATAGCATCCAAAGATGATTAGACATACGTTAGGTTGATGAGTTGAATTAAAACGCTGACAGTGGCAAATTAGAAAGAAGTGTTCCTTTAAAATATTGATGCATCAGTGTAACATAAGAGTGCACTGATTCAGATGGCCTGTGTCGGTAAAAAGCTGAGCAGTGTATCGATATTCTCATGAGGACGCGCAAAAGTTTCATTTTTGACATCAAGGAGCCGCCGCTGTAACTTTCCTCCGTCTCCTCTCTCTCTCCTGTCTCTGCCTGCACTGCTCTCTCGCTGGACGCCTGCTGCCTCGCTCATACAAAACAAGCGCTCCCTCCTCCCTCTCCCGTTTCTCCTCTTCATTTCCTCGCAAGTGTGAAATAAATTTATGCTTTATACAAAGGATGAAAAAAAAAAATCGTGCCAGACAGCAGCGTACAGAGCCACAAGTCTCCTGACCCACAGAGACGTCAGTAACACGTAGCATCACCGTTCCTCCACACCCCACTTCCTCTACACGGTCAAATTTAATCCAAACAGATTGCAGATGATCATCTTAATGCAGAAATGCATTTCAAACAGTTTTAAAGTTTGTTCAAAGATTCTCATTTAGGCTACAGGATCTCATTTACACATGAGACTCAGAATAAGATGTTAACATCACTGTAATGTCTCCTTCTCTCTGTCTCTGCTGTTACTGGATTTAATAAAACTATCAGGATTTCTTCTTGCAACTAACAGCACTCACAGCCACAAATGTAGCATTAATACAATCAAAATGTAAAGATTCACACTTTGTATTGTATTGTATTGTATCATGACAGGGCTGAATCTTATTGTAAGAAATCGTTGGCTATTTAAAAATTTCAAAGATGAATCGTATCACTGAACAATCAGGTATCAAGATACGTATCAAATCATCTCCATCATAAATATTATAAACAAAATCTGTTATATTCTTTTTCTCTTCCTTTAAGCTTCACAATGATCAGCAGAGCTAATAATGGCTAATAGTCTTATATAACCAATAATAAAGAATATCGTGTATTCAAATGAAATATTTACAAACCTCCTCTGATTATTAATTTTGTATTGGTAGACTATAACCCTCAGCTATAAAACAAACAAAAAAAAACTTTTAGAAACACATCATCAGAATATAATAATATAAGCTGAGAGGCTCAGAGTTAATTTAGTTTGAGGATTATTAGTTTCTAACATGATTTATTGAACATATAAATGACATTAAATGTGCCTTGAAAACACATGAAAGAGTCGCTCAGTAACAACAAAGCAAAACACCGCTGCCTCCATCACACAGGAAGGAAGTCGATTCAGAGAGACATCTGGTCTGTCCATGTCCTTCTGGTGGTTACATATTCACCCCCCGACCCCCACTTTTCCTCCCTCATTAATTATCCAATTAGTTCTGTCATTAATTATCCAGTGAGATCATCGCTCGTTATCGAGAGAGCGGCTGATTATTCAGCCCCGAGGAACAAACATCAGCTCCAACGTCACATGCCGATATTTTCCATTGAGCGACATCGAGCTGATACACAGAACACAACAGAAAGAGAGACACACGAACAGGCAAACATGGACATGCACACACACACAACATACACACACCACACCACACACAGCAGTAGTGGACTCAGCTGTATGCGGTGTGGCATGCATGAGGAAGGGCACTATAAAGGGATTTTACCACGTTTTCGCCACTAGAAGGGTGATATTGAAGGCACTTAACCCTCTATATTACCCTTTTTTCCATTAGAAGTGCACTTTAGAGGGCACTATACCACATTTCCTCCACTGGAAGGGCCCTTTTTAGGACACTTTACCATGTTTTTTCTTCTTGAAGTGCACTTTAGAGGGCACTTTACCATGTTTTTTCTTCTTGAAGAGCACTTTAGAGGGCACTTTACCATGTTTTCTCCACTGGAAGGGATCGATAGAGGGCAGTTTATTACGTTTTCTCCACTGAAGAGCACTTTAGAGGGATCTTGACCATGTTTTTTACATATGAAGTGCACTTCAGAGGGCACTTTATTATGTTTTCTCCCCTGGAAGGCACTATAGAGGGCACTTTACCACATTTTATCTGACATAGGGGCTCCAACAGGGCACTTTGCTTCATTTTTCAAACACTGAGGGCACCAGGATCACCCCTGCTGCCCACTTCCCCTCATTTCCGCCAGTGATGCACAGATAGGTAAAAGATAAGTGATCACTGACCGGATGGCGAGCAGCTCTGTCTTGTCTTCTGGATCTTCAGGATGATCTCCTGTTGGCGAGGAAACAAGGAACATTTTATCTTTCTGACATTATAATATCATTTGTACATTTTAAACAGATCAGACAGCCTGTTAATGAACCTTGTCCCTCCTGAGCCTCCATATCTCAGCTGTATAATGAAGTTCTACTCACGTCCGCTGATCTTGGCGCTGACCCTCTGTGCCAGCGCGCTGCTCTGAGCCAGCTGCTCCCTGAAGCTCTGGCCCATGTAGTAGTCGATGTCGTTGGCCCTCAGCAGCTCCTCGAAGGCCTTGGTGGTGTCCCCCAGGTGCTGGGTGAGGATGTTGCACACGCCTCGACCCTCCCTCAGCCGCTGGCGGAGGTGAGACAGCTCTCTGGCCTGAGCCTTTATCAGAGTGTCGAATTTACTGCAGAGACACAGGAACAAGTGTTACTGAAGATCTGCACTTAAGTACAACTTCTGTTACATCACTCAAGTATTACTCAAGTACAAGTAAAAGTAATGTTGCTTCAATATATTAACATAAACTGTATGAATGAATGATTAGAATTAAAACGACACTCTGACGTCTGTTTCCTGGTTTCTGACTGCAGGACTCTGCAGGCTCACTTGTTGGAATTCCTCAGGGGTGTGTGTGTGTGTGTGTGTGTGTGTGTGTGTGTGTGTGTGTGTTGTCGGTCGGCTGATTGAGCCTCTATATGACAGAGCTGAAGCTTCACTGTAGCTACAGTTTGGTCACACATGGCAAATGGGACAGCGTGTTCCCAACCTCGTGTTAGTTAATCCCTTCGCTGTGACTGTCAGGTCAGCTGAGTTTACATAAAAACATCTGTGGTCACTTGATTGACACGGACTGATACTGACGAGATGTGATTAATGGGTCTCTGTACAGGCTGAAGCAGATCAGAAACAGGCAGGAAAATCCTTATTTTTTTCTGTTCTAGATACAAAAGTTTAGTTCTGATTATCTACTAATTCTATCTTTAAGCCACAACAAATTATTATTTTCAGAATCGATTAGTAATTGCTTAGTTGTTTGGTCCATAAAATTCCCAAAGTTTCCCAAAGTTCCAAGATGACGTCCTCAAATGTCTTATTTTGTCCACAACCCAAACATATTCAGTTTACTGTCAGAGGAGGAAAGAAACCAGAAAATATTCACATTTAAGAGAAATCATGACTCAAAATGATTAAGCGGTTTCCAAAAACGTTGTCGACTGAGAGTCGTGTCAGATATCTTGTTACACACCTGTATGATACAAATGAAATGAAAATATGTTTGAGCTTTAAACTGCTGTTAACAAATATAACACAAGAGTATAAAGAAAAAAAATGGATAACATGTATGATAATCTGAAGTTTTAATCAGAATTAGAGAATTAATAAGAATAAATAAAATATTATATTAAGTCTAGTGTAAAGTATTTTAAAAGGTGAGTTTTTGGCTAAGACTAAAAACATTTCCTGTCTCTTTCTATTTCTTATTTCTCTTTGTTTCAGTTTTTGCTCTTTTAGTTTAGTTTTAATGAACTAGAATAAGATTGGTTGCAGCTCTGTCCTGCTGTATTTCATATGAAACAAATTTCTAAATAAAAAAGATCATTTTAAGAAAGTAAACTGTAGTTTGGTGTCTCTCACCCCGGCCAGGTTGCAGACTTTGCGTCCTCGCTGACTGACTTTTTGCCTCCTTTCCTCAGCTGGTCCTCCAGCGCGTCCACGCGGGACACCAGCTCCTGCAGGCCCTTGTCTGGGTGAGGGTGACGGGGTGAAGCCAGAGGACCTCCGTCGGACGACTGCCAGCCCTCGTCGTCCTCCGCCCCGCTCTGGGAAGGAGACGCCTGGAAGGACCAGTTGACCTTTCGGGGGGTGGAGGGCCCGTAGTCGCTGGAGGTGGAGAGGGAGCGCAGGCGGCTCTGGAGCCCGCGGATCACCGCCTGAGAGCGGGACAGCTGGGAGCGGAGGTCCTCCACGAGCCGCTGCAGAGAGGACTCGTCTCCGTAAGCGGAGCTCTGGGTGGCGGTTTTAGTGAAGGTGGAGCTGCTGCTGCTGGCAGGCCACCACTGAGAACCACAGTCCAGAGACGTACACATCTCCAGATCATCAAACTCTGAGGGGGAACATCAGAACACGTATTCAGCTGATTCTACAGGTTCCAGAGGAGGAAAAAGTACAAATACTCTGTACTCAAGTAGAAGTACAGTAACTATTCATTAGAAATCAGTCCAGGATTTCACAGGCCTTTTGAGGGATTGTTGCAGCCCAAAATGCCTGATTTCAGCTTTTCTAAAAAGATGCAACGCATGTTGTGATGTTTTTAGGTTTGCAAATAAATAACACGAACAGGTGAAAAGTGCGAAAAAAATATGATTTTGTAATTCTGTAAAAATTTTTTTTTTTACTGTAAGTCATTAAAAATCAAAGGAAACTTGTTCCAGGGAGAATGAAACCACACACACCACCAAAAAGACTCAAGATCACAAAAATTCTAACTAAATATGCTTCAAATATAAATGAAGAAGTTCACTTGGGGGGTTTTCCACTGAGAAGCAAAATCCTTTTTCAGTTCAAATTCAAAACCAGAACAAAACTAAAAATACATAAACACAGAGAATAAATAATGATAAATAATACATTAAAGAGATAAATTAAAGAAGAAATAAAATCTACTGAAATATTATAGTTTAAACTGTGTTTTTAGCTCAGTGTTTTAAAGAAAATATGTATAAACAGTTAAATATGTTAATGTACTGATGCTGCTGTCAGACTGTCCTCTGCTGCCCTCTGATGTTTTTCTGAAGAACTACAACCACAGATCAGGACCTGCTGTCTCCTGGAAATTTATCAATATTGTAAAGTTTTAAATAACTTTAACAATCGGCAAACAAAGATGGTTTTAGTTTCTGTGAGAGTAAATTTAAATTTAAGTCCTGAAAGACATCAAACAGTCCTCAGACTCTTTAACACTTTTACTTATTTATGTGAAAGAACAATACAGGAGTCACGTCACCATTAATGGAGAACATGTGCTTGACTGGCAGGAGGAAGATTTATACGTTCTATGTATTTATTATGAGTGTTTTTATGAGATTGTTAGATTAGAACATAAATTTAAAAATTCTAATTTTAAGTATTGCACTATGAAGCCTTTTGCATAAATAAATAAACAACAACCAAAAAAACTTTCTTTTAAATTTCATAATAATCTAAATGAATGAATGTTAAAACTTTTCACAGCTGAGTGCCACAGAACCCTTGAGAACCACAGCTGTAGACGTTCTGTAACAGTCAGACGTACCTGGACTGCTCGTGTCTTCCCTCTCGGCCTCGTTCTCACTTCGACCACACGTCTCGTAGCCCAGGTCCTGCAGGTCCACCTGGATCTGCTTACTGTCCTGCTGCACTGCTGTCTCCGCTGCGCACACACACACACACACGCACACGCACACACACACACGCACACACACACACACACGCACACACAGAGGAGAAGAAGAAGAAGAAAGTTCACTCCAGTGTTCCTGTGTTTTTAATCTTACAGATTTAGTTGAATTCGTGAGTCGTAGGTGTTTGGACTCACTGAGCAGCTCTCTGTAGTCTTTGAGCTGCTCGGCCTGAGCCTGAACCGTGGCCTCGGACACCATCAGTCTCTCCCGCAGCTCTTTGCTCTTCTGCTGCAGACGAACCGTCTCCTCGCTCGTCACGGAGGACGCGGCGCCCTGCTGCTGACCGGCGGACAGCTCGCCGTCCACGCCAACCTGGAAACAAACAGGAAGAGAAACACAGATATTTGTTTGGAGTGTTTACTTTTTAGGATAGCTTTATTTATTTTATTTTAACCCTTTTACTTTTGTTTATTTTAACCCTGGCCTTTTAATCATCCCCAAAGTTAGAACACAGATTACACACAGATCAAATCATGAAATATGTCACAAAAAATCACATTAGAGAAAAGTACAAGATATTAATATAAAAGTTGTGAAGCAGAACTTCGTTCTCCTTCTTTTCTCTCCCATGAATCATCTCAAGACCCCTCAGATTTATTTTCTGACCCTTTGGAGGTCCTTGACCCCTTTGTTGAGAAGCACTGAGCTTACCTACTGACCTTCATCATCATTTTTAATAATCTAATAATGTGTAATATAATCACACTACTCAGTACACTCAGATAATAATACTTCTGTACTTTTACCTAAGAAGGATTTTAAATGAATGACCCGTGGCTCCGCCTACCTGCGAGGACTTGCCGAGCGGCTGCAGAGACTCGGGTCTGTTGGACGTCGTCTTCCTCTGCTGCTCGTCTCTGATCTGGACGTTGGTCTGAGACAGAGACAGCTCGTTGTCCCAGGCGTCCCACAGCTCGGAGCTCTCCTCCTCCTCATCTTCCTCCACGCCTTCTATGGTCACATCCAACTCCTCCTCGTCCTCTTCCTCGTCCTCTTCCTCGTCCATCACCTTCTGTCCATCACTGTGTGCCCGGTCAGGCTGCAGTCCTTCACTCAGCTGCAGCTTCAACTCTCCGTTCTCTGCCTGCAGGCTGAACAGAGCTTTCCTTTAAAACAGACGGAGAGAAAAAGGTGGTTACAAATGACCTGCTGGACAAAAACAGCTTAATGCATCTTTAAGTTTATTGGATGAGTCTGATGTTATTCTATATTTTTCTTATTGTCAACAAACAACAACCAAGAAAAGACTAAAATAAACAATGTGTTAGTTCTGACTTCCTGTCTGTGGCTCTCAGCTCTAAGCTCATTGGTTCCTATTGAAGATGTAAATAACTGAAAACACTTCAGAGATACAAAATTTCATCTTTTCTTTAAAAAAAAAAAGGTTCCTCAAACAGCTGCTCACTGTAACTGTAACAAACAAACTATTTTTTTTTCCGTTGAAGAGCACAGCAGGACATTGTTTAGCTTCCTGCACCAGTTCTCCTGCTGCTTCTCCAAACTGAGGGCGTGTCGACCGCCATCTGCTGCAGGTAACACACTGACCGTGGAGAAGAACCTCATACAGCCACACTTCTGAAGGAAAACCTGAACTGTCCCTTTAAATAATCTTCTCACCTCATCTGGGACAGCGAGGAGAAGCCGGCCTTCTCCAGCTGAGCCTTCAGCTCTCCCAGCTCTCTCTCCACCGCCCTCTTCTGCTCCACCAGCTGTTTGACCTCCACCAGTCCCTGACCTTCAAACAGCAGATCCTGGGACGGAGTCTGTCCAGACGGACGGACGGACGGATGGACGGACAGACACACAGACACACAGATAGACAGAACTGTTCCTTCAATACAAATAAAATCAAACAAAATGATGATGCTGGATCATCTTTTTTTCCCTGCCTTCATTTAGTTTGAAATGTACGAAGCTTCTAACATATATTTATTTTTAAGTTTTAAAAAAATATTTTGACCACTTTGTAGCTGTTTCAGAGGAAATTTAGTATATAAAGTAAAATCTTAAACTCCAAATCTTCAGAATAATAATCTGTATGTGATGTGTTTGTAGTGACAGATGGGGATCAGGCATCAGATGTATTCAAACCTTGGTGTTGGCCACAGACGGGACCCTCAGTTTGGACTCCTCTTCATCGACGCTCTCTGTGTACTCGCTGTTCAGATCATCATCAGCCTCGTCTTCATCCTCTGAGCTCAGTTCTGCAAGAAGCAGAAAAATAAATTCACGTTTCTACCATCACAGAAACCTCTTTTCTCTCAGCTTCAGTTCTCTGTTGACTTTGTGCGATTCAGCCACCGTTCTACTGAGTGTCACACTGAGAACACATCTGGTTCTCTCTGGAACTGCGGCACATTCTTCACTTTCGTCATGATGTTGGTGATTTGTAACGCAGCATCCACTACGCCTCTGAACTCAACACCGTGACTTTAACTGAATCCTCAAACAAACAGCTTCTCGTTCACTGGTGATGATGGTTCGATGTTATTGTGGTTAAACTTCAGCACAATTATTACAAATCAGAACTGATCTGTGCAGGATGAACTGGAGCACTGGGTCCCAACCTGGGGTCTGGGCCCCATCAAGAGGACGGCAAAAATCACAGGGGGTCCAGAAGGATTTTTTTGTTTGTTTGTCATCTTAACTAAAAACAATTAATACAAAAGTCTGCACAACTATTTATCAGGGATGTAACAATATACTTAATATCTCAATAACAATGTTTCAATATCACACTGAACTCTGACTATATATATATATATATACATATATATATATATATATATACATATATATATATATATATATATATATATATATATATATATATATATATACTGTGATATTACATTAACAAAATGCAAAATACATTTCAGTTTTATTTTTTTTATAAAAGAACTCCTGCATTGTTTTTGTTTTGTGGTTCAAACATTGATTGCCAAAGAAAATTCATGTCAACTTTTTGCACGTGCTCAGCTCGTGGCTGATACTTTTATTTTATCAAAGAATGAAAGCAGAAGCACCTGAAGTTAAAAGGAAAAAACTTAAAATTTATACAGATAAAAAATGCTGCAAAAATATCAGATTTATTGTCTGATAAAGGATTTTTTCTTCTCGTTTTCAGCTTTTCTTAGGTAGACAGTCGGGGAAACACTGGACAAATAAGACTTTAAGGAAGTTTAAAATGTTTAACCAGAGAGGGATTATGGGTAATCTGAGACTGAGAAATGTATGTGGGGTTGTAAATTGTTGCCCTGACTTTTCTTAAATGTACAGGTCGGGATCTTATCAGAACCGTATTTATTTTCTCGAACCATGTGATCCTCTGTGTTACACTGACACTTTTAATAATCATGGCTGTAGCTCCGACAGAGGACACACGTCATGTCTTAAGTTTTTTAAGTTCTTTTTGAAGCAGTTTTCGCTCTAAAAGTACAGACAAATTTAACAACTTTTAAAGGGTGATATAGTTAATTCTTATTTATTGTAAATGGTGCTGTTTTAGGCAAATAAATTAAATTTATTTAAAATAAAAGGAGGGGATTTAATGTTTTTCCACAATAATTATTGTGGAAAATTCTTTTCATTCAGATCATCATGAAGGGGCAAAGATTACTGTCACATGAATAAATATAACATGAGTTTTAGGGCAACTGGTCAAACACTTCTTGGGTATTTTGGCTTATTATTTTTGTATTATTTGTATTCTCTATGAACTGATATTCATTTATTGGTGTGAGGTGTGTTTTGCATTATAACTGTGGTAGAGTGGAGAGGGACCGATCTCGTTCCTTTGAAACTTCAGTTACTGACTAAAGTGTTTGTTTTTGGTGACTGAGTGTGTAAATACATGTTGAAGTGTGCAAATATTCAAAGTTAACAGTTACTTCAACTGTAAAAACCATGAAAACCTCCTAAAATCACACATGCATGATGTAAATGCTGCAGATTTATTTATTGAATGACTTGATTACATGTTTAGGTTCGAAAACGTATGAATAAAATAAATTTTCATAGCCTTTATGGCATCTGTGCAGACACACATTCTTCATTTTTATGATCAACAATAAGAAAAAAACATTCATACTTACTGTGCTCCAGTGTGACACTCGACTTTATGATAATATTCATAAATATTGAACCACAGAGATCACTGAACTGATGGCTGCTGAATTGCACAGAGTCTCATAAAATCACAAAAAGCACAAATCTAAACATTTTCTCCGTTAAAGAAAGAAGCTGTAAACTAAAAGAATCAGAATCACAGAGTCAAAGTGGAATGTGCTTCAGTTTTCAGATCGGTCAGTAAAACAAAATGTGAGTTTGGTTCAACCGTCACACAGTTTACAGCATTCAGAAACTCACTCAGGCTGCTGAACATGCAAAGACACACACACACACACACACACACACACACACACACACACACACACACACACACACACACAGACGTACGTTAGGTCACATATTATTACTGCATACGAAACCAAATATTGTGGTAAAATACAAAACATTTACATCTTCATTTAACAAAGTAAATGATGCGTTGTGCCAAACAAAATATGACTGAACTGTTCAAATCATATTTTACTGCACTGAAACATTTACAAAACAATTAAACTTGAGGAAAATTCCAGATATTTCTGAACCGTGCAGAAGCTCTGAGAGACAAGAGAGGAAGGTGATCCATTTCATAGATCTGGTCTCAACTGTCTTCTCTCTTTAAGAACAGGTGGAAAAAGTTTTCTTGGTGATTTATTTTTCTTTTCTTTTTGTCAGGATCATTTTTCTTCATGTGTTTACTGTAGCAGGACTGATTTTGGCCACCAGAGGTTGACACAGGACTAATAGTCCTTCACTTAATAAAACGATCCTGGAAAAACTTTTTTTTTTTTTCCACTTGTTTAAACACGTTAAGAGAGGAGAGAAAATAATGTAGATTAAAAATTAGAAAAAGAATCACCAGAATGATTTTTTTCTCATTTGCCTCTCAGGGTTTCTGTAGAACTGGCCTTCATTCAGGAACAGAGGGGTTAACGTGAGGATCACTGTTCCAAAATGGTTTAAAAAAAGGTATGTTGTATTTACAAAATTAACTTATAAATTTATAATTACACGCAATTTTCAGACTTTAAGTCCCTGATGGTGGAATCAGTGTTAAAAGATCAACATTTGATTAAAATCAGGAAAATAATTATTAGTATCTAAAAATTATTTCATGTATTTTTTATTTGGTTTTGATTTTTGATGTATTTTGGAATAGACCTTCACCCATCTTCAACCGAAACAACACACAGTAAAACTGAAAAAGTTAAGAAAAGGATGCAACAGACTGTAATAGATTTTTGAAATTTTGATCCCAACTCAAATTCTTAAGTTTTGAAAAAGTTTTTACCAACTTCTGATCTTTAGTTGAGATAATTTATTTTTCCTCTTTCAATAAAGTTAAAGCTTTGAATTTTAGAAACTCAGAACATTGTATTTAGATAAATATTGAGATATTCACTGAAGTGAAAGTAAATGATAACATTTAAATATTTTCAATTAAAATTTAAATGTAATTTTTCAGGCAGAAATTATCAGCAAAACCTTTAGTTTCTTTGAAAATTCAGAGTTTGAGTTGGGCTCAAACCTCAAAAATCTGTTGTGTTGCCTTTAAATTTTAAGCCTTTTTTTTTTTTGTTACAGTGCATTAGTTCATTTCCCACCTCGCTGTTTGTGCAAGAGCCTGAAACACACAGAATTAAATGGCTATCATTTGTTAGGCCTTTTAGTTACAGTCGTGATCGTGTTCATTATCAAGCTGAAGCACCGAGGCACAAACATGGGGAAAATATTCTTCTTCTTGCCTTTTAAAGATTTTCTAAAGAACGATGTAAAGTTTGACAAGTTTGAATGAATATTTAATCCAATGACGTTCAAAAAGAGGCAAAAAAAAGACTTGTGCTGTTTGTTAAGGGATTATAAACATCTAATGTCTCATTAATGAAACACATTTCTGTCATCAGTGTTAAGAAGCGTGCAGACCTGAATGACGACTGCTGAAAGAGGCTTGATTAGTCCATCACTGGTTACAATATAAAAATGTTCAGTGTTAGTATTCACACCCAGCAGGTTCCCAGTATGACCTCCACCACCAGCACCACCAGCACCACCAGCACCACCAGCACCACAGCAGCAGGACGCTCCACACCACAGTCAGTGCCCCCTGTTGCTTTGGGGAGTTGCAGTTACAGATACTGTCCCATGCTTCTCTGATGCCCACCTCCAAACTCAGGCTGCCTGCTGTTGGGCCGGTCTCGGCCCAGGACGGGGCCCCTGGCTGGGGGGCCGTCCTGCTGGACCAGGCTCTCCCTCAACTCCTGGACCTCCTGGGTCAACCGCTCCACCAGCGGGAGAGCGGAGGGCTCCACCATCTGCGTCTGGAGGTCCTAAAGAACAAATGCAGACGATAACATGTATACACAGACATTCATTAGTAAGCAGCATATATACAACGTGTCAAACGTTGGTTGGTTTTATAAAAGATAAAAAGCTGCAGCTGCGTGCCTGTTGCCTTTTATGTCAACTAATATTGTTCTCTGAATCTTCATAGTCTTCATCTTCAGTCATATTGTGGTAAATACTGCATTTTAAGGCCTTTATTTGACGCAGGCTCGTATTTGAGACAGGCCTTTATTTCTAATTTTCTCTGTTTGATAAGTATAATTGTTCATATTTTAGAACAAAGCCTCGTTTTGATCTGCTCCTATCTGCCCTGTTCAAGTTCCAGTCTAGCAGTCGTTTCGTCGTCCTTTGTTGCACCCTTTTACTTCTCTGAATGATGACGTGAAAATGATGTTTTCACATCACAGATAATTAAAGAAAGCCACTGAAATGCGAGTCTGACTGGTAAAACATACTCATACAGGCTTATATTGGAATTAAATGTGGTGCACTGAAGTGAAAAAAACAACAAGATACAGTTTAGCTGAGACATTAACACACATAAACCCAGAGTGACTAAAATCAGACGATAACACAAGATGAGAATCCAGTAGTTGGTATACCTATGATATGACAACCATCAGGAGTTTATTGACCCTTGTTTTTCCCCAGGCCTGTATTTGGGACATGGCTTTAATTTGTCTCTATTGACCAAGTCCCTGGCTATTATTTGAGACCAGGCTTTTATTTAGGGAAATATTATTTTGGTGACTGTATTTTCTCTCTCTCTCTCTCTCTCTCTCCCCCACTGACCCTGATGATCTCCTCCTTCACATGCAGCATCCTGGTGAGTGAGTCCAGCCTGCTGGTCTGACTCCTGCTCAGCTCCTGGCTCTCCTTCTCCCTCCTCAGAGCCAGACGCAGCTCCTCCTGGATGGCCTGCAGCTCCACGGCCACGTCCGCTCCCGAGTCCGACCTCGACCCGACGGCTGAGCTCAGCTGTCTGCGGAGCTCCTGGAGTCTGGCCGTCTGCTCGCTCATCACCTCACCGAGCCGGCTCGCAGAGTCCTGCAGGGAGACGGTTATCAGTTTTTACATATATGACTTCACACTGAACCCGAGTGTTTCTCCTCTTAGCTCCTCCTTTCTACCTGAATGTACTGGTCTCTGAAGCTGACGGTTCTGAGCAGATCATGGACCTGCGCCTGGTGCTCCTGCGCCTGGTGCGTCCGGTCGGCCAGCACCTCCTGGAAGAGGCGGTCTTTGAGCTGGAGGCGGACCTTCAGCTCTTCCAGGACATCGCTGGGAGCTGATTGGATCTGAGCCAATAGGGAGGAGCGCAGGTCCTACAGGTAAGACAAAAAACACAAATCAACAGAACAATTCAGCCAACAGAGTGGTGATGACAACAATCTGTCTCTAATGCACGATGCAAAGCCAGTCTGCACTGTTCAATGTGACAATAAAAGAAAGTTTTATTATCAATTTCCAGTTAGGGGATCAGTCTTTTAGGAAAATTCCATTATTTTCCAGTCCTGGTCTTTTTCTGCAGTTCTTAATTTAAAGATGAGGTATAGATTATGACTGTTTCCTTTAGGTCACTTCCTGTGTCACTTCCTGTGTGTACCTGGGCCTCCTGCGTGCGAGCGTGCAGCGCCGCCTGTAGCTGGCTGATGATGGCGTCTCTCTCTCTCAGGATGCAGCTCTGCCTCTCTTCGCTCTCCTGCTGCTGCCGCTGGACGCTCCTCGAGGCGTCACACACCTGGTCCAGCTCCAGAGCTTTACCTCGCACCAGCACCTCCAAGCTCTGACACACACACACACACACACACACACACACACACACACACACACACACACACACACACAGAGAAACACACACACACACACACACACACAGAGAAACACATACACTGGATCAATAATGAGTGTCAGAGTGAGCAGGAGAAGACACGTGACGTGATGTCTGTGTTCTCACAGTGATGGTCTCCTCGTTGTTGGCGAGGACGCAGCGCTGTCTCTCCAGGTCTCTCCCCTTCTCTCTGAGCAGCAGCTGAAGACGACGAGTCTCCTCCTCTTTCTCCTCCACGCAGCGAAACTTCTCGTCCACCGCTCGCTGCAGGTCGGACAAAAAAGTGTCAATCATCACTGAACCTAACACGTCTGGTCTGGACCTAATTCAACTGCAGAGAAACTAGTTTTGACCATATTATATTATATTGTACCGCATCGCGTCTTTTATCATATTTTAGTTTTTTTCTGTTTCTCAGTCAGATTTTGTAGAGAATTGAATGTTTTATTCTAAAGTCATTAATTTTTGTCTTTTGCAGTCTCCCTCTGAAATACTTTTCATTCCTCTTGTTTACAAATTTAATCTCTCCTAAAATGTACAGCATTCTTTAATTCTGTAAGAATCTCAGGACGGCAGAGGAAATAAAACTGCCTTGTGTGTGATGTTTGAATCAGATTTTGTTTTATGCTTATTGTTACTTTTGAAGCTACTCATAGATCAGGCGCAAGACAGGAAGTACTGGATGACCTTGTGTTTGTATGTGTGTTTATTTGTGTGTGTGTGTGTGTGTGTGTGTGTGTGTGTGTGTGTGTGTGTGTGTGTGTGTTGTTTACCTCCAGAGCTCGGTCTCTCTCCTTGATTCTCTGGCGGAGTTTCTGAAGCAGAGAGTCTCTCTTCTCCTTCGGATCCTCCATCAGCTCACAGTCCTGAGGACAAACAGTCAGACGGTGAACATCAAGTTTTCAAGTTGTTCAAATATACATATGATCATTTTTTTTTGTGTAGTATTTATTTTTATTGTTATTTTTATGGCTTGTATTATCTTAATTCACCATCTTTTACATTGTTGTTGTTATTCAATTTACTTTTTTCTTGCTTTGTATCTTAATCCTTTTTTAAACATCCTACATTTTGTCAGTTGCTTATAAAGAATCTTGAAATGACTTTAATTTGTTTGAAAGGTGCTACATAAGTGAAATAAAATTCTGACTGACTGATTGATTGATAAAGAAAGATCTAGCAGCAGATAACTAACTAACTAGAGAAAATAGAAACAGAGGGCCTGGAAAGTTGGTCAAAACTGGCCTGGTTGGACTTCAGGAAAAAAACAAAGAGTGTGGTTTGCTGATAAATTGTTCAGTGAAGTAAACGTGTCTCCAAACCTTTCTATATCTTTCATTGGAACAATAACTTAAACACATGAGCTCATTAGAGGACGTGAAACCATCTACAGAGACTCCAGAACAACTGAGTCACTTCAGAGTGGTTTGACTTTTCTTGGAGCATCTAGAGGTCAGCAGAGAAACTTCAGCTTGTTTCTGTCCGGTACGAGCAGCATGTGAAGTACCTGAACTACACACTCCTGTGATATGAAGCCTTTATGAGTGTTTGTGCAGGATTAGGATTATCTGAAAGCATGAGGACCTGTTTACTGTTTCCTGTGTGTCTGACCTCTATCAGCTGCTCTTTGGTCTGCAGGGACGTCTTCAGCTCTCTGATGGCCCTCTGTCTGTCCTCGTCCTGCCTCCGTCTCTCCTGCTCGCTCTCTCTCAGCTGCTCCTCTCTGTCCTGCAGAGCTGATCGAGCTTTCTCCAGAGCCAGCTGCAGCTCCTGAACATCACACACACACACACACACACACACACACACACACACACACACACACACACACACACACACACACACACACACACACACACACACACACAGAGAGAGGTCATATTTTAGAGAAAACAATCTGATTTACTGAACAGAAACTCCTTAAAAGAAATAAGCAAAAAAGATTCTAATAAACCAACAAGCATAAATTTCACATTTTCACCCTCGTCCTCTCCTCACCTGGTTGTGTCTCTCAGTCTCCCTCCTGTGCTGCAGCGCCCCCTGCAGGTCTTTCTCCAGCCTCTGCAGGGCTCGGCTCAGGTCTTCCTGCGTCCTCGCTGCCTGCCGCTGCGCCCGCTGACCGGCCTGCAGCTCCAGCTGAGCCTGGAAGAGAGACGCCTGCAGAGCCAGAACCTCACCCTGACCTCGGAGAGACTCTGCACCAGACACCTGCAGGGGACGTACAAGAGACGGATGAGCACAAGAGGACAGAAAGGGACAAACATTTTAGTAGTTTCTTCTGTGGTTTAAATCTATTGCAATCGTATATATAATAAAAAATGATTTGTGAGTCACTGGCTGTGTTTCCATCCAAATGTGTCGCAATTTTTAACAGAATTTGCAGTAAACCAGCAAATAAAAATGTGAATGAATGTTTGTTTCCATCCGCTACTGTTTTGCGACTATGAGGAGTTGGTTCTGTCAGATAAGCAATAGGTGACGCCAAATCTCCTGTCAGAAAAGCATTATACTTTTATAATGCTATAATATTATACTGCAGAAGAAGAGGATGCATCAAGATGACAAAACGAAGAGCGTCAGTTGATGGAAACTAAGCTCCTCTTCTGTGTCATTCAGTGTCGGCGTGGAGGACGAACCTGCAGCTGCTGCAGCTGGCTGCGGTTGGCGAGCTCTTTGAGAGAACAGAGCATCTTATTCTGCTCCTCAATCACCCGATACAGCTCTGCAGCCTGTACACACACACACACACACACACACACACACACACACACACACACACACACACACACACACACACACACACACACACGTTAAAAAAAACACAGCTTAAACATGACACTGTGACTTTTTGTGCATTTTCACTCTTGACACTTTGCTGTGTTCAGTCTTCCCTAAATTTATTAGGGCTGTAACTAATACTTTAGTTTAGAAAATGTCAAAAATTTCTCCAACCAACAGTCCAAAACCAGAAGACTCTATGTACTGTTATAAATGACCAGTGTTCTTAGTGTAATCCCACTACTTTTTGGAGTAACTAGACATGTAACCCATTACTTTTCTCAAATTAACACCACAATAACAATTACTGAGCTCATGGTGGTGTGAGACAGTTCAGGTGTTATAAGCTTATTTTTCATCATAGTCTTATTAACTGTTCATCATCTATTTATTTATGAACTACTGTAGCAAGTCTGTCAACATATCCAGCTTCCTGTGTGTCCTCTACTGCGCTGGTGGACAGGAGTGTTCCTGTTAGTGACAGTGGGTATAATGACAGCGCTGTCAATGAAAAAATATAAATACACTAAAATAACACAGCTGCATGTGCATTAAAGAGAATTAAAGCAGATACTTAAAAGTAACACAAATGGTACTTTCCCTAGTAACTGATCACTTTATAATGAAGTAATCGGTAAAGTAATTCAATTACTAAATTTCAAGAAAAGCAGCAAATCCTCACATTTAAGAAGCTGCAACCATAATCATCATTAGAATGATAGTAACTAATTTTCTTTTGATTGACTAATCAATTTAATTGGATGATTGTTGCAGCTCTAAAATGTCTGTCTGTCTGTCTGTCTGTCTGTCTGTCTGTCTGTCTGTCTGTCTGTCTGTCTGTCTGTCTCTACCTGGGCCTCCTTGGAGTTGACAGTATCAGTGATGTTCTGGATGTTTCTCTCCTGTCGCTGGGCTTCTTCCTGCGCTGAACGAAGCTCCAACTCCATCTCACCGAGACGCACCTGCAGCTTCTACACACACACACACACACACACACACACACACACACACACACACACACACTAGACTTTTGTAAAAGGAGACTCAGGTGGATGAAGTGCAGGTGTGGAGGTGTGGAGGTTTTCCTGTACCTGGTTCCTGGTCTCGCTCTCTCTGATCTTGGCCTGCAGCGAGCGGACCTGGTCCTGAGCTTTCTGCAGCTCGCCGACACACTGACCTGCGGCGCTCTCGTACTGACCGAGGCGACCCTGCTGCTCGTCAATCAGCCTCTGAAACACACAGGAACAAAACACATGTCAACAATTACGAACGTTTTTTCTGCATAATAAGCAAAATAAATGATGATAAAGCTCAAAATTAACGTTGGATAATTCTGGTGGGACATTAAACTTTAGACCTGCATGTTATGATCTGTTGTTGTTTTTCATATCAGTTAACCTCAACACTTTCATACCACAAATACCAATCAAAATAACCACTGACACATGAATCAGGGGTGTAAAATTGGAAACAAACACGAGATGTGTTTGTTTGTGTGTGTGTGTGTGTGTGTGTGTGTGTGTGTGTGTGTGTGTGTGTGTTTGTTTGTTCTCCAAGCAGCTGTCGTGTGACTGACTGAGCGAAAGTGGAAACTGATGTCAGCTCACTGTTGGATGACTTCCTGAGGAAGCGGCTGTTGCCACGGCAGCGTGTTGTTGACTTCCTTGTTTTTGTCTTTATGATCTGTGTAATGAAGTGATGTCACTCTGCCTGTTGGGATGGTAGTTAACTGCATGTGCAGCCATTTCTACAGCTGTTTCAACTGGACCCCAAATCAACTCAGGGTCCCTCTGAACTGATATGGAACAGTCTGACACAGAGAGATGTTCTGTCAAATCTCTCACAGTGTGACGTACAATGAACCTGCATGATTGCTGTTATTTGATGGTGTGGAGGTAATGGTCTGTAATCATTTTCCTCAGGTAGAAAGGTCAGAAGGCCTCAACAGAGCCATTTATGTCACAAGAATCGAGTTTTAAATACTACTTATCAGTGTCTGAATGGAACGATTGTCAGTCGGTTGGTACAGCCTGTTGTGTGGCTGCATAAGAGACAAACACACCGACAGATAACAGACTAACAGAGCTGCGCTGTCTCTGTCTGGCACGCTGAACCACATTCACACTGATCATTAACATAACAAAAGAAGTTATGAAACTGGATCGGGCTGAGCGCACCCTTCACACGGAGACTAGACCACTGCAGCACTTGGGAGACTGTTCCCATGGCAACCGAAGTGTTGCTAGGACACCGACGAGGAAGAGTATTTATGCTCCCTGGGAGGGTAATCAAGTGAGCGAGTGCGTTAAGCTTTGTCAGAGGTGAAGGAGATGAGTAAGTCTGAGAAAAATCCAGAGAGATTCTGACCTCAATCAGGCTGACGCAGCTGACACTGTGTTTTAAACGGTTAATTCAGATTCACCCACAATATTGGTCTTGATCCACAAAACTGCAGTGTCGATGAGGATCTAGTTCTTTAGTTGCTGGGAGATCAGTAAGAGATTTATTTTAGGAATAAAGTCAAAGCTTCAGAGACTGAGAAATCCTGACTCTTAGTTCCTTGTACAGGTCAATATCTAAAAAACCTAAATCCTACATCACATCTTACTCCCTCCTTGGTTGAGAAAAACAGTAAATGGAAAAAATAATGAGAACAGGAAAAATATTTTAACTGTCCTGCCTAAATAAAAGCAACAGAATCTGCAGTGACTGAGCTACATTTCCACCAGTTTTGAGTGGAACCAAAGATGTCGTCACCAGAGAGTGTTGTGTAACGCACAGCAACGTGTAGAATATGACACGCCCACTTTGGTTTCTATTCCCATTTCCATATTTTGGTAGAAATGCTCAGAATGGTTCTAAATTAGGTGTTTGAACCGGAATGGGTCTGGTTCCATGTAGGTGCAAAAGGTCTATTATGTCAGAGGTTGAGTCAGCAGGTGTTGTGGCTCCTGATCTACCTGCTGGAAGCGGAACGGCCCGCACTGAACATAATCATCCAGCCACTGCTCCTCCATCTCTGCCAGCTCCACCTGCAGCTCCTGCTGGGGTAACGGGGTCACGACCTCCGGTACGGGCTGGTGGGGGTACAGCTCACAGTCTGCCGCAGCCCCCCCACCGGGCGACCTCAGCAGGATAGACGGAGGCAGGGACAGTCTCTGCTCCAGTTTGGCTTTGATCAGAACTGGGAGCTTGCTGCCCCTTCGAGGCTTCACCGGTCGGTACTCGCAGCTCCTCAGGAGGCTCAGCGTCACCTCAAGCCCAGAGAGGGAGCTCTCACTGGGGGCTTTGTCCCATGGAGTAACCCTCCTCGCTGGAGCCTCTTCTGGTTCTTCTTTGTGGTTGGCAGGAGGGCAGCTCATGTCCACAGTGGTGTCCAGAGACTCTACAGAGGACGCCGGGCTGGGACTTGTCCTGTCACACAAGGTCTTATCAGTGTCCAACCCTGATGAGCTGGACTCAAAGGTGACCGCTGTAGCCTCAGATGCTCCAGAGGCTTTGACGGCGTCCTCGCCGCCCAGAGCTGCTGCCGAGTAGCGGGTAGAGGGGCCGCAGGATGTGCTCCTGCGCCCAACCCTGCGAGGCACCTTACACACCGCCTCGTAGTCCGAATCAGCAACACGGAGCGCCGCACACCCTCTGCACCGCCTCGGCTTCTGGCCTGAGAGTGAGTCTGCTGCTGGGCACTGCAGGAGGTGGTGCTGATGGGTGTGGTGGTCCAGAGTGGCGTCCTCCTTATCAGCCCAGGACTCGTACACAGAGTACGTCAGGTCATCCTGGATCATATCTGAGTATCGCACATCCTGCAGGGCGGACAGATCCACCACAGGAGTGTCCTCAGACCCGACAACGTCCACATGGGACCCGGGAAGAACCACGTTCCCGTCCTCGGTGTTGTTCTTGCGGTACAGGCCTCCGATGCACTGCCTCAGCCGGTCTTTCTCCAGCAGCAGCTTGTGGAGGCGCTCCAGTGACAGCGCTTCCACGCGGGCGATGACCGTGTCGAAGCGGTACATGCGGTCCAGCATGAAGGTGCACTTGGAGCAGGCAAACTCGCCGCGGCCATCCCGGGTCAGCTCGTGGCCCAGAGCGTGGGACAGCAGCACCTGCAGGTTGACCTTGGCCGCCGGGTGGAAAATCCATCTGCGCTGGTTCCCGCAGAGCTCGCGGGCGCAGATCCTGCACGCCTCCTTCATCTTCACCGGGTCCAACATCACAACAGCAGGTGGCAGCAAATTAACAACCAGTGAGATAATGTCTATTTCTTTTGGTGCATGTAAAGATGTGAGATGTTTTTTGTCCCTCTTAGGCCACCGTCTGTCCTGTCAAGTCCTGAACCACTGTTATCTGAACTTTAAATTTTATGTATTCCTCACTCCATCTGATGAGGAAGATGGTGTGACAGGATTAAAAGCTCTAGCAAAGCTCCTGCTGTTTCCAAGCAGGGCTGATTATTTTCGAAATGAATCGATCGATTGTCTAAAAAAAAGTCAAAATATAGTGTAAAATGCTGTCCCAGAGCCCAAAGTCACGTCTTCACATTGCGCCTTTTGTCCAACCAACAGTCCAAAACCCAAAGATTCTTCATTAACTGTCGTAAATGACAAAGAAAAGCAGGAGATCCTCACATTTAAGAATCTGCGACCAGCAAATGTTTGACACTTTTGCTTGAAAAGTGACAGAAACGATTAATCGATTATCAAAATAGTGAAAAGAGAAACCTGTACTCAAGTCCAAGTGCTGCTGAAGTTTTGAAATATCGTTCAAAACTTTTGATATTAAAAAAACATACACAAATATGATTTTAAATAGTAACTAAGTATATTACATAGTGCAATGAATGAGTGAAAGTACAGACTCGAAAATCTCATAAAAGTACAAGTATACAGAAAGTGCTTAATTACAGTAATATGAGTATTTGTAATTAGTTACTTCCACCCTAACCAAAAGTAACTGAGTAGATTACATCGTGCAATGCATACTTAAGTACAAGTAAAATTTCAGACTTGAAAAATAATCATAAAAGTTGAAGAACAGACTTTAAGTGAGAATGAGTATGATTTCTCTGAGCTGTTTGTAAATGCATCAAACCAAAGTTTTGCTAAACAGAATTAAGTTTTAGTATATGTATATTTTTTGCCTTTAGTAGTGGTAATTTGTGTATTTGTAAGAAGTTACTTTCATCCCTGGCAGATAATTTTCTTTCAGTTGACTAATCGATTAATCAACTATTTGTTGCAGCTTTATTTCCAAGAACAAAAATGAAACTTTAATCTTAAATCTGAGGATAAATTTGAGATTTTTTTTTTTAATATTCAGAAGCTTTTGAATCCAAGTGAATTGAGATTTAAATGGTTTTAAATGAATATTCAGACGTTTGAATCCTCTCTCTGATGAAGAGACGAAGTAAACTGGGTCACTTCATCATGAAAATCAGATAAAAAAAAAAAAAAAAAAAAAGGCGCATCAAGTTTTTTTTTTCCTGCTTCAGAAACTCAGATCTCGTCGGATCACGCCGACATGATAACGTGATGTTCCTTCAGTGCAGAACGGTTCCATGTAGAACAGAACAGAACAGGATGAGTCACGGGTTTGTTTTCACTTCCTCGGTGTGAACAGTCCACAGACATGTGCTCTGATCGATCCGGGTTCGATTCCTGTCGGTCTGTCCTTCATTAATCCGCTGATCGGATCGATGCTGCGTTCATGTCTCTGCTGTTTGTTGGTGTTTTTTTTAAATCACTGTCGTCTCCCTGCAGACAGACAGCATCTCCCCTCCGCTGCTGCTGCAGCTCCAGCTGTCTCCGCTCTGAACCGACACGAACACGGAAAATAAAAACCCGCTCCGTCCCCGTCGACGGCGCGGATGGCTGTGGATTCACCGGAGGAGACGGTCCGTGTCCCCGGTGTGTCCGGTTTGTCCTCCCCGACTCATCAGCTGAGGATGGAGGGAGAGGCTGACTGTCAGAGCCCGACCAGAGACAACGGAGCAACGTTGACAGAAACCAACGATCGTCGATGTTTGAGACGATGTGTCACTCCGCAGCTTTAACTAGTCCCCTCAGCAAAACAGGAAACTACATTCAAAACTACATAAAAAATATATACATATATTGCATCTTTTATTGATTGTCTTTATAATCATTTTATTTTGTTTACTTTATGTTGTTTTTAATTTTCACTGTTTATTTTATTATTTATCATGTTATTTTCATTACTGTCTTGTAAAGCAATGCAATTTTGTTTAGAAAAGTGTTACATATAAAGTGCTATATAAGCTATATTATTATTATTGTTGTTGTTATCAGCATTATTATTACTATGAATAATATCTATATTGTCTATATGCTTATATGATTTGTTTTTGTATTTTATTATTTATTTATTATGTCCTTTTCCTGGGAATATTCCACACACAGCCTATGACTCATTTTGAAAATCTTTCCAAACTGCAAATTATTCTGATTATTGGTCTGTTTCTTGTTTATATTGTTCTTATTGGCCTAGTTCCTCTTGTTTCTTTACTTATTTAGTGTTTTTTATTGGTGCTTCTTGACATTGTGCTGAGCCTTTTTGCTGCCGTAAATGTAAATGTCCCTGTTGCTGGGATTAATAAAGGATTATCTCATCTCATCCTATAAATTAGGATTAAATGATTAATTGTAAGCAGAGCTAAAAAGTAACTAATTACACCGACTCAGATGACACCATTTACACTGTAAAATCAACTTTGCTTAAAAATCAATGAATAACATTTGTGGAAGGAAAAGAAAACTGTAACTGTAAAAAACAGTCACATTATATTTTTTGTATGAATTCTCTGTATGAACCCTTTAACATAAAAAACATTTATGTGATGTATTATTTTTGTCTCTGTTTTGAGTGTTATTATTTATCTGAACTTGTTCTAGTTGGCGTCTGTTTCTTGTACCTGGATTTTATTGATAAAGATTTAAAAGAGAATTTTCCTCCTTGTTGCAAAGAAAATAAAGATTTCAAACACTGAGACATGAGCTTGTGAAACTGCATTAAAAGGCTGTGTTTGGCTATCTTACCTCTCTTCTTCTTTTTTTTTTTTTTCAGTTTTCAGTCCCTGTTTCTCTGCAGGAGTGAGACCTCTTACTGCTGCTGGACTGAACCATTTTACTGGAAATAGGAGGGTGTGAAGTCTGCCTGCCCGTTAATGCACTGAGGACCTTCTCTTTTTAAGGTTATTAGGCCACTTAAATTTCCCTTTCCTGAATTAATTATGTCAGAATTAATTAATTGTTTAATTTAAGTACAGTTTTTGCTTCAATAGATTTTGATTTTAAAAAAAAATAGTTGGGCCTATTTCACTGCCACTGGATCCACTAGATTCTAGATCACTGGTTGTACCTTGATGAAATCCAAAATGATGATACTTTACACATCTGTTTTACTTTTTCCTTCTTCCTTTTATTTATTTAAATTAAAGTTTCGTTTAATTAAAATTCAATAATGTTTTTTTTTTTTTTTTTAGATTTTCTTTGTTTTCTTTTGTCATATATGTAATGATGACTGCTGGGTTATCTGTATGTTTATGATTTATCACTGTAAAATCCACATTGTTGGTAAAATACACCTAATGGTGTGTGTGTTTACTTCAGAACTAGTACCTAGTGTGCACTAGAGCCCATGACTACTTTATGCCACTGTGCACATCATTAAAGGGACAGTTCACCCCAGAATCAAATGTACATATTTCTCCTCTTAACTGTAGTGCTGTTTATCCATCTAGATAGTTTTGGTGTGAGTTACAGAGTTTTGGAAATATCAGACTTACAGATGTCTGTATTCTCCCTCACTCGTTTTCTGTTGCTCAAAGCACCAAAAAAATACATTTGAAAAATTCAAAACCATCGTCTGTTCACAGAAATCATGCAGTTACTCAAGATAATCCACAGATCTTATTGTGAGCAGTTTCATAGAGGAACTACTTTCTTTCTACTGCAGACAGACAGAAAGTAGTTCCTTCATGAAACTGCTCACAACAAGAGGTACGTCTGAGACGAGGCAGGCCTGCGCCTGTGTGTCACCGGTGATTAACACACAATGCATAATGGTTAGATTTGTGTCCGACTTGATTCTGATTTGCTCTGACATCATGAACACCTGGGCAACAATCACATCAACAGATCGAGGTGGCAGCAGCTGCTCTCCACCAACTGCAAGCGCCTGGCTGTCTCTTCTATTTCAACTTCAATCAGTGATCAATAACACACTTTATTTCTTCAGCTATGAACATGGTCTGCAGACTACAGGTGACCTACAGGTGATCTAACAGGATGTTAGTGTCTCTTCCTGTAAATCTGTTGAAAACTGTGACTGCAGCTTTCTGTCTCCACCTCCTGCTGCAGCCGCCTGATCTCAGCTAGTCTCCAGGTGAGGCACAGTTCATCTTGAACGGGTCTGTGGATTATCTTGACTAACTGGGTCATGATTTTTGGAAAGAGACACTGGTTTTGAATTTATGTTTTTGAATGTATTTTTTGTGCTTTGACACAAAAGTCTCTACAGCTGATATCTCAAAAACTCTGCAACTTGCACCAAAGATATCTGGGTGGATAAACAGCACTACAGGCCGGAGGAAAAATATGTATTCTTGATTTTGGGATGAACTGTCCCTTTAATGTCAAAACACTGTATGACAGCTTGAGTGAGTCAAAAGACTACAGTTTCCATTTGCACAGAGCTTCTTCTGTCAGTATAATTCTGTGCAGGGAGTGAACTGAGAAAACAGGCTGCAGTGTTTTCCATCAGGTTCATTAAATTCTTTAACTTGTCAGCGTGGAATGAGTTCATGTGTTTCCCAGGGGCACCCAGCGCTGCTCCGGCCTTCACATGCATGTCTCATAATGAAAGAGGAGGGAGGAGGGAGGGAGGATGGAGGAGGGGAGGCTCTCATTCCCCTGTCCCCCGTGTCAGTGAGTCACATGACGCGAGGAGCTCTGCTCTGCAGCTGATGTCACTTTTAAGAGACACTTTTAGGATTTTTTTCCCACAGACTCACAGTCCTCATCCGTCTTTCATTATTGCAGCAGGCTGTTGATAAAACTGTTCTCACGCCTGTGTGATTTGTGTGTGTGTGTGTGTGTTTGTGTGTGTGAGGACCACCGCAGGACTCCCTGACTCTCCTCTAGCCCTGACTCTGTCCACATTTGTCACCCTGTGAACCTCTGGAGACACGACACCCAAAACGTGCAATCAAAAATCAATTAATCCTAATCAGAGCTGAGAGTCAAACACTGCTGACAGACTGTTTATTTTCCTCAGAGTGGCAGAAACACCAGAGTGGGACGGCTGAGAATTAACGTCCACGCGGACAGAAGACGTGTCTCTGCTGACTTTCTGCTCTCAAACGTCTCACTTGTTGGAAAACAAACGTCTGATTCCTTCTGTGCCGCCGCCTCATGAAGCGAGTGTGACTGAGATTATAAACAGTGTCAGTGAGGAAACTGAAGTTAAATTAGCAGCTCAGTACTGTAGGAGGGACTCTGGTCCTCTGAGAGACACTGTGTGATAATATTAGAGACAGAGACACACACAGACAGGGGTGATGTGAGGGCAGGACAGACACTAATGATGGGCGGGGCCCCTAACATTCCACGCTCATTGCGCGTCTGCTGGTTTGTGATAATTAAATTAAAAGTTGAAGCTCAGTGCATGTGTAATTATTATTGTTATTATTATTATTATATTTTACCTTTTATAATTAAATACACACATGCTATAAAAGACCACCACCCCTAAAAATAACAGTAACAATGTCAATGTTAAAAAAGTTTTCAATCAAATCATGTTTTGTTATTAATTTACTAATGTTTACATTTATGTTTTGTTTGTTTGTTTTCTTGGAAAAAGTCTGCAAAATAACCTCAGCTGCAGGATAAATGTAGTGGAGTAAAAAGTACAACATTCCCATCTGAAATGTGGAGGAAAATTAGAAAGTGAAGAAAAAAACCACAGTCCTGTGAAGGACTGGATTCATGCAGTGTAGATTAGACGCCACTAGGTGGAGCTGCCTCTCTGTCATCTGAGAGGAGGAACAACAGACTGAAGCATCGCCTCAGCTTCATAAGGACGACTCACCGGCTGAATTAGTTTATGTGTTGAACAAAAAGTTTTTCCTACCTGCATCTGTGCTCGGACTCTGTGTTCACCACCAGTCTGAAAACACACAGAAAACACAACCTAAAATGAGCTTCTCTCACTGTACAGCTCTGACAGGACTGAAACTGAAATGAACAAGTAAGATGAATTTAATATCCCGTCTCGTGTCCTAAAATATCAGCAGGTGTATCAGGTAACGAGTACAGTGTTTGTTAGAATTAAAAATAAATGATCTACAGTGCAGATGAGTGTCAGACTGTACTCGTCTGTGTGCAGTCATGATATCCAGTCTAATGTCAGAATAACCATACAGGGAGTTTCCTCGTCTGACAGAACGTGGACACGTGTTTTGATCTTCACGGTGGCGTGCAGCTCGCCCGCTCTGCCAAAGTTCCACTGACCCACATGTGGATATAAAAACAGTTTGATATGTAAGTCAGTCGGCCTGTCCGGGGCCTGAGCCAGAACACAAAGATAGAAGGATGAAGGTAACCTGATGAGGGGCTCACCTGACTGGGTCGCGCTCTTAACCAGGACCCGCGTCCGTCAAACTGCTTACAGTCAACGACTGGACTTCATTTTTCAGTGCAGTGTTCAAACAAAGTACGGACTCAGTTGTCATGAGCGTTTTGCACAGACAGACCTCAGCTGGTGCTCCAGCATCTGCCCTGTTCTTTGACAACACGTGCCCTTTTTGCGAGACATTTTTCTAATTTTAGTTTTTAAATTTGTCCCGTGATATCGATTATCAATTAAAAGTGTGTTCTGAAGCCTGATAACTGCATTAAAGTTAGAATTCTGCAAAACTGCACGAGTCCCTGCTCCTCTGCAGATTCCTGTTTATTGTTTAAAGGATAGTTCATGTACATTATGGAGTCAAATTTTTTGTGTATTTTGTCTCTCTTTGCAGTTGTTTTGTGTCTCTTTGTATTCATTTCGTGTCTGGCTGTAGTTGTTTTGTGTCTTTCTTTGTCATTAGTATGCAGTTTGATGTATGAGCCAGGCACGCGCCTTTGGGCATAAAACTCAAAAATCAACTGCAGTCTGTTGTCTTGAAATTTTGAGTTTTCTAAACTTCTACAAATAGATTGGTTGCTTTATTTTATTCATTCAGATTTGTTGATTTTACATATCTTTTTAACTTTATAGACCACTAAAACACAATATGGCATTGTTTTCTTTGTTGTTGCCTGCTCTTGTGATGAAACAGTGGGCCTCATGCAAGAAAATGATCTTTTTTTTATCTTAAATTTCTTACTTTTTGTCGTACAAAGGGCTCTTATGAACATGCCTCGTCAGACACTTCAGATAACTGTGTAAATGATCTGCCACATGTGAAGTGATAATTTTGTAATTTTAAGAGGAATGACCTTTTTTCTTCGCTCGAGTCAACAAAAATGTCTGTCCACGTCACTGGTGTGAGAACTGTACTTGAGGTCAGTAAGCACATGCGTGTCTGTGTGGATCTTTTCATTCACAGAGATGAGGGGGGCGGACGGGGCAAAAATACCTCAGCTTCTCGATCTTTCTTCTTGAGAGAAGAGGAGAGGTTGTGAGCTTTGACCTCAAGCTCCTCGACCCGCAGACCCAGAGAGTGTTTCTGCTGCGTCAGCTCCTCGATCACCCTGAGAAACAGAGAGACGCTCAGGTTAAAACGGTCGAAGCTGCAGTGAAGTTCATAGATGTGACCCAGAGGCAGTGCTGGGGTCAGTTACAGTATGTAGGTCAGAGCTCTTTGTTCCAGGCTTTGTTTTAACGAGGTCGGTCGGTATCAGAGCCGACGGAGCTTTAAATAGCAACGATATCAACGGTGACAGCAGACGGCATCCAGATCCACACAAAGCAACTGTACAGATGCAACTAAGGGTTCGTTTAAAGGAACAGTGCTCAGGATTTAACTTGCAGCTTGCAAACACCTCGCCTCCCCCTGCCCTTCCAATTGAAAGTTACAAAAAAAATTGAAAAAGACAGTAAAGAGCCAGAATTTGGTTTCTGTTCAACACGCTGTCCTCTGAGGAAAAGGAGCTGCTCCCTCTGCAGATATAAAAGGCTCAAAGGAAAAAAAAAAACATAAAAAATGTAATTTTCAGAAGATTATACACTCATGAAAACACACTCATCAATATTATATTCAGTGTCTGCCAATAAACTCCCCTAAAGCTGCTAAACTGGACCTTAAATTATCAATAATCTGTGTTATTTTCAATTAACACATTAATTATTAAAATACATCCAAATTTATTGTTACAAATTATTTCCTCATTAAATGTAGTAAAAAAAACAAAAACAAAAAAACACTGGTATGGAAAATGTATTTAATTAACATACAATTAATCTATGATTTGAAAATACAAAAGAATATTCTATACAAACTGATTTTTAGGAGCCTCAAGACCAAAGTCAGAGTCCAGGAGACCAGAGTTTGAGTCTTGTTTTAAACCAAAAGTCAACATTGACTCATTTTAAGTTTTATGTTACTTTCGAAACTGACATCACTTATGAATAAAATAAAATAATAGAAAATGGTATTAAAAAAATTGAGGACTACCTACTGCAGGATTTTTAAAAATTTTTCTTTTTTTAAATAAATGTAGGTTAAAGTCACCTGTCCTTGTCGTCCGGGGCCTGCTGGCTGAAAGCTCCACCTGAGCCTCCGCTCTCCTCCATCCTCTCCACCATCTCTCTCTCCAGAGCGAGGCAGCGCTGAGCCTCAGAGTCGGCCAGCGACGCCATCCGCTCGGCCTCGCCCCGCGCCAGCTCAGCTTCCTGAACGCAACACGGACAGACAGACAGGAAGAGACGTGGGTGATGTCTCTGGTGTTATTACCTTGTTTAAAGGATAGTTCAGGTTTATTAATATTTCTATCAGTTATCAGCACCACATGAACCCAGTGGATGGAATAAGAGACAACGGGGCCCCCAGGCAGGTAAAAGGCCCCCCAGCCCTCATTTATAGGAACATACATGGACTAAAGAGATACAGTTTCTATAAGTCATTTTCTGTCTCTCTGTAGTTGTATTATTGACTTTTCCAAAGAAATGTTAACAGTCACTTCAAACAGATCACTGACCCAGGGGCCCAAAGTGTCAGGGGGCCCCTGGGTCAGTGATCCACCCATGCACCTCTGGTGTGTGAGTGTGTATTTGTGTGTATCTGTACCTCTTGTAGCAGCTGAACTTTGGTTTCGAGGATTTCCTGCATGTGGCTGATCTCCTCCTGCCGCTCCGCCAGGCGGCGCTGCAGCTCTGCTTCACTCTGATTGGACAGGCTCTCTGCTGTTGACCTATGGGGTTTAAGTTTCACACAAAAACATATTAGGTAAAGAAGGTAAAAATTAAACAGGAAACTTCCCCATTTGATCACTTACATGAAGGCAATTCTTTTTTGTATTTCAAGTTTTTGGAATTTTTATGTTTAAATATGCAAATGAGCAATTATCTAATTGCTATACCTAATATGCACTAATTTGCATGTATTTCCAGAACAAAGATCTGAACACCGGATGAAGGCAGGTTTAAAATTCTTATTTCGCTTTGTTAGCACGTTAAAGTCAAAGCTTTTTACAGAGGGAATCTTGGATATCTCTTTTTATTATCTCTCCAAAATCTGAAAATACTGTCAGATATATTTCTGCCATGTTTTTAGGAATAAAAAGTGATATAAATCAGGCTTTGAATGGTAGAAGAACAAATCCTGTTATAAAAACCTTCAGAATAAAGATAGGAATGAACTGGAAAGTGCTAAGAAAAACTCATTTTGAGAGGCTTTAAAGCTATTTAAGAATATATGCTTAACATGTAACTAATAGATATCGAGATCAAACTTCCCCAATTGATCATTTACTTTAAACAATTATTTTTTGTATTATAGGTTTTCTGAAATTTGTTGTTAGATGCAAAGGAGGCGTTATCTAATGCTAACTTTTATTGAATTCAGGAGAAATTGACAATAGATAACAAACACTCATGATTTATTCACGTCTGCTCACTTCGATCAGGGTTTCATTAACAGGAGTCGTTCCCACAGGACTCACAGGTCGTAACGAACTTCACGTCCATAAACGTCCAGCGTGTGTTCTGTCTCCACTGTACTAAATCTGATACGTCCTGGTCAGTTATATGTCAGTGCTGCAAGTCATCAGAAGCAATATGAGTTTTATAGGATGTTATTCTTGAATTGGCCTCAGTTTGATCAGTGAATCACTGTAACACAGCAGAACATACTGTAGAACATGTGCTTTAAATATCACAAATCTGTAACACATGTTGGCATTAATGTTCAGCTTGTTTTTGAGTTTTTTGCCAATAAAAACAGAATTCAGTTATTTCCAGCTGAATATATTTACTCAAAAACTGTTCTTGAGTCAAATTTAGTATCTCCATTTTATGCAACTTTGTATTTGTATTCCACAACGTATAAGAGGTAAATATTTTACTTTTCACTCCACTACATTTGTCTGACAACTTCGTTTACTTTTTACTTAATTAAGATTACAATTTTTCATGCCTTTCTTGTCCAGTGAGAATCATTTATCTCCAAATGTGTTGGTCCTCCTCCTTCTTAAGCTAAACGATATGAGCCAAATATCACTCTCTCCAAATCCACCAAACTCCACAGGCAAAAACAGTCATTTTACCTCACAGACCACAGGAGTTGCAGGTCTACTGCTGTGTCTGTATATTAGTTTGTTTGTGTTATTGTGTGACTTCAGTGAATCAGAAACAACCCTTTAATATACCCCAATCACACAATAACACAAAGAAAAAGACGGAGGCAAATTACAATTTTTATCAAAGGAGTTTGGTTGATTTGCAGAAAACAATTTGACTTATATAGTGGTGGTTTCCTATTAGAAAAGTCTGTCTGACATTAAAGTAAAGTTCTGAAAATATTCTAAATGTAGCATACCCTTAAACTGATATGGATATTTATAAGTACCTCAAACAACTACAGCTCAAAAAATCTAAAACTATCCCTTTGAAAAATCCTCTTGGAGTTGCATTTAGCATTTCAGGTGAGGAGCCCACCTCTGCTCTACGACACTGACGGAAACCATGACTTTATAAAAGACGCAGAATCAAACTATGAACTTGTGTCTTGGCTGATCATTCCACCATTCCTCCATTTTCAGATATCCTGCCAACAGACAGAGGTAATAACCAAAGACCTCAAAAGAGTGAACTCCAGGAGAAACGTCTCTGAACCCTGTGAGGGTCGAGGAGGGTGGGGGTTTTACGGTGAAACCAGTCTGTCACTGCTCCACCACTCAGCAACTCCAACAGCCAGAAGGTCACACTCAGCTTTCCCTGCTCACATCCATCAGTCAGCCTCGGTTAATAGCTCTAATGATAAACTGTGTCCACACAGTTTATTTATGAAGCAGAGAAGAGAAAATACCTCAGGACCGACCCCAAACTCACACTTCACTCTCCTTAAAGGCTGAACTTTCTGCTCCTTTTCGTTATTTTGACAAATTGACTGATTGAACTTATTATTGCTTATTTATTAACAGTATATAAAACACTGTGAAACTGAGCTAATGGTGTTTTTCAGGTACTGAAAAAGTCATCATACAGGACGCGATGTTTACATGTGCTGATTATCTGCAACATTTTTTACTAAACATAATGGAGTTTAGTACGATCAATGGAGAAATTATGACACAAATCAACAAAACAAACTCATTTACTCATTGGTCCCATGTGCAAAGTTTCAAAGTTCACCTTCAGAAAACACACATGAACATTACATGCATGCTTGGAAGAACCATCTGTATACCTCACACACATACGTTTGTCACTTGAGTGGCTGCTATGAAAATGTCAGTGAGAGCAAATGAAATATTATCTGATGCAAAAAGCACCAAATTAATACTTTCATGAGTCTGCAAAAAAGGGATGTGTTGAGTTGTGTCACAACTTTGATTACTTTAGACTTGACTTGACAAAAAGAGACTTCCAGCTCAACTTGGACTTTAACACCAGTGACTCGTGACTTGACTTGGACTTGAAGCCTTTGACTTGAAAATACCTGACACCTTTCTCCAAACCCACATATTAAAATAGTGTGAATCCACCAATCAAGTCATGAATCAAACAACGTTAAAGGGGCAGTTCATCCCAAAATCAAAGTGCATATTTTCCCCTGGTCTGTAGTGATATTTACTGTATCCATCTACATAGTTTTGGTATGGTTTGCCCAGGTTTGGAGAATATTGGCCGTTCCTACTGGAACTACCTTCTTTCTTCTAGAAAAAAAAAAGAGAACAAAATATTTTTTAACTCTTTCAGCACCAGACACAGAGAACCATCTGGTCCCATTATACTGGAGAGAAGGCAAACATCTCTGCAGCTGAAATCTCCAAAACTCTCCAACTCACACCAAAACTATTTAGAAGGATGAACACCTCTACAGGAAAGAGGAAACATGTGAACATTGTATTGTTTGGTGAACTGTCCCTTTAACACTATTAATTCTCAGTAACGTGACACTTAATTCAGCAGATCCACTTTGTTTGAACCAATCAGACAGCTGGAAAAAATTATACAAGATCATTTTGTTCGTCTACAAAAACGTAGCTAACAATAGCTGAACAGCTGAGTATCAGTGATGGTGAGACACACTGACAAATCTTAAAGCTTAGGACTTGGGACTTGGCAGTCTTGACTTGGGACTTGAGTTTTATGCATCTAAACAATCTAAACAATCAATGACAAGACAGAAAAGCTCCTGAGAAACTGAGCATACTGAAATTCACTCCTGCTGTCACAGTGCTGCATGTAAAGGAGGCAGAACAAAGCGAAAAAACACCAATAGAAACTCGATTTTTCATCCAGTGGAAACATGAGAGAGTTAACATTTTATAAGCAGTTTATATGAAATTATCGGTAGGGAGATTTTAGGTATTTAGAAAAGTTGTTCAGCAATATCCACATCAATTCTTACCATCAATTCTGCTTTTGTGAACTGATCCTTTAAGTAAACTGTTCTATTAACACTACATGAAAAACTCTGTAAACTGCAGAATATGATCACTAACAATGTTTTTAAAAGTTTACAGCCAGACTCACTGTCATCCTGCTGTCTGTGAGCGAGTCTGCAGAGAGACGAGTTAAAGAATCTGATCCTCAGAGAGACAGACAGCTGCTCACAGACAGGTGCTGCAGCTCAAATAGTTCCCGACTCAGCAACGCAACAAACCAGCGGACACCTCTGCCCTTTACTCTCCCTGCTCCCCTCCCCCCTCAAAACAAACCCACAGTCGCTCCCTCACCCCCTCTTCTCTTCACCTCCTCTTCGTCCTGCGTCCCTGAACACAGAGCCACTTCATCCTCTTCAAAAGCATTTCAGTGCTCGGCCCAAACACGGCATTCCTCAGAGCTTATCCGTGTTGTGATAGCTAGGTGAGCCTACGGGCCGGCGGGCTCGCGTGTGATGAGAGGCCGCCGGGTCCCGAAGGCGCCCGAGCCCTGAACTACTGATGGACTCATGGGAAATAATCAAACTGGCGATGAAAAGAGTGTTTTTGTAGTTCTCTGACTACTTTCCCCTGAAGGCATTTCATCAAATCTGTGCAGCTGAATATTTCAAACCATTTTTTAAAATATTTCTTCTGGAGATGTGAGTGATTTGCTGGATACTTTTGGAGGTTCAAATGAAGGAAGTCAGACACTCACAGAGCTTTGTCCAGGAGCTGCTGTTTCTCCTCCAGTTCATTTTTCAGACTCTCCACCTCAACCTTCAACTCGATGTTCTGGAAAAAAAACAGATTCAACAAAATGAAACAATGAGAACTGGCAGACAAGAAGAGTAAATCACTGATTATTGATTGTCTCAGTGGGGTATTAAGAGAAAACTGCACATATTTTAAAGAAAATCCTTTTTCAGATTTGACCTACTGAGCAAAGATACGTCCAAAAGACATCCTTGGAATGTTTTTGTGACATCCTTTACGATGTCTTCTGAATGTCCAATGTTGACATCAACAGGAGCGTTAGCCCCAATTTAGCACATTAAAACTCCCTCACTTGCACTCAATCTATCTAATAACTATGCAGTGTTCACATGAGAAATGACTCATCGTGCACTGACGCATAAAAAAGTACTGATTGTTGCATTTATCTGTGATTTATATCGGCAGTTAATTATGATACAGATGTTGTGTCATATTGACAGACATATAGATAATATGTTCATGTAATTATCATGTAAACCAAACGTATCTCCAGTGTTAAACAGAAAAGTCACTCTTTTCATGTGGACTGTTCAGTTCAGTGTTGCAGAGACTCAAAGTGAGCTTCCCCAGCTGCACGTGCCGCCCTGAACTTCAGGGAGCTCCACAGGACTATAAATATCTGGTAGGGATATGAGCACCTGCTGTATCCGTCTCCCCTGCAGCCCTCCCTCAGTGTAACACCGTCCCTTCTATGTCCCCCCCTGCACCCAGCAACACCTCCACTTTTAACTTCTGGCTCTGAACGCGGCAACAAACTGGACTGAACTGGCCGTCCGCTCGCTCACGTGCAGATTATCAGCCTGCGGAGAAGATTTATTTCTCCGTGCATCAGTGTGGAGTTACAGCTCAGAGCTCCTGCTGTGACCTTCATGTTCAGCAGGTCCCGTTACTGACACACTGACACACAACACAGGTGCTGCCGCTGCTACTGTACATCTCAGGATGCTCACACGCAACATGTAAACATATATACAGCGTGCACAAATGGAAATAAACAAGTGGAGTGTGTGTGCAGTGTGCATGCATGCATGCAAACAGCAGGCCGGAGGGCTCCGAGGCTCACATAATGTGGGTCATTGGGTCTATAGTAGCCGACAGAAAACAGGTCAGACAGATACAGCAGACATGTGGGTCTGTGTCCTTTATCTGTCCTGCCAGGAAAAACAATCTATTAAAGCTCATTCTTTTATTATTTTTTTTTCTAATTTTTAAGGAGAAGATACAGATTTTGAAAAGGGAATAGATGAATTTCAACTGTTTTATATTCAGGTTTAATGTTCTAATGTACAAAGAGTTGACATGCTTTGAAGAGAAAACAGGGTTGAGGATACCAAAAAATTTAAAGTTTCAGCATTAACTTTACTTTTAATGCTCAGAAAAGAATACAAAATAATTCATCCATCTAGTGTGAATTTTTGTGGCATAAACATTCATCAACTTTTTTCATTCGTTTATTTTTTGCCCTTGCCTCTAAAAGTGGCAGATCTTAAAAAATGCATGCCCCTTTCCTTTAAACAGTTCCCTAAGAAACAGGAATTCTTCCTAGGAAGCCGGGTTTGGTGAGACCGTATATACTCAGATTATGACACTAAAGTGAGCTGTAAAATAATGATGTTCTGATAAATAGATGCTTACAGGACAGAGGTGAACAGGTGAACTGTACTGCTGCAGCTTCGCTCTTTGATGGATTTAATACTGTAGACTAGATTTATCTGAGCAGGCAGACAGTTCCCTCTGACAGTGTTTATAGGACAGTCTCTGTTCTGTCCACTGGCACAAGTTCGTCTGTGTGTTCAGTCCACTCTCATGCCAAAGTGTGTAACAGACCCGTTGATGCACCACAGTCTACAGAGTCAGTGTCACGTTCTGCTGTGAGAAGTTCAGCAGCAGGGGGCAACAATGACAGGACCAAAGTACAAATGTAATATAAAAAGTCCATGTAGGGAGGAGGGATGGGTAAGTTTAGGGTTTGGTTCCCATGTGAGACCCGCATCAACTGTTCATAGACATGAGCAAGTAGCTTTTTTAACCTAAACCAAAGTGCAATCGTCATCTTTAATATTTCTCACAAAGCTTTATTTTGAAAGTCTAACCAGATGTTGCATGTTTATTATTGATAACCTGACTGCTGAAAGAGAACGTGTGCACTTTTTAGAGTGAGGCAGAACATGACACAGTCACTGTGAACTGGCACGCTACTGACATAAATAAAGATGGACGCCAAAGCTCCAGTTCCTCCTGCTGTACACATCTGAGGCCAAAACATCCCAGGTACGAGCGCCACCATTTTATTCTGGTGAAGTTGTTTGGAGCCAGAGTCTGTGCAGTAGTGATCGCAATACCAAGGCAGAGCTCAGCTGACAATCATGATGTAAAGCCTCCACTTTATATCATCAAATAATTAATTAAAACCAAACTGATGAGATAAATGAACACAACATCAGTGTGATAAAAACATTTATTTCACGTGTACTTAGATGTACTTTTAGTTTGGTCCATGTCCCATCTGCTAACATGGAGGGGGCGGGGCTTATGACCAATACTGATTGAGATGCTGTGGCTTCACTTTTGGGGAGCTCTCATGTTATCCATTTCTATATATGTCAATGTATTACACGCTTTGGCGAGATACTGGGTTGAGCTTCTATAATAGACCCAGCTAGTATCAGTAGTTCTTCCCATCTCAGGGTTGTAAGACACGCCCCCAGTTTGGAGAAGCAGCAGGAGTACTGGTGCAGGAAGCTAAGCAATGTGCTGCTGTGGACAGGTTCAGCAGCAACACGTATTTTAGACACCTAAAAAAATCAATATCAGTTTAAATGTATGCTATATTTATAAGATTTCCACTGCTTTATCTTGCTGTCAGACCAGTGTTTTATAAAGTATCACTCTCTTGAAAGCCACCAAACTCCATGTCGGTTTGTTTGTATTATTGTGTGACTTGTTTTCAGGGTTGATTCAGATTCACTGAAGTCACACACAAAAAAAAAAAAAAAAAAAAACAACAGACGAAGGCAGCGGTGGACCAGCAACTCAAAAGCTAGGTGAGATAAAATGAGTGATTTTGTCCATGGAGTTTGGTTGATTTGGAAAGAGTCATATTTGCCTTAAATAACATCAGTTTCCCACCAGAAAAGGCTGTTGACAGCAAGATAAAGCAATGAAAATATTCTAAACATAGTGTACACTTGAAAAAACATTTTGCTGCTGGCCCTGTCCACAGCAGGACATTTCTTGGCCTACAACACCAGTGCTTCTCTAAACTGGGGGCGTGTCAACCGCCATCTACTGCAGGTAATACACCGACCATGGAGAAGTACCTCATACAACATACCCCACTTCAAAAAACCTGAACTATCCTTTTAAAAGCAGCTCAGTTTTCTCTGAAAAGCCTGAGACTAACTGCAGCTTCTCTGAGCCTCAGCCACCGTCTGACTGACAGTTTGTATGAACTGTTGCAGAGCAGCCTGAGACCTGCTGTCAGAACGAATAACTGTCAAACACAACACGGCTGACTGCACTGCAGAGCAGATAACTGCATCAAGTGAACACACACACACACAGTGGAGTTTGAATGATTTCGTGTAAGAGTTCAGTTTCTCACTCACCCTCTTGTGCACGTCGTCGCTGCTCTCCTCAAACTTCTGCTGGATCTTCTCCTCCAGGAAGTAGATCCGGAGCTTCAGGCTGAAGTTCTCCTTCTTCAGGTCGTTCAGGTGCTGCGAGATAGTGCGGCAACCGCGGAAACCAGAGTTAGACATGGTGACAGCTGGTTCCTTTGTAGGGGGCATCGCTGCCCCCCATTTAGTTCGGCATAATATGAGAAAAGACAGGGCTGAAGAGAGACAGAGCCGCCTGAGTGAAGAATCTCACTGTCACAGATCAGGTCTCTGCTCTCTGCTGCTGTCACACATCAACACAACAGAGCTCCAAACATAAAGGTCTGCATGAGCTCCTCTGTGTTCAGATTTGTTACAGGAGGGTTTGGGATGGCACACAAGCAGGCAGGAGGGGATTATGGGAGGTGGGAGGGGGGCGAGGGACAGGAGGATGTTTCCTTTTTTACCACGAGGAAGTCATGCCAAGAATCTGAGACAGTGTGTGTGTGTTGATAACAGGCACAAGTGCAGAGCTGCTGGAGAGGCTCATTCAGACTCTGAATGTGTGGGAGACTCGATCAAAGTGTTTTTATTCATTTTTTCTATTTTTTTTTCTTTATTTAAATAAGATGGTTGACTTGAGATTAAAAAAGTGTCAAATTGCAATAACTGCAACCAAGATACATGCATGCATTCATGTATTCACACATACACACACATCCTCACAAACACTTGACCTCCATGCAAAACATTCAACCCAGCTTTGGGGACCAACAGAACGAGATACAGAGCTGCACTTGGTCTCGATGCCAAATTTCAGCCCTCAAAGGTCAAAACTGTTTGCCGCCAAAGGGTAGAGAATTTTTGTGGACTGACCGATGAACAGAGCGAACAACAGAGCTGCCGGTCAGAGCTATAAAAACTGTCCTCATCAGAAAAATGACAGCAAAGGTAATCTTATTTTAGTAGTTTTGTTTATTTACCAGAGTTAGCTCAGAGTTAGCTTCAGCAACAAAGAGATTTCACAACATTAAGAACAAGTTTTTAACCTTATTCATGATAGTAACATGATTGTGTTTAGATTTGTTCAAAGACTTTAAAATAATCTATATTCACATTATTTCTCAGTCAGCATTCTCCTTCTGGTGATGAAAAAATGACAGCTGTCTCCCAAAAACAAATACAGATAAAGTCAGGAATTATTCCCCGACAAAACCTCTTACTGAATGGAGTCTGCATGCAGCTGTTTGCTCATCGTCTCAGATGTTGGTTTCTTTTAACCATAATTTTCCCTTAATCGTTTTAGTTGCCTAAACTTGACTGAACCATGAACATAAAGTTTTCAGAAGGACGTGATGGAAGCTGTTTAAAATAACCTTAAAAACAAAGCAGTAGCAGCAAAGACTTTCTACTATGAAACAGTGAGGAGTGTAGTTTTACAACCAGTGTTAAAGCTGACAGCTCCATCATGGTCGACAGAAACCTGAGAGGTGATCAGCGTATGATCTAATAATACGATGAGATCAGGACCTACAGAGGACAACAGGTGAGCAGAGTCATTTTACTGAGTGAGGAGAAGCTTCACTGGGCTGAGTGTGACTGACAGCTGCTGGAGGAACCAGGAACATAAAGTCAGAAAACAACCAGGGACAGAGAACACAGAGACTGCAGGGAACATGGTATAAAAAAGACCTGAATAAACTTAGATTATGAGCCAAAACATGTGCATCTACATTATGCTTATTAATGCTGGAGCAAGGAACTGTGGGATGGCACTATCTGTTCTTGCTTTATGACTCAATAAAGCTTTGATTTGCAGGTCAAGGAAGTCTAAAAAATATGAAATGAAATATAGTCCATGAAATGCTGATAAATAGTATTTTTTTTTAAATAATCTTTGATATTCCAACTAAATTTGGCACATGACTGTCTTGTCACCTGCAAATGTTGAAAAGTTAATGCAAAGGTGGGAAGAGTACTGAAAATCTGTACTCGAGTACAAGTACTGTTACATTAAATATTACTCAACTACAAGTAAATCTACTGGTGTTAAAACACTTGAGTAAAAATTCAAAGTATTCTTTCTTGTCATCCACATGTCGTGGTTTTCATTGGTCCATTTGTGATCCAGTAGCCATATTGCCGACAAAAATGCAGATGAAAGTTTTGGATATTATTTCAAATTGTATTCTGTACTTAATAAAGTAACTTACATACTTACACTATACTTAAATACTTATATACTTATAATCTGCAACATTTTCCTAAAAAAAAAATCAACACATAGGCTCGAGATATAAACATAAGACCTTTCCATCATCTTGATGACCCACTAGAGGTGTGTGCTGCTGACTGTATCTGCAGCTCTCTGTTGTTGTTGTTCTGTGCAGTAAAACTTCTCTAAACTCTCAGGTTTGATCTCTGATCCGTCTCTGACCACAGGGAGGCGCTGACGCTCCACCTGAGCTCAGAGGATCCCAACATCCCTGCAGATCTGTGAGGGAACAGCGGCTGAGATCCAGAGGCTATTTAAAGAAGCTGTTGCCCTGCGGCTGTCACTGAGGAATGCTGCGCTGGGAGATGCTCATCACACATGCATGTCCGTCCGTCCGTCTGTCCAACGTGCCGAGACTGACTGACCGACTGCAGATTACTGCTACACACCAGCATATGTCTGAACACATGTTGTGTTCACATTCTGCACATGCATGCACACAGGAGATAAACTCAGAGGAGTAAATATCTGCAGAGAGCTTGAACGTGAGATAGTTTCTATCCTAAAAATAATACACAAACACACACGCTCAAAATCCAGACTAAACTCAAAAGGCTTCAACACAGTTTGTTACAGCTAATATGAGCTTCCCCTGTCTATTATATTTTTTCTAAAATTCATTTTAAAACACCTTATAGAGCACAGAATTATGACTGCAGATCTGTAAAATAACCACACATCTGTTTTGTGTTGTGTGCAAATACATGTATGTTAATAAAGCAAAGATAGCTGTTATTTTCATTACATTTAATTTTGTGGAAATCCCATTTATTGCAAACAATTTTAGCATTTTCTAAAATCTGAAGAGATAAATTATGGCTTGTAAAATGTGAGAATGATGCAATGAAAAGTGTGGATTTATATGTGATAAAAACAGTTAGATTGAGAACTTTACACAGAACAAACAGTAAAAACAGAGAGATTTCCTCTGGATTTGAGTCTGTGTGAAGCTTTGTGTTGCACAAAAAGGAGAGCGATCTTTAAAACAACAAGCCTGCTTCACATATTCAGAAAACTTAAACCCTTTTTTGAACCCAAAGAACTGCTTTTACAACAAACACTAAAAACTAGAACCTACCTGGTCATTATCTTTAATAACTATGTGAGACTCAAATATAACTTTACAGCCTAAAAGAACTAAATACTGAGGCCTCGGGGGAGAAGAGGGAGAGGAGGAGCATTAGGATCACAGGAGGGCAAGATGGAGGTTTTTTCTTTTTAATAAATTACGATTGTTATTTATTTGTTTGTTTTTGTTTCTTTCACTGTATTCCATATGTAAATGAAAATTTATGAACATTCACAATGTTAAGTGGATTACCCAACTGAATAGATGCATTATGCAATATCAGCAATATTTCTGTTATGTTACTTTCATATCCACTCTTACTGCTAAAATAAAAATATGATGAACGGTACAACACTGAGTCACAAACACTGGAACCAAGATCAACTGAAAGTATAATAAAGTGACTGTACATTTAATCTGTTAAATTCAAAAAGTGGATTTAGTGTTAATTTAGTCCTTAATAATTTCTCACATAAATCAGTGTTTCCCGAACTTTTTTTGACAAGCCATTCACAACAGGCCTCATCAATAAATCTTTGGAAGAGTCAGTGTACATAAATTAATGTTTCTGATCATTTTACTGCCATCTATGCATCAGCTTATATGATCTTGACACGTGTGTAAACAAACACACGTTTACATGCTGATACTTAAAAAAATGAGACATAAATGCCTTTAGGCTGAGTTAACTGGCCGTCTCATTGTTTTTATTTCCTCTCATCAAATCTTAAATTTACAGAATTTCTTGCAAAGTCTTATTTATTTGGTGACCTAAGTAAAACTCCCTGTGACCCACCTGTGGGTTCTGACCAGGTAAAGTTGTTGCTCTGCAATTAATTATGATTTCAATCAAAGATATATCTTTCAGGGTTGTTTTTCTTTATTGATTTATTGTTTAAAAAAGTTTGAAAAATGTTCATCACAATGTCTGAGAATGCAGGGGCTTTTGAATGTCTTGTTTTCTCCAACAGTCCAAAAATCACTTTACGACGATGATATCAAACAGAAAAAAACAACAAATCCTCACAACCAAGAAACTGGACACAAAGAAAGTTTGACATTTTGGTTTGATAAATGATTTTACCAAATGATCAGTCATGAAAACAGTAACAACTTGTCCAAATTCTCTGATTTCAGCTTCTTAAATGTGAATATTTTCTGGTTTCTTCAGTACTCTCTGACAGTAAACCGAGTATTTTTGGGTTGTGGACAAAACAAGACATTTGAGGACGACATCTTAGACTCTGGGAAACACTGATCAACATTATCTGACATTTTATGAACCAAACAACTAATTGATTAATCGAGAAAATAATCAACAGATTAACTGATAATGAAAATAACCATCAGTTGCAGCCCTAACTTAATTTTTACTTTCTAAGTGTGTACATGAGAGAACCACTGGCGTGTTGCTCTGCACAAACTCGTTTTGTAAACCGTCAGCAGTTCCTCATTTGCCTGAAAACTTCATGTGCATTTTAAATACACACTGTGTCCAAAAGTATGTGGACAGCTTTGTGACCTCAACTCTGCAAACACATGTGGCTGCAACATTGGACTGTCCACATACTTTTGGCCACAAGTCCCCTTCTAACCCCCAGAAACACTCCAAGAGCCTCCAGGGGCCCCAGGATGGAGGAGCCACATTGGCTGGCTACTGAACACATTAACCAGGGCTATTTGTCAATAACCAATAATCAGGCGTAGAGAATGAGCCTAAAATATATTGCTGATGACAACATTTTACAACAATCTCAATCTAACAGAGTCTGAAAACACAAAACCACAATAATTCTTCCAGAAATCAAACCAGATGAGGTTGTCAACTGCTGTGGGACGCATGCTGTAAGAGGTGATCAGTGATTGGACTGGACGCACGTACACACACACACACACACACACACACACACACACACACACACACACACACAAACGATTGATAGTCTTTTGGCCGTAATGGTCGAGGGAGTTAGTCACCAGAACATCACCTCCACTGAGAAGTGAAAAGCTCTGAGGAGTCGACGGGAGTTGGAGGAGACGCCGACCGCAGCGTCTCATCCAGAGGTCACAGAGAGACGACTGAATTTATTACAACACAACGAGGCCGTGAAATGAAATCATCTTAATTCTGCAGGACTTTCCAGCATCAGAGCTTAATCCAATACTAGAGAGGGAACAAAACGGAACATTAGAACATTTTTCCAGCCTCACGAACTTCTGCCCCACCGTGTCCTTTTATTTGGGAACAAACTCAGAAACCGTCATTAGACTCAGAGAGGATTAAAACCTGAAACATCTGAGAACAGGAGAGGATCCACACTCTGAGAAATTAACATGCTTACTAGAACCATAAAGTGTTCTTCAGCATCTCCCCATAGAAGAACCATTTTTGTTTTTCTAAAGGTTCTACTTGGAACCCTTTCAGCGAATTCTGCTTAGAACAATCTGTGTAAGGTTTCACCCAGAGAATCCTTTGATGGTGTCTTGGTTCCACCCAGACCCTTCTATTTAGAACCTTTCCACCTTCTAAGGGCGGTAACAAGAACTCATCCTGGCGGTTCTACTAAGAAGGGTTTTAACTAGAACCCATGCAGGAGGTTCTCCCAAAAACCATTTTATATTCCAAGCGTTTTCTCTCGCACCCACCCAGAGGTTCTACTAAGCACCCTTTTTTACTCCAGGGTTTTTTTTAATCTAGAACCCACACTTTTATATTCCAAGGGGTTTAGCTAGAACCCACCAAAGGAGGGTTCTACGGAGAACCATTTTATATCCACCTAGAACCCCCCCCAGACAGTTCTAACGAGAACCCTTTTATATTGCAAGAGTTTTATCTAGAACCCACCAGGGGGATTGTACTGAGAACCATTTCATATTCCAAGGGTTTAAGCTAGAACGCACCCAGGGGTTGAAAAGGGTTCTTAATGGAACCCTCAGTCTTACCCTAAGAACCCTTGATGAACCCTTTCTTTAAAAAAGGGGTTCTTTAGAAGCAAATGATTCTTGGTAACCCTTCAAGAAGAACCCTTTTGGAACCCCTGTCTCTAAGCGTACACATCAGATGTTTTCCACTGTCCCTTTTCCCTCTTCCTGGTTCCACTGACAGCTGTTTTGTTGCCATAGCAACATGACAGGGGGCAGCCATAACAGTTTACTAAAAAGCTCCGCCTCCCGCTACATCTTCGTGTTGAGAGAAGTTTAAAAACCACCTCTGCAGGAATCTGAGTGTAATTGGGAGTTTGCATGAGAGAGTGTGTGTGTGAGTGTGTAGGTGTGTGTGTGTGTAGAGGTGTGTGTGTGTTTGTGAGTGTGTGTGTTCTGGATTGGCAGAGCTCTGGGAGTTTTCCCTCTTTACCGGTAACAGGAGCTCCTTGATGCCAGCTAGCTCGACATTTTCCAGCCGCGTTCTCCGGCGGTGCCAAACCCCTGATGCAGTTCTGCAGGGGGAACGTCTGATTGTGTTTATTGTGCTGCCACGGTCCACGCTCGACATGGTGGTTAAAAATTATCATTTGTAAACCTAATTAAATCATCAGGAGAGCCACTAAAAATATCCCCAGGAGCTAATTAACATCAGTGACACAGAGACGGCAGACAGAGGGGAGATAAAAACCTGCAGTCTGGGCGGATGCTGCAACATACAGCGTGTTTACATCACTGTCCTGTTTTTAATCATATTTGGAATTTGACGTTTACATGGAACATGAAAAAAAATGTTATTTACATCCCTGTTTACATGATCATAGGATCATGCAGGTTTCTGATCATTTTGCTGCAGGTGTGTCTTGATTTATTGATTTATTCAGAAACCTGGATGAGGTGTTTACATGCCACAATATTCTGGATTCTACACTGTAAAAATTAAAAAGTTGAAGATACTCAAACTTCAAGACAATGGACTGGAATAGATTTTTGAGTTTTGACTCCAACTCAAGTTTTATCAACTACTGATCTTTAGTTGAGATAATTTACTTTTCTTCTTTAGGTAAACTTTTTGAAGTTTTGAAATTTAGAAAATTAAAACACTATTTTTTTTAAAAAAGAAGTTTATTTCAAAACTTAAAAGTTGGGCTCAGAACTCAAAAATCTATTGCAGTGTGTTGCCTTGAAATATTAAAGCGTCTCAGTGTATTGTAGTATTTTCTCAAAGCTGGTGTAAAGTCTTATCCAGGCTTCTGAAATCAGAATAACCTGTTTACATGAGCAAGAAATGAACCAGAATGTTTAAAAAACCTGACCCAGGATTGTGCATGTAAACACACTCATATGTTAAGAAAACAGGTACCAGTAGGTTTATTTACTTCTTTTGTGAAAGTGAGATGGAATGATCAGACTGCAGAAAATTTGAAAGACTGCTGGGAAATTTGGGAAATCACAGCTCAGGTGACAAGACGAGTCTGATCACTCCGATATTCTCTGACCAATCAGTGGTCTGCAGCATTTTAACTCCACCTGTCAGTATCGGCTCGACTCGCCTGGAAGCTCAGCAGACAGTTAAGGGAACAATGGGACAGAACCATCCACAGCTTTTCCAAAGGAAATATGAAAATAAAGAAAGATGAGAGAACATAATAATCCTGGTCAGTTTTCCTTTATATGGTCTGATATTGATTCAGAAATTCCCCAGTTTGCTCATTTAATATGTCTTTTGTCCCATACAGTTTTAAAAAAAACTGTTACATCAATTCTCAATTAAAATTTTTTAAGGATTCCTTCTACAATTTACAGCATTAGTTCTCTGAGAATCATATCCAAGCAAAACTGTGACTGAAATATCTCTAACTAAATCAATATCGAATTGAATCAGGACCTTGTGAATTGAATGGAATCGATCTGAATTGATACCCAGCCCAATAAAGAGGAGGGTTTACAATCTACTCGTTCACTGCTAGTCACCACTAAATACCTCACACTGGTCCTTTAAGAAGACATTTGGACATTAGATTGAACCTTTAGAGACAAAACTGCAAACACACCACATTAGATCAGATGATTTTCTTCTATATTTAATATAATAGTGTGATGATGTGAAACGGCATTAAATCACTGAGACGGCTGGCTACTGCAGACGGAGAGGTCACACTGCTCTTATTAGTGACCGAGGCTGTGAGCCACATTCATTCTGACCACACACACTGAATCCACATAATTGAGGTTCACTGCAAATGTTCATAATAAAATTACGCTCGGTGCCAAAGTCCCCGCGACAGATTACGTTACACTTCACCCTTAAAATAGATTAACGAGGGAGAGAAGGCCATGTGCTGCTGTTCTCACACTGTTAACGAAAACTGAAGCGAAATACATCAAGAAACTTTTAACAAGTGTGTAAAATAACCCAAATTATTTTTCTGAGATGAAACCATATTTATTTCCAGTTTATTTTCCAGTGAATAATCATTTCTCCTCACACCGCGAGGCTCATAATGATGTACAAAACAGTCGGGCTGACGTTCAGAGAAAATACAGCTCAGAGTTTGAGAATTATTTATGAGGAAAAATTTATCAAGCAGAAAATTTAAAGGCTGGCCGTCTCCAAGGTAGAGCTGCCGAGGGCCGCGAGGGGCCGACCAAAATACAGAGTGATGTAATGAACCAGAGGCCAACATCAGTGTGACTGTCGTCAGAAGAACCAACCAGACAGACCGTCAGATAAACCTGATGCAAAGTTACAGCAACAAGCACAAAATTATTTCATTCGAAGTTTAATTCAGAATATAAGAGAACAAAGTGTAGCTCTAAATAAACAATGTACAGAACTACTGACCAACCTCATTAGTGAATATGATGCAAAAAGAGTCAATAATGTAGGAAAAAATATTTCATTTCCTTGTAGCTAAAGAACAGATTAGATTGATTACCAGGCACCAAAATGACATATATGAGCAGTGGAGAGTGACAGTGACAGTTACACAAATCACATTGTGGTTGCAGTTTGGCTAAGTTTAGGCGACAAAATGATTGGTTAGGTTACGGAAAAGGTTCAGGTTAAAATAAGTACTGTATGTTAACTTAACTTCAGTAACTTAAATTTTTAAATAACTCAATGTTAAATTTAGTTTTTTGGACACAAACCCCAGTCTCCTTTCATTTATCCACCCTTAACCCTCCATAGACAGACTTTCTCTGTCTTTATAGACAGAACACAGATCTCTGTAACAGAAGTATCGGCCTCCCTCAATCATCCAGACGAGTTATCAAGCTGCAAACATTGAATTAGACGGTTTACAAGCACCTAAATCACCAAAATGTCTGGTTGTTGGATGTACAGTTGTCAGAATCAATATTCCACTGGTTGACTCAGAGTTGTACAGGATTACGACAGGATCACGAATGTTTCAGAGCAATCAGCAGCATTCATGGCTGCAGGCTATTTAACGTGTTGACTGGACTGAGGACGCGATCAAAACCGCTCGTGTTTGCAGCGCCTGTTGACAAGCTGTTGTGGTTCACCATACTTCTGTTGCCAAACTGCATGCATCTTGTTCATTGTTTATTAATTGCAAAAGCGTCTATACTCATCCTGTCATAATTACTACGCCCTCTAGAGGTCACCACCTAATAATAAAGATAAATATGGGTCATAATAAGCTGCGTGCACAGACGACCTAAACTGTCGTTTTTCTTGTGAGGACTGGTTGGCTGGCTGGTTCAAGTGAGAGAAAAGCTGCATCAAAGGAACAGTTTGTGAATTAAAATGTTTTAAATATCAAACGCTTTATTAGACCCTGAAACATGGGTTGAAAAACGTCATGCAGTGCTCACCTATTACTCCCATGTCTTTTAAAGTTTGCTGATCTGTTAAAAAATCTACTGCAGATATTTATGAAGTTCACTGTGTGCATTTGTGTTTTCCTGAGCAGACGCACTCTGAAACATTTAGATTGGAAGATGAGTTGAAGTAGTCATCACTACTGCAAACTTTTAAGAGCTCACTCTTACCTTTGTATACTGCATGATATATTGATGAAAAGACACAACTGTCATGAGTAAAGGGAACCCTATTTTAAAAATCCCATCTGTAGATCACTGCTGGCAAAAGTGCCCCGAATCAGATTTTTCTTTTGCTCATATGTGATTCAGATCAGATTTTTTTAATTCTGAATTCATGTGACTTTTATGCCCAACTTGTCTTGCTGCAAGAGGAGCTGACAGATGGAGTTAAAAGTCTTAAAGGTCACCCTTTTCATCCTGAAATTTTGGATGAAATCTGTTTTTGTGAAGCCAAGCACTTAATAATCCCAACAATCCTGGCTCCGACTCGAACTCAGCGTCCACGCACACCTGTGTACAAGACGAGCAGCCATTGCTCCACAAGCAAACATAATTAAAAAATCTGTCCCATTTTCTCCTCATCCTCATTCTTATTATCATCTGCTCATGAATTCTCTGGCTTCCACTTCAGTGGCGTCCATATTTATTTATGTACGACAGCGTGCTGCGTGTGACATTTTTGGCCTTTTGCACATGTAACCAGTTAACACTGGAATCTGATTATGGGCATATTCAAAAATTAGTGTGAACATCCAAAGCAAAAAAAGGAAGAGATCTGAGCTAAGTCTAATAACCTTATGATCCAAGCACCATTATTATGTCTGATAAATCAACCAGTCAAGAAATGGTTCTAGCTGCAAACAATGTGCATGTTGTCCCCCACAGGACTCAAACCACCAAATAAATCAGAGCTAATAAGCAGTTTTCATTATTAAATAAGTCTACTGGGAAATATATGAAATGAAAAAAACAACAAATGCCCATGTGTCACGACAGTCAGAGACAGAAGACAGTACGGGGGGTGGAGGATCTGACTGTTGCCTCCTCTCACTTTCCCTCACTCTTTGGTTTGGATCAAATCATTCCCAGATGTGGTGGCAGCAGCTGCATGTGAGTGAAGGATGGTGCGGTGTGACGGAGGTGGCAGCGGAGGGTGGATTGGTAGGGAGTCTTTAGCTCCGTGCCAGCCTCCCGTCAGGGTTTTTTGGGATGGAGCTGCACCGATGGAGCGGGGGGTTTCGTTCGATGGTTTTTCCAGCCCGTCTGCCAACTTAACTGTGGTGAAAAAAAAAAAAAAAAAAAAAAAAATCGACAAAACAAACAAAAAACACCCGACTGTGTGACACGTTAGCTTCATTCAAAGCATTTACACACTCCAAAGATTATTTTCCAACCCTGTGAGATGCTGTGCAAAAGCATATTGTACATCCCATATTGTGCACAGCGAGGATTAAACTCAGAGTTACACATCAAGACGAGGTCAAGGCGAGTGTGTTGCACGCAGCTTGCGGCGGCGGTTTCGGTGGGAAAGAGCAGGTCACATGGCTGAAAAAAAAAAAAAACCCCTGGCTGGCCTCCGTGTTTAGCTGCAGCCCTCTGCGTTTCCATGGCTATTTACTCCGAGCGCCATTGTTTTGCTTTAATGATGCCAAGAGAACAAGAGGCATGAAGCAAAACAGGATCTGAATGTCTTTAACAGTGCACAGAAACACACTGAGTCCAGACGCTCAGATACAGAGCGAGGCCTGAGCTGGAAGTGGATTATTCACCTCTTCTCCACAGCGGGGGCGAGCCAACTCCACTTTATAACACAGGATCAAAAGCAGTGTTCATTTATATGAAACCGAACCCTGCCGGCAAATCATCTCAGCTGACATGCAGTTCTGAATGAAATCACATTAAAGGCTATTTGGGAGGAAGCAGCGGACATAAATAACAAGCAAACCCTGATTTAGTTCTCTAAGGCTCCGTAACTGAAATCACAGGAAGGTTTTAGGATACATGTCAGCGCGCTCTGATGCTTTATCACCGCCAAATGTTTAATCTTGTTGCTACATGAGCTGAAGAAACCAGAGCATTTCCACAACCTGCTGCACAACCAAAGCACAGGTCCACAGGTAAAAAAAACACCTGTGGTCACCTGTCAAACCTTCTTTAACCTTCGTCTCCTGTTTTCACTGACACCTTCCCTTCCCTTTCCATTGTTCACTGTAGGACTGAACAATTTTGAAAAAATATCTAATTGCAATTGTTTTTACAGATATTGCAACTGCAATATAATTTTCAATATTAGAGGGAATGAGAACTTTTACATCTTAATTCTCATTTTCATTGAGGACATATTAAAATGATGTAGAACTGCAAACGCATCTCTGCAGCACCAGAATAATTTTATGAACAGAAATCAGGTTTTAGCAAATACTGCAACTCCTGTGACTTGAAAATTGCAGTAGACCATATTGCAGTTTCGATAAAATTTTGATTAATTGTTCAGCCGTACTGCAGGCCACATTTTCTGAAAAGACTTTCACTGTTAAACGTTATCTTAATACAAACAGAAAATAATTTATTTTGATTAACGGCAGTTGCAAAAAAAAATCTGGACAACCAGATTAAAAGATATTTCAAAAAAGACAGAATCAGACTAAGTGATCTTTGTACTTCACAGTTTTCAGAACTCAGTCAGTTCACAGCTGTCCCTGAAATCAGGAGTCGGAGAAAATTAAGAAAGCAATAAATATATGGAGGCCTCGGTTTGGACTTGTTCATCCCTGCAGTGAAACCACAATTTTCTATTCTTGACCAAACAGTCACAGGCTGAAAGGTTGCAGCTACCAGAGTGAGCGTGGAGTTTAACATCTATTTCAGTTTAAACCACAGCTGATGTCATGCAGTTCATAGGGAGCAGAGAGTCGTAAATACAGTATCTGATTCAGTGCAGTGTGGGTCATTTATCCCTGCTGCATGACTGAAAGGCCGTCTGGGGCAGATCAGCAAGAGGGCCCATCCATCGCTACTTTTACACAGAATAACTTAGATACACAAAGATCAGCTCTGCCAGGTGGAACTCAAGCTGGACATGTCCAATTTTACTGGATGGGTGACTTTAAAAGGTCTGCGGGAGCGCGTTCATTGGATCAGGATCAGATGTTCCAGCACCACTTCCCCTCCTGACCTGGGCTGTCTGAGATACCTGACCCCCCCGGAGGTGAGCGTAGGCTGTGACGGATGGCTCGGGGCCCGGAGCCCAACGCTCAGGTCGATGATGCAGCGTGATACTCCCAGAGAGGGAGAGAGGAGAGAGGGGAGCAGGGCCAGGACTGAGGCTGAAACACAGCTACAGCTGCTGCTGCTGCTGCTGCTGCTGTCGATGGCACCGAGTCTGAGCGGCGTGCCAGAGAGGAAACCTTGACCAATCAACACTGACGGGTCAGAGCAACCTCTGTGTCAGTGTTCACGTGTACAGAATGAAGGGATTCTGGGTGACTTCCAGGGATATTGTGTGTCTACATATGCATATATGTGTATGAATGTGTGTGTGATGAGGTGTGTGTGTGTGTGTATGAACACTCCTGTGCTGACATCTCACCCCTGCATGGATATCTGAGTATTAATTACGCCGTGTTTTGCCAGAACGAAGGTGCGAGGCAGAAAAATCTGAAACGCGAGCCAACAAACAGCTTTTTCTGGATGCAGATCTGACACCCGACACTCGTTTACGGCGCCGCCTCCACCTCTCCTCCATCCCTCCATCCTTCTTCTTTCAGAGGTGTGAGCGCTGTGAGCCCGCCAGACAGGAAATGACCTCATCCAGGGACCGAGGGGATGTAGGATCAGCACAAAGATAAAAGCAGAGTGGCACTCAAGAGGGGAGGGGGTCAGGGGTTAAAAGTAGAGATGAGATCAACAGAGGAGGGGGCGCCTGTGTGTAAATATAAATGCTGCAACTAACAGTCGAACGACGCAAATGAGAAAATGAAACATCAGATTTGATTATCAATTAATCATCATCATAAATGACTTTTCAACAGTACAGCAGCTGTTTTCTGGCATCACCTGTCCTGCACGCTATGCGCTCTTTCACGCCTTGAATATGAGATTTCTTCAACCAAACCAGAGTCGGTGATTGTTGGAACAGTGAAAAGACAAACTGAGACATTTTGGTGAGTTTTATTTTGTTTGCGTTGAGTCTGAATGAAGCTGCTGAGAATGATTTTAAAATTACTTTTTGTCAAAGGGAGTCTGCTTAGTTTGGCGAGAGCAGTTAAACAGCTGTTTCTGGTTAATATATTTTATTATATATTTTATTCTTCAACAAAGCTCTCTCACTGCAGCGATCCTTTCCATAATATTGTCAGACACTTCGATTAGCAATCTGAGCCTGTAAAAACAAGCACAAGTAAAGAAGGAAGCGTCACCTGTCCTGTCTGCTCTGTAGCTCACAGTGCATCACCTGCACTCCTCTGCTTCACTTCCGTCAGTTAGTTTAGTGGTTTGTGGTGATTTAGAGACTCAGATTGTAAAGTTTACAACCTGTCATGTTGTCAGGAAGGATTCATACCTGAACAGTAACATAAACAACAATGAGTTGCTTAAAGCAGCTTAAATCAGATGCAACAGTTGTCAAGATGAAACGGCGGCGTGGACCTCCTGACCTCTGATAAACATTAGAAGTAATAACAGCAAGCAGCCTTTTGTTTTCCTGTGATAGCGGGTCGATTATATCATTATCTATAACAAAACTTGTTTTTTTCAGATTATGAAATAATTACCATCTAAAAGAATTATTTCAAGCACAGCCATTCTGAGCTTCAGTACAGATTGCTGATAAATGGCAGTACAAGTTTACACCATTCAAACAGCACCAGTAAATCGAGTACAAATTAAAAAAATACATTTCACCGCTGTTTCACAAATTTATATTGCATTAATAAAAAAATAAATGAGGGCGTCTCCTGTGTACATACATGCTGTGTGTATTTCTGTCGGTGTTTATATTTATTTTTTAGCAGTTCTGGAGCTGAAAATTCATGTAATCATGAGGGACAGAAATATACAGATGAGTCGGCACTGCTGTGAATAAAAAGAGGATAAAATGAGAAAAACAGTTTGTAAGTGCATATGTGTATGTGTATATATATGCAAACATACTGACTGGACAACATGTACTCATCATTCATCTGTATGAAGGAGTCAGTGTCTCCAACCAATAGGAACGCTCATATTCCTCACAGAACAAAGAGGATGACATCATACAGTTCTCTCTCTCACAGAGACGTCCTGACGACCACATCGTCGATCACAGAGACATTTGATTGAGTTTTCTCATCATCTCTCCATCCTAAACCAAACATCATGGTACAAAGAACCCTTGTATAAAGCGCTCTTTAAGGAAGTCAGCAACTCTCTTTTGTGGTTCTGTCTAGAATCGTTCCACCTTTAGAGGGGGCTAACAAGAACCCTCCCAGGGTGTTCTACCAAGAACCCATTTTCAGTTGTTTTATCTAGAATACACTCAGGGAGAACATCTTTTATATTATGGTACAAAGAACCCTTCACTAAAAGGTTCTTCAAAGAATTCAACAGCCCTCTCTAGGGTTCTGTCCAGAATCTAAAAAGAACCAGGCCAAGGTGTTCCACCTTCTATATTACAAGAGTTTTATCTAGAACCCACCTAGAGCGTTCCTTCGAGAACACTTTTATTTTGGATGAAAAGGGACTCTACCAAGAACTTTTGCCTTTTTTTAAAAATGTTCTTTTGAAGCCAATGGTTCTGGATAAAACTTCAGCCCAGGAAGAACCCTTTTGGAACCCTTATTTCATAGAACGTATGACCAAAAGTATGTGGACACACTATTACTTTAATGTACTCTGAGTTTGATTCCCTTCATTTTTCATTGACACAGCAGCTGCACATTTACTCATTAACTTGTTCAACATGTGAAAACTACACGTGCGTCGCATCATATTTAAGTCATCTTATTTTCCATCTTTGATCTAAAATGACAGTAAAACAAACGCCCAGATACAATTACAAGTTTTGGCTCTTAACCTTGTAAATGTCGGCGTTCCTCCACTTCCACCCTGGAACCCTCTTCCTTCATTTGTCTTTATCTCAGACACACTGCTGCACCATGAGCCAGATGATTCAAACACAAACCGTCCACACACACACACACTCACACTCTCACACACACACCTCTGCACATCACAGCTCAGATTTGTCACCCACAGAGAGAGAATCGACCAGAAGAGACCCTTTTCTGTCTGTTTTTGCTTCTATTTCATCCTCTCTGTCCCTCCAGTAGCATCGATATCCTCCAAATTGAGTCTGAATGCAAACATCAGTTCACACAGAACAGAAAGAAATCCAGAATCAGGCTTTGTGATCTTTGCCTGGAAGATGAAGTTTGCTAACTGCTGCAAAACTTGGGGTCTGACAAAATATGTGAGAAGTAAAAGTAAGCAATAAGATCTGAGTCTCAAAAGTACAGACAAATGTGGCCTCTAATTTATAAACCATGTATGAATCATAAGCGTAGTCTTACTGTAAAGTGGTGGCGTTTTGATAGATGGCTCTAAACAGTGACCGAGCCTCAGCTGACACTGAGAAGAAGAAGCCAGTAAAAACTGATCCAGAATCAGAAAATGAAGTATTTAAAGCACTGAATGTTTTATCTATTTTCTATAGTTTTCTAGCTCTGTGATTGGATGTTTCTCACTAAAAGGCTCATGGGATTTGTAGCTGCCTTCCTTTTGTTTTTATTTCCACTGACTTAATCAAAGAAGCAGATATCTTCTAACACAGTTGTTCATGTTCTGCACTGATGATTCAACCAGAAAAGTTTCATGTTCATCCAACACTTGAGGAACTCCAACTGTCAGTCACCTCACAAGACTTTTACTCCTGAAAACCTGCACTCTCAAAATAACTCCATGTCCCTGCTTTATAATAATGCTGACTCTGTCCATCAAGAAAGCAAAGCAGACACTTTTCTTCAAGCATCAACATCTCTGTGGTACAGTAATATCCAGACGCGTGGACCTCTTGTGGACTTCTGACTCACAAATACTGGATACCTTCCCACCTCCAGCTGGGAAAAATGACACAAAAGATCATTTTGTTCACGAACAAAAACTACAAGGTGGTCAACAAAAAATGAGCTAAGTCAAGGCTGATATTAAAGGAGAAATCAGCACCATATTTACTGTAATTTATCATAAAATGACTGATCTGCCATCAGAGATTAAGGAAACATGCCGAGTTGAAATACTCACTTCCCTGACAAAAACACAACAGCTGCAGTGTCCTCCTTTGAAATTTCTATTCCAGCCTGCAACTTCAACTGTTATCATTTGCCACTTTCTTTTTTAATTAGAGTTCAAATTAATGCCGAATGTTTGCTGAATGAGTTGGTGTCTATTTATGAGCTGTAACAAGTCATTAATAATTTTATAGATGTTTCTAACAGTTAAATTGAGCAAAATGTTAATGGAGTGTGTCAGCAGTGAGACAAGTGTGTATTATCAGAGCAGCAGCCTTTTGTTTTCAGGATGACAGGCTGAACTTAACACGGACAGACTTGTGACAGATTTATAAACAGCTGATCAACTTACAGTGAAGGTCAAATTATAAAGTTGTACTAGTCTTGCACTCCTGCAGGATTCCTGCAGGGTTCCTGCAGCCTGCCTGAACTGGGGCGGAGTGGGCAGGGGGAAACAATATAGCATATAGTAAATACAATTTCAACCAATTTAATATACCGTCTATGACTGCAACACACTACTACAGAACTAATTTTTGGATGCACAATTGTGACATATTGCTCCTTTAAAATAGTTAGTGAGCTAATGATTGTTAACATTAGCTTAACAGCTAAGTAACTTTGTAAATCAATGAGCTAAGAAATTCGCTGTTACATTATAACTTGTTCAGGACTCAAAACTCAAAGTTTAGGACATGAAGGTCTTGACTTGGGACTTGAGTGCAAAGAAAGACTTGTTCCGCCACCAGTAATAATTTCAAAGCTCTGATGGAGTTTGCATGTCATGTCTGCTGGTGGCGCTGCATCTTTAGCAGTGTTGGGTGGTAATGTATCACTCAGTAATCTATGTTAATAAAACATTATTACTTTATCAAGCAGTGTAACTCAGTAACTCTGAGTTACTGAGTTACTTGGTCTGGGTAGACTGTTGTTCGATGGCGTGTAGGTACAGCAGGTCGGGGCAGGTCACATCTGCTGCAGCCAAAAAGCTAAAGGAAGGATGGAGTGTGAGGGAGAGCAGATGGAGGTGTTGTTGTTATTTTGAGTTTGTTTGGCTCCTCGAGAGAAAATCTGTGGCGGAAACTAATTTTCAGGTCACACTCAGAGAAGTTGCCTTTGTTTCCACCTCAGCCGACATCTGGACAGAAAACAGCAAAAGCTTTCTGGGTGCTAAAAGTTCACTGGATCATCTTTTTAACGTTGGAGCACAACAAGGAATTATGAAAGTAAGATAGTAATATAAAGAGTAACATAACTATTTACAGACTTTAGAACTTATAGCAAGTACGAAGTAACTTATTACACTTTGTGAGTAACTTTGCTGAACGCTGATGTTCAGACACCTCTGCACTTGGTTCAGTTTTGGGCCTGGCTGCTTGACAGTAACAAATTGTTTCTTCTACAGAACTGGCAGAAACGTTGCATCCACAATATCAAACATCTTTGAGGCTGCATGTGTTTGCTGACTGTTGGCCGTTGTAGTGGAAAGACTTGATTTCTGCAGATCTGACAGGAAACCATCCTGCTAAGCTAATCTTCCACAAACCTCGCGCTCAGCGGCGGTGCCAGAGCTAATCAGGAGACGTCAACACACACATACACACTCACTAATGAGCAAAAACATTGCAAGTAGAAATACACACACACTCTCTCTGCCGCACACTCCGAAAACAATAATTATGACAATTCATCTTCAGATCAATGCACACGCGAGACCTCAGAGACAACAAGGAGACCAGAGAGGGTCAGCAGGATCTGAACGTCTAAACACGGAGTCATTACCAAACCATCTCCTGAGCACAAACTAATACCTGCTCCCAAACCTCGGCTCTGCACACACATGCAGACAGCATGGGCAAGGCAAGGCCGCGCAAATGCTTTCCATCAGTTTGTGTAAGCAATGATAAACATGTTACATCTCATCATAAAAGCGTGGATTTCATGTTACGGCCGGGGCAGAGCTTTTGCAGCCAAAATGCCCGGTTTTCCCATGGCTGTATTTCAGAGGGAGAGTCGGCCTGCGTCTCATTTCTCTGTGTTTATGGCAGATCTAAATTATGGTATCAGGTTCTCCCCAAACCGAACCAACTGCCAACTGTCATGGCCGACCCTCCCATATAGGCCGCTTTTGTCTCTGGGAAGTAGTGTAACTCAATCTATCCCAGAATTCCAGGCTCTCCGCTTGGATTCATTTGTGCCGTACGGGGAGAGAGAGAGAGCAGACAGGTCTGAAAAAACAAACACAGACCTTCAGAACAAAGTTAGTGCTTCTTTTTTTTTCTTTTTTAGTTTTTCCTCAAATAGAAAGCAGAGGAAATGCTGCCGGCAGAGCCACGTTTTGTGAATGAAGCCCAGCTGACAAACAGAGCACGACTTGAACTGTAAAGACCTCCGTTTATACAGCCCTCTGAAGCCAACACACACATGCATGCATACATGTACGCACAGACAGACACGCTATCATGACTGTAATGACATATACAGTATATCTTCATGTTTCTATAATCAGTGCTACTATGTGTCATTTCATCTGACTTTGCACTACACAAGTATTCCAACAGATGGCGATGTTACAGAGGGAAGTCGCAGCTCTGAGAGCTTCACTCAGCATGTAGGTCAGGACACAATGATGATCGCAGGGAAATTAAAATGATCCCAGAATTATTCTGAGGAAACTGTTCTCCATCGCTGCTGAATGTAAAACTGCCAAATCCATTTTCAGACCCTTAAATGTAAAGAAAGCTGAGAAAAACATGGCAGGAAGACAGCAGACGACAGAAACATGGAAGATTCTGTTACTGTACATCAGAAGAGAGGAGCCATCTTGCAGGAAATATTGAAAAATACATGAATAAAATGATTTTAAAAAGGACTGAAGAGCTCAGCAAAATGATGCCTTTGCTTGACATCCCAAAAAATCTCATGTATTTCACACACGTGGGCTTCACTGAGAACAATCAGGAAACTTTCTGAGTCAACCGTTTAATGTATATGGAGAGTTATGACTGTTTGATATGGCTTATAAATGATATCTCAATGTTTTCAGGATATTCATGATACATGATATATATCTTGATGCTAAAATAACATCCTGAAACTCTCAGACAGTGAAAACATATGATGGTCTTTTATAATATGATGCATACTTTTATAATATAATTTAACTGCCCAACAAAGTAGTTAAAATGTGCACAAACTTAAACATCTACGGCAGTGAAATGTAACATACAGATGAATGCAGCAGTGATATTAAACATGCTGTCCTTTGTAGAAAAGTGGGTGTTTCATTGGTGCAAACATTTCAGGTGTTTTCTGGTATTCTAGAAACAATAAAAGGTTTAAATTAATGAAGGTCGTGCATCCAGGCAGCTCTGCCTCCTACGAGTACATAATAATCCAAGTGTGCACATGTTCATTATGTGCTGAGTGTGTAAAATTACAAAAACACATGGCTGGTAATTTGCTGCTGGACTGTTTTCCCCTTATTTCTCAAGAATTTAACTTTTGAGGTTTGAGGCTTTCGTCCAACAGAAGCTCACACACACACACACACACACACACACACACACACACAGAGGATACAGAGGAACATATTTGTGCAGGAAAGTCGGTGGACAGTGTGACCAGTAAACGTCCACATGCCGAACATCGATTGCACAGATGGACTCACGTTGGCCTGCAGTAAATGTATGTATGCATATAAAGTACAGTATGTTGCACATGCACACGCTGACGTGTGTGTGTGTGTCTGCATGTAGTGTGTACACTGGATGTGCGCCCTGCTTTTTGTTGTGTGTGGATGGAAATCAAAGGGACAGAGAGCGGAGCCCGAGGGCCTCGCTGCACTGAACCATCAGTTGGCAGGATGAGGAGCGACTGTATAATGAGACAAAGAGGCAGCGCGGGGGGAAGGGAGGGAGCTGGGCGAGGGGAAACGGGGGTAAAATAAGGAATGAATGACGTGATGGAGGGAGGAGGACGAAAAGGAGGATGGAGTAACAGAGAAAGGGGAAGATGTAGGAATGAATCAGGGCAGAGGTCACGTCAGCCTCCTCTGGGTTGTGTTCATGAGCAGCTCTGAGTGTCGAGGTCGACGTGGAGGACTCGCTTCGCCTTCGACGTCGATGGGATGTGGTGCCCTATCAAGTGTTGGGTCAGGGGTCTACAACATTGAGGATCAAAACAAATATTTTTGGCAAGAAAAAAAAATCTGTTTGGAGCTGCAAGTATTAAGTTCTCTATTTTCCCTGAAGACTTTTTTTTTTAATTTGGCATAATGAACTTTTGGAGACTCAAGAAGACGAGCCACTGTCAAAATTTAGAGCACAAGAGGAGGCACTGAATCATGGACACGGGCTATGATGCATATTTTAGTTTATTTAAATTTGGTGTACAGATAACATATTTTTACTTTCACCAAATGTAAAAATCACTTTACACTGTAAAAAAAGAAGGTGAGACGGCTCAGAATTTCACATCAACATGAAGCAAAAGATTTTTGACCTTTGAGCCCAACTCAAAACTTTTGAAATTTCAACACTGGATGGGATCAAACTTAACTTACTCTGAACTTATTTTGAAAGCTGTGCTGAAAAAAAGTGCTGCTTTCACAAAAATTACTAAAATGATACAATACTGAAAAATACTGACATTAATATCCATATGGATGAATTGACGTCATGTCATGATACTAGTTTGTTTGTAATTATTATAGTATTTAAATATTATCACTGGGGCTGCAACTAACAATTTTCATCATCGATTAATCTGTTGATTATTTTTGCGATATCGATTAGTTGTTTGGTCCATGAAACGTCATAAAATGTTGAAAACGTCGCTCAGTGTTTCCTAAAGTCCAGGATGACGTCCTCAAATTTATTTTTTTTGTCCACAACCCAAAGATATTCAGTTTACTGTCAGAGAGGAGTAAAGAAAACAGAAAATATTCACATTTAAGAAACTGAAATCAGAGAATTTTGTCTTTTCATTTAAAAAAAAAAAAACAGCTCAAACCGATTAATCACTTATCTAAATAGTTGGTGATTAATATCATAATCGATTAATATTAATATGCATTAAGCAGCATTTTTATGTAACCGCTGGTTGGTGGTGAAGCTCAGTGTAACTGTTTCATAAACTGTTGAATAGGTTAACCTGCACTGCATCATATTTTATAAAACAATCATGTTTTGTTTAAAAAATCTGTATCTGTACAGTAACTGTACACTACAATATCTTCCCCTGAAAACTCATTAATTTTTAATTTCTTTAAAAAATACATCTTCTTGACAGTTTGTATGAAGTTATGTTTCTTTCCCACATTACATAACCAACAACAGCTGAACAGGACTGACAGAATCTGTCAAGTCATTTTTATGTATTTGGCGCACCAAACCTTAACAGAAGTTATCTCAGGGCACTTTGTTCTGTGTGTGTGTGTGTGTGTGTGTGTGTGTGTGTGTGCGTGTGTGTAAAAAGCAGAGTGTGAGCATCAGTCAGACTCTCTGCAGTCAAAAATATGTGAGGACAGAGAGGATTTCAGGACATCAGCTCAAGACTTGGTGCTTTTAACTCGTGTGAAGAGTCTATTCAGATGGAATTTGACTGCTCGTCTACAAGAATTCATTTGCAAGCATTTTTGAGTTAAAGTGTAAATTAAGTACATCATTATATCAAATGTCAAATAAAACTCACTCTTTTTTTACCCATTCTACTTACCACTCTTTGTTCAAATGTCTCTGCAGTATTAAATGAGTATAAAACCACAAACATGGGAGAACATCGTGGCACTGCCAGGTGAATTATTCGTTCCCCCAGCGCCTGGCTGTTGGGCTCGGCGCTGCGGCTGCACTTCATTAGCTATCTCCACTCTACCTTTCTCTGACAAATTCAATAAATGTTCATCTGGTTCCAATTAGGCCCTCGTTAGCAATAATTGGCCTGGTATTTACTAACAGCATTACTCAACACTGGCTGGCGCAGGCTGGGCCGGTCTGATCTGAGCCAGGCTGCACTCAGCCTGCTGGGTTTGTTAGTTACCTGCCAATCGTCTGTGCCCTGCAGAAACCTGCTATCTCCAAAAGGTCAACTTTCCACAGCCTGAAAACCCCCTGGATGATTTTCCCTCATTTTCCTCACTGCCTGTTTTAAACTTTCCCTCATGCATTTTTTTACGCTCAACAACAGTTTTATTTGGTCTCAGGGTCTCAGAGGACACTTCAACTGTGTCCAACCTCACCAGCAGACAAGAATGGACGGTTCTGCAACACCCCCTGGTTTATTTCCAAGGCCAATTTCTTTTTAAATTACATATGTGCATACAAACTACAGTATGGTTCAGGCTGGGCAACTACAACACTTGGTTCAAGGAGCAATATGCAGCGATTGTGTGTTCAGAAATGAGCACAACAGTCCAAACAGTGACTTGGAACCATAGACTGCATATTAAGTAGGGTGAAATCCATTTTTAGTAAACGATCTATGGTTGAAGAGAGTTGTTTCTCCGCTCACTCCCCCCAGACTGAAGCTCAGGCAGGCTGCAGGAACACTGCAGGAGTGTAGGACGAGTTCAACATTGTAAACAGACAATAAGAAGCAGCGATGAGTCCTCCACTGTCAGTTAATCAGCTGTTTATAACTGTCAGCTGTCTGTTGATGTAAAGTTCAGCCTGTTATCCTGAAAACAAAAACACACTGCTCTGAAAATACACAGGCTGGAGGTTACAGTTCAGTGACTGCCTGCCAAACTCCATTAACATTTTACTCAGTTTAACTGTTATAAACATCTACTCCTTCTAAAAGATTAGTAATGATTTCTTACAGCTCAAAAACAGATACTAACTCATTCAGTTAATATTCAGCATAAATTTGAGCTCTAATTAACAAGAAACATCTAAACAAAAACAATTATTTCAGCCCTGAACAGAACTTTCAAAAGGGGGACATCCGTGTATTTCATCTTAACATCCTTGATCTCTGATGACATATCGTGGTCATTTTGTGATTTACCATTTCTCCTTTAAGATAAGGGGAAGACTGTGGTTACTGATAATAAAAAGATTTCCTGCATGAAAGTTAGACCTCCACACATTTATCTACCCTTTACTTAAAATTTGATGGAGGAACCCAGCGTTTCCACAGATGTAAAACATGATAACATCTGGAAACACAGGTATAAAATGATGGTACAAGACATCTGGAATATTTTAGGGGTATAACCAGAGGTGTGGACTCCAATGACACGACTTGAGTCAAACACAAATTTGATGACTTTACACATGACAAAATAAAAAAACAACTTGCAACTTGACTTGGACTTTAACACCAATGACTCGTGACTTCATTTGGACTTGAGCATTTTGACTTGAAAATGCTTCACACATTCCACCAAACACAAAGATTAAAAAGTCTATTATTATAATAAATCAATTTCATTTCATTTCCTGAGCCAACGTTAACACAATTCATTCTCAACAAGTCGGCATTTATTTCACCACTTTGTTTGAACCAATCAGACAGCAGAGAACCATGAAGAACTAACGTTACATTACTGAGCTCCAGCTGGAAAAAAAACCCCACAAAAATCTTGTTGTCGATGTACAAAAACTACGAGGTAGAAAACACAAAATGAATTGCAGTATTGAAAACATGCAAGTTGAAAATTACAGAGACGCAAAATCTTCCAGGCTCTGTTGTTAAAATGGCTTCACATCTGAGCGCATTATCACTTGTTTGAGACTTTAAACTCAAAGTTTTCGGACTCACCAGTTGGTAGAGGATGTTCAGTTTGGCATGGGACAGCCAAAACCAAATAATTACTACTGAATTAGTCTAACACACTCTAATAAGGTCTAAGTCTAAGCATGTGTGAAATTCTAAAGTGTTTTTCCCAAAAAAGCTTTTGTAGTGAGTCAGAAGTTATTTAGTTAAACCAGGTTAGCCTGTGCATGGAGGACTCCTGCAGAGTCATCAGAGCTGCAATCGTCTTTAACTGATAAAAATGACCTCAGTCCACTTTCCTAAATAAGTGAAGAAAAAAACATAACATGATGAAAAACACGCTTTGAAACTTTTACTGGAGCAGCGTTTTCCTCTGTCACTTTTTTGTTTCAAAAACTGATCCGCATGTCTGCATCCGAGGGAACGTTAGCCAGCCGCATGTTTTTTATTTATCTGATTTTTTTTTTTTTTTTTTTTTTTGCTTCTTTTTATTTCATTTTAGCAGGTACAGTCAACGACACAACAACATCGTAAATGTCCTTTGGAGGCAGTCCATGAGTTTCAGAATCCACCTCAACGTCCATGACCCAGAGAATAAAGATAAATACACAAGAAAATAAGAAGAATGCACAGAAAAATAAAAAATAAAAACTCACCAGTTGTTACACTTTCATGCAGCTCACATTAATTGAAAAAATATGAAGTTATTGGGGACCACTTAGTTAAAACATCTGTTCTTATTTGCAGTCTTACAGTTATGTTTTCCATAATAATAAACATCCTTAATGAATTTGCTTTAAGCTATAAATTGTTACAGCACATCTTATGGAGACATTTATGTTTTAAACTGTACTTGGCGCCTAGCCTAAACATGGGTCGGCGACTTCACTTAAATTTGTTGGCATTTAAAAAGTACAACCTGTAACTGTCTGAGACATTTTTTTAATTGAAATTCAACTGAAATTTTATTTTGTATTTTCTGTCATAATTGTTTTATTAATGTTTAAATTCTTTGTCATTAATTGTCATTCATTGTTAAAAAGGTGCCTTTAATTTAAAAATGATGTAAAACATACCACCTTTGAAAATACGGTTTTGTTAAAAAATGTTTTGCTCTTTATTTTAGTGTATTTTGATCTAGAGTGTAACAGGTCACATGATGAAAGTTTGGTCGATGCGCTCCTGTTGCATTATGGGCTGAGGCAGTACGGCTGCAGAGACAACCAACATGGCTGCAGAGGAAAAACATACGGCCCAAAAATAATCATATTCTGCATGAGCCAAGAGCTGCACATGGTAACTGTCTTTTTGCACTTTCATTTGTTTTGTATCTGTTTATAATATTTGTGGCTTCATATGGACAAGTCAGTATATTTTCTGTTGCTGTGCTAACTCTTTGGGACCTGTCTGTTACCAGAAAATACACGTGAGAGACTATGCACATTTGTTGAGAGACTTTAAAAAACATGTACTTCAAACCTTATTTTTTAATGTATTTATATTTGTAATTTTCACTGTCTGCTGAGGATTGAAAGAGGGAAATAAAGATCACAACACAAGACAAGAACACAAGATTTGAGTTCTTTTCTGTGATAGAAATATTAACTTATATCTCCGTCCACAGGTCATTTGGAGAGATGAGACAGTAAAGGTCTCCTGTCACTCTCTCTTTCTAACATCTAATGAAGGGACAGCAGGACAACCTGTAATCTGTTATTAACATTTCAGTTGGTTATAATGGTTTGAGGTTAAATGACATAAAATGTGCTATTCTGTCATGGTTAAGACAAAACCTGAGTGCCTGTCTCAGGAAACACAAACACTCAGGCATGCTAATAATTTGCAACGGCATCACTTGAATTTGTCTACCTTGGGCTTGAGCTCCACTATCATGTCTCTTTGCACACAAGTTCCAGTCAGTTTGTAAAGAAATGAGCACAAACTGCAGTCATCCAGGAATTAGCCACTGCCCCCACACCTGCAAACCATCACCCCCCAACGGAGGTACGGGACAAACCCTGTATTTTGTCCATACCATCGCATCCCAGGAATAAAAGCTTGATTATGAAAATTTAACTCACTAAACATCACATGGTTTTAATCAAAGAGAAGCTGCAAAAATACTGTTTATCGCACAGTGTGAAGAAAATGTTTTTTATGTTTTTGTTACTTAAGGAGAAATTTAATGGGAGAATCAGAGATAAAGGTTAACACATGTTGGACAGAGGTTGTGATGGAGATGTGAGGTTTTTCTGCTCTGAGTCCAGCTCCACTCAGCCTCACCCAGCGGGGGCGAAGGCAGCGGCCCTTTAGTGCAGAGTTTGATGGTTCAATTCTAATGTTTCACTGGCGAGTGAAAATATTTTCACAGGATGGAGGATGGAGAAGTCCTCAGGCCTGAGAGAGAACAACTCCTCATGTGTTTTAAAACAGGGACTCGCAGGGGATTTCAGTCCCAGAAAAAGAAGTGGACTTGAATAGTAAAATAAAAAGTTATTTTTCCTTCCTTAACAACGTTAATTTGACCTCGCTGGAAACATCATGAGGTCACTTTGTAGTGAGTTAGAAACAGGGCAGCTAAGAACATGACACTATTGGGGCTGTCCTGGGTACAATTTTTGCAGTTTTGAAGCTTTAAATATTTTCCTCAACCTTGTGGACATTTACTAAAATAACTTTGTTATTATTGTAATTATGAGTCTAATGAGAGATGAAGGCAGCTCAGGCTCTGTCTGATCCATCCCCGCCTCCTAAGTCTCAAAACTCAACTTGAGAAGCGAGTGAGTGTTGAGCTGTTGTGAGGACGTAGGGACGGGTGAACCCGTGTTTGTCACAGCCTGATGCACGCAGGACGGCGTTTAGGCACGCGAGGACGCTTGATACAATTAAATGCACTTGCATCACCTGGTTTTAATGTGCACAAGTTTAAAAACTAATTAAACACCAAAGAGGAGAGACATTTCTCGCTCTTTATCAGCCTCATTTTCAGAGCAGCGAACAGACGCAACAGTCGAAGCTTCAAAGCATTTGGACAGAACCATGGTTGAAGACTCGGCCATCTACTTGAGAGAAGTAGTTGCCCTCTGTGACCCAACATGTTTGTATTTTCACAAAAATGCAGATGTGTAAATGTGTATGCAATAGAATACCATAACAATAAAGCTGAGGATGGGTCTAGAAATAAATAAATGTACAGCATAAATGCAGAATTGATAGAGTGTTGCACAGATAAATTATTATCATTGTAGGTGCAAAATGTGGTTATTGCACAAAGTTATTTGTGCAGTAAGGTGAAGATATACATCATAAATACAAATAAATGACAGGATATAGTTCTTGACAGGATGGAATAAGTCTTAGGGGTGTATTTGATGCAGCAGGAGTGAGAACAGTCAGGATTAATCCATATTTGGTGCTCTGGTGAGTATTTGGGGCCACAGTACCGAGGAAGAAGATAAATCAGGCTTGTTAGTGAGACCAGTTCATTGTTTTGTCTTAAACAACATGGACCTGCGTCATGTTGGACAGCAGAATAAAGCCATCTGAAATCTAATCAGGTTTGAGAACCTGCTGAAGGGCCCCGCAGAGCGATCTGAAGCTGCTGAGTCGCCGCCGGACTAACAAATGGAAGAGTGATAAAGAGAAACAGAGGCAGATAGACGGAGGAGTAATAGACCAAAAGAGACAAGAAGGGAGATCTCAAATAGAAAGTGGAGTGGCTGATGAAAATCAGGAGTTTCTCTCGCTGCTCCTGGTCTTCCTTTTTCCCCCTCTGCTAGCAATTATTCCATTTAAAGGCTCCTTCAATCACCGATAAGTCTGAGGGTTTTACCAAAAGGCACCTGTCCCCGAAGCACGGCAGAAAAACGCTCTGTTTCAACACCCCATTCTAATGCGCTGATTCCAGGAACCCGACATTGGAAATAAATGATGACACATGGGTTCGTATAGAGCAGTTCCAAGTCAGGGTCTTTTTTTTTTTTCAAACTGAAATTTTTCCTCCCTTTTTCTCTGGCAAGTGGGTGAGTTTTCTCTGGTATGTGAGGAGGGGGAGGGAGGTCTGCTCCGCACATGTCGCTCTTTCACAACCTTTTATAAGTTATTCCAACAGAGAAAAAGAGATTTAAAAGAGGGAGAAGAAGAAGACAGAATCTGCAGAATGTATCTGTGAGAGAAAAGAGAGAGAAGGGTGGAGCAGAGTGGATGGAGAGATGGCTTTGATTACACACAGATCTGGCCATTACCAGCCCACAGAGAGACTCTATAAAACAATAACAAATGGAGACCATCAGTCAGTCCATCAGTAATAAGCTACAACAACCAGCCGGCTGATGGGAAACACACCTACTGACACTCAGAGCAGCCAGACTAAAAAGATACAAAAAGAACCTTGTAAAAATCTAGATTCAATTTCCTCTCCTAATGAACGGGTGTTTCTGATAGAAACGTGTCACATTCGCCAGCAGGAGGATAACGGCAAAATCTGTCCAACCGGGCGGCTTTCCCTGGAATCAAGGCAGGCACAAGTGGTGAATCAACATTTTTTTCAGATCCTTTGTGTATCTTGGCCTTTGAGACGTTTTGTACTTTTAGTGTACTTGATTCGATGGTGAACCTTAATAAAACGCTCCGTCTGCAGGAGGAAAGAACAAGAACAGGACATTTTTTAAAACTGTGGCTGAAACACCTCGATAAATCCTGTCAAACATTTCAGTTTTAATTTATTGACACGTACTCAGTAGTTCATTGTGGTTGATTATTTTCTTGATTGATAGTTGTTTGTTTTAAAATGTTAGAAAATGGTGAAAAATGTCGATCAGTGCTCTTTCAATTAAACTGACAGGAAGATGCTGTTTCACAGTGTCTGTGAGAAACATGGTGTCTGGGGGACAATGTTAGAGGACTAACTAGTGAAAAAGAAGAAAGCTTCTGCCCACATTACAGAGGAGTCAGTCCAGGTGACAAAGGGTACCATAGTGAGCTTCAGACTAATTCCTGTTGACGGTGGCAGAGAGTGACTGAGAGGAGGAAAAGTTGTCAGTGTGGCAGTAAATGTACAGTTTAGGTTTGAGTCTGTCAGTGAATAAAGAGGACTAAAGCAGAGCTTCTGTGTGTGTTGTTTCCCAGCAGTGGGAACAGTGTCGCTATGACGATCAGCCCGTATCTCATCTGCTAACATGGAAGGGGCGGGGTTTATGAAATATACTGCCATCTTGACATATGTCAGTACAAAACACAAAACTATATATATATCACAAAAATACATTTGGATGGAAACACGGCTTGTATCAAAACCTATCAAGTACATTTAGTTGTTATTTAATGCGTGCTTAAAATTGTTCTCTTCATATTGTTTGATCAAATAGTTATGTTAGGCTTCTGATAAATAAAGGGGGGCTTGTAAAAAATCATGTAATCCATAGTTCTCTGGCATTATTTTAACAGCGACTTCAAGCATTTCAAACAATAAACATCCGAACACCTGCAGGCGCAACTCTATTCCTTTATAAGTCTGTCAGCAACATGCAGAGAAAACTTTGAAACAGATAAACAGCTGTCAGCAGCTCAAATCAACCATAGTCTTGTTTTGTGCAAACTGAAAAAAAAAAGCTGAAATCCATCAAATCATCCTTAAACAGCAGTGCAGACAGCAGAGCTTCTCATGTCATGTTTTCATCTCATGTTATTACTGATGGCAGAGTGAAAACCTGACTGTGAAAACAGGTGCACTTTTCTGAGATTAGCATTAGCATATATAGCTGTAATATGTTCCAAATTCAGTTTTGTTTAGTGACATACATGCAACAGCAGTTCAGAGAGCTCCCTGTACTTGTCACCTGCAGGTAGAACTTTCCCACGATCAGCAGGAAACAGGAGAAACCAAACAAATAAGTGGAGGGGGGACTCCAGACTGTACCAAGAGGCTCTACCAAGGGGTTGTTGATTTCATCTTGTTACATAATTTTGTCGTTTTGTCCTTTATTTCATTTTAATCTTGTTACGTTGTTTTTATCTTGTTGCATCAGTTTTGTCTTGTTACATCTTTTATGCTGTTTGTCTTGTTACATTCTTTTCATCTTATTACATTTTTTATGCATGTTTTCATCTTGTTACATCGTTTTCATCCTGTTATGTCTTTTATGTCGTTTTCATCTTGTTAGGTCTCATTATGTCGTTCTAATGAGCTTATTTTGAAACTGAGGAGTAGAAAATACAGATATTTGAGTTTAAATGTAGAAAGTAAAAGTAAAGTGGCGTTTAAATATGTCAGTAATGCAAAGAGATCTGTATGAACTGTACAAATGAAGTAATGAAGTTTAAATAATAACTAATAGAAGTTAAATCCTGTCAGAGATCATTAGAGTTTGTTGTCTTTTCCTGAATGGTGGTTTCAGTCTTGTGAAATCATGTTAATGTTGCTGTAATGTTTACTGTCGTCGACATGGACCTTTTTTTTTTTTTGGTCAGAGTGTGTACAGACTGTGGTTTTTCTGACCCGCCATTAAAGGCTGACTGTACTGTCGGGGTAATTGCAGGATTCAGCCTGCCACTAAGTACAAGACTGATTCATAAAAATACTTTTTTTTCGTCTTCTTTTGCCTTTTTGTTTGTAACTGTTTCCACATGATCTGTGGCCTGAGGGAAGGGGACATGTTGAAATATAATACATACAATAAATAACAGAAAAACACACACTGGAGCTTTGGAACAAGCAGAGAATAACATATTTAGTTCACACACACACATCCAATAGGAGAAAACACACACACACTTTGTCAGAAATCATGTTGAGGATGATTTGCTGCCGTGTAACGTGTCTCACACACCAACAGACGTGATGTTCTCCGATACTTTCGAGGAACAAAATAAGACACGAGCCCGTCAGAAATAAAACACAGACACACAGACTGTCAGGTGTTTCCAGACGGAGCCGCTGGGAGCAGATTACTGTACACTTTAACTGAACAATTATCATCCATGACCGACGCCGTGATCAAGTCAATATGTCTGCTCTGACCCGCTGGAGAGGAGCACCAATTTACTGCACAGGCCTGGGATCAATTAACAAAGTCGAGCTCGAACTGCTAACATCAGTCGGTCCTTCTGTGTCTGTCCAGATGGTGGCGCTAGTGCAGTACAGTGAGGCCGGTCTGAACACAGCAGCAGTCACACTCACTGAGAAATCCTCCACAGATGCTACAAGATGCTGATGACATCTTTATGTGTTTTTTCTTGGAGTACAGATGATTGCGGTGAAAATGCACCATTGTAGTCTTTCAGCCATAATTACTCTGTGAACATTTGGGTTTAAAATGTTAAAAATCTGGATGTTTTTTGAAAAATGGCCCAATTAAGCTGTCAGGCAGAGCAAGAATCTGCTGTTGGGCTCCAGCTGACCATCAAAATCCACCCTCTCTGTATTTAACTTGTTCTCTGTCACATTCAGTTTTCTGTGCAGAAGTGTCTAAGTTACGTTAAATTACTTTACTGTAGTGCATTGTTTAACAATCTGCCATTTTTCTGTAAGAGGCAAGGCATTTATTTACATGAACATCTACATTTAAACATGATGATCTTATTTCTATTTGCAGAAGGAAATAAATTCTAAATTCTAAAAGTCCAGTTCACCCAACAGACGTCACATCACGGCTTCATTATGAACACAGAAACCAACCACTGCTCCCAGTCTGGAATAATATTACCTGTCCCCAGTATGTTTGTGGTAATTTGATTAAACACAACGGTCTTTCTGTCATATAGGAATATGCATCATATGAGCAGAATAAAAACAAAACTAACTAACTATCTGACAATTAATTTTTGAGCCAGAACAACTCAACCTGAGAGCCACATGATTAGAAGGGTGTGACAATATACAGAATATCCAGTCCCTCCAGGAAGTTGCACAACAATTCACACAAATTCAGACAATCCCTGTGAATTCTGTGCGACCTTGCAATTCAGTCCAAACATTGCAACTTTCCCACAAATCTGACCAATCACTGTTGCTTCCTGCAAGTTCTTATTATTCTCTATTTTTGCGTTTACATTTTTTTTTTATTTTATCATGGGTACTGAAAAGAACACATCAGTCATTGTTGTTAACATTCATCAGTGTTCTGTGAGCTATTTTATAGTTTTGTGTCCAAAAAGTTTGAGCTCCAAAAAAGATTTAGGTTCTTTTTGGAATACCCCCCGGGTGCAGATTCTGTTAGAGCGAAATCAGCCATTTTTGGCCACAACAATCTCAAAAACAGCCTGAAAAATCCTGGAGGGACTGAATATGGGAATAAATATATAATTCAAACATTCATTGCCAAAGACAATTCGTACCATTTTTGCACACATGCTCAGCTCATGGCCGACTAGAAGGAACACAAATGGGCTGCAGCACAACTGATCAATTTACAGCTTTAATAGTGCAGACAGAGTAATGTTTCAACGCTGCTGCGTCCTCATCAGAGTCAACAGAGGGAACTCAGACATGTGGCAGGCAACAAACACTCAAAGACACAAGTATGATAACGTCAGTTATTCTTTAATGCCAAAGAGTCTTTGGTATTGTTACCTCCCCATTAGGTAGAAGGAGGTGGGAAGACCTTGGCATTGCCCCCTGAGAACGACTGCACAGGTGGGATGCTGAAAGAGGTTAGTTACGTAACCCCTTTATTATTGGTTATTAACCCTATGACTCGACCAGCTCTCCTGTCAATCTTCCTTGCTGACATCATCATTAACAATAACCTGGACGACTGATTCTGACCTCCAAAACATGACAATAAGGAGTCTGAGCCTGGTTGGTGATCCAACCTCAAGTGTTCATCAGTTTGTTGAATCTTATGGTTTCAGTCCTCCTTCAAACTGAGAAGGAAACAAGGAAACAAATACCTTTATGTCAGAATAAATATGAATATAATGAAAGGTCCTTTAGATTATGAGAAAATAAATCACAGGCTATGAGGTCATGATTGCCAAGCAGGTCGAGGCGTCGATCGTTCACCTCACTGAGCTTGAACAGTCAAATAATATCAAGTGCAGGAAGAATTTCGTTATTTTTGGTGATTTTCAGAGTTTCAAATAAGATGAAACCTCCTGAACTCCTTCATTAACAGCAGATGATCCTGATTTTCTGCAAATATTTTGCAGGTTTTGCAGTGAATTATGGGAATTATTAATGTGTGAAGATACAATGATCATAATTACAGCTGATATGTTGTCTCATATCATTAAGTATGGATGACCTGATGAAGATCTCTCTGCATGTTACTGTTAGTTTCACTGTTTGGTGAAGATGTGCTGTCAGAGCCATCATGTGATGACAAGAGGACATTGAATGTGTGTCTCTGTGTCTCGACCACATACCAGAGATTTTAGAGCAAATGTGAAGAACAACGGTAATTGTTTTCCCCTTGCAGCAACTGACCATTGAGGACGTTTCTGTGTGTGTGTGTGTGTGTGTGTGTGTGTGTGTGTGTGTGTGTGTGTGTGTGTGTGTGACAGTTAATCTCAGCAGATCTGCTGGTTGGCTGAGCTGAAAGCTGAGCTGCTGTGTATTGATCTGCAGCCCGTCTGAGTGCTGCTGTGGTGAAAACTGACCCCTGTGCTGTCAGCACGTCCATTAATGCTCATCAGCTCATCCACCGGATACACTGTAAAAAAAACAAAAAAAAAAACACCTGACATCATAACACCACGATCAGATCAGCACCGAAATCTGCCTCTCACTAGTTTCATTTTTATTACTGTCCCCAGTAGCGAGTAGTGTAACAAATTAATTTTTCTTTCTTACTTTCTTTCTAGTAGAAAAGAAAGTCGTACCTGGAGATTCTAAAGTAGTTCTGTTAGATTCGACAGCAGAAAGAAAGTAGTTCCTGCATGAAACTGCTCACAGCACGGTGAATAACTAGGTCATGATTTTTGGAAAGAGACACCTGTTTAGAATTTTTCAAATGTGAAAATAATAATGCCAAACATATGTATTTTTGATTTTGGGGTGAACTGTCCCTTTAAAGGACAGAAGTCGCAGGAGGGATGCTGCAGCTGGCACAAAGTGAACAGCAATGTTAACCAAAAAAAAAGTTTGATTAAAAAAGTATTTTTTTTATTTTAGTATGGATTGCACATGAAATAATGCTTAAGGTATTAAAACTGCTAAAATAAACAAATAAATATCTAATCTAACCATTTTCATTTGTTAGCTCAAAGAAAAACACACTTGGATTTAACTGAGGATTTTTTGCAGTGCAGGTCAGTAAGGGCGCAGACAGACAACCTGGCATCAATATCTATTCTTAGTGGGAGATTTGAGAGAACCCAAGAGGAGGAAATTTGTATCATACTTCAATATGAGTGAACCAGCGTGGGTATGGATGGTGTTTCCTGAAATAAAGAGAACAGTCTGAATATATTTGTTCCCATAAAGCTGCACAGCTCCCGTTTCCTGTTCTGTTCTCCTCCGCTGCATCTGAAGCCTGCATCGCTCAAAGAGGTTATTTTTACTCAAAGACAATTCCCAAAATTCATTCAGTTTCTTCTTCTGTTCTGTTCTCTCCTCTCCGTCTCCTCCCCGAGCCAGTTGTCTGGTTTCCCTCTGCTCTGCTCTCTCAGTCCAAAACACAAATTATAAACTCATCTGACGCCTCATCAGCGCTGCCCTGTTAAAGTCTGTGGCTTCACAAAAACTCCATTTCAACCCAAATTCATCTGTCTGTCTTCAAAACACTCATCAAGTTCATCAGTATTGTCTTAAAATAATTTCAGGATTTATTACAATGATTTCCCATTATTTGTAAGTCTGCACATACGTCTTCCCCGACGGCTTTTCTTTTTAAGAAACACACTCCTCTACTGGAGACTCTATTGATGGGACAGACTTTTCAGATTTTAATTATCATAATATTAAATTTCCTCCTTAAAAACACAAGATGAAAGCAATTAAAATTTAACAGCAAACTATCCTTTCACATTCACAACAGAAACAGGACAGCGTGCAAATGAAGTCACTAAAATCGTAGAAACATACTTTTTTTATGCATGCAAAAGTGAGCACTGCAGTCCAAACAGCGAGTTGGAGCCACAGACAGTTTATTAAATAGGTTGAAATCCTGTTTCATATACGATCTGTGGCTGAAATGAGTTGTTTCCATGCACTCCCTTCCCTTTCACTGCAGCAACCCTGCAGGAGCGCAGGACAAGAAGCCCACTGCTCTGAAAATACACACTCTGGAGTTCAGAGACTGCCTGTCTCACTGCTGCCAAACTCCATTAACATTCTGCTCTATTTAACCGTTATAAATATCTACAACTTCTACAAAATTATTAATAATTTCTTCCGACTCAAGAAGAGACACTCATTCCCTTGGCAAACACTTCGGCACTAATTTGAACTTTGATAAACGTTAAACTGACAAACAAAAACCAAAAAAGTCATTCTGGTCAAAGTTAGACTGGAGTGGAAAGAGGACACAGCAGTATTTCAGCTTTACATGTTTCCTTGTTCTCTGATGACATATCATGGTCATTTTTATGATTTATTACAGTAAATATATTACAGATTTCTCCTTTAAAGCATGTATGAATTTACTGTGTGCTTCATATATTCTAACAGGATATTTATCCTGATTTTTATAGGCGCAGCCAGGCAACTTGAGGTTGGGATGTGATTATTGCGTGTGCTTGCTGTGCGGTACACTTTTTCGTCAATACATATTTTTGTTGGAAAACTCACATAGCAGCGTTTCCTAAACATCTACGTCAAACACTCTGTGACCAGGAAGCTGGAACCATTAGAACCATGTGGAGACACAGATGCACACAATGTGCAATGACTGCTGACATAAGAATAAACAGGTAACAACACATTAGCAACAATTATCAACTTTAAAAGAGACTTTGATTACGAGCCACAAATTTTCATTTGTTTATGTTCAAGGGACAAAGACCTCAAGCGGTCGTATCAATTATGATATAAGCAAAGAAGAAGTCAGGTGACGTCATCATAGAGCAACTAAGTCTGCACATGGAGGAGGTGAGGTATATATTTCCTGTAATATTTTGTGATTGTGGCTTGGGTTTAAATAAGTTTGTTAGTTATGTCAGCTGAGTTAACGTATGTGGGTTTGGAACAATGGCCGTTTGTTTTTCGGGATAAGGGGCCAACTTTTAAGCATTAATATTAAACAACCATTCCATCCTGTTATTGTCAGTGTACCAGAATAACATAGTTTTTGAGTAATTTGGATAAAATAAAAAAATACACAAGGGTAGCTCATGTGCATGTAACCAACTAGCACATTCCTGGTACCTGCTTCAGGCAAAAACTACACTTAAAATGTCGTAAAATGCGCACATCTGTCGTCCTACCTGCTAAATATATCTGATCATGACATGTCAAGTGCGCTAAATGACAGAGCATCATTTAAGCAACTACTCAGTGTGATCTGTGAGGTTCCTGGACATTTCTGTGTTGTCTTTATCCAACATCACTGGTGCTTCTTTGTTTCAAGTGTTCCTGTGCAGAGCTGGAGATATCAGCTACATAAAGCAGTGAATCAGAGCCAACAGCTTGAGGGTTGAACACACACACACACACACACACACACACACACACACACACACACACACACACACACACACACACACACACACACTATTCTGACCTATTTTCAAATGCCACAACAAAAACTAGGGGAGCACAAGAAGCGAGGAGGAGATAAAAGACTCTGGAGATAAAGGGAATTAAAAGAAATGTGCCGTTTTAATCACAGGCTCACTCCAGTCCTGCTGTCAGCTGCAGGATCGGGTGTTCCGTCTGCGTTCTGGTCTCTGTGTGGATCCATTACTACCACGCCGGTGATGGTAATCCAGCTCTGACAGACCTTTCATACTGAATGTGGCTTTTTGGATGTGAACACTGAGACCGAGGGCAGAATAACAGATTAACAACCCTAATTTGTCCTGAGGTTTTAATGGCCAAAATTATACGCAATCCTCCCCCTTCTTCTATCAATCTAAGTGTCTCTGCGGTCGGTTTGAATTCACATTTATAGGCAGCCATGTGCTTTCAATTTCTCCTGCGGACTAATAAAGGCCATTTGAGAAAGGGGCATTATGATTGGGCGATTTTTCTTTTTTCTTTTATGAAAACCTCAGGACTGCAGAGCGCGGATGTTTGACAGTTACAAACGCGGCGCTGGCAGGTTCATGTTTCTTCCAAGCAGCCGGCAGGAGGATTGATTCTTTAAACTGACGCAAATGTGCAGAGAGCACAAACACACACACACATAACCTGGATTCAATAATCCAGACTGCTCTATTAAGATGAGAGGACCAACAAACGCTGCCACTGTCAGAAAAACTTAATGTAAAACTACGGTGGCAAAGAAAGGTCAACAAACTTTAATCTGCTCCATCAGAATGTGGAAACTTTTCAGACAGGACTCTGACTGTTATGTCTCTGCTCTTTATTGAAAATCAGTTGTTTCCGCTCTTTATAGTTTGAGAGTCTGAACTGTAAATACCGCCGCCCGCTGATGGAAATCAGATAAATCTGAACTCTGGCCTGAAAAAGCCTCAGTGTAAGTTTATAGTGGTTCTTGCCAGTTCTCCCTGTTTCTGAATTTTAAACACAGACGTCCTCAAAGAAAATTCATCACAGTGAACATCATGTCATCGTGTTCTGTAATGTTCTCAAAACCCTTTTTTTCTTTGGATCAGTTTTACGTGGAGACTAGGGCTGCAGCTAATGAGCCATTCTCCATTACTTGATTATGAGTTGTTTGTTTTAAAATGTTAGAAAATGGTGAAAAATGTCAATCAGTGTTTTCTAAAGTCCAAGATGACGTCCTCAAATATTCAGTTCACTGTGAGAAAGGAGTAAAGAAACTAAAAAATATTTACATTTAAGAAGCTGAAATCAGAAAAATGCCTTTTTTTCTTAAAAAAAATACTCAAACTCAATCAAAATAGTTGTCAATTAATTCGTTGTAATCAAAAAGGATGGGAAAAGGATAAAGACAGGAAGTAAAATCAAGACATATGAGGGAGGACCAGGACTACAAAATAAAACAGGAAATGACCCTAAGACTGTGACATAGATGAAGCAAGTGTGTACTCAATAGCCCCTGATGAGTGTTATGTTCCATCATCAGTACCAGTGTTGCTACCTAAAGTTAGCAATCTTGGTTGGACAACTCTGCACATCAGTGGCCATTTAATGGAAGAAATTAGAAATGAGAAGATGAAGAAAGATGAAAAGCCACCTCAGATGAAACAGATCACTTTATCGAGGGACAGATAAAGTGACCTGCTTTATCTGCAAACAGGTGAATTCAATGCTCAAAGTCCAGTCACAAATTGTACGACAAGTTTGTGGGTTTTCCTGTGTGTGTTTGCTCCTTTGAGAGGCCCCGACCCAAACAAATGCTATGTCCAGGTTCCAACTCAGTTTTGTAAACTAGTCACAGTTGAGAAGCGCTAGTTTGTGAGCTAGTACGCCGTTTTCAGATGCTAACTGCAGTCTTATCACAGGGTATCTGTGTGGAATTGGTGCAGACTTTGAAAGGAATCTCTTATCAGTGGCAGTACTGCCATGCAACAGGAAAATAGACATCACACAAAGCTCACAAAGCTTCCTTTATAAATGAGGCTCCAGCAGCAGGTTTTAAGCCCCTGTAGGTGTCAAACTGCAGTGAAATATAAAGACACCAGTGGCTGAATCAAAAATGGGGAAAACGCGAACAAACATGCAACAACCCTGCAGTGTTCTGATCTGTGGTAAATGGTGTGGAACATGTAAAAACACAGGACGGATTTTTGCAGCTCTGCAACATCTCGACTGTAATTCAAACATCAGCCCGTTTTTTTCAGCGTCCCTACATACAAAGCCGGTGTTTAGGTTGCCTCCTAGTCTGCGTCTGTACTGTATGTCTGCATATAGCATGACTCATCCCTTCATCCCTCAGTGGGAGAGTCAGAGGAAAACTTCAAAGGAAAAGCTGCCTGCACACTATAATGTAGCCTCCAACCAATCAGCCAAGAGTTCAGCTTTCTGCCTCCGCTCGCACATATTCAGGGGGAATCTCTCTCGATTCTCAGAGTACTAAGGCTTTTATAACAGATCAAGTGATCAAGTTTAGTGAATAAATCATGGAACAAATCAATCATAAAACCTGCAATTAAATGATTATTACAATGTCACACCTGTCCAAGTTGAGTCTATTCAAGCATTAAAAAATGGCACAGTGGTTTAAATGAACAGCAGGTTTCCACATGTGGGAGTAAATCATTTTCTTCCACACACAGCCCTCAACAGTGCAGCCGTCTTTAGTGTAGATTTTAAATTAATTCTGTTACATCTCAGCACTGCAGAAGGAAACATGGATTGCATGGATTTCAGCTTTAAAGGCACACATACTGTACATCCTCAGGCACAAGCAACAACTAAAATTATGCATCTGACCTATTTTTGACGTGTCAGAACATTATGATTCAAAGGTCATATTATGTGTCTGCAAGTCAAGGCCTACATTTATTCTCTGCAGGTTTTTAAGGGTGGGTCCTCACCAGTTCTGTTTAGTCTGGCTGTACTGAGCGTTTACAGCCTTGCTGTGGTTCTTCTGGGTTGGTGTGAACTCTGAACTGACTTGAACTCTGGTCCGGACCAAACAATTGCTCTCTGGTCTGCCTCGAAGGGGCCGTCTCAGACTGCTGTCAAGTGAACTCATTTCTGGTGTGAACACCATTTGAGTCGATCACAGAAGCATACAGGTATGTGTCATTTCACTGGTTAAAGAAAGGTTTTCTCCTCCTGTTTTGGTGAACTAGCAGCGTGTTTGCTCCCAGAATCTGGCAGGCAGGAGACAAACCTGGACTCTGGATGAAGTGAGACATGCTTGCATCATTACACTGTTTAATACCAGCTGTCTTGCGAGATGTTCTTATTTACGGTCGTCTAAAATCTGCTGATAATGAGCTTCAGATAAACACCAGCATGAACAGAACCTGATGCTGCTCCATGATGAACAGTATCCAGGTAAAACTGGGCTATTTGTTGTCTTTTTTGTTCTCATTCTACATTTGTGAACACAATCTGAACCAGGATGAAAATCTAAACAATGACTCATCCTCACACTGGTTTGATTCAGGAACTGGACCTTTCGATGTGAACGCACCGTAACTTTATTTAGACACTATTACACACACTAACAGGACTGGGATGATGCAGTTATCTCCCAATCTGATTCTGTCATAATACATGAGTCACATTTCCAAAAAAAAAGCACATCACATGTCAGTCAGTGTGTCTAAGTTTTATTTCAGCAGCATCATTTACAGAATAACAAATAAGATGATAGATAAGATTTTAGTCCAAAATGAAAAGAGCCTCTTAAAACTGCACTAGTCCACAAAACTCTGCTGGAGTTTCACATGAAAACAGAGTTGCAGAATCTCCCAAACAATGGAAGTGAATGATGACCAGTCTTCAAATGAAAAAAAAAAAACAACAACCCATAAAATGCCTCCATGCTGCTCCTCTGGTGTAATCCAAGTCTCCTAAAGCCCTTACATGTTGTTCACTTGCATGCACACACCATCACACCACACACACACTTCAGATGGTGTGCACACACACGTGAATGTCGCTCCAAGCTAAGGATCTGTAGTAAAGATTCATGAAAAAACATGGTGTAAATGACGTCTTTAAAGTCATCTTGGCATGTCTGGGCTTTGGGAGACTTGGATGACACTGGAGGAGCAGAATGTTCTGTCTGTTTTCCTGTGAAACTCCAGCAGTGTTTTCTGAGTTTTAACTTTTGGGTGAACTATCCCTTTAACATATGGAATTGAATTAAATAACATGTTGACTCTGTACCAAATGAAGATGGGTTTTGTTTTATGTCTGTAGAATCTGATGTGTAGGACAGGACATCTCTGCCTCACCACATTCAGTCATCTAAAAGATTTCTTTGTTTTTTAACACATTTTGCCTAACAAATATTTCACCTTCTGCGACTTGAAAATTGCATAAATCCAAATTATGATTTTGATCTGACACTGCTCAGTGTGGAGGGTTGAATCCAGAGTAGCAGACTAAGTTGACAATTTGAAGTCAGCAGCTTTCAGTTTGTTTCCACAGGTCAGGAGGAATATAAGTCTGAGCATACGACATTTTAATTTATGTTAAACATGAGAAGCAAAATGGATCTGTTCATAAAGATAATATTCCAGCGATCATAATGCTAGTTTTCATTAGTGTGTTAATGGTAATTCCCAGTATGTGTTAGCATTTAGCTAACAGACAGATAGCTTTTAGTTTACATATAAAATATATATAAAGAATTTTGAGAAAACCATAAAACAAAGAATCACGATACTTCAGAGAATCGATTTTTCCAGCCTCTGAGATATAACACCGACTTTCCACACTTTTTATTGAGTGTCTGCAGTAAATCTGCTGTAAATCTCACACACTGGATCGTTAAGTGATGTAAAATGAGGTGTGATGCAAAAGCCTTTAAAATATTTCCTCTTGATTCTATAAATTTCCACCTGTTTAAAAAGTCAGACTGTCCTTCAGGTGAAGACGGACAGTCTGCAGCCGCCTGTGTCTCTGAATCAATCCGACTTTGTGGGTTTGATCTCATATTTCATATCGTTTGACCTTTTTACCAATACAAGCCAAACTCTCCACATTAATTCACCATTACAACAATGAGCACCACCCCCCTCTATATAAGTCTGTCCTTCACTAAGAGGGGAACGGGGTAATTGCAGCAAGCACCTCCAGAGTTATATCAGACCCATAATGCACCTGGCAGAGCTCCCAGAATCCATTACTCTGGCACAGAACCAGAGGAACACTACGCCTCTCATCTTCTCTGTTCAGAACCGAGCAGACATTTAGCTGTGTGGCTTTCCACGCACACAATGCTCCATTCCAACTTCTAAAAATATGTCTGTGTATGTGGCTTTCTCTCATTTATTCATACGGCTCCTGTTTTATGATGGATTCTGTCTTTGTCTGAGAACTTGAGACCATACAGGCAGAAATATGGAAACTTTTGAAATAGCTGTTTAGTAGTCAAAAGGAAAATGGTGTTTTACATTTCAGATTAGTTTTATTGAAGTTTGTCTCCACAGTAAAACAACAAAACTGCAGAAAAATGCTCTTTTTTCTTGTCTTTTAAGGTTAAAGGCTGTTAGGAAACAACTAAATGGTCCAGTTACAGCAGTAATATAGAGCAATCAGATGAAGAGCAGGGAAAATCTTTCCAACGGACTCCTTTTCTGTAGGTACATTGTGACTTTTTTATGAGCGGAGCTTAGCTGGAGGTTAAACAGTTCCCTAAACACTGTTGCAAGTTTTGTTGACTCATTTCTTAACAAAAGATGAAGAAAATACAAGTTATTCTAAATCTGTACAGTCACTCACTCTCCAGGACAACCAGTGTTACTGGAAAAAGTTCACATTAACCAATGAGAGCAGACTGACTGACCTGTACACACCCACTCAGCCTCAGTGGAGGAAGGATCTTTATGAAATTGCAGGTTAGGGAACTGAAATGTTGCCAGATGCAAAAAACAGCAGTATCACACTGCAACTTTAAAATGATTGTATTTTAACAAAACTGATCATAACCTGTGAGGAGGTCAGGACGCTACACCGAATGGTAAAACTTTGTCATGAGCACCGTATGACAGGAAGGCTCCATCATCAAAACGAGACGGGAACAGTTTATCACTTTACACAGAATCAATCACAGCTCATCACACAGCCATTCTGACCGTCAAAATAAAAGCCCCAGATTGTGTCATTGCTCTACCTGCTGCTCGATCAGTGTGATGATGATGTGATTGGCTGCTCACACACAAGGCTTCGTTGTGGGTTTATGCAGACCTTTTTAGGAATTATTGCTTGTATATTGTACAGACACACACCTCTACGAGAAATCTAACTGAGGCACGCGGGTTAAGGGAGCAGGGAATAATTTCAAGTTGTTATAATCAACAAAAGAGCAGAAAATTGAATGAGATTTATTCAAAACATTACAGTACTTCAACTGTGACAGGTTGACCCTTTTCCTCTCCTTTGTTACTTGTAACCCACTGAATCCTGACGTCCTCCAGCTGTCAAAAAACTCTGAACATCCAACAATGCCAGAAGCACAATCACATAAACAACAGTCAGCAGTTTCCACTGATCTAAATCAGTTGACAGAAAAAGTAGTGCAATTAGACCAGAGATGCGTTGGATTAAAAAAAAACTTTCCATCCTGCACATTTCTCAGGTGCACCACACCTCTAAAGTTGCTATTGTTGGAAAACTGCATCTGAAATTGATAACCATGATCGAGAGCAGCTTCTCACCACAACAGATCCACGCTGACACTTCAGATATTACACTAAATATTAAGGGACATCAGTGAAATCATTACAGGAAACATTAAAGGATGCTGTGATGCAGAAACCCTTAAAGCAGAGCTCTACATCTGTAAAACACAACAACAAAAGAAATGGAAAATTTGTCTCCAAAATGGGTTTAAATTTCGTGACTATTTCACAAACTTCTATTTCAATTTACAGCAGACCTCTAAATGTGCTCTGTGCAGCTGTATGATGTGAGGAATCAGATGGCAGATACTTGATGTGTGTACAAACAGTATTACAGCATGAATAAGAGACAGAATGACAGGGACTGTGGAGAGGAAACTCTTTGACTCAGGCACAGTTTCAGTTGCCACATCATCGTCCCAAACACACCTACATAGTCATTACCACAGAGCAGAGACAAGCCTGGACACCTCTTCTCTTTTTTTTTCCAGCAGCACTTGCTCACACTTTATATTTATCCAGATCTTCTCATCCTCACCACAACCGCAGCATCAAACTCCTCAGCTTCATCACACAGTCTCAGTATCATGTGAGTCTCCAGGTGAGAACACACTCAGCTTGTATCAGAGGACGTGTTCTTACCTGTTCAAACTCTCTGAGGCTGTGCATCTGTACCGGTGGGCCTTTGTCTGTCTCATCACACGAGAAATCTGCACAGATAGACAAAAGAACAGACGTTTAAAAGAAAATAGGTGAAATAATGAAGAAAGTCAAAGTGGTTACAGAGATCATCTTTCTCAACAGTCCCTTTCCACTGCAGGAACTTGAATGAACGTTTAGAACATTGTGAGGTTTTATTAGCTTCTTCCTTGTGGTTCTACTGTGTTTTCAAAACTAGGATATTTCAGTTGTGTCATTAAAAAGCAGTAGTGAGACTGTTTAATTCATTTGTAAGTGCTGTTTGGTGGATGAGCGATTGTGTGACAGATAACTGTGGAAAAACATCAATATAGAGTTTCTACGAACAAGAGATAGAAGTTTACACACCAGCCAAAAACTCAGGTCCTCGACATGCTCTCACTGCCAACTCATCAAATACAGCAGCTTGGTCAGCAGTCTTATGTTAACTATCAGGGCTAAACAATAAGGATCGTTTGCTGGTTTCAGCTTCTAAAATGTGGAGATGTCCTGCTTTTTATTATTATTATTATTATTATTATTATTATTATTATAGTTATTATTATTATTATTATTATTATTATTATTATATTAAACTGAGTATCTTTGGGGTTCAGACAGACAAAACAAGACATTTTAAGACCTTAGCGTGAATTTGAAAAACCTGGGAAGGACATTTGTCACAATTTTCTGACATTTTTTTAGACACCATTCTTAAATTAAACAAGACAATTAACTTCAGTGTTTGTTGCTACACAGGGGCAAGTAAAAATTGACTTCTGGCAAGTAGATCTCTGATAACATTGAACTATGATGATGTACAGTAGGTAGCTCTGCTCTAGTGTCAGTTTTGCTTGTGCAGGACTTCGCTGTCGAGTCAGGAATAATAAATATAAAACATCTAGGTAGACTTTCAAAATAAAGGTGCAAAACAACTACTTGGGTTTGGTAAGCACGTTACTTAGTACTTAGCATGTAACTTAATTTTGCACTAAGTTATGTAAGTCATCTTAAAAAGAAGTCACTGTTGATTTTTGGTTTCACACAGGACACATGTTTTCTGGGTTAAAGTCCTTTTTTGACCCATCCATCTACCTGATGTCTATTCTACATCACCTGAGTTCAACAGCACATTAAAACATAACACTAGAGCAGTAGGTCTAGTTTGAAGTGTAGGAGCGTTTACCAACCTGCAGTATTTGACATGTCGGGAGTGAGAACAGACTTCCTGGGGTTAACAGAGGCTGGTCTATGTTGCTTTACTTTTGCTCATTGTCACATCCTTTATAATTGTTCAGAATCCTCTTTCATCTCGTTGGCTGTGTGTATATCAGCATTTCTGCCTGAGAAATCTTAATTTGGTTTTGAGCTGCTGCTTTCATCTGAATGTTTCCTGTCTACAAATACTAATGACAGCCTGGACACCTTCGTTTGTCCAAAAGGTAAAGGTGTCCTGCATTATTCTGTTTCTTAAATGACTGATCATACTCGTCAATACAGACATGCCTGTAGGTCTGGTCTCAGAACTGGGTGCACAATAAGGTCAAAGAAGAAATGAATTAAAGCAGAAAAAATTAGGATGAAGGTGATAGTGGCAATAACAATGGCTGCACGTACATTTTGTTAATTTCTTGCAGAAGAAAAAGATTCCTACACTTTCAAGGCTGCTGTTACTGTATCTGACCTCTGACCTTGGAAGAACCTGATGCAACAGACTCAACACAGGTCACTAGATTCAGTAACATATTCTGTTCTTAATTCTTGACCTTAAAAACAGCAGCTGATGAACTAATCTCCTCTCAGCTTTTGACCAGATCACATGGTCTTCATCAGGAGACTGAAGCGGCAGAGTTGATTTAGAAATATAGTTAAAGAAGCTTCCATTGTTCTGAGGATTTCAAGGACTTTTTATACATTCTGACTAATGAACAGGGTTTGTCAGGTCTTTCTAAACGTTCTTTGCAGATGAAGACCATGTGACGTGGTTAAAAGATCAAGAAAAAGCAAATAAGTGAATCTTGAATAGAGATTGCTTTGCAGTATTTCCAGAAAAGCGCACACAGAACTCGTTTGTCTGGTAGCTTTTAATGCAAATAAATGCAATTCATCTGTAAACCGCACTGTTTAAAAATCCTCATAAATCCCGACTACCTCCATTAAAAATGTTCCACTGTTACTGAGAATCATCAGTCTAAAGAAGAGAGCTGAAATCTAAACACCTCGGGGCTTTCTGAGCAGCATCTCTGAGACGTCCCGATCAACCCTCGCCTCATTATAACCCTATTAAACCTGGATATATGGGCCGCGTCCACACACACACACACGCACACACGCACACACACACACACACACACACACACACACACAGAACCAACATGGTATATTCCCATCCAGCTGAAACACTTCCAGAGGTCTTAAGACGTCTCAAAGCCAAACTTATCCTCTCTAAAAGGCCAGGAGCGTTCCCAGAAAACTCCACACAGGAGGGATTTGTACAATAGTTTGCGTTTTATTCCTTTAAAAGCTGGGCCAGTTGGTTTGCAGCAGAACCGAGGTGGGGGTGGTCGAGTGCCAGATCCCGAGGGGTGTAATCAAGACGGCTTTGGCAGAGCACGGATTTCTGACGGTTCCTTAAAATTGCGGCACATTAAATATTATTAAAAAGCTGCTCTGTGACATAAAGGTAGAAGGTATTCTGGATGGAGGCCTGGATGTTAACTGCTGCACCGCCTGGAGCAGCCAGGGCGCAAAATATTACACAACACTGATAGGAATGACGCATGGGCACAACCCTGCAAAGACTAACACATGCACAAATGTGTTGTGTTACTGTACTTCTGAGGACCTTCACTGACATGATGTGCTCCTTTTGTCCAAACCCATGAAGTCTAACCTGAAGAATTTAACATTTTAGGAAACATGTTTATTTGCTTTTTTTCCATGACTGGAAAGAAACATTTTAGGAAATATGCATGCCTTATGTCCAATACATGTACATTAAGTAAGAAATATATTCACTTGTCTTTCTGTGCAGGTTCAATCTATTAAATTCAACATTGACAAAACAAACCAGTTTTCACCACGAATAATCATAACTTATGCAGTGCATTTTTTGTCTCTCTTTTTTATATCAAAGTCCAATTTATTGGTCAGTTTGCTCTCAATTTACCACAAAAGAAAGTTGCCTTGAGGCGTTTTTGTGTCATCTCTTTTTAAAAATGACAAATCGTCGCGACCCAATTCCTTCTCACTAAAACTTGGGAACAGTTCATTTGTACATAAATTAACGTCAGTGACCAGTTTTACTGTGTTTTCCACATCACCTCATATTCTCTACACATTAAATAGTATATAAATGAGAAATAATTGCATTTCAGCTGAGTTAGCAGGCTCCTCTTTTTCCCTCCCATCAGTAAAACAATGTAAACATTTTAAATCATCACAGAACTTTATGTCTGTTGTAATAGCAAAGGTACATTTCTTCTTTCTCTGACCTTTTCTGCACCAACTTTTCGCTTTTTCAAACCTTTATCCACTTCTTTTTTTTATTTTTTTCAAACTCCATTCTTTCTAGCAGGTATGGAATCATGATGTTGTTAGCCTAGCTTAGCATTAAGACTGAAATAATGGGGAAACAGCTAGCCCGGCTCTCTCTAAGGATGCACATGATTTGTCTAGGTGATTAAATTTTGTTCCCTTTGCTAGTCGGCACCAGAAATACTAGTCAGTCAAACTTTTGTATTAATATTTTATTAATGTGTAGTGCCAGTTAACTGTTGTGTCTGCATTCTGCAGCTGCCAGCCGCCACCTGGGGCATCAACCCCAGCACACGGGCATGTGGAAACAAGAGAGGTGGAAAATAAAGGCAACATCTCGTAAACCCAGTGCAGTTTGACAGTAATTTGAACTAGAAAAGTTGTATGTGTGTCAAAAAAAACTGACCTATGACCACTGAACCGTCAGTGATGTGTAACCACATTCAGCTCAGACACGTGGACGTTAACCTGCATGGAGACCTGACTACTCTTGCTAGTGCTGCTAACATTAACCAAACTTTGCAAACCAATATGACACTTGACATCTCCTACTCTTAGCCGAGTCGACTTTTCTAAATTTACGTTTCTATTTAATTGACAGGGAGATTAGCTGTGATGAAGATCCCTGTCTCTCTCCAAGGATCAAAAGTACACCAATCAGCACCCGTAAAGCTCACTGATTCACATGTCATATCTTGCTTGTTTACCCTGTACACAAACATCAAGGTGAAAAAGCCAGTTTGTGGTTTTAGAGGGAGATATGTGCTGGAGCTATTTCTCGACAAACAGCAGTCGGCGCAGTAGATGTGTGCAGCTTCCAGCGGTCTTGTCTTCACAGTGAAGTTGCCATATTTGGTACCATCATGCCTGCACTCTATCTGGCAACCCGTGCTGTAGTTATAGACACTTCACAGAAGCACTTGGCAGATGGAAACACTGTTGTTATATAATAGTTCAAACCCTCCTTCAGTCTTTATTTACATCTCTGTTGGTGAACGAGTTAAACAAATGAGACACAGCATGTTGATCAGCGAGCTCCACAGCAGGTGGATTTTTAAACTCTGAACAGAGCCAGGCTAACTGTTTCCCCCTGCTTCCAGTTTGTACATTAAGCTAAGCTAACCAGTTCCTAACTGCTACACACAGACATGACACTGATCTCCATCTGAACTTCGTGGAAACTTTTTTTTAAAGTTTACTTCACAAATTAAGAGTCTGAGTTGGGCTCAAAACTCAAAAATTTATTACAGTCCGTTGACTTGAAATTTTAAGTCATCTCAACTACTTTTTTGTTAAGTATACTACCATTCAACATTTTTTTGTGTAAATAAACTGTATTATCTAGTTTTTTGGACTTCCTGTGAGCCTCCCTGCCGGTTGATGATGTGTAACCATAGCAACCTGTGCCACAATGACCTGATTTAAAAATTATTGCACCCAGCAAAGTGAAACCTTTCTTACTCAATCTCATCTAAACTGAAGCGTTGCTAAAATTATACTTGAGCTGCCTTGGGCGCTGTCTGCCTTTGTCTATTATGTTGTTGTTGTCATCATTACTGCATTGCATTGTGGGATATATTTGCCAGCATAGTGTCCAGTGCTTGAATACTGCAATATTTCACAGGAAATAGAATGCACCTTGTTTACTACTGGGTACAGACAAACTAAAACATTTCAATACTGTTTAAGTATACTAAGTAGCATGTTAGGAATATTAGTACCACATTCTAGTTTTTAGAGGAAATACCCTGGGAAAACATAATGATATAGCTTTAAATTTTAGTGTTACCAAAAAATGTGATCAGGATTTTCCCTGCTGTGATCTAAATGCAGCCAAAGTAGGAGAAGGCACACATTTATTAAAGGGGTGGTGACTGTTACTAACACACTCAGTCATTCATGGACTCACAGTAGCAACAGACTGTTGCTTCTACAAACAGCTAATTAGTCAACACAGGAATTCATATCAGGCAGAGGGTGATAAAACTAATGAGATGTTTGTCCTGAAAAAAATACACCAGTTAACTTAGACAAAAAAAACACCTAAAAACTATCAAATAAAGAATAAAGCATGAAATATGTGTACTCACCCATCATAGGTCCGATGCTCCTCGGCCGGGCCCGTTTCTCCGCACTACAGTGCCTGAAACAAGAGACAGCCATCAGCCCAGATCCCTCAGCCTCATGAGTCTTCACCAGCAGACACACACTCCTCCTTATCCTCCTTATCCCTGCACCCAAACCTCCTTTTCCAGATTTAACATATTCTTTCCAAGTCTTCCCTACCTGCTGCTGTCCTGTCACTGAAAATGTGGGAACTTCTCAGCAGCCCAGAGGGTCAGAAACCGTGGAAGGAGGGGAGCTTCCCACTGACATGTCAGAGACAGCAGGCGCACTCACACACTGCTGGTGGAAACTGAGTCAGCGCATGCTTCAAGTCACGCCGCCATCACTCACAGGCCGAGAAACAGTAAACAGAGACGGAGAGTGGAAGAATCCATGGAGTCCTTCCACTGGCCGGTCAAGACTTTAACAAATAAAACCGTCAGGAGCTCTCTGAGGGGATTTATTACTCACTTTAATTGTTGGGTTGCATAATGAAAAGACTAAAGTGAAGGTCTGTGGTTTTTCTGTGACACATTCTTACCTAAAAGAATAAAAATAAAGAACTTCTTCTTCTGAGGTTCACTGTGGCTCTGTCTCCCTGTGGCTTAAAGCCATATTTATCAACCCTCCCCATTTTCCCAGGAGACTCCTCGTTTCCTCCAGGGATCACAATTCTCCTCTATTTCTCCTGATTTCAGACAAAATTTCAACCCTTTCCTTTTCATTATCAAAACCTATTTCTCACATAACACTCTAAAAGTCAGCTGTTTGCACCTGGACAACAACAGACAACAAACCAGACTTCCAAAGAAGAATTTCTGTTTCATCCCAGGTTATGAATTTTGTAAAATCTGCTCAAGGGTTTATTTGTTTTACCATGGAGATAAAGGGGTATTCACAAAATGAAAATGTCCAAAGAAACATCTTATAATGTTCATGTTATGACAAAATGTTGGACTTAAATATCAATTAAACGATGAATTGATTATCAAATTAACTGGCAACTATTTTGATAATCAATCATTATTTTAAGACAAAAAAGACAGCTTCTTAAATGTGAATATTTTCTGGTTTCTTTCTTCCTCTCTGACAGTAAACTGAATATTTTGGGGTTTTTTGACAAAACAAGACATTTGAGGATGTCATCTTGGACTTTTGAAACATTTTTCATCATTTTCTGACATTTTATAGACCAAATAACTAATTGATTAATAAAGAAAATAATTGACAGATTAATTAATATTGAAGATTATCGTTACCGTTGAAAAACTTAGTTTTCAAGTTACAAGATTATGACAGGCTTGATTAATCAAATGATCAATAAAGTTAATTGCAGTTGCAGTGTTCTTATTATCTCATCATCTTTATTCTTTAAATGTCACCAGAAGGCAGGAAACAAAGAAACTCAGATCTTTTGGTATTGGTGTTTCTATTATTGACATCTCAAAGTTGGCAGAATGCTTGTAGTTGGTCAGTGAGGAGGATTATTTTAGGATCAGAGGAACGTGGGCTGGATTTCCTCTCCATTAGCACGTCCCCCGAGCCTTTCATGAATAATCAATAAGCGAGATTAAGTGTGAGCAGATCTCGCCGGGCTGTAAAGAGCTCTGATTAACTGAAGTGGAGGCTTCACATCACGGTGAGAATGTAACGAGCCTGAACTCATTGTCTGTGAATAATGCAGGAATCAAAGGCTTTCAGGGCAATCAGTGTATTCACCTCTTTTACAACAACTTGACCACCTAGTTCAGAGTGTGTGTGTGTGTGTGTGTGTGTGTGTGTGTGTGTGTGTGTGTGTGCGTGCAAGTGTTGGTGATGACAGCTGTGGGAGCAGAGAGCTGCAGGAGATGTGAGTATGTGTGTGTCCTCCTGTGTGACAATAGAAGCTGAGTAGACGACAGTAAAGACCTCTAACAGCCTCCAGCAGCTGTGAGGCAACAGAACAACAACACGAGAACATTTGTGCTCTCATGTGTTCTTACTCGTCATCAAACCTCTGAAAAGCAGCTCCATGTTGACCAATATTTCAACAAACTGATGCAACAAACATCAACACACCACCCTGACCTGCTGTAGGCTGCAGATTCTCAGAAGATGATTCATAACTCACATGAAACTGAAGAAATTCATCAGAAAGAGAGTGAGCCATCATTTTCCCAAGAAATGACTATTAAACTGCATTTAATCACCCATATTCTATATAATGGCCCCAGTACTTCATTTAAACTGCATGTAGTAGATTTACCAGACGATAACCAGTTGAAGTATTGATTATATTGACTTATTTTAGTGCATTAAATTTTGTCATTATGTTGTTTTAAATGGCTGCAACTTTGCATACAAAGGAAATATTCTCGATATTTGGTACATTATTAAACCTCACTGACCAGCCGCGTTGGTCAGTAATTAAGACTCATGCCGTACAGATAAACTTAGCTGAATACGTCGCTGTACTTCAGGAAAATGTGTAAGAATTTCATTTTTAAAAATGCCAAATATCACTCTGTCCAAACCAACCAAACCCCTTTGACAAAAACAGTAATTTTACCTAACAGAACACAGGAGTTGTTGGTCTACAGCCGCCTCGATCTGTTAGTTTGTATGTGTTCTTGTGCGACTTTGGTGAATCCAGACTAACCTTTTTAAACACCAAAATCACACAAAAATACAAACAAACTGACAGATCAAAGCAGCGGTAGACCAGCAACTCCCATGTTCTGTGAGCTTAAATGATTGATTTTGCCAAGGGAGTCTGGTGGCTTTAGATACAGTTTCAGTTTCCTGACAGAAAAGTTTGTCTAACAGCAAGATAAAATGGTAAAAATATTTGAAATATAGTGACACTTCAACATTTTTTAATTGTCTAAAATACGTATTGCTGCTGACTCTATCCACAGCAATGCATTGTTTAGCTTCCTACACTGGTACTCCTGTTGCTTCTCCAAACTGAGGACTGACTTTTGATAACTATCTCATACAAGCCCACTTCAAATAATCCAAACTATCCCTTTAAACACATTTCTCAGTACCCAAACATATAAAACACAACAACGAGCATAACGGACCCACTGTTGTGTCTGACAGGCTTGAAGAGGTTGAAATGACAGTGTGGATCATAGATAATTCAGACGTTTGCTCTGAAATGACTGAAATTAGCTCAGCTAATAGCTGCCCATCATCCAGGAACACCACATGTTGGAGTCCAGACCTCGATTATGTAACGCCGGCACAAAGGTCCTCTTTTCACTGTGAGGTAAAGAAGACTTCTTCACTTTATTTATCTGCATTCACTGCAGAGGAGACGCTTTTCTCTTCACATTACATTCATGAATGCACTCCCACACATGCTCACGCACTAACCAAAGCGACCCCCATGACTCATCACAAGAGCCGTTGTCATCCAGAAAGCCTTACCTTCCTCTATAAAGATATCCACTCATGTTTCAGCTGCATGAACGCACAAATACACTTCAGATTCCAGCTGCTCCAACAGCTGCTCTCTCAGGTTTCCCCCTCAGCCGTCAGGTGAGTCCTCAGTGCGACTGAGCAGACCTGAACACATCCGTTTGTCCTCCAGCGGACAGTCGGGGAGGAATCTCCCAGCCTGTAGTTTCTGACTCCTCAGACCCAGAGCTGAGTGACCACAGAGAGGCTGTTTGGCGGCGAGGCTCCCCGGAGGAGCGAGCCAAAGCACCCAGGCAGTGATTTGACGTGGCAGCACAGAGAGGAGGTAAACACCAGTCAGAGGGGAGCAAAGGTACACACAGACTGACTGCCTGCTTCAGCATGAAAGACTGATCTGTTCCAGCATGCTGCACAGACACAGGCGCTTCACTAGGTGTGTGTGTGTGTGTGTGTGTGTGTACAAACCACACCAACGTCTTCCTGCCTGTAAAACAGTCACTGAACTGTCAATTGACTATTTGCCTCTGGAATTTTTTTAAAGGCAGGGTGGAGCACAAGGAGGGCACCCGTGTGTGTGTGTGTGTGTGTGTGTGTGTGTGTGTGTGTGTTTATGAGTCCCCTCCTCCCCCTGCAGGTGTGTGAGACATGTTGGAGCAGGACTGCAGCAGGTAAAACAAGGTATGAGGCCAGACACTAATCTCCTGCAACACAAAACACACAACAAGCTGCTTTACATCTCTGCCTGCAGGTCACACACACACACACACACACACACACACACACACACACACACACACAAATGGACAGATCTGAGGATCTCTCTTGTAAAACCACATTAACTGACTCTATTATCTGTACACTCTGTTAGAAAAGCAGCTGTATTGATTCGAACAGACAGGCGGCACAGTGAGGAGTCGAGGATCAAAGCGAGGCCACGGCGGGCTGGAGTCAGCAGCAGAGGTCTGGATCAACGTCCACGAAATTCCTCCTCAGTGCTTCTCCAAACAGGAGGGTGTGGTCTGCTGGAGAGAACGTCTCTGTGCACGTTCTGGAAAAAAAGTGTTTCTGTTTGACCTCACTGCTGGTTTGGGAGACAATCCATTAACTTAAATCCCACCTCTGACAGGTTTCATGTGGTCCACAAGGTCATCATGGCAATACCAAAACTTAAAAATCTAGCAAAGACAGTCGATAGGATTTTGCTTACCATTAAACCACCACTGTTGCAGGATATATGCAGCGTGCATCGTTTACAGTAAAACATCAAGTTCTGAACCTTGCCAACAAAACATTAGCCCACAATTCATCAGTGTTGCTCAAGCTACCTGGAAAATGTAGTGAGCTAAGCTACAAGTTATTCTACATTAAATGAAGCTTCACTACACTGAAGTTACCCACCAGAGAAATGTAGCAAGCTAAGCTACAATAAAATGACAAAAGTAGCTGAACTACATCAAAGCTATTTTTTAAAGTAAAAATAAAGTATCTATGTATCTGTGTCTGTGTTTAGTAGTATATTTATTACCCCCCTTCTGTACTAGGAGCCATCTACACAAATATCTATTTATTTATTTAAATTGACCACAACAATTTGGTTTTGTAGATAAGTCTGTAAAAAAACTGCACAAGTAATATTTCTGACTAACATAATCCAAAGTTATAGTTTTCAGCTCCTCCTGTCTTCTCATTTTTCCTCTTCCGGCCTTAATTCCCTTCACGCACACGCACACGCACACGCGCGCGCACACAGTTTATTGTTTGTTGCTAGCTAGCTAATGTTAGCTGCTGGTGTTTGCTGACTGAGTTGTGATGATTAGCTTAGCTAGCGATGGTTGTGTTAACTTCGGGAAATACCTGAATGTGTGTCCTTAAATTTGTGTTGGTCGTCTTGGATGTTGACAGAATCTTTCTTTTGTGGTTCCACAGTAAACACCAGAACGTGTGACTGTTCTGTGAGAACTCGATCAGTAACGTGGACTTGTTAAAGTTTGGACATGGAGATTCACGACACGTCCACGTCTCTGCCTCCTCTGACATGATCTCCTGCTGCGCTCTTTCCATCCCGCCCCGCAGCGACAATTCGCGGACATCTTTTTATATCCAGTCTACGGCGGCCATCAGCAGGAGGACAAGTACGTGACGTCACATGGATGAGACGCATTTAAGGTTTAGAAATGCGTGGGGAAATGTAGCTTCTGTGGACGCTACCGCGTTATTTGATCACTAAAGTAGCTTCACTACTGAAAAGCTATTTGATGTAGAAAACAGCGACGTTACGACCACGTTACTGAGAAAAGTAGTTAAACTAGTAACGCCGCTACTTGTAACGCCGCTACTGCCCAACACTGCAGTTCATCACATGGCAATTCAGAAAGGGTGACCAACAGTAGAAGCGCCCTACTGACCATTCATTATTAGGACTTTATAGCATTTCTTTCTGGCCAACAGCAGCCTGATCAATAATTGCCCTTCTAGCTCTACTGGCTTTTATTGTGAAACGTGTGCAGGAAGTGATGAGTTTCCTCAACAGCAGCTTAAGACTTAGAAAAAAGAGCAAAGTATCATTAGATAGAAAAATTATTTATGTGGGGAAGAAGGTTTTTAGGTTGATCACACTCACCAGACACTCTCTAGTTAATTTTATTCAAGGAGAATTAACCTTCTGCTTACTTTATAGTTGTGCTGTGGTGCAGTTGTGAGCAGGGACTGTTTTGGAAACTTGTTCCTTGGTGGGGTTTAAAAAAAAACAAAACAAAGATTTTACTCTCACTTTTGAGGTGTTTTTTGCCTTTTTTTGAAAGAGTTAATGTTCTGACTAAGAGATGGAAACACTGTCATCCAATCCAAAGAAGAAGAAAATGTCAATTGTTGGTTTCAGTTGTCCCATGAAAGAATAATTACAACTTATGTAACTGAAAAAAAAAAACTCTGAAAGCTTCTCTGTTTTTTAGTCGATGGTGGTGGCGACTGGTTTCATCTTCTTCTACTCTGTTTATTATAGTCATGTATAACATTGTCTATACCACCAAAGTCTGACAAAACTAGACTTTGTGTCTCCAAGTTCACAGACTCCTAAACTTTTCATTTAAAGGTTCCTACAGTAGATGAACATTAAACCACAGACCTGAGCCTTCAGAAATCCCTCTGAAGTTTTTTATTATTATTATTATTTTTAGGTTTGAAGATAATAAAGTCTTTAAAGTCAATCAGTGATCAAACTAGCATCATTATAAATGACTGACAATCAAAATGGCTGATGTGGAAGATGAAAACCACTAGCCTAGTTAATCGGTCCAAACCACATGATTTATTTATTTTTGTCTTTTTTGCAACATTTGTTTTTGCTTCAAATTTTGGTGGAAAAACAACTGAAGTCTGTTTTTTCTCCCTGTTTGTCTTCAGAGCTTTTTCAGAACTTTTCCAACATTGTAGTTATTAATGAAAATGCCTCTCAGCTCTCAAAAACTGGATTTTGAAGTGACTTTGAATGCACCGTGATGATTTTCAGTATGTGTACTGAAATGATCTGAAAGCAATGGCTCCCTGGAAGAAACAAAAAATGATGTAAAAACTAACTGTAGGTGCCTAAAAATGGGCAGAAATAATATTAAGTTAACATGATTTATAGATGGACTGACACACACATTCACACAGTGCAGTCAAAGACTGAAGAAGCAGCAGGGTCTCAGTGATTGATAACTGGAGATTAATACATGTGCTGATAGAGGTCTGCAAGACAGTGACACAAAAGGCTCCCAGCGGTGTGACACAGGGGAGCTGAGAAAGTTTCATGCAGGCGTCCTTTAAGTGTTGAGTAGAAAATCAAAAAGAGACTTTTGATTTTTACCTCCAGGTTTTAAACACGTCCAACTTGTGAAAGACAACAGACAATGTGCTGCTGTTGAAGACCACGGTATGGCCCTTTAACAACTAGAACAGGGTGTTGCGGAGCACAAACACCTGCAGCATGGAGGAGTTCAGTTTTTGCCAAATACATTCCAGATTGAGGACTTTGTGTGACCTGGAGTCAGACAGATACAAGTTCTGTTGGCCGGAGTTAGAATTCAAAGAATCTCCCTCCCTCCTTTTCTCTCTCCTTTCTCTCTCCTCACATACCTGCCTCACATTCCTCACATGCAGCCACTTCACTCAGCAGGGCTGAGAGGAGCTGAGAGGAACTGAGGGGCTGCAGACACGCAGGCTGAACCGGCCTGCAGCCGCCCTGCAGCCGGCCTGCAGCCCTGCAGGTCTGAGCAGAGGAGGCTGGACTGGGAGGTTTCTCCTCACTGAGCCAAACACAGTTATGCAATCAGCCAAAACAACAAGTCCTCATCACTCTGTGTGATTTACTGCTCAGCTCACTGGAAACTCTGAGGTTTATTGTTGTGTTTTCAACTAAATGTATGTTGGGTTTAGAGTCTAAAACAGTAGTTTACAAACAAGAAGATAGGATCAACAAAACTCCAAACAGAAGTTTATTTTTCCTCACTTTTCTCAAAACTTTTGCTTTTAATTTGTGAAAAGCTGACAGTTTTATGTCTTTATTCTACCAAGTAGGGAAAAAAAAGAAAAAAAAAAACAATGTCTACTCACAAGACTTTCTCACAGACTGCAGAAGTCTACACTGTAAAAAAACAAAAAAGTTGAGAAAATTCAAAATTTCAAGGCATCAGACTACATGAACTATGAATTAAAGGCACAAAAGCCCCCAAAAATATAACAAAATTCCCTGCAAATAAATGAGAAGCATTGCATCCATACGTATGCACTACAAAGCCAAACTGTGTACACTGTGAAAACATTAAAGTTGAGAAAACTTTCAAGGCAACGGACTGCAATACAGTTTTGAAAGTTTTACCAACTACTGATTATTTGTTGTGATAATTTACTTTTAACACTTTGAATTTTAGAAACTCAAGACACAGCATTTAAAAAGAATGAGTAAATTAACTGACGTAAAAGTAAATGCTAAATTTCTAATACTTTCAATCAAGACTATTGAATTTTTCAGGCAGTAAAGAAGACAAATAAGTTTGCAGCTCATTGTGATCAATTTTTCAGTTTTTTTCTAGGACTCAAATTCAAATTTATCTAAAGAAGAAAAGTAACTTATTTCAGCTAAAGATTATAGTTCAGCAAAACTTTTAAAAAGTTTATTTGTTTATTTAAAAACTAAAGAGTTTGAGTTGGACTCAAAACTCAAAAATCTATTGCAGTGCCTTACCTTGAAACTTTTCTTAAGTTATTTTATTTTATTTTTTTTTTTGTTACAGTGTAGCTGAGTTACCATATTAGACATGAGATGATCTGAACTGGCTCAGAGAAAACAGAGAGAGTTCATCACAAAGTAAACTGAGATGAGAGATGTTAGAAGGTTGTTATTTTGGTTTGAGGTGGTGACCTGCTGTCCAATCAGCTGTGGGACTGAGTGAAGGAGGGCGGGATTTACAGGAAGAGAACAAAAAGCAACAGTGAGGAGACGGAGACAGTAGAGGGACAGTCTGTTGACGGTATACTGTAATTATCCTGATCACACCTTTCCTCATTCTTCCCTCCTTCTTTCCTCCATGTCATCTTCCTCCTCCTCTGACTTCCTCCTTTTCCTTCTCTGTTTAGGCAGCTGTCAGCAGCCAGCAGCTGTGACTGACAGCACTGTCACTCACTCAAGCTCCATCACCTAAACCTTCTATTAACAGAATAAATACAATGAAGCTGCCAGAGTAAAAATTACATAACATCACATCTGTGGACAGAAAACACAAGAGACACCCTACAACTGAGCCTCACCACACAAAAAGACTAAATTAGTGCCAAAAAACACATCAGCTGCAGACCAAGCTTGTATCAAACCTCCCTTTGCACAGAATTTAATAAATCACATCATAAGAAATCATACTGATATCTAAAAAAAAATGCATGTAGAGATGTACTGGATGCAGCCTGGAGGAACAAGTGTAATCGTGTGCATATATCTTCATCATGCATGTTTATAGGGCTGCAGCTAACTTGATTATTTTCATTATTGATTAATCTGAAAATTTTCACAATTTATTGTTTAGTCAAAATTTCCCAGAGCTCAATGATGTCTTTAAACTGCTTCTTTTGTCCAACCAACAGTCCAAAAGCAGCAAACTGTCACATTTACGAAGCTGGAACCAGCGAATGTTTGACATTTTTGCTTGAAAAATGACTACTATAATAATTAATACTAAAATAACGACTCAGTTAATCAACAACTTTGCAGCTCTCAACATTTTTACACGTTTAAAGCTGTCAAAAAACAAGACGTTGTTGTTTTATCTGGAGTAAAGTCAAGTCAAATGTTATTTATATTGCTCAACTTTTAACAGGAGTAGAAATATCATAAAGCTCAGGGAGAGGAGGCTCAGCTACAGAGGACAGATCCATCTTCCAGGATATATCCATCTATCTGTGTCTGAAAACATTGTGCATTTCACGATTTGTATTTGTGCAACTAACTGACAGTTAACCAGGATTGCAGACACAAGAAAAAAGTAATAAACAATGCTAATAAAAAGGATTCATTCTATTCCAACACTCTGCAATAATCCTCACTGACTGACTGACTGACTGACTGACATTTGGGGGTTCAGTGTGTTTGCTGTGTTAGCTGCTTAGCTTTGTGCTAAAATGCCAGCAGTGGGGAAGGCAGCTGGTCCAGACAAAAGGCAGAGGAACATCCTTTCAGATACCTTCAAAGTCGTCTTATCTACACATCATCTATCTGTTAGCTGGATAGATAACTACAGGTGAGCCTATATTCAGGAATCACCTTCACAGTTGGAGGGTTTGTGAACCTAAAGCTTCACTATGAGGACTGAATGAAGTTAGCTGACTGATGGTCAGTAATTATCTAAAACATGGCTGTTTGTTAAACCTCAATGTCTCATTTTTTATTTATTATAAACTTGTACAACTGGCCCATCCTAAAAGACTTCTTTTTTAAACTTTTATCTTTAATTATTAAATTAACATTTAAAGACAAAATAAAGACTAAAATGTTCCTCTCTTAAAAGAGTAAAAGACAATATATATTAGGGTATCATCTGACATTTTTTGATATTTCCAAACCTAGAAATCCTGAGATCACTCTCATGATTACAAACTCAGCTGTTCTCTGATCAGTTAATACTAAAGGATAACAGAGGATGAGTGTGATTTCTATCAGTTTCATGTTTCATCCAGAAGTTTGGATCCTGGTGTTGGAGAGGATTTGAGGAACCCCACCCGACATCAGAGACTCATCTGAGTGATTGGACTAAATCTACAACATCTGACGTACATGTAATGTTTGGAAAACCTGCTCTGCTCTCTGGTCCAGGCAGGTGCTTTTTTACACAATCTTGCCTGGAGCAACTTCATGTAATCCAGAATTCATCATGAGATTTAGAGGTTTCTCAACCTTTCTCCACCTCGTCCATCTGTACAGAATGAGGCACAGACCTCGTCACTGTGTCGGATCAGATCCAGGGTCTGTGAACCTCCTCTGCTGGAGGATGTAACTGTCTAATTAACTCGCCCGTGTCTGTACAAGCTGTCAGTGAGTATCCATCAGAACGTACGGTGTGTTTACAGGTCCAAGAGCCTGTCGGAGAGATCAGGACTGACGACAACGAGGCCAAAAACATCCAGCAAACGTCACGCTGGTGTAACGCTAATCAAACAGAAACGTGATGATTTTAAAATCTACCTCCAAACACAAACACTCATTCAGAGCTCTGCTCGGTTCACTGTGAGCATGTGGTCATTATTACCATCCTGCACATGTTTCCACTAAAACCTGGTCAACAGTCAAAAGCATTTATTATTAATAAGCATCATGCCAACCCCCATCACAGGCTCATATTACCAAACACAAATAATCAATAACTCAGTGTGATGTTTTCCCTCAAGTGGCAACAATAACCTCTTTATGCTTGACTGCAGTGAAAACAGAAATACAACTGTGGAAAATACTGTCGGTAGTAAGGTTTCTTTTATTTTATTTTTGGCATTTCTCCTTTAGAACACCACCTACAACACATCCTCAGTTTGGAGGATTTTTGGATAATTTGAGAACAAAAGAAAGAAAAAAATGAAGCAAGAAAGAAAGAAGTGAAATAAATAAGGAAGCAAATTAAGTAAAAGAATCTCAAAACTATACTTGTATTTGCTGAAACTAACAATTACTTTCATTATTGATCAATCTGGCGATCATTTTCTCAGTTAATCAATTAGTTCTTTGTTAGTTGTTGTTTACTATATTGAGTTATATTGCCGATGAAATGATGAGGTTTTATACTACATTTTATTCAGTTCTGTTGACTTATTGTAATGAGAGGGGGAGATGAAAAAAGTTGCATTTAGTGAAAATATTTGAGTTTACTTAATCAATCATTTTAATTTAATTGTAATCAAAGCGTACATGTAACGCTAACTTGAATACCTCAGTTTTTTTGAGTGCTGCTGACTGCTAACCTGTTCAGGTTTACAGTGCATGCAGATGGCAGCAGCAGTGTGACGTCTGGTTACATATTTCCAGTATGTTTGGTGCCGTTTTGAGGACAGATGAGGTCAAAGTGCAGCACAGAGACGACTGAGCTCTGCATGAGTTCAACAAACTGGACTGAACATGTGCTCACACACACAAACCAGCAGCTCACACACAGTTCATATAGTTACAGTGACATCCTGTACAAGCTTTTTGATTGGTCCGTTCCATGTCATGTATTAATCAGTGACCAATGATCTGGCAGGCAAATACCTACTGTAGTTACTACAAGGTCACATGATGAGGTTTGCCTGAATGGACCTTAAAACAATTGATATGTGAATAATTGATTATGGGATGCAGAGGGACTGAGCCTCTTTGAGCCTGCGTGCAAAAACATAAATGAGGTCAGTTCAGAAGCAGAGGAGGATTTAGGGCTGCACAATTTGGTAAAAAAGTCACATTGAGCATATTTTAACTGAAACTGCAATTGCGATACAATTAGTGGAAATGATCAGTTTTGGTTCTGGTTCTGGGACTTGGGATATTGCACCATACTGTGATTTTATTGCGAATGCATTTAATTTTGCTGCCCTAGTAGGGTTGCCAACACAGAGAGCAGCTGCAAAAAAATGCAGCTTCATCTGGCAAAACTTTACGTTGGCCAAAAAATAAGTGCAAGAGCATGTTCCTAAAAAATATGAACTGTGTATTTCTGCTGTTTACTAACTTAACATCATCGCAACAAAAGACAAAATAGCTGCTTACATGAAGATCATATTATACCTGCACTGTCAGCAGCCCACCAGGAGAGGCGCTCTGTGGTACGCTGCAATTTTACATCTAAACTATAATCAGGACAAGGGACACTTTTACTTTCTCTAACTGTGTGTAAATCTGATCACAGATGATGAAGAAAAGACATTAATGACTGAGTCAGACGGCCAAACAGAGATAAAGTAAAAGTATGTGTCCTGGTGCATCACAGAGCATCTCTGCTGTCTGCTCTTCACAGCAAAATGTTTTTTAAAAGGAAAGAAACAACTTATTGAACTAAAAGTAACTAAAAAGAGTTTTTTCATATTTTCCATCTCATATACATGTATCGCACCTCCTGCAAATTGAAAATTGCACAAAGCCGTATTGCAACTTCGATAAAAGTTTGATTAATTGCGCAGCTGCTCTTCCTTGGTCCAGGCTACACCCTTCCACCAAGTTTCAGGTTAAAACTGGGCAGGTGGTTTTTCTGTAATCCTGCTGACAAATCAACCAATAAACAGAGCCACTAAAAATATAACCTCCCTAAAATGACGTGTTTTCAAATGTGACCAAAGTCTGAGGTCTGAGGTGTGACTGTGTGTGTGTGTGTGTGTGTGTGTGTGTGTGTGTGTGTGTGTGTGTGTGTGTGTGTCCTGATGATCTGAATGGTTTGTGTGCCTTGTGATTCAGAGCTGAGCCTCTTATTATCCAGGTAAGAATGACCAACACACTGTAATGGGATTTACATACAAGCACAACCTCAGTCTAATACTTTAAACCTCTTAGAGTGATGCAAATATGTGGATTTAAAGGACCATTTTTATGTTTTAGCCTATTTACTGCTTTATGAATCATCATCCAGGTAGCTGCACCAGCCTCCAGTCATTCACTGCAGTCTGAAAATCAAGAGTCTTTCCAGACGTAGTTAATCCATCAAGAGATGGTGTGTCCCTGTAAACAGACACAAACAGCTCCTGATTCACACTGCTGTCCCTGCTGGGTGTCACACAGCTCACAAATCAATAAATCAATACCAAACAGGAAACAGTTATTGGCAGAGAGCAGACAGACACCTCCTGTAGACCCATCAGACAGCTGTCACCCACCAACACCAGCAACACACTGAGTCAACTACAACAGAGAGACACGAGAGGTCCACACAGACGTCATTATCTGTATCTGTATCTGTCCAAACAACAAGATTATCTGTCTGTGTATCTGTATTCGGATAAAATTCAAACAAATGTTGTATTTTCTAACTTAATATTCACTGGCAATGAAATTATTGTGATTTAATCCTGACTTATAATTAATTATGAAATATATTTCAGCATCCTCTGACTGCTCTTTTGATCCCTCTCTCTTTTTTATTTGAGTTTTAAACTAAGTTGTATGAACTGAACCCCACCACCACCACCACCCCACCTTTGACTAGGGGACATTGAGGAATAACAAACTGAAAAATAAATAGATAAATAAATGAAAATATTCTGTTTCACTTTGGATATAAAAACTAATTTAAGTAAAGATAAAGGGAATAATCTTAAATTGTAATCATGCTGCATTCATGTTTCCTGATGTGTTAATCCAGCTGCAGATCACAGCACTTGAATATTACACATATATTAGTTATATTAGATTAAAAAATATATCAATATACCACTTTGCTTACAGTATCACAATATATTGAATCATGATCCCTGTATTGTGATTTATATCACTTTGCCAGATTATTGCCAATAGACAGCTCTAACATATTTATTAATAAAGCAGCATGTTTTATACAGCAGTCCAAATAGTGAGTTGGAGACACAAACTGTATATTAAATATGTTGAAATCCTGTTTAATATATGATCTATGGCTGAAGCGTCTTGTGCTCTCCTCTCTGGACTGAAGCCCTGCAGGCTGCAGGAACACTGCAGGAGCGCAGGACGAGCTCAACATCGTAAATTAACAATAAGTTTTTAACTCTGTCAGTTGTCTGTTGATGTAAAGTTCAGCCCATTATCCTGAAAACAAAAGCCCACTGCTCTGAAAATACACATTCTGGAGTTCGGTGACTGCCTGTGTCACTGCTGCCAAACTCCATTAACATTTTTCCCATTTTAACTGTTATAAACATCTATGACTTCTAAAAGATTCTTAATGACTTCTTACAACTCACAAACAGACACTAACTCATTCAGAGAGCATTCTGCATTAATTTGAACTCTAATTAACTTGAAACGATAAAACAAAATAAATTTTAAAGGAGAACGACACGGCTGTAACGTTGTTGTTGGAGAAGCCAGTAACATGTTTCCTTGATCTCTGATTAAATATCAGGCCAAGCTTATGATTTATTACAATAAATGTATTACAGATGTCTCCTTTACTATTATTATATTAATATATTTTTTAAAAATAACAACTTGTGTAAAAAAAAAAAAGTGCTTAGATAAAAGTACAAAGTAGTACAATTAACGTTACTGTGTTACATTTTGGAAAGAATTTTGGTAACACTTCAATTTTCAGGTCCCATAAATTCATGGTAAATAGGCTGTAATTACCAAGTGATGCATCTGAAATTTGTAATTTCAAGTGTTTGCATCTGCAGTACAAACACATTACCTCAAAATTACCCCAAAATTTCATGAGATCATTAGCAAGTACCAATGTCATGTAGACGGTGGTAATTAAAAAGCAATATAATCAAAATTTTTGAGAAATTACTTCCAAATTTCATTTTTTCTAACGTACCATGAAACTGTGGGAAGAATTACCTAATTTTCTTCCCCCAAATAATAATAAGCATATTCAGATCTGAAAAAATCTGCTTCCATCTCATCATTTGTGCTCTGATGTTTTTGTATTCGGTTGGATCTCTAATCAACACTCTGGATCCTGATTTAAGTACAAGACTGTGTGTCTGCGGTTCGAGTTCAGGTCTGCTGCAATAAAAGCAACACATTTCTCCCAGTTTTATATAAAGTTACCGATTTTAAATCAACGCTGATGTCAAACTCTCTTGATCAGTGTCACTTCTGTCAGGAAATGTCTGATTACCTCTCAGTTCAGGTCCTGACGTGTCGTGTGTCTCGGTGACAGCAGATGTCTCCTCTCCATCTTTGTCTAATCACATCGACTGTGTCCTCCGCAAACATCCCCGCGTCTCCGGCATCCTTTAATTACCCGTCCAGCCCGGTTAGAGTCCGCATCCAGCCGCCAGCATCACCCCGGTGATGTGGAGGCAGAGATGCTGCTGCTGCTGTTCCCGATTCATCTGATTGGTCGGTGGCAGAGGGGGACCCCCCCCCATCCTCCACCACCACCGCGACCCAATAAACGGCAGACTGAATTTTTCGCGTCAGATGCTCTCCCCCCTCCTCCCTCCCAGCGGTGCGGTGTGCCCAAACATCAAAGGAAAAGCCTCGTGATGAGGAGGGGAGGCCCGCGTGCGCTCGTTTTGGCGCACGAGCACGTGCGGAACGTGTTGGAGAGGCGCGGCAGGAGGGACAGGAGATCAGTGGTGCTGTCCCTTCAGGGGTGACTCCATCCTGATGTAAACAGATGATGGGGTGGGGTGTCCCCTCACCAACACCACCAGGTAAATCTAGGGTCATGTCCTCAGTGTCTGTGGGAACATGATGACGTCTCAGACTGTACAATTACATAAAAATACCCAGCGTGGGTTTTTAGAGAATTCACTACATGTGAAAAGAGTAAATTAAAAATAAGACAAATATTTTAGTTTTATGACATTTTATGTTTAAATATGCAAATGAAAACAGAATAAACAGAATGTCGTTTTGCAGAAAGCAGCTGCAACCTTTAGGATCAAAAGAGCCATTTTTGGCCAAAAAAAAGAAAAGAAAAAGGGATAGTTCATCCTAAAATGAAAATTCAATCATTATCTATTCGCCCTCATGATGATTGAAGGTCGGGTTTATTTAGTTAGTCTGCAAAACTCTGCTGGAGTTTCACAGGAAAACAGAGATGCACACTCTCCCAAACAATGGAAGTGAATGGTGACCAGTTTTCAAATGCAAAAAAACCCCAACAGAATAAAAACATAAAATGCCTCCAAACTGTTCGTCTGGTGATCCAAGTCTCATAAACTCCCAAAGTCCCAAAATCTGAATTCTTCTCATGTCAGTGGTGGAAGAAGTAGGAAAGACTGGGGGCAACTGGAAACCTTCTTGCTGGCAAAATTAGAAAATAGTCTGCTTCTGAAAATGTTCATACAAGCAAAGCAGAAAAATCAAAGTGGTGATTAAAAAACTGGAGAGGTCGCACTTTACTAAAGTGCTTACAATTTAGAGAATCTTGTACTTCCTACAGTTTATAAAAAGCCTCTAGAGAAACTTTATTTTTAATTTCCATGGTCTGCTCTCTCTGTTTCCTCCTAATAATGTGATATGATCATAATAAGAATTTATCTCTGTTTGTTGTTCTCTGTACATGTTCAGTATTTGTTGTTTGCTCCACGTTAGCTCACATCATCTGTTCTATTTTCCTCTAATTCCTTCTTTTTTATTTATAGGTTCTTTGACTCAGTCTTCAGTTCCTCCTCACAGCAGAGATGAGACGCTGCCAACAACCACTGTCACCAATGTCACCTGGTGGTCAAACGCTGAACTACAGCACTCTGTTATTCTTCACTCCACTGTCACTTTTTGTCATGCAAAGTGCTGTGTGTGTGTGTGTGTGTGTGTGTGTGTGTGTGTGTGTGTGTGTGTGTGTGTGTGTGTGTGTGTAGGCTCAAATAGTTGTAAATATGAGATGACGGTCTGGATACATGTGGGCTCAATGTGTTTTCTCTGTCTGAGGGAGTCACTCTTCTGATTAGAGTGTATTATGATGGATCCAGATGCACCCTATAAAACTATAAACACACACAGACACAGACACACACACACACACACACACACACACACACACACACACACACACACACACACACACACACACACACACACACACACAGCCTTTCTGAATTCTGAAACTACTTTATGCATGTGAACACTAGAAGGAAACCTACAGAGAGACAGAAAGTGTTTAACAGAGACAGAATAAGAACTGTCACTGTTAAGGAGGAATACTTCATCATCAGAAAACACACTATTTTTGTCCTATTTTCTTTATGAGAGTTAAATGTTCACATAGATATTACAGCAGCGTATTACTGCCATTCCAGACAAAGACAAACAGACCAGTACCACATTATAACAAGATGTTTTTCACATTATAACAAGACATTTTGATGTTATGATGTTTCAGTCCCTCCAGGATTTCTTGAGCTGTTTTTGGGATTATTGCAGCCTAAAATGTGTAATTTCTGGAAAAAAAAAACAAAAATGCAATGCTGTGATGTTTTTAGGCTTTTTTTTCAATGAAATTGCAAGAGCAAGGGAAAACTGCAAAAGAAAATTGTGATTTTTTTAATAAATATAATGCATTACAATGAAAGGCAACTTGTTCCTGGGAAAACAACACTGTTCTGAAAGTTCTAAGAAACCTCACCAAAAAGGCTCACAAGAACAAAAACTCTGACAAAATCTGCTTTAATTACAGATGAAGAAGTGCACATTGATAAATGCCAATAACAATGACAAACCTTTTCTTTTCAGTATCTGGGACAAAATAATAATAAAAAAAATTGCATGGGTTAATTGAGACGAACATGTACGACGTCAAATTTGCACGAAAGTTGTAGAGTTTCAACAAAATTGCAAGGCTGCATAGAATTCACAGGAACTGGTTGACTTTGTGTGAATCATTGCAATTGCAACATCACAACTTCCTGGAGGGTCTGATCTACCACACTATAACAATAAACTGTAAACTTGTTGTAACAAATAGCCGATAACAAGAAGATAAATATTATGTTATCTACTATATATCTATCTCATCTTATGACATGACATGTTTCATGTTGTAGTGTGATAGCTTATTGTTATAACATAAGATGTTTCACACTATAACAAGATAAATAGTATGTTGTTATGGCAACAAAAGCTTCTCGAGTAATGATAAGTTTGTATGTTGTAATTTCATGTTATAACAAGATTTTTTCAGGTTAATTTTTCTGGCGTGGCAGAAATACGCTGCCATAGGATCTTAATCTCATATTAGTTCAGTTAGATCAAAAATGCAAACACTTTCAAAGTTCACTAATTAACACAAACTTATATAGTTTTTTCTTAGTATATCCATAAACAGAAACATGACAACAGCTATTGGAACTATTTGATCATCACACCTGCAGCTGTGAAGCAGTTTACATATATTGTATCACCAATGTGTGAAAGGACTGTAACATAACTTTTCCAAAACGTTCTCAGTTGCCTTTAATGACCTGTGGACTGATTTCTATGTAAAGAACTCTGACCAGTTTTTTTTTCTGTGAAAATTCAGATGTGGGGGACTTGAGACTCAACTTTCACTTGGTATTCGCGACTTGAGACTTAATTTAGACTTGCGGCACATGTCTCAAAAGCCATCTAATTAAATATTTGAAAGGCTATGCTTTGTTTCTGAAACATGGGTGATTTCTGCACAAACCTGGCAACCTACAAGGACGCAGCCGACCAGCAAAGGCCAGCGAATCAGGCAGCAAGCATGGTGGGGCTACAGTCCAAAAATAATAGAATTTGGATTCAAGGATTATGTTCATGATGGTAGTAAGAAGAGAACAGCATCATGCAACGACCACCACAACATCCATCATCATATGTCATTACAAAACCAACGAAGAAAGGTATGTAAATGTTTCTGTTTAACTAACTTATTTGCTTAGCTAGAAAGCTAACGTTAACTTCAAGCCATGCTAGACTTGGCTTTGAATTGATGCATTTTATTCAGAAGACATATTGAATGTAAAAGACAATCGGGGGACTGATTCAGAACCACATAACCTGTTAAGCTCTGTTCAGGCAGTCACCTCGAGCTGCACCACCAACTGCATGTGACATGCATCACACTCTATAGTACATACCAAACGCACCCCTCAAATCTGGCAGTCTATTTAAACTACTTAAACCTCTGATCTCTCCTTCTGCCTGTCAATGCCAGTGTTCCCTTGCATCAGTGCTGCTGCCTGTTCTTTTAGCCCCACCACCACCCCATCCACCTGCAGGCTCCAACAGCGGGTCCAAGATATTTGCTCATCACTCCTCTATATCTCTATGTAAACATAATCTGTAGGGAGTGATGAGGACGGAGCGTAGACGCCAAACTCAGTGAACACCAAATCATGAGATGCCTGAAAGAAATTAAAGTTGACCTGACCTCAACTTGTCTGTGTGTGAGAACACACGTTTGCATTCACGCATGCATAGCATTACTTTCCTGGGACTTGTTTGAGACTTGCCTGTGACTTGAACTTGTGTGACTGACTCCCATCTCTGGGAAAATCCAAAGGATGTGATGTTGACACCACTGAGCGTCTTGCCTCTCTTCAGCTCCCCTACAGCCCCTGCAACACTGGCTAACATTAGCTTGGAAACAGAGTCCGCTAACACCAACAAATGAGTGACACCTACACAATACAAGTCCAGCTTTACTCACCTCATCTATTAACATGATGCTGGTGGGTCTCGTCCAGTCTCGTGTTCGTCACGTCACTGTTTTGGACGATGCACAGGATGCCCACTTGCACCCACTGTGTTTGAGCAACAGGAAGCTGACTGCAGTCGTTTTCTGAAAATTCCACAATGTACCTTTAATTGAACAGGCAGCTACAGATTATATAAGTGAGATGCATTGAATTAGCTTCAAACTTTAAAGTTATTTCAGGGGGAATCAATGCATATGTGCCCGTGTGACTTCTGTCCCACATAAATGTGCATGTCCTCGCATAAATCAAATGTGTGTATTTTCTGTGGGTGTGTCTATGTGTTGATGAGTGACTTTAAGTTTATGAATACTTGTACTTCTCCCGCTCTTTATGTTCCTGCTGTGTTTGTTTGATTTTGTCATCGGTGTGTGTGACGTGCTGGCTGAAGTCAGGACATTTCAGCTGACTGTTAATATTAGCTCAATGCTGCACCCAGAGCTGATCAAACCCTTCATCGCACCGCCTGTCCCGGCCTGGCACCGACATCTAACACAGCTTCCACCCTGCTGTCGGCCCACAGGTGGCTCCATCATCACAAACACACGTTTTTAACACATGTCGAAAAAAATGCATACTTGAAAATCCCATTAATTTACCCACATAGCTGCAAGTTCCACCATCTGTAATATACACTCTGTGCATGTTCAAGGCATTTACTCACTGTTGAATTATGATGGAGTTGCTCTTCTGAGTTCCTCTCAAAATAAAGTGAAAGAACTTTCTAACGTTTGACTTTAACTATTTAAAAAGTAACAAAGAAAATCAGAATCTTTATCTGGATTAATCAGAGGCTAAAAACACCCATGTGGTGACCGTGTGAATTCTCATTTTAAGCAGGAATTGCTGCAGCGCAGTGGCAGTACAGCAACAGTGACAGGGGGAAAGTGGGTGGTGTGTGTTCTGCGGGGCTTAATGAGGGAATGAGGAACAGGTGTGGCTCATCCAGAGAATCACCAGGCCAGAGAGCTGAGTCATGGTGGCAGGAAACTCACAGGACACCTGGTGGATGGTGTGTGACAGGGTTCCCGAGAAATACAGTGATTAGGGTGAGGAAGAAAGTGAGGGCAAGTTCACCCAAAGACAATTTGAGGAGGGAGTGTCTGTGACGTCACCCACAGGTTTCTGAAGAGTCATTGTGAAGCTCCCAGTGTGGTGGTTCTGACAACCCAGTATCAAACCAAAGTGTGTAATACACCCGCCGGTCCATCAGGGCAGTCATTCCTAAAGTTTGCAGTGCACCTTTCATAAATCATTTAAATGTCTATATTATTTTACTGATGAGAAGGAAAAAATAACCTGTTAATTCCATCTAAATGCACTTATTCTGTCTCAGGAAATAAAAACAATAAGATGGCCGGTTAACTCAGACTACATGAGTGTATTTATACTGATAGTAAAAATGGTCAGGAACGTTAATTATTACCAAGAAAAAAGACTAGCCTGTTTCCTCAAAAATGTTTGGTAGCGGTAATAGTGGGTGTTCGAAATGTTAGAAATGTGTAAATTGTAGTCTTGTTGCAGAAGTTATGGCCGTCACCTTTTGCCGGCCCTGACACACAAAAAAACGTGGTTTCTGCAGCATAAATATGATGTATAGTTACAGTAACAGTCATGGGCTGAGACAAATTTCTAAAATAAACTGTGGGCCTGCAGCGGGTCAGAGTTGTGTTTTGATGAACCACTCCGTTTTTCTCTCCTTTTCGTCCCCACCTCATTTTCTCCCACTCCCATCATTCCTGCTGTCTCCGTAGGTTTCGTGTGTGCAGGGCAGATCCTCCACGGCACAACAGTCCAACAACATGCGCATAATGAGCGCGGAGGGGAAAATAAAGATGAAGAAGAGTCGTTCCTCAGGGGGAAGTGAGGCGTCAGCAAGATTTCATTCAGACTGACGATGAGTCAAAAGAAAAAGAAAAACAGGATTCCTCAGATGTGAAACTGCAGAGCCGAGGAGCGGCGCGTCCAGCTGAACACACTGAGATGATGTTGGCTATAATGTGTTATCATGGCTTTGTTTCAGCTCAGAATTTCTCCGCTGCCAAGTTGGTCTCTGTCATGGAAACTTGTAATTACAGCAGATCAGAACAAACTGCTGCGTCAGAGCTTTTTATGGCTGCTTGGCAGAACTTGACGCTTGCTTTAGTTTGTCATGCTGTCTGTGTGCTGGAATCATCTGTGATGGTGCAGCAGAGCGTGAACACGGGCTGGATCACATGAAGAAGCCGCTCTAGATGTCCAGATAGTCGGCTGGAGAAGATCAGGGTTTAACTGAGGTGATGTCCGCCTCATTTCTCTGGGACTTTCTCACAACCTGGGAGGAGTTCACAACTAAAAACCCTTACATGGTAGGCCTGTTATTGGCTGATTAGAATATTTAAGCGTCAATATATGTATAATTAAAAGACTAGAGGAGGTCACTCAGTAAAATCCAGATTCACAGCAGGCAACAGATGGTGAAGCACCTGCTGCAATGCCACCATAACTATCAGATGCAACCAACAGAGATTTGCAAAGTTCCACCAACACTGATATGACCTCCACATACATTTTCCCAAGCTGAAACCTCACAGTTGTTTGTCTCCACCAACCAGTCAAGTTACAGTTTATATCCATGTCTGTCCAGACTTATAGATATATAGACAGACAGATCATGTCCGTAGTGAAGGTTTTTTTTAGAACATGCCTTTAAATATTTGTTAAATCAGAATGTATTTGGGAAAAGTGTTTGACTCCTTTTGAAAAAGTTAGGAACAACAAGTTGAACCCAAATGCAGATTCAAAAAAGGCACAGGTTAGTTCTGGCTGGTGCAAACTGGGGGAAAGTAAGCTCTCTGGCAGGCTTGGGTGGCAGACGAGGGCTGGCAGGCGGGAGGCAGACAAACAACAAGTGTCAGACAGAAACTGGCTGGCAGGTAAGTAGCTAAAACGAACTAGCAAAGATTTAAAGGCTGAACTCATGGAACAAACAAACTGAGAGAAGCACAACAGTCCCGCAGTGACTGGACGTTGGAGCTGCCTCGACATACTGAGGAGGTGATGGCAGTCAGGTGTGATGATTAGCCGTACTACGAAGGAAACTCAACACAGTCAGGCTTCCTTTGCATGAGCTACTCAACAAAACCTAAAAGCCCAGTCAGAGATAATAACAGGTGTCACAACGGTGGTTATCAACTTTCTTCTTTGTCAGCTTGGGCTTTCTTCTTCACATTCTGTGTGTACTCACATAAAAAGTGCAGAAGAAGAGTCAAATGATGCACCACTTCAGTTGAACAAGTCATTATAATGAAGTGCTGTGGAAAATATAAAAAATATATCACGACAGAAAGCAACACTGTTGCTGCAAATAAGACATTAGAAGAAGAATGCTGTCAGAAAATTACTGATCAACTGACTGTGATCTTAATGCTGTCGTTTATTTCTAACATGATAACTGAACATTAACAATAAACATGACACTGTCAGTCTGAAATTGTCCCATGTTGACAGAGATATTGAGAGTTTTTGGCTGAATCAAAGTAAAATTAATGTTACTGATTTTCTGTAATAAATAGGATAGATTGAAGAATTTTCTAATCAGTGTTGTGAGCTGCAGTATCAGCGATGCAAAATGGACTTTAAATAGTAAGTAGTGTTCAAAGTGGTGTGTAGCTGCTCCATCATTATTTTAGTGTGTGGATGATACACTGTGTAAATTTAAAGTGTTAATATGACCTGAAGCAAGCAGGAAAAATGACTCTGCATCAACAAACGGAGGTTACCGTGACAACATGATGCAGTACACAACATACAGCTCAGCAACTTGTTATTCTTAACATCTTCTCTCAGTTTATAATCTACATCACCCATAAAGAACTTCATTTATAAAAGAATTGACTACAGCACTTTTTACAGATGATTTAATCTGAAACTCCGAACTCATAACCTGCTCCTGACCAGGTTATGAGTTCAGCATCAGTTGCCATGGCGATCTAGCCAGGTTAAAGGAGAGACATTTTCCTGACAGTGAAAACTACAGGGCAACTTCAGAGGAGAACACTGGGAGACACAGGAGACACAAGAAAATGAGAAAACACACTGGGGCAGAGCATCAACTGTGGCACAAAAAACACCTCAAGAGAGCGTGACAATTTTTTTTTTAAATTGAGAAAGTTTTTTTCAAGTTTCCTCAACCTTTTCTAATGTGATGTGGTTCAAAATGTGCAAAAAAAAATATGTTGATGGAAACGTGACAATTCATATTAAATAATTTAATGATAATAATCAGATGTAACTGTTAAGATAGAAGAAAATATGTGAACATTTTGTCCTGGTGTTCGGGGGATGGGTCCATTGGGGAGACTTTGATTCATGACTTCAGTATTTCAAAAATCCTGAGAACATGATTACCAAACAAACAAAACAACTATATCTTTACAGTAAATCATGAGAAGGAGAAAGTTTCTTGTCCTCATTAATTCCACTACATCAGTCCACACTCAGCAAAATATATTCCAACCTGCTCTTCATCTACATAAAGAAAATCCAGCCAGAGCTCATTGCTCAGAATTTACGAGCACAGAAGTCATGTCTCTAAAAAGAAAAAAAAAAACACTCAAACAGCAAATCAGAGTGCGAGCAGCCTCAGTGTGTCTGCAGAGGTTGTGATGGTAGGAGGTGATTACTGGAACTAGAAAAACAAAGAACCAGAGCGGCGTCAGAGCCAGCTGTCTCAGAAATCTATTTCTCTGTGGTGACTCACTCTCACTAATCAGGTATTAGTTTAAACGCCATTGTTAAAACGAGGACAATACAAACATTTCCTCTCAGTGTGGAGCCCATCAGGCGCCTGCCACTTACACTAAATGGATAATTGAGAAAAAAATAAACTGTGGGGTCCACTTGCTGCAGGCCAACTAGATCTGCGAGTTAGCGTGTGTGTGTGTGAGGGAGGAAGCTTGGCCTTTGGTTTGCTTAGCGTATGTGTGTGTGTGTGTGTGTGTGTGTGTGTGTGTGTGTGTGTGTGTGTGAGTGAGAGGAAAAGAGTTGAAGTGAGCGCGTGCACAGACACCAGAGGAGGAAAATTGAAGGCAGATTTTCCACGGGCAGGCGTTGGCTCTAAATTGCTCGTTTTGGACGGGGAATTTGCTCTGGCACGAGATGTGACAATGATATTCATTTCAGAGCTCGCCCCCATTTATACCAAGCTGAACACACACACACACACACTCACACACACACACACACACACACACACACACACACACACACACACACACACACACACACACACACACACACACAGGCCCCAGCTGAACCAAAACTATTACAGAAAACTCAAACTGCCTTCAAAGGAGAAAAAGAAACATTCCTCGTAGCCTCAAGTTTAGGCACTGATCAAAAGACACATGCATAAACTGTATCCTCTTATACTCTCTCTCTCTCTCTCTCTCTCTCTCTCTCTCTCTCTCTCGCAAATTTCTGTATCCCTTGTTCGGATGTCCACACGCACGCCCAGACCTGCAACATGTGCCCACATTGGGCTGATTTGATCCGAGCTCAGTGTCGTGTTTCTCCAAATAATCAGCTCCAACTGGTCAGTATGGAGCCCATTAGAGAAACTCCTGGTCTCTGCCTCAGTCAGCAGCTCAGAGGGCAAACATGAAGCTGTGTGAGGAGGAAAATGTCACAGATAAAAACACACAAGCATCATCTCATCACAGAGAACACAACACATAAAAGAACTCCAGTCTCTACACACTGTAAAAACTTTATGTCAGCGGAGATCGAAGTAATATAATGTTTTGAATGAGTTTTCTTTAGTGATGGAAGTCGACTTCTGTGGATTATACCAACTTAAAACTACATCCTGTACCTTTAAACTGCTTTTCTTATTTAACTATAGTATTATACATCTGACATCATGATGTCCACATCCTTAATAGATCTTTCCCCTGAAGGTTAAAGGGATAGTTCACCCAAAAATTAAAACATAGTCATTTTCAACACTAAAGCAATCATTAAATTATACTAACATTAGCAATTACATTAATTATATTTAACACCCTGAAATAATGCACTCAGGTCACTATAAAAATACTTTTCCAGAAACAAAAATATTAGGTTGTTAAGGAGCAGTATTTTACTTTTGGGTAAAGCAAATAATTGAATTGGAAAGGTGAAAACTTTTAAGTTGACCTGCCTTAAACTTAATGCAAACTGTTGATCTGAAAGCCATTAGATTATTAAGTTATTAACTTGTTAACTTGATTTGAAAAAATTTAATTCATTCATGTATTTCCCATGGAAGTAATTTTTTTAAGTTGGTCCAACACTTATGTTTTTTTCAGTGCAGGTTTGTAATATTTTTTTTATTGTTTTTTTTTTTTTTTTGAGTACCTGAAAGACTGTTCTGACTTTAATACATTTAACTCGGATTAATAATTAATAACTAATAATTAGACTCATATATCAAATCTGTGTGGACTGAAATCTGCAGCATCAAATGTTAAATATTGTCCTTAAATGCTTCAGATTTTATGTTTTATCCAGTGGTAGAAAGAAAAAACTGAAAATCTGAACTGAAGTCAGATTACTGTTACATTACTGAAATATTTCTCAACTAATAGTAAAACTACTGTTGTTAAAAAAGTACAAAGTCTTGTTCCTAAAAACTGTTCGGAGTTTTAACCGCTAATGTTAAATTTAAAGAGTGTCTGTTTCTCCAAATCTTCAGTCCTGCGCTGTTCAAAAATGCAGATTAAAGGTTTGGATTTTAATTGAAATTGTCTTCTACTCAGTTATGAGTTTAACAGTAACTAAGTAGATAATAAAGAAAATGTGAGAATTAAAGTTGAACTTTCAGTATTACTGCCAGGCATGAGAAAATTTAAATCAGATGTGGAAGATTTTTTGTTGTTGTTGCTTTTACTGATACTGAAAGTCTGACTTCATTCTCAACATTTCATCAACTTTTTTCTTGAAGTGCATCGAAAAAAAAATTCTTCCTCCTCTTCTTTCTTGCCTCACGCCTGGCTCTTAAAGTCTTCTCTACTAAAGTTATATTCAGTTATCACAAACAATCACTTTCTAATCTAATCATTTTTGTCTGTAATCAACTTTATTAAGTCTTATTTTCCAGAGAAATTCAACTTGTTTCACTTCAAATCAACTCTTCAGTTCCATGATAACCATATTTACCAAACTTGAGACCTCAAAAACAGGAAGGCACCTATTTAAAAGGGAAAAAAGTCGTTGAAATTTGTCATAAATTGGGAGAAATGCAGGAGAATTGAATCTCGAGAGGAGAGGGTGATGAAAAATGGGAGTCTTCTGGGAGAATCAGGAGGGTTGGCGAGTATGATGATAAGTGGGAAACTCCATCTGGTGAGGACGGAGATCTAGTTTCTGAGATCTTGATTCTAGTGCAGCTACTTGCTTTATACTGTCTACTTTCAGGATGCATACTTGAAACAAATTGATTTCTGATTAAAACAGGCTGAAATGTGACACTTTTTATGACTTAATTTAAAGAAATAAGGAGTTTAAGAGGCATTTATAGACAGAAATGACTTGACATGATTATTTGTCATTGTTTTGATCAGTTTTCTGACACTTCTCTCTTCCTGGTGGTCAGCAGCGTCTCCTGACCCACAGCTGTGTGGACCGTCAGTGTCCAGCAGGGGGAGTAAGACATCTGATAATCTCAGTCCCTGTACGGGACACACATGGGCACCACTGACACCGCCATCAGCTTTAGTTTAAGTCTCTGAGGAACAAAAATCTGATGTTGGGTGGAGTTCTTTATCAAAACTTCTTTCTTTTTGCGGCTGACAGGTGGAGTCGGAGCTGATGGAGTGGACGGATTTGCAGCTCTGACCCTCGACTTCATGTCTTCAAAGAGCCAGAGGTTTGGACAGTGTATCACACACCTAACAGCAGCTGACAGGTACATACGATCATGTGAACTCGACAGACTCGGTCAGTCTGATAACTCTCTTTTTAAAGCACTTTACTGCTTCGTGTCGGCTGTGATGAGACAGTTTTAAAAGGAAGAGGACGGACTGTAAGGCCTGCAGGAGGAATAATGTCATATTCCCTGCGGTCAGTCAATGTCTGAGCTCCTGAGACTTGGTACATATTTCTCAGGTCAGTCACGTGTTCAGCTGCGAGAGGCCGAACTTCCTGTAAGTCCTCTGAATACTCAAAATAGTTCATGTGCTGCCATGAGGGAATATGAGCTCCTGCGATGATTACACAGTGACGATGTCTCAGAGCTCACGTCACGTCACTCACCATAATTGATGTTTTGGTTGTTGCCCTGCTGGACCTCAGCGGAGAATTAAAATGCTAATTCATCCAGGACCAGAATCCAGGACCAGAACGGTCATGGCGCCCATTTAAAGCTGAGCCAGAAGCTTTTATCGCACCATAATTAGGTTACTTCCAAAACGAGATGCAAACTATCTTTGTCACTGTGTGACAGGCAGCATGGGAAAATACAGCACGTGACATTTAGGCTTGAACCAACTGGATGGTGCTCTTAAAAATCAAAAACATTCTGTCGTTTGGAGACGACTTTCATCTAAAAGCCACATCATCCTAATCACATATATTACAAACTGAAGCTGTAAGTTTCACCAACATTTCTACCAATTATCATGAGACTTTTTCTTCACAAATTAATATTTGGTATCTGGGAACAGTCATCAGAGTTTCTTGACCCTGAAAGGACGAGAAATTTTTGCAGTCCGGTTGGACACAGACCTCCAGGTTATCCTTATTTAGAGGGAAAAAACGAAGGTGAACGATGAAATTGTGACCCAAACGGTCTGTTGTGAACGTCCATCACAGTTTGTACGTCTTGCTTCAACCTCGACCTGCTGCACTTACTGAGCGTCCCTGTGCAACCAGGGTTAAATAGCAGCATTTCATTTGTGCTCATTTTACATTCAAAATAAAGTGCTTTATCCTTTTTGTAGGGAAAACATTTCACATTATGAATCCACTTGTAAGAAACTATTTTGGAATTGTTTTCTGTCCCACCAGAGAGGAAGAAGTTGATTACTAAATTAGTGATTTTTTTAAGGAGTCTGATCCTGTCAACTGCATTAAAGAAGGCTTCTGAAAGGGAAATGAATCATGTGTTGCATGAAATATGGAAGGCTGCACTTTTTGTTCAAAGTGAGGTTCTGTTGGTTCTGTTTTTACTCTTCTAAGGTCATGTGACATAAATGTTACCCCTCAAAAGTCAAATGGTGGCACGCCTTTGCATCCACATCCATTCTGGTCAAGAATCTTCTGCTTCTTTTCTGGGACAAAAGTGTCTTCCTATAAATACCTATTGGTTGGACGACAAGCTTTCTTTGGAAATTCACATCACATTGAAAACCTCCTGAATGGGTTTTTGTTTTCAACATAAGGCTTGTTTCCAAGGGTTTATAGGACGAAAGCCTTTTTGCTCCCTGTATGTGGAATAATCTGCACACTGCATCTTAATGATTTAGTACCTTTGGAAAACTTTAAAGTCGTGTTAAAAGTCCATGAAACTGAAAAAAATGCATCAGTTTTATTTGATCTGGGTTTAATCTCTTCCTCCTGTGTTTCATGTTTGTTTTTTCTGTATGTTATTTTTTTGTCTTCGCCACGTCTCTCCAGGAAAAAGAAAAAAAAAAAAATCAAACTCAAGGGACTTCCTGGTTAAATAAATGTTTAAAAAATAAATAAAAAATGAAGAGGGGTGGACTGGAGTCATAAAGTTGATGATGTAAGACTAGTCTCTTGTCATGTGTGACTCAACTTGGACTTGAGCCTTTTGACTAGCAAACACTTTATATCTTCCCCCAAGTCCCAAGATCTGTTATTTAAAAAGTGTTACTATATAATAAATTAATTTCCCCTCATTTCCCATAATAACTCTTTTCATTCTCAGCAAGTCGACACTTAATTCACCAGATCCACTCTGTTTGAACCAATCAGATAGCAGAGAACCATGAAGAACTGACACTGTGCTACTGAAAATTACTGACAGAGACGCAACAATTTCCAACTTCATTCAACATCTGCAGTCGTACAAAGACTGGCAAGTCGACGCTCTGTCGTGAAAAAATGGTTTTACATTTGGTGAAGAGACATTATGACTTGTTTGGGACTCAAAACTCAAAATTTAGGACTTGGGACTTCTCAGTCTTGACTTGAGACAAAACAATGACTTGGTTCCACCTCTGGTGATTTCACCACGTTACCAGATCTCAGAGAATAACTTAATTAGTATTAAGTGACTGGAACTGATAGAAAAATGTCTAGAACTACGAAAACAAGTTGTAAGAAACCAGAATCACCTCTTTATGAAGCGGCTTCAGTTGGATAAACTTGTTGCCACCCTTCACCAGATAAGAACGTCCTCCTATCAGATATTGGATGATGCAAAACTCCAATGATTTTAAAAGTTCATTATTACAATATCTGCACATGGCAATGTCACAATGGTTCTTTTCAGGGCTTGTCAAATGGAAACTCAGACCCAGCCGTTAGCAAAAAACATGGCGTAGGTCACAGGGCTGATACCGAGGAAATATCACCGGCCCTCGCCGACTCGTTCAGACGTGGACGGTGCCTGTTAACAGCTGTATAAGACGCCTCAGGCGGGTAATGTAGTACGAACAGGGAGAAAGTCCACATATGGAGGAGGTGGGGCACAAGACAAGACTCACCCAGGAGAGATCGAGTAACAGATTACATGTAAGGGGATACAATAAAAGGTAACTGTATTCCATTACAGTTACAGATAAAAAAAACGCATAACCAGATTACAGATATGTTTAGTAAAAATTGGGATTATTAGAAGGATTACATTTTTAAAATAAAGAACAATATCCTATCATGCACAGAGCTCACACAGCTGTCAGTTCATTATCTTGACCTCTACTGAAAAAAAATGCTTCACTGGGTTGGAATTTTGCCATTGTTGTCTTTAAATCAATCAATCAATCAATCAATCAATCAATCAATCAATCAATCAATCAATTGCACACAAAAAGGAAGGAGCAGCTGGACAAACTAATAAACCAAACAACCAACATAAAACACTTAGAGCTGCAACAGTTAATCCATTTTTAGATCTATTGACTATTAAATTGATTTGCGTCTATTTTGATAATCAATTTATCGTTTTGAGTCATGAAAAAGTTCAAACTCTCTGATTTCAGCTCTTAAAATTTTCTGGTTGTTTTACTCCTCTCTGACGGTAAACTTTTTGATTTGAGGACGTCATGTGGAACTTGGGGCACAAATGACACGATCTGTCAGTTCAGTCTGCTGGAAACAAAACCCTGCTCACTGTCAAATGTCCACACACCTGGACAGTCGCTGTCTGAAGTGACTGTCAGATTTTCTTTTTCAGAAGTCGTACAGGAGGTTTCAGACGGTTCTTTTGAAGCAGACAGAGACCTTTACTTTCTGCCTCGCCACATTAAACATAATTTTCCTGCACTGGCACTGGAGTAAAATGGCACGCTGCAGAAACATCCAGCATGAATGTAACAGAAAGTAATTCTGGGCTGCTTTTTTACCCTGTTGGACATCACTGTGTTACTGTGAAAATCGGATCCAAATTGTAATAAACCATGGTTCTGCTTTGAAGTTTACATGTTCTCCAGGTTCTAAGAGAATTTAATGACTCCTGAGGCCATTAATCCTGTGAATACTCTCAAGAAATTCTCCACGTTCATCAGAAAAAGTAACCAAAGCAGCCAGATTTTCTGAAGAAAAGGAAGAACAGCTCGTTGGCGACGGGAGTACAGTACATATGGTCATCAACATTAACCTTGAGATGGCAGCTTGAAGTTAATTATGTTTCCTTTACAATCCAACAGAGGGTGTATTCGAGCCCGCATCTGTGTTTATGAAAAGTGTGTAATAATAGTGACTTAATCACACAAACAGTGCAACCTCTCAGTCAACTTGACTTTGCGTGGAAACTCCACATCTCGGGACATTCTTTTGGTTGTTCACCCAAACCACACACTGTTAACAGCTGTGCAGTATTTCACTCCGACTGCTCTGAGATTTTTTTTTTCTGCGCCGAGCTCGTTTCCAAAACCACTCATTAATAAAGTATTTGTGATCATGTGGCACTGACAGCAGGACAAAGATCACTGCAGGAGAGAGCAGGAGGGAGGAGGGGAGGGAAAGCTGAAGTTAAGAAGAAAGAAAACAGAGAAAAAAAAAGGAGAAAAGAGGAGAAAAGGTGGATGTTGTAAGGGATGTTTTAAGGGTTAAGAAACGCTCTTTCCCGCTCTCGTGCACACACACACTCTGCACGCAGACTCCCCGCCCCTCCCTCGCTCTTACTGTCTCCTCTGTAATGAGCTCCAGATGTGCTGCTGAGGATGGGGGTGGGTGGGTGAGGGCGAGGCGGGAGGAGGAGGAGGAGGAGGAGTGGTGGTGGTGGTGGGGGAGCTGCCTTGTATGTCATGTGCTCAGGCGTGGAGAGACGCTGTCCGAGGGGACGCTGTCAGCCCTGATGGAGTGGCTGGCCAGGGCCTGGGGGTGAAAAGCTGGGAGGAGGAGAAGAAGGAGATGGAGGAGGAGGAGGAGGAGGAGGAGGAGGAGGAGGAGGAGGAGGGGAAGGGGGGGGGGTCAAAAAGATCTCCACATCTGGAATCACTTCAGGTCAGCCCAGGCCCTGGCCGTGAAAGGTGAGACCGGGCGCCTGGCAGGGGAGAGGGGGACAGGGGTCTGACACTGGACATACCACAGTCAGGGATCAGTGATCAGGAAAACAACCACCAGCAGAAAATAAAACGGCTGCAAAGAAAACAGAAATATCCCCTTTTTAATGTGGCATACAAGTCAGGAAAAACCCTCAAGTCACATCGGTGAAGCACCTCTTTATTACCAGCGAGACTCCCTCAGCTTAAACACCCTGAAACAAGTCAAACCCTTAAATCCTTCACTTAATTAAAAATGCAAAGCTGCAATGGAAGAAACGCTCCTTTACAAGTGAAGGTCCTTCATTCAAAATAAACAAATTCAGAGCAGTAAAACCTCCCACACTGGAGATAATGAAATGACGAAAAGCTCCCCAAATTTTCATGCATTCATGGGGATTCCCCTGTTTTCAGATCAGATGAAAGATCCCATGCCAAAGTAGAAAAAAGTCTCAGAGCTCGTTCCCATTCTGAAGGTCTAATACTCACTACGAGATTTTCAACCTGCAACTCAGATATTCTGTGAGTTTTTCACACGTTTGATGTAAAATCTGAATCTGTAAAGTATCTTCAACGGTCAGATGAATGTAATGAATTAAACATTAAACTGAAAAATAGAACAAAAGAGGAGGTTAAAACACTGATTAACTGATGATGGATGCCAAAAAACAGCATGGAGTTTAACTTAACAAGTAACATTGGTGGGTCAAAAACATTTTAAACATTTTAAAGATGAAAGTTTCCTCAACTAACAGAGATTCAATGTGTTAATTTTTATGCCAAATTTAGCAAAAGACAATAAGAATTAAGAACATGTTGTAGCTAAAGTCTCATAACGTTTGACACAGTCAAAGCAAAATTAAACTTGAAACTTTTTAAAGGGAGTTCAGTCTATGACAAAGAAATAAATCACCTTTCAGCACTGAAGTAAAACCAGAGGCTAAAATACTGATTAACTGGTGGTTGTCAACGAAAAGCATGAAGTTTAAAATCAGTGAGACACAGCAAACAGCAAACTTTAAAGATAAAAGTTTCCTGAAATAACTGAACTTTAATGTCTTTATGTCTATGCTGAATTTAGCAGAAGAATTTGCAGCATGCATGTTTTGGGTAAAGTCTCGCAGTTTGTATAATATTTGACACAATCAAAGAAAAATAAAACTTTAAACTTTTTAAAGGGAGTTCAGTCTATGAGAAAGAAACAACTCTGCATTAGACTTTTTCTGGCTATTTGTGAACTGTAAGCAATAAACCGCATTTTTCATGAGGGTCTTACAAAAATCGAAACACAACTGTCAGATGAACGTAGTAGAGTAAATTTGCAATAAAACCTCCTCAAAAATGGATATCAAAACTGCACTGAAGAGTGCTTAAAAACAGAAAAAAGCAGGAGACTGACACTGCATAACTGATAATGGACAAAGACAGCGTGTGAGTCTTTGGGAAGAAAGAAACAACAGTAAGACAAACAGCAAACTTTAAAGATGAGGGTTTCCTGAAGTAACTAAAATTAAATGTGATGCCAAACTTAGGAGAAGACAGTAAGACTATAGAACATGTCACAGACAAGTTTCATAATGTATAAAATGTTTGCCAAAGTCTGAGCGAAATTAAACTTCCAATTTTTTGAAGGGAGTTCAATCTATGAAAATGCTGTAAACAATAAACCTCTCCAAAAACAGCACACCAGGCATCAACTGAGCATGATCAACTGTTAGATGTGTGTAGTAAAGTAAAAATTACAATAAAAAAGTCTTCAAAAATGGAAATGCTCAAATAAAAATACAAGAAAACAGGAGGCTAAAACACTGAGTAACTGATGGTGGATGCCAAAGAACAGCAAAAACAAATTTTAAAGTAAAAATAACTCTGAAGTAGCTGAAATTTATTGTGTTCATTGTTATGCCGGAATTTGCAGAAGACAATAAAAATTAAGAACATGTTGTAGACAAAGTTTCACAATGTGTATAATGTTTGCTACGGTCAAATCAAAATTAAACTGTAAACTTTTTAAAGGGAGTTCAGTCTATGAAAAAGACACAAATCAGCATTGCAGCGCTGAAGTGAGAGTGCTTTAAGAATAAAACAAAACCAGAAGCTAAAACACTGAATTACTGCTGGTGGATGCCGAAGAGCAGCATGGAGTTTAACGGCAGTGACACACACAGCAAACAGCAAACTTTAAAGATAAAAGTTTCCTGAAGTAACTGAAATTTAACATGTTCATTTTTATACCGAATTTAGCAGAGGACAATAAGAATTAAGAATATTTCATAGACAAAGTTTCACAATGTATAAAATGTTTGCCACGGTCAAATCCAAATTCAACTTTTTAGAGAGAGTTCAGTCTACAGACAAGAAACATATTAATATTACATGTTTGCTGGTATTTGTGAGTTGTAAACAATAGTAAGCGCTTTTTTCTTGCAAAAATGAAAAACACGACCATCTGTCAGGTGAAAATAGTAAAGTAAAATTACTGTAAAAAATATTAAAAAATGTAAATGCTATAGGATGTCAAAGCTGGACTGAAAAGTACTTGAAAAACAGAAAAAGACAGGAACTAAAATACTGAATAACTGATGATGAATGCCAAAGAACAGCATGGAGTTTAACTTGAGGAAGCAAATAACTGAAGTAACTAAAAATGAATGTTTTCATTTTCATGCCAAATTTAGCAGAGGACAGTACGAATATAGAAAATGTTGTAGAAGAAGTTTCACAATGTGTATGATGTTTACCAGGGTCAAATCAAAATTCAACTTCAAACATTTTGAATGGAGGTCAGTTTATGAACAAAGAAACAGCATTGCACTTTTTCTGGGTATTTGTGAGTTATAAACAACAAACCTGTCCAAAAAAGTATTTCTACAGACACCTGTTGGGCATTTTTCCTCAAAATCTTACTAAAAATGGAAATTCTCCAGCATGTCAAAGCTGTAGTTGAAGTAAGAGTGCTCGAAAAGTAGAATGAAACAAAAGGCTAAATGTGTTCATTTTTATGCCGAATTTAGCTGAAGACAATAAGAACTTAAAATAATTTGTACACAGCGTTTCATAATGTATGTAATGTTTGCCATGATCAAAGCAAAATTAAATGTTCAACTTTTTAAAGGGAGTTCAGTCTATGAAAAAGAAAGACTTTTTGTGGGGATTTGTGAGTTGTAAACAATAAACCTCCTGAATACAATCTTTCCACAGGTTATGTGTTCACATTTAAAGTTTTACAAAAAATCTATACACGATCATGTCAGCTGCAATCTCATCCGACCCCACTTTTATGGCCCGTGTGCGCGGTGCGAGGACGACTGTCGACATGTGTTTGTTGACGACGGAGGTTACGAGGGGCCAAGGAGAAGAAACACCTTGTATGACAGCCGCAGAGTTAAACGAGGCCCAGGGGCCCTCCATATTAAGGAGAGGATTTCCCTGCTCATAAATATCCTGTTTTTAAGATGGAAATTTCAGGTTGCGGTAATCAGGAAAAAAGAAAACACACAAAGCAGGAACAGCTTGAGGTTTCTGTGAAGGAGGATCTGTTCTCGAGCTGTAAATCTCCCTTTTATGGGGCGTGCACCAGGTCCAAGATCACTTTGCTTTCCAAACGGTTTCAACTATAAACATGCTTATTTCTTATAGTTTCTGCAGCATGATTTAAGTCGGACTTCATTGTGGCAATAATATATTTTTGTTATGATGATTTAAATACCTTCCAACTGTAAAGATGCACTCCAAAAAGTTTTCCAAAAAGTGGAAAACTGGTATTTTCCCCTCTGTTGAAGTGGACACTGTGCCATTACATTGCTTGAAATGCATTTTTATTAATATACAAGTTTTTATTCTGTTACAAATAAAGGATATCATAGGAAGAAGAGAATCTACTGGTTTTGGATTCAGAAATACATTAGCCTCTCCTTTATATTGGACTATTACATGAAAATCAAAATGCGTTGAAATGTTTGCTCGTCAGTGGTATAACATGGAAAGAAAAATGTGGAAAAACAAAACTAAGTCTTTTTAAAGAAATTGTATAAATGTCAGAAGTCCTCTTTGGTTTGTTGTTGATTTTAAAAGAAAAAAAAATGTTGTTGTTGATCCCAGATTTGGTGTGTAATTTTATCCGACACCACAGCCACAGAGGGACAGAAGGGAATTCCACGTAGTCCGTACATGAGTCTCCGTCGAGAACAAAAGACACACTGATGTTTGAAAAACTCGCCCTCCGTCTCAGTCACAATCACAAATGTAAAACTAAGCAGATATTCGGCTACAGCATCCAGTCTGATGTCTTTTTGTACAAAACGAGAGTTCAGTGATGCTCAGGAGGATAAAAAAAAAAGGGAGAATCCTGCCATCACTCGCTGTCCAACATGTTGCTTATAGGTGTAATTGTAGGAGGCTGCTCCACAGAGGAGGGGAGACTTCATGATCCAGGGTGTGTGAGAGGATTCTCATCCCAGAGACGGCGTCTGTCTGCAGGGGTCCAGCGGCACAGAGGGTCCCCTCCCCTCCTGCCTGAGCCTCTCCTCCTCCTCCTCCTCCTCCTCCTCCTCCTCTCAGTTGACCGTGGGCACCTGGTTCAAGCTGTACTCCTTGGCTTTGAGCCGCAGGTTGGCGATGCTGTTGGCCATGTTCATTCCCTGGGACGTGTTGGTGTTGGAGCAGGTGGGCGGGTAGGTCGCCATGGCGCTGAGAGACACGAGGAGGGGAGAAGAAGGGAGAAGGTTACATCACCTGTGGCTGACGGCGAGCTAAAGCTCAGTGTGAGCCGCAGCTGTGGAAATATGAAAGGGAACAAAAACGGTATCAAAAGATTTAAACTAAATCTGACGTTAAGACGCTCACGACCCAGAAACCCCCAAAGGAAGTTCACCAGTGTTTCTGCACATTTTAACCTGACTGAACAGCACATTAACATTTATAGAGCATGTAAGATTTGTCGATATGAAAAAGTGTAATCCTGTAGAAACTTAGATATTCAGTCTTTTAACTCAGCTCTTTCATTGTGTAAGTCCAATAAACTGAAATTTCATACACAGATTATTAGCTGAGAAATTAAGCATCAAGCTCAGACTGTAAAGTTGATAAGGTTGATATCTTATTATTTTAATAAATGATGAATATACGTCCCCTCCTCCACAGACTCGGGGAAGCTCTGCAGGCTGCAGGAGCTCTGCAGGAATGCAGGACACATGCAACATCGTGACCTGACAATAATCAACTGTTTGTGACTCTGTAAGTTGTCTGTCGATGTAAAGTTAAGTTTGTTAGCCTGAAAGCAAAAGCCCACTGTTCTGACAATACAGAGTTCAGTGACTGTCTGTCTGTCTCACTGCTGCCAAACTGAATTAACATTTTGCTCAATTTAACCGTTATAAACATCTCCTCCTTCTAAAAGATAATTAATGATTTCTTACGACTCATACGACACTGACTCATTCGGCAAACATTCGGCATTAATTTGAACTCTCATAAACGTGAAACAGGCAAATGAAAGCAGTGATTCTGGGCTGGAATAGAAATTTTAAAGAAAAACACTGCGGCTGCAGCGTTGATGTCGGAGAAGTTCAACTTAAAATGTTTCTGATGACACATCATGGTCATTTTGTGATTTATTACAGTAAATATATTACAGATTCCTCTTTTAATTTAATAAAATAAACAAAAGGGCACTAAGTCCTCTGACTGGAAATTTTCCAGAGCTTTCTGTCACATCTCATGGCCTTCATGATGAGAGTTTGCAGTTAGACGAGTACGAGTGTCAATTTGTTTCTTGGATTCTTTTAAGGATCAGACAGTCTTGTATTCTCGTCTAATTTGTGCCCATTTATGTCCTTTTTTTGGCTTGTATTTGCACTAAAAATAAAGTGTGTTTTATCACCTCCTTCGGACTGAGGGCAGAACTCTCCTTCTGTCTTCGTGTCTCTGTCTGGATGATTTATTGACTTGTTTGTTTTTTTTTTTACCAAAATGCCATAAATGTGTGCAGCCTTTGTTTTCTTTGTTTTCATGCCGGGAGTCAGTTTACAGAGGCTAAAACTTTGCTTTTGTTTTTGTAAGAAGGATCTCGTCTGCTTTTGTTGTTGTCAAAGTGATGTCCTCCTGTCCGTCCCTGCGGAGATGTTTCTGCCCCAAAACTGTGGACTTCTCGTATGACTTTGATTTAGTTTGTCTTTATTTATGACTTCAGGACTCAGAAAGATGAAACATGTCTATCTTAAATATCTTTCTAATGTTGTTTCCAATTCTTTTTATATTCTAGATAGACAAAAGAACTTTGTCAACATTAAAAATAACTAAATATGGTCAAGTTGTCATGTCTGAGTAGGAAGAATGGAGAACAACGCTGTGCTGGTATTTTTTCATCTCTTTGTGAAGATTTAACTTAAAACACATTTGAAGTCACTGGATTTTTCCTTCTTTTCTCTTTGTTTTACTAAAACAGTTAATCAGATCCACTGTTTTCTGTGTAAAGCCCTTTTTACTGTCCAGTTATCTGCGAGTGCAGATGGATTTAAAAAGTCTGCAGTAGATTACAACAGAACAATAACACGACTTTAACAAAAATGGAAGCAGACACGATGCTCACTGGTGGATTCTGTGTCTACAGCATGTTTTCAGCAGCAGTATCCATCGGTTTTAAATCATAAATGAGTAGAAACCAATGGCTGCCAGATGAAAGGAAGAAATTATGGAACAATGAATTAATGATTTTGGAAATGGGCTGAAATGTGCAGAAATATTGGTTGGATCCTTTAAAGACAACAAAAACTCATTGTGTTTAAATAAGAGTGAAAAATAATACAAAAACATTTAAAAGGCAAAATAAATTCAAGAAATACAATCAGAAAACACCTTTAAAACTCTAAAAAAAACAAACAAGTAAGACTTTGAAATGAACTAAAATGTGAAAAAACAGCTGTACTCTTCATTAAAGGAAAATACCGTCAGTTTTCTTTAACAAAAAAAAAAAACAAAAACAAAAAAAAGAAGAAGAACTGAATGTAGTAAAGTGAAAGCGTACTTGTTCTCTGAGGGCAGCATTTTCTGTGGCACTCGCACTGGCCCCCCCTCCGGCATCGGATACCAGCTTTAGGATAATATACAGTCAAGTGTTAGCACCACATTAGCATTATTCCTGTTTCACAACAGATTTTCCTCGCTGCTGCTGCTGCTGCTGCTGCTGCCTGCGTCCATCCGGCCGGCCAAAAATCTCTCAGTGAGCGTGAGCCACGGCCGGCCGCAGGGTCTGACATTTTATACCGAGTTTCATAACGGAGGATTACTGTAAATCATGACCAACGTAACCAGAGTCACAAAAAATGTTGCCCAGTAGAGCTCAGTCTCTCTGTGTAGCGTTCATTATCTGGTGTAGTGTAGCACAGGGGGGTCACAGGGGTCAACAGTGGATTTAATACGGTTTGTTTTCACATTATCACCTCGTCAGGGGGGTCACAGGATCTGGCCCCGCCCCGCTCATGCTGACAGAGCGGAGCGATGGGACCGAGGCTGAGGAAAAAGGGTGTTTTGATTCAACACAATTAGTTTGGAGTTAGATACGTGCAGGACGGGGCTGTTAAACGTGCAGGAGGGAAACATGGCTGCAGGGACGACAGAGACAGAAGAGGAAATGTCAGAAAGCGTCCACAATAAATCTGATGCACACAAACAAAGCGATGGAGGAAGAACTCTGATCTTTAACTTGAACTATTTTATGGTTACTTCAGCTCAAATTCACTAAGTTTCAGCGCACAAAACCTGTTTTGTATTGAAGACAAGTTGAGCAAAAATCCCTAAATGATTGGAGCTCAGTGTGCCGTCATCACCAGACAACATAAATACAACATACTTTAATCCTAATAACAGCAGAATATACACCTGGTCCTGAATATAAATATTTGGATGAATTTACGCTGCATGAATTTATGACTGATGAAGTCAGAATTAAGATGTTGGCAGGTTCAGCTGGGAGAGGATTATGGTCTGTTGTCAACAAGGTTAAAATATGTAAAGATCTTATTTGGATATTTTACTCACTCACAGCTTTATGATGCATGTGTCTCCCTCATGTTAAATTATGCATCGGGTTGTTGGGAAGAATGTAAAATAGCTGCATGCTGTTTTTTAAGAGTTCATAAGTTTGCTCCTCCTGATATCGGCTGGATCCTCAATCAGTTGATTAATATGCCAGAAAACGGTCAATAAGATGTTTTTCCTTTAGAGTAAATCAAACACAGTTATGGCACTGAACCATATGTTTCTGCAAACAGTCCGAGAACAAGAATCCTTCTTCTGGATCGTGAAGTTACGCAGATTTAAAATTACTCAGAAGGACAGCAGGTTGTGTGAATTTTGCAAATTAGGTGAACTTAAGAATGAATTAAGGCTGAATGATTTTGAAGACATATCAATTATTTTGAAAGATATTGCAATCGCAATATCATTATTATAGTTTCACTGAAAAACATTAAAACAGGGATCAGTTTTAAACAAAGATGTTTTCAGAAGTCTAGAGAATGATGTGTTGGTCAGGACGCCTCTGCAGCACCACCAGATTTAATTTAAAATGGTATTTTGACACACATCTCACCCTAAAAAATATTGTGTTCTGCCATTTGAAAATTGCTGAGGACCATATTGCAATTTTGAAAAAAGTTTAATTAACTGTTCAGCACTAGAATGAATCACATTTTCTTCTGTCAAGTCAGAATCTACTGATGACAGAATGGATCGAGTGTTTAATGCTGATAAATTTGCTGCCTGTTACCAAACTGTGTCCAGAGCTCAGAAAAGACGTTTATTTGTTTTGTCTTATTGATAATTTATATCACTACTGTGGTGTCTATAAATGAGCCTGTTTAGGTGAGGAATATTATTTATGTATGATGATAATAATAATTAAAATCAAAAAAGTTTTGTCCTTTTAACATCTACAACGCAACATTACAATAAAGCAACCACATATAGTTGCTAATGCTTCACATTTATCAGAGCATCACAGAACTGTATGTTCACCAGTTATATTTCCAATTTACAATAAAATAAGGTTGTTTAAGGATCTTTGTCAAGACAGAGTTTGCAGAGATCATTTCCTCATATCACACAAGCGACTTTCAACTTTACACAAATATACAAATTATATAACGTTTGAAATCATAAGCAAACAGTGTGCCACAATAAAGTAATACAGTATAAAACGATACAATACTACCACCACCGCTTGAAAACATAAAACTGAAATGTTCACCGAGAAATGTGGTTTTGATTTGGTGTTTTGTATGTTGTATGTCAGCACAGAAGTTTTTCCTTAAATGCTAAATTTAACATGGTAGTTTGGCATTAAGAGTTTAGTTTAAAAAAAAAAGCCACAAAATATTGTAATATCAGCAGAAAAATACTGCTTTACAAGTACAAGTTCTGTAGATTTTAGTACTGTTTAATAAGGAACCAGGCATTTCTCTAAGGCATCATGTTCATACACAATTAATGTGCATTTGCTAAATATATTTTTTTAAATATGCAAAACATATTAGAGAAATATTCATATTAGACATATCTACAAGATGTTTTTCTTGTACTATTCAGTCACGAAGTGTTTGATGATAAAAGTGTTTGATGTTAAGATTAGACAAAAAGAGGACGGAGTGTGTGCAGCAACATGTGTCGTCAAGCTGCAACACGGCTGTTTTACAGAGAGTCTGAAAAGTGGACTTTTTACCAGAAAACAGGCTGATTTATCTCAAAATAAAACCTGAATCTGTAAGGTCAGATATGTACTGGAATAAACAATCTAATACTGCCCTCTGAAGTAGCAGATAAAAGCAGAAAAGCCCCTGAAAATAAAAGTAAATACAGTTAAAGTAGCCGTATTTCAACTGATCATACATTCAGTATGATGGAACGGTTTTATTCCACATTTTCAAAACTGAGAACTGAGTTCAGGACAAAAGTCTTTAAAGCAAGTCTGGAGTCATTCTGTATTTGTCCTCTTGTCAAACCATCAAATTAAATTACATGTTCATCATGAACACACACACACACACACACACACAATCACACACACACAAATACGGATTAATACGCCACTGAAAATAGTTCTCTAGAAATGCAGTTTTCTCCTGTTTATTTGATTAAAAACTACAATTACTTCTAAGTCTGAAATATATATTTGTGAGCTGTTTTTAAAGTTTTGATGTTTTCAGTAGGAGCCAATCGGCTTGGAGAGCCACAGACAGGAAGTCAGACAGTATTGAGAGACGGACTAACATGTTGGTTTTGGTCTTTTTGTAGGATTTAATTACAGTAAGAATATAAGCAGACTTATCCTTTGACTTCCTTTTATCCCATATTGCTGTTTTGGAGTTTAGTTGTTTACTGTCAGGGGGAACTGTGTCAATAAAGGTTGAATGAACACATTAAATGTCCGCTGTGCTGCTGCAGTTTGAGTCCAGGTGGATCAGAGGAGATGAAGACGGTCAGAGCAGCTATGAGGAGTATGTGCAGGTGAGGAGGAGGAGGAAATGAAACAATAACACAGAGCAGTGCAGCAGGGTCAGAGTGTGTGTGTGTGTGTGTGTGTGTGTGTGTGTGTGTGTGTGTGTGTGTGTGTTACGGTGGTGTTAACATGTGGTTATTGTGGTCTCAGCTTGTGCTTTTTCATCTGGAGACACTCGTGTGATTTGATGTTCTGCAGAGAAGTGAGTCAGTACTGAACTTTAAGACGCTGCAGTTACGATGCAGTATTTTGAATTTTGGGAGACTTTACATTTAACTGTTTTTTTCATCCAACGTGAGATAAATTCATATAATGTCACTCCTTTCATCTTTATTGAATTGTTACTTTCATTTTTTCATTTTTTGTCCCCTATTTCTCCATGCCTCAATCCTTTTTTCTTTTCTTCCTTCCATCCTTCTCCTTGTCCTTGTCCTGTCTGTTTGTTTTTCTTTCTTTCTCTCCTTTTGCCAGTTTGTTGTTTATTAATCACTTTCTCCCCCTGTCCTTTCTTTCCTACTTTTCTGCTGCCCTTTACTCTGTATTTTCCCTCTTCTTATTTCCTCCCTTTCATCTTTTTGTAGTTTGTTTCTTTCCTACTCCCCTTCTTACTTCTTTCCTTGTTTCTTTCCTTCCCTTCTTGTGTTGTTTCCTTACTTATTTCCTTCCCACTGTCCTGTCTTTTCTACTTTTTCTTAGCATTCTTTTTGATTTCCATCTTTCTTCCTCTTCATCATTTCTTTATTTTTTCTTTTCTTTTTCTCTCAGTCCTTCATTCTTTCATATTTTCTTCTTCGACTTCCTGTCCTTTCCTTTCCTTGTTCTTTCCTCCTGTCTTACTTTCCTTTGTTTCCTATACTTCTATCCTGTCTTATATTCCGTATTCTTCCTTTTTTCTTTTCTTCTGTCTTCAACTAAAATGAAAAATAATGTTGATATTTGAATAGATTTGACAGATTTTTACTTTCATGAAGCAGGACTCTTCATTGTGTTTTTACTCTCTTTACTTCGGTAGTTTGAGTTCTTCCTCTGCTCTCCTCGGTGTTAACAGATGTGAGTACAGATGTAGGTCAGTGTGTGTAAACAGGCGGTTTTAAGGTCAGCTGGTTAGTGGGTGCAGTCAGGTGAGAAAGCAGCGTGGTCTCTACCTGTAGGGGGCAGCGCTGCCCCAGGACAGGTAGTCGTTTGGGCGCGGCGCAGGGCGCGGTACGATTGGCTGCTCCACTGCCGTCACATCTCCTGAGTACGATTTGAGCAGCGAGGCGTTTTTGCTGGCCAGCATGGCGCGCTCGTTCCTGCGGAACTTAGCTCTCCTGTTCTGGAACCAGACCTGGAAGCAAAGAGAGAACAACAGCATGAATGATTTCTAGTTTAACCTTTAACCTTTTCAGCACAGTGGACGCTACAGTCATTATAAACTCTTTACAAAAGTACCAAAGATAACAAAACATCGGCCCAGTACAGTCAGGAGTGAAGAGTTCACATTGGACCGGTCAGCAATAATCTAAACTCAGAGGTCCCAGTTATGAACTGTCCCAGGTCACAGTCCATAGTCTTCATCCAGCCCAGATTAAATTCTGTGACTGTTTCATAAACTGCAGTGAGACTGAAAACGGACTCAGGTGTTTCATCAGTCACACAGTGACAAGGTTTTCTATGCGGTTCCACTGTAGAACTGTAATAAAATCATATAATGTCAAAGTGCAGTATCCAAATCGCAGAACCAAATCGCAATATTTTGAAAAAGGAAAAATGTAAGAAAACAGTATTATAATGAGGTACTGTAGAGCTGCAGACCTGAAAAAATCTTGTTCTCCAGATGAAAGAAAACATGTTTGTTTGGTTCAGATCATCACAATTTCAATCCAGTTTTTTTTATGCATAACTGATCATTTCTAATTGTATCACAATTTCAGTCAAAATAAGCACAAGATGACTTTTTTTTTTTACCAAATCATGCAGCCCTAGACACTAAGATACGTTCAAGCAATTACAAAAAAATAAATTAGTAATTTTTGGTAAATAATTTGGTGAATGTATTCACAAGTAGTCTATATGATGCCTTCACTGAACAAACATTGAATGCACCAATATGCACTGTGCAACATCACATAAAATAAAAATAAGGTCATTAGTGATTGTGGCTCAGGTTTTTCTTAGTTGACACCAACGTTTGTTCTCTTTCCTCAACAAACCAGGTGAGTTATTGTTTCACGGTTCCTGGTTGTATTTTGAGACTTGGCTGCGTTTCTCTGCTCTATTTAACGTCAAAAAAAGGACCAGAGGCCATGAAAATAAAAAAAAAAAAAAAAAAAAATCTGAAATCATCTAAAACCGGATCAAATGAACCAGAAGCTTTTTCTGGATGATTCTCTGAATTTAAACTCTTTTCTCAGTTAACACACAAACACCTTTCAACTGTAATCAACCGTGTACCCCTCATCAACCACCCCCCTTTACTAAACATGTGATGATGATGATGATGATGTGACTCGGGGTGGTGGGGGTGGTGGTGGTGGGGGTGCAAACGTTGTTCCTCGCTGTGAAATCAAATCCATTATTAGAAGCCGAGGGCGCTCAAAGGGGCTCGTTGCTCCCTCGCTGTCCGCTGACGCACAGCCTCAGGAATGAGCCCAAAGTCTCTTTTATCAAAGGATTTCTGCATCGCTCTCTGCTCCACATTAATCACAGATGTGCTGCTTCTCTCCCTCCAACATCACTATTTCCTCTTTCCCACTCCCTCTGCCCACAGAACACAGAACACTCTCACTGCTGCGCTCAGAAAATGAACAATAAAAACACACAAAAAGCATCATAGAAAGATATTTATCTGCAGTAAATACACGTATAATTCATATCATTATTAAACCTGAGGCCTGTTTGCATTAAAATAACAGTTGCCTGAATTTTTACTTTTATTGCAAAGCTTTATCACTACAATCATAATTTCCACAGGGATGCAGGTGACATGTTCAGCTTCACTTATCAAATCCCAGTTTTCTTCCTCCTTCTGTTACAAATTACCAGCTGCAGTTTGAGTGACTGTAAAATTTCTTTATCTGCCAGATAAATAAATTCTGATTACATAACTTGCACATACACAAGTCACCTGTAAGTTACAGCTTCACGAGCAACTTCAAGCTTTTTAGGGAGTTTTGTTGCCCTGGGTTTTGTCTGTCAGGCAACAAACAGTGGAGCGTGATTGGACTGCATTTATATTGCCTAAGACTGAACTCTAAGCTCTCCCAGTTTGCTGTTTTCTTACTATTGTCTTAATAAAATCTATGCAGACTGTGGTGAGGCTAAATACTTTCCACATCATGGATGATTAATTGTTCTTAAATATTGTTAACTGTCCTGTTTTTGTACTACTCACTGTCTAATTTGTAACCCAGCTTGACTGTGGTGAAACAAAAGATAATTTACCTAATTGTGGACAATAAAGTTTATCCTAACCTAACCATTCAGAGCCTGAGAGCTCTGGTTACACAACTCAGGGCTAAAGAGAAAAAAAAAAAAAAACACGCCCACTTCTGAACTTATTTGCAAAATTATTTTTTTCTTTTAGTAGCCTTTATGAGAATATATCAGTAAAAAAAAAAAAAAAACAAACAAACAGGAAAAACAGGGAGAGAGGACTGTGAGAATCTCTGTTAGCACTTTCAATGATGTTCATGTCTGTAGTGCATTATAAACATTTATAATGTGTTATTATCACTGTATAATTATAGTCATAAACACTCATAAATATTAATGATGGAATATCATAAATAATAATAAGTTGTAAAGCATTTAATAATGACTCATAAAGTGAAAATACCTCATAATTGTCTGACTTTTTTTTGCCAGGATCATAGTGTATTATAGTTCGTGTGGTTGTAATACATTGCAGTCATTGTTATAATGCATTATAATGTAATTACATGTAAGTGATCGTTGGGTATTTAAGTGAAGTAGTGAAACTCCCTGCCTCGCTGCCTCTGGTGTTTCCCATTAGAAGAAAAAAATCACATAGTTAAATCATGAGGATTAGGAAATGACATATTAATCAGTCATTTACACTCATAAATGTACTCCTCCTGCTGTTCATTTTGATTTTTCAGTAAATCATTCAGTAAGGGTTAAGATTAGTGTATTAAATGCATTATGATCTTTTCAAAAGAAAAACGATCCCACTGAGTGACCAGAAGTTACAAAGTATTATGACACTTGACCTCATAAATCATTCTAACATGCTTTAAAATGCGTTATGATTATTGCTATAAAGTATATTTATCCATGCTTATAACTACAATTATAAATTTCTCTCATTAGATTAAAACACATGATGCATTACAGACACAGCATCGTAGAAAGATTCTTTTTAATTTCACCAACATGTTTCAGCGCAGGCTCTTCACCATCAGGGGATTTAACAGGGTTAATATTCAGTGTTTTGTTACTTGAGCTCTGAACAGGCTGCTGATGTAGTGACAGAACGTCTCACCTGAGTGAGAGGAGTGTGACCTGCAGCTGAGAACTCAGGACACTGCCACTATGGTCTGTGTCTTAAAGAGATAGTTCAGGGTTTTTCTTTAAAGTGTGTGTTATATTTAGAATATTTTCACCACTTTACCTCGCTGTCAGACAGACTTTCCTGATGGGAAATCGCTGTTACAGAAGCCAAATATCACTTTCTCCAAAACAACCAAACTCCACTGGCAAAAACAGTCATTTTACTTCACAGAAGACAAGTTGTTGATCTAGCACTGCATGGATTGTTGAGAGTTTTTTCTATTATTGTATAACTTGAGTGAATCAGAACTATTCTCTTAAAATGTCACAATGCCACAAAATAATACAAACAAACTAATACACTGAGTCAGCAGCGGACCAGCAACTCCCATGTTCTGAGAGGTATAATTGTCGTTTTTACCAATGGAGTTTAGTTGGTTTGGAAAGAACGATATTTGAAACAAGGCATCAAAAAAGTCTGTCTGACAGTAAGATAAAGTGGTAAAATTATTCTAAATGAGGCGGAAACTTAAACTGACTCCTGGTGTTTCTCCAAACTGGGGGCGTGTTGACCGCCATCTCCTGTAGATACACTGACCTCATATAACCACACTTTAAAAACTCTGAACTATCCCTTTAACCACTGGTTCAAAAATAAAGCATTAATCGAATCTAAAGCAGCAGAAGGAGGCATTCAAGAAGCCAGAGGTGATTTCTGGACTAAAGGTTAGTTTTTCTTATTTTACTTTTTTTTTTTTTTTTTTTTTGGGTGCCTGAATCTGTTTGTTGAGGTTGTTTGTTTTGTTTGTTGTCTTGGTTTTGGAGTGTTGACACCTTGTCTTGTAAATGCACAAACTGAATTAATGCATTTAACAAAAAACAAATAAAAACAAAGAAGAACTACAGGATTTACTTCACTGTGTCTCCCGCCCTCAAGGTCAATTACATAAAGACAAACATAACTAAATATTTCTGGTTGTATTTAAGATAATAAATCCATTTTCTTTAATTGACTACATTTGGGAGTGTGACATCATTCATTTGGCCAATCAGAGCATCATATTCAGCTCCTGTTCTGCTGCTGCCGTCCTCATGTGTTGAACACATTTGCCATTTATCACTGATCTGTAAACCTCTGAGGAAATTAGACATCATTACATCCACTTTTCTGATCACATCCAGAGTCCTTTGGGGAGTTTACAAACTGCTCACAGACTCCAAACTATCAGATCATGTGAGTATGATAGAAGCTGCTGATGAGTTCTTATCAGCTGCTTCGAAACAACATAACGTGAAATACAAACATGCTAATAGATCCTGATAACTGCGAACCGCTAAGTGGCTTAATTAACATCATCTATTAGAGTAAGAGCTAACAGATGACAGTGGGCAGACTGTCGCTTCTGCTGCTCTCTGGTGACACTTCAGGAATAATTTAATAAATCCTCGTTTTAGTCCCCTCATCATTCTTACAGGGATAGTTCAGGTTTTTTACTGTACATATCCACAGTCAGTGTTACCTACAGTAGGTGGCGCTCAACACGCCTCCAGTTTGGAGAAGCAGCAGGAGTACTGGTGCAGGAAGCTGAGCAATGTACTGCAGTGAGCAGGGTCAGCAGCAACATGATTTTAGCCACTTAAAAAAAATCAATCAGTTAATTTAAGAACAAAGTAAAATGACAACTTAAAAAACTCATCTTTACTAAATGATAAATCTGATGTGTACAACATTTTTGTTAATATAAGGAATCCTTGAATTCCTTTTATGTTAAAGTGCTTCTTGTTCCGATTGAAATGAGCTATCGATATCAATAATCTAAATCAGCGACTGAATTGTTGATTCTCTCAGTGTTTTATTTTCCGTCCACCCACACCTACATGTAGCATCTGGCACGTGTCCAGAGTTAAAAAATAACACTTCACAGACGACAGAGCGTAGCTTACTGGCCGTTATATTACAACTGATATCATACAGACTCTTCTTAAAGAAGAAACTGAAAATGTAAAAGACGGTTGTCAGAGCATGAAGCCAAAGATCAAGACTTGATAGTCTGACAATGACAGAGATGTCAGTGCTGAAAAATTATGTTTAAATTTAAAAAAATGAATCAAATCATGTCCCAAAAAATCAAAAAACAAATCAAATCATTTGGAGACTTGTGACACCCCTATTACCTGCTTTTATACAGGTTTTAAAAGTAGCAGCCGTGATTTAAAAGTGCAAAATATTGGCATCAGTTGTCTTTAGCAATGAATGATGTATGTTAAACTGCAAAACAAATACAATGCAGCACTCAGTAGCTGTGCTTTTATAAAATACATTTTTTAGAAAATGCAGAAGATATCGTCACAGTCTGGTGCAGTATAAGACTTTTTTTTTTTATTTCACAATATTGGATATATTATTACAGTCCTACTGCTTTACCCTGCTGCCAGACAGCCTTTTCTCCTGAGAAATTTCTCTTACGTATGCCAAATATTCCTTCCTCAAAGCAACCAAACTCCATTGAGAAAAACAATAATTTTACCTCACAGAAGATGGGAGTTCCTTGTCTACTGCTGCCCAGTAGATTGATTAGTTTGTGTTATTGTTGGAATTTTGTGTTTTAAATGGTTAGTTCAGATTCAAAGAAGTCACACAATAACACAAATAATCTAACAGATGGAGGCAGCAGTGGACCAACAACTCCTGTGTCCTGTGAAGTAAAATTACTGTTTTTGTCAATGGAGTTTGGTTGGTTTGGAGAGAGTGATATGTGGCTCGTATAACAGTGATTTCCCACCAGAAAAGTTTGTCTGACTGTAAAGTAAAGTGATGAAAATATTCTAGATATAGCATACACTTATATTATACTGATATAGATTTTTTTTAAGGTGTCTAAAATATGAGTTGCTGCTGACCCTGTCCACAGCTGCTTCTCCTCCATCTACTGTAGGTACTACACTGTCTTTTTTCCGTCTCTGTTTATATATAATCTATTCTTTTTTTTTTATGAGTTTTTTTGTTTCTTCTCCTTGAACCCGTCTGATAAAACACTGCTGCAGGAGGAAAACCTCAAACGTCCTAGGAACCAGGTTTTAATTTGTAAGCTAGGATGATATGTCAAAATAAAAGTCTCTGAATCACACCCGGTACAGTGTCCTGGCTCCTACCTGGACTCTGGCCTCGGTGAGGTTGACCCGGCGTGCCAGGTCCTCTCTGACGAAGGCGTCGGGGTAGTGTGTCCTCTCAAACACTCTCTCCAGAGCCTGCAGCTGGCTGCTGTTGAAGGTGGTCCTGTTCCTGCGCTGCTTCCTCTTCTTCTTCTCTTCTGTGTTCATCTGTTCATCTGCAGAGAGACGAAGAAGAAGGTGATGTCATATAAGACTTGATGGGAACAACACAAATCTCTAGTTATTGTTTGTAGCTACAGAAACAAAGGAAGAAAGTAACAACATTAAAAAGAGGCTTAAAGCTCCGTGTCAGGCCACATCGGATTTTAATAATAAATGGAGCTTCCTGCATTAACCGCAGGCCGGTCTGAATCTGTGGCTCCTCCTCACTCAGAAATCTGCAACACTGAAGTTCATCCAAATAACAAAGGATCGAACTGACATCATCACTGGTATTCTGTTAGTTTGATTTCACAGTTTAAAAATCTGCAGATTTTCAAAGTAACGATGCAGACGCTGTTTGCACAAGTCTGTTGAGCTTTTAGAAAAAAAAAAAGATTGCATCTGATAAGAAGATTATGTTTTCTGTACAGTTTGTTCATCCATTTGTCAGCAGGATTATGGAAAAACTACCGACTCGACAGTATGGATAAAGTATGAACCCAGTACATACTGGAGCAGATACACAAATTATTTTCTCTGCTCTCTGAGTGCCCTTCAAGCTTGTATCTTATGGTTCTAATGACCTAACAGGACACGAGGTCACTTTAAATCTTCATTTTATTGAGATAATTTTATTTTTCACATTATATTTTGCAGTTATGGTGGTGGGAACACCACAGCTTTGTCCTCCAAAACCAGCACAATATCAAAGTTACTTGTAGTAGCATTATTTTGGACATTTTCATTTGAAGCAACTTAGATTTTTTCGCCCATGCATTCACTCGCACTTTTTGTATTCGCACACACTTCATGAGACTTCATCCCATAGTTCATGACCAACCTGTTCAACCACCTGACCTGCAGCTGCTAATGAGGACTCTTACTTTGACAGGAAATACTTCAGTAAAGTTTTCAACACAGAGCTTTTGTTTACATGTAACAATGCTACTATTTCTACGTGACTGAGGATCTGAATTCTACGATTTCCATCACTGATAACTGATGATAACATATTGATTACTAAAGACAGCAGACCAAGACCAAGACGGCACAATCTAGATCCTGTATGTGACATCACAACTCGTCAATCCTGGTCCAACTTTTAGCTCATACAAGAGTGAACTTGAAGCCACCAGGGCACACGCACACACGAACACACACACACACACACACACACACACACTTTCTTTATTGTGTGTATTTAGTTTGTGTGCAAGAACCTTTTTGCTTTTTAAGAATATAAAATATAAAATATATTTTGCCTGTTTTGCTACACAATTCATATAATTCTCCAGTATTAATCTACAATGTAGAAAAAAAAGATGAATCTGAACTTTTGACTGCTACGGTACATTTTTATAAATGTCTGGAGTGGATCTTTAAGAAATGTTTCATCTGCAGCTGGGAGTGAATCTGCATCAAAATACACAAAGTGATGTGCTCAGCTGCTGAGACACGAAAGCTACCAGGTAAACTACAACGTCTCCATTTCCACTTCCTGTCTGCTTCTCAACAATCTTCTATCAGTTAAAGGAAAACTTAAAGTGACAGTTGTGGTAAACGTGACAGATTCACCCACATTAAATATTTAAATGTGAGGCTCACTGCTGGGGAAAAAAATGTCATTACAATAATTCCATAGTGGCATCTTTTTTCCAGAAAACAGTTTCCCAGTAACGACATTGTCTCTGGAAAAAGATTTTTCGGTTGAATTTTTGAAATACCATTTTTGACTGTTGTGAGCGCCACAAACCATCGATGTGGAGGCAGAAACGTCAGAGACAGAGATCTGAAAGTCTGGACAAATAACACCAAAAGTATCTTCATGGAGAGACACAAGTAGAGGTTTGTAAGAAAATATGTTTTTGTTTAATCTGTGGGAAGTGATTCTTTAAGATCCTTAAAAAAAATCAAATCACTTGTTCCAGCTGGCCTGCAGCCTAATTATCAAACAAACAGACACACGTTGGGGGAAAAACAAAGATAAATATATATAATCCAGGCTGACACCTTCACCTCCGAGTGTTCATGTTGACTTCAGGCTGGAATCAGTGTTTGTGTGTTGTGGCTCCAAAACAAGACCACAAAATAACACTTTCACATCGAAAAAACGACTGTGATCATCCGTGCTCCTGCCTAATTACACCCACACACACACACACACACACACACACACACACACACACACACACACACACACACACACACACACACACACACACACACACACACACTCAGAGCCACTTTCTTTAAGTATTTCAGAGTTGAGAGACTTTTTTACTCGACTACTTTTATCTGGCAGATTCAGATTTTAAATTCAACACACACCCAGTGTCCACTTTATTAGGTACACCTGTACGATCTAATGCGACACAACTGCTCTGCCATAAAATCGACTTTATGATGCCTATAATGTTCTTGATGCTGTCATATAGGAGTTACATATATGTTTTAGCAGTGAGGTCGTATCTAATTCATCTTGTTAAATGTAGGAGTTTATTTTCTTTTTAATCTATTTTTCTCTTTTAGAGTCTATATATATATATTTACTTTATACTTACTGTCCACACGCATCTGATGACTTGCTGCTGTAACGTATATCTATCTATCTATCTATCTATCTATCTATCTATCTATCTATAAACTTTTTAAAGCAGGTAAGTTATGATAGGGCTGGAAAATATATCAATATTATATCGATATTGTGATATGAGACTAGATATCGTCTCAGATTTTGGATCTTTATAAGATGATATGTCAAAAGTGTCTTTTCCTGGTTTTAAAAGCTGCAGTGCAGTAAAGTGAAACTCACCAGACTGTTCTGACTGTTCTAATATTTGCCTTTAATTACTTTATTACTGATGATCATTTATCAAAAATCTCATTCTGTCAGTGTTTTGTGAAAGCACCAGCTGTAATGCTGCAATATTATTAAGGTGATAAATATTGTGTTATACTTTATATACTGTACAGCAATGCATCATATTCTGTAAGAGCTTCATTATCTGAAAGTTCACAGTATGTTATATTAGAGAAAATGTGTGTATATCGTGTATCACAGAACAGAAAAAAAAATGAAGATATTATTAATAAGCCATGTTGCCCAGCCTTATGTTATGGACAGGTGTACCTAATAAAGTGGCAACTGAGTGTATATAAAATTGCCTGTTGTCCAATAAAAAGCTCGAAAAAATTAAATATTCAACATCTCCGCAAAACGTGTTGCAGCTCAATGACACAAAAAACCGTGTAAAAATGCTGTTGTTCATTCAATATATATTTTGTAAAGCCACCAATCTAAAAATATTTATTATATTATTTTTTATATATTAAATATTCTGTTTGGGTTATTTGGGGCTGAGAGTTTCTTCAGCGAACTTGTTGGACAGGTGAAAAGAGTCAAACCACTGCAGAGTTCTGAGGAAACTCATCTTGATGTCTTTTATGAGCCTTTTTAGATAAATGTGACTCCCCTGAATTTATTTACAGTCTGTCATTTGTATCATATCATATCGATTCAAAAACACAATGAATGCTTTATTTATTTTCCTTGTTCTGATTTAAAAAACAAATTAAATGTGCTTAATTGGACACTGTAAAGTAAAACTAATCATTTTCAGTTAAGGTTTGAAAATTTTGTCAGTATATTGATTAAAAGAATGCAGTATTGTGTTTTAGCTGATGCAAAAGAGCCGTAAATGAACCCAATTCTTCACAGAATCATCTGATTCTGTTTCCTGTTTATCTCAGCAGAATATTACTTGTAAAGACGTTTTTCACTGTAAAGTTCATTTTTTATTTGCAGTTAAAGATTTGAATCCTTCATCACTGTTGGAAACATTTGTTTTGTTTAGATAAAAAAAATCTCCAGAATGTCGACACTCCAGGAAATTATAAAAACAGCCTCATTAAACGTGACCCAAAAATGAAACTAAGAGTTCTGTCTTGACCTCAGAAACTGAGTTTTCCTGACTTTCAACCGCATCTCATGGCCTTCCTCAGCAGATGGTCTTTGCTCAGTAGAGTCTAAAATATCCAAATGAAAGAACTTTTAAATCATCTGCTCAAAAACTTGGAGATACAAGGTTATAGTCCAGTGGAAAAACCTTTTATGTCCAACCTATTTCCAAAACGTCAAAACACTCTGAAAGAAATAACTGTATTTCATGGTTATTTTAACATTTTAAATTAGATTTTAATTCTCATAGTTAGATCGAAAGTTCAACATTGGCATTTATTAGAGAAGTGACAGGAAAAAAACGACGTAACAAAGATCCTGAGCCGGACTCGAACCGGTGACATCACATGTTCAGCTTCTTAAAACACTCAGACACCAGGACGCTTCTGCACAGGAGGAAAACTCTCAATGCAGAACGTGTAATGGAGTTTTTTTTTTTATTTGGTACTATCAGGGTTTGAGCACTTCCACCTCTGCAGACACACACACACACACACACACACACACACACACACACACACACACACACACACCAGTGAGTGTCTCACACTCTGTCCTGGAGCAGATGCTGCAGTGTGTTTGTTTTGTTGTCACCATGTTGTCTAATTAGAGAAACACTTCCTCCCTTCAGTCTCGGCCAATCAGATGACAGCTGAGAGTCTGACTAAATGTAAACTCTGCCTGTCTGCGATCCCTGACCCCTTAAAATAATCAATATTTACTACCCAAAACTTTTGATTTCACATACTGATCGAGTATGTGAGGCCCTCGATCGAGCCTTAATTGATTGTTGATTTTGTTCCAAAAATAAATAAATAAATAAATAAATAAAAAATCTATTTGCGATGTTAAATATCAGATTTACACTGGATCAGAAGACAGAAGTTGTTCTGAATCCAGTGGCACAAAGCATTTGACATTCAGCCATTTCTGTTCAGATGTTTGTCACATGAAGTTTCTCATTTTATTATTTTTCACAATGGAACTGAAGTTGACAAAAGAACTTGTTAAGAAAAAACTTTTGTGCTCAGCCAGTACTTTAAGTCCTGTAATAGAAATTATAAAATTCCACTGTGGACATTAATGGGTTAAACACAGTTTAGTTTTTGAGCATTTTGACCAAAAAGTCACGTCTGACATTTAATTTGAAGGGTTTCTGGCCTGATCAGTTCAACATTTGCAATATTTCACCAGAATCAGTGATTTTGTTTTTTTAAAGAATCATTTTGTATGAAAGACAGAAAACTGTCTCGTTCTTGTGTGAATTTAAACATCTCGTGATCTTTCACGTTGATCTCAGGACCTGTTTGACTTTATTCACATTTTACAGCTACGTCTTGATGCACATTTACAGCAGAGGAGGAAACAGAACTCTGACCTTTAACCTCAGTCAAAGTATCAATGTCACAATAAAAAAAAAAATGTTCGTTAAAGTCTTCATCACTGTGTTGATTCTGCAGGTTTTATCAGGTGCAGCTCAGTTGAGAAGTTTATAAAAATCTTTTTGACCTTTGAACTTTTAATAAGATGAATCTACACGCAGTCGCCTCTCTGTCAGCAGTTTAACTGAGAAGTGATTTTATTTCCTCAGATTCATTTTTTTCTGACTCGAAGATGTAAAACCATTTTACTTCACCGGAAAAAAAGCTAAGATTTTTTTTCTTTGCAGCTTGTTGTGTGACAGGGAGTGAGATATCTTTTGTTTCTGTGTTGTGTTTTTTTGTTTTTCTCTTTCTCCTGTCTTTAGATTAAAACCGAAAATTAACAAATATATTCAGACATAAAGATTAAAAAATAAATAAATTTAAAGAAAATCCTAAAAAATAAACAGACGTTGGTGAAGTAGATTTTTTTTTTTCTTCTTCTTCTTCTTTCTAACCCCGTTAATCACTTTGTGACCTTTCAGAGTTGATCTTTCTGACCCTCTGTGGGGGTCCTGACCCCCGGAGTCCAACATCAACAGATTAAAAAAAACAACATATTATACATTTAAGATACGTGAACATTTTAACAGTTGATTATTTTTTGTATTTTATTTAATTTATCATAATCTTCATACTGTTTTTTTGCAGACTAATCTCTCAGTCTGTCCGTCAATAATTCTGTTTTTGTCTTGTGTTGTTCATTGTTGTGTTTCTCTTTGTTTTTTTTTTGTTTTTTTTTTTTTACTTTAGCCTATATTTTGTTCATCTTAAGCTGTGTTTCAAAATAAACTTTACTTTTTTTTTAAACTATATATTCTTCTGAATGTGATGTTGTCATATTATTTTTATTTATATTTATCTTCTGCTGCCACAATTTATTGATTAGTCATCAACTATTAAATTTATTGCCAACTTTTTTGAGTAATTTTTTTTAAAGAAAAAACAACGTCTAAATTCTCTAATTTCAGCTTTTTAAATGTGAATATTTTCTGGTTTCTTTCCTCCTCTCTGACAGTAAACTGAACATATTTGGGTTGTGGGACAAAACAATTTAAGGATCTCATCTTGGGCATTTTCTGACATTTTACACCAAATAACTAAACAATTAATTGAGAAAATGATCAACAAATTATTTGACAATGAAAAATACTGTTAGTTGCAGCCCTACATTTATCTATAATGGAGTCTGTGTGCAGAAAAGTCTTTCTTTACCTTAAAAAAACAATTATTTACATAATTTATATGTAATTACTTCAGTAAAACACCAGAATCTAAAATTCTGTGTGGCACCAAACGTCTCCTTTAGTTTATTATAAATCATTGCAGCAGCTGTGAGGCTGCAGGCTGCACAGTTTTTGGCTCATTTGGTAAATGGAGTAAAAACACCAGGCTGCAGTGAGGCAGGATTCTTGAGGAGTCGGACTCAGTAAACTTGCGGCTGTAAACTCTGATGGAAGCCGCACATGGCTGACCAGCGACCGCGCATAGTTTCCCCTGAAAAAAACCCTAAAACCATCCGTTTTACAGGCTGGAGCTTCAAATGAAAATCATGACGCACTTCATTAGTCCGCCCGCCCGACTCATGACGTTACAAGCGGAGAAACAGCACGAGGTCTGTTTGATACAAGAGAAATAATTAAATATGATTGATTATGACCAGGCTGTTGAGTTTTAAACGACTTCTTAGCAGTAATTTAAGAGTCTGATGGCTGCAGAGAAGAGCGTTAATTAGATCACATGAAAAAAGAGAAATATTGAATATATTTTATTATTTTAATTGAGTTAATTTAAGTGTTATTTTTTCTATTTGGCAGGGAAACGTAAAGTAGGCCTAGGTCTGTAAATTTTTTGCAAACTTAAAAAGTGTAAACATTTTTTTTTTTTTTTTTTTTAATTGATGATCTTAAAAAGAGATGATGTTTTGAGTTTTTTTTCCCCCCAAGTGGATAAAAAAACCAACAACATATAAAATCTAAATATTTATTTTCCCAAAGAGGGAGCTCTGAGTTTCTTTTAATAGTCGCTCAGTTCCTGCGCGGTGGTTTGGCCTCGGAAAGCTTTTAATTAAAGTCTGCAGGGCGACATTAAAACAGCAAATCAAAGCCATTCCCGTCACCGTCATCATCATCTTCATCATCATCACCCTGCAGCTGTGAGTGTGGCCAACACGTGTGATTATTAGACTGATCTCATTAGTGAAAGTCGATTAGTCCTCCTGCCAGAACTAATTCACCAGAGGTTAAAATAATCAAACAGAAGTACGTTTAAAGTTTTGATATTTTTAAGGTGAAATTTAATGTTATTGGGGAAATATTCCCATAATGTGTTTTGGTTGATAATTACGGCAATTTGTGAAATATGTTTAAAATATCGGCATCATTCAGACCAGCTGTTGCGTTCAGTTTCTGTCTGTAAATCGGAAAATAAAATGTGAATTCCATGTTTTGTTTTTTTTTAAATATCATAATCTTGAGTTAATCTAATAATAACTCGCTTTCATCCGCATTAAATCACCACAAATGTTTCTACTCATCAAACCAATATTTGTTTTCTGATTAGTGACTAATTCCTCTCTCTGTTTTTTTTTTTTTTTTTTTTTTTTTTTTTTTTTTAATAAAATCATCTCTAAATGAAAGGAGATCTGTTGATCTGCTGTTATTTGATTCTTTAATTGTTGCAGCGAAGACACGCGCGCTAATTATGACAAATGATTAGGCTCCGATATTCTGAGAGTGTTTGACAGCCGAAAATAACCGAGAATTAACGACGTGACCTGAGCACTTCCTCCCGCATATTTCTCTCCGATTTTTTTAGCCTTTTCTTAAGAAAAATAACAATAACACTCATTAAAGCCTATAACGTTTCTGTCAGCCTCTGTAATGGCCCTCTGAGCGGAGGAAGAAGAGGAGGAGGAGGAGGAGGAAGGAGGGAGCGTTTATTTACTCTCTCAACGGTGCGCAAGAGAGGCTTGTCCGCTTTCATCGAGTTTATCACCGAGTTTTAGTCAACTTCCTTGCACGCAGCGGCAACTTTTAAAACAGTAAAAGTAGGACATAAAAGTGCTGATTTTCAGGCTGGATCGTCAGCGGCAGCTCAGCGAGCAGTGCCCGCTTCTCAGTTCACCAAACTCGGCCTCATTTTTACGCACACACGGAGGACTGAGCTTTGGTTGGAAAAACTTTACTTTTATCATTTTTTGTTATAAATTACCGCAAATGTTGATCATCAAACCATCACATATGCGTCAAAGCATCACGTGACTCACTCAAAGTATTTTCAAAATAAATGTATATAATTTCTTTTCTCTTAAATAAAAAGATCAAAAACAAAATGTGGCCTCACTGAGGTCAAAAGAGATTTATTAGCCCTGAGTCTGACTCGCGAGGTTACTTCACTGACCATGTCCACCAACATCACCATACCTCACTGACATCAAAGTGTTAATGGTAAATTAATGGCCGTTTTGAGGGGGAGGCCGTCAGGGATGATGCATTGCCAAAACTCACTAAAGGATTCCTTCCATGCGCGCTGCTGCTCTGCGCACAGCTCCATTCATGCGCCTCGCACGCGGACACGCGCCACAACATAATGAAAACAAATGAGTTAAGTTTTCAGATGGTCATTAGAGCGACGTGTGCGTGAAATCTGCGGTGTTTTCCAGAGACGAACGTGTTTTCATGTCGGCACTAAAGAGGGTTTTAAATATTTTGGTCACATGATTGAAAAGTAGTTTTGGATCTGTGTTCCTCAGTCCGGCCTGTTCGGGTTCGGTCTGCTTTTCACTTACTCTCCTGCTGGGTCGTGTCGCTCCCGCTGGTCAGCCCCGGGGACTCCAGCATACTCCTCCCCGCCTCCCCGACGCTCTCGTCCGCCTGGCTGCCCACCATTTCCCCGGCCTCTTCCAGATCCAACAGGTGGCTCACCGAGAAGTTCTTTTTGGCTTGCAGGTTGTCCAGGTTCGACGTGATCGGGCTCTCCAGGCGGTTTGATATCGAGGCTTGCCTGTCCATTACATGTGCATAGCTAGAAGTCATGACGCAAGAGGGGAACAGCGGAAAAAAACAGCGCGTCAAGAAGAAGAAAGAGAAGAAAGAGAAGAAGCAGAAGCAGATCCGTGCATGCAGACCCAGCAGCGCGTCCAGGATCCCGCCAGCCGGAGACAGACTCGGTTCTTCCGAGCAGAGAGCGGGTCTGTTCACATCCACAAACCAAACTTCAGCAAAGTTTCTCCTCGATCAAACTCCTACAGAACATCCATCCAGCCGCGCGTCAACAGAGAACCAGAAAAAAACATCAGTTTGTCCCTTTAAAGAAGTTTTTACAGAGAATCAGAGAAGTCCTCTGCGGAGGAGGAGAAGAAACTCTTCCACTCTGGTGGAGTCACATCTGAATCTGAGCAGGAAGAGAAGAGCTGCTGCTGCTGCTCCTGATGACGACCAGATGCGTAAAACTCCGCCGTGTGTGCGCAAAACTTCGCTGAGCGGCAGCAAGACGCGAGGAGGCAGGACGGAGGAGGCGACAGAGCCCTATAGTCTCTCTACCTCTCTCTCTTCACTAAATGAAAGAGAGGCGTAATTACGTGGCAGAGCCTTTATGTTGTCTGACGTTTCACAGGCCCCCACCCTCCTCCTCCTCCTCCTCCTCCTCCTCCTCCTCCTCCTCTTCCTCACCCCTCCTCACCCCCACTTCCAACAGAAACATCACCATCAGCACCATCAACACCCTGCTTTGGCCTGTTTCTGTTCCCCTCACAGACTAATGACTGTGTGAATGTGTGTGTGCAGGGGGACACACACACACACTGCTGTTATCTCTGGTTGTGTGTTGATAAACCCACTCTGACTGTCCTGCGGTCTCCCACCAATTAAATCAACCATAAGTCGTGCCAGTCAGTCTGTCCACAGATCTGCCCACAGATCTGCAGGCTGAAGCGTCACACAGCGAGAATATAAAGAAGTTCTGCACCAGATGAATCCATAATTTCACATGTTTACAGATAAAATAAGGTTCAGAGTGAATGAAGCTGTTAAGGGCCACCAGGGGCCACCAGGGCCCCCCAGACCTGTATCTTAAAAATGTCACTTTCATAGTTTCACATATTTGGATCAGTTTATTTTGGCATTATCGTGAAAAATGTCTTTAAAACGGTTTAATTAGCCTGATGGGTTTGGGAAGTAACAGATTACATGTAACAGGATTATTTAGCAGGATTACAATTAGTTCTCTTGAAGTGTGAAGTGTAGAAAAGTATACTTAAAAAAGTATATTATAATGTGCATAATTACTGCTGTTAATCTTAATGTGCATTTGCACATAACAAAGGAAAAGCCTGACAACAAACATGTAAAACCATCATCAGGGTTAGGAGGGTTACTCTAAAAATGTATTCCAATACAGTTACTAACTTGTTTACATTACATTATTTTTGGATTATCGCAATGACAAATGGTGATATTGTTCAGCCATATATGATGTTTAAAACCAGGGCTGTAAATAAAACGTTCAGGCAGTGTGGTCACACTGGGGCCCATGGGCTGGGGGTGAGGGAGAGAGGGGGCCCTCCAACAACGTGTGAGGTGGAGAATGGGCCCCTGTGAGTGATTCAGATCACCACCTCAGAAATGATGATTGCTGGGTAATGTGTATGCCGCTGTTATCCAATGTCGAGTCTTTATTTGATCATGTGACAAGACGATACACATACCATAGATAGTTTAGGGCCCGTCATAACTACCTCACACCCCTGGTTAAAACTGTCTCAGTCCACAGTTGAACACAGCATCTCAAATGTGACCTCTGAAAGTACTGAGGTACAGTTACTCAAGTCCTGTACTTAAGTACAGAGGTACTTGTTTGGTTTGAGGTACTTGTGTATTTCTGCTGCGTCAAACTTCTACTCCTTTACTTTTATCTGACAGCTTTAGTTTCTGTGCGGATTCAGATTAGAAAAAATACAAACAGCAGTCAGTGGCAAACAACAAATAATTCTTTGTTCCGATTTGAGTTGTGCCAGAAATGATATATTACATATTGTCGATTTAAAAGACAGTTAAGTCAAGAAAGTTGCAGTTTGTTTTTGTTGAGTTCAGTTTTGTGTGACGCCGCTCAGTGAACTGCATCTCTCATCTCGCACAACAGACGTCACTGACACCAACACCAACACCACTGTCCCCTGTGACGTTATCTTACCTGAAGTGTTTTATCAGCGACTCCTGGTCCTTTTATCACCTGGGAAGAGACAGAATGAGACGGGCCTGCTGGTCATGTGACTACATCCTGATACAAAAACACACAGGCCTCAGCGGCTAATGTTGGCTTTAGGAGGGACAAAGTCATGATGTCACTTCTGTGTGTGTAGTCTTTGTAACTACGTATCTCAACAGTCTGATACTTTAACATTTTTATGACAAAAAAAAAAAAATCTTTTAAAATGACAAAAAATTATAGAAGTAGTTCATTCAGCACAATTTATGTTTTCTACTATTTACTACAGTTCATTATTTTCTTCTGAAATAAGGTCGACCTGTGGTACACTGGAGGGGAGGGAGGGACTGTAAAAAAATCAGTATTATTCTGAAATGGCTCATTCTGCATAAAGAGTGCTTTTACTTTTGAGACTGAAAGTATATTTTGATGCTAATACTTTAGTATTTTTACTTAAAGGTCCACTGTGTAAGATTTACATGGTTTTATTGGCGGAATATGTCAGAAATGTACCTGTATCTCAGCACACAGAGTTGAGACTGAAGAAAGTGGAGCATTTAGCAGCTGAAGCGACAGATATTTTCCTCAGGAGTTGGTGGAGACCAAATCAGAGCTAAAAGAGAGTTAATATTGGACTTAAATTTGTTCTACAGAAACTAGAATAAATGCAGATGTTGTTCTCTGTGTAATGTGTAAAAATGAAACTGAAACACTTCTGCTGTTACTGGACCTGCAGGTTGGTTTCGTAGGACTGGATATGATTGATTACTGCTGATAACATCCACTCTACTGAATGACAACTGTCAAACTGCCTGATTTAAACGTAGTTTTATGTTACTTTCATAAAACTACTCAGCTGCATTGTGGTTTATTTACTGGAAATGACAGTTGTGCGCTCCGTTAACAGACCCACACAGCTCTTACCTGTCATCAAGCAGCGGTTGCAGACTTGCTGTTTAATCAGCCACCTGACCGCTCACAGGTGTGTGACTCTCAGGTGGTTTCCAGAGGCTCAGCCAATCAGGCTGAATTTAAGGCATTTCCCCAAACTTCTACCTCAGACCGTCTCCTCTGATCTGATCTGAGCGGGAGAGAATCTGGTGGTCACGGTCTGTCAGAGTGTTGTTAAAATGAAAATCCCCCCAAAATCAGAAAGACTAAACTGAATTAAAGATGATTTTCACGCTTTCAGGTCAGAAGGAAGAGAAAAAAAGATATAAGTTAAGACTTTTCTAAGACCTGGGGGTCTGGACCTCTCATAGAGTTCCAATAAAATGGAAGGGTCAATTTAAAAAAAAATGTTTATTTGATAAGAGTTGAAGTAAATTAGTCTCTATATTAGAACATCTACAGATTTGATTTATTAATATTCCTAAGTGTGTATTTGTATTCTGCTGTCTGTGTAGTTTTTGTATCTGTGACTTTATTTTACTTCTCAGTTTGGCATTATAACCTCCTGTAGATTGTTTCATATACATTATCTTGTACAGGCGGGTGGGTTGGGGGTAGAAAAAAATAAAAAAGTTTATTGCCTTTTATATCAAATAAATATATGCTTTAAAAAACTATTAATTTGTTTAGATTTTTCAAAATACTGGATGCCTTCACCTCTTCATAACTATAACAAGCCATAACTTGTGTTGAGGAGTCTCAACTAGAGGTGGGACCAAGTCAATCCAAGAAGTTGGAAATTGTTGCATCACTGTTTGTAATTTTCGACCTTCATGTTTTTTCATACTGCAGTAAACTGTTTTGTCAACCACCTCGTAGTTTTTGTACGTGAACAAAAAGATCTTTGGCATCGTTTTTTCTAACTGGAGCTCAGTAACGTAACATAAGTTCTTCATGGTTCCCAGCTGCAACTTGACTGGATGCTGCAAACAGAGTGAATCTGGGGAATTACAGGGATAGTTTGGTTTTAGGTTTTTTTAAGCATGGTTGTATGAGCTACATCTCCATAGCCGACACACTCCCAATTTGGGGAAGCAGCAGGAGTACCAGTGTAGGAAGACCAGCAATGTCCTGCTGTGGACAGGGTCAAGACAAACTAACTGCTTGTGGCAGCGGTAGACCTGCAACTACCATGTAAAATTAGTGTTTTTGTCAAAGGAGTCCGGTGGCTTTGCTTCATGTTATATTTGATCAACTTTTCTCTGAATCTCCATAGAAACCTGTAACTCCAGCTGTCAGATAAACTTAAAGTAAGTAAGTCAAGTAAAAAGAGACAGGATCTCTCTCTGAACATGTGCAGAATTAATAAAGTCTCCAAAGTTCTTCTACGCTGATACTAAGTGTTGGACTGTAGGTTAGTTGGGCTTCAGAGGTGGTGGGGGTGAAGGGATGGAGGGAGCTGGATGGTGGAGGTGATGTTGGGGGGGTGCACTTTAGAAGGTTTGGGGGGGGGGGTCATGTGTTCAGATGGCAGGAGTCGACTCTGGGCTCCGAGCTGCCATAGACATCCCGTAGCTTCCAGCCCCCTGATCTGGGAAAAGAACACTTGATGCCATCAAAGGGACGCGGATTGAATCCAGATGTGGCTCTCTCGTTCTTTCCATGTATTTAATGAAGGCACAGGGATAGAGTAGACTTTTTCATCATTAGTTTTCCCTCCAGATTCTCTTTTCCTGCCTACAAGCCCATTCCGGTGCCAGCTAGGGCAGAAAAAAAAGGAGAAAAAAAAAAGGCCTCCCCATGTCTCAGACTCGCAGTCTTCTCCTCCAGGGGCCCTATTCTTTGTTCAGAGCTCGATGTGAAAGTGGCCTGTTTGCTCCGGCTGCTGCAGTTTGTCTGTGGCGAATGGAAACGTCCAAACATCTCTGAGAGGAAAATGCCATCCTGCAGAGCTGACGTTAGCAGGCAGAGTCTGTGGAGCTAAAAATCTGAATCATGAATACATTTATACTAGGGTTAGTTCAGAAAGTAGTTTTGGACATGCATTTTTAATAGGAAGTATTGATTTTATTTGGTTAAATAAAAGCAGGAGGAGTCAATAAACAGCTTTACAAACTTCAGACTTGATATGAAAAAGACCTCAAATTATGTGCTACAAACATTTGAGCTTCATTTAATTAGTCAAACGTTAAAAGTAGAATCAGCAGGCTGATCAAGCTGTTCGTGAACGCACCAGAAAGGTACCGGGACGTCAAATACTGATGTTTTTCATTAATAAAGTGTCCTGAGGAGCAAAATAATTAGAAAATGAGGAAATACAGGCGGAGGGCTGCAGGGTCTTTGCAGATACAAGTGATGATTAGGGATGATGTTTATGAGTCTCTACATTGTTTTTTGAGGAAAATGTTACAGATTACACATTTAACTGAAAATCTCAGGCCTCGTTGTAAATAAGTCAAGTCATTTTATTTAAAAGCAACAAATATGGACCAAAAATGACATACAGAGCGATAAAAAAACCCACAAACATTATAAAGATCAATAAATACATTAATAAAAATAGCTATTTGAATGAATAAAAGATATTTGGATATTAAACACAACACACACACTGAAAGATTATTTTAAAGGTTAACAAAACATGAGTAAACACATGACAGTGTGAGCTGTGAATATGATTTTATGATCCTCTGAGTCTCACAGAACAGCTGCTGAAGACTCGAACTTCCTCATCAAGTCAGTTCAAACCTGCACGTTGTGTTTGTGCAGAGGAAGTCAGAGGAGACTGAATATGCAGGAGGAAACACGTCCTGATGGACCAGCGGTTTAAGATGCAGACCACGTAATCACAATGTCCCTGATTTGACTCTGACCAGGGACATATTATACACATGTGCAGGCCACTTCATTGTATTAAACTGTGTCACAAAAATAAACTTTTAAAAGATTTTAATGGAGAAAAACAGCAGGAGAAACATTAACAGAGATGGAAGTCCTCCAACACAATGAGCAATAGATGTAAGTATTTAATCTTGTTATACGTGTATCTATAATTAAATTGCAGGAATATCAGCACTTCATCAGTTCTGCTTAAATTCTGAGCAAAAACTTGCAGCATGTTGAATATTTTGCATTCTTAAAAGTAACTAAAACAGAGCTGATTGTGTTTTTAATTCAACCCAAATGTAAGTCAGTACGTTTACTCGAGTACTAAACATTATTATAATTTGATGGTGTTGTGCTTTACTTGAGCATTTGCATTTTCTGACACTTTATTTTTCTTGTCCACTAAATTTCAGAGAGAAATGTTGTACTTTTTACATTTTGGTAAATGGTAAATCATGTTTTGTTTTGTTTTTTTAATCATATACTCATGCACAATATATATAGTAAAACACATTTTCTGCATTTGACCAACTGCAGTTCTAAGGCAGTGCTGTGGCACAGCCTCATATACACGTTCTTCACAGCTGTAGTTACTATTCAGATTAAGATTATGAACATAAAACACATAATCAGATAATAAAATGTATATTTTTATAAATTAAATTACCCATCAGAGGAATTATCTCCACCATGACAACATAAAATGTTGCTTACATGTTGAATTGATCAAAAATAATATTCCAAATATATTTCTATAATAAATATCTCACTCCAAATGCGTCTGTTTTGCAAAGTTTGCAAAAGTTTACTTTTGATTATTTTTGTGCATATTGTTGCTAATACTGACATGCTTACACTTGTTTTTAACCTTTAACTGAGTCGTCTCTATTCTCTATTATTATATTATATTAATACCTGTCTGCAGCAAACAGCATAATGTCAGTCTTTGCATTTACAAAACTAAAGACAACAACCTTGTATTCCTAAAATCAACAATTAACTTATATTGTATGTCCTATAATAATAAGAATAGTGTAAGGAATTAAACTACATGAGCTGAGCTTATATATTAAATGGGATAAAACTAAATTTCTGTCAAACATTTCACAGTTATTTTTGCTCAGTTAGATAATATTTAATCTCTAATAGTTAATTAAAGGCTGACAGTGTTTGAGACAGAGTCTGAGTCTGACAGGCAGCTTCTGGGCTCAGATTTGACTTCGATAAAGTTCAACACATAAATCTGACAGACTGAGGATCCCTCTCTCTCTGATACTGTATTAAACTGCACAAACCAGGAACAGGACGGATCGTAAATTAATGCAGAGCTTCACTAAATTGGTCTGAAGTGGAACTTAATCACAGAGTCATGAAACGCCGCACGTTAACTCATGTCAGGACTGACAGGCTGAACCGGGATAATTAGGGTCTGTGCTGGTCTGTAGTCTGGTCCGGCTCGAGGAGACTGTGGGTGGTAACTGAACGGTGAACCTATGAAAAAAAAAAAAAAAACTGCTGCCCCTTCGAGACCACCGAGGAAATCTTAATGAGGAGAACTGAGCAGCCAGGTGAGTGTGTGAGAGGATACACACTGTTTCTGTTGTTATTCTGTGTGATGGAAGAGGCTTTTATTGAAATATAGGAGACACCTGTTTATTTTTATAAATCTCTGTGCTTCTGTGATGTATTTATGTACTGCATTGATTTGTTTTGTATCATATTTTATTGCAGTATTTCTTGAGGCATTGTGTTGATGACATCAGCTATTAATTTGTTGTAAATTAGTCTTTAGCTTTAAGATTTAAGTGTAAACTAAAGTCTTGATTAATGTGCACTGTGCCTGGTCAATAACTGAATAAGTAAATAAATGCTCCTAAAATCTTTCAGCAGTTGTTTCATGGATCAAAGTGGAGCTGCAACAATTAATCAATTAGTCAGCTGCAAAAACAATAGTTGCTAATATATCAATTAATCGTTTCAGACTTTTTTTGAGCAAAAATATTAAAACTTTGCAGAAGTGAGAAGTAACTAAGTACAAGTACTTTGTTGCTGTACTTAAGAAGAATTTTCAGAAAGTCTATCTGTGTTTTCCTCAAGTATTTATTTTTCAGACAACTTTTTATTTTTACGTCCTACGTTTTAACACAAAAATCTGCGCTTTTTATTCTTTACATTTTCAAACCAGGCTCCTCACTTTAGTTTTGCTGCATTTGAGGGGAATTATTGATTAGTTTTATTTTGCATCAGTGTGTGCCGCCTTCCCAACGTCACACTCCACAGATCCAAAAGACAATGTAAAAGACATAAAAAGATGAAAACAATGAAACAAGATGAAAAAGATGAGAATGATGTAACAATAGAAAAAACAAAGATGAAAAGGACATATCAGAGCCTGTACTTTTTCACTTTTACTTGAGTAAAGAAGTTGAACCTTGTTCACCCAACACTTTTTTGGAATTTTGGAAAAACACACTGGTTTAGAATTTTTCAGATGTATTTTGTCATCTAGTCCTGTTATACTGGAGAGAAGGCAGACATCCAAAACTCTGCAACTCACACCAAACAAATCTAGATGGACAAACAGCACTACAGGTGAGAGGAAAAATATATACTTTTGATTTTGGGGTGAACTGTCCCTTTAACTTGTACAGCAGTATTTGTACACTGTGGTAGTATTTAAGTACTTCTCTCAGCAGGCCTGTCAATCAAACCGGATGCATTTGAATAAAAGCTCCTTTTGGTGTTAATGTGTTTCTGCTCTCTGCTGGTTCTGTCTGAGCTCAGGGCCTCTGTGCAGCCCCGGGCTGAGGAGGGTGATGATGATGATGATGATGATGATGAAGGTGATGATGATGATGATGAGGGTCCTGGGCCGCCACCCTGCCGCCGCCGCTGCTGTCCACTGACCCCTGGTGCTGATTGGAGTAGCGCTTTGCCCCCTGTCCTGTTTGATTTCCCTAATTGGGAGTGAATGGCCTCCTTGTTGACTCTTTACATCCTGTGCAGGGAACCACATGTTGCTGCACACACACACACACACACACACACACACACACACACACACACACACACACACACACACACACACTCCCTCCGCGCTGCACTGATTGCAGCGGCTGTACCGGGACTTCTCCTCAGTCCTCGAACTGCTGCTGCTGAGCTGCAAATGTCTCAAAATGTCTCTCACACACACAAACACACACAGCGGCTGACTGAGTGCTGATTACTGCTGCAGAGGCGGAGGAGTCGGTGAGGACTGGAGCTGGATCACCACTCTGCAGCCTCAAAATGTCAGAAATCATACGGCCTGTTTGGCTAAACATGCACAAAGTGATGCAAAATACTTCATATATGGTGGTGGAATGTAAGTAGGAAGGCCCTGGGTTTACTCAGTATTCCTATTTTCTATTTCTCTACATTTTTATATTTTATTTTATAGTTTGCTTTTATATTTTTTATACTTCTTTATATTTCAGAGGTGAATCACTGCAGGCCTGCTCTCTATCCTACAGCTGTTGTTACTTTGCAGATTTTAAATAGAAAACATGTGACCACTTCATAAAATTTGATGAATTGTTGAGGATTAAACTTTCCAACACTGCATAAAGTAGTTTAAAAATAAAGATCATGTTATAACACTGACAGGTTCCATTCTGCAGGATGAGGATTTTTAAATCGAACTTGTAATACTGAAAGTTCAGTTTTGGATGCTGGACTTTATTTGAACACTTCAACCCTCCACCATTATTCAGAAACACGAAGAAGAAGCTGAGCGGCTGCATGTTTCAGTTAGTGTCTAACGATGCAGCACAGTGTTTTCTTTGGTCAATATTTGTATTAACAGTAATATTCCTCATTTTATTTGTTTTGCATGTCTTTCATTAGGAGCCTCTGTGTTGCATGTTTTAAATATTACCTGACAATTTAGGCCTATTATGTTCTGCACAATGTTTCTATTAACAGTGTTATTCTATTTTCTTTCTATTATTGTTTTGCATGCTAAATGATCTCAATAATGTTATAATTTTCTTTTGTTTTTATGGTGATTTTGTAACATCTGTCCAGAGTTCACAGACGAAAAACAGCCTCTGGGATAACTGGCACATTTAGCGCTGTGTATTAATGTGTTCTCTGTGTGTTAAAAAAACAAACCAATAAATAAATAAATAAATATGCACACTGGTTACTGTAGATGAGCTTTCTAACTTTATTTGCTATTTATTTGGCTTCTGTATCTGCATCCTGCATCTGAACTGTTTCTTGTGCTGCAGTCGCCCTAAATTTCCCTCATTTGGATCAATAAAGTCTTTTCCTAAATATGTTTAATAATTCACATCTCCAAACATTTTAACATGTACAAGCATTGTCTCTGCTTTTAAAATTTTACCAGCCATCTGAATAAAGTTTTGTTTTGTTTTTTTACTTTTTGCCAGAAGAATGACTTGGACCTTTCTTCTTTTTGTTTTCCCTGCCAAAGAGGACCTTTATTGCATTATTTACATTCTTTTTACATCCAAAAGTACTTGGCCTGCTGTGCTGAGTTTGATTCTGACACAGACGTATTACAACAAAAAAAAATAGTCAGGTCACTTTAATAACAATAATAAAATCATAAATAAATAAAGTATTCATATTAAAATACCAGATCAGGTTTATTGCCTAGTAGGGTTTCACATTTTAAGTACTACAAATAAAAAAAAGGCTTAAATAGATAAATAGAAAATTGACAATAACATGAAAAATATAACTATATATCATATTAGCCTTTAAAAAAGCATTAGAAACCATGTGTAGGCCTACAATAAGACTGTGAAGGTGTTTAAATAAATGAAGGGGCTGCAGCTTTATGCAGGAATGTGCAAAGTTATTTTGCAACATGCAGCCAGAGTTAAAGAGATGTGAGTTAATGTGATGTGAGGATGTTAGAGGGGCTGAGAGACACTGAAGGAAAGTACAGGCCTCTTATTAAACTGCTTCATCTGGTAATTGTTAGATAATTGATGCTCGTTAATGCAGGTTTAGAAATAAGTCTCAAACTCGGTATGAAGTGAAATAAACAAATAATGAAGTTAAGGTTTTCTCCCACGCTCCCATCTGTTCTCGCGCATCCAGATAAATTGGAGGGTCACGTGGTCTCTGTTTAAGATGAATCACTGACTGTCATCGAGCAGAAACGAGGCTGAGAAGTCACCATTTATTGGAGACAGATTTTTTCCCCTCCACATTTTCTTAAAAGAAAATAAAACTTTTAGGACTCAAATGCAAACTAAAAAAAATGACTTGATACAATTTATTACTGCACCACAACATAAATGCATCTTATTTTAGAAGAATCTGAACATGTAAAGTAACTGCAGCTGCTAAATAAATGTAGTGGAGTAAAAATAAGAATATTTCTCTAAACTGTGGCATCAAGTAACTCAAAAGTGCACTTGAATAAATGTACTTAGTTATATTCCAGTGGATTTTGCTCTATAGTGGTGGTCAGTGATTTATTAGGAAAGAAAAGAAAAGGGAAAAAAAGATTTTTCACAGAAAATAAACGATATTTAAAGATGAAGTGATTCCAGCTGCTGTCAGATAAATAAATAAATAAAAACCCTGAACGGTGTTCTGGAGGTAATCGTATTTAATTGTATATAATATGAAGTATCAGTGTCCCTCTTTATGTTTTACGATGACTCGTTGTGTTCTGCTGCTGCTGCTGTTTCTCTGTGTTGTAACTGTAAACGGTCTGTGGTGCTCCGACATAAAACAGCAAATCTGCTCCTGATTAAAACAACACGCAGAGTTTACAGAGCAAGTGGCCGTGTGAAATTAATTCAGCCGCACTCATTCTCATTATTACAAACAAACCCCCAGAAACCGCTCACACACACACCAATCAATCCATTAATTAGTGGTTTTTCCTCTGAGGTTTGGTTCATTTTATATTTAAAGTAGAATTTAGCCATTTGCAACCAGCCAAACTTTTATATTTATATATTTTTATATATTTTTAAATTCGTTTACCCCCTCAAGAACAACATGCACGCTCACTTTTAGCCAACCGAATTTCTTTTTTCCATCAGATGTTTAAGCAGCCGTATCATTAAGCCAAATTCGATTAAAGTTTTCTCTATTTTTTCGTTGAAAGAGCCTAATTTTCTATTTATGGTCCAGATGGATCCATTTGGAGGTAACCACTGGATTCTTAAAGAAGCGAACATTAATTCGGCTACAATAGTGAAGCTTTAAATCAAACGTAGAAATGAGACTTGGTTAATTATCCAGCAGAATTAATCCAGACGAGACTTTAATTGCCAAAGCAAATTAGGCCCAAATAACAGCGTTGCTCCAATATTAGACCTTAAACCTGCAGTGTATTTTTTAATCACAGTTCAAATGTGACTGTGACTCCGTCCGTGTTGTATTTTGTGTCGGCTCACAGTTTGTACCGACAGCGGGATCAGAGAGGTGAAGCTCGGCTCGGCTCGTCCAGATGCTGCAGGAGGCTTTTTTCTCGCGGACTTCTCGGGTTTCAGGGTCTTTCTCGACCTGTCGGGGGACGCCAGCGCCACATAAATCACACTTTACTTTATAAACCCTCCGCTCTCTGAAGTCCGGCCCAGCACGCACACACTCACTCACTCACACACACACACACACACACACACACACACACACACACACACACACACACACACACACACTGATGGAAATGTATTTTTAATGCAGAAGCGGTTTGAAGCCTTAATCTCCTCAGTTTGAATCTTCTCATTTTTCTTTGTCAGAATTCAGAGCACATTTCTGGTCGTACGGACCCCCTGAGGAGTTCTCTGACAATTATCATTATTCCCATTTTAAACTGGGGCTGTGAAGTGGATCATGTGCACATGCAGAGGAGGATAAACACCCTGAAGTTCAGTTTGTACATTTTTTGCGCCTTTTCTGCAGAATATTTCATTAAAAAGCATAGTCAGTATTAATAAATCAAGAAAGAAACTTAAATGTTTTCAAACTTTTACTTAAAGTTTAGGCCCTCACCTGTACTGAAGTTTTGGGGTCAATGCTGATAATGACAGACAGTAAAAAATTCTGATATTGATGTATTGGCTGGTACTGCAATGATCCTTCAAATGAAAACACTTGTGGCAAAGATATGCAATTTAAGAAGGATATTTACAGGTTAACATAATTGAAACAGTAAACTTATAAATAAAAAAGACATAATAGATCTGTCTATCTACTTAAGAATAAAGGATCAAAAGATCAAATATACATAAATGATGCCTATAAAACTATAAAATAACATTACAAACATTTCATGTTGTAGTCGAGCTCTAAACATCGAATGTTCTCACAAGTGAAATCTGCAGTGTCATTCATTTTTTTGACATTTTAAATCTAAATCAACCTGTTTTCTGAGATAAGTGAAATTGTGTAACATGAAAATCTGCAACTGCGATTATTTTCATTATTAATTAATCATCAGTAATTTTCACAATAAATTGCTTGATCAATAAAATGTACAGACCTGTCAAAAATGCTCATCACGATTTCTCAAATGATTCAAGATTCAAAGACAGGCTACTTATTGTCACACCAATAAAACAATCTGTGAAAATCTTATGCTGGGATGCTCCATTACAAAGTAACAGAAAATGAAGTGATAAAAAATAAAATAATAATAATAATAAAATAAAAATATACAAAAATGAAAAATATTTAGCCCAACATTACCTGAGGTAACCAGGCCCTACAGAGCCTAAAACTAAAATAATCTAAAACTAACCTTAGAAACCATAAAACTAATCTAAAAGTACAGAGCTCCCAGCATGCTCCTCCATGACGCCATCTTGTCTGTTTCTTTTGTCCAATCAACATTCAAAACCCAAAGATTCTTCATTTATTATCATAAATGACAAAGAGAAGCAGCATTTCAGATGCTGGACCAGCAAATGTTTGACACTTTCTTTTGATCAACTAATCAATTCATCGACTAATTGTTGCAGCTCCAGGAGCATGAAAATGACAAAAAGACAGAATCATGCAGGTTGCTGCTAAAAGAACCTAAAAAAAGCTTTTATCAACAGTACGAAACCCAAAGATTCTTTATTTACTGTCGTGAAAAAGACCAAAAAAGGAGCAGCAAACTGTTAATGTCAGAAGCTGGAACCAAACAATGTTTAACATTTCCGCTTCAAACAATTAATCAGTTATCAAAATAATTGGCAGCTAATTTTCTTTTGATCAACTAATCGATTAATCGTTGGAGCTTTAGTATCCTAAAACAAGGCAGAATGATGCAGGCTGCTACACAACAATTACTACAATTACAATTACTACTACACAAAAATTAAACTTTTTAAAAATATTTTAAAGAAAATAAGACTTTTAGGACACAAAAAAAACAAAACAAATGAGGAGCTGTGATTTATTACTGCACATGCATCACTGCACAAATTCATCATAATTTAGAAGAATGTGAATCTGCAACTTTAGTAACTTTAGTTGCCAAATAAATGTAGTAAAAAGTACCACATTTCACTTATAAAGTAACAAAATGAAGTACAAATGCTTTACTTGATATTGTTTATTGCTGCATCTGTGATCATCATGTTTGAGAAGAATCTGAGTAAAATGTAAAAAGGTACAATGTTTCTCTTTAAAATGTTGCCAAGTTGAGAAATAAAAAGTAATAAAAACATGAGGAAAACATAAGTAACTTAAAATTGCAATTGAATAAATGTACTTAGTTACATTCCACCAGTCTACAGTGAAGCTTAGAACCACGTGAAATGACATAATTGAATCCTTTTTATTTGAATGTCTTAATAATTTGGTTGAACGTGAGCTGAAATTTGCTCCTCGTGACTTCAAACATCGACCTTGGAGGTTCAGCGGGGACAGACGAGCAGAAAGACAGACAGACAGACAGGCAGGACGGTGGTCACTCTCTCCCTCTGAGCTTCCACCTCCCGACTAATTAAAAAAGCTGCTTTTACGGCCCCTGCTTCAGACGGCCAGATGTGACCGGAGCGCTGTAAAAATCTCAAAGCGCTTTACAGAAACACTTACTGCACTTTAAAAAACCACTTGCAAAAAGCGGCGAGAGTCCCAGAGTGCTCCCCCGTGTAAATTCCTTCCAGGAGCTCGAGCTGCAGTCCTGCAGATAAACTCATTATTGTCTAAATGCTACAACAAAATAAACAAGAGGAGAAAGTGCTCATTTAAAGTTTATTTTAGTAAAATATCAGACTGTAGTGTATATCTAAATATTTAAATATGTTCCCCATTTAAATAACCTCTCATATGCATCAGTCATTTAACATACAACCTACACAGTATACAGACTTTGGTCAGGCCAACATATAGAAAGTTTAACATTAGATTATTGTCATATATTATTTTCGACACATGTGCAGCGAGAGAGAAACACATGCAGCTGAAAGCATCCGTACATACATTAACAGATATCAGCTTACCATCCAGGAGGCCCGCTGCTCCTCAGCTGCACTGACAACAGCAGAATTAGCTTTGTGAAACACGAGCTCAGCGCCAGCGAACATGTTCATCTACAACACAGAGGACAGCAGGCTTTATGTTTTGGAACAGAGCTGGATTGATGCTTCGCTCCGTCTGCATCGAACACAAGACTTTTCCCAGGAAGTAAACAGGACCCATCTTTCACTGTCGCCGCACAGAGACAACAATCAGAAACAGTCAGCGTCAGATTCAACCTTTAGCTCAGAGAGATAATTCACATATGATGTAAAGCCACATGTTTGGAAGAAGAAGAAGAGCTCTTTTTGGAAGCGCACACATAAAGAAAAAAGCCACCGATTTAGGATAATGGCTGTGAGATTTACTCTGCAGCTGAATATGATTCTGTCTGATCCTGCAGGTACAGAGGGCTGGGTGTCCTCTTACATTTTTCAACACTAGCGCTGGTGAAACACTGGTGAAATGAAGAATATTGTCTTCTGCATCATCGCTACAAGTGTACGACTTTTTCTTCCAAAACACCACAGCCACGTTTCAGTACCAACAAAACAATACTTTTCCCTGATACCTCACTGATCTACAAACTCATTTTACAGAGAAGCAAAAGTTTTTCGACTTTAGAGCTGCAACAACTAATCCACTTTTAAATTAATCACCAACTATTCTGATAATCAATTAATGGTTTTAGGATTTTTTAAGGGCAATAAGTCGAAATTCTGTTTCAAACTTCTTAAATGTAAATGTTTTCTGGTTTCTTTATTCCTCTTTGATAGTAAAGTAAGGGAAACTAATTTCAACACTTTTCACCTTTACCTGACATTTTATAGAACAAATAACTAATTGATTAATTGAAAAAAAAATTGATAATGAAAATAATTGTTAGTTGCAGCCCTGCTTGAATCTTAAAAGTGTAAATATGAGCAGCGTTACAAGAACTTTGCACAAATAAAGTACAATACAGTTAAGTAAGAAAATAGTCAAGGTTTTGACTGAGATCAGATCTTAGCAAAAAAAAAAAAAAAGTAAATAATTCTAATAATAATATTCAATGTCAATTGTTGATATAGTTTTTGATTGTCAGCACTACAAACCAACCCCGTCTACTAAAAATTACATTTATATACAACTAATCTGCAACAGCAAATACAAACAACACCTCCCAAATTACATCATCTATCAGCATAATAAAGAAATGTTGGTAACATGTTCTATGAAGGTTATGTCTATAATGCATTGTAAGCACATTCATTCATTCACAAGACATTATGATGCATTTATAAGTCTTTTTAAAAACCCTAATTGTTTATAATCATGCATGACAACTTTTCAAGATTTATGAACTATTATAAGTGGTGGACATAATGCATTATAATGTAAGTTCAGCATTCATAATGCTTTATAGCTCCATGCCATAGTGCACACAGAAGAATCTGACACAGCACATTATAACTACCACATCTTTAGCCAGTTATAAAGACACATAAAGAACTGCTTGAAAATATCACAACACATTGTGAATTCTAAGTTTCTGAAATGGAATAATGTCTTATAAGCATCAATAATGCTTTACAGGATGACTTTGTGGGCTTTAAGTAAAGTGTCAGGACTGTATAAGATTGATAGCAACTGTATGTTGTTTATAATACATTATGTCCACCATTTATAATATGTTATCATGCATTTATGGGGCTTCTTAGAACTTTTCAAATGTTAATAGTCATGTATAACAACTTATAACAAGGTTTATAATGTCTTATGAATGTGTTTAACAGTGCAATATAAAGATGAGCTTCATGGAAAGTGTTACCAAAATGTTTTTAATGAACAAATCTGTAAAGTTGCACATAATTCTCTCTCTCTTTTAATGACGTTTCTATAAAAACTGGATTTTAATGGTTCTGTTTGGGAAACTCACAGTCTTTGGTTATGGTCAGGATATGATCGCCGTCTTGGTTAAATACTGAAAAACATAAAAGCTGACATGAGACAGGACGTGCAACTTTTTCAGAGTTCAATAACTAAAAACCACAATCTTTCCCAAACCATAACCAACATGTTCCTGTAATCTAAACTCGTTCTGTTCCTGGGTTTGTACGTCTAACATTCACCCCCGACCAACTCCCTCCAACTTCTGCTCCCACAACACTGGAAAAAACTTAAAGCCAGATCATCATAAACTGGCAGCAGTAACATTTGACCTAAAACATTGAAACTGGGCTGCACCAACAAAAAAATAATTTAATCTAGGATTTAAACCAGGTTTAAAATGAGTAAAAAACTTTAGCTAGTTTAAAAGTTTGGTGCAACACAATTTAAAGTTAAACAATGATTCAAACTAGGTTAAAAATGAATTAGTGTCAGGAGACAAGGTGGTATGTAGAGCTGCAACGATTAAATCGAATAAACCATTATTAAATGAAGTGATTGTTAAAATAAAAAAGTGAACGTTCTCTGATTCTAAACCAAACACCAAACAATTAATTAATTAATCAAGAAAATGAGCGTCAATGATAATAATCATTAGTTGTATGGACTCGTTTTGTACGGACGGTGGACACCCAGCCCTGGACGTCACTGTAAAGACACTTCATGAAGCTGACAGTGTTTGTGGAAACATTAGTGTTGATCATGTTAAGATATTTTAGAGAACATCTGACAGACGAGTGTCTCTTTTCTGATCATCAGGAGGCCACAGTCTCACTCTGAACACAGTTTTCTAGTGTTTTACAGTCCTGTTGGATCTTTGGGGCTTCAGTTGTCAGGTGGTGCTCCTGCTGGATGTCACCTCCCCTCCTCTCCTCCTCCTTCTCCTCCTTCACAGTCTCTCCCTCTGTGGCTCTACAGTCTTTGGTTGATTGCACTTTTCCCTCCTGATTCTCCACTGAACCGTTTCCCTGTTTCCCATCTCTGTGCGTCTCCACACAGCTCCTCTTCTCCTCCTCCTCCTCCTCCTCCTTCTGCCTGTCCAGCTCCTCCTCGGTGGCCTGAAGCTGCAGCTGCTGCATCAGCTCCTCCAGCTTGTGGGCTTTACGGAGCTCGTTCTGCTGGATGATGGCGCAGAGGTGCTCCGTCAGCTGCTCCTTCACCTCCGTCTTCTTGTGCAGCTCCAGCTTGGCCACAACGTACTCGGCCTCCGCCTTCTCATATCGCTTTCTGAGAGAATACGGGAGGAAAAATGGAAAGAAAACATAAAGAGAATAAATAACAATGTCCAATTTATACTCAGCATTACACAGAACATCTCAATTACAGATCCGTTGAATAATTCTGTGACAGTAGGAGTGTTTCACTTCTTTTAAAATATTTGCTGCAACAAATCAAAGTTCTCACGTCTGCATTCCTCGTCTGCTGATAATATCCACGATGACCAAATATGCAGACTGCACATCATGCATCATAATCCCCCTAAAACACCTGCTTCTTTTCAAAACTTAACCACATGACTATAAATGAGGAGAGAAATGAAATAAAAATTCTGCTGGCTCAAAAGAGAAACAATCCAGCAAAAGGATTTAAGATTAAAGATCACGAGGCTCGCTCGGTTTCAGACAAAAAAAAAAAAAAAAAAAACTGGCAAAAATATTAGATGATAAATCCACTGAGGAATAGTTTTGCTGAAATGATTACAGTACAGAAAATTAATAAGTAACAATTTTGATAATCAATTAATTCTTTAAATTATTCAAAGAAAAATGCAAAATAGCTTTTTGTTTTTTTTGGTTTTTAACTTTTCATGTTTTTAAATTGAGCATCTTTAATTTGTATTTTCTAAAGCTGAAAAAAAAAATTCTCATCAAATGAATTGATGGTGGAATAATTCTGGGTTCGTACAACTTTTAAGAGTAAAATTCAAGCACGTTTAAAAGGGTCAGATCATCCGTCTCACACCTTTCCAGCAGAAACAAAGTCGTTTTCAGTAGATTCTACTGCAAAAAGAAAATATTTCCTACAAGAAACTGCTCACAACAAAGTGTCTGGATTATCTTGAGTCACCAGGTCTTGATTTTTGGAAAGAGACACTGGTTTATAATTTTTCAAATGCACTTTTTTGGTGCTTTGAGCACCAAAGCTGAGTGCCATATTGACATACAGCTGATATCTTCAAACTCTGCAACTCACATCAAAACTATCAAGATGGATAAACAGCTCTGCAGGCCAAGGGAGGACTTTTTTTTTTGGATTTTGGGTTGAACTGTCCCTTTAAGGTATCCAAACCAAACATTTCTAGACTCTCACAGCCTTTATCATCACATCTAAACTGTGACGCCAAATATGACAACGAGATTGTTCATTAAAATTTCAAAAGATTTTCAGTTTAAACGAGTGACTTTGCAGACATCATTAACCTATTTATAAATGTTTGATCAAATAACATTTAACTAGGGCTTCAACTAATGATTACTTTCATCACTCATTAATCTGTTGACTAGTTTATTGACAAATAAATTATTAATTAAAAATAGTTTGATCTGTAAAATGTCAAAAAATAGTGAAAGAAAATCACTGATCACTGTTTTTGAAAGCTAAAGTTGACGTCCTCAAATGTCTTGTTTTGTCCAAAACACAAAGATATTCGGTTTACTGTCTTAGAGGGTTCAAGAAACCAGAAAATATTCACATTTGAGAAGCTGAAATCAGAGAATTTGGATTTTTTGTTGTTGTTTTTTTTAAACAATGACTCAAAATCTCTTCATCGATTATCAAAATAGTTGGCAGTTGATTTATCATTTCAGAATTTATTTTGTTAAATAGAAAACATTTTTCATGTCAAAAATTCATCTTTATATTTCTCAGGAACAGTTTAGTTTTGATATCTGTATTAAACTAAGGTATGGTGTTGGCAATTACACTGAATAGTTGTGAGCCCAGCCCAGCTGAGGGTAGACACACACACAAACACACACACACACACATACACACACAGAGACACACACAGAGACAGACAGACAGACAGACGGATCGTCCCACAACGTCTGAACGCAGAAACATTGTTTGACTTGTGAAACACAGAACATCGCATGCTGTTTGGAAACTCTGCGGTAACTAAACAGATGATGTCAAACATTTCACCTCGGGGTTTTATGTTGGGCCTCAGAGAAATCTCAACAATTGATTAAATCAGAAGAATCATAACAGAATGCAGTGCGGGGAGTGTGTGAAGGTCAGGTCGTCCTCCCGTTACACAAACATCTGTGATGAAGAGTGTTCATGATGACATGATGGAGCTAATCTCACCACACAGGAGGCTGAACGGACGAATCACAGCTACGAACACAAGGTCAAACACAACTTCACTGGACCAGTGTTGGTAAAAACCCCCCACAACATTATTACATTTCAATGTACACTCTGTTTAAGTTTAATACAGCACTGATTAAGAACTGTAGACAGATTTAAGATGTAGCTTTTCTTTTTCATGCTATATTTACCACATTTTTTCTGGATTTTAGTTCTGATCGTGCCTCACTGGTGTCTGTGAGCATCTGAGCTGGACTGCGTCTGCTGAAACTGGTTCAAAGGGTTTGAGAGAGCATGAATACTGGAAACCAGCTGCAGGGGGCAGTGAGAGCACTTACAGTGGGGGTACAGTACAGTTCTTCACCTGGTGGTCACTTCTGGTTTGGTCACAGTGCTGTTTAATCAAGACTGTGACTTGATGTTAAGTTTTTTTGTTCAAATCAGACCAACTGTGTTTGTCTTTGTCAAATACTTAAAGGATAATATAAAATCCTGGCAGCTTGGCAGACCTGCTTTACATGAAACATATTCACGTCCAGGAGTCACAGTGAGTGAGACAATCTGCCCCAAATTACTGCCCAAGGCAAAGTGAGCGATTTAAATGAGAGGCAGTGTGATTAAGGAGAAAAGCCGTGCAAGTGCAGTTCAAATTATTATTCAGATTTCAGGAGCACCAAACTCTTTTTACCAGCCAGAGGAGTCTATGAGAGGAAGCTTCAAACTCTGACCAAACCTACACATTTCTGAGCCTCAGATATTTCAACATGACTCTTTCAATCTACAGCTACTTAAAGGAATAATTTGGAGTTTTTGAAGTGGGTTGTGTTAGGTACTTATCCATGAGTGTAAACCCTTTTATTTCACGGTCATAGCTGGAAGCAAAATGAAGGAAAATCTGCAGGCAAACTGACCAGTAGGCCACAAAACCAAGCTAAAATGTCATGTTGCTTTATTGTTGTCAGAATCAAAGTAGTAACGGTTCAGATTTGAAGTTTTGTCACATACCAGCTGCCACTGTCGGTCAAAAAGAAAAAACAAACAAGACAACTATGGTTAAACACAATGACAAAATCTGCGAGATGTGTGCGAGCCGTGACAAAATAAACAAAATGAACTGAAAATGTCAAGAAAGGAAACAGTCACACCACTTTAGAGTTTCACTCTTTCAGAACAAAACTGTCTTGGTCAGTCTTTCCACTGTTATAACAATCATCGTTGTTTCCCTCCCTCGTCCTCCAGCTCAGTGGACGTGTCCTGCACTGCTGAGCAGCGCCTGTGACTCTGCAGACCACTAAAATAGCAAAATGATGACAAGCGAAAAATCCCACAAAAAAAACCAAAAAAAAATAACCAGCAACAGACCGTCAAATGCCAATATATTAAAGCAGTTGTAGAAAGCTCATCCATCCACTGAGTGAGCATGTAAGGGTCGGACAGTCTGCTCTGACTGTACGAAGTCAGAGGAGCACATCATTTTTGCAAAAACAAGTTGACAAAACTTGCTAGCTAGTGTTAGCTAACGTATTTAGGGAACTGTTTTGTCTCTGCCTAAGCTCCGCCCACAAAGAAAAAAAAAAATCTTAATGTTTACCAGTACTGTGCATGAAAATGCTAAAAGAACTGTTCATTGAACACACACATTTATTTTGTGAACTGAACGAATCAGTTTGCAACCAACGTATGAAAACACGAGCAACGACAGCGGCACTCACGCCGTCATCTGATTAAAAAACAGAAGTGTGATCGAAGCAGAGAGAGGAGGAGTGTGTGAATAAGGTCTGAAATGTCGAGGTGATATAAACACTTTGATTGATGAAGTAGCACAAAGTGTGTGAACTACACTGCAGACTAGAGTTTGTGTTACAGTGAGAAGAGGACAGAGATCCACTCGATATTCACTCGTCTCGTCTCCCTCTTCACCTCCCTGCAGCTCTCATACATTATGGTGGAAAGTTGGAATTTTGACTTGCCAGTTGAAAATTTCAACAGTATGCTGGTGTGCATTTCTGCTGTAGTGTAAATTTTTTTCAAATTATTGTAAACTGTTCTTAAGTAATCCTGGCCATTAAACATTCATGTTTTAATACAAAAACGTGAATATTGTGTAACATTTAATAAGCAGATGCCATTATTAGACTCCAGTATCCCTGGCAGGAGGAGGTTCAATCTAAAATAAAACAAACAAACAAAAATATGGAAGAAATGAACGTGAAGGATCATCATTATGTCGAGCCTCACAATCTAACACTACAGGAGGTCAGTAGAAGCCTGTTTCTGACACTTTGACACCTGATTAAATAAGGATTCACTAGACATGCACAGCAGGTGGACAGCAGCTCACAGTCGGGGCGGGGGGCAGGTGTTTGAGATTTGTCAGATTAGGTCTCTCATTGACTGTGTGTGCACAGAGCTGTGTGTTTTTTATAATGTCTTATTTTCTTGCATTGTCTCTCTACCTGGCAGCAGAGTAGTCCCAGCTGGCCTGTTCTATCTTCCCTCTCAGGATGCCGATGTCGTTTGACACCATGTCATCGAGGGCCTGGAGCTCCTTCTGGATTCTCTTCAGCTTCACGGCCTCAGCCTGAGTCTGTTTGGACCTGTGGACAATGACAAATAAATTTTAATGACACATTTCATTTACAACCTCAATTCTGAGCTGACTTTATTAGTCTGTCATGATAACATGTTGCAGCCATACTCACTTCTCAGCGATAGTTTTTGCCAGCAGAGCTTTTTTACGCTTATTCCTCTCTTCGATTATCTTCTGCTCCTGCTGCAGCTGCTCCAGACGCGTCTTTTCTCGTCTGTGATCAAACACAGACAAATACACACAAAAATGCTCATCAAATTCATAAAGATCAAACATAAAACTAAATCCACACCATAAAAGAACTTTTGGATCCAACACCATCTTTCAAATTTGCTCCCAAAGAGACATCAAAACAAATATCTACATTAAAGGCAGTTCGTTTAAAAGCTCATAACTGTATAAAGGCAAAAGTTGAACATGTACCTCAAACTGTATCAAAACATCTGTCTGTGGTGCAGTACATGTTTATCTAAATATAATGTATACTGTCCATAAAAAGTCCAAGCATCAGTGGAATGACAATAATACCTCTGGGTTCAGCATGTCACCTAAAATTAATTTTGATTTTAAGCTGATTAATGCTTTAGTGCCTCCCTCTCTGTCAGTACTGTGATCTGCTGACTAAAGTAACATCTAATCAGTGTCTTGTCTTTGTTGTCTTTATTTACAGCCCACCAACCAGCCTCATCTGTGACCTCAGGCGCTCTGTACACTCCACTGTGATTCAGTCACTGTTATCCAGGAATTTTTGTGATCTGACACATAAAAGATCAAATGTTTTTCTGGGGGAAATAAGTTTAAATCCAACATTTGAACGAATGCACCATCTATTGCCACCACCTATATGTGTATGAAAATAGTGGATTTAAATGTATCATATCAGGCAAACTGTAGATATTTGTATATACATTTGTTTTATTTTTTCTTCTAATAAAATCAAACCATGGACAAGTCAGTGGTTCCCAAATGGATGGGAGGGCCCTCGATAGGGACCCCCCCCCAGAGGTATAGGATGACCAGGGGAGAAACACAGACTGAAACAAAGTGGAATAAATATGATATATGTACAGGAAATAAATAAGAGTTTGATACTATCATGCTCATCTTTATTTCACTACAATTCAACCTGAATCCTTTTCTATTTGTTGCTTCTCCAATTATCATTAATGACTGGTAATAACTGTGAGGCGGGGGAGGTGTGAACATTTTTGGCTTCTGAAGAAGGGCCTGTCAGAACAAGTTTGGGAACCACTGGAGTAATGATTAGAGTGCCGCAGTCACATGCTGCAGGATCAGCCTCAACATACAAGGCACAAAGGAGAAAAGTCTGCACACCGTTGGGCTCTTAATAAAACAATACAAGTCTCTTTAAGGGCATTATCTTTTAAGGAAACATCTCAATCTAAATGATCTCAAGTTGTGGAACAGGGGAAACACATAGACTGTTAGATGCATCAGGATTCTCTCTTAAAAGATTAGCAACCAATGCATAAAAGCCAATAACCAGAAATGTAAAACACAACTCTCAACATTATGATCAACTGTAACTTTTATGTAAGATCAGATTTAAGTAAGATCCTTCATCCCTTCTGGCAACAACAGCAACCAAGGAGGAACTTATGGACTCGCTGAACTGAACCAGCACACAGCACTTTACAGTCAGCATTTAATATTTACTTTTTGACCGCTACATGTTAGCTCTTTAAAATAAGTTTCGACTCGTGTTAGTAAACGCCATTTAAGTACTTTTGAAATTTTGTTACATGCAATGTGTTCTCCTTTTATATGCCATGCACAAATGAAAGACAAATTTCCATTACTGTCTGCACTAGTGGACAGAGGTTTCAATCTTTCCTGTGGCAGAACCAATTGGATGAAGAAAAGTGACAGACACAAACATGGGTGTCATGCAAACTTGACTACTTCTTCAGTTTTGGTGAGGAAGGCTGAGCGACTGCAGATAGATGCACTCCAACCGGCACCTCCTGTGTTGTGTATAGGAGTATTTTGGCTTGCGTAGTTTAAGGCAAAAGCAACCTGAACAAGATCCTGAACCTGAATATTTTTATCTGGATGTGTGCACACTTGAAAATAAAAACACCAACAGCAGTAAAATGAAAAGAAAGAACAACAGAACAGCTGAGATAAAGACTACAAATGCCATTAGTCTTAACAGTAAGTAACAGCAGTGACAGCAGGTTTTGTTCAAAGCACATTATCATAGCAATTAACACCTCAGTAGCGAGTACAATATTAAAACATACTAACAGTTCCACCTCTTGTTTCTCCAGCTCTTTGACAGCGGGGCTCTCCTCCTCTGGAGCCGCCTGCAGATGGTTTTCAGTCGGCTTCATCTCGGTGGGTTTCTGCTGCTTCTCCTGTATGACAGCCGGAGCTCCTGTCGGGGCTCTGGGCTGAGACACAGGCTCTTCTTTTGGCGGTGGTTTGGTGAGTTGTTGCTCCGGTGGAAGGTCAAGAGACGCGGCTCCGGGGTTCTTCTGAGCGGCCAGCTGAAGGGCCCTCTCCCGCTGTAACTGCTGCCGACTCCGGCCACCTGGAGGTTTCCGACCGCGAGCTGCCGCAGCCGGGACCACTGAGTCTGAAAACACACCCGGTCGTGATTACAACCAGAGCTCAGTCAACATGTAAAGTTTCAATTAACAATGTCAACCAGTGAGGAAACAGAATCAGACGCTAACTGTCTGACTAACATTAGCACGTTACCTTTCTGCTGCATCTTCCGTAACTCCTCATCAGAAAAACCCGCCCAGCCGCTCATTTTACAGCTTCACACCGAAAACACAACAAACAGGACAGTAAAACTGTGCATATATATATGAAGCGTTTTGATTATTAACTTAAAATAATCATTCTAAAGTTCTAAAATACAGACAAACTCCTATGAAGCTTTAAACGCCGCCGCCATCTTTGTTTATTCCTGCCACGTCAAGGACCCAAATGGACCGGTGACGTTGAAGCTGCAGATATCGCCTGAATAAAAAGTTTTAAAACGTGAAATTTACATACAGTAAGAGAAAACAAATTCTCCCTGGATCAACATAATATAAGGTTTTATAAACTAAAATTACATTCTGATTGTTTTAATGTAAACCAATAAGACTTTATAGGTCATAATATAAAAGGCATATTTATGGAGTGCTGCATAAATCTCTAGTGAAAGTTTCCATTAATTTCTGAGACTTTATGATTTAGATTCAGTTTTAGATTATGATTTAGTTTTATATTATGTTTTCATTATATTTGTTCAAACAAATTTATTCTCAATAAAGTTTCTGATAAGTACAATAATTTCCACTGGTTGTGTGGTCTGTGTGTCAGGGGTCAGAGGTTAATTGAAGAAGCGCTTCTTGTAAATGCAGCATGAAATTTAAGTGGCTGCTTTTTAAAGAGCAGGCCAGTTATTAGGATCTGTTTGTCTGTCTGTCTGTCTGTCTGTCTGTCTAGTTTTATTTCACATCTAACATTTTGGTAAGCTGTGCATCACTGTGCAACATTCATGCACACACTTCAGCTTTGAGCAAATGCACTCTGATTTACCACAATACACATAGCACCAAAATCTCTCTCATTTTAACCAAAAATAAAGGTTTACCTGGAGCACAGGCAGTTTTAACCTGCCTGCAAAACATCACACAATGTGGACAATTTAATTTTCAGTTGAGTTTAATGTGACTGCTTTTTTCTCATCAAGAAGAAAGCTGCTCTTTACTATGAAAATGATCTCCAGCTGCATTACTCATGCCAATATTATTTATTATATTACAATATATCAATATTTGTGTTATTTGTATAGTTGCATCACAACTGCCTTTTAGCACTACTCTCCTCTACAATGCCTTTTGCAGAATGAACACAGTTGTCTTTGCACTGCTACCAAATTTAAGTGCCACTTGTTGAACCACGTATCTCACTTTCTTACACTGTCATGTTTACACTGCCATTTGCACAACTATAATACATGATTTGGACATATCCTCATTCACTAAATACATGTCACTATTTGTACATACAATATGTTGCTTCTTTGTACACATGTTGCTATTCTTGTCTTAATCTATATTTTATTTTATTGTATTTTATTTTAATGCATGTATATCCCCCATGTCTCCTCCCTCTAACGGTCTTAGTGAAGCCGTAACCCTCCTTTTCATCTACATATGTACAGGCACATTGTGTTATTTACAATAAAGTTGAATTTAATTGACTATTGCAATGTTATGCCTTGAGATACTGTCACAATTCTCAAAAAAAAAAAAAAACTGTATGAATTTTTGATCAGTAGTTTACATGCACACACTTTACCTTTGACCAGCTGCACTCTGATTTACCACAATAGACCTGACACCAAAATCTGTCTAATACAACATAAAATAGAAGTTTACCTGGAGCACAGACAGCCTTCATTACATGATGTGGACATTTTACTTTTCTGCTGAATTCACTGTGACTGTTCTTCTCACCCCAAGAAGGAAGCTGCTGTTCTCTATGAAAATGATCTCAAGCTGTATTACTCCACTAAATATGCAGAACAGTCTGCCAGATAATGAGGAGGAGAATAAAGTCTATACTGTTGAAATGTCTTGTTAAAATAAGGAACAACCTGGTTGGTGGCTGCAATGTAATTTCTCTGGAATGAGACCCCCTAGTTTAAAGCATTATCAGACACAAGTTTAGCTTTGCATTCAACAAGGGCTTGCACTGGTGTTGCTTCAGGCACAGGAGAGAAGATGAAATACGATGCAGGAAGGTCAGTTTGAGGAATATATCCATGAGTTTGAAAGCTAATCAGAAGCCAAAACACAGCACAGAGGTTTATAAAACTATAAGACAGGATTTATATCTCCGAAAAGTTATCACAGTGACAATCATGTTGTCCTCCATCTTCAAGATCATGAAGTAAACAGTAGAATTAAACTATTTAGATTGCAAACGAACGTGTGCGACTGCATGTATTTGACTGGCAGCTCTGCATGTTTTTGTCAATGTTGTGGTTTCACTTAACTTTGTTTTGTTTTGTTTTTCACACAGTGCTAAAATGACCGGGGTCACAGGTGAAACAACATTCAGAATACGTTCAAAAGTGGAAGGATTTTCTCTGTTTCTCTATTTAAAGACACTGATTGAATGTTTGTTTGGACCATATTACACCTGCATTTGCAACTGTGCCATTTTTCATCCTTGGATCCTTTGGATCCACAGTAATAAACTACATCCACATTTCTCAGTTGCAAGCCAAAAAAATCCACATGCAGGACTCAGATCCTGGTTGTCTGGATGAAAGTTCTGCTCCTTCACCCCATCTTCTTAGCTGAAGTAGCTGAAGCTGTAAACAATATATCTAAATAATTGCTAATGCATGTCAGACTACAGAATCAGAATCAGAAACGGTTTTATTGCCACGTAGGTTTTCACTTACAAGGACTTTGCTGTGGCAAATATGTTGGTGCATAACAACAAACATAGTACTAAAACAGAAATAAATATTAAGGCAAATACTGTCAGTTAAAACAGGATAAATGGAAAAATAGGGAATAGACAATTGCACACAAAAAAAAACAAGAATGTAAATTGTCAGTCTTGTCAGGTTTATCACTCAGCAGGTCACATTTTAAATTACATTTTAATCAGACTTTTCCAGTACAGAAAACAGTAAAGTTTCTTCTTGCTGTCATGTCGTGTGCTTTTCTTGTGAATATCTCCTATTAAGTCAAACAAATTGACAGCAGGCGGGCGTATCGTGTCTGGTGAGTCAGTCGTGGAGGAGGTGGAGGTGGTCTGCGGACAGGAAACGGGACAGAAGGTATTTCAGGACTTTGTATGAAAGAGCTGAGTCTGTATGATTTGTTTTTTATTGCTTTCTGTACCACTGTCATTCAGCACACAGCATCACATACTGCCTTCATTCAGCTCCATATTCCATCATTACCTTCATTTATGTCTGACTCTGTACGGACTCCTTGTTCCCCTCAGTAATTGGTCAAGCTACAGACATAAAGCGTGTCTTTTTAACCTTGGCACTGCGATGCAAAAACAATGACCTCTGCTTGGCAACTAATAAAAACTGGCCTCCACATCTTTTTTGCATCTGGGGGCCAATTATGTGCAAGTTAAAAGGCGAAACACCTCAGGAGGGCATAAATCGCCGGCAGAGTGGAGACAGGGCCAGGCATGGAGGCCAGATGGCAGAGAGACAACCACTTTGGGTTCAGAGCGTGTTTTGCTGCCACGGCGTCGGGCCGAGGATGGGACGGCCTTGGATCCCTGATTATGGAGAGCCAGAGGGGACCACATGGCTCATTACTGAGATGACCTGCGGAGGCACATCAGGGTCAGAGGTGGGGGAAGTGTATAAATCCCCTGTAGGAGCGGGTGGTACTGATAGGAGGTTACCGTGATGACTGCGCTCGGTTCATAAGTTCAACGTGTCGGATCTGTCGTCCACGTGTGTCGAGACGCGTCTTCTAAGAATCAGAGAAAGTTGTTCCACTCTTTAAAACTTCAAGTGGACATCAATTTGAAGTTAATTTAAACATGACTGACTGGTTAAACAAAATGTTTTGTCAGGGTGGGAAACAGGATGATTAACTGTGTAAAATCTTCAGATATCAACTTGACTCACTCATTCATTTTTTTTAAATAGACCATTGATATTTAATTAATAAATCAATTAGGCCTTAAGAACAAACATAGCTCTATCACAGCTAGTGGCAAATGACATTTCTGTGGCCTTTGATGAGAAGCAACCTCGGCTACATTTGCATGCACACTACTTTTTCACTAATATTCAGGATATGGAAATATATAATATTAGGCCTTACTCTGAATGGAGCATATTCTGATTTAGACATGTGAGATACGTTGATATTATTCTGGTTTGAGGAGCATTTTTCCGACATTTAAATTGCAAATTCAGAATATGTGTCTCAGTTATTTTTTTACAGCAGTTTGTGACACACAACCTCTTCTGCTCTGTGCTGTAAACAAACCAACTAGCCAACAGTTTGCAAGCCTGGAGTACAAATGTGTGCGCAAAAATTTCAAATTTGAGGTCAGAAGGAGAAACACAGTTACTTTTAAACATTATTTTAAACACTTGATATCAACATATTTGTTGATTTGTACAAATATCACAATGCTGACAGAGGGAGGCTGTGTTTGCGCTGTCGAACAAGTCTGCCACCATGGAAAACTGGAATATTTTGTGCATGTAAATGTAGCCATTGGCAATACTCTTTATTCATCTGTCTAAAGCTTTCAACACGGGTGGCCGTTATATTTTAAAACTTGACCTCTGAACTCAGGACTTTCATAAGAAACAGTTTTTTAGTTTTCAACCCATCTTGGTAATGCGTCTCAGTATGTTAGGGATGATGGTCTATGTTGGGCGTTCCACAGGGTTCTGTATTGGGCCCACTTTTATTTACTATTGATATAAATAATCTGTCACGTACATGGACGCTTGTCACTGTTGTCACAGATAAAACCACGGCCGTAGCTGCCAGTAGTTTCTCCAAGGATGCTGATTGGCTGCACCACATTTGGTGTGGACACAAAAACATAACTTGAAGCCTGGCAAGATGGATTTTCATGTGACCTCGCAAATCAAGCAAATCAAGCAAAGTATTCTTGACTTGAAACTGACTTGACACACAACACACAACATGCAAATTAATACAACTGAAGATAAAGTCAGAAGTAACCGGGTGAGCCGACATTTTCCTGTTGCTCACTAGCGTGACTCTCTTTAAGATTCTCCTTTTGATAACTCCGTCTTCCTTTTTTGAGTTGTTCTGTAGTTTAAGCAGTAGTTACCAATGCTGGAATGGCAACATTTCTTGCAAGAGTTTCCGCCATTGATTTGGGCTTTCCGCTGAATGGATGTGCATGTGCAGCTCCGCTAGTAGAACAGCCAATAGGAACGCCCAGTCTCTGAGATGACCTGTGAAGTCTTATGTCACAGGCCAGATTACCCAAAGCTTGAACAGAGAGGAGGTGCAGAAGTCTAGTTCCGTCTCAGACCACTTCATTTACAATATTCTGAAAGGTTATTATGAATTTTTTGTCAGTGATACCAAAAGTATGTTGCCTTCTACAGCTTCAGTTGTGTTTTGTCTCTCTTGTAACTTTGTGTTTTTACTGCTGACTGTCTTGGCCAGGTTCCCCTTGAGAAAGAGCTTCTTAATCTCATGGGATTCTCTTGGTTAAATAAAAGAAAAATTTCAAAAAAATGTCCAGCTTTGTCAACACTGTACAGATCTTAACTTTGCAACATGTTTTTGCACCATTTATTGAATCCTCCTGAATAATGACCTGTTCAGTGTACAGTATCCTGTTTATTACATGGTTACAAAAATAAAATCAATCAAGAACAGAAATTCTGAAGTTAGGTTTTTTTGTTAATATAAGATTGACTGCTCGTGGTGGATCATTTAACACGCGTACTAAGAGTGCACATCACCTCTGCCCTCCCTGTTATCCATAAAGACACACAGCCTGTGGTGCTCAATCAAACAGGAAGTGCTGTGAAAAATAAACAGCCAATCTGAGGAGACGTGTATCAGAGAGTCTGAGCCTGAACGAAATTGAGGATGATTAGGGGTCAGGCTGCTGCTGCTGCTCTGAGCTGGAAGCTGGAGGAACTTCTAATTGCTGTTTTCAAAAAAAAAATCTGTATGCAGGGTCCAGGCTGACCCCTCGTCCCGGTCAGAGTGCCTCCCCCCCCCCACCTCAGCTGCTGTTCTGAATTTGTCCTTTAATTTCTATCCCTGACCTCTCGTTCCACCATCTGCAGCCAGTTTGTAGCGCTAAACAGCGTCCTGACATCATGCACGCTGTTTCCCTTTATCTCTCTCTCTCTTCGCCCTCAGCATCTGTCTCTCAGTTTTCCTGCGAATTTCACCTCCCTCCTTGTTTTCTGTAGAAATGGAAATGATTCTTTGATTCAGTCATGTGTTTTGTCTTCTAACTCTCAGTGGTTCCTTAACGCCTTTCATCAGCATTTGTACTTTTGTGTAGACACTCTTGAAATCTGATTTTCCCCCTGTTCCTTTGAGTAGATTTAAAATAAGAAAAAAAATGTTTACACCTAGTGAAATAAATTTTATTTATAGAACTATGTATCACAAATTTGCTCCAAAGGGCTTTAAACATCTGTAATATTTAGACACTGAGTGAAATATTTCATGAGGCAGCATCATACCATCAAATGGAAATATTGCTGGAAATAGCAATGTCTGGTGCATTATTTATAGGCTGTCTAAATTGTAAGTAACATTTGTATCTTAAGATTTTGGCATCATGAATTAAAATATGAACATCTTTTTTATGGGTTTGCCAAAAATTTTCACCAAAAGTTCCTGCAGGATCCTGGTATTTTTAGTGTGTGCCGTCATGAAACTGTACTTCAACCATAAATACTGTTACAGTAATAAAACTAAATAAATCTTCTCCTGCAGTGGTTTTGTCCTGCAAGTATTCATGCTAAAATGAATACTGCAGTTCAGCTGTGTGGCAAAACATGTTTTTGGAATAAGTTTGAACCATTAATATATAAAAAGATGGACGACGTGACAGCTCCTCAAAAAGTAAAGCCAGAATATTTGGATTTGCCCCCTGGTGGCTGGCTGCAGTGTGTGCAAACTGTCAGAGCAGCTCTACCAGGTACATATAAAACTATATTATCTGCATACATCTGACATTTACATTTATAAAAACTCTACAGTCAATTGTATCTTATATCATTGGAAAGTCTGTTCCTGGATCTTCCACCTGCTACTGAAGCTCCTGACTGTGTGTTCAATGAATGAAGTGTAAAATTTATGTAATTAATATGTCTTGTTTTTTCCTGCTTACTGATATAAAGTTCAGTCAGCTAACCCCTCAAACAACTCAAAACAACAGAGTCGATACGAACAGGAGAATACTGAGAACACAACCCTGTGACACTGCAGACTGAGTTTTTTAAAGAGATGACTTAAACCACTGTAAAGTTTCATCGGATAAATTAAATTTGGAGATTTTCTGAATTACAATAAATATTAATAGTATACTGTTCTATGTTTAAAAATGAAACAAATTTTAACATAAATTCTGGGACCACCAGGAAAAGAGTGACATATATAAAGTAATCATTTTTAAATGATAGGAACTTGATATAGTTTTATTAACTGTAGTTAAAATTACAGTTATCATTGCTTAATTCTGTTTAGTTTAAGGCTATCAAACCTCAGAATAAAGCCTTCACCTGAGCTCATCTGCCATCATTACCACTCCCTCCAGACTTGGCTTTAAGTCTGTGCCATGCCAGCGTCATGCCAAAGCCTCTTAAATGCTGTTGGAGAGTGTTCCTGGTCCGTCTGAACAGAGGTCTGTGCTGCAGACTCTGAGGAGTCCCACCTGTAAGGAGGAGAAACAGGACCAAACAATGCCTCCCTGTCTCACCTGCCTCCCAGCTCTATTTCCCCTGGCAGTCCGTTCAGTGTGCAGGCCCTTCTCTGAGCACCGTGAACTCTTTCGACAGCGTTCAGGCTTTCAACGCATTTCAGCAGGACCTTCAACAGTCTGACGTCCAGACGTTTGGTCCTGACCCGGCAGTCGAGCCCCAGCTGTAGCCTCGAGCAGTGAGCAGGATGGACGGGTGAACGTCAGGAGTGGAGTCGGGCTGTCAGTATGTGTTGAGATGGAAAAAACAAGCAGTCAGATAAGACAGCAGATACTCAGACACAGAGAGAGGAGGGCAGAACAAAAGGACACAAAGGAAGTACGAGACGTGGAAATGAGGAGGTGCATCAGAGTCAGCCTGAAGCACGGAGACCCCTCATCCATCAAACTAACTGCAAATGTGAACTCTCTTTGGGCTCATCTGTGCTTTTGTTTTTGTGAGAAAAATATCTGCATTTTGCACACAGTGTCCAGTCAGTGTAAATGTCGTCTTTTGGAGCAATAAATTCCTCAGTCGGCCAATTATTGGAAAGAATTCTCCTGCAGCAAAACTTGGTGTTCTTCCTGCATCCAGTGATGTCACTGTGATGTCATTGGCATTAAGGAAAAACTACAGGTTACTTCAGCTTGGCTTTATAGTCCTCTCCTCTGAGTGGCCAATAGGCATGCAGGTTGAGTACTTTTGCCACCTAATGTTATGTTTTGGCCAACGAAGTAACAGCTATAGGCAAGGGTGGTGATACACAGCAACATGGGTGCTGGAAGCTCACATGCACTGCATCCTGGGACACACAAGCACTGCTGGTGCTTCAGCTTCCTCTGTCAGTAGCAGCACTGAGGAATGTACTGCCTCATTTGACTACTTTTGCCATCAACACTGACTGAAAATCCACGTAAAAAGTGCCAAAATATCCCTTTAAACAGCGAGCCTAACTGACCAAAAGTGTCCTTCATCAAGTCCCAGTCGTGTCTTTACACAGCTGACTGGTGTCTGTCCTGTCATGGCTGAGTCGGTTTTCTCCTGGGCCTGTCTGCTTTGTAGCACCAGTTAGCACCCTATAGGCAAACATTAGCGTTTAGCAGACACCTGGAATCCCTGGAGAGCCAGTGGGTGGGTGGTGGTTTTGTCTCCAGTGGCATGTTCTGCAATGGATTTTGCAATATCCTCATTATAGTGATAAATGTTTTAGCATATTAAAACTAATGTGTTTTACTGTGGCTGCAGTAACATGCAGGTAGAGGGGCTGCACACATCTCGAGTGACATCCAGCACTTATTTTCCTTGCTAATGCCAATTCTGGTACAGCATGCAGACAGGAAGACGTGGACGGAGCAAAACCTGCAAATTTCTCTGTCAGCTCCAGGATCCAGTCCAAAAGTCTTTGTCTACCATTACTCCCACCATCCAAGGAAGTGAAGACTCAGTGGATTAACTTTGTTTTTGATGGAAATGTCCCCGTGACAACTGGAAAACTCATATATGTGCAGTAAGTTTACCACTTCAGACTGCTTTCCTAATGAGGGCCAGTATTCTACAAAACAATCTTCCAGTCGATCGATACGGACTTCAAGCTTGGAAGCTGTATGTTTGGCTATTTTTATGTTGCTTTACTGTTTGTTTTGCAGGTTCACTGTTGTAATTGGTGTTAGAACGTTGCAGGGCTGGGCTAAAATCTGTGAACAGGCTCCCAAATGATCATAGATGTTCATGATCAATTTTGAGGGATTTTTATAGCTCCTACTTCAGAGTACTCTCACCTCATGACAGCGTCTTTTTCAATTGTTTGCAATGAGGTGAGAGCGTGCGGCTGCATGCAGTGCTCTGCCTTTTTCGAGATTGGTGCTCCAAGCACTTCTAGATGAAAATCAGTCACTGTCATTTTTTTTCAGACAACCAATCATATATTAGATGGGGACTCAGACAGAAACTATTGTAACACATAAATACAGCAACTCAAGGTTCAATTCGCAGTCTACACATCCCTTGAGGTTTCGAGCCTTGGCTCTTCAGGCTGGGCTCTAACCGTCTCTCTGGTCCCCCTAGTTGAGCCTCACTCCTGGTGTGTATGGACGCGCTTCTAGTTAGATGGGATGACTATAAATAAAGATGAAATACTGTCTACTAAGGAGTTTGGTGTGAATGAGTACTGCACATCCCTCAAGGTTTCGACCCTTGGCTCTTTGGAGTGGCCTCTAACCAAGCTCGGACATTAAACTAGAGACAGAAAAGCTCATAGGTGGGAGCTGATTGGCTACACACTGACTGCTGTGGGTAACATTAAGCTAGCTTAGCCTCATAACAGTTGCCTTAAAAAATGGAACAGAACATGGAAAAATGAAGTCGAGACTTTAGTCCACATTGTACAGTATATTGTGCAGAACCGCCACCCGGCTTACGTTATTTCAACGGTCCTATTGGCAATGCAAATGCAAGCCCTTTAAGGTATGTACAATTGTGGTTCTCGAGGGAACTCCCCAGAGCCGCCCCTGAACTGTACTAATATGCTTACTCCCAAATGACATATTCCTCTAAATTTCATAAACTGTATTTAATTCTGATGGTACAAACATTGGGGGATGTGGTCAGCAGTTAATCAAGTCTTGCGCAGAGCCCCAAACAGGCTTGCATCTACCCTGTGATTAATGAAAATGACAGGGAGCTGGAGGCACTTGTTGATACAGGCAGGTTATTGGCTGAGGAGGGGCGTGCATTTGTGTGGATTGACCCCGGCTGAACCCGACTTAACAGAGTCAGAAAGTTTGGGACTTTTTAAACAGGCAATCACATGTGATGACAACTGATTCATTAGGCCTCGAGCTCTGCCCAGAAATCCCCATAAAAAGCCCTCGATCGAAGTCTTGTAGAAGCTCATTAGGAGGGAAAATGTGGTCTCGTACACCAGAGCTCAAATAAAGATACAGCTGTCTCCAGCATGGCCTCCAACAATTTGGCTGCCGAATCAGATTCTTAATCAAATTATTTTTAGCTATGGCACATTTAATCCGCTGTTGTTTTATTCATTAGCCGTTCCACGAATTTATTGTGGCTCTGGCGGCCTCGCTGTCTCTCATCTCAGCCATTTCCCAGAGTGTAACACACACACATCTGGTCCCAATCAGAGGGAGGCAGAGGGAGAGAATGCCTATTAGCAGACTCTGGCATAGGTAAACGCTGAGCAGCGGTGCCCCATCTCCCCTGGAGTTTCTGGTAGTCTTGTGTTGTATACAAGCCCTCGTTGGCCACGCCCTTATTACCTGATTTCATTACGAGGGGAACAAAATGAACAGGAGTCGTGGATGTGGGCTTTTTCTGGCAGCGCTGGAGGTCAGGAGCCCCCGCTGGGAGCAGAGTATGGAGATTTATGGCACAGACATGCCGAGCCTCAGCTGAGTTAATCACATTAAACCCAAGTATGTGTCGTGTTTGTGGATATGCGAAGCAATAATGACTCATTGTTCCAAACAAAAAAAGCTGTGATAATCACTCTAATTTATGACCTTCCCTTGTTTTTATGTTCTTCATAAACAATTACATAAAACTGATTTGATTATATTCAAAATCAAACTTTATTAGGATCACTGGATATAAAACAGCACAAATGCGGGTTGAAACAAGAGGTCATGCATTTTAGATGAATAAGCATTCCTGTAAACAGGCTTTTTATGAAAGTAGCAGCCAGTTGGTCAAAGCCCTCTGATGCTGTTTTGTCTTTGAAACATCTGCCGGGATTTCAAAAGTATTTTAACTTGTTTTGTTTCTTGTTGGGAGAAGCAGCGGGATGGAATAAATGATCAGGGGACGTCAGGAAACAAATCCAAAGAATGAAAGTTTGGATGGTGATGAACTCTCAACCCCTCGACACCACCGTGACCAAAACCACAACCACACGCATAACTCATTCCCTAACCCTGTTGTAACGCGAGGGCCGGACAAAATGTCCTCGTGTTCCTTAAAATGTCCGCATTTTCCAAAAAACCCCCCACACAATCTAAAAGTGTCTTCACTTTCTTAAAATGTCCTCACGTTCCAAAATGTCCTCACATATATCATCTTTTCTATAAATGTCTCACTAAGTGTCTTCATGTTCCATAAATATCTTCACTTCCCAACTGTTTTCCTTCTTTGTCCTTAATTTACAAAATGCTCTTTTTGGAAAGTATGTAAATTATGCTTTTCAAAAATGTCGTCACTTTCCAATATAATCCTGACTTTCTCCAAAATAGCCTCATCTTAAAAAAAAAAAAACTATCTACACCTCCCTGTCAGAAATGTCCCCACTTTTCCGAAAATTACTGTATTTATATGAAATGTCCCTATTTTCCTAAAATATCCCCATGTCCTTACATTCCCAAAAGGTCCTGACTTTCCAAAGTGTCCCAAATTTCTCATTTTGTCCTGACATTCCCAATATTTTCTCCTCTGCTTTCATGAAATGTCAATACCACACATATCACATTTTCTATAATGTCTCATAATTGTCCTTTTGTTCCCTAAATATCCTCACATGCCAGTTGTTCTCTGCTTTTCCTACTTTGCCCTTACTTCACAAAAATGTTCAGAAATTGTATGTTTCAAAAATGTCCTCACTTCCAAGTAGTTTCCCTTCTTCCCTCAGGACAGCCTCATTTTCACAAGTTCCTGTCTTTTAAAAAAAGCTTTTACTTTCCAGAATTATCTTCACTTTCCTTTCAGAAATGTCCTCACTTTCCAAAGTGTCCTCAGTTTCTTCAAACATACTCATTTTGTCCTCACATTCACATTATTTCCTAAACTATCCTTGGTCCTGACTTTCCCAAATCTTCTCGCTTTGCCGCAAATGTCCTCACATATATCACATTTTATATTAATGTCCTCACTTTGCAATATTATCCTTACTGTCCAAAAAAACAGCGTCACTTTCCGAGTCCTCATTTTTCAAAAAATGCCTTTACTTTCCAAAATGGTCTTTGTGATGCAAAATGGTCTTCCCTGTTTGGAAATGCCCACCTTGCTATGCAAAAAACATAAATAAAATATAAAATACATAATATTAAATGTTGTAGCTTTCCAAAAATATCCTCACATCCTTATATTACAAAAAGTTCATCAGTTTCCAAAGTCTTCAGGTTCTCATTTTGTCCTCATATCCCCAATATTTCACAAAAACATCCTAATTTCCAAAAATATCCGGTGTCCTCACTTTTCAAAAATGTCCCCACACACGCATTTTCACATTTTCTATAAACATTCTCATTTTTCCTCACAGTCCTCGTGTTCCCCAAATATCCTCATTTCCCAATTGGTCTCCACGTCCCAGAAAATTGTGTCCTCACTCCACAATACCATCCATACCATTTCTCAAAAATTTTCCTTTCCCAAAATGTTTTGGAAATGTCCCCACTTTCTCATATGTTCTCACTTTTACCCATATTCATATATATATATATATATATATACATATATATATATATATACATATATATATATATATATATATATTCATATATTTCCAAAAATACCCTCACATCTTTACATTTCAGAAAAGGTCTTTACTTTCCAAAATGTCCTCACTTTTCTTAAGTGTATATGTCTTTCATTCCTTTGTTTACATCCTTCCTAAATGTTTGTCCTTCATTTCTTATTTCTTCATTTTTCTTTTTAGGCCTAAACCAAAACAAACAAAAAACAAAACATAACTTTCTCACTGTATGTACTTTTATTTTCACACATTTTACTGCTACACTTCTCTACTTCTATTTAAGTACAAAAACAAAGTGTGTCAGTGATTTTACACTGCAGTTTGTCTGTGTGTAGCTTCAATAAAGGAGTTTGTCCTCCATCGCTGAACAAAATCCAGGAAAGGGTATCTGAGGAGATGGTAAACTGAAGGAGTACAATGCAAGTTGTTACGCGCACACACACACACACACACACACACACACAGAGATCAAGATATCCTCCCACAAACACACAGTTAATCAGATCCAGGGACAGAGTCGCCGAGCTTTTCCCCTCAGAAACCGCCTCCATATTTTGTGGGCCTGATTCTAAACAGCACGATGCATTTCGCTCTGGGTGACAGATTCCTGAGCTGCATCATCAAACCACAACAGGCCAGCTGATACTGGAGGACTGGGAACATGGTGGTCTGATACCATGGGAACCAGTTACAAAGACCAGCAGACTCACACACGTTTGCACCAGCAGACAACAGACACAAACAGAAACCAACAGGACGGGGCGTTCGCTTTGTTCATGTGTTCATGTCACTCAGGTACACATCATGTGTCCTGTACAAAGTCTTATGTAAGAAGAGCTCAAAGCGCACTTTAAAATACAACATGTGTGATTATGGTACATATTCATTTTTTACTGTTGATCCCCATTTACACCTGGTAGTGAAATATGATCTGGATCCAGATATGTTATCCAGATCATTGTACGGATTGTGTTTATAAATCTAAGATCTAAACAAAACGCAAGCCACACCTCCAAATATGGTGATATTCTGATCATGAAGCATTTACACCTCATATTAAAGGGTCATTATCTACTCACCCTCATGCCAAATGAAGGTTTTTTTAGTCCACAAAAACCAGGAAGTGTTCCAGAATCTCCCCAAAATTTTAAGTGAATGTCAATTAGTTATCAAAAGACAAAAGACAAACAAACAAACAACAACAAAAAAGCATTAAATGCCTCTGTACTGTTTTAAGCCTGAATCTTCACTGTAGATCCTTGACTTGGAGCCATGTTCACATGTGCGTACTCACCATCAGCAGGTGACCGGCATGTGAGACTGCAGCGCTGTTTTCATGTGAATCTCCAGCCGTGTTTTTTGAAAAAATAAACCCACCCTTCAATCATGAAGGTGAGTAGATGATGACTGATTTTTAATTTTTGGGTGAACTATCCCTTAAACATGCTTCCCTGCTCCTCACTGTGCAACATCTGGATAACTTATTAAGATGTACATCACATTTTGATAGCAGGTGTAAATGTGGAGCAGGAAAATCAGTTTGTGAACAACAGAATGAAAGTGAAATGTAAAGTTGTGGTTAAATTTGTTTTCTAATGTCATCATGTTAAACTTCTCTAGTTTTTCTACTTTTAAGACGTTGTTGGCAGCTGTCGAAGTGGAGGCGAGCGAGTGATCCATCCATCCATCCATTTTCTGCTCCTTATCCAGGGTCGGTTGCGTTGGCAGCAGGCTGAGCAGGTGTCCAGCTCCTCTTGGGAGATCCCGACGAGTTTCCAGGGCAGAGAGTGAACGCAGACACTGTGACTCATTACCTCTGGTTCCTGAACCTGTTCTAGTCAAAATTCTTGGAATTTAATTCCTTTGCATTTGAATGTTGTTGGTTTGTAAAGGTCATAAAGTTTTTCTTCTTCTTTGTGCTTTTTGTTATTGTAGTCTGATAATTTTCATGATTGATCGATCAGCTGTTCAGCCTATAAAATGCAAAGAGTTGTGTAAAGTGTGAACGACAGTTTCCTGAAGTGATGTCTGTGATTTGCTTCTTCTGTCCAGTTGACACTCAAAATGTTTGGTCAAAGTGGTTGGCAAATATTTTCTTCCTGATCAACTGTTTGATTAAGAGACTAATATTGGCAGCTCCACTGCTTCGGTTCACCATGTGAGGGTTAGAGGGTGGGGGCGGGTTTGAGAGAAGAAAACAGGCAAAGAAACTGTTGTTACATTTTGTTCTGCCTTGTGTCACTGGTGTGACTGTATTGTTGCTGTATAGAAACAATAAATAATGGATCACAACAACAACAACAAAAAAAAGATTGCACAGTGCACACTGACCTGCAGAATATGACACGCCCCCTTCCGTTTGCACCTGATACTTTTTCTGAATCAGTTTATTTTTGGTTGAAATGCTCCAAATGGTTCAATATTTGCTGCTCAGAACAGAAGAGAACCAGTTCCATGCTGGTAGAAAAGGGGGTAAACTGTATGTGCACTATGAACATTCATGAATTATAATCACTATCAAATGCTAATGACAAAATATTTTGTTAGTAATAATGAAGCATGCTGAAGCTAACATTAGAATTCTCTAGGCTAAAGAAATTTAGGAATTCAAAATAACAGAATATAGTTTCCTGTTTTTTTAATCTTGATTACATAATCTTGTTAATGTAATCCATTACTCCCCAAGCCTGGGAATGACAGAAAGTTATCTGTCATGAATGTCAAGCTGAAACATTTATTTGTATTTACTCCACTGGATGGACACCAAGAAACATAGATTATTTCTTGTACGCACATAAATAAAATGTTGGGCCGGGAGTACTTCATTTTATGTGACTGACTGCAGTTTGGTTTTGATTGGTTTAACAATTATAACCACAAAACAAACAAACAAACAAACAAACAGTTCACATGAACATGATGTCAGAGTTAAGAGGATAGTTTAAAATGAAACTTCAATCATTATCTACTCACCCTCATGCTGATTGGAGGTTGGGTTTAGTTTTTTAGTCCACAAAACTCTGCAGGAGTTTCACAGGAAAACAGTGTTGCCCAATCTCCCAAACAATGGAAGTGAATGGTGACCAGTTTTCAAACCCAAGTCTCCTAAAGCCCCGACACGCCGTTCGCTCGCGTGATTGTGTGCACAGACCTGTGAACATAGCTCCAAGCTAAGCATCTACAGTGAAGATGTGGGCTAAACATGCACACTTTGCATGCATGTTTAGCCCAACAGAAAAAGCCAACATGCTGTTTGCACACCGTCACATCACACACACCCAGTTCAGACAGTGTGCATGAGTACGTGGCTCCAAGCTAAGGATCTACAGTGAAGATTCAGGCTAAAAACATGGTGTAGATTACATTTATTTAGTCAACTTGGCATATCAGGTCTTTAGGAGACTTGGATTACATCAGACGAGCAGTATGGAGGGGTTTTATGTGTTTATTCTGTTGTTTTTTAAGTTTGAAATCTGGTCACCATTCACTCCCATCGTTTGGGAGATTGGGCAACACTGTTTTCCTGTGAAACTCCAGCAGAGTTTTGTGGACTAAAAAACTAAACCTGACCTTCAATCAGCATGAGGGTGAGTAGATAATGATTGAAGTTTTGGTGAAGTATCCCTTTAAAAATAAAGGTTAAACACATCAATACAGTCTAATTATCACCATCACCCTGAGGAGGAAAAGTTTGTGAAAGTGGAAACACTACTGGCTGGTAAGCCACTATTTTCTATTCAGATCCAAAGTGTAAAGTGAGCTGAAGCTCAGTTATCATGTGAGAAAATAAAAAGTCACAAACACTGATTGTGATCCGTGTGTGTGAACAGCTTTAAACTCTCTGCCATCTTCACAGACAGCAGCAGTAGAGCACAATAGACAGCTGAGTAATTTGATTTCTGCCGTTTGTTTATCTAATTTGAGTTACAGCCTCATAAATGTATCTGCTGTCGCCACCACAGCAGTTTTTCTTAACGCCCGTCTAAATGTATTCACGAAATGAGGCGTTTGAATCTGCGGCCAAACTCTTTCATCAGTGCGTTTGTTGGTGTTGATCATTTCTCAAAGAGCTTCTCTCTCCCTCTCTCTCCGTCTGTCTCTGTCTCTTGGTGACATGATTACCACCACACCACATCACAGCCCCAGCGCCGTTATACGTCCCACATTTAACGTAAACATGAGGGGTTGCCATGGTGAGGCTGGCAGGGCCGCCCCCTTCGTGCCCGCTTTCTTTCCTATCATCATCATTATCAGGCACCTCAAATGTTACACAACACTTTGCTTTCCACCACAGCGCCGGCCAGAGCTACACAAGCCCGACTTATTATTTATGTCAATCAAACACTCCTGAGATGTTTCTCCAATCCCAAAAATCCTAAACGTCAAGCTGGTTCTGGTATCGTCTCATCCCACAGTGAGGAGTCACGGTTCCTGCTGGTGTGACCTCAGCTGACTCCATCGCATGCTTCTACTCATTAGGGCTCTACACACTAATGCAGATGCATTTAAAGATGTCTTTCATGTGTCGCAGTCTTTTCCACGCTCTGCATGTTCAGATTGTTTTCTAGAAGTCTCAAACAACAGAGAAACAGCTAAATCTCCTCGACCTCCAGCAGCATCTGGTGCAAACATGCTCCATTCCTCCTCTTTTTAGCCTCTCAGCATGATGAAGCTTTGTTCTGTCTCCTCTGACTCTCTCTGTGATCTTTTATTTACTTTTTAAATACAGCCAATCACACAATACAGGTGCTATCAATAATGTCTTATATGTCTGTGGTTGATGGATTTCCAAAAGTTCAGTTTTACCCGTCCACACTGCAACACAAAGGTACATTTAATTTGATCCATTTTTGAGTGTTTCTGAAACAACAAGTCATTGTTCTTGCTTTTGAAATTTGTTTTTGTTTTTGTTTTGTTTCGGGAATTTTTGCAAATGCTTAACAAAAGATCTCATATGAGCATTTTCACTTTTGTTGCCATCGGTAAGATGGAAACAAGATGTTGACACTACCACAAAATTTGGTGGCCAGAATCGGCAAAAACGAGATTTCTTTTCACTCTTCTCTGCATGTAAGAGGCACTGAAAACTCAAATCCTCAAAAGCCTTCAAGCTATTTAAATAAGTCTTATGGATATATTAGTAAGCACCTAAAACGTATTAAAATTAGTTTTAATGCAAACCAGAAGTTTGTCGTGCATTTTCCTGTTGAGCAGTGGTTCGCAAACTTTTTTTTTTGCCATGGCCCCCTTTCAGAAGCTGAAATAACTGTCCCCCAATTTTATAGAAACAAGGTTCCATCCATCCATCACCTTCAACCGCTTATCTGCTCACAGGTAACAGTTCCAGCACGGGACCCCAGACATCCCTTTCCCCGGCAACATGAACCAGCTCTGACTGGGGGACCCCAAGGCGTTCCCAGGCCAGGGCAGAGATAAAATCCTTTCACCTAGTCCTCGGTCTGCCCCGTGGCCTCCTTACAAGATGCCCAAACCACCTCAACTGGCTCCTCAATGCAAAGGAGCTCTACTCTGAGTCCCTCAGGGATGACTGAGCTTCCCCCTTTCCCTAAAAGAGATGCCAGCCACCCTCCTGAGAAAACCCATTTCATCCGTTTATATCAGCAATCGTGTTTTTTCGAAATTGACCCACTGGTTTCTAGCTCAGCTCTCTTTTCATCACAGTGGTACAGTAGAGCGAGCACAATGCTGTCCACTGCTCCGATTCTCTGGCCCATCTCAGACTCTGTTGCCCTCTCACTCGAGAACAAGACCCTGAGATGCCTAAATTCCTTCACTTGGGGTAAGGACTCATTCCCCAGCTGGAGTAGACAATCCACCAGTTTCTTGCTGAGAACCACAGCCTCAGATTTAGAAATGCTGATCCTCATCCCAGCTGCTTCACACTCAGTTGTAAACTGATCCAGTGAGCGCTGAAGGTCACAGACCGATGAAGCCATCAGGACCACATCATCTGCAAAAAGCAGCAATGCAGTCCTCAGTCCACTGAACTGCAACCCCTCCCCTCCACGACTGCGCCTCGAGATCCTGCCCATGAATATCACAAACAGGATCGGTGACAAGGTGCAGCCCTGAACCCGGAAAGAGTCCGGCTTACTGCCATGAACCTGGACACAGCTCTGGCTTTGGGCGTGCAGGGACTGGATAGCCCTGAGCAGTGACCCCTTCACCCCATGCTCCCACAGCAACTCCCACACTATCTCCTGAGGAACCCGGTCATACGCCTTCTCCAAATCCACAAAACACATTTAGACCGGATGGGCATACTCCCAGGCTCACCCCAGGATCCTTGTGAGAGTGAAAAGCTGGTCTGTTGGTCCACGGCCAGGATGGAATCTGCACTGCTCCTCTTCGATCTGAGGTTCGACCATCGGCCTGACCCTCCTTTCCAGTATCTTAGAGTAGACTTTCCTATGGAGGCTATTATGGAGCAGCAATGGTGTCGCATACATGTCGGTTGAATGATCCCAAAACCTGAATAAAATCAGAATATCCAATATGTCTTAATTATGAACTGCTACCGTTGGAATAAGGTCTAATTCAGAATAACCAAGTCGGTGATACAAGACCAAAAACAGAGAGAATGCTGCGTTAACGTGGCCTTATTTGTGTACTGTTGCACCTTTTTTCTCTTTTACAACCTTGAACATAACTCACCCTCTTTGCTCTCATCACACAGGTCCCCTGGAGCCCCGTTAATAAGCATGTGTTTGTAATTACATCCCTGTAGCCACCAGTGACATAGAGGTGCCCTGGCACACAATCACTGGCAGCCAGTGCCTGTGCCCCCTCCCAGCCCTCAGCACCCCACCACGCCAACCCCTGTGCCCAAAATAGTTTAATGAGGAGCCCTTTTAATGCCTTTATTATGGCAGAAACTGGCACGGCGTACCGAAGCCTAATGCCACGCCGCCCCCACCTCAGCTCGCTAACAAACCGCCGGAGGTGATACTGTGTGAGCGCCGTGCCCTCAGGATTGGGGAACATTTAAAGGCTGTGTTGCTATTTTGTTTTTAATATGCTAACCCTTAACCACACACTGCTGCACGCACCGACCTCTGCATACATCGTACTTACATCCATCATGCACACACACACACACACACACACACACACACACACACACACACACACACACACACACACACACACACACACACACACACACACACACACACACAGCTGTGCAATCAGGCATCCTCGGGGGCAGTGATTTACTACCCGGGACTATTTTATTAATTTAATTACACATTTACAATCATTCTTCTCAGAGGAAAACAGGGAGAAAAGTGCTGCCTGTGTGTTTTTTTGCGGAGGCAGCCAAACCTTGTTTTATTTTATGGCCAAGAGAGAAAGATGTTGTTTTATTTTACGAGTGGCCTCAAGGTTTCCTTAATGTGTTAGAAACACAAAGGGTGTGTCCTGTAAAGCAGAGCTCTTTAATGCTCGCTCTGTTTGTTTGGTTTCTTCTCTTTAAATTTCCACCAGCACAACGAGGGAAACAATCACTCACCGTAAAACAAATAGGGAAGAAATTTCTTTTTTTCTGTTTAATTTTTCTAAACCCGAGCTGTCCATCAAAAAGAAACAATGCAGGGGCTTCATGCTGGACCGGTTGAGGATCTGCTTTTCGTTCCACTGTGTCATTATTTCTTAAACTGCAGATCCATTAGTCTGTGTCAGATGGTTTCCCACATGACAAGAATAAAAATGAGCCGTTGTTACTTTGGGTCACAGCAGGCTGAGAGATGAAATTTGCAAGTTTCATCCCTGAAGGGGAAAATATCTGTCACAACATTGTCCTGTCTCCACCAGGACGGATGTGGGCTGCATAACAAACCATGAAATAGTCCATCAGCTCAGGGGAGCATTTGCCAATGCAACCATGGCTACTTTAAGATATTTACTTCACTGTAGGAGATTTATTTAGTTGTGTAGTTGACAGACTAATTGGTTCTTCACAATAAGTCCCACTTAAACTTAAGGAACCCTGAGTCTCCAGTCCCTTTCAGTCGTGCACTGCAATAGGCCTCATTTATAAAAATCTTACTTATTCTTGAACTTTTAGGTCTTTTTTAGATGATATTTTGCCTTTATTTGATAGAGACAGCAAAAGATATGACAGTATAGTGGGGTAGACAGACAGGGGATAACATGCAGCAAATGGGACGTCAATGGGAATCAAACAGGCGGCTGCTGCAGAAGACTGACGCTCTACCAACTGAGCTACAGGGGCGCCCCGTCCAACTCTTAAGATGTTCAACTCCTAAAAGATGCTGAGCGTAAAAATTAATTAATCGGTTGATTATTTTCTTGATTAATTGGTCCATAAAATGTCATAAAATTATGAAAAATGTTGAGCACTGTAAATCAATTAATAACTGATTTATCAATCAATTGCTGCAGCTCTACTTTCAGTGATCAGTGACTTCCCTTATATAATCCCCCACAAACAAGGTTTTAATCAGGAATAGTCATGGACCAAAAGAGAAAACCACTGGTATTTTGGAAAAGGAGATCACAGTGGTGGTGGAGGAGATTGAAGACAGGCAACATGGATTATTCGCTGGACTGGACTGGACTGGGTTGACAGACATGCAGCCTGGGAGTTTCCTCTCACCTTTAACTGATCATTTCTCTAATTCAAAGTTCTGCACAGGCCTGAGTCCCTGTCAAAACCAGGAGGAAAATCCTTCAGGTCAAGTCTAGACTCTGCTGACAGATAAGCTCATTTCTACATCTGAGGAAGGTTCAACTGCAGGTCAGACTTAAGATTAAAATAGATTCACTGTGAAACCAAATGCACACATGAATTAATTTTAATAAGAAGTAAAAGCTTCGAATTCATTTAGAAGTTCTACAAACTAAAAAATGTTGAGTTCCAGTAGAATTTTTGAAACCCATAATTTTTGATCAACATGAACTTTACTGAACATGAAAGAATGGGTTTTATTCTTAAAATTAGCCAGTACTGTTACAGAAAGTCATAATTTCAAAGCAACTGCCATGACTAGATTAGACTAGACTAGAGTTTTAGAAACCTCTGCTAAAAATTTGTCTTCACAAATTGTTATTTGGCTGATTAAAATGTAAATGGTTGCAATTGAAAATATTGAATTATTAACCATTATTAACTTTCACTTCAATAAGTTTACTCAAACATTTTTCAAATGCAAGTATTTTGAGTTTCTAAAACTCAAAGCTTCAAGTTTATCCAAGGAAGAAAATTAAAATATCTCAGTAAAACATTGTTAGTTCATTAAACTTTTGTTTTTTCATTTGAGTCGGGCTCAAAACTGAAAAATCAAGTGAGTAAGTTGCCTTGAAGTTTTGAGTTTTCTCAACTCATTCATTTTTACAGTGTTAATTCGTTGCAATGTGGTTAATGCAAATTCTGAGTTGCATTTATTGAGCATATTTGATTTGGCTTAATCAATAATTCTGATTTAAACTTAATCAAAGAGTATATGTAACACTAACGATATTTAAGCTCTGATAACCTCCAACATTTGAGATTATCGACTTAAAAAAATGTGGCGAGAGATTGTCAGAGATTGTTTTTTGAGTACTGCTAACCTAACCCAGTGCTGCAGGTAAATTTTATCAGTGAGTCCCGTGAATTTGCAGGTGCAATAATGGACTAATGATTCGTCCATCATCAGGTGAAGACAAACATGTAGCTAGTTGACGTTCCCTCAGATTCAGACATGCAGTGACTCACAATGGATCAGTTTTTAAAACTAAAAGCCATGTGGGAAACAAACCTGCTCCAGTAAAAGCTCCAGAGTCTGTGGTGAAGAAAAATGACCCTGAATACATTAAGTTTGGATTCATAATGCTGAGCTGAAAGCAGTGTGTTGAATGTGGAGAAATCCTGTCACAACCCAGTTTATATTTTTCTTCTTTTTTGCCATGTTATGTTTTTTTCTCATTTATTCAGGAAGGTGTCCGTCTGATTTTTTTTAAGAAGCAGAATTCAGAATTCAGAGCCACGAATGCCATGAGACTCACGACTACATGTACTGTGTGAAAGTCGGAACTTTAGCGATAAATTAAAAACATATTGTTGCAAAGACTTGATATACTTTTATGTAACAGGTTGTGCAAATGGAGTCGAGGCCGCGCTCTTGTCAAGTAATTTGACAGAAACAAGTCCCATTTTCATGACCTAAAACGTTCAGAAACACTACTGTTCTCCCTCAGAGGCTTTAACTTTGTTCCTTGTTTCCCTCAAATCACCGTTCCAAACCACTCCAGTCACATTAACACGTATCGATATTACAACAGGCTTTGACAGTTGAAAGTTGAAATAGTTAAAGACATTCAGAAACAAATGTCTTAAGGGTAGAAAAGAAAAAGTGAATTTGTGGACTCTCCCTTGTGTTGTAATCTCAACCAAAGAACACAAAGTACCAAACCTCAGTGCTGCACCAGGTCGTGACCTTGAGCTGAGAAGTTTGTGGGCGTATCACGCCAATCATCTTATCACCTTCCTCTATAGAGGCCGTTCAGATATGCTTCCATTTGCATGCATGGATCTGTCGTTAGCATGTGGCCGTCAGCGCTCGGGGAGGTTCGTCTGCGGTGGAAAACATCAGTCAGCCGCCAGCGTCTGACAGAGCTCATTACTCACGTTACCGGCTGACGATGGCAAGGAGCCTCGGCTTCAAGTCAAGACATCCAGCATCGCCTGTTATTTGGGCCCTTCAAGTGCCGGGGCAGAACACACACAGACGGGGCTGAACACAGCCAGCGTAGCCACCAGGAATGTGTTTTTGCCTTATTTCTGTTGACGTGTAAGAGCAGCGAGGGAGAAGCATCTGTCTTCGTTTTCCTTGAAACTCAATATATGCAGAACAAGCCTTAATGCTGTCATTACACGTACTGTCTTATTGCTGCAAATCAAACCCATGGTCATGGAAATGGTAATAGATACGGCTGACAGTCACTGTGTGTGTGTGTGTGTGTGTGTGTGTGTGTGTCAGAGTGTGTGTGGCTGCAGAGGTGTGTGCAGACTCTCTGAGGGCCAGGGGCAAAATGTTCTTATGCAGGGAAGTTCTTATACACACAGGTTCAGGGTCACATTCAGGCTACATCCAAATTAATATGTTTTCATTTAGAACAATGTTTTAAAGGACCAATGTGTAGGATTTAGTGCCATCTAATGGTGAGCTTGCAGATTGCAAACAAACCGTCTCCCATTCCAAGCATGTGGGAGAACCTGCAGTGGCCATGAAACTCCTGTAAAATGTCAAAGACTGTATTCAGAGCCTGTAGAAACTCTGTGGAAGAGGACCTGCACCCTCTGTAGATATAAAAGGCTCATCATAGGGTAATGAAAATACAATAATTCTTATTTTCAAGTGATCATACACTTATGAAACATACTCATGAATATTGTGTTCCATTCAATCGACAATAAATCCATGTAATTTGTACACACTGGACCTTTAAAAGGAAAACCTCCACCCACATGAGTGTTTTAGCACATTTCAGAAATAACTGAAAATACATATCACATGACCATTCACATTTACTGAGCGTCCACTTGCTGATATATATGGGAAGAAGATCATCTACTCTGCAGCTGGTTGCTTAGTTGCAGAAAATATCATGAACAAAGAACAGTGAAAAGTAAGACCAGAGACTTCCATGGTTGGCTGACGACAAGGTCGCACTATTCCTGAAAGAAACACAGAAAACAAAGTCAGCAACACCTGTAATCCATTATCCATGTTGGATTAGTCGAGGCTGATGTTGATGATAATGGGTCACATGATAGGGGACCCGTTGTGACTGATAAATCCCAATCAGGAAACAAATGTGTGAGTCAGCGTCATTGTTTTCAAAATGCCGTCTTGGAAAATTCAAACTAAAACGGAGTCAGCAGACTTTTCAAAAGTCTCACTTTAGAAGGCTCAAAAACACTGGAGTTTGGAGAACACCAGGTATAAACGTAACAAAAGGTATGCATTTCATAACGTTTTAGTGTGGATGTAGGGATAAGCTGGATAAAGGTTTGTGAGGGGCACCTGTGAGGGGTACTTGGGCTGATAAGGGCAACGCCTTAGGCACTTGAAAGCACTCTTAATCCATGGGGAGTGTCTTTGGGTGTACTTCAACCATGGGTCTGTCATAGGGCACTTTGACCAATCATAAGGGCACGAGGGCCAAAATGAGAGGTACCTGGGTCATCCAGAGGACTACTTGGGTCGTTCAAAGAGGCGTTAGGGGTGAACAGAGTGGCACATGCAGACCAAAGGTGTATCCAAGCCATCAAAGGTCAAAATCAGATAGATCAGATGGGCACTTAGGTTGAGTAGAGGCACACTTGGATGAGGCCCTTGAGCCAGCTAGAGGGATATTAAAGCCAAACAGAAGGGAACTCGGGGGGAGTTAAGGGGCACAGTAAGACATACGGGCAATTAATATGAAACAATCGTGAATCAGTGCAAGCAGATAAAACAAGACAAACACCAACAAAAGACCTTGGGCCAATTAAGGGGCCATTCAGAATGACATTTGGGCCACTTCAGGCAACCAAATGAGCACTCTGGCCATCAAGAGGGTCACCTGAAGCATTTGAACCAAACACAAGGACATGTGACCCAAAATTAAGCACCTAGAAGGACACTTCAGGGCTTTTGGGTCTAGTGAGGCCCTTGGGGAGCATTTTGACCACTGAAGTGCTCATCAGCTGTGACTCAGGGAAATTAGCCAAAAGAATGAAGCAGGTCACTGGAGGGCAAAGACATATTGTGACTTTCAAAAACAAATGGCGCTTTAGCTTTTCACTGGTCATGCATAGTCAGACCTCGTGCTCACAGCTGGAGAAAGGTCTGGATCCACACGTAAACATTCTGCTACAGAGGAAACAATGCCCTGCCCTGTTTGCATTTCTTTAAAGCAATCACAAACATCTTGGGTGGTGCTACACCCAGGATGCAGCGACGGTGCTGCTGCAAAATATTGTCAAGGGGGAACTTTGGTGGAACGTTTGCATGTCAGGAGGCGAGTTCTGGCATTAAAATGACTACATCAAAATAAAAGATAACAGCTGTTAGCTTGTTTATGTTTGTACCATTAGCATTATTCCATGCACTAATTTACTGTTTTCAATGTGTAGGTTGCAAATAGAAGGTTGTTCTCTTGTTTTCTGAGAACATAGCAGATGCTGTGATGCTGCTTGTGGTGAGCGACCGTTGGCAGGACTTACACCTGCATCCGGTGGATCAGACAAGCTTTTCCCATATGTCCAGAGGTGGCAGAAGTCCACACATTCTTGTATCAGTAGAAGCCCAGGTACTTTTGTAAAGAAAAAAGGACTCTGATAAAAGTAGAAGTGCTGGTTCTTCTTTGTTACTTAAGAAAAAGTGATGCAAAGTTTAAATGGAAAAAGTCGTCCTCTAAAAGACTTTTGACCATTTCTTTGCAAAGCATCTCACCTTTTCTCTCCTCTTGGTCTGTTTCGTTATTCTTGTCTTGTTATGTTTAGGGGTTTATGATATGCACGATGCATGCATGATGGATACGCTAAGGAATTGTCTTTTATATGTGTTAAATTTGTTTAGAGTAGTAGTAGTTTTGTTGGGAAGGTGGCAACCAATGATGCAAGATTAAAATAATCAATAATAGTCAAAGTAACAACCCTGTTTTGAAAATGAAAGAAGTCAAAAGTGCAGATATTTGTATTCAAATGCAGGGAATAAATGTAAAAAGTCAGAAAAAAAATACTCAAGTAAAGTATACACACCTGAAAACCTTCCTTAAGTACAGTAATGAAGTATTTGTACTTTGTTACTTCCCACCTCTGCATATTTCTCCCATGGTTAACAAGCTACTCCCCTTTACACACAAAAACAAACACAGAAGGCACACACACATGATTGAAGCAATAATTGCACTAAACGACGACACCTGTTAACATTCACGTCGGTTACTGTGCATGAGTTATGGTGAAAAGATTTCCCACCACCGCTGCCGCCTCTGCTGCTGAGCTTTGTACAACAAGCTGACTAACCTCTGGCCTGCAGAAGGCAGATTATTACAAGAATTCAGCTTAATGAAAACAGACACACACACATTAAGCCATCACAGGAAGACCGACTTGCAACAGAAGATTACAGCATCCTCCGTGAGTCAAACGTGTGATATGCTTTATGAGGACGAGGCAAAACAAAAACACATGGACCCACTTTGATTTTATAAATGGAGGATCTGTTGGCTTAACGTGTCCGAGGTCGTGACACGCACATGCACACACACACATACACTCGCTGAACCCATAATCAGATCTGAATCCCATTTGTGCCATAAAATATTTATGATTGCACACACAGACATTTCTTATCCAGCATGAGAAAAGTGTAGATTAGTGTGTGTGTGTGTGTGTGTGTGTGTGTGTGTGTGTGTGTGTGTGTGTGTGTGTGTTTTGGGAGGGGGGTAGGGCTCTAAATTAGACTGTAATTGAAAACAAATCCACATAGTAGTTTTCTTGGAGCTATAATGAGGTTAAGTCACTCCGTCAGTCAGAGTGAGGAATCATGTGAGACGGAGACGTGCGAGTCGCTGCCCTGCGCCTTGGCTGCTCCTCTGTCATGGGAGAATAAAGCCAGCATCACACCTCATCCATCCAACTGCTGGACAACTGCCACACACACGCACATGCACACACACACATACACACACACACACACACACACACACACACACACACACACACACACACACACACACCCCTAAACATTTAGCTGCAGGAGTGCACACTCACACACGGCTGGCCCTGGCCTTTTTGAGCAAAAAAATCTAATTAAATTTCAAAAATATGTCTGTTTAAAATTTGGCACAAATTTATTATTTGAAATTAACTCAAAAATGAGATAAAGTGTTACCAAATGTGTTCCCAGAAATGTTAGTTGTTGGAGTTGTGAATTCCAGAATTTGCTGTAACACACACCAAACCCAACATATTGTAGAGTACCTCAAAATATTATCTTTCATAGTGCTCCAAACTTCCCAAATTTATCACACATTTATCTTTTATAATCCCAACATTTATTATTTGAGGTTATGTTTTTTGGTTTGGTCTAAAACTACTGGACTGATTTTCAAGAAATTTGGTGGAACAGTGCAGCATGAGCCAAGGGGGAAAAAAAAATATTTTACACCCCAAACCCCTAATAATTTAGAGCACACTCAAAATTTGTTGAGTTATATAAAATTAAATGTTTTTTATGAGCTCTTCATTCCTCAAATCTGTCACAATGAACCAAATTCATTATAGTGTTAAAATTTATTACAGAACATCTCAAACTTGTTATTTCATAATCCCAAACTTTTGTTGGTGTCTCCATATTCCCTCCAAAATGTTATTGTGGTCCTGGAATTATAAAATGTGATAGAGCACACTTCGTATTATTTGCTTGTTACAATCATTACAACATTTTTTATTTGATATTATAAAGTTGTTTTGTCAGAATCAAGTTGCATCCAAACAGTTTCCTCCCATCTGCAGCTAGTCTCACCAACAAGGACTGGGATCAGCAGATACTGACTCTTTTGGCTAAAGTCCACCAGGCTTGGCTGTGTCCATTCTGCGTCCACGGCCGTTCTACAAAATGTTGATTCCACCAGAGGCATCTCCCTGGTCCGCCCTGCTTCAAATACACACCGAGTCTATTTTTGGCAGATGCCATGTCAATCTGCACAGAGCAGATTGACAGGGCAGGAAGTCAGACGCAGAAAAAGTCGAGAAAGTCTGGTCAGTTTTCAAAATAAAAGGCTTGAACAGAAACTATTTGACTATAAAGTGTAGACGTGTGAGGGACAAATCAAAACCAAGGCGCAGTCGTGCTGTGCCTAGTGGAGTCAACCAGTTATACCCCCCTACCCCTCTCAATGTTACAATAATGGTGTGTAGCACAGTTCACACATCCGAATCAACGTGTTACATTAACAAACATCTCTTGATCTCTGTTTGCACACTTCACTGTAATTTTTTGCTCATTTCTTGGTCAGTGCTAACAATACTTATATTGTACACATTGTCTTGTATTTTACAAAAATCTTTCATCTAATTTGTCAGCACTTTTTTATTTGCAGTACTTGCTTTCATCTTTATCGACATAGTTCTTATACTTTGATAAATGTTTTGCACCAATATACCAAAGTAAATTCCTTGTATGTGAAAACCTACTTGGCAATAAACCCCAATTCTGTTTCCAATCAGGGAATGTTAAAAAATTGAGAGGAAAAACAAGAAAATTAACCAAAATTGAGAGTTCACTTTTTAATGAATATGCATATGCATTGTATGCATAAGCATGTATATGTATGCGTGGATATTTACACATGGAACTTCTGCACTTAATGATCACTCAGTTTTTGTTAGATAGACTTCACAATCTGGTTGGCCTCTCTGGTGCTGTTTTTTTTTTTTTTAACTGATTCAAATAAGTAAGCATGAGTAAATGTTCAGCAAAGATATAAAATGGATTGTGGTGTTCCAGAGGCTCAATTTGAGGCTGGACACTTTTTAAATTTTCATGCTCTGACTTGGAAACCAGGAGGCACGGCATGAATGTCCACAGTTATGCTGATGATACACAGCTGTCCATGTCTCCTGATGAGTCAGGGCCAACTGATGCCCTTTTAAAATATATTTTAGATATTGAGTCATTGATGGCAGCTCAACCAGGACAAAACTGAGAAGAGGAACATGCTCAGGGACACCTTGACCATACCCAGGAGGTGAACTGGGACCTCTCCAGCTACCAGACAACTCTGTAGTTTTTGATATGATCAGGACTTGAATTGGCTTCCTGGACTGAGCTACTGCTGATCCAAGATCTTAATTATTGGTCCTGAAGCTCAGAGAGAGAAATGCAATGCAAAACTGCCAGTGCTGGCACTAAAACCCTGTCAACAAGTGAAAAACATCATAGCTATCTTTGATTTTGAGCTTAGTTTTGACCCGCACATGAGAAAAATTACTTTTTTGTCACAAGAAAACATTGGCAGAGTGTGAATGTTTGTCTCTCAGACCAACACAGAGACACTAATTCTTTTATTACCTGCAGAACTGATTACTGTAACGTTCTACTTTCTGGTCTTCTAAAGAAAAACACTGCTTAGTTACTGTTATTACAAAACTCAGTTGAACATCTGCTGACAAGGACCAGAGACAGCACACATTACACCAATTTAAAGATTCTACACTGGCTTCTTTTGTGCTTCAGAACTGATTTTAAGAGTCCTTTATTGATTTATAAAGCTCTTAACTGTCTTGGTCTTGGCTATTAATAAGGTCTGCTTTTATTTTATGCACGCTCTAGAACCCTCAGGTCTTCTGTAGTGGCCTTTTAATTATTTCCAGAAAATCAAGAAAAAGTCATCGTTTTATTGTACGAAGACGCATTTTGTGTTCATTTAGTTTATATGAAAATGCCATATAATTTAAGTCTGATTGATTGATTTGATGTGCAACAGTGCACAGGATCTGTGTATGCATGTAGCGAGTGTGTGCATGGCGTGTTAGCTGGAATAAAAACCCAGCCAAGTGGTAATACATCACGCTGTTGGGACTTTATTCTTCACCACATCTCCTTGGTGGTGGAGGAAGCTCCAGTCTGTGATATTAAACCCCGGCGCGGTGCATCATCATGAGAAACCTACAATGTCTGGCAACCTTGCAAAGTGCACCAGTGCCCGCTTATTTTAGCAGAACAAAAGCTTTGAGCTGTCAAAAAGCACCCATCTGGAGCCAAAGAAAGAGGCTTCATTGTTCTCCCCCCCCTCCACCTCTCCTCCACGACCCCATCTTCCTGTTGTGCTGGCTTGGCAGCGAGAAGGGGATTTTTATTTTGGTTTCTCTGCTGGAGGTCAAAGTTCCCTGGGATGTGGAATCAGAGGAGACGTTGCCATGTTTCCCCTCCCTCGTTTTTCAACCCTTCCCAGCAGTCCCTCTGGGATGGCGAGCAGCGCATTTCATCTTCCATGAGAAATGGCAGCGAGCTGCACGGTGGAGGCAGCGCGGAGCTGCGTGATCACACGGCGTGCAGAGGTCTGTGCAAGCACGCAATCTCACGTATGATGCGTAGGCAAGCATGAGAACGAGCACATGTGCTGCTGCAGATGATTTCACACACACACACACACACACACACACACACACCCAGACACACACACACACACACCCAGACACTTAGATATTGCTCAATAGTCACTATTTTTTTACAAGCTGGTTAATCTTTGCGGAGTTTTAGCAGAGGGGGGAAGTAACTAAGTACAAATACTTCATTACTGTACTGAGGTAGTTTTCAGGTATCTGTACTTTTCTTGAGGCAGTACAGTATTTCTACTTGAATAAAGAATGTGTAGACTTTACCACCTCTGAGTTTCAGCCATCATTTGTATCAGGTAAGGATGCATTCATCTCAAGATTTTCAAACAAGGAAGCAGAGTTCATAGTGAAATGTTATAGACTTTTTTCAACCTTGTTATCCAAAGCTCTTAACATGGACATGACTGTGCATTATGTTTCCAGTGGTAGGTGTCACAGATTAGTGTTGTACTGTTGTTTAGACCAGTTTCGGTAAAAATAAAAAGTTCACCTTCATTTGAACTATTAATCTCAGTAGTAATCCATGTGAGTGATCGCGTCTCCATCCACCTGACAGATGTGGGGTATGAAGACGCTGATTAAACAGCAGGACTACTGCACAGATGTGCCTTGGACTAGTCACAATAAAAGGCAACTCTGGTTCAAACACAGCTCATTTTACTGTTTAGACCATTTTTCAAGAGTGTGTGGGTGTGTCAGCTCACATTTGATTGACAGCTGACTCAGTAATGTCCTGCTGTGGACCGCTGTAGACGTTCCTGTTTGTGTAACATAAAATGACATTATTTTCAACATAAAACAGTAGATTTTTGTTGCATTGTGGCCATTTCTGCACACAACAATTGTGTTTTGGGGGCCTGAAAATGCAAAGTTTTGAAAGTATAATCTTTTGAAAATGCCACCCTTAATATTGTTGTGGAAACTGGCAACATGCTGTTCCTGTGAAAACAGTGACATCACGTGCAAGCATTGCAACAAAAACAACGGCAGACTACCAACGTTTATGATGCTTTATAGTCCTGGGTCACTCGGAGTAACAGCCCCACTTCATCATCTGCCCCAACACATGATCTGTTTTCAAGCATGCATTCATCATCATCTTCTTGTCTGTCTGTAGAAGAAAGTGTTTGTGCGCAGGCTCACTGTGTCATTCTGTGATTTCATTAAGTTACACTGCCAACTACTGGCCTGGCATGCATACTACAGCGTTGTTTTCGTGGATCCATGTTTACGGGGATCATTTTCTCAACATTGTTGTCTGAACAAGGAACTTTTTTAAAACACAAAGGAAAATCATTTCTGTTTTTAGCAAGACCGTTGCAAACATGGCCTAAAATGTGCAGTTTTATCACACAATACAATCCCACAGATGTCACATTTGTGCATTTGGCAGGCTGACTGCAGGAATGTCCACCAGAGCTGTTGCCTATGAATGTTCATTTCACTACCATGAGCCAAATTTGGCACGCCATCAGCCCCGTAAAGTGAACAAAATTTGAGAGAAATAAACCTTTTGTGTGCACAGTGTCAACTTCTGGAATGCAAGATGCAGGTGTGAAAGACAGGAAGGTCAGATGATGATGTGACAGGTCTACTGAGAAAAAGAGCTTACAGGTGAGCAGACAGGTAAAAAGTCCAGGGATGAAAATAAAATCTGGGCTGGTATTTGTAAGGAGTTGCTGATGAGGGAATGAGGTGCAGGTGGGAAAATGGGCAGAGAAACACAGGTGAGGAGATTGACTGGGGAGCAGGGCAGATGAGAGGGGCAGGAGCAGGAGAAGAAGTCTGAGAGCATCTGATGGATGAACTGAAAATGACAGCGAATCATCCTGAGGAAGTAGGTCTGTGGAGACTGTCAGACAGATGCAGACTGTGTTTCCAGGTATCAATAAATATCCATACCCAATATTTAAAATACTATTGATACTTATTTTTTGCAGAATCGAACACACACACACACACACACACACACACACACACACACACACACACACACACACACACACTGCTGCAGCGCTCACATGGTCCAACCTCCTCTTTCTTATTCAAACTTCTGTTACGTTTTTTGTTTCTTGCTTTGTTATATTTGTCTTTTATACAAACCATAAAATTTCATGCCCTAAATTTGAGTAAATTTTTCCTCTTGGTATCAAAAATGGTGCTGAATGTCGCTATTTTTAAAATTATTTTGTTGAAATTCGAAATTCTAGTATCATGACAACACCAGTTCCATCAGCAGCTTTTCAGTTTATATTACCTTGCAATGTCTTTTAATTTGAAATTCTCTCAGTTGTTTCTGTGTCTGACGTCCAGCCAGCTCGATCTGTTCTGTGAAGATCAACGCAGCATCTGTCAAAAATTGACTTGGCGTGTGTTTAAAGCAGAGCAGAGCAGAGAGCGGCTTCTGGGACGGTGGAATAATGATCAGCTCCGGTGGCCGCGGTGCAGAAGTGATACAATGCAACCATGTCCAATGCAATCAAGCCATTAAATAATTTTCTTCAACTCATGAAAAACCAAAGCAAAAACAAAAGTGCTGCATTTATATGTATGTTTTTGTTGAGTATATTGTTGTGTTAGGGTTAGGGATTAAACACAAATTTAATTTAATATAATTTAATATGAACATTACACATTAACCTACAAAACTCAACAGCAAGTTACTAAATGCTTCACTTTTTCAGACTGAACAGGATCACCTGACACACAGTGTGGCTAACATTCGCAGTGCTAGCAGCAGCAGCTGCTCTGCTTGCAGGTTAACGTCCGTGTCTGTGCTGAATGTGGTCCCACATCACCAGTCGAGTGGTCATATATCAGTTTATTCTGTCACAGCCCGCATTCAACCTGAATTCCCTCTTCTACTGTCATCTGTCCGACTTTGCTGATAAAAATACGCAGGGCTGGGTGGACCATAAGGGCATTTGCTCCAGGCGAGAGGGGCTGCTGTCTGATGGGGCTGCAGCCCTGAATAGTGGCAACACCTCAGGGGCAACAGTTAACTTTATTGTGCATGATTTAAATATTGTGTAGTCGACTAATCGCACACATCCCTACGGTAAACCTGTCTTATGGTGTTTTTGTGTCTCTGCAATTAAGCTGCTGTGTAAAATGTTATCATAATCAATAAGAATAATGACTAAAACTACAAAAAAAGACCAAAAGTCTCAGGCTGGACGTGATGGAGCTCTTCAGGGGCCCTGACCAATTACATCATTATCTTAACCAAGTCGACTGAGGAGAGGCCTTCAGACCTTTTTCTCCAAACACAATCAGGCCAACATTCATCACAGCAGAAAGCCTTTTTCTTTCCTTCTTCCACCTCTTTTTCTCTCTTCCTGCACATGACTCACGGCGGAGATGTTTTGATGACACACCTCCATGTGATGCCAGGTAAGCGTCTGACGCAGCAATGAGTGCGCTGCAGATGTGTCCGTCAGCAGCGACAGCGGCAGCAGAAGCCGCAGCGTTCCTGCGTCTCCTGGCCCACAGACAGACAGCAGAGATGACTCTCCCTTGTTGTTGCACGGCAGAATGATGAGTCATTAAGTGTTTTTAGGAGGCCTTTTTAGATGTCTGCTTCTCTTGCCGCCCTCCATCCCTCCCTCCTGCCTGCATACATGCCCGGTTCAGCCCGGCTGTTCATTGCGAGCGAGGGGGGTTTAATATTTTCCGTGCACTGTGTCCAGGACATTTACAGTTGGCGTCAGGGTACGCTGTTGGTCTGAGGGGAGGCACTTTGAAGTGTTTGCGGTTTCGCCACATCTGCAGGCAAGATGTGCGTACGGGGCTGGGGGCTCGGGGCGGGTGGGGGTGGAGGGAGGAGGCGGTTCAGAGGAGGAGGTGGAGAGTTTCTGTCGGTGCTCCTAATGTCATGTGACAATGAACAACATCCTTTAACTCTTTCCAAGGATGGCCCGGCGGATCGGAGCAGCCCGTGGCGGCCTGCTCATTAAATTCTCATTTCTCATTGGGAAATGTGTGTATGTTTTCTGTCGAGAAGCAAATGTGGCAGGCATCATGTGTTTGTGTACACACACAGACAGAGATTGTGTCCACGGGAAGAGGAGGATCATGAGGCTCCGCTGAAAGAGGGACTTTCCCAACATATGCTTTTTATGTAGTCAGGGAGGTGTCTCTGCTGTAATGTTGATAAATGCCTCCCATCACTCAGCGTTCAGGCTCAAAACAAGAGTTGATTAAATGCTTGTTAGTACAATTATTTTCAGTTTGTTTCTTTCTAAATTTAGGTCAAAAACCTATAAAAAGAGAATCCAAACATCAGCGTAATGGTTTTAAAGTCCCACCACAGGGCAGGGGTGAAGCCAGGGTGGTGCCGCGGTGCCCCATTAAACCGTACCGCGGTACCCGTTAAAACCTCTCGTCAGACGTTGGTTGTCTCCGTCTGCTCCTCTTCTTCAGCGCCGAACCTTCACCCTGCACGCCGCCAAAGCAAAGTGGAGCGTCTCTCCAGAATTAAGCCCCCGCCGCAGGGACATCGGTTTAATCATCAGTTTATGGAGCTGGATTTCGCTGAGCCCATAGTCGCCGCGCCCACAAGTATTTTCACATTTCATTAGCTCGTGGGCTTTGCCAGGGTGGCGGCGAAAAGCAGAGGGAGGCGGCGGTGAGCTGGTGTTGATCCCAGCATTGGAATTCTGACTTCTTTATTTTCCACACTTTCATTCCCGCCATATTCCTCTCCCTCCCATGCTCCCAGACGCCGGCGCTGCCATTTGCAACCATTATTAAAGTCATATTTCACAGCTTAGTTCATAAAATCGCTCAACTTGCTTCAAATTAGTAGGATTGCTCCCCACCTCTCCTCCTCCTCCTCCTCCCCCCCTCTGTTCCCCCACGGCTCCCCCTGCACAGCATCAGAGAGAATGATGGGATGGCGGTGGGTTTCACATGGTTTTCTGCCATCGAGCTGCGAGCTGAGCTGCCATCTCAGGTCAGGATCACTCGGCTCACATCAGGTTCAGGTTTGAGTCTTGGCTCCTGTACACATGGCAGCAAATTTCCTCACACCATAAATACTGCCATGATTGAGACTGTAAGTGTGACAGAGTCTCTGCCTGCTCTGATACAGACTCACTGCTGAGGCGTTCACTGACCTGCTGCACGCTGGAGAATTTAACTACATGAATAAATCCTGCATAGTTTTACAAATGATATATTAAGATGACTGTCACAGAAAAGTTTAAGGACAAGTGTTTTCCTTCCATGGCCACAAGCTGTGTGTAGTTACAGTAGTTAACTACACACAAAAAAATAAAAAAAACTACTTGAATCATTGTGCAAATATGAATACAGCTGAATTCCTAGCAAGCTACTGCAAAATTTAGTTAAACAATTAATTTAATTACATGTAGCCGGTGGTGGAATCTAAGGAGGTGAATTTTTGCATGCAATATTTTTTTGGTGCACCCACAAAGTGTGTCCTGCTGGGAGGTTTCTGTGTGTCTGGATTTTCTAAAGGATGTTTATTTCACAGATAGGCGTCTTACATATACGTATCAAATAACTGTCATTGCTGTTAAGTTTTTATGTGCTCCTCATAAGAAGTTGCCAGATAATTATCCTTTTGGAGACTGATAATCCTGAACTGATTCACAAGAGTGTTATGACACACACCTTGCACAAAATAATATATAGATGGTTCATAAAAAGATTAGGCTGCGCCCTTATATGAAGGGTCCATACCTAGTGCAAAACATGATGAGATGGAACCTCTTTCCATGCATATAAGGAAAACACTGAGCATTGCTACTTTTGCTTACTACATGTAAAAGATGTGAATACTTCTTCCTTCACTGTCTCGTGGCTAAAGGTGAGTCAGCCCTGTCTGAAAAGGCACAAACAGGAACATCCTCATGTCAGACTTGGAACCGCCCAGACTGGGGGAATATTAGGTGGAAGTGAGGCTGTATTTTCACATAACCTGCAGTATCGCAATATTTTGCTGCATATGTACAAGAGAATTACAGCTAATTGCTTTGGCTTCTCATCTCACAGCCTGTTTTAGTTCACTGTCATCAGTACATTTCAGCTGTTCTCATTAAAAAAGCTCTGCTAAACTCTCTGTACACTACTACTCAACACCAAACAGGAAACAGACAAAGTGAGAGATTAACTGGTGAAGAAAGCAAAACATTTAGCGGCTAAAGAGACAGATATTTCCCTCAGGAGTTGGTGGAGACCAAACCAGAGCTAAAAGGAGAGTGAATATTAGACTTAAATCCATCAGGTGGACACAGGTAACACAACATCAAGATCATCAAGTGCTCAAAAAACTGAGTCTGCTTTTATATTAGTTCGCTACCTAGCCTCCTCCACACAATTATTATCAATCATTAACAATTATTAGGGAAGCAGCTAAAAAAATGCTTAAAGTTGAACTTAAATGAAATAAAGATGAGCATTATAGTATCAGCAAACTCTTGTTTATTTACTCCCACATAAATCATATTTATTCAATTTTTTTTTTCACTCTTTGTTTCTCCCCTTATCCACACCTCCCTGCAGTGTGTGAACGCCCCCCAGTTTAGGAACCACAGCTCTGAGGGAACAAGTTTCATCACTGTTCACAAAGTAGAAAAATGTTCTATCTGGAGCAAAAGAGCCAGCCGGTCATGAGACTAACAAGTCAAAGCTCTACTGACTCTTGAGAAGTTTTTAATCAGACTTTCCTGAGGGCAGCTCCTCATCTACATCTGTATATTTCTTTTTATGTCTTATTATTTTCCTTTTTGCTTGTGAAGCTCCTCCTGATGTCTGCTGTTCAGAGGTGCTACATGAATAAACTTTCATTTCCCCTCTAAACCCAGTGGGTTTTTATGATTCTCCCTCACATTCCCTTTTTAACAGCATTGGATTTTTCTTTTAATTCTTTCATATGTGAAACTAAACAAACAAACAAATAAACCTTTTTTTGACTGTTTTGAGGAGTAAACAGCAATAAAATGCAAAAGAAAGGTATTTCCTTTATCCACATCAATCTGAATATTTGATGTCAACCGTGAAACTCTTTGATGCTTGTTTTTACTTCGGCATTAACTTCAACAATTAGCGTCACTCATCATCTCAGTTCTACTCAAATTACTTCTAACTATCCTCCCTCCTGGGAACAGTCGGCCCATACGAGGGGCAAATTACTATTAGGTTTGACTAAAAATGTCACCCATGTGAGTCCAATAAATTTCCCCCTCACATCTTAACCGCCGGGGTGTTTCAATGTTCCCCTTGTATACAAGCCCAGGAACACGACTGAACAATGTCTCCCTCCGTCATAAACTCCTTTAGTGTGGTCTCGAAAGTTCACATCCTGTTTTCCTCCAAATGCAAACACCCTGGTTGAGGTTGAGGATCTTCGAGTGGCTCAAAACCAGGAGAGGAAAATAAAAAACCATAAGAAGCTTAAAGATGCTGCTGCCCTTTCCTGTGTGGGAGTTGAGGAGGAAGAGAAAGAGTCATTTCAGACTGAAAGAGGCGTTCACTGTCTTTTCCCCTGTCTCGTTGCATCAAGACTCTACTAACCAGAAAAACAACAACATTGGCTGGTTGTTCAAACGTATAAAATGACCTATATCTGTGTTTATCTTAAGAGTGACCTCTTGTGATGGTATAAATTATGACTTCTGTGCTACACATGGAAAGAAGGGAGTAGTTCGACATTAATCTGACAAGCCAGATGGTTTGTTACACAGATCCATCTTGGAAACCATCTGTAGAAACAGTCTGGAAAAGTGTGAGCACTTTCAGAAAAAAAAAATTCAGCAGGTGATTGGATGAACCTTCTGTCACATCTAACACGGGCTAATTTTATCCAATCACATCAACTCACCGAACCAAAGCCAGCCAGAAGAAGAGTGAAAACATATTTGCCATCAATAAAAAATCTTAAGTGTTGTTCTTTGCTCCTCTTTCAGTGAAGACGTGTTCTCCAGTTCTGATATAACTGATGCTACCATAGTATCTACGCTAACCTCCTTGGGAGCTGCCATATTTTGTTCGAGATGAGTCATTTCCATGAACGCTTCTCGCTGTTGGTGCACATAAATCTACACCCATAGCTTCCAGTAGTCGCTCCGAGGATGCTGACTGGCTCGTACCACCTCTGGTGCGGATACAAACAGATAGCTTGGAGTCTGGCAAGATGGATTCTCACAAGATCTCATGAATCCAGCTGCCTCGTAACGTTAAGTATAACATTCTAGCACAGAAAACACTTACAGGTCAGAGATGGCGGTGCACTTTACCACAGTTGTGTCTGTCATGTATAACAGCTGTTTGCATCATCATATTTTTATGCACATTTTGAAGTATCACATTCATTCAGAGACTGATGGAAATCTTTTTTAAAAAGAACTTATTCAATATATATATGACACTCGCCATGTGTTGCCTCAACAGCAACTCAACAGCAGTGTCTCTTTGAAGAAATTATGACCCAGTTACTCAGGATAATCCTGCACTGCACAGAAGGAAGTGTGCATCTACTCACAGCTGAGAGTTCAGCCAAGTACGCCATTAATGTTTTCACATCCTTCAGTTTCACAACCACAAGCCTGCACTCTGTATTATGTAATTATGTAAAGTTGTTACGGAAATTTGTTGCTTGTTGTGTTTTTATTTATTCAAGTAAATTTGAAAATCTTAACATGATACAAAATGGACTTTAAATAGCTCTGTTCTAGTCTACTTGTTAACGTGCACGGTCACAGAGCCGGGAATCCAGCCACCGATCTTTTGACTGATAGACGACCTCGCTCTCCTGCTGAGTCACAACTGTCCCATATTCAAAAATTGTTTAGATTGTTTTAATTGTTTAAATTTCACATTTGCCTTAACAATGAAAAAACTGTTCTTTAATTTTCTTGAATGTTATTTTGTGCCTCATTAAAAAAAAAAAGTATTAGTTCAGGCACTGTTGCGGCACCAGTGCTGTTTTAAAGTATTGGAAGAAACTAAAAATGCATCTGATGTTTGTCAGAGGTTGTTTGATGAGGAGGTGGTGAGAATTCACTGTGGGTTTGTTGTGACCTCTTTCAAATTACACAAAGTCATTTCTTTCATTGCTAATATAAAAATTTGATTAGTACAGATTCAATAAAATGTTTGCTTTATGATAACCACACCTTAACCATACAGCAGTTGTACGGCACGAATATTGTGAGAATAATTGATTTTAAAAAAATTGGCAGTAAACATTCAAAAATGTTGCCAGTGAATGTAATGTGGACTTTAACAGAATTGTCCAATTACAACAGTTGGCAGGCAGACTGCATGCTCTCTCTCTCTCTCTCTCTCTCTCTCTCTCACACACACACACACACACACACACACACACACACACACACACACCAGGCTCCACAAAATGAAATTGAATAATAAACTGTTGGCATCAAACCGCAACTTATTATGAAGGCCGAACCCCCACCGGCAGAAATGAGCTCTGCCTCCCGAGATCAAGAGACAGGAAATACCTGCACTGAAGGGCCGACTCTCTCAGCTCCCAGCAGATTTACTGGAGCAGCTAATGGCTCCAGCAGCGGGGCCTGTTTCTCTGCCCTCCTTCTCATGAATACATCACATCACACTCACACACAGGCCAAACACACACACACACGCACACAGGCAGATAAACACACACTAAAAAGTACTTGTAATATCAGTACCACAACAACAAAAAACACTCAATTAGAAAAGATGTTATGGAAAATGAACTTATGAATAAAAGTAAATAGGTGTTGGTGGATGTTCAGACCAAAAAGCACTGCATGTAAATGACGTTATGGGCTGCTTTGTTGGGGGTGTGTTGGTTCAGGTACCGCTAACCGTGAATACTGGGAATACCAGCCAAGTATCACAGCAGTTTGTCTTGCAATGTAATCTATAGATTCATGGACATGAATTATGAATACAGTCCGCACAACTTTAAAAGCAATAAGGACAAATATACAATTTAAAGAGTGCAAAAATCTGCATCAGGAGGAAGTTGGGGTGGTTGGACTTCCAAACAGGTTCCCACCTGAGATAAATAATCAACATTGTTTTACAGAAGTACTGATTTCAAACCACAGTCTTTTCCTAAACATTACACACACTACACTTGTAGGTGTAAATGTGTGTATGAGTGGTTGTTAGTCTCCATGTGTCAGCCCAGAGGTGAACTGGCGACTTGTACAGGGTGTACCCCACCTGTCGCCCAATGTCCCAACCCCCCGCCACGACATCCTATCAGAATAAGTGGTTATGGACAGTGGATGGATGGATGGATGGACTTTACAACTTACCTTCGGAACAAAGACGCATAATACATAAGTCTGAAAGTTGTGTTGAGTGTCGTGAAAAAAATGGAAAATTCCTGTACAAGAATCTAATAAATCAAATATTTATTTATTTTTTATTTATTTATTTTTGTCTGAGAAAGAGCTGGACAACCCTGCATTTTTCGTCAGACTTCTAAGAGAAGAAAAGAAGGAAAGCAAATAAATAAGGAAGGATGGAAGGAAGAAAGGATCAGGAATGATGAGGACAAAGGACAAAATGGAGAAAAGACAAAACAGAAGCAAAGGAAGAGGAAAGGAAAAACACTTAACTATAAGAATGTGTATTATTTTCCTCCTAACAAAGGAAAGGAGAAGGTCTGGAAATCCAACTTCAGAACGTGAGTAAAAGTACTCAGTTACTTTCTACCTCTGATGCTCAGCCATACAACACACACACACACACACACACACACACACTTGACTCCACGCACACTTACACACTTGACTCCCTGAAGACACACAACACGCTCCAACCCTCGGCCTCGCCTGGCGCTCTGCTCTGACTCACGTAGGAAAAAAAGATTGAATCATGGGAGTAAATTGGCTCGGTGGAAAAATGATTCGTCGGGGCATAATGTGCATGTGCGAGCCATTTCGACTCATTACACCGTGATCTGAAAGGTTATGGAATTGAAACCAGCATGAGGGACGGAGCTTCCAAGGGCACCGAGAGCGCCGGGCCCTGAGAGCGGCTCCACATGTTGTCAGACAACACGCTACCACGGCAACACGGAGAGGGGGCGGCAGCATGAATTGTGGGTAAATCTAATTGGGTGGTACTGCTCTCAAACCTCACTGAGAGCAATGAAATGAGGTGTTTGTTGTACCAAATTACGCTGAATTAATGTATACACTTGCACTTACCCCACACACACACACACACACACACACACACACACACACAGATGCCGTCATCTGCAGTGTGTGTTTCCAGCTGTGATACTGTGAGTTATTCAGACCTGCATGTTGTTTGTTGTCGGGGTGCAAAATGTATTTGTTTAAAACATACCACATGGCCAAAAGTAAACGTAATGTACGCACTGATACGGGCGGACTCAGGCTGCCCGAGAGGCAGGGGCAAAAATAAAATGAAAAGTGTACAGGCTGGATTTGGTGGGGCACCAGTACACGAAAAGTTGTTATGCACTTTTTCATGTTTTGTTTATAGAACAGGCACTCTAGAGGGCACTTGATCACATTTTGCCCACTCAAGGGAACTTGATCATATTTTGTCTGCTAAAAGGCCACTGTAGAGGGCACTTGATCATGTTTTGTCCTTGGGAATGGCACTCTAGTGAGCACTTTATCACATTTTTTATACTGGAAGGGCATTCTAGAGGGCACTTGACAATTTATGTTTACTGGAAGGGCACTCTGAATGGAACTTGATTGTGTTTTGTCCACTGGAAGGTCATTCTAAAGGGCACTTGATGACTTTTTATCAACTGGAAGGGCACTCTGGAGAGTGCTTAATCATGTTTTGTCTAATGGAAGGACACTTTATTATGTTTTGGAACATAATGGAAGCCACTTTAGAGAGCACCTAATGATGCTTTGGCCACTAAAGGGAACTCTAGAGGACACTTTATCACCTTTTGTCCACTTGAAGGGCACTGTATAGGGCATGTGATTATGTTTTGTCTACTGGAAGGGCACTTGAGAGGTCAGTTTATCTTGTTGTCTTGGACATTGGGCGATTCTACAGGGCACGTTGTCATGATTTATCTATCAGTATATCATTATCAGTATCAATATCAATATCAGTATACACTTACATCACTTTCCCACCCGAACAGGCCCCCTCAATCAGACTGAGTGGCAAAACATCCTGCAACATGGCTGCCTTTAGCAGGGGTGAAAAAACGATTAGCTGCTTAAATTAAAGACAGTTGGACTCGACAGTGATCCTTATGACTAGCAAAGACACAGTGGTTCCTGGACATAAACACCTGGCCAGGAATTAGGCTTCCTGACGGTTATAACAACCTGATGTCAGCACTGAGGAAATATACAATGTTTCTGTTAACTGCTGCCATCCATTTGTTTCTCTTTCAGCCATCTTTAAATAGATCACTGCAGTTTCTTTTTGAATCTATCAACAGCTTTTTCCCATTTTAGATGTCTTTTTTGTGTTAAAAAAAGGTAATGCTGCCACTCAGTAGTTTTTTTTTTGTAACTGCATTGACTTCTGCACACTGTGATGTTACATTCATAACCTCAATTGTTCTAATGGCTCTTTATTCTGAAACCCCAGTAGTCAGAAAAATGTGCCAACGGACTGAAAGCCAATTTCTCTGAAGGCCCCTTGTTCCAAAAATACACACTTTAATGGCTAACTATCACATCTGGTTCCATTAATGCTGAAAGGTACACGCAGGTTTTGGAGCCACATATGCTGCCATCCAGACAACGTCTTTTTCCAGAGACGTCCCTGCTTATTTCAGCGAGACGATGCCAAGACACATTGTGGACGTGTTCCAACAGCGTGTCTTCATAGTAAAAGAGTTCAGGTACTAGACTGACCTGCCTGCAGTCCAGACCTGTCTCCCATTGAAAATGTGTGGTGCATTATTAAGCACAAAATATGACAACAGAGACCCCGGACTGTTGAGCAGCTGAAGTCGTATATCAAGAAAGAATGAGAAAGAATTTTGCTTTCAGAGCTTCAACAATTAGTGTCCTCAGTTCACAAACACTGACTGAGTGTTAAAATAAAAGCTGTTGTATCACAGAGGTAAACATGATCCTGGACCAACATTTCTCAAATGTGCTGCAAGTGTCAAATTCAAAATGAGTGTATATTTGTCAAAATCAGTCAAGTTAATCAGTTTTGTGCTGTATTTAATTGGATATGGGTCAGTAAGTTTTTGCAAATCATTGCATTCTGTGTTTACTTACAAAACCTCCCAACTTTTATGGAACTGGGGTTGTACATGTGTGTGTGTTGTGTGTATGTGTGTATTTCTGTCTTCCAGACATTGCATAAATGTTACTCCACTCTTTTGCAGTTTGTAGGCCTCGATGTCTGGCTCCACATGTATAGCCAAGAACACACTGGCTCTGCATTGCTTCCTCATAGTCACAGTGAATCACAGACAAACACACACACACGCTCCAGATGGCAAGAAATTCCTCCTTTTTTTGTTGTTGTGAGCAATGCTTTCCGTCAAACGCTGCTCAGCAGGAAGGTCATTTTTGGGAAGAGAAATGATTCTTCCTCTTGGTATTGCTCAGTTTTGTTTCCAGTGAACTCAGCTTTAGAAATATCTTCAGGTGTATCGAGCTGCTGTGTCTGCGTGTGCTCTTACTGTTGTCAGTCAGGATGTCACTGTCATTTGTCATCTTTTGTTTGGCTCTGAGATGAAACCCTCACAGTCAGCAGCACCTGATCTCAGCTCCAAACCCACATTGCTGGGTGAAATATTACATGTTCGGGGCCGGGCCTATAAAAAGTCTGTGTAACTAATCCCTGGCCTCTGAGCCGAGCTGAGGAGAGCTGAGTGTGGCAAAAAACCCACCCTCAGACCCTCGACGACATGCTGGGAGAGTGAAAAGCCTGAATGAGCAGCCAAAGAAAAAGCAGCTCAAAAATCATCAGGTTTTTTTTTTCTTTCAGTGACATGATTTACTATGAGAACTGGAGATGAAGAGAAGGCACATTCCTCTGGAATGGATTCTCCCAGGGAATGGAGGTTCGGCTTCCTCCTCTCTCTGTCTCGATGAAACCATCCCGGCTCCAGAGACTCGCTGAGGTTTCTCTCCTCTGCAGATTCCACAAAGACTCGGTCTGTTCGGGATGAAAGCTCCTCTGGTGGCTCTGACCCCTCTGCTGCTTCCTGGGGGTGTTTACTGTCTTCACGTGAGGGTGGAAGCTTGTGTGACCACTGCGTTTTTACAACAAGACTGAAAGACTGAAGAACAGAAGGCTAAAGTGCTGTCAGCACCTCCTAGAGGCTGCAGGGTTCATTACACCCCACATTAGGAAAACAACAACATAACTTTTTTTTTTAGCAAGTTTACTTGGAATGGGGCTTGATAGAGTTGGTCCAGTGATGACACAGGGTTAAGAGATAACCTGTTCAGAATGATGGTCCAAGTATTAAGCTGTAAAGTGTTCCTCAATGAGACACAACACTCTGTAATCTCTGATACACAAAATTACCAATTACCAAACAAATTACATTTTTTCCCCCAATTTTTGCTACAATATTATTATAGTATTTTAAATAAACACAAACTTGCTTTTTTCATAGCCAAAAACAACACTTCTTCTATCTTATCTAACAGTGTGTTCTGCTGCAGTCGTGGAGAATTTGCTGTTAACTGGCTAATTTCAATAAACTGTGGGGTACTTCTTTTCAATTTATTATTTCAGTAATTATTATTTCTTCTTTGAGGTTAGATAATGAATAAAACATACTGCTCATAAAGTGACCATACAGCAGATTTAATGTTCTGAATGTTGAAAAGTATCTGCAGTGGCTGGGCTCTGCGATATATCGCACACAAAATGATCTGAGTAGATCTTCCCCTGAGGCAGTTGTGACACTACTTGTTGTTTGTAGTTACCTTTGGAAGAATTAATATTCTTGGCTTTTCAAAATGTTTGAGCTGAAGTTTGAGCTGTTCTCCCTCACAAAACATCGGTATAGGCGCCATCGTTTTAAAATCATGAGTTGGCGATGGTTATTGACGTACACAGAATGTGAGATGGGTCTGGGGAGTCCAAGTAAGCCAACATTTCTTCTATAGTTAGAAATCTAGCTTTAAGTTGAGCTGATCCTGGCAGTGTTTTCGCACGTTGAGGTGTTGGTCATGGCATCCCTCTGCGCGCTCTGTCCTCCTCGTGTCTTTGCGAGCTGTCTGAGATATACTCTGTTTGGAATCAGGCCCAAAGCTCTCTCTGCTGACGTGACTGGACAAATTAGTGTTACTCCAACTAATGTATTCAAACTGCTGCCGAGCGGCTGCAGAAGACATTGAGGAGTATTAGAAATGATAGGCTTGACTGTCAGCGACGCTAACCACTCCTGAAAAGGTGACAGCACATTTGGCTGCTATTTGCAGGGGGAGAGAAAAAAAATACCTACCCAAGTTTAACTTTGGGGCATTTTGATCTTTAATTCATACGGGATGTGGAAAATGTGTTTGGTGTATTCTCGTCTCAAAAGGGTCATTCTGACGCGAGAAACACGGTGCGGAGATCATCTCACGCCATCGCGCCTTCAACACTTTGATGATTTTGTACTTTCTCAGTGCCAGTCTGCTCATTGACAAACTGTCCTTTCATAAAGAGCTCGGGGAGAAACAACTCCGCACCGCTCCCGTCGAGCGCTTACGCACGCAAACGCCGAATATTTGAGGCGACTCCTGGATGTGTTTTAGGCAGACAACATCTGACAGGCTTGAAATGAAGCCAGGGCAGATATGAAAGCAAGCACTGTCTGTCAAAACCAGGAAATAATCAAGCCCACCATCCACCTCAGGGGCCCAGCTGAAAGCCATTAGTCCAAAACAATGTGCTGCTTCTACTGTTGGTCTGAAAAAATAATAACAGTAATAATACTTAGGAGAATTACCATAACGATTTGAGAGGATCTCAATTATCTCGTGAGTTTTGAGCCCACTCTAGAAGATTGCAGCGCGGTCACTGTCAGGGGTGTGGACGGGCGGTACTGTAGGAATATTTAGAGAAAATTGTTCAGCGTTTATGTTCCAGTCCTGATTATAATAGCGAACAGTGATTACTCATCTCTAATCCTGTTAGTCTTTGTTTGGAATACAGGATGAAAAACATTATGTATGAAAAGAGCAGTCAAAAATCATAAAACTACATCCATATGTTTCTTTCTTTTTATTTTAAAGTACAATGCAGCCAAACCTCTTCAGCTGAATTTAAGCAAATATACAGTAAGATGCACTAAAATGTGTTGATGCCAATCTGGAAAGTTGAATTTAAGTCTAAACTGAAGCACTACACAGAGATAATTGCACAGAAGAGATCAATATAAAAATGACATGTCTATTTTATGTGCAATATTACAAGCAAAAGTATAAAACACATACTTACATAAAAACTAATTAATATTTACACCTGACCAACCTGAACTAATTGCACTGAATGAACATCATCTATACTGCAATAAAAAGTAAACAGTGAACTACATGCTGTACTGAAAGGTGACATGAAGATGACATCTCCAACTGATATTAACATGCGATCTGTAGCTGGGTATCGTCTCTGGATCAGGAAAAACACACGTTAGTGCAGGTGTAAATGCACGCAGCTGTGCAACAGGAAAATCAGATCAGCCACACCCGATCTGGTGGTGGTCAAGTGTGAAAACAACCAGATATTTTCTGACAAATAATAATAATTAACCACCCAGACAAATTTGAAAGATTACAAAAAATCACCAAGTATATAAAATTAGATCTCAAAATCATGAGGAAATGAGACACTAGGGGTGTGTCTGCTCTGCTGTCTCAGTGTCAAACAGGTGGAGAAAGCCTCCACCTGAAAAGTTATGTTAGCATGACTGCTATCGCTATCCATGCTAATATCCATGCTATTGCTCTCTCTGTGCTGATTACATTGACCAATGTGGTTGCCATGGTGATGACTATTAACCACACCTCCACTATCTGTTTGAGCAGCCCCCGTTTGGAGGGTGGCACTCTCCAAAATTACAGGAACTTTTGGGGGCGGGGCTTGCAGCGCTGAATATTTCAGAGCAGATCTGCAGCCACAGTTTGTTGTTTGTTTCTTCAACACATCAGTATGGAATTACAGAAGAAGGAATATGACAAATGGACAAATGATGTCTTGTCAGCGATGTCAGTGGACTAGTTTGCCTAATCTTTGAGGCAGAGATGCAGACGACAACAGGCTTCAGGACCCTTTTAGGTCCTTGACAATTGGTTCCTGGGACTAAAATTCTGGGTACGTTGGGTGGAAACACAACTTAACTTGCCAATTGATATCTGATCACAATGCAGGCAGAATCAAGACCATAGAAATGCTTGTTAATACCTATACATAAATGTAAAGAACTGTGATCAGATGTCTTCATCCAGCATTATCCAGATACAGATTGCATGTTAATCGCATTCAAAAACATAAAGCAATAGTTTTTAAACAAAACTAACATGACACATTATTGTTGTACTTGTGCTGTAACATGTTGGATTTAGTCAAAAACTGACACAAATCATTCACTCAGAGGAGAAAACTAAAACTGACTCCACATGTTATTCCAATGATCCTGGAGGTTCAGACAGGAACAAGCGTCTCCCACAGTTCCACTACAGAGAGCTGAGGGTCGATCTTTGATGTCATCAAGACACAAACCCCGGAGGTGGTCAGCTGACCATAAATTACAGACCGGCCCTGTGGATGTACAGAGTGCTTCTGTACAAGTTTAGAGTTCATGTAAAAGCTTTATTTCATTTCTGTGCTTGAGCATAAAAAGAACTCCTGTCTCCATAAAATCACCCTGGGTGCCGTCATGCCATCCACACCGCCACCTCAGGATTTATCTCTTGATGACATTGTGAAGATTTCTTGCTGCGTTGTTGTAGTTTTCAGAAACTTGAACACAAATCTTACTTAAACAAAAGTGGAATAACATGTGGATTTGGCTTTAGGTTGGATTATCCTCTAAGTTTTTGTCTAATTGAATCTTTTTTTACAGCAATAATGTCACTTCTCTTTCATGGCGATCATCCAGACAGGCATGATGATCTCAGGGAAGCCTTCCTGCCTCTCAACATCCAGGATCTCCAGGCCGGCCTTCATGATGATGGTCTTCATGATGTCCAGGTGGCGGCTGATGCTGCTGTCGATGGGGTCCAGCTTGCAGCCCTGCCGCGCCATATTGTCTTTGATTATGATGACTCCGTTTGGACGCAGGCTCTTCTTACAGCGAAACAGGAAGTTCATCAGGTCCTTGTCTGTTAAGTGGCCTGAGGAAAAGAGACAGAAAATGAATAAGGAGAGAAAAAAACAGGCAACCACAGCTGAGATATCTGTTCCTGCTTCCATCAGTTATCTGACTGACTTGCTGAGGTAGATGGAGTCAACTGGCTTAGCATCACCAGACAACGAAACATGTGATGTGGCAGTGTTTGGTCTGCTGCCTTGACACAATCTTTCTTGTATTACAGGTAAACAGTCACTAAAATATGTTCCTGAAAACATTTAAGTGAGAAGTGAGAAGTCCGCAATGAACTAACAGAATCTTGGTTTATATTTGATCAGCCCTGCCTGTTGGAAGCAAATGGATAGACCTACAGCCAATCAGTGCGGCAAAACATGTGACATTTGACTTTTCAAATCTGGAGCAGCGATGCTCTGATGTCAATACTTGTACAGATTCGTCAGTGGCTGCAGGGCATCGCAGCTGAGCTGAGCTGAGCTGAGCTGAAAAACATGGCGTCTGAGAGAAAAATGCTTCTGCCCATTTTGGGAGTATTTTGGATTGGTAAGCCAGCCAACACTGGTCAGAGCAGCGTATCATTGTGAGTGTGTAAAAAGGAGCTTGAGAGAGGGCAAGTTGTAGACTAATTACTGTCAATGGTGGCTCAAAGTGAGCCGAGTAAAAGCTGAACAGTGAAATTGTCGGCCTGGCAGTAAATGTACAGTTTAGCTTTGAGTTTATCAGTGAATAAAACTGCAGCTCCTCAAGACTGAAGCAGAGCTCCTGTGAGAATAGTGTCGCCATGACAAGCAGCTCCGAGTATGTTAAGGGAGTACTACAGTACAGTGGAGTACAATTGAGCTGTGCCATTTAACAAAAGTTCAATGCCGCCATTATGCTGTATACCCCAGTAAAATGTCTGGAAGGTATAATGGTATGATTCCCATACTTACATGCCACCCACTGCATCCAGATGACGTCGTACTTGTTTTTTGGCGGCGTGAACTCCTGCAGGTTGTAGCAGTAGTAGGTCTCGATGCGGTCAGCATCATCACCGAGGTACTCCTCGTGCGCGTGTAGCAGGAAGTGCTCCATCATGTCCGCCATCTCCAATTTCTCAAACACGGGAAGGAGGACACCTTTGGTGACGCGGCCGATCCCGGAGCCACAGTCCAGGGCGCAGTGTGTCCCGGCCTTTCCAGGACCCTGTGGGTGAAAGACAGGACAGGTTATTTATTATCATAGCAAAATTCTAAATCATGTAGAGGTATAATTAAAGGATAAAGTCAGTATAATACCCCAATTGAAGATTGTTTGTAATAAAACTGAGGTAACCATAAAAAGAAGAGCTGGATTTATGTTTCACAGAAAACAAAATGTCATTTTGCCTGCAGCATGTTATTACCATTCCTATAAGTCAAAGAGGAGTCTATTCTTTATTTTCTGTGTTTCCAGATGTCAGGCCTCTGCACCTCAAACGCTCCGACAGCACAAAACAGGTCGACCTCAGTTCCTCAGGGCAACCAAACTATGAACTTTACCACGAGGGAACAGAAAGTCACCTCACTTGAATCATGCTGGTTTTTCTTCCTTTTCATTTGGTATTCTGACCTCACTCCAACCCCTCCGCATCAGGGGCCCCAGTGTGTGATTGTATGAAAGATGGGGCCCCGAGGAGCTCTGAGCTTGTTACAGGAGGCTTCCTGGTTTCAGTGAATTACTGCCATATTGCTCCGTGTGCATGTAGCTCAGTTTAATCTGGATGTGTTCTAAATCTTTTCCTACCACACTTGTTTTTAATGGAGATGTCAGATTTAAATAGGAGCTGTTCACAGCCAGGGAGGAGATGGTGGATGAGGACGATGTGGAGCTGAGTGCATGTTGGTGGAAGAAAGAGAATGCTTTGGATGTTTTCAATCCATCATTTAGGGACTGTGCATTAAAATGAGGAGTTTAAGCTGAATTTCTGGACATTAGATGCACAAAACAAAAGCAAACACTCTAAACTGAAATAAGCAGAAGAAGAAGAGGCCCAGAGTATCTGCACTTTGGTTGTTGCAATTATTTAAGGTTCTCAGTCTCACATTCCTCTACAGACACATGTACCACCAAAGTATAAGGTGTTACGAAACAGAGAGCTTCGGAACTTGATTATGTAACGTGGTGTAACATTTCAGAGGATCACGTCATTGGGATTGTGAGCTGTAACACCGTGGCACATGGAAGTGAGGATTAATTAAAGGAAAGGTTTGCTGTTTTTCAACCCAGACCTTACTTTAGTTTTTTTCAATGTTGCACTAATATATTCAAGCACCACATGACCACCAACACGTCCTCATACCTAAACTACAGAATAAGTTGTTTGCTAATGATTCACTTTAAAATAATCATTTTTTTAATTCCAAAAAAGACAATATTCTAAGCAATTTACATGGCTACTGAAACATTCCACTAATAGTTTACATGGAGCCATGCACATCCAAGCATCGCCAAAAACCTGTTGATGTCAAGCCTCTGCATAAGCCTGATAACAACCTGGTCATTTGACTCAGGTGTGTTGCAGCAGGGAAACATGGGGAAGCACTAAATTGCACTAATTTGCTGTAAGAAAGCAAACAGCACAGTGTAACCCATCATGGAGTCATGGCAGACAGTTTGCTCAGTGCTGCTGAGAATAGAAGACTGACATTCAACGTATCAGTCATTTACTGTCTGTATTGTATCAGCCAGTCATAATGAACTCTGCAGAACAACTGAGCTGTTAAATCAGGGCTTGTTGTGTTTACATTAGCACCAGTGCAAAAGTAGCCACTTAGCCGTGTGCAGTTGCTTTAAAGCATCCAGTCTTAGCAGTTTATAATTAGAGCTCCTGTAAAACTGATCCTCTAAATAACCCCGTCTCTGGGCCAAACCAATTCCCCAGAATTAGCACTTGGACTCTCCCAGCATCTAAAAAAACCCTCCAGTCCACACTGACATACACAAAGATGCATGTGTGCATACATAAAGAAAATGTTTACACTGTAATAAGTTATAAGGTTAATAAAAATACAGAAGATGACGTCATATTTTAAAGGAAAGGTCAGAATTTTGGGACATATGTTTATTGTCTTGCAGAGAGTTAAATTAGAAGATTGATAATGTTTCTGATGTCTATACATCCATCAACAGACCAGTTTAAGTTAGAACAAAGCTTGGAAACAGGGGGCTGGATGTATGGGGTCCAATTAGTCCGTTAACGTATTTGCCAACCCTCAAAATTTTCTCGGAGACTCCAGTTTTTCATTTCTCTCTCCTGGTTTCCTCCTGGGTTACAATCCTCCTGATTTATGGCAGTTTTTCACATTTTTTCCCCTGCTCCATGCAGGCTCGCGTCTCAGCTGCATCTGAACAGCAGAACCGTCCATTTCTTCGACGATGTGTAAACACGACTTTGATGCACAATAGAGGCAGGAGTGAATCCGATGTTCTTGAAACGGTGCGAAACAGCAAAACATACCTGGCTCTGTCCAAAGGTAACCTGCCTAACAACAACTTTAAAGCTCACTAATTAACACTTTAGCTCGTTTGAGTATTCCCCACAAAAACTGAGACGCAAAAATAACAATTCCCTGTTTTACGAGGTGTTATGTTCCAGGAAATTTCTTGGCCAAGACCAGAAGCTGGATGCAGAAAATGTCAAACGTTTCCTTTAAGATGCATCACCATCAATTAAACACCACCTTGAAATTTATGACACTTTTTTTCAACAGCAAAGACTCAGAAATCTCTCCTCCTTCTTCACTGTAAACAAATGGGTGCTTGTAAAAAGTGACCACAGTACAAAGTGATTAACAGCTGTTGGCTCAGCTGGTTCTGTATGGGTGTTTATGGGACTGGCATCATTTCTGTGCTACTATTAGAAACTGCACTGAGGTCTCCTCCCACGTGAAATAAGACGGATTCTTTTTGTTCAGTCGGGATGATGATGTCTGTCTCGCCCAAAATAGATTCTGACACATATATTCTGCAGCAGTGTAAATCGATATACTCGTGTACAGTAGTCACTGTAAAGGATGCACAGCTTCTCTGATCTGTTATGGACTTGAAAGCGGGGTTAATATTTAGTGACTCACCACAAACCTCTTCAGAAACTGCCGGGATCCTTCCAGATCAACGTTGCCTATTTCCACAAAATCTCCCAGCATGCCCTCCTCCGAGGCAGAGACATCCTCGTAGAACTTCTGGGCTCTGTAGTAGAACTGTTTTTCTCCTTTGATGTACTCACAGGTGTATGGGAACAGCTTCACTGTGAGGACACACAGACGGACAGAAAGAGAGCAGACACAGGACTCAGGACGGGGTCGTATTCGAGAGAACAGTTCAAATAAACTGGTACATTTAATCTACAACTTACTGATAAAAAAAGCTTGACAGACAGATTTGTAATATTGGTCATTACTGGTTGGATAACTTTAAAGAGCAGTGTTTCAGTGTCAGTGCCAGATTGAAAGGCGGGACTGAGACCCCTTCACTGCAAAAACGAAAAAAAAAGAAAACTGAAAAATTCAAGGCAAAGATTCAAGTTTATCCAAAGTAAATTATCTCAACTATACGTGTGCAAAACTTTTTAAAACTTAAAAGTTTGATTCAGGCTCAAAACTCAAAATATATTGCGGTTGGTTGCCTTGAAATTTTAAGTCATCTCTCTGATATTACAACTGTGATGTGACACAGTACATGGGCAATAAAGATAGATGTAAACATCAGAAGAGAAATGTGGAGTTCGACACAACGTGGCAACGAAGGTGCAACAAGCAGCAGAACAGAACAGTTTGTTTAGAGTGAAACTATGTAGAACCATCTAGGACACTTCTGCAGCACCACAATATTTAATTTAAAATGGTATTTTTACACACATTTCACCTCTAACAAATACTGCAAATCCTGTGATTTGAGAATTGCAGTAGGCCATATTGCCATTTCGATAAAAAATCTGATGAATTGTTCAGCCCTCATCAAGAGTAATCAAAGTCCACGTCTTTTTTGATTTTGTCGAGTCTGAAGTCGTCACGTTTGTGACTCTGGTTATTTCCAACAATAGCTCCAACATGACACTGGACTTGTCTGTGTGGAGAAGAACGCTGTTTACAATCTCAAAGGAAATGTAGAATGATAATTTGATTACCAGAAGACTATAAATAAGGACCTGCTGCGCTGCTCAGCTGTTACATGAGACAACACACTGCTTGATTCATCTCCAATCTTAAACATTTACAAGTTTTCTGGTCACCAATTAGCAAGAAGTTAGTATTACTGAGAAACTGTGAACCCCAGAGGACTCTTCTGTAGCCAAAACCACCGCTGTTTATGGTTGTTTTGAAAGTGTTAAATTATGTGTCACGCTACAACACTTCTTTTCAAGACAATGTCAGTGACATACTGTGACATTAAGAAACTTAACACCAGACTTCTTAAACTATCCCAACCTCTCGCTGCCTCAGTTCTGCTGAGCTGAAACAAATCCCGCAGAATGAACGCAACATTTCCGAAGGCTTAGGTGACATGTTCCTGGAGGCGGGGGGGTCATGGGCGAACGTCTGTCCACTTGTGTGAAGGATGTCCAGTGGCAGGATTCATGACACCACAGTGAAACATTAAGAGGGGGGCTGGACTCCCTCCTCAGTGCTGGGAACATCAGGACGAGGCAGAGAGCCAAGAACGGGACTGAAGCGTCCAGCACCTGGAAACCACACTAACAACAAGGTGTAGAAACATGACAATTCATGTCATGACTCTCCTGACGAGTGCCGACTTGGTCATGAAATGTTTGAGGGTTTTGTCGTGGCCTCAGGTTTGATTGGAGCCAATAAAGCTGGCGGACACGTGTCATGTGACTCCTCAGGAAGGCTTTCAAAGGAAGGTTAAGTATAGAAACATCGAGCAAGAAGACGGGGGGAGACAGCGTGACAACGTCCTCCTCTGCCAAAGAAGTGTCACTCCAGGGCCACCATATTCTTCTATGTCACACCTTCAGAGTGGACCAGCTCATTAGACGCTGACCTTTGACCTTCGGTGTAACAGAATAAGACTTATGATTAAACAAGTGAACGGGTCAGAAGATTAATGTTTATTTCCGATGTCTCATGTCTAAATTTAGACCCAGTGATGCTCTTCCAACCAGGGTACAGTAAATTTATTTTAAGTTCACTTCTTTAACTTGGCATCTACTGTATTAAGACATAAAAAAGACAAAATATATCTCATTCAGTCCATTTAAAGCTGTAAATAATCCCTGTGAGTGTCATGTTTAGTAGCGACTGACATGAGTTAGTGCTTTCATGCTTGACATGCCAGGCCATTAATGGGCCTTGTATCAAGTTAGTGGTAAGAAAATAAGGCGTCTTTGAGCCAGAATGACCAACAGGTCAGGATCTCCAGTTTCTGCAGCTTGTCCTCTCATGATGGACGAGTGCACACCCCGGAGAGGATCGGGTTCTACAACGAGGAGTAGCTACTGTCAACGTGACTGGCTTCTGTTGTCAAAAATGGATTTCTTTTGTGATATTTGTCCCTTTATTTCAAAGTATGACACAGTAGATACCCCTCTGGTGTCATTTCTGGATGCTCCTGTCTCATGTTATGTTGTGATGTGCTGTCAGAGTCAGATGATGTAGAATAAAGAGTGACCATGTCCCCGTACAGAGGAAGAGCACTGTCAAAAAAAGTTCAAGACAACAGGCTGCAATACGAGTTTTCAGCCCAACTCAAATTCTTAAGTTTTGAAAATGTTTTACCAACTACTGATCTTTAGTTGAGATGAGTTTTGAAATTTTAGAAACTGTATTTTAAAAAATTATAGTAGAGTAACTTCATTTAAGTGAAAGTGAAATTTTAATATTTTTGATTCATTACCAAAATAATGACAAATAAGGTTCACAGCTCAACGTGACCAGATGTTGAAGTACATTTTTTTGAGTGTCTTAAACTCAAAGATTCAAGTTTATCTAAAGAAGAAAAGCAAATTATCTCAACTAAAGATTATAGGCCAGAAAAACTTTTTCAAGTTTATTTCAGAACCTAAGACTTTGACTTCGGCTCATCTAAAATCAAAAAGAAAAACAAAACTCTGCAGCTCACAGCAAAACTATCTGGACAAATAGCTCTACAGGTAAGAGGAAAAATATGTAGCAGGGATGAGGGATGTCCACAGTGAAACATCGTGATGGACAATGATATCATTGGCTGTGAATGTTCTCATTCATCCAGGTCATGGTATTCGTATCAAAGTTTGTAGTAGGCAACTGGACTTGCTCATTAGACGCTCTTGAAGACGTTTCATCCTCTTGGATGAGAGGCGAAACGTCTTCAAGAACTCTATCAAGTCCAGTTGCCTTCTACAAACTTTGATACGAAAATGATATCATTGCTGCATCTAGAAGTGTTTTCTTCTCGGCACCACGTCTTTAATTTATTCGTGTTTAATAAGCAGTCCATCCAGGAAGCTGCGATGTTGCAACAGATCTCAACAGTTCACACAAATTCAACCAATCCCTGTGAATTCCGTGCAACCTTGCAATTGTGTCCAAACTTTTCTGCAAATTTGACCAATCGTCATAGCTTCCCGCAAGTTCCACCAATCACAGTAGTCCCCCACACAAACCTCATACATGTATGTCTCGACTAAATGTTTTATTATTCACTTTTTTTTTTTTCTCTCAAATGTCTCCATTCACAAATAAAGAAGATTTTTAATATTTTTGTGATTTTGAGCATTTTTGGTATAGTTACAGGACAGGGTGTGATTTTATTCCCTGTTTCTCTTAGTCATGTAATTTCTTTGTAAAAATGGATTAAAGGATCGCAGCATCTCAATTTTTTAGAACAGCTGTTGTGAAATCAGGCATTTTAGCTGCAACAATCCCAAAAGGCCTCCAAAATCCGGCAGGGGTTGAACATGACATAACAAAATGGAGACATTGTACAATCACAAGCAGCAGCAGCAGCTTCTTTTTATTTTCTCTCCTACATGTTAAAAATGGAGACGATTGTAGAGGACTCAGTGTTTGATGACTGACATCATGATGAATGATGGCATTGTACATCTGCCCAACCCTAACATGTACCTGTGATTTTTGGGTGAACTGTCCCTTTAATCAAGCAGTTTTTTTTTTTTTTTTTAAACTTTATTTTGCACATTTATAATTACTAACTTGACCTCTGAGCTCTGCCTGTGCAAACTTCCCCACAGCGTCGTAGTTTGACCCCACTGACCAAGCTGCAGGGTTTGATGAGTTGAGAATGAGAACATGTTAGGTGAAACTCACAGTAAGAATAAATAAAAAGATGCATTATATTTAGTGTAAGATTATAGAGCTTCTGTTCTTCTAGCTTTTTGTTGTCAAAGTATTTTCACTTTGATGATTTCATTCATCATTTCATTACAATGAGCTGTGACAAGATGCAGTTAAATTCCTAACAATGATGAATCAGTCATAAATGTAGCATGCAGGCGTTAACATGCAGCCCTCTCTGCATGTCAGTGCCTCCATCTATCAGTCTAAAGTTTGCCAACATTTGCCACCAGAAATAACTGGTCATATCAAATCAGTTAAAGCTGCAGCAGCAAAAAATCCCCAGTGTATTGAAATGGCCAAAGCTGTGTTTTACTGAATTCAGCTTTTTAGAGTTTGCGTTTTTTTGTTTTTTATTTTTCAAAAAGTTACATGGTTGTTCAATGCAATAAAGTCTTCACATTTCACCGTCCTGTAAATCATGAATAGATACATATTTAGCTTAGAGATAAGGATCGAAAACTCCAGAAACATCAAGTTTATATGAGGTTTTCAGTAGAATTATTAAGTGTCTTTTTTAGCACTTGCATTTATGAGAGGAGTCATGATGTTAATGCAGTTGCACCTGCTTCTTACTGGAGGAAAACCAAACAAAAACTCATATAAATTCACATATATTTAGATATTTACATTAAAAACATACATGCATCTATGCACACGCTCTTGATTCAAAATGATTCAAAGGCAGATGAACTCAACAAGAGGACAAAGCATCATAAAACCTCCAGCAACAGCTTTTGATGTGAGTGTCTGTAAAACAAATTTGTAATATCTGATGATGATTTAGGTGACGTTTCAGGACTTCCTGTGTAGCCAGCAGATATCCAGATAGCAGCGGCGTGATGAGTCAGCACCAGGTCCCAGTGCAAGATTTTCAAACTGAGCCCTGCTCATCACAGTCATACACAGTATAACCTGATGGCAGTCAAGGATGAGAAAAGTGAAATCATGCACCTTATTGCACATTAACAAGGTAATTTGTGTTATTGTAATATTCTTTACTTGGTCAGTGACAGACCTGTGACAGTGAGTGATTGTCTTTGTTTATGTGAAGAAGGACAATTGATGCGCTTTTAAAATGGTGGTGTCAGATAATTTAAGGACTTGGGGCCCGTGGGTGTGAAGGGAACCAGAGAGGCTATAGAGGCTCGTGCGTACGGGTCCTGAGTGATGGCAGGCCCTAATGCAGCTGCATTACCTGCATATATGTTAGTTCAGCCGCTGCAGGGCAGATTTCATCCTTTGTGCACAAAATAATAAAATCATAATCAACCTATGGCTGCATGGTTTGGTAAAAAAAAAGTCATATTTTGATTATTTTGACTGAAATTGCGAGTGTGATATGTGATAGGATTAGTGGAAATGTTAATGAAGATTTTTAGGACAGGTGATCTCTGCAGTACTACCAGACCTCATATAATACTGTTTGCTCGCACATTTTTCCATTTTCAAAAAAGTGTGATCTGGTTCTGGTTCTACACTTGGCCATATTGTGATTTTATTGTGATGGTGATTAATTGTGCAGCCCTGCTGCTGACACGTGTGTTTTAGATTTTTTTAACATAGTGTCCCCGCTTCTAGGCAGCCATTATTTTCCTTTCATATCACTGCAATAAATAGATTAACTACAAATGCTTTATAAGACTTTAGTAAGTAATAGTTTTTTTAATATGCACTTTCAAATGCATTGAAGAATATTTTAAATCCTTGCAGATGAGGTTCTTTGAAAAAAAAAAACAAAACAGCGGTGTAAAGTGATTTGATCTCAACCAATCCAGCATGCTTCTTCAGTTCTGCCAGATCCTTAATAGAGTCAAAGGTCAAGTAAAGGTTGTAAAGGCTGACCTCCTGACAGTGAGGCTGGTGTGTGTGTGTGTGTGTGTGTGTGTGTGTGTGTGTGTGTGTGTGTGTGTGTGTGTGTGTGTGTGTGTGTGTGGCCCTTCTTCTTACCCACAGGGATCTTCTCCAGCAGGTACAGGTAGCTGGCGAAGAAGTCGCTCCTCAGCGTGTGGTGCACATGGAAGGACATGCTGTGGCGACACATGGTGTCGTCCGTCTCCTTCCAGCGCTCCCTGAAGGCCTGATGAGCGCCCTTGTACTCAAGGTTGGGTGGTGAGCTGCCATTCTCATCTTCGGGTGAAATCTCCATGTTGTCCATGAGGCCTTGGAGCACGTCACAGAGCTGTGCAGTTATCCTGAAGGTGTTCGATAGAGCAGGAGCAGAGGAGAGTAACGCTGAACGGTTACGGTGCCCGTTTGGGACACTGTTTCTCCAGCTGCTGCTATATCTGTCTAGCTGAGTGTTCAACACGTCTCTGCCAGCACTCAAGTGATCGGCAGAGATCTTTTTCACGGGGCGGTGCTGAGGACGACCCGCCAGATTTACAGATCACCTGCTAGGGACACTGACTTGGAGGGAGTGAGGGAGGGGAAGGGAGGGGAAGGGAGGGCGGCTGTGGTATGGAGGGAGACGCCTGCAGTCTCGAAGGCAACTGAACTTCAGACTGCAAATTCCAGGAGGACATGAGAGTCCATGCATCCGACCTCAAGGCCTTGCTGCTATATAGTGTGCTCCTAAAATTAGCAACGTCTTCTCATGTTTGTATACATTCTTGGCTCTTGATTTGTACCACAGCTCCTCAGACACCAGAGATCAATGCTACAGTGTAGGCTCCAAGTCATCTTATTCTCTTTGTACACACACCAAACTGATCATGTTATATAATTACTGTCCATATTTCAAGAATATTCAGACTTATCTGGTCATTTTCTTGGATGCATCACAATTCTCTTGTAAAAGATTACAATTCGATTCAGAAAAGTCAATTATCAGAAGTTTAAAATATTGATTATCACCTAACACTTTTTAAGACCAGGCTGTACGTTCCTGAAGCATGAACCAACTGTACAGGACTGGTTTGGATGACTGAATCTGAGCAGCTGCAGATGGACACAATCTGACCGGCGCCCCCTGGATTACAAGATCAACATTTTGATGCACCAAGATGCATCAATAATCGTTTTATAATCTCAGCGAAGCCCCGACCAGTAGCCAACCTACCTGACCATATAAGTGGTGGTATGTTAAGTGCAGAGGTCGGCAAAAAGATTCCAAGGTCCAAAGTCAAGTTTCAAGTCAAATCCAAGAATGTCCCAGGTCAAGACCTGTCCTGTCTTCTGTCAGTTTTTTCATGCATTGCTGCTGCTGTTAAATTTTCCCAGGCATAAATTCAAAAAATGACCTTCACAATTTTTTGGCTGGCTGTGTATGTATATTAACAACTGTATTGTTTTATTTTACATTTCATCCTGTTATATTCTGGGCATAATTATCTGTATATGTTTATATGTATGTGTGTAGCATGAAAGGATTACAACTTCCGTTTTGTTGTGCAACTGTGTGTTGTATAATGATAAATACCCTCCATACCTTGATATGCAAATGAATATGCATATGAAGTTGAATTTTTTGTTTCACATAGGACATGAACTGCAGCCTCTTGGATCAAAGTGTCTCTTTGACTCCATCCACCCACCTCCTCCAGACTGTCTTTATTCCACGTCACCTGATGCAGATGGGTTTACAATGAAGTTAGTCTCCAGATAGACAATTTCTTGAAGTGTGCACATTTTTGTTGAATGGTCCTGATGTGATTCTGTTGGATTAGAAGAGCCGTACATGCCTCTGATTGTGACCTAGAAAAAAAAAATCTATGTAATATCTGTTGTGTAGGGTGATTTATTCATTCATTTTTAGGATTATGGAGAAAAATTTGTGTTTATTTATTCATCAAAATAGAGTCTGACCTGAAAAACGTTTTTCTTTTACTAAAAACCTCTGCCCAAACCAACTTCTAAACTTTGTGTTTTGGTTCTGAGGTTTCATGTGCTGTCTGAACTGACAAACACACCTTTCTCTGTTGGCTGCTGACAGATTGATTGATTTGTCAAGAAAATGAAGAGTCGATTCACTGCAGACTCTTATTTTTTTTATCCAAACGTATAATTTTGTTTTGGCTTGAAGAGGATCTCAAATCATTCCAAGTCACAAGGCTGAAGTCCAAGAAGTATCAAGTCATTTGTGTTAAAGTTTAAAGTTGAACAGAAAGGTTTTTTGGGGGGATTTTGGATTTTGTTATATTTAGTCTGAAGTAATCACATGCATCATGACTTGAGTTTGGTGTGACCACAGCTCTGGTTAAATAACTGTGGTTTTTCAAAGATCATCAGGGATTTATCTTGCAGAAAGAGGGATGCTTTGCTCCAACTCTCACCACAATGATAATTCTGAATTTTGAAACTTTCACTTTTACAAACTAGTTGATTTTTGTTTTCTTTCAGAAATGTTGATATTTCCAGCCTGTGGAAGTTGAAGCTTTGCTTCAGTTATGTCAACTCTACACTTCTGAGTCTCAGCAGCTATGTGTGGCCCACTCAGACATCTTTAGGTTCACATCTTAACCTTTGACCTCAGCATGAGTTACAGAAGTTTGGAGATTCATGTGGCTGCTTTTAGTTCCCATTCTTGACTCAACACATGAAGGCACGGATTTGCAGATGTTTGAACCACAGTAGCTGCAAATGTGGTGCCCGTTTTGATGAATAGGACAGATCGTGAGACTTCTAAGACTCTAAAACTGGATGCAAATCTTATGCTATCCAACAAAAACAAACCCTCTACATGTGTTCTTGTAGTGCAAATAATCACTGAGTCAGGCACCGGGAGAATACTGATTATTTTTGACCCTTAAGACACATAATATTCAGATATATCCATCACAAGCTGCAGGCTAAATTTAGAGTGGTGACATCAGCTGTCACAAAGACGGGGACTGACTGGTGCTGAGACAAGCAGATAGCAGATTTACCATGTTACAGTATTGATTACACCTACTGGTCATTTGTTTATTTCTCACTTCTAACTTTAATTAACCAGACACATGGCTGGGAAAGAGTTCATTTCTTAATGAAGTTTTCAAAAATCCACATTTCTGATGAAAAAAAAACGTGAAAAATCTTCAAGTGCAGCATCATTTCTCTTGAATCTGTTGATCTACTTTATCCTGTCTACCCTGTAAAAAAGAGTTAAGATGACTTAAATTTTCAAGGCAACGCGCTACAATATATTTTTGAGTTTTGAGTCCAACTCAAACTCTTAAGCAATTTGTTGCCTTGAGTTTTCTCAACTTTTTTGTTTTTACAGTGTACGTTAAAGATATCAAATTACTTATTTCTAAATTATTTAATTGAATTGTATTGGAAACAAGCACAATTTTGTTACAAGGAAACAACCAACTTTTAGGTCTCAAAAATAAGTTAGTAAGATGGAAACTTCTTCTGTGTTTTCAGCCTCCTCCAGTTTATCTTTAATATCCTGGTGATTGTCTCAACAAGAAAAACCTTGAGTAGATATGACTAAATATAACAATACAGTATATTAGAAGACTCGTGCTACGGTTGATGAACCAAAGTTCAAACAAAAAGAAACCACTTGTTGGACTTAATGTACACACACAAAGTATAAATAGTCAAAAGAAAGTTAAAGTCAGTATCAGGTTTCATGACAAGCAAACCCCAAGTTCACAGATCTTTTTTTTACCTGTAACTTCAGGTCATGTTCAGAGTTATGTAACCCTCCGTCACCCTGGTGGCTTCTGTCATTTCACAGTCAACTACCAGACCATCCATCATATCTGCAGATGCATTCCTTTCTAAAAGAGGAAGAACTATTTTGACCAAACAGCTTAATTCTTTTAATGACACTGAAGAAGTTTGACAGAAATGTTAGCTGCACATTAAGTATTTTACAAACCACAAAGGAACAAAAAGTCAGTGTGAGGGAACCCGAAAGAATTTGAGAAAAACATTCCCACAGTGACCTCGGTGACTGCAGGGCTCCGTAGGTGTTTAAAATGATCACTCCTGCTTAAATTCATTAAAGTTCCGCACAATTAGTTTGTTCAACTCCTCTCTCAAACTGTGTAACAAATTGCATATCTGCAATGTACAGTATTTATTTGTTTTATTTGACACATTAGCAACCTAGTGCTCAGAATATGGAGACAAACCAAGGTCATAAAGACTATGAAGTGATGGTCACAAAAAAATTCACAGCCTGCAGTTGTATATCACTTTTTTGTGCCTGTGCAAAAAGAATCATGCACATATACAAGTTTGTAGCGGTAGAGATATTCTCTGCACGTGTCCATGTCTCAGACTTTGTGTAACCTGACTGTTTCAAATATTTCTGCGCAAATTTTAATTACAAATACCCAAAACACCTCTACAACTACAAAACCTTTGTATACATGTGCAAATTATATCTGTGTGCATAAAATATTTTCACACATGCACAAAATAATTTTATAATAATAATTTTATAGCTACAAAACTTTTTACATGTGCACAGAATATTTCTACAGCTACAAAACTTACTCATTTGCAAACTTGTACATATGCATGAAATTTTTTTGCACATGCACACAAAAAGCAACTGCAGGCTGTGACATTATTTATGAACATCTTTTTACAAGCTCAAAATCTGTATGACCTTCTTTATGATATGGTATTTGGCAAAAATAATCAATTAATTTATGTACACTTCTTTAGATTTCCTAGTATTGTTTCTGGAGAAACCAAACAGCACATTTTTCCTTATATAGAGACAATAAGACAGTCTTGAAATGAGACATTAGAGCCCTCGTCCTGTCCTCCGGGACCACAGGTGGCAGCAATGACAACCTGCCTCGCAGTGCATGCTGGGAGCTGAATCGCCGCCCTGGCAACCAGCTGGAGAGATAAAAAACACATCCGCTTGTCTTCATCAGGACCAGCTGCACCTGTAAGAGAGGACAGACCTCCGATGAAGACTGAGTCTCTCATCTAAAATGGACAGTTTACAGGCAGGAGAGCTGCGCTACCTGAAGAGGTAACACCTGCTAACTGTTAGCTTGTTTATTTACCGTGAATCTACCGTTAATTTAACGTTATTGTCAGTTAACAGGTGTGTGAAGCAGACAGCAGCAGGATGCTGTGATGTTCACTGACAACAGGCCGTTTAAATAACCGACTGTCTGTCACCAAGAGTCATAATAATATGTTGTAGTTTAAGTAGGAACAGGTTAAATTAGCTGACAGTGTTAGCTTCATGTTAGCTAACATGAACAGTATGTCCAGTTAGCATCACAATCCAGTTCAGTTCAAACTGTTTTACTGACAAGGACTTAACACCAACACTGTTACTCAAGCAAAGCATTTCTAAAAATGCTAAAACACATTGAAAAGAGACTAAAACAAATGACATACTACAATAAATAATTAAAAATAAAACAAAAAAGGAGCATGTTATAGAAAAGAATGCTACAAAACAGAATAAATATTATTAAATACATCAATAATCAGTCTGAAGAATCAATTGATCAATTCAAAACAAGGAACTATTAAGAATATATAGAGACTAAATCATTAAAAATGTATGTATGAGCTATGAGCAGAATTAACAAACATTTATCATGTGTTGTTGTGTTTGTCTCTTATGCTGTGAAGTGCACAAAACTGTTTCCTCCCAGACGATATTTCATTTTGGTTTGATCAGAGTTCTTTGAATCAGAATCTTTGAGTCCACAGTTTTGTGAGGAACTAATATCCTGATATCTTCATATTTGCTTCAGTGTAGCAGGAAGTGTTGCTCCGTCTCCACCGGTCTCTGTGGACACAGTTGGACGCAGCCCGTCTTCTCCAGGCAGACAGGTCTGTCTGTGTCGGCCAGGCTGTGATAAGCATCAGTTTAAGACTTTGGCAGCTGATGTTAATGAATGTTCACTGAGCTGATGACAGTTTAAAGAGCTGCTGAAATCATGTCGACGCACTTGTTTTGAGGAGGAAAAGTGTCATTTTTTTAAAAACAAAAATCTAACCAAGTTAGTTCGCTGTTTAATGCAACATTTAGTTTAATTTCAGTCTGTCATAAAACAACACACACGTCCAAATACTTGCACATTACGCCAAAAACACAGAAAACTAAATAAAATAAACCATGTGACTTCTAACATTAAATGTTATGTTTGAAATTGAAGAATTATTGGGAGAAAGAACTAGATATTGAGCCAACAGATGACAGCTGGGAGGGAGCATTAAAGCATGTCAACTCCTCATCATGGACTAGACTAGCACTCATTAAGTTTAAGGTTTTACACAGAATCCATCACAGTAAATCCAGGCAAGCTGAGATCTACCCAGGCTTAGACCCAAGTTGTGACCAGTGTTCTCATTCTCCATCTTTGGAGCACCAAATAATTTGCTCTCAATCCTGAATACCAAACAAAATGATGTTATTGCATTCACAACTCTTCTGGCTCGCCAAAGGATTCCTGGAAATCTCCCTCATCTTCACATTCTGGGTTGTTAAAAGACTTAAAGTCATATTTTACCTCAGAAAAATTAAATACACATTGAGGGGATCAAAAGAACATTTTTACTCAAAATGACAGCCTTTCTTATTTTGCAAACCTGCTGACTTTGGAATAAGGACCTGATGGTGTTGAAAGACGTGCCCTTATGTTACTCTTATTGTGCCAAATTTCCCCGTCACTCAGCTACATCTCCATGGTTTTGTCTGGCTTGCCCTGTTAACATGTATATGTTTTTATTGTTTAATGCTCAGGACTTAATGTTTGTTCCTGTAAAATTATTATCTTCTAATGAGACCAATACATCCAATATATTTATCTTTTGTTTATTGTATTATTTTCTGTTTTATTGGCCAATGACTGTACCCATCAGACTGGAGTGATGTCAATCTGTAGCCTACTGTAAACAGAAAAGTTACATGGTCATTTTATTTTATTGTCCTGATACTCCTAAGGAGGGAGAGATTTGTTGTTCTGTCTGGTTTGTTTGGCTTTATTTGGAAAGATGAAACATGGAGAAATGTGTGAATTTTGGGGGCTGTATTCATGCATACATCTCCAGTAATGAACAGGAAAATGAAGAATGAGAATATAATCTCTAGAGCTGCAACGATCAATGGATTATTTTATTTTTTGTGAACTATATTTATTCAAGTTAGGCTGTTTAACAGTACATAGCACAGTATATAGATAAGTAAACAAAGGAAAACAAAACAGAAAGTATGAAGATAAATTAATCAATCTGTTGGTTATTTTCTCAATTAATTGATCAATTAATCCTGTCACAATCGTTTCAGATGAACACTGGTGTTGAGCTTTTTGAATGTTGCAGAGTGCCAACCAGTCCCATTATATTTAGGAGAAGACAGAAATCTCTACGGCCAATATCTCCAAAACTTGGCAACTCACACCAGAACTATCTAGATGGACAAACAGCTCTATAGGCCAGAGAAAAAATATGTATTTTTGATTTTGGGGTGAACTGTCCCTTTAATGCAGAATATTAATGTTGTGCACACCAAATGAAAATCAGTGAATTCACTGTTGGGTAACATGTTTTATTTTAAGAGCCTGCTGACTTTGTCCCTGTCTGACCCACAGGAGAGTGAAGGGCTGCACTCTGGACGTTCACCCGACTGAGAAAGCCCTCATCGTTCAGTACGAGGTGGAGGCGACTATTCTGGGGGAGCTGGGGGAGCCGATGGTTGGAGAACGCAAAGAGTGTCAGAAAATGTGAGACTTTTACACCATCTGTCACTGAAGTCAGGATTCAGAATGTCATACTGAGCTTCTTTTAACTGCTTACAACTTATTTAAGGTGATCTGAAAGGATTAGAATTTAAATGTCATACCTTTAAGACACATTGTGATATTACATCAAAAATAATCCTCAATTGTGTTGATTTTTGTACACATCTTACATCTGAAGATCAGGTATCGTCATACCTGCTACACTTTCACCTGTCTTTGTGTTTGTGCTCCCTTCAGGATTCGCCTGAAGAGCTTGAACGCTCACACAGATACGTCCTCTCTGGCCCGAAAGGTTTTGGAGGAATGTAATCTGATTCACCCATCGAAACTCCGCGAGGTGGAGCAGCTGCTCTTCTATCTGCAAAACCGCAAACAGGCAAATGGTACCGAAGAGTTTTTCATTACTGCTGTACAAAATACTTTGATATGTTCAGAGTTTAAAGTATCCCCTGGAAGCAATTTGTCATGAGGAGCCTCCTTGTCATGCTGAATATTTCCTCTCACAGACAACCAGGAGAAGAAACGCATCTCACCTCGAGATTTCACACCTTACGCAGGAGTGGAGGTAGGACCTGAGAGAGGACCAGTCTGTTCTTGTGTTTGTTTGTGCACGTGTCACAGCTGAGCTCACTGTGATGAACCGTTTTCTTTCCCCTCAGCTGGATGAAGAGGCGAGTATCAACAGCATCGATGAGTATGTGGAGCTGCTGTATGAAGACATCCAGGAGAAGATCAGAGGAGCAACGCTCATTTTCCAACTGGCTCGTAACCCGGACAACCTGGAGGAACTCATGCAGAATGGTACCTTCCTCTGTGCAGTAAAGAAGTACTTTATTGTCCATTTTCACATGAATGTCCAGTCATTTTCGAAAACAAATGTAGGTAATCACAGCAATACATTTCTCAGTGTTGCTGTATTGATAGAGAAAACCAAGTCCTCGTGTTCCTGGCCCTGTCACGTGACAAAAATACTCCAGAGGACACTAGAAATCCTGTAGTTCTTCCTGCACACAGTGACATCACTGTGACATCACTGTTTGCAGCAGGAGAACACAGCTCTCTCTGTCAGGAATTTATTGCTTCATTTGACGACATTAACCATGAACACTGACTGAACATCCACATGAAAACTGTAGAAATGTCCCTTTGTTTCACCCAAATTACAAGGAAAACACATTTTCTCTGTTAGTGCTATTTTTCTAATGTATTCATGCAGAAATGCAGAAGCACCTTAGAGATCCAACTACATGCTTACAGCCAACACTAATATGTTGATTTTCTATAAAAATATAGATACAGATGTGCCTTTTTCCAAAGCATGGCACAGATACAGGTTCAAAAGAGGTTCTGGGTTTGCCTGTCTTCAAATAATACATTTTCTGGTTAGTTTTTTTTTATATATAACATCATACTTATGAAGTTACTAAATTAACAGTTTTGGTAAGAGACAACAATCATTTTTTAGATCCTGCTGCACTATTTCATGTTTGCATCTCTCTGATTACAGACTCCAAGGGCCGGGCATCAAATATCAATACTACAACCCCAATTCCTAAACAAGCTGAGATGTTACATGTAATTGAATGCATCATTCATTCATTGTCCATGACTGTTTGTCCTTGAAGGGTTATGGGGGGTTTGGTCTTATCCCAGCTGCCATTGGCTGAGAGGCGGGGTTCACCCTGGGCTAGTAGACAAAATGCAGTGATTTGCAAAAACTTTTTGACATATTCAGTTCAATACAATATTTAATATTGAAACTGATTATAGCTTGTTTTTTTTCTTATATATATAGACTCTTGCCTTCAACATGTTTCAAAAACATTGGTTCAGGATCATGTTTATCACTGTGATCATCAGCTTCTCTTTTATCAACACTTAGTCAGTGTTTGTGGACTGAGGACACTAATTTTTGAATTTTTGAAAGTGAAATTCTTTCTTATTCTTGCTTGATATATGACTTCAGCTGCTCAACAGTCCGGAGTCTCTGTTGTTGTATTTTGTGCTTCATAATGCACCACACATTTTCAATGGGAGACAGGTCTGGACTGCAGGCAGGTCAGTCTAGTACCTGAACTCTTTTCCTCTTTTATGAAACCACACTGCCATCTCATGATTTTATTTTGACAGTGAGATAAAGTCTGCAACAGTAAAACTGCAAGGAAAATTTGTATTTCTGGGGCAATGTGCCTTCAGAACAATGTGAGGTCCTCCTTTTATCACATAGTTTGAGGTACAAATCAAAATATAGCCAAATGTAGACTTTATTTAGACAAAACAGTCGGTATAATAAGATCCAGTCCACCAGCATCTTGACATTTTCATGTCAAATGACAACATGAGATTTAAATCAATAAACTTATTCACATTTTAGTTAGTAATGAGTGAATGATTGGTGAAACATAATATAAAGTTTCCTCAAGGGTTGTTTTGATACAGATACCAGTAACAGAACAACCAAAATCTTATATCAAAAGAGACACAAAACAGACTCTTGTCCAAGTCCTGGTGTCAGAATCTGTGTGAAGAAGGAAACAGTTGTTGGAGCACCTGTAGTTTACGCATCCAGCTGACCATGAAGAAAAACAAGCATACATGTGACATACATTTTGTCATCTCACCACGTCCACAAGGAGTCTGCAGATGCACCATATGCACAGTCTTGTGAACATGTTTGCCAATGCAGACAACCAGTGCAGTTTAAACCGTGTGTCCACTGTACTATAACACATCCATCCCTTCAAATACTGTATCTGTTTTATAAAACATTGGTGGAGCTCAATCAGAGATATTTCTTGCTACAAACCTGCCAAGTCACGTCAAGTCAGTTTTATTTATATAGCTCAGTATCACAACTTGAGTTTGCCTCAAGGGGCTTTACAATCTGCACGGCACACGTCGCCCTCCCTGGACTGTCAGTTTGGATAAGGAAAAAGTTTTTCAACACCTTCACAGAGAAAAAAATGAACGCCAAATGCCAGAAATTAGATTTTCACACAAGGATTATTCAGACTTTGACCTCAAAAACCTTATGAATAGAGATCGCTCACCTCCGTCGTGTGAGTGACCTCCTTGATCTTTTTCTGGCCATCCAGTGCCTGTTGGTCTGAGAGCTACAGTATCTCATACTGCCATGTGACAGATGAGCGAACTCCATCTGCAGATGAAGACCTTGAGATCTCTGGACCGGTTGAGGATGAACTTTTCATGCTCAATTATTCAGAGTGTACTCATTCTCTGAAAGCAATTTTTTTTGGCAAAGTGGATCCAATCACTGAAGTTCAGAAGTGCAAACCTCAGCCCTATTTCAAATTCACACAAAAGGATATTTTAATAGGACTGTTCAGGATACTGCTTGTGATGAATCTGTTGGCTTTTATCAGCTCACTTTTCTAAAGAAAACAGAGCTCAGCGTCGGTTCTGCTCCCCTCCGTGACAACCGGCCTGTTTCTTCCACAACAGCATGGAGCCGTCATCCTCTGCAGCCGTGGTCAGATGGCACCGCTTCATTTGTATCTGTCGTAATGTGTCGTCAGCTCACTCTGTCTGCCGCGCCGCATCAACCGGTCCAGTGTTGATAAGAGCCGAGTGTTCGTGTGAACTGAGAGGCCTGGGGTCAGCCTGGAAAGAGGAGCTGAACCCTGGGACGCACGTCTTTACGTTGAGGAGCACCCATAGCTCAAAATCCCCTGGAGCCTCCGACCATCTCATTCTCTCATGCTTCTTTACATTAACCTCCAGCTGCACCGCTCTCTGCTCAGTCTGGCTCCACACAGACACTTTGTGCTTAGTGTTCCTGTCCGACCTCCTTTTGTCTCACGTTTTTTTATACCTGCCTCTGTGTGTGTGCATTTTGTGTCTTTACTGACGTGCGTTTGTATGTCTGTGGTCAGAGACGGCACTCGGAGCCCTGGCCAGAGTTTTGAGGGAGGACTGGAAGCAGAGCGTGGACCTGGCAACAACCATCACTTATGTCTTCTTCTGCTTCTCCAGGTAAACCAGCAGTAATCCAAACACATGCAGAGGACCACCAGTGTCTCTGCATTCCAAACTTTCATTGTCAGGCAGTTTTAAATCTGGTGTTTTTGGGGATCCTTGCTTTTGTTTCATCATAGCTTTGATCGGTGGCCATGGAGTTTGGGGATTCCAGTTTGGAGTGATGTTATTTTGGATTTTTAAGCTATAGGCTCCTTATACTTTCTAGCTCTGCGTGACTGCAAAGGTGTCATGATATAAATTTCATCATCCCTGCACACATGCATCCCAAAACGTCCCCCGCAGGTCCAGTTTTACAAACTGTACGTTCCCATAAAGCTCCGTACCTGAACCACCACATTACTTTTTCTAGTCAAACCCAGACGCGTCCTGATCTTTTAATATGAGTCCCAAAACCTGGCCAGTGATCAAACACACAGGCTGCACAGTCACTCAGTTGTGTTGTTGGAAAAATATGTGTCTACTAGCAGAGCACCTGCGCTCCTGCAGCTGTTGATGTGTTTCCTCAGTGACGATGTGCCTGGCTTGCAGCTACCAAACGCTAATACTTTTTTAGCACTTTTTACAAGCAGCAAAGCCACTGACAATGCTATTGGAAGGACTTGGGCTTAATGATATATTGTGCTTAATTTAATCTTCTCCACTGAATAATCCTAGTTGTCAAAACATATTTTAAATGCAGCTGAGGCACTTTCTGCCATGCATTATGAACATTGCATATTATTCCTCAAAACATGACAGCAACTCTCATCTCGGTGACTTAAAGTTTAGTTTCTCTCCTGTGTTTCTCTTTGTACTTTGAGGTTTCTGCTTTATTTTACTGTTGACTGTCATGTTTGAGTCATGTTAAGTTGCTGCTGATGAAAGCCCAACATTTTCTGATTTTGCTGCTTCATAATAAAATATTTTGGATAACAAAGTGCTGGAGGAATTTTGTTGTGAAGAATTAATAGGAAATGACATTTTGTTAGCCATCATTTTACAGCCGCTTCACTCAAGAGGAGCCCATATAGAGACACACCTTTAAGATAATAAAAAATAGAAAGAGTGATGCTAGACTGTGCAACAATGGTGGCCATAAGAACATCCAAGATATTGTTATTGTGTTATGCAGAATTTTTTTGACAGTCATCCCAACACTCTGCCAGCACGTTTTTGCAAGAAAGAAACACTCTGTGGACACGAGCCCTGAAGATTTCCTTTGATTGGAACTAAGGAGCCTGAACCAAGAAAAATAAACCCAGAACAAAAATACACAAAAAGTATGTTCACATGCCTTTGGCCCTAAAGTGCACTGTATATTCTTATGTGTTTGAAGCACAAACTCAGTTTACCAAATGATTGCAGTCAAAACATTTCTCCATCTACATGGAGAGACATCCTTGTGTGCAGTGTTTTTAAAATTTCAGTTTTAACAGCTCTGTCCTGTACAGTCAGTCGCCTCTGCTCTCTTCACTTCTCTCCCTCTTTCTTACAGTAGTCCTCCACCTTTGGCAGCATACCTCGTACTGAAGTTTCACTCTCCAACTGGGGGTTAGGAAACACTAAAATTAGCCCTCGCTAGAATAATACATAAACGTCTGTCAGAGCTGATTTAGGCTGCGAGAGGACGCGTACGTCTGAAAACTGATCGTCACTCTTGGCTCGGGTCCATCTCCGTGTTATGCTGTTTGGATTGTGAAACGGTTCAAGTTGGACTGATTATAAGTCGGACCAGGACACACTGTTTGACTGAACATGTTTTGACTTTGACAGTTTACTTTGTAAACTACTTCAGGGGTGACGGATTGGGTCATTTTAATGACAGCTCCCAGCTGGAATCCCATATGCCCTCCGCCCCCCAAAAAAGTTTTGAAAATCCACTTTTGGATAAATGGAAGTCTTTTTCTCTCTCTCTCTCTCCATCTTAATTTTCTCCTCTAGTTTCTCCCAGTTCCATGGCCTGGTCACACACTTCAAGATCGGGGCCCTGTGTATGAACATCATTGAGCATGAGCTGAAGAGGTATGACCTCTGGCAAGATGAACTGCAGAAGAAGAAGGCGGCCTATATCCTTTCTCAGCCACCCAGCTGACTAATCTTGAATCTAAAAGCCAGTTTTACTAAATGAAACAGATAATGTTTGTATGGACAGTATGCGATTAGTAATTCAGACATACATGGTATAATTTAAGAAGACACTCTGTTTAATGTTGTTTTGTGTAAATTTGAGTTCCTTGACTGGTTCCACATGAAGAATCCTCTGAGAACCAAAATCTGAAGAAAGAACATGAGAAGTCTTTCAGAAAGTACCAGAGCCTCCTGATCAAGCAGGAGCAGCTTCTCAGAGGTACTGGGCTCCACTGGTAAAACTTTTTACTTCATAATGATGTCGTCTTACGTGCAGTGTCCGCCAGGTGAGGCTGCATCGAGTTCTGACTGGTGCAGCTTCTGGAGGTGATCAACTCTGATATGTTGGCATGCTGCTTGGTCTGTTTTTGCAGGGACATCTCACATCTCTGAGTCGGAAAAGTCATCATTCATTCATTCATTCATTCCAGAACATCTCTGCAGCACCACAATATTTAAGATGGTATTTTGACACACATTTCCCTTTTAACAAATGTTGCACCTCCTCTGATTTGAAAATTGCAGTAGCTCATATTTTGCAAATGTTTCAATTCATTGTTCAGCCCTAGTGTAGTATCTTGCACAAATGGCCTTAGAAGGCTCACGAACTTTGCCACTCAGTCAAACTATTTTTTGGTGCAGTCAAAGCTCAGGCTGAAACAGTCATGGAGCCCATGAGCTTGTGAAGCGTGCACTGCTATTTTTACAAAGTCCCGGTTAGCAAGAGTTTTGGTAACATTAGCTCAGGCTAGCTAGTGAGTTAATCTACAGAAGTTGTTAGCACGTTAGTTGTCGAACCTAAGCTAACTTAAGATATTACTATATGTAGAGACTAGCTAGTGAACATGTTGGAACATTTAGCTTCTAAAGAGAGAGATATTTCCCTCAGGAGCTGGTGGAGACCAAACCAGAGCAAAACAGAGTGAATACTGGACTGACATTCATCAGGTGACACAAACACGACTCCAAATGTATAAACAGTGTGCTAAGTTAGTAAAAGTTCTCTTTTACCTATTTAAAATGTAATGATAAGTCACTGTTGTGTTCACAGCTTCTTTTCACTGACTCCAAGAGGCCAAAAAATATCTGATTGTAGGTTTCAATGAGTATTTAATAATGCATTTATTTTATTAATGCCTTTCCATTTATTTAAATAAAGCAAAATCTGATTTTCTTGTTTGTTTCTGCAACTTCTCCAACGTCTGTGTAGTGGGAGACAAAATATTAGTTTTCCTTCAGCAAATATTTGGGCTGCAATGATTAATCAGTGATTAATCAGTGATTAATCAGTTATTAAATTAATGACCAACTATTTTGTTAATTGAAAAAATTCTCTGATTTCAGCTTCTTGAATATGAATATTTTTTTGTTTCTTTACTCCTCTCTGACAGTAAACTGATTATCTTTGAGTTGTGAGTAAAACATTTGAGGATGTCATCTTAGGCTTTAGGAAGCACTAATCTACATTTTTAACCATTTTCTGACATTTTAAAACAAACAACTGTTAATCAATTTATCAAGAACATAATCAACCAATTAATCAACTATGAAAATAATGGTTAGTTACAGTCCTACCTAATATAGATACATATTTAAGAAATACAAAGACAAACTAAAAATGTGGGATGCTGCACACTGCATACAAACCAAGTAAACTATAAACACAAAGTATCTGTTAAAACCTCAGTCCTAAATACGCTGCAAATGATTGTTCTGTATGCTTGTAAAAATGTCTGTGAAACATTGGAAACATCTCTACTGAGGAACAAACTGCTTCTGAAATTTCCTGCAGTGGATATTTGAACTGTAACAGCTCAACCAGAACATGATGCAGCTGCATCCAGGTGAAATCTGGTGTTACATTTCATCACGTTCACCATGCCGTCTTTTAAAAGCCAGTTACTTTCTGCACAGGCCCGTAGAAGAGGTAAAACATTAAACTGTATGTTGTGTCCGTTTCTGACAAATGCAACATTTTTGTTGAGTTTTCTGGGTGAGTGTAGTCAGCTGACAGTTTACTTTAGACTTAATTGAATTTGGCGTGCTCTCAGACTGCTGTTGAGTAAGGCGCTATGAGCAAACACCAGTCTACTCCACAGGTCACACAGGTCCGTTTGTTTTAACCTCTCGTGCTCCTCTGTCCTGCCCGACAAACTTTACCTCAGATTTCACTGGAGATCCAAAGTTTCCAGAGTTGTCAGATTTTGGCATCTAGAGTCTGTGTGTTTCATGTAATTATGCAGAGTCATTAAAGAGATATGAAAATCTTGGTGTTGCTGGTACGAAAATGTAGAAACCATGAAAACTACACTGTGTGTGTGATTTCATGTACTTTGGAAACCTGCTTTTAAGCCAGTAAAGATTTAATTATGCAGCACTTTTAAAAATGAAAGTGACAAAGTGCTCCTGCAGTTATAGAAGGGACTGTAACTGTAATGCTGACATGAAAAATTAATTTCCAAAAAAATCATTTGACATTTATTTAGCAGTTATTGGAGAAGCTTATTTACTTCCAGCTTCTTCAGTGTGAACATGTCCTCCTTCCTTTAAGATTTGGATCGCTGGTTGGACAAAATGAGACATTTTTGACTGTACACTAAACAATTAATTGATTATTCTCAAAGATAACTGACAGATTTTCTGATAATGGAAATAATTGTTTGTTGCAGCCCAAAGAGGCACAAGAAGAAGTAAACTAAACCAGGACAAACAAATAAGAGAGTTAAAGCTAAATATCAAATATCAGTTTCTGTTTCCCAGGATGACTCTGTTGTCTCTCTTTTTGACCTGTCCACAGTGTCTCTGTGTCTGCTGCTGAATCTGGCTGAAGACACCCGCACCGAGCTGAAGATGAGGAACAAGAACATCGTCCACATGCTGGTGAAGATCCTGGACCGGGAGGACGAGGAGCTGCTGCTGGTGGTCATCTCATTCCTCAAGAAGCTGTCCATCTTCCTGGAGAACAAGAATGACATGGTGAGAGACGGAGGGAGGGAGTGGAAGGGAGAGGAGGACTTATGGCAGGTTTGAAATATTATAGATAATCTGTGTACATTATACAGATGTATACTTACTGTTTGATTTTTACACTTTGCTCTTCTTCTCATTTCATCTTAAAGGGATAGTTTTTTTTCTCCCAGTTTGGAGAAGCAGCAGGAGCGCTGGTGTAGGAAGCTAAGCAGTTATTATAGTTCACTAAAACTAAGTGTAAAAAAATATTTTAGTAAATTGAAGTTAAAAGAAAAACTGGACTTTAGACACACAAACACAAACTAACTGAAACAAAGTTGTGTAGTAAACTAACTAAAGTAAAATAAAGAGTAGAGGAAATGTCTTTAGTTTTAATCTCTGTCACTTTGGTGAGATTTATCAACGCAACAATCAAGAGGAGTCGATGGTGGACATGCTGTGCAAATGGAACTGGAAAGTCTGTGTGAGTGAGTTGGCTTCAGTTGTATCATAATATCTGTTCTGAACATGTTGAATCATCCCCCTGACAAACAGGTCCCATAATTATAATTTAAAAAATCCCTAAAAGTGAAGCTATAAAAACAGAACTGAAACTAACAAACCCCCTCTGGAAATTAACTGAAACTAAACTCATTTAAAACAAAAATTTAAAAGAAAATAAAAAGAAAAACCAATGAAAAATACAAAATGATAATAACTCTGCTGTGGACAGGCTCAGCAGCAAAATGTATTTTAGCCAATAAAACAAAAATCCTCCTAAAAAAAAAAAAAAGGTAAACTGTCTGATTCAGTCGTTTAACACTCAAAAATATCCACCAAAATATTTGATATCTACAGATGAGGATGAAATTATTAGCCCCCCCCTATGAAAATTTCATTTTTTTAAAAGTATTTCGCAAGTGCTATTAAACAGAGTAAGGAATTTTTAACACAACTTTTCCAAACATCCTAGTTTTATTTTGGATGCTTACATTATTTTACTCTGCACGCAGAAACAAAATTATTTCACAAAAGACGAAAACTACCAGGGTCAAGAGGCGAATCTCTCAAGATCTGATGGTCTTCTGGCGTGGACCTTGGTCTTCAGTTCACCTCACAGTCTTCATACAGGCCGGTCAGTAACATTCACTTTGGTCTTCTGGACCAGTTTTGCTGCTGACTGCTTTCACTGTGGGGACGCTGTTCTTTGGGTTATAAGCCTCTCCCTTCTTTCTCCAAACACAACCAATGTCTCAGTGGACAAAGAGCTCTAGTTTTGTCTCATCTGTCCAAAGGACACGCTTCCAGTATGCAGAATCTTTCTCCAGGTTATCCTTAGCAAACGTCAGTCTGGCTTGAAGGTGTCTCTTCTGCAGAAGTTTTTCTTGGTCTCCAACCTCTCAGTCCATTCCTGTGCAGAGCTCTAGGGATTGTCTTCTTTGAGACTACAATTCCTGACTTGGCTCAGTCCTTCACTCGTGTCTTGGCAGTTGTTCTGGGGTCTTCAGACACGTCTGTCACTATATTTTCTTTCCAGAGTCTTTCTCTTCCTCCCTCTGCCAGACTTGTTCTGTACTGTGTGGCTCTCTTTGAATGTCTTGATGATTCTTCTCACTCCAGTTCTTGACACTTGGAAACGCTGTGATAACTTTTTATATCCTCCCCCTGCTTTGTGAGCATCAACATTTCTTTTTCTCAAGTCTAAACTAATTTCTTTTATTTTTGACATGATGCTTTCTTAAGTGACAGCTCAAGTTTTTATACTGTGTGTAAATTGGAAGATAACCCTCAGTTTTAACTTGATGTTACAAGCTTTGAGCGTTACAAAGTTAAAGCTCATCATTGCACAGCAGTGGTTTGTACTATGACTCAATAAAAAGGTCAGTTCTCAAGGGGGGTAATAATACTGACCCTGGTCATTTTTGTTTTTTCTGAAATAATTGTTACTGTGTGCAAATAGAAATAATTTATGCTTTCTAAAGAAAACTAGTACGTTTAGAAATACTATGTTGAAAATTCTTTGCTCTGTTAAAAAGCACTTGGGAAATTTTTGAAAAACACTTTCAGAAGGGCTAATAATCCCATCCTCAACTGTACACAAAAAATATTTAGAACAGGAGGAGGACACTCAATAAGTTGTCTGTAACTTCTGGTGAGGCTCCTCTGTCTTTTACAAAGTGCAATATTTTATGTTTGATTAACATGATCAGGTACCAGATTTTCAGCTCGAGACCAGAATAGGAGCAAATCCCTCCTGCAGGTTCCAAAATATGGAGAAAGACTGAAACCAGAAGAGTGGAGGCCGATTAAAACTTTTTTCTTCTTTTTTTTTGACACAGCCATAAATAAAATACAGTGCTTACATAAATATTACATAATGCAAGAAAAATAAATAAACTAAAAATGTATGAAAAGTATGACCAACAAAGATGATCATATGTATGTCTACACACATTCACATATATAGTGTGTAAATATTTATACATTCATACACATCCATGTCATACATGTAATTTAAATTTAAAACAGAGAGAAAAGAAGAACAAGAAAATGAAAGAAATAATAAATTTGAAACTTAATAATTTAACTTTAGTATTTCATTATAGAGATAAGGATACCACTACTACAGTCTTCTGTTACAACTTTACACTACATTAAAAAACATTATTTCATTCAGGGTTATTTAATATATTACTGGTCAGTTGCCTTTACTTAAAGAAACTCGTCACTTTCACACAAGTTTTTGTGTATTATTAAATAACAGTGAAACCTTAGGTGAACTAATATAAGTTTGGACAAAAGTTTATCATTAAGTTCTAAAATCTCCATGACATATCTTTATCTCCACAAACAATAAATGTGTGTTTATGAATGTATTCTATATTCTTTATATTATATTCTGTGTAAAGAGCATCAGCTGATATATTGACATCAGAATTTTTGAAAATCACTAATATTGGCAATGTGTTGCTTTGGAAATGAAGCATTTTAGTGAGGTGAAAAAACATCTAATAATGATTATAATAATAATAAAATCAAATTCAAGATTCCTCAAAAATTAAAAATACAGAAAAATAAAACCACAATTAAAGAGCTCATCATATGCAGAAGATGCAATGAAATAGAAAAGAACATTACAATATTTAAAATTTACATTTTGCTATTATTTGTTATAAGCATTTTCTTTGTTTTTCTAATAATGAAATAATTAATTTGATTGTTAATGTTACCAGTGATCGATTAAGGAAGTTATTTAAAATTTGTAACCCTGGTTCTGACCCACAGAATCTACTCATGTTCCTCTAATTCTGTGTAATTACAGACAAAATCCTTTTATCATGGAATTTTTAGCAAAATAAAAAAATAATCCTGTATTGAAGTTCTAATTAAATCTACATTAGGATCAACATTTAACTTTAATTTGTTTGTTTGCTTTGTTTAATTAACAGTGGACTCTTCTTCTTCTTTACATTTCTAATGAATGTTTTCTTCAAGAACTTTTAAACTGAAAGAGTCAAATTTAGAGGAAACAATCATTCTTCATTTGTTCTGTGAAACACTCCTGAGCTTATTTTGACAAATAGCTGTTAGCCTGTAGAAATGCCGGTTGAAACCACGCTTATCAAATTTCAGTCTAATAAATGCTTACAAGGTCCACTTTTGGCCACGTGTCCCACGGCGCTCGTCCAGGAGTCTCCCCGCTCTGACTCCCCCTGATCCAGCTCCACCTGGTTCCAATCTCGCCCAGTTTGTGGGTCTTTATCAAAGCCAGACCCAGTTAGGAACCGGTTTTATCTCCTTGTTTCCCCTTCAGTGTATCTTTGATTCAGATTAAAGGACCCTTCGGGGGGTGCAGACCCACTCCAGCATGTGTCCAGTAGGGAAATGGTGGTTTCAACACTTTGACTCAATGAGTATATCAGTTTACACAAGGGAGACGGGTTTCCATATAAGGGCGTGGATGTTTAATTGATTCAAAGGAGGCTGATTGGTTAATGATGCACTTCTGTGTGTCATCGGGTTTTATTTACTCAGCAAGCGTGTTGTGAGTTTCTCCTGATCAGATAAGAGTCTGATGGGTTATTCCTCCCGCTGCTGTCACTAATGGAGGGGGAATGTCGGTGGTAATTGACACAGGCTGCAGCTGATTATGCTGCTCGACGTCTGGTTTGTGATGGTGCGACTGGAGCTGGTTTTGCGCACAGTAGCAGTGAGTGGTGTTTTAACTGGGAGCAGGTTGCGTCGCAGCGATATCTGGCTGCGGGGAGACCACAGGAGAGGGAAACAGACATGTGAACAGGCAGCAGTGGACTGACTGGTTCTGCTGTGTCACACAGACAGACAGTCACAGTGACAGCATGCGGATCGAGTCAAAACCCAACAGTCAGCAGTGTGTGTTTGTCTCTGCGCTGCGTTTAGTGTCATCAGCTCAACACCTCCACCTGCCTGTAGGTCATGTGAACCTTCTGCAGGCTGGACACCAGGATCAAACAAAATGAAAAGGAAAGAGTCACTAATTTATGCAGATGTTTACTGAATATTATGTCAGAGATAATTCATAATTTTTCTTTACAATCATGACACTGTTTCTGTAATTAAACAGGGTTGGGCAATAAATCAATATGATATTGTATCATGATATGAGACTAAATATCATGATAGATTTCTGATATCGTTGTACTGTGGCATAACTGTTGTCTTTTCCTGATTTTAAAGGCTGCGTTACAGTAAAGTGATGTAATTTCTGACTGAAAACAAGACATTTGAGGACGTCATGTTGGACACTGACAACTGATGACTCAAGAAAATAATTGAAGGATTAATTGGCTATGAAAATATTTGTCTAGGGCACACAACATGTCTCAAACTACAATAATTATCAATAGCAACCGATATGAAACTTCATTATCATGATGGTTTTGCAGCTATATCACCCCGGCCTATATTTAAATATAAAGGTGTTACAGGGTGGTGGGACAGCACAGTTAAAGTATCAGTAACTATCAGTACCTGACTCGGGGCAGATACCAACAAGAGGAAGTAAAAAATTCAGTATGGATATATCAGCTGATATTCTTTATACAGAGTAAAATATACAGAATATAGAATATACATGAACACACATCTTTTTTTTTGTAAAAACCAGTTAATACTTGTGACAAAAATATATAATGGAGGCAGGATATTTTACAGCTAAATAAACGTAATTATCCAGAATGATATCAGGGAACTGAAACAGAGATCCTTATTTATTTTATTTACTTATTTAAATTTTGTTTTAAATAGGGACAGCACATATTAGTTAACATTTAATGTTGTAAATATGCAAGAAATATAAAATTTGTCATAACAAAAACTGTACTGGAAATACAGACAAAGACACACAAAGTGATTAAGTGATTATGAGATGTTGCTCAAGACAAACCAGAAGAAGAGGAGACCGTCAGAGTTAAAGTGCTTACAGTGCTAAATGTTAAAGTGACGTGTTGTTGCTCATTATTTAGTGTAAAGTGCTGGTGAATATTGCTCATTGCCCCATCGCACAAGGTTTGCATGCACAGATGTTTGTATGCTCATACTTTAACCAGTATTATTAATAATTATAGATAACTATTAAGTAAAAAAAAATACAAGTAGAGCAAATGCAGGTTTAATATATATATATTAAACCTGCATTAAGAAAAGGGATCAAATACACACAGAATACTGCCAATACATGATTTAATGCTAAATTTCTGGGTTTTTTTAAGGCTGCATATTCCAAAAAATAAAGTATAAATGATCAGATTAGAAAATGGAAATGAAATAAAGTTTTTTGCCAAGAAGAAAACAAATCGACATCACAGTACTTCTGTGTTGCACGTACATACAGTCAGTGATGAAACAAGTATTCAGATTTTCACTTAAGTGGACAGACATGTAAATAAAATGTATTTAAAGAAAAATAAACTCTTGTACAATTAAATTTTAAGAAAACAAGTAAAAAAAAAAAGATTAATAGATTAATTGTTTGGTCTATAAATGTCAGAAAATGGTAAAAAAAAAAAGAGTTCTCAATATTCAGCTTTATATGTCATGAAAAATTTATGATTAATTGATTTTCAAACTAGTTAGCATTTATTTTTCTGTCAGTCGACTTAATTGTTTAATTGACTAATGGTTGAAGCTTTAGTGTTAAGTGTGGGAGCCAGCAGGGCGGGACGCTGATGCTGTTGTCTCACGTGTCACACTGCTTCTGAAAGGCCGGCATGCTACCTAAAAATCACACACTGGAGCGGCATTATGCTGGTGTTGTTTGGCTCAGTGTAAGTTCTTTTATCCGTCTCTCTGAAAAAGTGAAACAAGTTCCTGAATTTTAGAATCTACTACAGCACATGCTTTTACAAATCAAGATCTTAATGATTTTAATGAAGTGAAACAAAGGTTATTATGTTTGCATACAAAAAACTACAACTGCTGTGAAATCTTTCCGTCGTGGCAGCGAGCGAACATCATCTCAACTGTTTGTCTCTTATCATTTCAGCTGTAACGTCTGCTGTCTGCATCATTCCACACTCTGTTCTGTCTGTTCTCATATCTCACGTCTTGACAGGCCTCAGTCTGTCAGGATGGTGATGTTCAATCCGTGACAGCCTGGGGTTCTGGGAAATGATGTTCCTTAAAGGCTGCCAGAACAGAAATATTAGATTATTTTGTAAAAACTCTACAACCCATGTCTAGATGAATGTAGTGCATGACAGCATACTGTTGGCTATGTTGTAGAGCTTTAGTTTAAGTAATACGTGTCATTACAGACTTCTGTGTGTGTTTTTATTTCACTTGTCTGTATTCTGCAGGCTGAAATGTTCACCGTGGAGAAGCTGGCTCGCCTGGTTCCCTGCGTGCACGAAGACCTCCTGAGCACCACCTTACGCCTCCTCCTCAACCTCTCCTTCGACACGTCGCTACGCAGCCAGATGGTCCAGGCCAGACTCGTCCCCAAACTCTCCTCACTGCTCGGTAATCAATCAGACTGACTGTTTGTGTGTCCTCTGTTTGTTCCTGTGGAAATGTTTACCGCTTCACTCTGTGTGTATCTGTGTGTTTATGACAGGGGTTGTTGCCTCCGTATCAGGGGAAGCATTATTTCAGGTTTTTCCTGACAGAAACAGACACACGTCACGAGACGCACCCATCTGTCCCGAGCAGGCGGCCGAGCCTCTGATTTGTTATTTCTGAGACGTGTGTGCAGGTGCAGCTTTTACAACAGCACCCGCAGCTCGAGCCGCCTCTGGTGACCATTAGAGCAGTGACCTCCTAAAAGCTCCGGAGCATGCGATTGGTGCGTTGTCTCATCCGTGGGGCGTGTGACATGGTCAGAAGCATCTCTGACAGGCCTTTTGAAGCCTCTCAGGGGGAGGCTCGGGTAACGGCGCATAATTAATATAATATATTTGTTAGAATAACATGCCAGAGCCTCTGCACAAATGTTGTTTTTGTAGGAGCAGGCCGGAGAGGTGGAGAGGTCTTCAGAGATTTAGGCAGGGCTGTTTTTTGGGAAGTGGCGGGTGGGGGTTGCTCATGCAGGAAGCGAGGCGCACACATAATGTAAGTTAACGCTGAAATATTACGCCTGCTCACAGTTCTGACACTGTTGAGTTTGCCTTATTTGTGTGTTTGTGCGCGTGTGTAATTCGCTCTTTATGTGAGCCGAGGCGTCATTAATCATCTGCTCTCACTGCCGACTGTCTCCTTTTCAACTGACACACTCTGCATGAGGACTCCGGACTTATCTCTGCAGAGAGAGGACTGTGGGGGGGGCTGACCTGAGCTCATGACCCCTGATGATAAGATGAAAGTGCAAAGGAGCCTCCACTTGTCATCATCACCTTCCACCGGATCCATCCCAACCACCACCTGAGCTCAACAGAAAATACAAGATTCCTCTTCGTCAGCTGCGTCTTTATTTTTTCATTCATATTTTGCAGCTTCTGCAGAAATGTTGATTAATTGATCAGCAAAACTTTTGAGAATCATTTCATTGTTTTATTTCTCAAGAAAAAATTACATTTTGTTTGATTCCGTCTGCTGATTTATTCTGTTTATGTCACAGTAAACTGAATCTCTTTGTGTTTTGACTGTTGTCAGGCAAAACAAGACATTTGAAGACGTCACTTGAACACTGGAAAACTGTGACAGCCATTTGAAAAAAAAAAAACTTTTTCAGGGCTCAACAATACGGATTGCCTGATTTCATGGGGGAAGTAAAATGCCATGTTGTGCTATTAAATCTAAATCTGAAAATAATGGTTAGTTGTAGACCTACATCAAAACATTAAAAACATCACGTTAAATCTGGACATGTACGACTTAGACAATCAAACATAAACACATGGGCAGGACCGATCAGTCACATGCAAGAAAACTATGGTGGGTATGTGGTGCTGAGATGAAGATCCTTCAGACCCTCTCAGGACATATTTTCCCCATGATGATGAGTTTAAGTTTGGTATTTTATGTTCCAAAACACTACATGATGTTAGTGTTTTTAATGCACGGTTGTTACTTTCTGTTAGTGTTTGGCATGTGTTTGTTCACAAAACGGTGGTTTATGTTAGTAATTGTCATTTTTGTGCTGGTTTAGATACTTGTCATTGACGCCATGATTGAGGGGTTTGGTACATTTTGTCGCTCCAGCTGGAGTTTGCAGGAGAACATGCCATCTTAATAATTATCACAATGTAGAAGCGGAAGAGGAATTGCTGAGCTGAACTGAAAATTTAGCTTGTTAATGATTATTGTGGAACTGGTTCCACCATGGAACCGGTTCTCAATGCCTAACTCTATGCTCGTCCCATCTTTTTACGTCCACCATGGAGGTTATGTTTTCGGTGCTTTTTGTTAGAGTTATGGGAAAACTACTGGCCCGATTGTCATGAAACTTCGGAGCCGTCGAAGAACCCATTAAGTTTTGGAGCTGATCCAAATCACCAGACAGATTCACAGATGACTTTCTCACTTTCGTTAGTTGTGAGATGGATCATTTGGCCCTGGTGGAGGTCTGCGCTCTCTTCCAGTGCCCTTCAAGTTTCATTCTGTGATGCAGCATGTTGACGGTCATTACGTCACATAAACAAATGAGGCGACTTCGGTGGGGGTGTGGACCTCTTTAAGAGCAAGTTTACCCTGTTATGTGGTGTGTGATGTCTCCAAAGACCAAACCCAGCTTGCTTATTTATCCAGAAAATGCAATAACAGCGGAGCGGCGCTGTCCGCAAAACCCAGCCCAGACGCCTCTTAATGTGTGCGGGTGTAATTTTACGAAGGCTGGGCGGTTTTAAATCAGGCCGGGGTGTAATTGGAGTTTAGCTCTCCCACTAACTGCCCATGAACAGTCTAGTTAATTCTTAACAGCTCCCCCTCACCTTTTTTTCTCCCCCCCTGCCCCCCAACCCTACCAGTGTTTTGAACATTTAATGGGATCTCTCTCTTCGCCCATAAAGGATCCTCCATGTTCCTACCAGCAGAGTGAAGGAGTTCGCCAGGTCTGGAGGAGCTTATTGCCTCTGTGTGTGTGTGTGTGTGTGTGTGTGTGTGTGTGTGTGTGTGTGTGTGTGTGTGTGTGTGTGTGTGTGTGTGTGTGTGTGTGTGTGTGTGTGTGCTTGGTTGTTTTCATGTGCATTTTAAGGTATTGGTTGAGGTAAAGGATCACTAATGAGAAGCACATGTTCTGGCCAATGGCTGGCTGTGCTGGAAGGGCCGGACCAGCGAGCAGCGAAGCTTTAACTTATTAAAGGCAGTAAAATTGATGCTTCCTCCTGTTTTCCCAATTAAAGCTCGAAGCCGACTCTCCTCGGCTCTTTCTCCCTCCTGCGATTCCAGGGGTTCACTGAGCACATCTGGATCCAATCGTCGGCGATAAGGCTCCCTGTACGGCCAGTGACCGAACACGGCTGGGACCAGTTTTAACTGGACCCGCTCAGGGCTCTGGAGGCTGGTGGGCATTACAGGAGGTCTGTCAGTGGTTCTGGTCCAGTGAAGAGCCTCTCTCTTAACACTTCTCTTAATGAAAAGTTCCCAGGTCAAACTCTGGTCTGAACTCTGTTAATTCTCTGAGGCTGGCTCCTCCTCCAGGCCTGCAGACCTCCCCTGCCCCAGCCCCCCGGCTCTGGTCACAGGTCAAACTCATAAAGGTCCTGGGCTCGCTGACAGTCTAACACTCAATCCATTTTGTCTTTATCTCCCTCATGCTGCTGCTGACGCCCGATAAGCTCACAAGACTGTAGCGACAGAGCATGAACTCATTTTTATCAGACAAGTATAAAAGAATCGGTTCATTCAAATTACAACAAAGAAACACAATTTCTGACTAAAGAGTCACAATATTTTTTTTCCAATGTTGATATTTTACAACTCATTTTGGCTGATATTATCTGCACATATCTTTCCCACCTTATTGCAAAGTACATCAAGCTCTGACTTGACCATGATACCCCACTAGCAGATGCAGATATAAAATATAAAGCTTCTCAAAAAGTTAACATTCACTGGGCAAAACTGATTGATGCACTGCAGGATGGTGCGAAAGATTTCAGCATATCTGTGACTTGTTACTGATAGCAGCTTTAACTAAAAGCATTAAAGGTAAAATGAGATAAGCATTTTCTCTGTGTGACTGTGTGAATACTAAACAATTGTTGGAGTAACCATGTTAAGTCTGTGCACGCAGAACAAGCTAGCTGGGCTAGCCAGTCAGCTTATCACGTGGTGAGGCTAATTTCTTAACAGGCTAATTACTGAAACGGATCTTTACTGATATTACAGCGGTACAGTAAACACTTAACATCAACAAAACAGTGTAACATCATGAACAACAAAGAGAGAGTCCAATTACAGCGCTACATTCACCACAGATGACAGCACATCATCTATGGCTTCTGCATCACAAGACAGCAGGAAACATTGCAGAGAATGAGTCAAGTGGACAAGTACTTTCAAAATAAAAGTTTCGGAACAAAAATGTCTGAACATGAAAAATTCACAACTTAAAATATTGTGTGTTGGGGGGCAGGGTATATTTTTTCCCTCCACAGTCCGTCCTACTGTGCTGTGATTGGCTGTGAGTGCAGACTGGCACTTGGGAGAAGTTTAGCAAGGCGGGCGTGATAGATGAATGGATCAAAAACAGATCGTTCACCCAGGAGACTCGTCTTACCTTTTTTTTCAGAGTTAGCTTAACTATTATTTTCAGTTTTTAGTCACAGTTTGGTTAGGTTCAGACACCAAAAGTACTTGGGAAGGTTTAGGAACAAAAACTATTCAGGTAGGTTTAGGAAAGAATCATACTTTATGGTTAAAATACATCCTTTCACAACATTGGAAAGGCGCTGGCAGTTACAATGACACGTCAAGGCAACAAGAACTAGCCACACAGCTAAGTAGTAGTAGCTAATCAGGAGATGAGGTGTTTTTTTGTAAACTATCTGCAAGCTCTTCACTAGATGCTACTAAATCCTACACTCTGGTCATTTAACTACAGATGAGACTTTAGCTTATATTACAAATCACATACCTTTTACTTATAGTATGTACAGCAGCTGCTCTTGCATGCTGTATCCAAACAATTAGGACATATTACTTCATCATAACTGAACTTTGACCCTCCTGCTCATGCAACCATCACAGTCTGCAGCACAACATTTGAAGAAAAAGAAAAGTAGGCAATTTTGAATGCAGCTAACGAGCTGTGATCTGTCTGTGCTCTCTTGATTCTCAGTTGATGTGATGCATGTTGCACTGTGCAGAGGATTGTGGATTGAAATAGTCAGCAAAGCATGCTGGCTTGCAAATTTCAAAATGTGTATTTTTCTGGTGTATTGAATAGTTCTCTGCAGTCTTCTTCAGCTCTTTTGAGTTTTTTTGCTTCTAGTTTTGGGTTTCCAACACGTCTGGTTCGTACTCGGTCATCAAAAAAACTCTGATAAAGTCATTGCACAATATCTGCTCAGCAGCACATGACAGACAGACACAGTTAGAGACTTGTTTGTGAAGAAAGTGGAACAGTTATCAGCTTAAGAGCCAGATATTTTCCTCAGAAGTACACAAAGAACACAAACACGACTCCAGTGGGATGATCATGTTGCTCTGTGTCTGATGGATTTGTAAAAAGGCCACTGTGCTAACACTTTTGCCATGAAGTTTTCAGCTTGTTCTTCTGCCCCCATGGAGCAAAATTAATGCAGCTTTTTAAAAAAAATCAACATGAATGTGTCTTTCCACAAACAGAGTCCCGGATCCTCTGGATAATCCACAGACTCACTGTCCACAGTCCACCGTTTGTATTGGAACTGCTTTCTACCGAAGAACCGGTCCCTGTGTAAACTGTCCACAGTGAGGTCTGTGGATTATCCTAAGGTGTAACTGGGCCATTTTTTCTAGGTGGAGAAGAGCATTTTTTATGATAAGGCTGCATTATTCTTTAAGTTTCTTATTGTCAACAAGTCCCATGTGCACTGTACACATGTACTTTCTGACTTCTCTCTCCTGTCTGTGGCTCTCAGCTCAAACTCCATCGGTTCCTACTGAAGAACAAATATAGTTTCATTAGTAAAAAATGCTGCCTGTTCTGCATTACTAAGATGTGCATTACTGAATGATGTGAGGAACTCAAATGAAGTTTTATTGTTTTGGGGTGGAGGCACAAATCTAGATATTTAAATAACAAATACATTTTAAAAAATTGTTGTTTGAGAAAACTGTCCCTTTTGTGCCTTTTTTCATCCAGCAGCCTGCAGCAGCTCCACATTTGTCTTCTAAATATTGTTTTTCCCCTGGTTAGCTGCCTGTTAGACACGACAAACTGAGAAAGAGCAGCCGGCTGCTGCTGATTCTGCTCTGAATGCCATCTGACCTCCAACAGGAATCGCTGTTAAAAAGGCCATTCAGCCCATTAATATTTTCAAAAAACACACAGCTCTCCTAGATGTGGTCATTGGCATCCCGCGGAGCGTTACGGCACAACCAGTCATTCATCCATTGACTTTCCTCCTCCTCCTCTGTTTGTGTTGCAGCTGACGAGGGCCAGAGACAGCTCAGCATGTGCATTCTGTACCACATCAGCATGGACGACAGATTCAAGTCCATGTTTGCCGACACAGACTGCATACCGCAGGTAAGGCTGGCTAATGTACGCCGCCAGCAGACCAAGACAGACACATTAGCATCAGCAGCTAACGGCACACGGGAATTAATGCATGAGAAACCGAGTGAGAGGGAGGGACGCACGCCACATCTGGAAGCAAAACCACCAGAGGACTGCTGCTCAGTCTTTGCTCTCACTGTGATGACAACTTTGTTTTTTCTCCTCTCCTTCTCTTTCCACTGAGTCCTGAAAATATCGAAGTGCCATTTCATCCTTTTTTTGGCTCTCCTTCACACATTAGCTTCTTAATTTCTGTTGCTAAATCAGCAGTGGGACAAAATTATTTGTCCAAACTGAAATAAAGTTGAAAACTAAGTTCATACCTGAAGCTCAGACCCCCTCAGGCTGATTTCATTCAACTTTCCATCATAACGTTTTTGCCTCCCTCCTGATTGAGTTGACCCGGTCAGTTGCTCCTCTCATCATTAGCGAGTAGCTAAATGTGCGTCGTGTTTGTTTGTCGAGATTGGGTGTAAATGCCAGCCAGATGTGGCCGCGAGAGTCGGCTGTTTGCTCAGAAGGTCGTGTCAGTGGCGCATCTGAACCCCCGTGGTCCCCCGTGGTAGAAAGGATGCGGGCGAGCAGCATGACCAGGATGTGACCTCTGACCCTGCCCTGAGGCCCACTCACTCTCCCCCTCACTGCCTCCATCTCTCTAATGTCGTCCATCCATCTGTGGCTTCATTTTGGCACGTCATTTTTCATAACGCAAACAGTGGTTTTTGAAAAGAGTGAATGAATATGAAAAAACTGGACTTACATTTTAGCGTTGCTGAGAAAAACTGAGATTTTTGAAAACTGAACTCCATTGTTGAAATAAATTTGTACAGCATAGTATTGCAATATTTTCATTAATCATATTAATCATGTAAATGATTAATATTAGACCTAGACCTACACTTTGTATAGCATCTTTCTAGTCTTCTGAATACATGACATGTTCACCCATTCACACACTAATTGCAGAGGCTGCTGTGCAGGATGCCTCTGCTTTGAACCTGAATCTCGCTCATACATTCACACAGTGAGGGCTATTCCTCTGGGTGCATCGTGGGGTTCAGTCCATCGATCTTTCGAATAGAGGACGACCCACTGGGAAGAAAATAAAATTTATATACTAGAATAATTTGCAAAAGGACTCCCGCACAGTATCTAACTTGCAATATACCATTTATTTGCAACGTTTTGGTATTAGACCTTCATCAGAAAAACCTTTGCAACTTTTTGGTGTACTCGCTTCTCTCCTACGCGTCTGTCTCATCCATTAGATGTGTGAAGTGTTCCTTTGGTGTAAATGTACTAGAATAATAAAATCAGTTGTTTTGTCAGTCCACTAGATGCTGGACAGTCGTTGTTTTCTTCTGGTGAGGTGAGCAGAGGGTCACAGTCTGTGGGATTGGTTGGTCGGTCAGTTCATTTTGAATTTTGCTGAGCTGTTTGGTTTAAATTAGTTATTTGATGCTTTAAGAACAGAGTTTTATGTCATGATTGCTGAGCTGAGCTCAGCGGCTGTGTGGGTGCGACCTTGAAAGCGTGGCTCCAAAGCTGATCACTACTACACAGACTCTGCCTCTGACTGACGTCAGGATGGCAGCACTCGTACGTGGGATATTTTGTTTTAAGTTATGTACAGTGGGAGGAAGTGGATACGTGGCGTCCATCTTTATTTTCAGTCTGTGGTTTCCACTGGTAACGTTTATCTGTGGTAGTTAGCGTTTCACATGACTCTGCTGTGAAGAACACAGGAGGATGAAAATCACTAAGTGGAACCGGAATCATTAAGATCCAAGTGATACCTAACAGTTAGCTGTGGTAAAATCAGCGTTTTGTGTGTCTATTAAAGGATAAGTGATGATGAAGGACAGAATGGAGGTTTAAACAGCTGGAGCTCTTCGACCCACTGCTTACCAGATGTTTTTTGTGGTGAAAGTTAAGCGTCTGAGCGGAGAAAACAACCTAAAACCTTTGGATTATTGCTCGTTTTATCCACACACATTTTCAGGCGTAGTCCAACTCCACAAATCAAAACTCCTTCTGTCTCTTTTAATATCTACAGTCCCTCCATCTGTCCTGTCTATAAAAATACATTCTTAACCAACTGCTTCACCCTTCAACTGTTTCCTACCTTTTATCACCTCTCACCTATTTTGCAGTTTTAAGAGCTGCTCTCTTTTATCACTTTCCCAGGCTGTGAGTGACCGGCCCCGCTCCCCTTCTCCACCTTTAATGGGGTCACCGTTTGGTGCTGGATGTGGGGATGTCAGGAGTGAAGGAGGAGAGGAACAGAGGTGGAGGTGGAGGTGGAGGTGGGGGCGGAGGTGGCCGCATGGGTTGGACTGCAGCGTGGCGCTGCGGCCCTGACGGGGCCCCCGGTGGCTGTCTGTGGTAAATAAGCAGAGGCAGGTGCCAGAGAGTCTAGACGGGGCTGATTTGGGGTCCGGGGCCCCTGGTATGTGATACCTAACCCAGGCTCGGCCCAGCCTTTCTCTGCCTCTCACTCTGATTCCTGACTCCTCACAGAGAACCAGTGCACCTCTGCCCCCCCGGCACCCCCCGTCAGCTCAAAGCTCTTCCTGTTTAATGTTAAATCAGCGCAGGAGAAGCGGAGGGGGGGGAGGAGGAGGAGGAGGAGGAGTGTGTTTGGGAATAACGCTCGCCTTCTCTTTATCTTTAACATTTTTTCTCTTTCTAACTCACAAATTCAGTTTTCCTCCTCCTCACCCTCCTTAACTCTCCATGGCTCAAACCCCGGCGACGGCTGGCTCTAACATGATTGGAGGAGATCTCAGGGATGCTCTTAAAAAATGTGCAGCTTTTCAGACATGACAAAATTACAACCAGGCACACAAAACACACACACAGCACGAAGAAATGTTGCTGTCTTTGGCTTAAGAATGACCTTCTGCTGCTTTTTTAGCTCACTTGAGAACAGAACAGATGTGGTTTCACGGGTCACTCCTCAAGTTTTGTCATCAAGATGTTGTGATTTACTTGTTTACTTGAGTTCATGTATGAAATATTTACAACTTAAAGCACATTACATAAACACACTGATATGTAGTGTGGGAATTACCAGAGGCCACACGAGACAGTTGCCCACTTGCCCAGGGCAAGTAAAAAGCCATGTTGGGCTAGTAAACTTAGCAACTAATTCGCTGCATAGATGACCTGGTCTAAACCTGTTTATTTGGTACAGATCTCAATAAATATCACATCATCACAATTTTCATATTATTTTCATTAAAAATGAAAATTGTAATGCAAAAATGATCATTCCCACTAATTGTATCAAAGTCACAGTTTCATCCAAAAATTGACTTTTTTACCATATCGTGCAGCCCTGTATTAAACATGACAATGAATTTTAGTCTTTGTTGTTATTTGATAACTTAATTTTTACAGCAAAGCAAGAAGCAATACACGTGACTGAGGGCAAGTAGATTTCTGAAAAAACATTAATGTTGATCCCCATGCAATATTATCACGATACTGAAGTTACTATATGATATTCTTGAGATTTTGTGATAAGATATTACAATTTATGATCTGTTGTCATCTGCAAATTTAATCCCTGACTGAAAACTCAGCAACATCTGTTTTAACAAATAATATAAAACAGATGTTAAAAATAAAAGTCTGTTCATCTCACTTCAGTCATTTGGGATTGTCAAGGAGACAGACTGACCAACACTGTCATAAAAACTACCTACCTATTAGACTGTAGAAAAAAAAGATTGTATCATTCTAGTACCAATAGTTTAATTTCAGTATTAATAATTCATATAATAAAAAGTTGATACTTGGCGTTTGTGTAGTATTTTTTTCCTCCCCCTCTATTCGCTGATATGCAGTATGCTGTTCTAACACAACAAACACATGACCGCTTCTGTGTATTATTGATTAGTTTAGCTTGACTCTCAGAGATGAATGAAGTAGTTAAGTGACATGTTTAATCTGTGATCGACAGCTGATGAAGATGGTGTTTGACTGTGGCGAGGAGAAGATGGACGTGGAGCTCATCTCACTCTGCATCAACCTGGCTGCTAACGAGAGTAACGCCCAGCTCATCTGTGCAGGTCTGAACTCCAGAGAGAGGATAAACACAATATGTGGACAAAGTTTTTTTTATCTGAGCTTGTCCCCCTTCCTCCCTGTTGCCTAGGTAACGGTCTGAAGATGCTGATGAAGCGTGCCGTGAAGCTGAAGGATGTTTTGGTGATGAAGATGATCAGGAACCTTTCTCAGCACAATGGACCCACTAAGAGTCTGTTCCTGGTCAGTGCTGTTAAGTTTTTCAAATGTTTTAAATTCGGTTTGGGGCTTTCAGGTGACAAAGTGTTTAAGATGCGTACCTTATTTTGTGATTTTTTGTTCCCAGTTTGATTATGGCCAGCAGTTCTCTCACACATCATTTTTGTCTGTATCTCTACTTTAATCTTTTTAAAAAATGTTGAAATAATCAGGAAGAACATTGTGTTTTCTAAAATTAAACAAAGTCTTCAAGGCTGATATTCATCATACTCTTATCAATACTCATCACACAATGTCAATGTTAGTGTTTCTTTGTAAGGTGTGACAGACACCAGCTTTTACTTATTTATAAGGCTCTTATACTTGTCCCCCCTTACATTATTTTTTAAAAACAATATTTCATTTTTAACACAATTATAAGACAACAACATAACTATAAGACGACACACCTTACAAAAACTTAATATCAAACATATAAGAAATATAAATGGCGAAGAAACGAAAAGACAACAAATGAGGATAATAATAGTGACAAAGATTTTAAGGGAAAGAAAATTAAAAAAAAATGGATAAATGAAATTAAATAATTAAAAAAAAGAATAATAAAATAAAATTGGCCAGAAACAACATTATCCCAGGTAGTGCACACAATCCCATCAGTGTATGTAAGAGGTATATCACAGATGATCACCAGCAAAATGGCTCTGTGCTATTTATTCATTTTTAAATTTAAATATAGTTATTGATCATTCTTGTATTTATTAAAAGTTAGACATATGTGCCATTTCTGGCAGAGAGCAGAGGGAAAAAAATGTCAGTGATCTTTTGTAGTCCACCCTTAAATTATTTTCTGGGCTCTTATTGAACACGTTACTGGACTTTGCTGCAGATCCTGACTGTTCTACTGAGTTTGGAAAATTCGCTTTTTCTGGAGTTACATGCAGAACAATCTAAAGCTTACCTTAATGTTATGTTGAAGTTCAAATTTGAAACTTTTTTCTTGTCTTAGTTGATTTATTAGCTTTAAATTTTAATTGTATATCTATTCTTAAGGTTTTATTATTTTGGTTTTTAATGTTTTTCCTTTTTATCATCATTCTTATCTAAGTTTCTTATTTGTTTTTCTTTGTGTCAAGTTTTTCTTGCAGCTACATTATAAATAAGGTCTCGACCTCAGTGTATTTTCAAGTTAAAATAAAGAGGTGGAGATATACTTGCTGTTTAACCACGTTTGTTATGTGCACAACCACTGTGCTTCTCACACAACAAATTAGAACAGAATAATATTACACATGAATACATAGTAAGGCTGAAAATTACCAGTCTACTTATATCTGTGCAACACTGACAGACGCTCTCCTCTGTCCCTTCATATAGAGATTTACTGTATGATGAACACCTGTGAACTTACAGGGAAAAAAGTTTTTCAGTGGCATTTCTGAGTAGTCTGTGTTTCTGTAAAAATATGCTGGAGCATGTAGTGGCAATGCCACAAGCTTCTTAATGAAGATAAGAGGTGAAAACAGCTGCAGGTTCAAGAGTTACATGAAGAGAAAAGGGGACTTTGGTACACAACTAAAATGTGTAGTTGCTGGTTGAATTAATCTGTCTGTATGTGATCTCTGTCTGCTTGCAGGACCACGTTGGTGACCTGGCAGCTCAGATCAATGGGGAGGAGGCCGAGGAGTTTGTGATCGAGTCTCTCGGCACTTTGGCCAACCTGAACATCCCTGACCTGGACTGGGCTCTGGTCCTCAAGGAGTACAACCTGGTGCCCTACCTGAAAGACAGACTCAAACCAGGTGGGTGTCAAGAACTGACTACAAACGGCCTTTATGAGTTTGTTCTTACATGCTCAGAATGTTTTTGTGATGTCCACCAGCGTTTTGAACAGACAGTAATGCATCTGTACCTGCTCCTGCAGCAGGATGACCCTGCCACAGTTCTCTCATCTATCTGCCTTTAAAACCAGAGGCCAGGTCTCTCCCATGCCCCGTCTTAACCTCTGACTGCTCTCTCTAAATCACACTATCAGTGAAGTGTCAGTGGTCCTGGATGATATGAGGACAGAGACCTCTCATTAAGGTCTGAACCTTATCTTTAACTTTCATGACCACTGACCTCCCAACCCTCAGTTTCCCTTTTTTGTCTTAGAATTAAATGTCTAGTGAAACGTTACGTTTTTTTTTTTAATTCATATCGTATAACAGTAAATAATGAAGAATGACACAGAAGGAAATGTTTTGTTTAACATTACTAGTGGAACTAGATGTCTTCACTTGGCTCATAGTAACTGATGCCTGACCAGAGACATGTGGACATGTTGGGTCCAAATTATATTTTGTGTAATGAGATCTGGTAGAGTTTTGTATTTCTGCGGGTCAGATCATGTGCTGCGTCATTATTTTTTGAGTGTGAACTGTGATGTTTAGGAAAAATGCTGTGTATTCCTGTTTATTCATTGTTGGATCATCGTGCTGCTGCCGGTGTTGCAGGTCCTTCATTTTCTGGACTGAGTTTAATCATTGTTGGGTTCCGCTGCTTGTTTTTGACAATGAATTGATGCACATTGAGTTTGAATGGGTTTTCAAACAAAAAAACATTTAAAGGAGTCACATTAAATCCCTTCACAGTCTTTACATATTTTATTTTATTTCCCACTGATCCACCCAGAACATTTTTTAACAAACATCATTTACATTCAGTATCTCAAAGCCACCTTTCTTCTCTTTGGCTGACGACAGGCTGTTTTTAGTATTTTTACAGTTATGTGGGGTTTGTTCATGCTAGATCACATCAATCATGATAGTTTTTTCTTGATAAATAAAAAAATAATTATTGTGATAAAAACAATATTACAGTGTTTGGTTATGAAAGATCAGATGTACAACAAACAGTAAAATGTAAAAAGTGCAAGAAAACTGTAACAGCAAAAGGGATCAATTAGCCAATCAGCACCACAGGTGGGAATAACGCTGTTATCAAGTTGTTGTAACACTGTGCACCAGAATCAAGAAGGATTAATAACAACGGTCATGATATTTAATTGTAAAACACTTGCAGTAGGCCATATTTTGATTTTGATAAATTTTCGATTAATTGTTCAGCCCTGCTGTTGAGGCTGTTGTAAATTGATTAAAAGTACCTGACATCATGGTTTGGCTATGCATCAGTCTCTGCTTAAAGTGCTGTTACCTTCAGGAGGATTCATTGGTCTCTAGTGATTGGTTTGGGAAAATTGAAACGCTGTTACAGTGGAGGCGATGTCAGACGGAAGATTAAATGGAGGGTAATTCTGTCTGATATCAGGCAAACACTGATGATGTTTTCCTTCCAGCAGAATTGATTGATTACACAAAGAGATCGGACCGATCCTCAGAAACCTCCAGTCATATTTCATGCTCCATCGAACCCCAGAACAACTAATTCTATCAAAACGAAAAGACCTGATGAGTCATTCGCTGATCTTAAAATGAGCCTCTGGGGATCCTTTAAAACAAACTGGATGTCTTCAGACACAAATGGAACGTTTTATAACCTTATTTTTCCAAGCATGCTTGTCCAGACAGTGTTGGTATTAAAAGGCTGAAGTCCAGCAGCTCAGTATGGACACACTGATGTATAAGACCCATACAGAACATGGATGTTTTCCCTGGCTCACCACTCTGCTCTGCTGGTGTTCAGGGGCCAAATGTTTTACAGGATCAATCATCTTCTTTTGCCAGTCGTCAACTCAACTCGTACTTTTCCCTGATGTCAGGTTCTGCTGAGGATGACCTCATCCTGGAGGTGGTGATCATGATTGGCACCGTGTCCATGGATGACTCTTGTGCAGCCATGCTGGCCAAGTCTGGCATCATTCCTGCTCTCATTGAGCTGCTCAATGGTAAGAAACACATCCTGTAAAACAGTATTTTAAGGGTCAGGAGGGAAAAGACAGTTGTAGCCCAGTTTCATGCAGCTCCTTCATAACTTCAGTTCTAATTTTAACAGTAAATCCAGGAGAATAATCGAGAAGAGACGTGAAGAAATGGTTTAGCCTATTTTGGTGTTGACTAAGCAGCAACTCAAATTGTTTTTTGGATGATTGTGTTTTTAAATGACTATAAATCATAACACCAATTTCCAATTACCACTTTCTTGTGGCTCTAGAGGAGCTTTCCAAAGCATTATGAAATGTAGAGTTTGAGTCATACTATCAGTTAAGTCAGGATATCGCTCCCTGTGCTGCAAAGATATTGACCGTTTTTTAAAATTTTTTTTTAATTTTGTGGAAGTATGTTACTAAATAGCTTGAATAAACTTTTACGTTATCTTCCTCTTTTCACCTAAAAGATGTTTACCTTATTTAAGTAAACCACATCAACTGACAGTTAGTTAGGTGACAGTTAAAACAGTTAAAAAAAAAAAATCTGAAGTTTAAGAGCAACAGTGTTATTTAAAGGTACAATATGTAATAAATAACATTAAAAGGTTTTATCAACAGATTGTGACATAATAACAGTTTTGACAGTATGTCAAGGAGTTAAAGGAAACTTTTAACGGATTGGATGAACTGTGACGTAATCCTTCATGTTGTTTCCTTCTCAGCCCAACAACAGGACGACGAGTTTGTGTGTCAGATCGTCTACGTCTTCTACCAGATGGTCTTTCACAAAGCTACCAGGGACGTCATCGTCAAAGACACACGTATCCTTTTGCTTATTTCAAACATATTTCTGTCCCATCAGATGAGATATAGTTTCATGGTGACACTCGCTCCACAGCGTTTTGCTCCAGATATGTTTTCTGGTGCTTTCCAGAGTTGCTCTATTTTCAGTCTTTCGTGTGTGTCCCTACAGTAACTCCCAGCACCACCCTGTATGTATCTCTCATCACTGTTTATTCCCATCTGCATCTCCATGGCAACCTCTTTAACCCCTCGATTTAGTTTTTTTAACCCTCTGGGTATTCCAAGCCGCCTGTAATTGTGCACATTTGTGGTCGGTGGCGGCTTGTGTCAAATTACAAATATGCTCTCTGTCAGCGTGTTCTGATTGATGTTTTTCTTTCTGGGTGAAAAATATAACAGGAATATCTGATTTAAGCAGAGACGTGGGAGGGAGAGGCAGAAAGCGTTCACTACAACATTGCAGGAAGTGTAGTTCCCTGCAGCCACATGGCACCTGTGTCTTGTATGTGTTTTTAAATCAAAGACTGTTAGCAGTTGTTCCTCCCACAGAACTGCTGCTTCTCCATCTTTCCCTCTTTGACTGATGAAGGACAGACATATCAAAACTGATGAAACATTTTCTTTCCTTGAGTCCTGATCTCAGAAGCTCCTGCGTACCTCATCGACCTGCTGCACGATAGCAACGCAGAGATCCGCAAAGTCTGCGACAACACGCTGGATATCATCGCTGTGAGTATCCAGATGCCTCATGAACAACAGGTCTTCTTCAACACAGCATGATGATCATTTAATGAATTATGGTTTCATTAAGCGTAAAACAGACCATAAAGCAGCTTATGCTTTAGGACATGGCAATATTATGATTGACAAGTCGCTACCAGAGCGGGTTCTCAGTGAGATCCAATCAGAATAGAGGCGTAGTAGGCGTGCGTTTCCTCCCCAGCTCATCCAAATATGGTAATTTTATTGGTTCCTGTGACCCTTTAAAGGAGTCTGTACAACAGCAGTGTGTGTAGTCTTCCCCTGCTGGGATGTTAGTAAAAACATAAATGGGGAGTGTGAACGATATCAGCTAAAATAATAAAAAGTTTGATGCTTCAACACAGGGTCTCAAGATAAGGTAATGAGGCAGAACCTTCAGGGTTTTAGTTTTCTTTTTCCCAGACCAAGTTAAAAATTGATCAGATTACGTCTAACTGATTGTCATGCAGTGAGACAATGTGTCTCTGGGGCCCCGGGGCCGGTTAATAATCCAGACTTGGATAGGAGACCAAAGTGTGTTTGCACTTTGCACCTAAATTCATACCGCTGTAGTGATCATTTTTACTAGAATTTTTTATTTAGTTTTAGTCTTAGTCATTTTAGTTCAGGTCACATTTTAGTATTTTACTTTTGTTTTCTTTTAGTCAACATGTTGTCCGTGAAAGTTTAGTTTCATAATCTTTTAGTCATAATAATAAGTTACATGATATTGTAATGATTTTGCTGAAGGATATTTCTCCTGGCTGTGAAAATTCCCAGGCTAACAACGTATGACTGACTCATTCTTTGATATTATACAAGACTTTTTGTACATTACTGAATCCACAAAAAACTTTATACTAACTTTACATTTATTCCTAAAAGGGAGTTAACTTACATGTCAATCAAGTTACATAACTGATATTTAACTTGAGACAGTGCAGGATGTGTGTTTTCATATGTTTATCTGCTCATCTTTAATCCACAAACCACTCTGTCCTCAAGGATACACTCATTCTGTCTTTCGATTCGAAGTGTCCACAGACAGGTCGCCTCTCCTCTTTCATTTCTTTCTTTTTTTTTCACCTGAAAAGTCGTGGCAAAAGATGAGGCGCTCATTTTTCTAGATTAATTAGCATTTTAAGTTGGCTGATTACTGTTCTAATTGTCTGGCCGGACATTTCTTTTCTTCTTTATTTGTCAGGGCGTAATGAGCAGAGATTTCCTCGTCATTTTTGTCGTCAATATTTTTTTTCATTTGCATCGTTTAGTCATGACTTTAAAGGACCTCAATGAAAACCTATCATCAGAGTTTTCATTGACAAAATTAAAAGTGTATTTATGCAAGTCATTAAATGAAATGGAAGATAAATAAGATAAAATTTTCATTATTAAAAACACAGAGATCTGAAGGATCATTATTCCTCCAGTATTATGGAGGTCAGCAGACTTTTAGTCAGTTTCACAAACACTCACCTTCTCCTGATGTCAGATTTGTCATCAGCGATTAACTGAGCGATGAATTCCTGAATCGGCTTGTGACTGACAGGTGTGGTCAGCTCCCAGTCAGTGTGTGATCGCTGCCAGACCTCAGATCAGCGTAATTAGCTGTAGATTATAGCCAGGCAGTGCAGTGGGGCGAAGGAAGTGTTTCATTGAAATTATCAGTGAGACCTATTAAGATGTGAACCACATGAAAGGCAGCCGGTGGGCTCTGGAGTGTGTCAGCGGCTGGACAGCAGAGGTGAGAGAGAAAGCAGAGCTGTGGACACACACACACACACACACACACACACACACACACACACACACACACACACACAATCATTACCGCTGGGCTGTGCAGGTCCTTTTGGCAGCGCACGCCATAACTGTGCAGTCCTGAAATGTTCTCCTTTGATCACTGTGGCCCTGCTCGTGTACAAACACACACGTGGCTTCACGAGGAGCTTTGTAGATGCTCCAAGTGGGACAGAGGCCTAATTCACTGTGATATTCTTAGCCTGGCCGTGTTTCCAGAGGAATATGTTGAAAAGCTCCTAAAACTGTTCCTTCACTTCCTCGCCCTGCTGTGATGAGCTCATTCTGTCATGAGCTCAGCTGCTAATAACCGATTAGTCATATTAAACTAATAAAACAACTTAATGGCTCAGTTATAACCTGAGTCATGATGTTATTTCTGACTAAATGTGTCGCTGTCACTCCAGCAGAGAGAGCGGGGCCCGTCTGTGTGACGGTCAATAGGCCCGTTTGAGTCCGGGGCCTCGGGTGGCTGTCGGGGCCCGTGGGGCTCTGCTTTGCGTCTGAATGATTAATCTTTCGACCCGGGGCGTCGCAGTCTCAAAGGCCGCCTTTATCGCTCCCCCTTCAGCCCCCGCAGAGAAAAGAAAACAGAACTCTGTGGTCGTCCTCCGCTGAGCTACGCACGCCAGCAGCCGAGCCGGCTGGCCGGAGGTTTTTATTAGATGGAGTGAAGAGGACGGAGACGACACGCAGTCACACAGACATATACCTGCACAAACACAAACACACACACAGACTTCCTTTTTTTTTTGCGTCTTTGTCAATTGCAGTCTCTCCTCCTCACACACGCTCAGAAAACTTCCTTCCACGCTGAGACTGATCATTTTTGTGACCAATAGAGAGCGGTTGCTTCTCTCGTCACATCTGATGACAGTTTAACCTCTGTGGGTAAAGGCCAGTGTCACGGTCCTTCTGCTGTAGCTAGCAGATATACGACATATGATAACATTTTTCCAGACCAAGACTTCATCTTCATGCTCCGGTCATTTATGTTTACAGTCTGATTAGCAACTTCAGACGTCTATGACCGTCTTGTATTAATATATGAAAGAAGGTACATTTTAAAAAAGTTAATTAAGAGATTAATTGTTGTCAGATAGCCAATGGTTTCCAAACATATACTGTATTATATATATAGTTGAAGGAGTGTTGGTGACATCACCTATAGACATACATAGATGCTGCATTGGCCATTGGATCATACGTCAACAGTGGCAGCATTTTTTTTTTTTAATTATTCCATGTAGATAATGAAGCATCACTCACTGACCAGATTTCTCTGGTTCTCTGCCTCTGTTCAACCCTCTCCTCCTCCCACATCACTCCAGGAACATGACGAGGAGTGGGGGAAGAAGATCCAGACGAACAAGTTCCGCTGGTACAACAGTCAGTGGCTGGAGATGGTGGAGAACCGTCAGATGGATGAGGCAGGGGGGCACTTCCTGTACAGCGAGGACGGAGAACCCTTCATCGGGAACGGAGACATCCTGGAGAGGCCGGACCTGTTCTACAGCGCTGGTACAGAGGGCTTTAAAGGGAGAGTTCATTAATGTAGAAAACATCTGAGAGTGAGAGGAGAAGAGTGATGTCAGCGCTGAGTTATGTACACAAAGTGTCATGTTTGTTTAACCTGTTTGTGCATATTAACCGTGTTTGTGTTGTTTGATCCAGATGGGCTCATCTTATCAGACGATGCCATCAGTCCTGAGTTCTACACTGACTTCCAGAATGGAGAGCTGGGACAGACTGGATACATGAACAGGTACGGCGCTCTCAGTTCACATAAACCTGAAGTTTAAATCCCTCACCAGGTGCATTTTGGTTTAGCTTCAAAATTTGAGAGTTAATAAATTTGCAAAAACTATAAAGTGATTTGACACCCGTGAATCCATCTGCTGATCCTGGAGCCTGTCAGGAAAGAAACATCCGCAATGATCTGTATAAGCATCTTATATAATAAGGCAATATCCTATAGTAACCATGGTAACAGGAACATGTGAGTGAATTTTCTCTGATTGATCAGAAAGTGAAAATGAGTTCAAACAGAGGCGTGTTGTATATTTTAACGGCTCCTCAGCAGGGAGTTCTACCTTTTCATCATTATTAATGACATGTGGAACACATAAGGTTCAGTAAAGTGCTGCTGGAGCTGCCGTCACTGGAATCTGATCTCTCCTCGTGGGTCCATGTAGTGCTGACAATGTGAGATGCCAGTTCATATGACTTCATTTTTACAGCCTTTGGTTTGATTGTTGGTTATAATAAGTCGGTGTAAACACAAATCTGCACCAGGAGTGACAATGAAGGCCAGTATTGATGAGCTGAAGTACTGGGTGTGAAGGAGACCTTAAAAGTTGTTGGTGAGGGGTGCTTCTAGCTTTTTGTGCATGTAAAACATCTGTAAAGTTACAAACATCTTTGAGCAACACAATTGTGAGTGTGAGTGTGCGATGGCGGCTGTCAGCAGGGCAGGTTGTCTTTGTCCAGAAACGGCGTCCATGTCAGAGAGGAAACACTAAACTGTGAGTGTTTACCTTCAGCCGGCTCGTCCAGCAGCCAGCGCTGCCCTCTCACATTGTTATTCTGAATCACTATTCGCTGATCTGTGTTATTGAACCAGGCCAGGCCTGAGTCAACAAGCCTCGCCAATCCCAGAAGGCATCGCTCCACCCTCAACAGCAATACTCCAGCTTTGAGAACAAACACTCTGCGGCTGTCTCTGTCTCCATGTTCTTGTTTCTCTCTCTTTTATTCCTCTGTGGCTCCAATATATCAACTACTTTAGTCCCAATACACTGCTGACATTCCACAGCGAAACATGAAACTGAAGCCTGGGAATTAAAAATCAATCCCGTTATCACTAAGACAGACTTTAAGTTTCTTCGGAATCCGTTTTTAGTCTGAATATCGAGCGGCAGCTAATTCGATACGCCGCTGAGATGATGAATAGTTGAGGAAATGGAGAGTTTATTGTGAGTAATTTGTCTTATTTATTATCAAACTGCTCCTTGCGTGCGATAAAGCTCATGTCGATGGATTTTTTTCCCTCCCCCCTCGCCAGCAGGAATGTTTAGTTTGGCTGCTGTTGAGAGGCTGACTGTGACCATCTGAATCCACGACACAGTCGGTCCAACCAGAGGGAGAAGTCCTGAGCTGTGTTCCCCTCACTCGTTTCTTTATTGTCTGTTTTTGCTCTCCTTCTTTTCTCTCTCTGTCACCCTCCTCTCTCGCTCAGCTTTGTAACTGATACCTTTTAAATATACTGAGAACGCCGGGGGAATCGGCGTCTGTGAGACTGTTTTAATTTGACCGCTGGACTCTGAGTGATCCAGGTTAACATAATAATCAAAGCCAGCTCCAGCGCTTATTTTAAACTATGTGTGAAACATGGTGTGAATGGAGCCTTTTAAAATGGACATAATGCTGTACAGTCACTGTTATCTGTATGGAAATCATAATGAGCTTTTATACCAACTATATTAAATAAAGACACTGATCGATGCATTGATCAGGTCAATATTATCGGTCAGTTTTATGGTGTTGGTATACAATATGTGAGCTGATACCAAAAGAATAAAACGGTAAAACGTAAAAAATTAGTTATTGCTGAGCAGTGAGAAAAAGTGCTATATAAATCCAGGTGATCTAGCATAATGATATGATGTTAATATTAGAGCCACACAGGCAGAAACTAACTCTTCTATAGGACTGAACAGTTAATCAAAATTTTATCAAAGTCACTTTTCAAATCGCAGGTGCAATATTTGATTAAACCCAATTTTTGATTGTAACATTGTGGTGCTGCAGAGACGTGCTGGCCGACACATCAGATTCTACAAACTTCAGTAAACATCTACAGCCAGTGATTACTGTCATTATCAGTTAATCTGTCAATCATTTTTATGATTAATCGATTAGTAGTTTGGTCCATAAAATGTCAGAAAATGTTGATCAGTGTTTCCCAAAGTCCAACATGACATCCTCAACTGTCTTGTTTTGTCCAAATTAAAGATGTTCAGTTTACTGTCAGAGATTTGGACAGTGTTCAACATCCAAACTGATTAATTATCAAAATAGCGGCCAAGTAATTTGATAGTTGACAACTAATCAGTTCTACATCTTTTGGTTCAGATTGCTGCTAAAATTTGACCTTTAATATGTTTTTCGATGACCATGAGTATAATGACATAACTAAAAAATAATGTCAATTAAATGGCAACAAAATTGTTCAGCCCTGCTCTTCTACTATTCAGTCTATTCTTCTTTGGATGTTAGTCAGACTGAAGCACTTATAAAGTACAAATGATTTGTGATCAATTCTTACAAGTCGCAAGCAAACTTGATTTAAACAAGTGCAAGTTCACAATAGCTGCAACCAGCTACTACCGTGTACGTGCATGCATGCACTCACACACTCGCACACACTCACACACACTCACACACAGCCACCTGACCTGTCTGGCTGAAGTATTAGGAGTGGGACTGAGTCACACCAGTGGAAAAAGGAACTCTTTGCCAAGTCCTATGACTCCTGCCACAGGGCTCTATAGAGAGATACTCTGTGAGCCACGCTCACCAAAAACGATCCATGTCTCAGTATGCAGTCAGGGGCTCAAATGCTAATATGCTAAAGTGATTGTAGCCAGCTAAAAACATTAGGATTATTTTAGCACTCTAAAAGAGGAAACATTACATTGACAAACTCAGTATTGTTTTACATCCCTATATATGTCCCTCTCCTCAGGAATCCATTTGAAAGTTATGCACCTTTTTGTTTTAGGCCACTCCCACTGCCATGCTTTGGCAGTTGGTCTGAACAGTTAATCAGCTGTCGTTTTGGCTTTGCACCAAATCTTGTGTGAATCTGTGAAGCCATTCTGAAGTTATGTCCCTTTTTGTGATAGGCCACTCCTACCTTCACATGCCCACTTGACCTCCATGCAAAAATTCAGCCTCGTAGGGTGAAAACTGCCACTGCTGGAGTGACTGATGGAGCGACCAATGGACCCTCAGCCTTTTAGCTGGTCACAGCTAAAAGGCTGAGGGAATCTAATCTATCCCACAGAATAAGTTATTTCATGTTCTGAATATTTTTGAAGCAGAAGTGACGCCTGACGCAGCTGCTGTCAGCTGGGATATGTCTCATTATGAAACATGCAAATCAACCTGTCTGCCACCTTTACGTGTGTGTTGTGACACGCCGACAAAATGAGGAGACGGTGGTTGGAGGTCACTGAGACAAGGGGCCCAGTGTTCCCACAAATGCCAGTTTGGCCCCAGAGGAGCGGCTGCAGGAGGCGGCGGGCTGAGCGGTGGGGACGCGTCCCATCCCGCAAAGGACATTCCTCGGTAGTGAACAGGAAGGGGAATCAGACCTTTTTCCTCCTTCGCTGTGACCCTTCGCCCCTCTGTGTCTGTCTCTTGCAGGGCCCCGGCCGGGCCCTACTTTGATCTCTCCCCGCTGTCACTGCTCAGGTTACAGCTCACCAACTCGCTGGACCCGGTAAAGAACCAGATTTCACCCCCGCGTACCTCCATCTCTCACCTGATTGTGACGGCGTTCTGCTTCTCCTACTCTTTATTTTTACCTCACTTCACTCCCCGGCGCCGTCACATCCTGACAGCCTCTCAAAGCGCTCATTGATTCTCCTTTGGCGTGTTCACAGCCCTCCAGTCACACACTGTCTGTCTGTCTGTCTGTCACACCTCTTGGACAACTGGCTAAAGCACCTTTAAGACTAGTAGGAAATCTGTCCGTCTGTCGTTATGGAACAAAGTTTTACGTGTTTCTCCCAAGCCAGACTTAATACTGAATATTGTGGAGACATTTAACATTTAGAGACAAAAGCTCATATCCATTTCTAGCATATTTAGAACAACATTTTTGCTAACAAGCCCTTACATTTGGTTATTAAGGGGTTGTAAACAAGATCATGTATTGAGTCAGATTCAATTAAATACATTTGTCAGAAGCACTACAGGAAGAAACATTCCATACAACCAAAACATCCCTAAGTGTGTTTCCAAACTCCCTCTCCACTTATTTCCTGTTTTGTCTCTATATTAATAACAGTTCTTAAATTAAATTAAAACAACAATTAAAACAGCAAATATACCAGAAACTTAACTCCACTGGAGCTTCACTAAACTAGTGTCAATAAAAATAACAGAAATATCAAATGTCAAATAAAAAAATACAAGGAACCTTTATAAACATTAATTGAGGTAATGTGCAGTGCATTATACATTTCTGATACATATCCTGTCACCAGTATAACAGAACAATAATCGTTTTTTGAGGTATGTCTATGTTGCATGATATTAGCCCTGTTTATAACAAACCATAATCAATAAGAAGAATTGATGGTGATGGAAATAAAGAACTCTCAGCAGGGTTTCTCATTAACCATGGTCTGATGCCCCGTGGAGATAAAAAATTACTTTGTGGCCACCAAATTTACCATGTATGTGGCCCCTTGTGGCCACCAAGCTTTATCCCTGTACTGTGGCAACACAACATTACAGTTCCACAAACATCCAGATTCTTTCACACATTTTACTTCAACATTTGAGGGGAAGCTGTGAACAGTACTCATCGCTTGCTAGCACCAACATGTCCAGGCTACTGAAGTTTGCTAAGTTGACTCAAAGTGCAAACACGGTCCTTATAGAAGAGCCAGAAACACAAACGGTGACGATGAAAAACGAATCAACGACGAAAATGGTGGAGTGAATGGAAGCTGGAGTTTAAGTGTGTAGAATGTGATACATCTAAGGACATACTGTACTGCAGTGTGTGCTGCCAGTGTCCTAAACTAGCCAAGAAGTCAGCCTAATGTAGACTGACTCACCGAATGTAGACTGTAGTTATAAGACTGCCATTGGCTGCCTGTTTTAGGCAACAGAGGCTCTGTTTTTGCAGCCCCTGTCACTATGGGAGGCAACAACAACCTCCGAGCCATCAACCTACATACTGAAAATCGTAAATTAGCACTTGGTTGCTGGTGGTATGAACTTAAACAAGCTAACAGCCTCTCCACACTATTTTGCAGAAGCAGTGTAGCTGCATCCTATCCTATACTACAGGAGAAAAAACACCCTGCCTTGTTTGCATTTCTTTAAACCAATCACAAATGTCTTGGGTGGAGCTCAGCCCAGGATGCCGCAACAGTGCAGCTGCAAAATAGTGATGAGGGGGAACTTGTTTTAGTCGAACATTTGCACGTCAGGAGGCGAGCTCTGGTATTGCAGTGACTACATCACAGCAAAAGAAAAGGTAACAGCTGTTAGCTTGTTGGCGTTCATGCCATTAGCATCCCAGGTGCTAATTTGCAGTTTTCAGTGTGAAGGTTGCAGCTCGGAGCATCTGGTGAGCCTAGACTGGTGTCTATACTCACTCAGTAGGTGAACAAATATCCCCTCTGATCTAAATCCAGTATATACTGTGCTCTATGTTTTTTTCCCCTATCAAAGCTGTCCTGTCTTGATGGGGCAGTTCACCCCCCCAAATCAAAAATAGTTTTGGTGATATCAGCTGTAGAGATGTCAAAGTGCCAAAAAATACATTTGTAAAACTCAACAGTAGTGTCTCTGTAAAAAAAATCATGACTCTGTTGCTCAAATTAATCCACAGACCTTGTTGTGTCTTGTTCATGTACATGAAACTGCTCACAACAAGATCTGTGGATTATCTTGAGTAACTAAGTTATTATTTCTGGAAAGAGACACCGGTGTTGAGTTTTTCTTTTCTTTTTTCGATGCTTTGAGCTCCACGAGCTGAGCAGCATTTAGTCTCATCAGAGAGAAGGCAGACTGTCTCTACAGCCGGTACCTCCAAAACTCCCCAGCTCACACCAAAATACTGCAGATGGATAAAAAGCTCTAAAGGCCAGAGAAAAATATGTATTTTCAGTTTTGGGATAAACTGTCCCTTTTAAAAGTATTAGTGACTATGCTCTCTCAGGAGGTTAACAGATGACTGCCACTGAACCAAATACAGTATGTACTCACTATCTTTCACTTTGATTATTAAAGCTGTCCTGTCTTAAACTTGTTAAAACTTGTGAATCGGGACAGTGACTGGACATCAGGACTCATACAGGTCCTGCCCAGTTCCTGGAAGTCCAGGCTGGGGTGTAACTAGTCAGTGAGCCACAGAAACATGCAGGCAGGCAGGCAGGCGGGTGGATGGTGTGACTCAGAGCTCCACTGTTCCTCCAGCCTCCTTTAGCCTGGATCTCAAATCCCCCCTGACAGCCGTAGCGTGCGGAGAGGAAAAAGAGGAAAAAGACATATTTCTGCCCAGGGAGGAGGGAGAGGAGATGGTGGTTGGGGGGGGGGCGGCAGGGGGCAAAGGCAAAACAGAGAGGAGGAGGAGGCAGTGGTGGTGGTGGGGGGGGGGGTATGCTGCAAGCTGTGTAAGTGATCGCTGGAAGTGATTTGGCTAAAAACAACACGTCATTATAGGCGCTTGCAGGGGCAAAGCAAACAGCTCGTATTTTAGACGGCCAGGAGAGGACGGCGGGCCGGCCAGCGAACGCTCCCTGAGAGAAAGACGGGATACGTGTGAGATGTGGTGTCATCCATCAGAGCCCAGTTTATCCATCACCCGCTCCGTCCTGACAGGGCGGCTGGGCCCGTCGCCGTGACCCCACCAGCAGACACAAACTCCCAGCAGCTGGTCCGAAGATGGAGCGTGAAATCGGCCCCCACCCTCCATATCCACATCCCCATAGTAACTGATTTATACGGTGTAGATACAGGCCTTTTATCATCCCCCTCAACAGGCCCCTGTTGCCGGGCGGAGGGCAGCCAGGTCCTCCAGGTTTGGCCGTCAGCCTCCGCCCTCGTCACGCCGGCGTGTTTTGACATCTCTCCCGTTTTTATGGCTTGGCCGCTCTGCTGTTTACCCCTCCAGCCATGAGCAGTCTGTAACTCACACACTCATTGTGGATGTCCAACACCTGCATCAGGGCAGATGAATATTACATTAACTTTTTATGAGGGTTTTTTTTTTTCTCATCTCGGACTGAGTGAGAGGTCTGGCCCTGAGGTGGAGGGGGTTTCCTCCTGAGAGATGTCTGGAGTCAGAGCTCCACCTGCTGGTGTGCTGTTATACAATATGTCTCTGAATAATGAACCTGAACTTTCTTTACTTGTAAGATCACAGAGTGTGGCCAAAAGTATGTGGACAATCAATCATTCTAGCCATTTGTGGAAATGTAACACATGATTCCAGCTCTATATTCATTAATGTGCTGCTCTATCAGCTTCCACTTTTTTCAGTCTTTCCAGCAGATGTTGAACCTGCTGCAGGGATTTACTCCCATTCAGACATCAGAGGCCAGTATTTCAAAATCTACATCAGAATTATCCAGATTTTGGTTTTGTCCTTGTTTTTTCCGAACCTTCCAAAAAATGTTTTCACACTAGAAACAAACCAAACCATGGTTCAGTGTCATCCGGATTGAGACCAGCTCTTTTTTGCCTGGACCAAAATTTGTCTTTTTGGTCCAGGCCGTAGTCCGGGGGAGGTTTCACGCCTGTAATTTTGGCCCAGATCAAACTGAAAAATCTGAAAGTCTGGACCAAACGAAGTAGGTGTGAAAACACACAATCTTTAATGGGAGATGTAAACACTAAATTTAACTCACATGACTGATCAGCTGCGTCAACTCTAAAAACATAAATTAAAGATGGGTGACGCTTCTCTTCTTCTTCTGTACAAAACTAAAGCCAGAATACCTCTGATACGCACTGACATGAAACCCTGTTTTTATATCATCAGATAACTAATTCAAACCAAACTGATGTGATATGATATTTTATTTTTGGCCCATGTCCCTTCTATTGACTCCTGTGTCTCTATAACACATCCATAATGGCTCCACACAGATCTGATGGACCCTTAATTCATTAATACACACATTAATACAAGAAACTAACAGAAATGTTTGAGTTACATCCTGTTTTATACATCAAATCACATCATCTTGTTGATTTTTTCAAAATTCATTTTAATGTTTGATTTTCCATTTGGATGAAAAAAAAAACAGCTGTTGAAAAAAACAATTTCAGAAGTGTATGTCTGTAATAATTATGTAACATAATTAACCCTCTGTGCATCCTGGGCTCATTTTTGGGCCTTTTGAGTTTTCTTTGTACAAGTACTGAGGCTGTGCTCGAGCATATGGCATCATTCTTGGGAAGAGCTAATGTTTTTAGCCAAGGATGGTGTAGGAGTGTGTATGTACTGAAATTAGTGTGTGTGTGTGTGCGTGTGTGTGTGTGTGTGTGTGTGTGTGTGTGTGTGTGTGTGCGTGCGTGCAGCTACAGAGGTAGAAATTGTACTGAGGATCAATATTCCATCTCCCTGTCCGTCCCTTTCAGAAAAAACATGTTTTTTTTAAAGGATGCTCTGAAGGTTAAAGTGATAACATTTATAACTTTATGTGTCTCCTGCACAAACCTGTGTGTGTAGTTCTGTCTCACTGTCAGATTGTAGTAATTTTCTCATCTCTCTTCTGTCCTGTCAGTGTGTCGGAGCACTTTATCTCGGCAGATCGACCCATCAGCGCCTACGGCTTCCGGCCTGATGAAACGCTTTTCTACAACTGCCTCCCGGTAAACCTGGACGCTCTGTCTCACACATAAACACTGCATACACTCCACTGTGTGTTTCTGAAGCTGCGTCTAGGCTGTGCAGGAATAATATCAACACGTATCCTTGCTTTATGCTCCTCACTGCAAAGAATCTAATCTTAACCGTCAGTTAGTCTGTAACTTATCGAGTCAAACAATCAGAATTTTTCAGAATTAAGTGTCGTTTTCTTTATGTTAAAGTACCAAAAGTCTTATTTATATGAACTAACACTCATTCAGGGAAAATGTCCTGAAACAAGGAACCACACAGGGACCAAATGGAAATATGTTACCCAAATAGAAGTCTTTTTTTTTTTTAAATTTCTTGTTTCAGGAATATAAAATCCTTAAAACTTAACTGAAAGTACATGATTTATTAATGTAGATGACTTGTGTACATTGTTCTTCAAACTTCCTACATATCAAGGACAGTTTAAACTTCATTTTAGTTTTTTCAAGCAAACTTGTAAACAACAGTTAAATGTTGACTTGGCTTCATTGATTCAAGAGCACATGCTGTGGAACAAAGTGTAATATTTATCTGTTTTTAATGATAAACTGGGCAGCTGTTGATTTAACGCTGAACTGCACTCAGATGTTCTCTAATTTTCAAGTCTTTTTTTTGTTTTTAACCACATTCTGCCTGATGTGACAATCCATCACAGGAAAAGGGAATGAAATGTGTTTTGAAAGATGAGTCTGGTGTTGTTCTGTGTTTATTATCGTCATCAAATCTCTTGTGCAGATCCAAACCAAAGACATGTTAGTTCATCTCTCAGTACTGTTTGACTTCCTGTCTGTGGTTCTCGTCTCCAGGTCCATTGGTAAAAAAGGTTCACAGTAATTTCATAAAACAGCTCATCGCTGTAGTTTTTATCAAACAAACAGGAGGAAATAGCACATTTTTTAGGGACTATTTTCAGCGGTGGATTAATCCACTTGTGGAGCTCTAGTGATGGTGTGATTGATTCCAAATAAACTACAGGGTTTCTATTATTTTTGCAACAACAGTGGAGCTCTGTGACACACAGGAAGAAGATGTATGAGGCCGCGACACACAACACTGGTGAGGAGATAAATTCACTGATGGATCTGCACATAAGATTTAAGAAGAAGAGAAAAACTGTAGAACATCACCAGACTTTTACTTAAATAGCGATAATATTTTATGGAGTTTAGATGCCTGAGACACTGGCTGAAGTAAACTCCATAGATCACAGCCTTCGACCAAAAAATTTATTTATTTATTTTTTCACTTTCTATGAAGATCATGTCATAATACATTCATAAGGCTTTATAAAACTCTTTATAAATGTTTATGATCAACCATACATGTCTTTGTGAGCTTTAAGTAAAGTGACACTGTAGAAGGTTATTAGCAGTTGTATGATGTTTATAAGACATTTTTCCATTTCACACATGGAATTAGGGCTGCAACTAATGATTATTTTCATCTTTGATTAATCTGTTGATTATTTTGTTGATCAGTCAATTAGTTGTTTGCTCTATAAAATGTCAGAAAATGTTGATCAGCGTTCCACAAAGTCCAAGATGACATCCTCAAATGTCTTGTTTTGTCCACAACTCAAAGATATTCAGTTTACTGTCAGAGACGAGTAAAGAAAGCAGAAAATATTCACATTTAAAAGCTGATATCAGAGACTTTTTTCTTAAAAAAAAAAAAACTACTTCTAATAGTAATTTATTCTTAAATTACTTCAATAATTAATAATCTATTATGATTCGTTCATACAGTTCCCTATGTGTCTTTATAACCGGCTAGTTTTAGCAGTTATAATAATACTTTTTAAACCTTGTTATAAGTTGTTGTGCGTGATTATAAACCTTTTATAAAGAGTTTTAGAAAAGCCTGATAAATGCATTATGATGTTATATGAATGTGCTTATAATGCATTATAGATATGATCTTCATAGAAAGTGTTTTTTCCTTCTTTCTAAGACTGTTTGATTGTTTTGATTGATTGTTTCAAAATCTTATCCCTTTAATCATGTTGAGACCTCTCAGATTCATCTTGGGTCCCTGATGGGGTTCCTGTCCACACATTGGGAACCACTGAGTTATGCCTTATGCAACATGTTAAATAACTAAACATGAGGATATTTAACACTTTGCTGGTCTGTATTTTATTATTTCCTGTAATGAATTTGGTACAGATTACAGGGAAAATACTGTAGACAGATTGTTCAGTTGGTACAATTTCAATTTAATGTAAAGAAACTTCAAAATTATTAAGGCTAATTAATAATTAATTTGAAAAAAACAAAACAAAACAAACAAACAAAAAAAAAAAAAAAAGTGCACATCCATGAGCACAGTGGGATGGCTAACCCTGACCTTAACCCCAACTGAATTTACAAATATGAAATATCTACTGGAAATCATACAACATCTGTGAAAAATACAGTTTCCAGTAATAAATGAACAATTCATAAATATTAATTTGGAATTAAATGGATCTTTTCATTCAAGAAAATCACTTTGGAAATCCTCAACTTTTTATAAAGCCCACACAGCTAACTTTACTCAAACAACTGTCTGTTTTTTCCCTTTAATAAGTACCAAATTATTCAGTTCTTTCCAGGAAACTAATGAGAAAATTATGGACCATAAAATAAAAGAGTGACCATTAATTTCTGTCACTGGAAGCACTGCAGTAAACTGTCTAAAATGTGGAAGCTGGATTAAGATGTCTTTTATCTTTATTTCTGTGACTGTAATTTAATGTGAACAGCCTTTATTGTCTTATCTTGAAAACGTGTTTTAAATATGAACAAATGTTAAAGGATCTTTTTATTCTCGATCTTGTCCTTGACGTGCCTGGAGCGCTGCTCGCCCGCTGAAATACGAGATACTTCTTCTTTGGTGCAATATATCACATAAATGGAAGGAATATTATTGTAGTCCAACTGTATTTAGTATCTAATGTGTCACAGATGTTGGATCACTTGCAGGTTTTTGATATTTTTCAGTCCAGTGAGTCTGTGATTGGTTAAAAAAAAACATTGTGGACCATAAATAAATAATCAAAGCATCACGCTGTGTTTGTTTTATTGGCAGATAAAACCATTTATTGTTTGTGTTGTTTTCCCAACATTGAAACCAGAGAGTGGAGAGTTCACACAGAGACGTCTGACGGCATGTTTGTTCAAAGACTCTTTTTATTTTATTACTAATAATTCCACACAGTTTCCATCAACCAACACAGCTTTCATCTGGTGGCCAGTTTATGGTCAAATGTTCCTGCTTGTCCTCTCTCTGTAAACTGTCCTGCTAACTCTGTCTCTGTGAGATGCTCCACACAGGCAAAAGGCACAGGTGCTCAGACTCGGACCAGTCGCCACGGGAACCGCATCCACATGACAGAGGCTGCTTTCTATCATCATGTGACTGAAGGCACGTGGAGGCAACATGGAGGTACTGTGAAGGCACTTTGATGAGCTACTTCTTCAGTTAAAATCCTTCAGTAGGTAAAAAAAAATCACATTAAGGAGAAATAAACTGTCTGAACTACAGCTTTAGTATGAATTTGGAAGTGGTATTGATCCAGCAGATCGATGCATGTCGTCTGTTATATTAAAATATCTGTTATAAGTTTGTGACACTACTGAGGAGGGAGTCTCATATAGTCTGTTTAAAGAAATATTTCAACATTTTGGGCAATAAATTCATTTGCTTCTTCCGAGCTGAGAGTGAGATGTTCAGATCGATATCAATCTAATGGGTCAGGATGTGGTTAGCCTAGCTTAGCATAAAGACTGGGAGCAGAGGGAAACAGCTAGCTGGGTAACAACAGCTCTAAAGTTCAGTATTTAACATGTTGGCTTTTCTTTGTTTAACTGAAGACAAACGGAGAACAGATCACCAGAATTGTCTAATTTAAGTTGTTTTCTCTGTCGTGTTTGTGACTTAAGTACTGGTAAAAAAAATAATAATAATAATTAAGTTCCTTAATTTTTTTTCGTCTGTGTAACAGGCAGAGAAACATAGTTTTGCCAGGATCATTTCTCTTAAGTTACGTTTTTTTTTCTGTCTGTGAAAAAAGGTGAAAAAAAGTTTGAGCAGGTACTGGTGCAGCCTCTTGTGGCCAAAAATACAGAGTATTACAACAACAAACACTTAAAAAATGGTCCTGACAAAATATTAAACCAAAAACTCACCTGTTTTCACAGAGGACATTAATAATAAAGCAACTTGGAAAAAAAAAACTCTTTTCAGCTGTTCTTAAGTCATAAACATGGAAGAGAAAAAAACAGTTTCAATCAGTTTTAGAAAACGATGACCAGAACATTTTTTTTTCTCACTTATCTCTCAGTGCTTCCACAGAAATAATATTTGAGTAAAATACATATGATAAATGTGACTCTGAATATGTGTTTGCTGCATCCTCAGTCCAGCTCACATCCATCTTCACATCCCACTCTCAGAGAGAAACTATCAGCAAGTTTTCCAAAAGAAATATTGATAATCTACCACAGCACAATGAACATTTCTTCACAATCTTAATAAAACTAAAGCTCTAAATTAAGATTTTTTGAAACAAATTGCTGCTAAAATGACTTTAGTGTTAAAAAAAAAAAATCCCGTCAAAATCCGTGAATGAATCAGACCTGTTGGTTTTATACACCGCTAATATATTGATATGTTTAAATGATTTGTATAAATAATTTACCATAATTTCATGCATATGTGTTTAAAAAAAGTTCAGGAGTCTTTTTCTGTTTCTGCTCTGAGGAGGAAAATGTCCTTTTAACGTCGGGACAACTTGAGGCAGTTTCTCCAGAAATGGAAGCTACCGATATTTTCTGGTTATGATTTGGTTCCTTCAGCAGACCACAGTAAAACTACGGAGTCATAGGAGAGCCATAAAAAAGAAGAAATCTGTAAAAGAATAAGAAAATAAATGTGTAAATATAAAACGGAATAAATAAATGCATTAATAAGTAGTTGAAAAACTACTAAACTAAACTACTAATATTAGTTTAAAAATGTGGGAATAAAGAGAAATAAATAAAAGGAGGGATGCACAATGAATATAGTAAAATTAATCTGAATCTATTTGTGCATCGCTGCATCTGACCCTTTCTTCTCAGATGTGCAAATACAAAAAAAATACATTTATATTACCTGTGCTACAGGTAATATAAATGTATTTTTAAAATACAAAATTGTGAAATTATTGGTCATCTTATCGGCATCAACCATGAGAAGCGGATACTAGTACTAGTATCATGCATCCCTAAATAAAAGATACATAAATGTGAAAATTTTAAAATGATCTACAGAATATCAAAGAATAATTTTAAACATTTACATTTTTCACATTTATTTGTAAAATCATCTCTATAAATATATTAATTCTATTTTTTATTTATTGTATATAAATTACTCTGTATATTTCTGCATATTAATGCCATTTATCCATTTTTAAAACTTTAAATCAATAGGAAAAATAAATAAATGACGTTATATATAAAGAAACAAATATTTTTTAATTATACATAATACAGAAATTTTTAAATGTTTAAATAAATGTAAAAGGGCTTAGAATTATTCTTTCATATTTTTGTCTGACTGTATATTTTCAGGTTTATTTTCTTATTCTTTTACAGTTAATTCTTTTTTTATGGCACTCTTATGACTCCATACAGAGCATCTTTAACGTTTGTCCCTCGTCAGGGCAGTGATTCTGTTGTGTTTGGTCGTGATGCTTCACTCCTCTTTTGGAAGTCCACTGGGGTAACGCTGCACCAGCTCCTCCACCTCGATCACCTCCACCACCAGATCCCGGATCTCCTTGATGGAGTCCGGGGCTTCAGGACTGGACGGGGTTTCTTCTTTGGCGGGCTCAGACGACGGAGAGGCTGCAGCTTGTGTTTCTTCTGCGCTCACGCTGGCACCTGCCTCGATGTCTCCGCCCACACCAGCGCCGTCGCTCAGAGCTTCAGTCTGCGCCTGAGGAGACGGCTCGCTGCTCGCGGTTCTGTCCTCAGCAGGTTCATCTGAGCTCATAGGTGACTTGCTGAGGTTTGCCTCGTCCTCCAGGACGTCAGAGGTGGTCGAGACTTCATCCTCGCTGCTCTGTGTCGCTTTGACCTCCTCTGTAGACTCGATGTCTGACGGAGCCGACTCACTTCCTACTGACACGTCCAGAGAGTTTGGGTCTGAGACAGAAACCGGCTCTGCTCCCTCTGGTTTCAGGTCCAGGCTGACGTCTGCAGGTGTCACTACTTCTGTTTGACCACCAGAGGGAGCCTCTAACTTGGTGTCTGAGCTCTCACACTGAGTCTCTTCTTCACTGCTGCCTACAGTTTGAGACTCGGCACCTTCTGCTGGACTGTTTACAGGTTCAGGTGTGAACTCTGGACACGGTGCAGGAGCTTCTGTCTGTGCTGCTTCTGCTTCCACATCTGTCTGTGAACTTCCTGTTTCTGTCACAGTGATTTCTGTTTCTTCTGGAGCGTCTGTGCCCTGCGTCTGCGGCTCAGCAGCCATCTCTTCTTCTTCTGTTTTGACAGAAATCGCCTCCTCTTGGATCACAGTCTCTGGAGCTGCTTGTGTCTCACTCTGATTGGGTGTTTCTGTTAACGCCGGGGTCTCAAGTGCAACGTGGAGGTCTGCGTCTGCCTTCACAGTTTCGACGATGTCTGCTACTTCAGGTTTCGGTACCTCTGTGTCACTCTGAGGCTCTTCTTTCTGTTCAACCTTCCCCAGAGGCGTCTCTATGACCGTGGCGCTCGTTGAGGCTTCACTCTGCTGCACGCCGTTCACCTTCTCCTGCTCCTCCTCCTCCTTCTGCGGGGAGGACGACTGTCCATTGACCGTGAGAGGAGATGGGGGCTGGGGCTCCATGGCTTTACAGGGAGAGGCGAGCGCCATGGCGGGGCTGCTGGGAGTGGAGACAGACGGCGAGGAGAGGCTGGAGCGGCTGGACTGACTGAGCAGGTCTCTGCTGTCTGTGAACAGGTTGTACTTCTTCAAGCTCGCTGCCTCCTTCACCACTGCAGGAGGAGAAGACAGCAAGAGGGTTAGAGGCATGTCTCTGTCCCTGTGAGGGAGGACATGAGTGTCTCATCAGTGCGAGCGCCGTCTTACCTTTGGTGACCTCCTTGTCCAGAGTCTGCAGGAGGATGCTCTCATAAACGTTCTCAACATGGATGAAGTTGGAGTGATCGGCGTCGATGGATTGTTCGAGACCCTGAAGCTCCTGAACACAGAGACACACACACAGGGGTCAGAGTTTGGAGTGTGTGTGGGTGCACTGTAAAAACAGAAAAGTTAAAAAAAAAAACTCCAAATTTCAAGGCAAATCACTGTAGATTTCTGAGTTATAAACCCAACTCAGATTCTGAAGTTTTGAAAAAGTTTTACCAACAACTGATCTTTAGTTGAGATAATGAAGAAACCCCAAAAACCTAATTTAAAAAATTGAGTACGTAAATTCATTGAAGTGAACTTGAATCATGGTTAAAAGTTTAATATTTTCAATGAAGACTATTTATATATCAGGTACCAGAATGATGACAAATCAGGTTCGAAACTCAAAGATTCAAGTTTATCTAAAGAAGAAAAGTAAATTATCTCAACTAAAGATTACTGGTCAGGAAAACTTTTTAAAGTTTATTTCAAAACGAGTTTGAGTTGGGCTCAGAACTCAGAAATCTATTGCAGTATTTTGCCTTGATATTTTGAATTTTCTCAACTATTTTTTTTTACAGTGTGTGACTTGAGGCTGATTTCAGGGACACATTTTAGACCAGATTATTGGGGACTTTTTGGTGGAACTGGGGACAAAAGCTGCATCCCCAGATTATAAAATGCTTATTTTTGGGTTAGTAGTCAACATTAAGGTTAGGATTAAAACAATCATGTAGAAATATTAAGACAAATAACAAAATATGAAAGAATTCTATCCTTTTCTTATTTTTATCCTTTTTTCTCCTGTATACACATGACATGTTTGATAAATTAATGAATTCTGGATTTACTGTAAGTTAAGTGTAAGTGACATCTGTGACTGTAGCTCAGTCTGTATGTACAGTGTGTGTTGCTTACACTGTGTGTGTGTGTGTGTGTGTGTGTGTGTGTGTGTGTGTGTGTGTGACTCACAGTTTTGCAGGTGGGGGCCAGGTTCTTCTTGATGAAGGGCAGAGTGATGGAGACGAGAGCCTCTCTGGAGATCCTCTTCCTCACTGTGCTGCTGTCATAATCATATTGCTGCAGAACAAACAGACGCGGTCTGGAGGTCAGTCGGTCCTTTTTTGTTTTTGTTTTTTATTTTAATTTTGTTCTCTCTCAGGTATGATAACATATAACAGCAGCATCACAACATGACATTTTTCACATGAAGATCTTGCAAGTCTTTGTTGTTATTTAATAACCACTAATAAAACACTTTGTACAGGTGAAAATTTTAAAAATTAAAATTTAATTTAACCTTAAACCCTGCTTGTCTAAAAACTTTTCTGATATCTCCTGTTGCAATTTCCAAAAACAACAAATTCAATCCAATACCGATCGCTGCTCCAATACCAATACATTTAAATAATATATAGCATTTTTTATCCCTGTATGGATGTGATATACTTGTTAACACCATTTGATAGTCTGACTCAGGTTAAAAAGTTTGGCATACAGGATGCTGCAGCATCCAGTTTCAGGACTAATCAGTCCCTTCAGGAAGTTGTGATGTTGCAAACACAACAATTAATGCAAATTCAACCAATTCTGCACAACCTTGTAATTTTGTACATTCAATGAAACTTTTTGCAAATTTAACCAGTCATCAGTTTTTTTAGGCTGTATGGGGACATTTATCGTCCTGTTATTGGAATCGAAACAACACTGATTAGAGCATCTGTCTCCTCCTTGGAACGTTAAAACTGTTGAGGAAACTAAGTTGATCTAATTCCAGCATCAACAAGGTTCTGTGTTCTCGCTGACCTTCAGCACTCTGTGTTTGGCCTTTTCGATGGCGGAGCCAGCATTGTCAGGGTTGTCCTGGACGGCTTTGTGGAGCAGCTGCTCAAATGTGTAAGCTGCATTCTCCATCAGCTGAAACACACACACACACACACACACACACGAGATGAGATGAGATTTAATGCCCCAAATACAGAGCAGGGAAAAAAAACATCATGCAAACAGCTGGAAATCCCATCAGTGTGAAAAATCATGAAGAGCTCACATCTGATTCATGATGTGTTCACACAGCGGAGATTTTCATCGTTTCAACTCTGAAAAACTGAGTCAATGTACTGAAACATTACAATCACAAGTGTGTCATAAATGTTACGATAAAATGAGTCAGACAGTGATTTCCTCCGCCCCCTCAGTCTGAGCAGAAACATGAGAGCTGAGCCTCCTCGATGAACCAGAGGAAAGTGAATGAAAATAATCAGACGCGAGTACTCTGTGTGTGTGTGTGTGTGTGTGTGTGTGACTGTGTGTGTGACTGTGTGTGTGTGTGTGTGTGACTGTGTGTGACTGTGTGTGTGACTGTGTGTGTGTGTGTGTGAGTGTGAGTGTGTGTGAGAGAGAGCAGCTGTACCTGCTGCAGGTCGATCTGAGCGCTGTGAATGACTCCTGTGATGTTTGAGAAACCGAATCTCTCCTGCAGGTGCTGCAGTTTCTCCTGCAGGGAGCCGATCTTCTGGTAGCAGCTCAGCAGGTTCGGTCTCGCCATGTTAGCGAGAGCCTGAGATGGAGAAGAGGGGGTTCAGAGAAGTGAGGCTATGCTGAATGTGAGGGGTTTTTTTTTCATTTAAAGTTTTTATTGAGGTTTTCAAATGAAGCATTTATGGTCATCATCTTAAAAAAAGATCATTCAACAAAATCCTCAGTTTGAATGAAGTGATTCATTGAATTAAACAAGTTAATCTGGTTTATTAAATGAACTTTTTCTTTTGTAATTCCTGGTGCTGCTCGACTGCCTCTTTAATACAAGTTAGTGCCGCAAGAGGGAGAACAAACAGTTTCTGACCACAGTGAAAACGCTGCTTTCAAAGGCCAACGCCAACAAATATGGATAAGAGCTGAATATTTTATTAGATATATTCTAGAGCTGCAACGATTAATTGAATAATCAATTCTTTATCAATTATTAAATAATCACCAACTATTTTAAAAATTGATTCATCAATTTAAGCACAATTTTAAGAGAAAACAAGTCAATTTTTTTGGATTTTAGTTTCTTAAATGTGAATATTTTCTGGTTTCTTTACTCTGACAGGAAAGTGAATATCTTTGCATAATCCTATGCAGCCCCCACTGGAATCTAATTCTACAGACAGTTTAAAATTAATAATAATATTAGTGTGAGCTTATCTTTTATCTGCTGCTGTGCAGAAATACTGAGTTTAAACAGAATGAAGAGAAAAACGTGTGTAGCAGGTCTCGGTTTGGTTTTTGATAACAGAAAAAGAGTTTATTTGTTATGGACAGACCTTCTTCAGTTGCTCGTTGTCTCCCTGCAGCAGGACGTCCTGACACACGTGGTCCATCATAGTTTCACTCAGCTGCCGTCCCTCCTGGAAACCAGTGCTGATCGGCTCCATCAGCTCCTCCAGCACCGAGCCCAGGTACGGCTGCACGGACTCCGAGCACAGCTTCTCCGCAGGCTCTGATACTTTGGCTGTAGACAGAAATCAATGTCAGAACAACCTGAACTTATTCATACGCACAAAAAGCATAAAGAATGTGTCGCCTCACACAGACATCAGACCAGCTTTTTACAGAAGAAATGAGATGAGCATGAAATATCAAGTGAGAGATGAAACCTTACAGTAAAACATTAGTGGGTTGTTAGATTTCACTGTTTTGTTATTCTGTCAGTTTACACAGCATTCTGTAAAATGTCACATTTAATTATTCATGAGTAATGATTTGATCTGTTCTTGACATTCAAGCCGTCATCTCGCTGTTCAGATCTTTTCATTTGATCCTGAATTGCAGACTTTGTCAAATCTTTTTCAATATGAGAACAAAAAATATGCATTGATGTTTAAAGATGCAACATGTAAGAACCAGACACATTTTGAATTCATACTCAAAAAATAGGGAGCAGCATATCACCAGAGTAAGTGCTAACTGCTGCTAACTGAAGCTAACTGCTGCTAACTGAAGCTAACTGCTGCAATAGGGGCTGGTCTCTAACTGAACCACTGAGATGTGTGTTGTGTGTTGCTTCCTAAATACTGGCAGGAAGCGACGCCAGAATGGACACCAGAACCAGAGCCAGGTGAGGAGGCATCAGAACCGAGCTTAGCAGCCAGGAAAAGTCAGGTCAGACCACCGTGTTCAGCTATTCTTATTAAACCTTACAGTTTGAATTTTACCGATTTTACATAAACCAGCAACTCAAACGAACGTCACACTGACTCTGTGTATGAATGAATGATTAAAGGTGCTGACGGAGGACTCTGTACAGTAGGGCTGAAGAATTAATTGAAATTTTATCAAAATTGCAATCTGGTCTGCTGCAGTTTTCAAATTCAATCAGATAATCAATCAAATAATCATTTCTATGTTTTTCAGTGAAAATGAAAATAATGATGTAAAAATGATTCTTTCCTCTAATATCGCAAATCATATCGCATTTGTAATATCGATCAAAATAATTTCAATTCAATATTTTTTCAAAATCTTTCATCCTTTCTGCTACAGTGACTCACCATCACCCCTTGAGGTACAAAGTGGTATCACAAGACAGGACAGCCGGAGGCTAGCTAGTTAGCATGCTAACTTTAGTAGATATCTCTGCAACACAATACATAGACATCTTTTTCATAACATTACAACTTTTATTTCTTCACATTGTTTATAATTTAAGTAAAATTTTGACTGTTGAACTAAATTTTTACATGTTGTACCTTTAACCTAATAATTATTCACTGCAGTGATGATTTACATGTGATAAATTAGTGGTTTAGGGTGGAGGGAGGTGGAGCAGGAAGTTTCTACATGTATTTCAGGAGACTGTGAGGTTAAATGAGGCTGGATTTGCGTCCAGCTCCAGAATGATTCAGATTTATAAAACAGAACCAGACGAACTCACAGCTTCATAAATCTGATGAGAAGAACGTCTGCACATTTCAGTCTTTCATGACTGAAACTCTGTGTATGCTCAGTGTTTTATGCATCTGGCCCCTGATCTTTCCATGTGAGCGCCAGTTTCATCCACATTTATCACAGAGGAATGCAGCTCATCCTGTGTGTGACGGCACTCAGTATCAGTCACACCGAGGACACCAGAAGAAGAAGAAGAAGAAGAGAAATGTCACCTCTGACTTTTTCTTCCAGCTGCCGTCTAGACTCGAGGATCTGGTCCATGTCAGAGTGGATCAGGACCTCCTGCTGCTTCACCGACGTCCGACACTCCTCCTTCAGAGCCGAGAGTCCCTCCAGCAGGTGCTCCTGGACCAGGATGTAGGCCGCCTCCACCGTCTGAGGACAACCAGAGAATTTGACCAATTTCAATAAATAAAGTCTTAAATAAATCTTCATATGGAGCGACTTCATTTAGTCAGTTTGACAGCAGCAACAGAATAATTCAGTGAACAGCCGACAGCATGAGTGAATAATATATTAATTCAGATTTAACTGAGTTAAATTTGTGAAGCTGAAATGTACATTTCTATAAATGATCTTCATACTCCAACTTGCAAATGAATACAATGTGATAAGGGGTTGTGCAGAAGACAGCTGGTCTCTGGTGTGTTTGGTCTGGTCTTCAGTTCTGCAGCTAGATGCTGATGATGTTAGCATGTGTGGCGGGGGGTTCAATGCTGCATATGTGCAGCTCATTGCATCACATTGTAAAGAAATTTTGAAATATCTGGATTTTCTTTGAGTTTCTAAAACTCAAAGATTCAAGTTTTAAGAGGAAATGTAAATTATATCAAGATTATTGATCAGCAAAACGTCTGCAAAAAAAAAATCTACTGCAGTACGTTGCAATACATTTGAGTTATCTCAGCTATATTTTTTACAGTGTAAATTGATTCTTACATTTGCCAGCTGCAAAAATATGTAGCCTGTAAACCAAATAAACAAAAAATGTCTAATATTTCAATATTTCATTCAGAATATATTAGTTGCAGCTCCAGGCAGATTTTCTTTTGTCTTTTTTGGCCAAAAATGGCTCTTTTTATCGTAAAGGTTGCAGACCTCTGTCTAAATCAATTATTAAACATTTCTAACATAAAGACATTATTGACTTGATTAAAGTCAAGCCGTCATAACAAAGACATCTCAAACAATGTCAACTCTGAATTAAAAATGACATAAGTGACCGAATGACAACAGTCTTATGCACATCCCTCCAAATAAAGCTTTAGCAAGAATTTCTTGTTTGCACTGACGAGGACAGATCAGGACCATCAGTGATAAATCTAAAGGTGTCCAGTAGCAGAGTGACTCACAGCGAACCAGACTCTCTTCTTCTCCGTCTTCTTGGCTTTGAGACGAGGCAGCATGTCTTTCTCCAGAGACGGCAGCAGCTGCTCCATCACCAGGTTGGCCAACACCTACAAACACACAAACACAACTGGATTATTATTTTGTCCTTGAATTGTCTAAAATATCTCAGATTATCAAAACCCAAAATGATCTCTTGTTTTGTCAGATTAACAGACAAATGCAGGCGCAGGGTGACGCACTGTGGGGTTTGATTAAACACAAATTAATTTGAGAATATGCAGTATGTAAGCAGAGCATGACTGAAATTAAAGGTATTAAAACTGGATTTTGGCACACGACTCTTCCACAAAACAGACCCTCAATATGAGCTGAAAATGAAGCAGGAACAGCCTTAGAACCTTGCTGTAAAACAGCATTTTCTGTCTATATCAGTCAAATATTGCTCTCTCTCCAAACAGACCAGACTCTATTGGAAAAATCAGTAATTTTACCTCACAGAACAGAGGAGTTGTTGGTCTACTGCTGCCTCCATCTGGTAGTTTGTTTGTGTTACTGTGTGATTTCTGTGAATCTAAAACTAACCTTTTAAATCTTTGAAGGTCAAACAATAAAAAAACAAACTAACAGATCGCGGCAGTGGTAGACCAGCAGCTCCTGTGTTCTGTGAGCTAAAATTACTGATTTCGCCTATGGAGTTTGGTCTGTTTGTTGTTATATTTGCCAAATATCTCTCAACAATTTCCCAACAGAAAAGTCTGTCTCACAGCAAAGTAAAGCAGTCCTCCAAACTGGGGGGCTAGTGACTGGATAAGTTCCTCATAAACTACACATTTTGATTTATGATGTGCATTTGGAGCAAAAGAAGTCTACATTTTGTGAAGAAATAACACTGGAATCATGTCCAAACTTGTGAAATAGTTGAGATGCTGAGGTTTTGCCACTTTGCCCTGTTGTTAATCCATCGTTGGACAAATAACCGAGACTAGACAAAACTCTCAGAGCTGGATCAGCATCAAAACACACTTTGAGACAGACAGTGATGGGATACATGCACCAGACTTTCTTCACTGAAAAATGCAGTAGTTCATGAGAAAATATCTGAAATATTCAAAAACATTTTGTCATAACATGAACATTTCTTAGGACATTTGAAAAAAAAAGAAAAGAAACAATAAAACCAAAGACATTTAGACTAAAACTTATATACATATATTAACATCAGGTGTTGTTCATTTTATGTGATGTGTGAGATCAGTCCTTTGGCACTGCTGTTATTAATATAGTCCAAGAATGGACTAGGACCAGGAATGAGTCCTGAGAGTCTAGATATGACTCCTTCATAACTTGCTATGTGGGACATTAGTTTGATCCATGTTTAAAACATGAAGGTGTGGTCATTTTTCACTGTCTCACAACAATTCTGCATCCTGTTAGCACGGACCGCATATCTTAAAGAAGATTTTTTTTAAGGAATTTTCAATCCACTCCTTTTAAAGAAAATGTTTCTGACATAACGTGCTACCTAACAAACAGACAAAGAACGCAGAACTTCTGAGGACAGTGAGGTCATCTTTCTGCTATTAAGCTTTTTACTGCTGACTCTGTCCACAGCAGTGCTTCACTTCCTTCACCGCTACTTGCAACCACATTTCAAAAAATCTGAACTATCCCTTTAAATAATTATAAAGTGAACACACACACACAATTTTCTAACCAAATGACTGTTTGTCTCGTCTGACAATTCCACTGGTTTATGATTTTGCAGCTGAGGTGAAACTTTGAGTTGTTTCTGCTGCAAACATTTCACTCATTCCTGTCATTTCAAAGCTCTGACTCGTGGGCGTGGATGTGTGTGTGTGTGTGTGTGTGTGTGTGTGTGTGTGTGTGTGTGTGTGTGTGTGTGTGTGTGTGTGTGTGTGTGTGTGTGTGTGTCAGTAGAGAGCTATGTGCAAGACAAAAAATGCCGGTGAGTGAGTGCAAGCGTGAGTACTTTGGTATGTATTTTTACTACACGTGTGGAGAGCAGAAAAAACAGGAAATGTCTGACTTATTGCTAAAGCAAATTGACTTTAAATAGTGTGTGTGTGTGTGTGTGTGTGTGTGTGTGTGTCTTCCTGCAGCTAGTCAAACTTCCTCTCACCTCCAACTAATTTTGAACAAACACAATGCGAACAACAACACAATGGAGCATTTAGCCCGACGTTATGTGGGAGGATTCCTGCTGCTTTAAAGGCAACAGAGAGGAAGCCAGCAGGAAGAACGACGGAAGAGAGGAGAGGAGAGGAGAGGAGAGGAGAGGAGAGGAGAGGAGAGGAGAGGAGAGGAGAGGAGAGGAGAGGAGAGGAGAGTCTGAAGCTCCACAGTTTCTCTCTGCTGCTGGAGGATTAAAGCTCACAGGATGAGAAGAGGCAACTGAGACCAAAATCTGATTCGTTCCATTCCTGCAAATACACTGCAGAGTGTAAACAGTCAGTGGAAGCTTTTCTATTATTTCATCTCTGAACTGCAACTGATTAAAGATCTGAAATGAGACAGATGATGAACCTTAAAGTGACAATTCACCACCAAAAATACATATTTTTCCTCTTTAGTGCTGTCTATCTTTCGGTGTGAGTCGCAGAGAAATCGGTGTCAAGATGTCTGCCTCTTCTCACCTGTACAGCCGAATTCAAATTCTTATTGGGATTATTTTGACTGATATTGAAATTGTGATATGATTTGTGGCGTTTTCACACCTGCCTCCTTTGGTCCAGTTAAAGTGGACCGTGGTCTGTTTGCACATTTAGTCCAGTTTCTTTGAGTTGGTGTGAAAGCTGTCAATTGAACTCTTGTGTGGAACAAAGAACTGGACCGAGTCAGCCTGAAAAGGTGGGTCGTGGTGCAGTTCCAAGTAAACAAACCAGCGCCAAAACACCAGAATTACCCTTTAAATCTTCTCATCTCATGGAGAGGAAACAAACACAGTTCCCTAAATGTTGAACTATTCCTTTAAACAGTTATAGATGTTATTGTAGTTTAGGATTGTTGATGATGCTGCATTTGTTATTGAGAGGAACAGTTGTTGTTGTTGTTGTTAATGAACATCTACTGAGGATGTGATTACATGACGTACCCTGACATCACTTCCTATGAGCATGTTCCAGGCCTCGTATTTGTCTTTGTCCTGTCTGTACAGCTGGATGGCTTTGAGGAAGGACTGCACCTCACACGTCTTCTTCTTCAGGAAGTCTGACAAAAAACACACACAGACAAACATGTTGTCATTATGGATACGCTGCCATCACGATGTGTCTTCAGCCCCTGGTGTTTGTTCCCTCTGAAGAAACTCTGCGACGTGAATTAATCGTAAAGATTCATCAACACGCTCGCCTGCACAGAACCCCGGCGCTCTGCATCGACATGATTAAACGTCTCTCTGCTCCTCCGGGCTGGTGTGGTGAGTCTGTTGTCATGGCAACTGTCGAAAGTGGTTCAAGTGATGCTACACAAACCAAAAATCTGGTTCCCAGCGGTCTCATTGATGGAAGACTGATTACAGGTGATCAGAGTGCTGATACGACTGAAACACCATCCATTTCTGCAGAGGAGTCACTGAACTGAGCAAAGATGTCAAATGTTTGCTGCTTCCAGCTTCTCAAATTTAAGAATTTGCTGCTTTTCTTTCTAATTTATGACAGTAAATGAAGAGTCTTAGTTTTGGACTGTTTGTTGGACAACAGAAGGAATTTGAAGACGTTGCTTTGATCATTTTCCACAGTTTTTTGACATTTTATAGACTAAATGATTAATTGATAATAATAATAAATATATATACACATACATATGTGTGTGTGTATATATAATATAATCATTAGTCACAATGATTTTCATTAGAGATTAATCTGCTGGTTCTTTTCATTTAACCAGTTTGTCGTTGTGTCTTTAAAATGTCAGATAATTGTCCATCATGTCGGGTCCAAGGTGGTATCTTTAAATATCTTGTTTTAACTGACCAACAGTCCAAAACTCAAAGATATTCACTCTACTGTTAAAGAAGCAGTGGTGGAAAAAGTACTCAGTCCTGTTCCTCAAGTAAAAGTACCAATACAACCAGATAAAAATAGTCTATCAAGTAAAAATCATTAATCGAATCATTCAAAATTTTACTTAATCCCACTTTAAAGTGCATCACTTATGACAACAAAATGAAGTTCAAGTATCGGTAGTAAAAGTACGTGATTGTGCAGTAAAATGTCTCATGCTGTGACTGATGGAGACAGTCTCTCTCTCCGCGGTCTCACCTTGGTTCTGGTGTCTGATGCAGTCTGACAGGATGGACAGGAAGGCGTCCTGTTTGGCCTGCTGTCTGAAGCAGAAGTAGGAGTCTCTCCTGTAGGGCAGACGCAGGTAGACAGGAAACTGTCCCGGCATCCCCGACAGAGGAGGAGCGAAGTCCTCCTTCACATCTGAAACAGAGAACATCAAAGTCATCAACACAGATCAACTGACGCTTCGGTCCAGAGCCACCGCTTTTATTATTTGGCTCAGATACTAAAGGTTTAGTTTGGATTATTTAAGGTGGGCTTGTGGGAGATATTTATCTATAGTCAGTGTTTTACCTTCAGAAGACTCCAGCATCATGTCTTCTGTATTTTTTCTTTAAAATTTGTGATTATATAGCTCAGTCCTGAAGGACCAACGGGTCGCTAGTTCAAGTCCAACGTACAGAGTGTGGAGTGGTAGCTGGAGAGGAGCCAGTCCACCTCCTGGGCTCTGTTTCCTGACTCTATGTTAGTATATATATGTTAGTATGTATATGTATGTGTGCAGCCCCCTCGCTCTGACATCTCTCCATTAATGCATGTCTATAGGTCCTGTTTGTGCATGTGTGTGTTTTGAGCCTGTGTGTGAGTGAAAAATGTAATTTCCCGTGGGGATTAACTATGTATGGAAAGTAAAATAAAATAAAAAAACTGCCTGTAGCGACAGTAAAATGTTTTTTGCATTAACCCTGAAATACCTGTGTGCATGTAACATGTTTTTGTAGCAGTGCACATCAAAAACTAGGGATCCTCCAAAAGCAAATCTGTGATTCAAAACCTGACTGACGTTATTTACAAAGTGAATATTGTTTCTGTCAATATGTATGAAAATGCATAGATTATTTAAATGGGGTTGTGTCTTCTAACCAGCCTGACAGGGTTTGAGCTCATGACATCAGTATTTCTAGAAACCTGGTTACGGCCCTGCTCATGGCTTTGTTGAATATTTGATTGTGATTGGTTACAGCATCCTAGAGTCTATTATTTCTGTATAACAGGCCGTTGCTATGGATACAATTCTGATCATAGATTCTGGAGGAGCAATAAAATCAGTTAAATCACTAAAATCATTTAAAAACTAATACTTTGTGTCCAAGTATTGAGATTTTTTGGTACATAACAAGCAGGATAATAAACAATAAGCAGGTCAGAATTGTGAATAAAGCCATAAAATGAATATGAATATTTTGTGTCATAAATATGTGCTAAAGGTGTGTCCGAAGTGTCCTAACTAATTCTTTTTTGTGTAAGAGATGCTTCATTATTTAACAGTCCTGCAGGTACAGCGACTCAGTGGAGCCTTTATGGGAAAATCTGGGCCTCCAGTCACGCAGGCTGATTACTGGTTACTGTGTGGGTTAAACATACAGCGGTCCTCTGCACATTCAAGCTTCAACACTTCATGCGTCACTCCTCCTCAGAGCTGCAGTAGCTGTGAGCTGCTGTCTGTAAGAGACGGAGCTGCATGAATGACCTCTGAGCCTTAAATAATGTTATCAGGCTCTCACAGGTTCACTGGCTCTTCTGCTTTGTGAACCACTAAACCAGATGAGACCTTCAGGCTGAACAAAAAGCCCTCAGCTCTGCTGCTGCAGAGTTGGACACTCGCATCAAGGATGTGCAGGATAACCAAACAGTTACACGGTTAGATTTGGTGGAAAACGCTCTGCTCTTTGAGGAAACTTTCTTAATAAACTCCTGCATGAGGATTAAATCTTTATACAGTCACTGACAGCGAAGGCTTCATCACACACAGAGGAGTGATGGTGGACAGAGCAAACAGCAGCATGAGAGCATCAGACGAGTAATTACAGTGAGAAGTGATGGGTTACATCAGCTGGTAGTCAAGCAGAAGATGAAGGAGCCAGTGATGATGAAGATGATGCTCTGACTGAACACTATGGTCCCTAATATACTAATACTGTTAAACCTTCACATCTCCAATGTGCTGTTACCTTGTGCGATATTTTGTATATTTACATTCTCTACTGTTAAATCATCTTCTGTGCAAAAAAACTCAAACTGGAATTTTTGCTGCTTGTATTCTGTGCAGTCTGATCTGTTTCTCTCTGCAATCTGCCTTTACAAGGCAGCACTACTTAGATCATATGTCTCTTAAGTATAATGCAGCACACTGTGTGTGTATTACAACTTGTGTGCAATTATCTTGTACAATTATCCATATAAACCCATATATCTGTCCATATATTCAAACATCTTCATATATCTGTATGTGAGTATTGTTCTGATAGTTTAGTTTTTTTTCTATCTGTACTTTTTGAGCTGCTGTAATGTGAATTTCTCCAGTGTGGGATCAATAAAGTTTATCTCTCTTATCTTAATATCTGCAGTGGTATCAGACTTTTTGAATCTTTGCAGCTCGTCATCACAGGTTATACATTTCTACTTTCAGTTCAGACAATTCAGTTAAACAGTGACATTAAAATAAATTCATGGATAAACTACAACATGTGCTCCATGTGGCATATTTTCATTTTCTTTTTGTGTTTGAATTTTTAAATGAATGTATTAAACTGGGGTATTTCATTTCAATATATAAAATAAACAGATTTTTTTTTTTTTACTTTTTGTCGTTTGAGACTGACTCAGTATGAATTAAGTCCTGCTTTATGTTTGTGTCCTTCACAGTGTTCTTACTAAATTCCTCCAGACTCCCACCTGAGCTGCTTTTAGCTTTGTTGAGCACCAGTGGGTGGAAGTTTGTTGTTCAGAGTCACCATGGGGGAAACACTTCAAGTTTCTCTTCTCTTAGATTATGATTCAAGGCTTCGACACGGAGGAAGGTGTAAACAAAAAATCTAATCAGACAGTTTAAGAGCTGCTTTGTCGCCTGAGCAACACAAATAAAATGAGGTGCAGCATCACAGCAGCCTGAACTCTGATGAAACTACTAAACAAAAACTGTTTCAGTCAGTTTAGGCAACAAGAAATATCCTGTTGGATTAAGTTTTAAAAAGATACTTGAATGATAGAAACTTTGTATATTTGGAATCATTTTCTTTTTTAAAAAAACATTTGATTTCTTATTGCAGCATTAATTCTGCATAACAGACATTTCTGCAGGTTAATCTGTAAAAAATAGCAAATGCATCAGAGTTATGCATGCGAAGCTTCCTCATTTCTTTTTTATTTGTAATCTTTAACAAACGTGAACAAAGCTCACAGAGAAACGTACTCACAGCTGCTCTCAGCATCTCTTTATGAGAGCATGTTTGTGTGCAAACAGCCAAATGTCAGCATTACGTAAGCAGCTCGTCCTCTGCAGAGGTTACCGTGAAATCAGCAGACACACGTCTGTTTGCAAAACACTCATGTTTGAGTCTGAAATCATCCTGATAATTATTAGGTGATCAAATACCTGCAGGGACGTTTCCTAGCAGCTCTAAAACTAAGAGATGATTTGTCATTCAAGTGTTATCATCAAAATGTACCAATTATAATTTAATTTAAAGTGTTATAGAATATGAATATATACGTTCTGATACAGAGAGAAATCATTTATTCTTTAACTCACTGGTGTCATCAGGGAAGCATTTGTCCACCATGGCCATGTACTTCTCCTCTGTGGTCACAACAGTGCCCCCTGTAGGCAGCAGCTTCTGACGTGGAGGAACTCCTTTAACAAAAGTCTGATGAGAGACGACAGACGGAGAAGAAAAAAGGATGGAGGGTAAGAAGATGATGATGAGGCGTACAGCGTACAGGCTACAGTCAGTCAGTGGTCCCGCTCACCTCCAGACTGTCGTGACACTCCAGGCAGTAGTTGGCTCTCACCACCACATACCTGTCCCTCCACTTCCTGGTGTCGTCAAAGTAAAGGACGCCTTCCTCATACAGAACCTCGCCCTCCTCAGGAGCCTCCTGCTCAACACACACACACACAAACATGAAATAATGTATTTCACCACAAGCTGAGTGTCATCTAGTCCACCGTTTCCACTGGTCCTAAAGACTCAAAGTTTCAGGTTTATCTACAGAGGAAAAGTTAACTATCTCAACAGAACATTAGTTGGTAAAAACTCAAAAATCTACTGAAGAAAGTTTTTCCTTGAAATTTTGAGTTTTCTAAACTTTTCGTTTTTACAGTACAAGACATTCAGCCGGCTTCAGAAATGAGACAGAATAAGTTCATTCAGGCTGAATTAACAGGCTCTTGTTTTGCCTCTCATCAGTAAAACAACACACATTTTAAATGCTTCATAAAAGATGCACTGCAGATATAAATCTTCTAAATTTCTTCCATAGTCTTTCAATCTCCTGTGACCCACCTGCGGATTCTGACCCAGTGTTTGGGACTGACTGATCTAGTCTCATTATATCAGAGAGAAGGCAGACATCTCTACGGCTGAAATCTCCAAACTTCTGCAACTCACAACAAAACTATCTCGATGGATAAACAGCAACACAGGTAAAAGGAAAAAAGAGGCATTTCTGGTTTGTTGGTGAACTGTCCCTTTAATGTAATTTAAGTGAACTGATACTTCTGCTCTCTGTCTGTTAGTCACACCTGCAAACATGCTGATTGGTGCATTTATCCTGCCAGCCTGAAACCAAACCTCTGATTCACTGGAAGCTGTTTTAAAGAAGGACTGTGTGGCTGCTGATTCAGGCGTCTGGAGGCCGTTTAAACATTCAGACACGTACCCTGTGTTTGAGCAGCTGCGTGATCTTCTCTTTGTGCTGCTCCAGATCATCTTCAACCTGAGAGAAACGAGCCACAGAGAACTGCTTCCTGTAGTACGGACTGAACTCCTTCAGCGCCGCCCCGGCTTCGCCTGCAGGAGCACAGAGGGGACAGGAGGTTGGGAACGGTCAAACCGACTGGGATTCATGGGAAATTATGGCAACAAAATAAGCTTTGAAAGCAGCGATTGTGTTCGAGGATGGCTGTGGAATACTGAGCACTGAGTTGGTGCCGAGTTCCTGGTCAGATTTCAGGCCAACAGTAAGACAGAGGCTGCTGCAGCGGGGCGTGTTGTTACAGGTAGAGGATGAAATATGAACCAGGAAGTCCAGTTTGAAGCCTCCTCAAAAACAAAGACTCCACATTTGTGCTCATTTGAGACCAGATTACACAAACAAGCCTATTTGTCTGCCACAGTCAGTTCTGTGCCTCGTCGATGTTACGAGTTACAGGGACGAAGATATTGTTGAAAACACTTCTTTGACTGACAGGAAAACTGTAAAAACAATAAAACAACAGATTTTTTGAGTTCTGACATAACTTTAAAAAATAAAGAAATAAAAGAAACAAAAGTTATTCCTGTCTGACCCTGATGACGACCTGCGTTGGTCATTTTTAACTCTTTTCGCCATGTAAAATAAAAGTCTTTTCATTCAATATAAACCTTACAGTAAGCATGGAGTGCTTCTGAAGGAGACTTGAATTTTTAATTTTTACTGAGACTGTTTCACCCACGCAATGAAACGTTCACCTGAAAAATAAGCACAAAATACAGTTATGAGGTTGCTCAACTTTTCACTCTTTACAGTAAAAAGAATCAGGAACTGGAAGTCAGTGATTCACACATGACCAGGAGGAAAACTGTTCAAGTTGAGTCATTTGAGTCACTTTGGAGCAACTTATATACAAGAGTGCTCTGACAACAAGAATTATTTCAGGAATTACTCAGAAAGAAAAACCATGTGAGAAGTTCAAGCTGGACGAACAGAACAGAAGAAACAGGAGAAACAGGAGAAAGCTGCATCTTTTGTCTGTAAAAGCTCAAAGAAAAAAGCTGTTTCCACCTGAAGAACCTAAAGAGCCTGACGTATGAAAAAGGGAAAGCCTGTTTTCATGCATCATTTTTGTGTTCAGCTATACGACGACAACGATGGCATGTAAAGCGACAAACAGGCATCATTATTCACATCCTGTCATGTTCACAATGAACAAAAAACAAACTGGTCTCCAGCTGCAGATTTTATGCAGCTTTTATGTTGATAATTTGATGATTGCTGCAAATGTAATCATTGTGATCAGGTGTTTATATAATAATTGTGACAGGTCTAATCATGTCCTGACTCATAAGATCGAGTATTTTCCCCAAAATGAACTACTTATGTAAGATTCATTTGCATAAAAAGAACCAGGCTCAACTAAAAACAAACCACATGAACTTGGAGCTGAATTTGTCATAACTGCTAAAAACTTTCTGTGCCATGTTGCATCTGCCAAAAATCTCAAGAGTTTATTCTAAAAACAAAACCTGAGCTCATCTTTACTCTCAATCTTTTTTGTCTGTGCTGAGAACTGCCAAAGTCCTCCTCCAGCCTGGATAATAAATATCACAGAATACCCGGGGTGATCTCTGCTGCTCAGCGCTGTAATCAGGTCACCGGGCGTCTCTGGATCGTATGAGTAACTTCTGTCCACATTATGAGCGTCCAATCAGACTCTGCGTCTCTGTCCAAGTCTCCGAGGCCTTACAGAATCGAGCAGATCCCTTCCACGGTGACTCCCTCCTGCGGTTTGTCAACCTACGACTGCTGGCAGTACATTCACATGATTACTGAGAGAAAAAGGGAAAACCTCTCAGATTTCACTCCAGGCCAGATTCCCGACGCGGAGGGATTCAGTTTCTGAGGGAAAACAAAACAAACCCAGAATAAAAAGACTCCGACAGTCGCTGCACAAGTTTCCCCATTTTCTCTCTCTGCACGGCTGCAAACCACATCAAAATCTGTTCAATGAGTATTTACCCAGACTTAAATGCTCAATATCCACAAACTATTACAGGTAATTCCCAGTGACACATCCTGCACTTAATGGATCAACATGCGGCTGCTGTTTATTCTCCCTCTCAGCGTTCAGTCAGGGTTAATGTCGGGGTTGATGCCTCTGTCATTATCTCTCTGGGGAGCGGCGGGATGTTTTACAGCAGGGATCAAGGCACCGGGCCACAACAACCGGCTGCACATCATCACCATGGAAACAGAACCTGCGGTGCTCCATCACACTGTGCGTCTGAGCTGAGGATGGACTCGAGAGTCGAGAAATGAAAATACATCTCTGTAGATCGGTTCCAGAGCAGAGAAACAGAAAGTCTGTGAGAAGTTCATCTTAAAACTCCACTAACTTACCTGCTAATAAAAATATAAGTAAAGGTATTTAATGGCATTTTTAGGTGATAATAATACATTGTTATATAATAAGACAGTTTAATTTGATGTAAGAGAATAATTAATAGACAAATTGCCTGTCCTGTAAATCATGTAAGCCTTAAAGTTAGCGTAAAATATCTACGTTTCTCTTTTGAATTTTTTTTTAATATTTTATTTCCACATTAATATTTTGTTTTTCCAAAAATATGCATGCAGATGACTGAAAGCTGACTTATTAGCTGGGGAACACAAGTTTAAGCAGTTTAAGGACGTTAATTTTAAAGGTGAAATTTCAGTGATGGGTTCATATTTGGTAAATCTTCTAATTTTTTGGTTCATTAAGATCTTTCGAAGACGGGGTAGCTGTCATGTTATTTTGTCCTTAAAATACTTCTTAATAGATGAAGAAAACCAACTAAAAGTGCAGAATTATATTACAGTCCATCAGTAAATCCATTATATATGCTAATAAATACATGAGGGCTGACTAATAATCCTTTAAAGTCTATTTAATTTGCTAAATAAGGGCTGTTAAAATTAGCCTGTGGTGTTTAGGATGCTGACTTCTTGACGTTTAAATTGAGATGACGGTGTTTGGTGAGTTTTCAGGGGTTAATGGATTCACTGAGGGTATTTTAAAGGACTGCTGGTGTCAGTCTCCATCAGCTGCCGTTCGAAGCTGCTGATGGAGGATCTCAGGAGACCTCCTTGTTTTTTCCTCAGTCTCGAACAATGCGGCGTGTAAAAGGTTAGCTCTGTCTCTCGTCACCCCGCTGACCCCGGCGAGGTCGTCCCCAGCTGATCAGTTTATCAGACTGGACATCCTGCTCCCGGTCGTTTCCATCTCCTGACCAGCGACACTCCACCACCACAGCCATGACGTTTCAATCAAGACGCCCTGAACACGAACAGCTCTGCTTATGTAACCTGCAGCCTGCCGTCCTCCTTCTACACAACAGCATCCAGTCAGGTTGGAGGTTAATGTTTTCCAATAAAGCAGAAGCTGTGAGTCACTCAGGGAGGATCATAAAAGCTACAGGTTTCATCTTACAGGCACTTTTTATTCTTCTTGTTTCTGCACTGCAGCTCAAACCCTGAGAGCCTGAACAGAGACCGTTTCTATTTATTTGTCAGCTGGTTCAGTCCTTCACAGCTTGCTCTGCTCTGCTCTGCTCTGCTCTGCTCTGCTCTGCTCTGCTCTGCCAGCTGTGACAAACAGACGTTTTCTGTTGTAATTGAAAACTCATTCTCTGCACTCCGAGGAGCTGCAGCACAAACTCAGAAGAGGAATCACTGAAGAAGATCCTCCTCCAGCCTGAGTTCATCCTGGTCCACGGCTGTTTGGAGCTGATTTGAATGGCTGTGACGCCGGCGCTCAATCTGATCACAAGGCTGCAGTTTATGCAAAATATCTGCAGCCACGGTTTGTTTAATTTATTCCCTTTTCAGGTTAAGTGGTTATGCAAACACAGGAAGATGGCTGGAGGAAAGACATATTCAAACACACCTTCACACAGCCTTTATGAAGTTTAAATACAGAGATTTGCTGATTATGGATTCTTAGAGGTGAATATTTAGTGTATACTAGCTTTAATAAACTTTCACCAGTTTCTCGTTTATAATGTGTTAGATGGAAACATTAAAAAGTCTGCTGGAGACGGACTTCTCAGCTGATTCAAGAATATGTGCATTAGCATTAGCTCACATTAGCCAGCTGTACTTATGAAAACTGCCAGCAAGAGTCACTATTTTAGCCGATGAAGTCCACAGTCATCAGCCAGAAATGAGAAGCTGCTTCTGTTCACTTCTCCGTGGAATTTAAGACCTCGTGTTTCAACATTTACTCCCTATTTTGATGTTAATTCTCCCACCGTTGTTTAGAGAAAAGTCACATTCAGGACTAATATCATCCAACAAGCCTTTTACTTGATCATGTCTGGCAGAAAATCACACAAAACAGCATCTGTGCAGTGTGAGAGTGCAAAACCTGACAGGTGTAGCAACAGTAACTAAGGAGGGCGGGGCTTTAGCGAAGGGTTATTTGCCTTAGCATGTGCGATGATGCTTTCCCGCTCGCAGATACAGTCCTGTGAGCTGGTTTCACGTGCACACGCCTGCTTTTTATGTGCGCGGGTTTTGATTCTAATCAAAAGCTCGGTTTCTTACTTCTTTAATCCTCAATTTGGTGCAACCAATGCAACGTCTCCTCCCTCCCTCCTCTGAAAGTTTCCCGCTGCAGCTCCAAAACTCAAAAGCTCAGATATGAAGTTGGTTTAATCAACTGACATTACACTTCATCGGATCTAATTTATATTTTAAAATATAATTTAGTATCCAGAGGTGGGTGAAATATTGTGCTGCTTGAGGCTTTAAGAGCCCACACAGCTGGTGTCTGGTCATTTAGTTGCACTAATAAACATGTTTATTGCAGCGTTTTGTCATGTGTTATTACTCCATTTAGATAATGAGTTTTAAAGTGGGGTTGATGCATCTTTATTGCCATTATTTTGACATGTTGGTGGGAGGGTTTGAAGATTTTTTATTAAATGCTGGGGACATTAAAGGTAAAATATTTTGTCCCCATCAAAATAATTTTAAACAGTCCCTAATGAATCAGTCTGGTCACAGATAAACTTGACATTTTATAAACCAAACCAATATGTTTACAAAACCTAAATCAATTTCTCAATTCAATAATCCCTGATTACTCATAATTACTGCTTTGTGTCGTTTTTCAGGGACAGATCTTATTAATCAGCGTGACTGTAAAGGAGCCAGTGAACACCATCTGTCTGCTTCTCATTTTCTGTCCTCTGGCACAAATAAAAAAAAACATTCACACCAATTAAAATGGAAATATTGTGCAGAGCAGCGGACACAGATTGTAAAGACATCATATAAAGCAAAACAGACGAAGACAAAAGTCTCATAAAAGCAACAGAAGTGGGTCAGATTGACCGCAGCAGACAGACGTGGCCTCTAAACACACTCTGTCACATACAGACACAGCAGCAGCAGCAGCAGCAACATGTTTCCATGCAGACTGATAATGTGGTTATAAAGAGGCGGAGCCATGTTAACCTCAGACTGTGGTTATGTTGATGACATTACGCTCATAGCTGGACTCAAAGTCACGCTGTCGTCTCTTCACTGAAGGGCGTTCCAGCCTCTGAACACAGAGGAACTGGATGTTTTACTCAAAGATGGTGACAATTAATTCCAACAAAAGTTGCTCACCCACTCTCTGCCTGAACCTGCCAGCTCATCCACAGTCTTTTCTGGGCTTTGAGGAAGGTTTATTATTAATAAATGTGCAAACTTCAAAAGTTCAGATGGATGCTGAGTGACTGATTTCTCGCAGAGACTCAGTCCTGTTTGCAAATGTTGTGTCAGCACCTTTCAGACAAGAGCAGGGGTTTGTTCACCCACATCACTATGATCATAACTAACTAGAGAGCCCAGAGCTCTGGGTGAGAAACATTTCAGACGATGGTTGCAGTTTGGTTACGTTTAGGAAATGATCACGGTATCAATAGTATCAACGTTTTGACTTTGATACGAACACCAAATTTAATATCACAATATTTGATATGAAACCATACTGGTTCAATACTTGATACCAAATAGACCAGAAACAAAACGTCCACAAAACAAAACAACCCCTGACACACACCATGCTGAAACCCACAGAGCGTACAGAAAACATCTACAAAGAAATCTGAACTATTTCATTTTAATTTCATACATATGAGGTCAAGTTGTTGATCTATGGTTATATTTATTGGTATATATTTATTAATTTATGACGTTCCACTGCAGTTTAGATGTGAACTGCAGATTCTGCTGGTAGACCCTATGCTATTTAGCTATTAACTGGGCTGGGGGGGGGGTTTGTGGCTGGGGCAGAGCCTTTCTGTGCCTGTTCTCCTCCTGTCTGTGTGGGTTCTCTCTGGATACTCCTGTTTCCTCCCACAGACCAAAGACATGCAGGTTAACAGGTTAACTGGTGACTCTAAATTGCCCGTAGGTGTGAATGTGAGTGTGAGTGGTTGTTTGTCTCTGTGTGTCACAGGGTCCAGGGTGGACCCCGCCTCTCACCCAGCTGGGACAGGCTCCAGCTCCCCTGCAACCCTTCAAGGATAAGCGGCTAAGGACAATGAATAAATGAATTTTTGAGAGATTCTGCAACACTGTTTTCCTGTGAAACCACAGCAGTGTTTTGTGGACTGAAAAACTAAACCTGACCTTCAACTGGCATGAGGGTGAGCAGATAATGACTGAATATTCAGAGATTTCAGAAGCCCAGACCATCCTCTCTTTGAGATATTTGATCTTTTCTTCAGGTCAGAGGCAGATTTCTATTTCCCATCATCCCTGGTGCAACACGCACGCTTTACTTGCACAAAAAGTACTTGTTACCTCAGATCTATGCACTATAGGACTTTATCATATCCAAATCCAATAGGCTAATCCTTTTTATAGATTTTACTGTTGTACTACTATTTGTGTACTGTTATTTTTTATTTGCACGCTGCTGCAAGCATTTCCTCCTGTGAGAAAATAAAGAACTGACCACTTCAATCACTTATCCAATTTCAGATAAGCAGTTGAAGACGGATGGTCGAGCCTCTCAGCACCTTCACTTCCAAGACAGCACAACTTCCAAAGTACCAAAGTGTGAATGAGCATCATAAACTGTCTGTCCTCCTCATTTATGTTGCAATCTGCACAGACAAAGAAAAAAAACTAGGGATGCAATTAAAAATTATTTTCTTGATTCACTGATTTGTCATGAAGAAGTAAAGACACCAGACAAGATTCACATTTAAGAGGCTGGAATCAGTGAATTTTGACTTTTCATTCTCTTAAAAAACGACTCAAACTTCATAATCGATTAGTCATTGCAGCTCTAAACCAAACACAGTAAAACAGCTCAGTTTAGATGAAAGAGCAACAATTCTCACCTTAAATATATTTATATTTTACTTGGCAGAACAATCAGGGATCTGTGGAAGAAAGTCGGAGCAACTGCAGGGAACCCAGACAGACGCAGAGAGCATAAAAACTCCACGCAGAAAGAAGCCAGCAGGCCCTTCTGAGCCACCGTACAGCCTCTCTGCGCACACATCAGGGATTTTAGATGGAGCACTGAGGCAAACTTACAGGGAGCTTATTTGCATAGCAGCTTCTTTTATGACTTACACTATTTTCAGTATGACGTTTATGTGTTTTCCTCCACTGCTTCTACCTGCCTCATGAGATATGGGAGGTGTGAAGGGCAGACACTCTGCAAGTCTGTGCAGCATACAGGAAAGTTACCAAAAACACTTTTCTGTGAGCAGACTTGCAGAGACATTTACTTCTATTTTCAGAGAAATATAATACATCATGCACATGGTTTACATTCTTTCAACTGTAACTCTATTAATAGAGTTTATCACATTAGGGCCACACCACAGTCTCACTCTGCAGGTTAAACACTTGACTCACTCTATTGTTCATTTATTCTTGAACTCAGACCTACAAAACGTCTCAGAGAGCCGACAGGATCGAGTTCAGAGGAAGGTCAGAGGTAATAAACTGCCCGCCTGTTGGGGAAAAACTGTGGAAACAGAAACAACATTTCTGCAAAGCTTTGTTCATAATGTTGATATTTAAAAACTTAATTCTAAATCAGCATTCAAAGGCTGCACAGCTTTTCTTTTGCATGTCGATTCAGTGTGTTTATATTAGAGCTGCACAATTAATCAAAACATTATCAAAATCACAATATGGCCAAATGCAATATTCAAATCACAGAAGAAGGACCAAATTGCAGTTTTTTGAAAAAAGAAAAATGTGTGAGAAAAACCCATTATAATGAAGTGAAGCAGTCCTGCAGAGATGATCTGGCATAAAAATGTTGTTCTTCAGATGCACATCCTAATTTTTGCATCCTAATGCAAAAATGATAATTCCAAATAATCACATATTACAGGCAGGTTAGGCTACACTGATATTATTAGTATAACATTATCTGTAGAATTTGACTCCAGTGCAGGACTGTTTCTAATTTGCGTGATCCAAACACTTCCAGTAACTCCAGAGTGTTGCAAAGTCCAAAAGTCAAATTTTACAGAAAAAAAGTTCTAATCATTTGCAAAATTCACAATAGATTAGTTGTTGGTTGCTTTAAAGTTGCATACTTTCACTTCTTTTATCCACCACTGACATTATGATCTCACAGTTTCATTCTGCAGACACCAAAGGGACGTACATCTGAGAGCTGAAACAACACAAGCAAGGATCTAGTCAGGAGAGAACGACATGAGTAAGTGCCATGAAGCAAAGATCAAGTCTGACAGGACGAGGCACCTACAGCAGCGCCGGCGGCAACGTGCATCGAGTGTGTAAGATGCATTGGATTTTTTAAAAATATATATAGTCTTCTCTTAAAGACTGAGAGACTCTGCTGATCAAACATGGTTTGGTAGTTTGTTCCGCCATCGAGGAGTCTAGCTAGTGTCTTTGTGCGTCTCTGGTGCAGTGAGCAGGAGGGAGCTCAGACCTGGATGAAGGACTTCAGGTTATATTATGTGTGACTGTGATGGGCAGAGCCCGGTTTGATAATCCTGCGGTGCAGATCCGTTAGGCCGCTGTTGTGACAGACCATGAAGTCTGAGTTTCTGCTGTTGGTTGGTCTGGGATCTGCTGGGTAACAGCAGTACAATATGTGACTGTGTGTAGTATCTGTTACACCTGTTGCACCTGAACAAGAACACAAGACCTGAGGAGCCACACCTGTGGACTAATCCCTGTTGTACGTCTAAATTAAGCTACCAGGATTTCACAGAGTAATCCTGCAGTGTGTGTGTGCACAAAAGATTTCAATTTTAGCCCCATTTGATCAGATTTTGTCCAAAAAAATTCCAGATCATCTGATATCTGCTTCAGGTTAAAATAAAGTCACTGAAATGTGGTTGAAAAGGTGTTAAGGTGATGTAGACATCTTAACATTTTTTCTTTTGGGTTACTCACAGACTTACTTCACAGCCAGTATGGACCCTTCAAGAGTTCTTTAACATGTCGCCATGTGAGAACTGAGACACCAAATCCCATCCTGACCGATCCTTTAACTGAAACCTGTGTTGGTATGTGAGCTATGAGTGAGAGTTTGTGATGCAGCCCCTGTTTCACTGGAGAGACCTGCTCTTCCACCTTCAACATTTATACAAGTTCAGGCACTCAAACGCACACGTTCTAACACGTTCTTGCAGGCCTAATCAGCCTTCTAGAGACCTACAAATCTCGTCAATTAAGGTGACAAAAAAAAACAGGCCAATTTAATCACCGAAGGCTGGAAACACTCAGAACACTTTAATGTAGCCTGGAGCTGCCAAAATGCACACAGTGGTAGACAATCCTGGGGTTTATGCGCCAAACTTTTGTTATAATTTAATAATTCTGTTCTTTTAATGATCTATTCTTTTATCTGCACCAACGACTTGTGCTTTGGCTCTCGACTTTTTAACATGTTTCACTCAAATCTGTCACCAAACAGACAGAACTAGGCCATCATCTTCTGACTAAATTAATCTCCAGATCAGATGTGGATGACTGACCGCCTCCACCAAACAATCTCATGGTTGAAATTCTGATAAAGGAAAACAAAATGCATGACTGGAAATGATGGGATGCAGCATCTCAACAAGACGTGGGTTGAAAAATAGTGAACTCATCCTTTAACATGTGTAGAAAATGTGCAAACAGATGTGACAAATGTGCTACTAAACTCAGAAACAGGAAAAATCTGAATCACACAAAGCAGAGGTTGCTTCACCTGCACACACTGAACATGAACATGATGGCAGCTTTCTGTATCCTACGTCTGTTTGGAACGTTGGTTTTGCACATCCTCAGAAATTAAAGCTACATGTCTGCAAAATGCAATGCACATCAACAGCAGGGGAGTGCAGGGGCATGTGACACATTCAGGGGTCAGTGGGAACATCAGCAGCCACAACAATGGAGAAAAAGTTTGAAGATAAACTAATAGATCAAGTCCAGAGTGAGAGAGACCCAAATCAGAATCAGAAATACTGAGAGCCCCCGTTTCAGATGCTCCTTTTCAAGAGCAGAAAAATATACGGCACAGTGCAATTAGAAGAAAAAGTATTAAAAAATACAAAAAGCTACCAAATACACACAGGGACAAAATGACAATATTAGTTAATAAAACAAAATATACACAGTAAAAGTATGTCCCAAGAGACAGCTGAAGACGACATCTTGGACTTTGGGAAACACCAATCAATATTTTATGGACCAAATAACCAATCGATTATTCATAAAAATGACAGATAGATTAACTGATAATGAAAGCAATTATTAGTTGCAGCCCTACAAAGAAGAAGTGTGCACGTCTCTGAAGCACCACAAGTTTTACAAACAAAAATTGGGTTTTTATCAAATATTGCATCAATTGCGGGAGACAATAGTTCAGTTTTGACTAATATTTCAGCCCTCGTCCTGCTCTCAAAGTAGTTGGTGATCAGTTTAATAAGTGATTAATCGTTGCACCTCCAGAGTATTTCGTATTTGTGCAGCGCTGATTTTGGTTTGTGGGATATTTTAAACACATTCTCGAGCAAAATGTGCGACAAAGATCTTTGAGCGAATTCGGATTTAGTAACCAAATATTAAAAAATAACATGAACTTTTGAATTAAAAACAGTCCAACAGGTGAATCACAATAAATTCAAAAGAGGTAAAAGAGGGTTTTTTGTCTCGTATGTGCGTCTGAGGGTGGGTGTGGCGCTTTGACATGTCAGCACGGGATTTGTTTTCACACACAAACACCCAGAATGACTGAGTGAACAAATATGCTGAGACACTCCTGATCTTTTCAGCTGTTTAAAGTATCATCAACTGATAAAATCCACACTTTCACTCAGAACTCATTGATAAAGCTTGTTTAAAAGAGCTTTATAAAGAAGTTAAAAGTACAATAAGATCAATAAAATCTTTAGAAATGATGAGTCTGGTGGACATCACTCTGTCCAGCTGCTCACACAAGTCCTCCAGAGAACAGCGTCTTTGTGTTGTCAGGAGGAAATACCCGAGACCCTGAACAAGTCGCTGCAAGGAAGAAAAATGTCAGACAGAGACACAATGAGAGTGTGTGTGAAGAGGAGGGGGCTGTGTGTCCACGACAGGAATATGAGTTTGTACATTTTGGTCTCTAGTTTTCTAATTTTAAGGACGCACAAATAGTGAAAGATCAGATTGATTTTAATCTTAATTTTACTTTATATTTGTGGTTCGTGTTAATGTCTGGCTGCAACATTTGTTAAGAAAGCAGGGCTGTAAATAATTATTTTCATTGTCGATTAGTCTGTTGATTATTTTCTTGAATAATTTGTTAGTTGTTTGGTCGAGAAGATGTATGAAAATGAATCTATGAAAAGAAGAGACAACGACTGTAAAGAATAGTTCAACATTTCGGTAAACACACTTTCTTGCTTTCTTTTTGAGAGCGACATATGTTGTTAGCTTAGCTTAGCATAAAGACTGGTAGCAGAGGGATATTGCTAGCCTCTAAAGCTCACCGATTCACACATTTTATCTGGTTTATTTAACTCAAAGAGAAATGTTAAAATGACAGTTTGTGGTTTGAGTTAGTTGATGGAACTTTTTCTTGACAATCATGCATCCATCTGTGCAGTTCTTCTGTGCAGAGTCTCCGGCTGCAGCGCAGGTGTTGGTTTCTGTCTCAGTACAGACAAAATGGTCCCAAACATGCCAACTTCACTGTGATGACAAGACATCAGAAAGCAGCACAGTCTCTGTTGTCTGTCAAGGAGGAGTGCGAGCACGCAACTCCCACTAAAATCACAAACTGTGGTTTTGTTTGCGTCTCTAAGGAATCAAGGACCTCTTGTATCAACAATTACTCTCAATTTTGATGTTAAATCTGCCCCCGTTATCACTGTAAACTCCATAAATACAGTGTGGGAATGGAAAGATTGGCAGGCTTAGCAACCGTAACCAAGGAGGGTGGGGCTTAGCGAAGAGATAATTGTGATATGATTTGCAAAATTAGAGGGAATGATCATTTTTGCATCATTATTCTCATTCTCTGCATGGCTGCCGTGATTTGTTAATTAATCGATTAACTATTAAAATTTACTTGGCAAGTTTCTTTCCTCCTCTCCAACAGTAAACTGAGTATCTTTCAGTTGTGGACAAAACAAGACATTTGAGGACGTCATCTTGGGAAACACTGATCAACATTTGTTCAACAACTTAACATTAAGTTCTTGTCTCTGAAGTTTGAGCTCAGCGCAGATAAAGTTATTTTTGGATCTTGCAGGTGAACGTGCACGTCTGTCTGCCTTCATCCATCATGTTTACACCCCAAATAACCTGCGAGACTCAGACCTCGATGTTCTGACTTGGTATGATGGTGCCGTACATGTCAGACAGGCTCTGCAGCTCGTTAAAGTCCCTGACAGGCAGGTAAGTGTCTTATTGTTTCATAAAAGTTTCTAAACGGTGACGCCCACATGAGGCCGCTCCCCTGCTGTAAAACTCGGGGTGTGTGAGAGTCAGACGTAGAGAGACGGAGAGCATCTTTACTGTCAGTAAGGTTAATAAAACCTGTCAGCTCTGTGAGGGATGTTTATTGATGCGACCTTTCCATGTGCAACTCTCTATCATTATTAACGAGTCCCCTGCCTCCTCCTGTCTCTTATGTAATCTCATTCATCACACACAAAGCAGAGAGCTAAGCATCCAATTGTCTGAGAGATGAATCCGTGACCATCTGTGGGAAAAGGTTCTCTAACAACACTAGAATCATGAAAGACTCTCCGAACCATCCGAACAAAAAAATATTCTGTCTGCTGCACCTTAAAAAAGAGTTAACTTTTTTATGCAAGCTATGACAATTTTTTTATACAGCTGCAATGGATTATAAACAAGACATTACATTAATTGAGTAATATTGTGAGCAAAAAAGGTCAAAATTCTCTAATTCCAGCATGAAATGTGAATATTTTCTGGTTTCTTTCCTCCATTATGACAGTTAACTGAATATCTTTTGGGTTGTGGACAAAACAAGACATTTGTTTGTTTCAAAAACTCAAACTCAGAAATTTAGTGATGACATTTGCCTTGAAATATTGAGTTTCCTCACTTTTTTTCTACATTGTTTAAGGGGTACTAAGCACTGGTTTGACTGTCAGCAGATTTTGCAGTATTTGCATTGTGTTGTGAGGACACTGGGTCAGTAAACACCAGGTGGGTGTCCTGCAGAGAGCTGAGCAGCAGCAGCAGTTTCCTCTCTTTGTGCAGAGCCGTGGACTCAGATGTGAAGGGGGGAAAGTTTCACAGACTCACAGCTCCTCTGAATATCTGAGCGATGGCGTAATGGCAGCTGGAGGCAGAGTGACACAGCATGAAGAATGGCAGCCTGACAGCAAAAACACAGGCTGGGAACGCCAGAATCACTTCTCTACAACTCTTACAGCCGTGTTAGTGACATTTAAGAACAATAAAGTTTTGTTTCTGGAAATAAAGTCTTGCATTTTAATTAAAAACACATGATCGGTCTTAAAACATTACATTCTTTGACTTTATTTGGGAGACTTGCAAACACATTGATGTGTCAGTATTTTAAAGAGATAGTTTGGGTTTTAAGTGTATTACCTACAGTAGACGGAGGTTGACACGCCCCCAGTTTGGAGAAGCAGCAGGAGTACTGGTGTAAGAAGCTGAGGTTGGTGTTTTAAAAAGTTTGTTATGGGTATGGAGAGAAACTAACAGGACTGCACCCTGATAACCAACGATTTGAATCATCTGTCAGAACATTTGTTTGTTTGTCCTTTGTCAGTCAGTGTGGAAACAGTTACAGGAGAAACTGATAGAAGCACAGGGAGAAGATTTCAATGAGGAATCAAAAGTAATCAGAAATCAGAAATAAGATCAATGAGTGGTTGGTAAACAAGTTTCAGCTCTGGTTTTTTTATCTGCATCATCGTACACAGATCAATGCAACAGCATGACAGGCTGTAAACTTTACAAACCGAGTCTCTGAGTCACCACAAACCACAAAACTAACTGTGATGGAAGCAGAGAGGAGTGATAGAAACGGAGCGCAGCTGACGCGCCGTCAGACGCTTCACCAGAGCGCACCGCGGAGCGCAGGACAGCTGACGCGCCGTCAAACACTTCACCAGAGCGCACCGCAGAGCGCAGGACAGCTGACGCTTGGTTTTGTCTCTGACAGTGTCTGACAACATTATGGAAGGGATCATGACAATCACCAACTCTGGTTTGGTCCGAACAAAACCTTAATTCATGGTGTAAAGAAGTGCAAAGCGTGCAGCACAGGTGATGCTGGACAGCGGCTGCAGCCTCAGGAGAGAAGCTCTGCAGGTCCACTGATTTTATAACTGAACTATAAAAGGACGCACATGTTTAACTTCTCTGACTGTGAGGAAATCTGATGTTTTCACATCACAGATGACGAAGAAAGGCTTTAAGCCGTAAGTCTAACTGATAAAACATGCTCATGTAGGCTCATATAGGAATTTAGTCTGGCACACTGCAATTTAAAAAAAGGACTAATTGTTAATTTGTACAGGACGTCCAAATCTGATTCAACTAAAGAAGCTATCAGTCGGGGACAGCCCTGGAATCATGCTGACCATAATTTCACTCCAAATTTAACTTGGATTCTTTATTAGTTGCTTCTCCAATCATTGTTAGTGACAGATCAAAAATTATGGGATGGGAGACTTGACTTGACTTAACTTAACCCTGCCTGTGTGGCGTTAATGTTATTATAACAGGATAACGGACGTGCTGCTTGGCTGAGAAGCAGTGGCAATCATGCACAGAGTGTCAAATAGATGTCATTCTTGGAATTCAAGCCCATGTTGTGTAGAAAGATGTTTACACTCTCACTTAAAATTATCAGACATTACTGCGACCAACACTGCTGTGATCTTTCTTCATGACATAAAGACACACTGTGGACCAGTTCTTCCTCTCCGCCATGACTCTTTCCTCGCTCAAGTTTCCAGCAGCGTAGATGGAGGAGTTTGATTTTATCGTTTTGTAACGTGCAACTATCAGAAAAACATGCCAGCAGTGATGGAGGGAACTGATAAACTCTGGGGTATAAGATTACTATGTGTGTAACCGGTTCTCGATTCCCATCCCTGATCAGGAACCAGCCAGGGCTGGGTAGTAATGGATCTATTAATGCATAAAAAACACGTCTGACATCCAGAGTTTCTTAAACAAGCACTCTATGAAAAAGAACCACATGCAAAACGTTTTGAGATGTTTAAAATGAAAAAGGATATTTGTGGAACTCAAATTTTTGGCTGCCACCAGAAAGTTGTCCAACTGGGCAAGTGATAAAAAAGAATTTATTCAAATATTTTTATAATTAATTAACTGTTTTTCATGCAAAATGCAGTTTTCAGCCTGTCAAATATGGAGATTCTTCTCTGCTTCTCTTTGTTTGTTATCATATTAAGTTGAATATCTTTTAGACTGACATCTTGGACTTTTTGTCACAGACGACAGTTTGTTTGGGGCGAGTAAGAACTGACTTTAGGCGAGTAGATTTCTGACGGGGCAAGTGAAAAAAAACATTAACGCTGAAACCTGCAGGAGAAATATTTTCAGTGTTTGATTTTGAAGTAATCCAGTAGTTATCCAAAAGTAATCAGATTGCACTTTTTGTTCATCCAATAAATTACATTACTATCAGAAAAGTTGAAATGTAATTCACCATGTAACCATTTCAGAGGAATCTGGTAGGGCTGGGTTAAAAAAAAAAAAAATGAATTAATTTTCCTTTGCACAGATCAATATCGATTCATAAAATCCCAGAATCGATCATTAGATTTGGTCTTTTCTCCTGTGGATGTGTGTTTCAGCCTGCAGTTCTAACATGTTGGTCTTGTGTGACCAGCTTTTTTTTTTTAATTTTAGTGTGTCGGTCAGGTCGTGTTTAATAAAAAGTACATGATTAATGTAACTGCTTTGGGCCAATTCTTAATTTAAATGTTAATATATTCAATAATGCACCAGGTTAGAGAAGCCTTTGTCTAATTTACAGCATTAGTTCTCTGAGAACGTCTTTTATATCCAAACAAACTTGAAATATCTTTAACCCAATCGATACTGAATCGAGTTTAGGAAACCTGAATCGATACCCAGCCCTATAATCTGGCCAACTCTGGAAGCAGCTCCGGTGTAAGACTGGTCTTCCCCTGAACATGAGCCAGTGAGTGTTCATGATGGGATGAGTGCTGGTCTGAAGGAAACAGTTCAAACTGTTGAGTAATGCAGAGACTCCACAGAGCTGACAGCAGAGCAGATGTTCCACCCTGTTGAGCTTCTCTGTTTTTCCTCTTTGATAAAATATGTGGATGATAAACACGAGTCGCCAGCACTCACTCTGCCAGATGTTGAAGATATAAGATACTCAAATAACATGAAGGTCATAAACATCATCACTGTAAATAACGTCTAGATTAGAGGTTTGGCATGTCTCTTCTTTAAAGATCCACATGAGCCAAACTTGGTCTCACCAGCTCTGCTGTAGCTGTTGTTGTGTTGATTTTAATGTGGATGGAAAATATCCCCTGAGAATCCATCAAGCCACACAAACACATGCTGGAGCAATTAGTGGAACATGGCCTCCACACCCTCATTATCAAGATTTTGAACATTAAATTTTAATCACAATTCTATATCTGCCTGGGCCATTTCTCTCCTCAGAGATATTCACAAACAAAATCAGCGAAGAAGCTGATTTTAATAAAGAGAGTTTAGAGGAAATCTGACCAAGTTTCCACAACAGCTGCCATGTTTTCCAGTCTGATCACTGGAAACAATGAATTCAGTTTGACCGGTTGGTTTGTAGGAAAAATTCATCCACAGCAAATGTACACTGACAGAGATACTTAAAAAAAAAAAACGGATCCTTCCTGGTGCAAATACATTTAAAATGTTCCAACTCTGAGTCATCAAAACACGACCTACAGACTGAAGTAGCAACAGACGACGTCCACAGTGAAACAATGAAAGCACTGATACTATATTTTCACATGCTTTCTTTTAGGGCTGCACAATTAATTGCACTTGCAGTAAAATGGCAATATGCCCAAGTTCAATACCCAAATCACAGAACTTTTAGTGAACCAAAAAAAACAGATATTGTCAGATAGAATTAGAATCAGAGCTGCAGGTTAGGTTAGAAAAATCTGAATATTACAAATGGCCATGTTGTGACTTCAAAAATATTTAGATTAATTATGCAGTCGATATCAATAATTATTGATTGTGTAGGTTGTGACAGGTTGTACAGTACGCCTGCAACTAGAGTTGGACGATATGTTAAAATTTTCCAAATGATCATCGTCCCCCCCTCCCATCTCTTCTTGTCCTTCCAGTCTCAGCTGGAAGATGTGTGCAAGCGGCAAATTCACTATGTTACGCATGCTGCATACATTCACTACGTCTCTCACACTTATTTTCCACTTTAAACAGAGAAATACAACCGTACACCTTCTGAATTCCAGTTTTTCTCTTTTACTGAACTAAGACGACCTTAATTGGCTTGTTAACTCCTTGGAAAACACACGTAATTCAAACTCGACAAAAAAAAAACATGTAAAACTCGACAAAAAAAAAACATGTAAAACTCGACAAAACGGTCTTTGTTAGTCCGTCCACTCTTTCAACAATCACCAACTCTGGTTTGGTCAAAATAAATCCTTAATTCACCGAGTGAAAACAGTGTAAAGAGTCTGACTCTGCAGGCTGTTTTCCTCTCACTCATCACCCAGCTCAGATCACTCATGGTCGGCTGAGTGGGTTTGAACTGCGCCGCTGTAAGAGAGCGTGGTGCAGAGTAGAGGCTGCCACTCTGCAGACTATTACATTAGCAAAATAAAATAAAAATTGGCCAAAAAAAGCAATCAGCAATGGATTCAGTCCATCGTCGATAGATGGTATATTTGCCCAATCACCCAACCTCAGCTGCACCGGACCATTATTTGTATTGATGATTATTTTCTCAAGTCATCAACTAACAGTTTTTTCTTTTAAAATGTCAGAGTCCAAAGTCCAAGATGACGTCTTCAAATGTCTTGTTTTGTCTACAAACCAAAGATAATCAGTTTACTGTCAGAGAGGAGTGAAGAAACCAGGAAATATTCACATTTAAGAAGCTGGAAACAGAGAATTTTGAATGTTTTTTCTCGAAAAGACTCAATGATCAAAATATGGTCCTATTTCATACACAGAGCTGGCCTGGCTCGACTCGACGAGCTTGAAGAGGCTCAAATCAAGTGGCTGTAAAGCGGAAGATAAACTGTTCACATATGTCTCTGGGATAAACACACCGTTTCCTTAAATTCTTCACAATTAAAGCTGCTTTTATTATGAAACAGCACAAACAGGAAATGTTTTTGTTTGAGCGTTTCATCAGCAGTTACTTAACACAACTCCGTCGCAGCTGAATGCGACTATGAAACAGTAAAATAAAGCAGATAACCGAAAGTAGAAACAGCGACAGAGGAGAGAAACTACATTTCAAAACATAAAGATCCAGTCAGAAGCTACAAAAGTACTGAGAGCTGAACATAAAGAGACTTTAACAAACGTCTTTCTCTCTGCTCTCCTACACACAAGCTCAGTATCACCACACTCGCTTGTACGAGGAGGAGAAAGGAGGCTCGCCACAGGTTAACCACGGGTGGTGAGACGTCACCGCAGCCTGCTTGGAGGTGGGTCGGGCTCGCTTTGGCCCAACTCCTGAGTGGGTGCATCCCAGGTTTGGCTCGGCATGCTGAAAGCGATAAAGGGAATGGAATTCGGCACAGTACATTTTGGCTTGGTGTGGCCAAAAGTGCTGATGGAAACTACTTGCTGAACAGCTTGAAACAGTCTGATAAGTTCAGAAAATGACATCACTTTACTGTGAAGCAGCCTTTAAAACATTTATACCAATATCCAAAATCTATCACAATATCTAGTCTCACATCATGATATGATATAATATAGATTTATTGCCCAGCCCTTCTCTGAACACAAGCTGTGACACAAAGAGGACAAATGACTTCAGAGTGAAAAAGTATCGAGGGATCAGCCTCCACCTAAACTGGACTGATGTCAACCCATGAATCATCCGCACTGAAAAGAACTCACTTCATCCAAACCAGCCCATACACACCCACCCCACCCTACACACACAGAGAGACACACAGAGACACACACACACACACACACACACACAGACACACACAGACACACACACACACACACACACACACACACACAGAGTTCTGTTGCAGGACTGAGGAATGTTTTCAGCATGAGAAATGGATGCTCAGTGTCACTGCTCCCAGTTCATCCTCCACTTAAGCAGCAGTGACAGGAAAAATTGACGAGGCGAACATGGAAGCAGAGACAGACGTGTCCCAAAGTCCTCAGTCCGAGCTGTGCGAGCTGCAGGAGATAAAAGGCGCCCAGAGGACCCCGTTAAACAAGAGTCTGAAGGCTGGTTTCCTCCAACCTCCAACAAACACTCTGTACTATTATTATCATCTTCAGCCTCAGCAGCACAGAGAGGCTTCCTGTGACGCTGCAGTGACACAAAATGTTCAAATATAACACAACACATGTTCAGCATGGTCAATATTTATACTTTTCCATTCCCATTCTGAACATATGATACTCTGTCCTGTAACCACGGCAACAGCAGAGGCAACGCAACAAGTGTCAACATCCACAGACGGGCTTTTAAAGGAAACCAGATTCTTCTGCATTTAAACTCACTGTGATCATTTTCTCTTTGTCCTCTTGTTGTTTAAGCTTCACCTTTTTCCTCAGCTCTCTCTGACTTTTCACCTTTATTCTGTTTGTTTACAACAGCACTGACCCCGTCTGTTGTTCACGCGACCCAAAGAAGCTGAAACAGCAGCAACACCATCCTGCACACCTGCTTTCTAGACTCGTGTCAGACACGCTGGAACTCTCCGTATGATCTGATGTAAACTGCTAATTATTAATCAATAATTGATAATTTGCCATTAAGAATCTGACTATTTTGTGCACCATTTCTCTGGAGTTCACAGAATTTCTCAGTTTTGTTTGGTCTGCATCGTTTGTCTCGTCTAATTGTGCTGCAGGGACATGAGCAGCAGTTCCAAGGTCTTACTTTTTAATTTTTTATTATTTTGTTTCTTCTCATTTTTGTGCTTCATGAATTCATGTTTCAGAAAACTAATGTGCTTAAATAAAACTTCAACTGAGAAAAACATTATGAATCTTTTTAATTGTTAAGGATTAATTGATTATTGATTTTGAATTTGTTCACTCAATGCAGATGGTCACTAAAACAAGTCCAGCTCATATTGTGTAGTAATTAAAGGGAAAATTCATCACTTTTGATGTACATGCCCAGTCAGTGTTGATGGTAAATGTAGTCAACTGATGCAATAACTTCCTCAGTGCTGCTGTATTGACAGAAAAGTCTATAAATCTGTTGTTCTTCCTGCACCAGTGATGTCAAAGTGATGCAATTTCACCTTCTAGTCTCCTCTTCTGTTGTGCTGGATGAGTATTTTTGTCACCTAATGCCATACTGGACTGGTCAAAACTGGTCTTGACCGGACCAGTATTGTAGCGACCTTGATGTATGGCCGCAACGGGCCAAAGTGGTTGATGCATCATCTACATATAATATGTCTTTTGACCAACAAAGTTATAATCAAGTCAATGAGATGATAGCAGCAGAGATCAAAACATCAAAATACCTTCCGATGCACAAGTAAATAAATACAGGAACAGATAAAAAAATATAAAACAGAGGAGAATAAAAATGAGAATATGACCATAAGGACTCTCAAATCCTGAGGAAACATGTGGGTCTTAAGTTTTACTTTAAAAATGTCAACAGAGGGGGAACACTTAATTGAAAAAGGTAGGCTGTTCCAGAGCTTTGGGGCGGATACAGAAAATGCCTGATTGTCCTTCCCCTTCAGTCACGATCATGGGACAGCTGAGAGCAGCTGGTCCAAGGAAAATAAACAAAAGAACCTTAAATTCTGTCCGGTACGTTACTGGTAGCCAACAAAGGGGTTCCCGGAACCAGAGTAATGCTGTCATGCACGTGGTGATACACAGCAACATGGGCATGGGTGTCAGAAGTTTACATGCAATGCATCCTGGTACATGTAGGCAATGCCGGCACAGCTCTGCAAGCTGGAGATCTCAGTTTTATTGGGCAATATAGCAGCACTGGGGAATTTATTGTTTCAGCTGATTACATTTACCATCAGCACTGACTGGACGTCCACATGTACATGGATTCACATGGATTCAACGTTTATGTTCACTTTCACTAATCTGCAACTACAATGTCAGTTTTTCATATGAATGTAGTGCTTTCCTCTGATGTTCACCACTACAAAGCTCTGCAGGATCCCTGCACAGAGGGACAGACACACACCTGCAAATCTCACCTAAAAACATGCTCCTGTTACACACAATAATAAACCAAAAGAGGCACACGAATGTCTCCAAACACCACCCATGTTCATTTGCTGTTGTGCCGCCTGCACACTCAGCCACACTCACGTGGACAGACTTTACTTTGCCCAAGAGGGAAATGTATTTCCTCAGCGAGTGCATTATTCATGCATCAACATAAAAGCATCACAAGAGCTACAACAGCATGTCAAACATTCTCAAATGTGCAGCTCCTTCTCTTACATTATAGTAAACATGATATATTTCAGTTTTGGACAAAACAAGATTAAATTCAATTAAAGTTTCACTCCCTTCCGGTCAAACAAAGTCAGAGCATGCTGCCTCACTGGAAAGGCTCTGCTACGCTAACTGGAATGGGGCTATAATTAGTATCTCTCTTTACATCCTACAATTTCATATTAACATGGCTGCTGTGAAACAGGTCTAGAATCATCAGATCAGCTGATAATGAAAGTAATCACTCAGTGCAGCCACACAGTTCCTACACCCCATTCAACATACAGATACATGCATACAGTCAGCTGGTTTCTGCTGGACAGCTGCTGAGGACCTGCTGACCCTCTCTGTTATGCTAGCATGCAGCGATATACTGTTCAACCACCTGTATCAACTGAGTCACATCAACTTTTCACAAACTTGGAAAATGCACTTACAGCCTACACACTAAGATGAACGGGACAGATCGGATTAAGATCAGGTTTCACTGTTTACACCAGACTGGGCTCCGGTCTGAGAGCTCAACATGAGTTTCTTAAGTCTCAGTAGAAATGAGAGACAGAGTCTTAGGTAAGCCTGGGCGATGACACGTCATCAACAGCAATAAGAAAGATGTTCCACAAAATTCTTGATAGTTTCACTTAAATGCGTTAAATGCAAACCACCATGAAAGCAGGAAGAAGACGTCCCGGCTCATGAACAGCCTGTCATAAAGGAAAGCAGTCAGCTGAGGTGGAGGAGCTGGGAAACAAGAGTGACATGTCATGCTCAGCCTGCTGCAACCATGATCTGACCATGGATAAACTGGCTGCTGGATGGATGGATGGAAACAAACAAAACATCATTCTGTATAGACTTTGCAGGAATATCTTCCACCCCAGCTGCTTCCACCCTTTTACAGTAACCAACATGTCATCAGTCACAACCCACATGATCAATAATTATCGATACCAACTGGAATGAAATTTTTCAGCGGCATCGCTCATACCTTTTCACAAGTTGGAACTCTCCTAATCCTAACTCAGATTAGGGCTGTAGGAACATATCAGAAATATCTAGTACTGTGATATTATATTTTGTGATACTCTATCGATTCTCAAAACACTGCATCGTGATATTGCACACAGCTCTAACCAAGATGGCAGCAAGAAATGTTTTTAATCATTGTGAACTGTATTTTTAGGTTTTGGGCTGTTGGTTGGACGAAAAAACAGACATTTAAAGAAACATTTCACCGTCTTCTGATGTCTTAAAGACTAAAGGAAATAAAGTAATCATTAGTTGCAGGTCAGTTATATTGCTTACATTGATGTTCCTTCTGACTCTCTTATAGTTTTATGCACAAAAATATTCATATGTTCTTGTTTAGTACAAAATCAGCAGTTCTACTGTCTTTTCTTCGTTTGTTCTGGAAGTAAATAAATTAGGTAAGAAAAGGTAAAACGTTCTTTGATGGTCGAGAGTTTAAGGACTGTCAGGCATTTATCTTTCAGAAAATCAGATGGTGTGACTCGAATATGATCGGAATACATGAAGTGCACAAACTGTGGCCAAACCTGACCGGAAGAACAAGTGAACTGAGCAGCTGCTTTGCTTTTCAGCCACCAAACAAACCGAGGCTTCACCAAACTCCTGGATTATAAATCAGCTTTTAGTAAACCTGTCTGTGTGTAAAACCTCAGCTGGTCAACAAACATCCTCCGTCACAAATAAACAACTTCATCTTCATCAAAAGCAACTTTCTGCTCTTGTATCTCTGAATCGGCTGTGCGATTCTTAATTTGGGCACACGCAGGCCACCGTACCTGCATGAACACCTGTTAGATCTGCACCTGTCTGTCATCCACACACAATGAAAACAGCAGAACCATCTTTTGTCCTCTGTACAGGGACACACCCAGCAGCAGTGGACACACAATTAGACAAAAGGAAGAAAACAGTTTTTGTTTTTTTTTACTCTGTCCCGTCTCACTTTTCTATCCCTGCAGGACTGGAAGGACAGGAGAGACCTGAGCTGATCCACCCTGCAGATAACTGAGCTGAAAACACTGAACACAGCTTTAAATCCCTCCTCAGTTTATTATCTGTCAGACAAACTGCCTGGAGAAAGGTGGACTGGAGTCTGGAGAATATTTGTGAGGGAAAACCGGACTGACAGGTTCCACAGCAGAGATCCAGATCTCTGGAAACAAGTTCAGGAGAAAATAATCAGCTGTTTGGTTTCTACAGAAAGTGATTTTAACATGTGAGGACGGGACTTCAGCTCGGAAATGAAATGAATGAGACACAGATTCCGATGAATCAGGACAAACGCTGAAATTTGTCTGAAGCGCACAGAAAAACGCGCGGTTTCTTGAGCGATTTACAGATTTCCACCGACGACTAACAAGCAGGCATGAAGCTCCACAACAACACGAAGCCAGACAACAAGTTTCATAGAAAGAATCAAAAGAATCGATCCGATCATGTGCGATTCCTCCTTAGCGGTACGGCGCGGCGCGGAACGGCGCGGTGCGTCCACGCCGCGTCGTGTTTGTTTCATGTTTTTTTTGTTTTTTTTTTACCTCTGATGTAGTTTGATTTGGTCTCATCCAGCAGACTGGACGCGGAGATCCCCATGGTGCTGCTGGTGGGACAGGATCCACAGGTAGTTCAGTCCTCCTCAGGTACGGACTCACCGTCACATCGATCTGCGGCAGCAGCTGTGGAGGAGGAGGGAGGAGGAAGAGGAGGAACACGCCCTCCTCCTCCTCCTGAGTGACACACGGGAGGAGGATCCAGCTCACTTTTTGAGCCTCACGGCGCCTGAAATTCACCCATGATGCTCAGTGAGTTCAATCAGGGCTCGTAACCATGGTGATGCCTCATCTTTCAGATTAATAACATCCTTTTTTCATTTTAAAATAAACTTCATGTGTGAATCTAGAACAACATTTAAAGCACCAGAATCTGACACAAGGTAAAGCAACAGTGGTGGAATGTAACGAAGTACATTTACTTTATTACTGTACTTAAAGGGACAGTTCACCCCTAAATCAGATGACTAAAAGGTTTGACTAAAACTGTTCATTAATTATTTAATCAATCCTGCCAATCTTGTCAGTTGAAAAATATGTTTGGACTTATTTTTCAAGTCTTTCTTTTCTTTATCAATTTATCATTGTCTCCATTAATCAATCAGTTGTTTGTTCCATAAAGTGTCAGAAAATCATGAAAAATGTTGTTCAGTGTTTCCGTCCAGGATGACGTCCACAAATGTCTCATTTTGTCCACAACTCTAAGATATTCATCTTACTGTCAGAGAACAGGAAAGAAACCAGAAAATATTCACATTTAAGAAACTGAAATCAGAGATTTAAGATTTTTTAATAAAAAAAAAATACTCAAAATGATTAATCAATTATCAAAATAGATGCAGATGAATTTAATAGTAAATTAATATTCTATTAATTGTTGCAGCTCTGTTTTATCTTTATTTATTTTTTGTCCAGCTGTGTGCAACTGATTGATTGATTGATTGATTGATTGATTGATTGATTTATAGACTAAATCACTAAAATTGTAACCCTGCTAATAATCCTCATTTTTACTAAATCTAACTGTCTTTTTTGTCTATAACTGTAATGGAATACAGTCATCTGTTTTGTATCAAGATTACATAATCCTGTGATTTGTAATCCATTACTCCCTGAGCCTGAACCTGACCCAGTTACTCAAGATAATCCACAGACCTTGTTGTGAGCAACAAGGCAAAACAATCCACCAATCTTTTATTTATTTATATCATTTTATTGTTTTGTCAGTGTTCATTTGTGAGTAAAAATATCTTTATAAAAATCTCAAAAAGGTAAATATAAAAAATGTGCATCCTGTGTGTATTTCACAGAGGCACATCCTCACTGGCTGCATCACAGCTTGGTATGCAAGCTGCACCGCTCACAGCCGCAGAGAAATACAAAGGGACACGAGGACGACTCAAAGATCAGTGGCTGTGAGATTCTGAACGAGACCTGCAGAATCATCAGCCTCAGAACCAGAACCAGCAGGATCCAGGACACTTTCTTTCATCACACAATTAGACTCATAAACGCCAACTTACAATTAGAGCTGAAAGATTTAGAAAAAATATCTAATTGCAATTATTTTGACTGATATTGCAATTGTGATATCAGAGGGAATAATATAATTTTTACATCATTATTCTCATTTTGATTGAAAAACATGTTTAAATGACTATGGTGTGATTTTCTTTTTTTTTTTTTTTTTGCAGGAATCTGTACTGAGTTGAGTTTGACAGTACATTTCTGCCTCGTAACATTTGTTCATTTCAAAGTTTTCTGACACATTTTGCCTTTAACAAATATTGCACCTCCTGCAATTTGAAAATTGCAGAAATCCATATTGCAATTTTGATAAACTTTCAATTAATTGTAGCCTTACTTACAATAACTACTTACCGGTAGTTACTAGACATTGAAGGTACACTGGAACTGTTTTCAGTCACTTTTATTACTGCTGAAAGTTCTTAGTATATTTATAGTGAATTTTATGATTCCGTTTTTTTCTTTATTATATTTTGGGGGGCATTTTTCATGTAATTCAGTTAGGCTGAAGATATGACAGGAAATGATGAGAGAGAGGGAGGCTGACATGCAGCAAAGGGAGCAGTGCACTTTATCATAACGATATTGATTTTCATGAACTATGATGCACTTTATAAAGGCTGATGGTGCATTTTATTCTGTTATTATTGTTCTTTTAAGCTTCTTTATTTTAAGAACTAAGATTTGATTTATTGAGATGCAACAATAAAATCTGAATCTTAGAGGACATCACATACCTGAGAATTAAGCAAATTCAGACTTTGCAGAAAGTTTTTATTATGTTTTTATAAGACAAGAGAAACAAAAAAGACAATAAGCCAGCTAAAAAATAAACTTTTTTTAAGAGAAATATGAAATAAATAAAGAAACAGTGGATCAGTTAGGCTCATCTGTGCTGCAGGATCAGTTTGGTTTGCAGTTTGAATAAAACTCAACATCAGTTTTGGTTTGATTAAAGATTTGTTCTAGTAAAACATCCAATCAGAGAACAGTTGGTGTTTTTTTTAAATCAGTGCAGTCAGAACTTTGTTTAGGTCAGAGAAACAGCAGAGGCGGAGTCGAAACGAGAGAAGTAACTGAGAGCAGGTGGATTTTTCCTCTCAGGTGTTGAGGAGTGTGAATCAACGTGTTTCTCTCACGCCGTTTTCTCTGTGCTCACGTTCGTCTGAGTAGCGGTGGCGGTGGCGTTTGTGTAGGTGGGGACGCTGTACTTGGTGAGGACAGATTTAAACTGCTCCAGCGTGGCGTCGGTTCGAACCCCCGTCGGGTCGAAGTGAGTCCGGCTCACCCTGAAGCCGGCTTCTGTCAGGTACTGAAGAAACTTGTTCAACCTGTGCAGAGAGATAAGAAACAGAAATCAACATAATGAAATGTTCCTGCTTGAGAGGCACCTTTAAATATCTGTCCTGCAGGAGGAAATAGTGCATTTACTAGGGACTATTTTCAGCAGCGGATGAATCCATATTTGCTGCTCTAGTAGTGAGTATTTGGGGCAGTAAGATGGTGTGTGTGGGATTGACTCAAAATAAATTACAGCTTGTGAAGGAACATGTCAGTGACACAGCGTGGTTCACTGATGTGTTTTTAAAAGTTTTTAGACAACAGTGGAGCTCTGCAGCACAGAGGAAGAAGACATGTCAGGTAGTGATACACACACAGCACTTGTTCGTAGATTCATTCACTGTTGCTTTGATTTGTTGCAGCTCTTTGTTTTGTTCCTCCAGCTGCAGCCGCCTGCTTCAGTCCACTCTCCAGGCTAAGTGGAATTTACATCAAATGAACCAATTAACTACCTAACATGCTTGCTGCTCATTACAGTGCACTCTGGGAATTCTCCAGTGTATTGACACAAACAGCTTACTTCCTGGACAGTTCCAAGGAAACACACAAAAAAAAAAAAAGGAGGGGGGGGGGGGCATTACATCACTGGTGCTACACTGAAAGCCCTCGGTGCAGACCGCTCCTCCATCTCTCCCCTCTCAGGCTCACAGGTTCTCAATCAGGCGGATGGAGGCAGCAGTGTTGTGGTCTGTTGTTATTCAGCTCAGGTTTCATTGTACAATGGATTTCACTTGTTGTACTGGATTTATAATGGACTGAAGCTTCTCACGGATATGTAACTGAGTTTATTTTACCTGTTTTAGGACCCGATCTAAACGAACTCTGAGGCTGTTAGCTAATTTTATTATTTTCTCATGACCACGCTTGTTGTTACATGGTTTTCTAGAAGCCTCTGATGGCTATTAAATGTTGTTTAATAGCTAAATGCAGCCCGGATCAAAATAAAGAGAGGAGGAAAAATACTGATTTGGTTATCAATAATTATGTATCCTAAACTCAATATTTTCAAGGGACACTTGCAACTTTTTTGTTTCCATCAGCCCTGTAAAGTTTCCTTATGACCATCTTTGGATACAATTTGGAGACAAACAGCAAATAAACAATTCTGCATTCTTGGAAAAATCAGCCACTATGTTTATTCTCTGAAGTGTGTTCTTTCATTTTTTAGAGGTATTTCTTTGTAAAAAGGTAATTCAACATGGATTTGTTGGGTTTAGTGAAGGCTTCAATAGAACTGGCACCAAAGTCTGTCACCAAGCAGAATATTAACGTTTGTATTATGATGTAAGATAAGATAATCCTTTATTCATCCCACAGCGGAAACATCTGCAGTGTTACAGCAGCAGAACAGAAAGAAGCATCAATAAAAAACGGTAAATGATACATATGTAAACTAGAGGAAATGTAAGACAACGCTTTCTTCTTTTATATTTCATTGGACGTGCTACACGCCCAGAGGACAAGAGGTCAGAGGTCACTTACTTGGGCATGTTCATGCCTCTGATGCTGTGGCGGTGGATGCTGTAGTAGAAGGGCGGGTGTTCCAGAGACGCATCAGACTTCAGCTTCTTCACCATGTTCCCAGACTCTTCTCCTGACTTTCTCTTCCCTGCAGAAAAAAAAAAAAAAACAAAACTGAAAATTAGATCTGAGCAAGAAAACTAAACTCAGTGGGATTCACCTCAAACTCTGCTGAACCCAACAGTGACTCCGTCTTCACAAGTTCAGCAGCTGTAGAAGAAGAAGAACAGAGAGTTTCTGCACCTTTTAGCAAGCGTCTGATCGAGCAGGAACAGAATTCACCGTGTGAGAAACTGTCATTTAATGTTGGAAAATGTTGTTCTGGAGTTAAAGAAATTTAAGAGGAAATTTAAGGTATAATTGTGATTTTAAAAGGTTAAAGAAGTTGTTAAAATCTAGACTTCCTCTGTAGATCATCTTCTAAATTCTCCATTGAGGGTGCTACACTGCCCTCTAGAGGACAGAGAGCAGAACTACAGGAACTGTTTCAAAACTGTTCAGATCATTGTTTCAGTAACTTGCATCATTTTATTGGTCCACCATGTAAGTTGCGCTAGTTCTTCACTGTACTTATAGCTAAATAAAAAAATTAAATCACCCTACGTGTTTGGCCACAGTCAGTTTTCATTATTCTTTTAGCATCTTTTTTTTAGTTTTCACAGTTTCTTTTTCACTTCTACCTGATCAGTAAATGCATCACTGCAGTGCAGTGCAATGTTTTTAATTGATATACAGCGATGGAAATTTCCAAGCACACACTGAACATTCCTCTTATTGATCATATTCAATCAGGCATAAACACAATAATTTCATTAGTAATGATCTACTGTCCCAGAGTTTTCCTACACACCATATCTTGTGTCTGAGGTGCTACAGGTGTTGCAGCAGCTGTTACCACAGCTGAGGGCGTCAACAAACAAAATAAACCTGATCAGGATGTTAATGATTGATCAATAAAAATGTATTCATCTCAAATTAATAAATAGCATATAAACTGTGATCTTGACAAAAATGTTGTTGTTTTGTTTGTAAATATGGAAACTTAAAATAAGAAAAAAATGAAAAAGAGGAGAAAAAAAGATATGATTATTAGGCACAAGAGTCTTTGATGTCACAGAATTTGGATTTAGCTGATTTTTCAGTTCAGAGGAGAAACATACAAGCTGGTTTTGAGCAAAAAATACAATCAATCAATCAATCAATTGTTAATGTGAGAATTTGAACAGTATAAACAAAAAATAATGGAGGTGATAACTGGGGTTTATATAAAAACTGATGGACTCACCAGACTGATCAGCAGGACCCGACTCCTCTCCACTCTGTAAGGTCTTAATGACGACTCCACACTCCACTGCACAGAGGAAACAAGATCCCGTCAACACGCGTGACGTCACACATCACAGACGAGGGGCGGGGCGTCAGATTCTTACCCTGGTTGGTGAGAGCAGACGGCCCGTGGACTAAAGACTTGAGGGTGGTGCACTCGGACTCGCAGATCAGAGTTTTGACGAGCGGCTGGATGTCGTCCATGCTGTGCTGCACCGCCGCCGACAGCATCCTCCTCAGGAAGCCCGTGTTGAACAGCGGACCACACCTGGACACGCACACGCACACACACACACACCTGTATCTGTAACTGTGCAACACTTTATGTGATGCATCAGACTGTAACTGTAAAAACCTCAGACTAAATGCAGTATTTATTAACTTCTCCTGCAGCTCAGGGAGTTGTGTCTGTGACAGATGGATGGTGTGTGTGTGTGTGTGTGTGTGTGTGTGTGTGTGTGTGTGTGTTTCTACCATAACGGCCCCAGCTGCACCGCCGTCTTTCCAGGCAGACTTCCATGACAGTTGCAGGGCAGCGTGTCTGTAGGAAACACACAACATCATTTACTTATCACATCTACTGCAGATTTATTCTCTGCACAAAAAAACAACTTCATTCAGAACAAAAGAAAGAGCAAATTTACCAAACAGCCTCATTTTCATTTTGCATTTTGGCAAACTCACTGAGTAACAAATGCCACAAAAACCGAAAACAAAAGTATTAGACATTCATTTTAACCTAAATTTGAAATAGTTTTTGTACACTTTAATGGGTTTGGATTGGGCGTTCTTATGTTTGGATATTTATTGCAAAAATTACACAAATCTGCAAATCAATTATTTTTTAAAAAATGGGTGCAACAAAACCTCTGATCTGCCTGTTCTTTGAGTCTGAACCAGTTCAACAGCAGGGAACTGAAGCTGCAATCTCAGCTCTCTCTACATCCACAAGACGTCTCTGACAAAAAATCTGCAGCAAGTAATGTTAGTTCAGATGTTAAAACACCAAAGTCACACCAAACTAACAGATCGAGGTAGTTCAGTGACTCCCACATTCTGCAGGTAAAATGACTGATTTTGTCTAAGGAGTTTGGTGGACTTGCACTGCAGGGGTTTCAGTTTCCCGCTGACTGTCTGACAATCAATTAGCTAAAAATGTCAATAAATTAAACCAAAACCAAACCATCACATGAGGTTTGCTCTCCTGCATGAACATGGCGGGAAGAAACAGCATGACCCATCCGACTCACCGTCCACCATGTTTCCTTGTTTGAGGAAGACTCTCTCCTCACACCACTGACAGTGGACCAGTTTCCGTAACTTCTTTGCCGACTCGTCGGCCTGTGTGGGACCTCTGAGGACTCTCACCACCACCAGGACGAAATGCTCCAACGCCACCGCCAGCAGCACCTCGATGCCTTTGTTACAGCGAGCCGCCGCTCTACAACAACAGGACAGTGAGAAATCAAGATTCAGTTCAGGTAGTTGACTCAGTCTCAGTCTCACACCAGGACAAAATGAAATAAAACATCCACCTGGCCACCGTGGCTACAACCATGCGCGCAGCCAGCTCTTTGTAGTACTCGGTGCGTACGATGTGACAGCCGTAGTGACGCAGGGTGACGTTGGGAGACTTGGAGTACAGAGAGCCTGTGTCTGTGGATGTCACAGAGATGATGCCCAGATTTCTGACGTTCCTGAAGGCAGCATCCAGGTAGTTCACTGCCGTCCCGTACGGATCCAAATGACTGAAAGATTAAAGACATAAAGTGGCTGATTAAATCACTTTGTGTATTTTGTTTTGCAGAATTAAAACAACCCTCATGCATCCAGGCTAATCCCCTTTAACAGACAAACAGCTCATGTAAACTAGAGAAATATTAAAATATCCATTAACGCTGTGACAGACATATTTTGGGTCAAAAAAATGTATGTAATGTATCAAAAAAATCCATGTATCTGTTCCTCCTCTTAGTGTCGTTTACAGGCTTTAGGAAATCGAATCCAAATCACAGGCCGTATCTGAGAGATGACATTTCTATTGGCTGTTCTACAAATGCAGAAGCACATTCCTCCAGATTCCTCAAAATCCTGCAGCTTGTGATAAATTACTATTAAAAACTGATGGATGCAGGGGTTCACCAGAGAGGTAAAATTACTGTTTTGTCAATGGAGTCAGATTCAAACACAATACAGCAACATGTTAGTCTGTCTCTCAGTACTTTCTGACTTCCTGTCTGTGGCTCTCAGCTCTAAGGTCATCGGTTCCTACTGAAGACAAAAATCTTAAAAAAAAAAAAAAAAAAAAAAACACCCCACAAAATGCAGAATTTATTGTTTAAAAAAGTTTCTGTAATTTCCTAAAAACATCAGCTCGCTGTAGTTTTTAATCAAACAAACAGGAGGAAATAATGCTAAAATGTGTTACTGGGGACTATTTTCAGAAGCGGATTGATAACTGTAGGATCAGGTAGAAGTGAGTATTTAAGGAAGCAGGACGGTGTATGTGGTAACTGACGGTTTTCCTTTTTCTCATTTTAATTAAAAATCTGTAGTTTTTAATGTTTAGACTGTTGTGTGTAATTTGTTCTTTACAGTAGGTAAATATTTTAGACTAAAGATTAAATTATTACATTATCTTTTTACCCAACTGTGTATTAAAAAAAACAATCAGCTACATCAATAACAAACTTCATACTTACATGTAATCGAAGGGTCGCAGGTGCATGATGACATTGGCGTCCATCTTGGCGACCTCCACTGTAGCAATAGTAGCCCCCTTCGCATCACTGCCGGCCCCGTCGGGCCCCCGGGGGCCTCGCGAGCCTCCGTCGACCCGGATGTGGTTGAGCTCGCAGTTCTCTTTGATCATTTTGACGCACACGTCGCTGATGTCGGTTATGGTGACTTTGACTGCGTTACGAAGGTGCTTCGCCCACTGGAGGCCCATAATCCCTGAGAGACAGACAGGAGACGGAGGTTTCATGTTGTTGTGTAGATCTGGGAACATTTTTCAACAAATACCTCCAAGACTTTCTTTAAACTAGAGCTGCAACACGTAAGAGTTGTGTTCACCAAAGCATTTTTTCTAGGCCTTCAACGATTAATCATTTAGTGTATCGAAAGAAAACTACAATATAAAATGATAAAATGATGATCTTTATTAACCATCTTCTTTCTCTCCGTTGTGTTATTTGAGGAGGTCATTAATGTCCCACCTGTTGCTCCAAAAGCATCCAGACACTCGAGCGGGTTTCTCTCCTCGGCGAGAACAGCCAGCGAACAAAACACCAGCTGCCTGAAACGCAAACACATTCAGTTTAAACTGATGCTCACAATCAGAGGGTTTTTTTGTAAGTAAGTATCTGTACATGTATTATTGCGAGAACTCGTCCACTGTGCGCGCTGACCTGTTGGTCTTCATTTTGCGGTTGAAGTAGGTGTCGCTCTTCTGAGGGGTGGTGTGGTTCGGGAGGAGCTGGACGTTGGTTCCGAGTTCTTTCATGATTTCATACGCCTGACCAGATGGAGCTGCACACACATTAAAACAGTTTCAACACACTGTTCAAGTGTTAGTTCAAATTTACTGTGACGTCACACAATAACACAAATAAACTAACTGAGACCAGAAACTCCTGTGTTCTCTGAGGTAAAATAACTGTTTTTGTCAGTGGACTTTGGTTTGTTTGGAGAGTGATATCTGGCTTACATATCAGCAGTTTCCTGTTAGAAAGGCTACAGCTTTAAAGAAAGTGTAGGATCCAGTATAATGGAGCAGTGACTGGAGTGTGTGTGCAGAGACGTGTCGGTATTTATTACCCGGCTCCTCAAACGGTACGTCGGAGCTCCCGGAGTAACTGGCTTCAGTCTCTCCTTTGTTAACGTGTCGTTTCAGGTGGCTGATCATGTCCGTCTTACGGGCGATGGTGACAGAACACACGACACAGTGGTAGTGAGCCACGTGTCTCCCCGATGCCTGGAATAGGTTCACAGAAAAAAAATTACTGACTGCAAACAATCCAAAACATGTATCAAACAATACAGACCCCTCTTTCTGTGTTTGGGTGGGCTGAGGATGTGAAATTGAGGACGTTCTGTTTGGAAATGGGCTGCATCTTTTTCTGATTTGCAATACAGATGCTGCATTTCAAAATAAAGATTGCAAAAAACAGAAGTGATAGGACCCTTAAAATAAAGCTCTGCTGCCGACAACAAGTTCCTGACATGAATGAGTCCACCTGTGGTGATGCTGCTCGAAGCCAAAAGGTAACTGGACCTGCAGACAGGTTGTGTGTTTGGCTTCTCACCTGATCTCCACTGAGGCTGGGCTTCAGGTTTCTGCAGGGCAGGTGGCAGATGCACATCCTCTGACCTGTTAAAAGTAAAAAAAATGATGTTCTTTGTCCGAACATTTCTGAAGAGTTCTTTCACATCCAGATGGATTTACTGAGTTATCAGTAGGAGGTGTCACTTTCACACAAATTTCTATATTCCACAGCAAACAACACAGCTCTAATGATCATTATTTTTAATTTCGTCTTGTTTTTCCACTCATTCCAGACCTGTGCAGGCGCCCTACAATATATGGCCAAAAGTTACCTCAACTCCATCCATCACCTTTGAGATGAACTGGAGTGAGGACTGTGAGAGACATCTGATCACCAACATCAGCGCTGGACCTCACTGATGCTCGTCTGTCTGAATGGGACTAAATCTCTGCAGCAGGTTCAACGTGTGCTGGCAAGACTAAAACCACAAGAGTGGAGTGAGACTGTGTTTCACATTCCTACCTTCAAACTCCACATAGACTTTCCAGTGGAGGTTCTGCAGGTGTCGGCGGAGCTTGTGGCTGTAGCACGCTTTGAACTTCTCCTCGGGACACAGAGGACACGACTTACGTCCCGCTGATGAGCGACAAAACACAAGTGCAAGTTTGTTAGTTAGAGTCTGGTGGGCCAACGCATCACTTTTTTGGAGTCTGAGATGTTTGTGCCATACATGTTGTACATAGAACTTAAATCAAATCAAAGTCTGTGATCACGATTTTAAACAAAGTCTGTAAAATGTCGACATATATAAACTAAACTTTAAATGTCAAAAAACTGCTGGTACCATCACAGTTTCCTAAAGTCAAACATCATAAATGTATCTAAAACTCAAAGATATTTGGTTTACAATCAACAAAGAGAATAAAAAGTGGTTAAAAAAAATTACTAACCATCATTAAACAATAATAGCTTATGATTAATTTTCTACCTGTCAACTAATCAAATAAACAACTAAACACTGCAGCTCTAAAATCATCTGATTCCTTTTCTATGTCATCTAATTTATTTTATCACAAAAAGAAACATGGAAAAAAACAAGAAGAAGTGATGAAGATTGACTGAAAAACTGAACTTACCACCATTGAGGTCAACCAGCATCTCGAGGCCTTCCAGTTTAGTTTGGATGGAGACATGTCTCTCTGTTTGTCAAGAAGGAAAATACTTCTTATATTAATCAGAAAAAATAAGTTCAACATCTGTAAAGTTTTAATCTGCTCTCCTGCTGTTAAAGTCGGTGAATACAGACAGTATGAAGCTGACGGCATCACTGATCAGCTGATCAATACACAGAAAGAGAAACTTTCATTTCCTCACCAGAAGTTGTGGTTGAGGGTTTCGCATCGCTGTCTGCAGCCGCTTCCTTCTTCACCGCCTGTTCTGCAGCCTGGTCACCAGCTGAAGGTGCTTCTCCACCATCTCCACCTTCGCAGACACAGAGAGAGGAAAGAAAACAATTCTTTCATCTGTTCTGATCTGAGAACATCAGCTGGAGTTTCTCAGCTGCACGGTTCATAGTTCAGCTCGTCTCGATGTGACTGAGAATCCTGAGGAGATTCCTCCTGGTTGTTTCTGTACTTGCTTACTGGTCTCTTTTCAGAAACCAGTTTATGTCCTCCAACCTTTAAACAGTTACAGTGACAAAAATGCAGTGGGGTTGTTCTGAGACCGATGCCAGAATTGGAAAAGCCTCCAATACAGACAAGCTTGCAAGTTTATGCACCGATCCAATATCAGGACCCACAGGTGGGTCACAGGAGATTCTGTTTGGGTCACCAAATAAATAAAAAGACTATGCAAAAGATTTAGTAGGATCTTAATTATGTTCTGATAATTCAGTTGTCTAAAATGTTCTATATCGTTTTCCTCATGAGTGGAAATAAAATCAGTGAGATGTCCTGTTAGCTCTAACTCAGACGAAATGCATTTATTTCTCATTTAGAAATATTTAACATGCATATATGTTTGTCGGCATTAAGATAAGGGCTGCAAATAAATGACTGCCGATCAGTCTGACCGTATTCACAATTTTTTGATCAGTTGTTGGTGAAAAATATTGATCTGGCAATAATTTTTCCACTGACTGATTAGCTGTTTGCTTCATAAAATGTCAGAAAGTCATGACGTCCTCAAATTCAGATATTTGGTTTACTGAGGAGGAGTTTTAAAAAAAGAGAAAAAAAGAGAAAATATTCACATATAAGAAGCTGAGGTAAGAGAAGTTTAACTTTCTTTTCTTTAAAATGACTCAAACTGATTAACTGATTATGGAAATAGTTTAATTTATAATCAATTAATTGTTGCAGCTCTAGTCAAGATAATATAAAGTGATGCAGAAATAGAAGTACAAATGGTGATTTATGCACAGATTAAGTCTTACTAAAATGTATTAATGAGGTCTATAGTGGATTGTGTCGTTTCAGTGTGTCCTCAGGAGAGAAGGTTGTGAATCACTGATGCAGAGAAACGACAGAAGAAAACTCCTCCGCTGCTCAACAGCATCTTATTCTCACTGTTTCAAAATGGTCGCATTATTTGAAGTTCAGTTGACGCTGGTTGGTTGTTTCTTGTTTTCTTTTGCTCTGAAACTAAAACCAACATGTCTGTACCAACGGTGCGGTTCACATTAAACCGTTAAAACCGTTCGTAAACAGTTAATAAGCAGACAGTTGACGTCCAAACTGAGAGGTCCTGTAGTGCAGCTCCGTGATGAGACCGTGTCATCTGAAACTGTAAGTTATTACAACCTAAATCCAGCACTGTGGTGAGGCCTCAGCGAAGAGCTGCGCTGCTGTGTTGATATGCTAACGACGACGATTCGGCTAATATTAGCTTCAGCCCTTTTGTCGCTGTTATTGTTGACTATTTAGGTCCTATGGCGGAGCTCCGTGGTGAGGCCCTCGTTTAGTTCAGCAGTTACAAACTCAATTTCTCCGTGAATTCACTGCACAGCGCTGGTGGTGACTAAACTGTGATTTATTCTCCACTTCACTGCCCCAAATTCGGCGATAAAACGACAAACGGGAGCAATTTACTTACGTTTGATATCGACGTCCTCCTGGTGTAGCTGAGCAGCGTCTGCCTCCTTCAGCTCCGCCATTACTGACTACAGCTACATACACAGGAAATGTTCTGTCGTGCGTGGTTTACGGAAACTGCGCAGCTTTTTAAACGTAAGTTACTGAATTTTGCGGAAATTCGACTCACGTAACGTTTAAACGAAATAAAACACAGAAATAAAGAAAATTAACGCACACAATTCATGCAGCTCTTACGTGAAAAGGAAAACAATGATCAAATATGAGCTGATGTGTCGAACTGAAGCGTTTTTCAACTAAACAGAACCGGTAATCAAACCCTAACCGGTAGGTGGCAGCAGAGCGTCATAATGCCGTCAAGGGAACCCGTATTTTGCGAGATTCTCGTGAGATTTGTACGCGTTGTTTCTTCATTGTTCAAAGAAATCGTGATTTATAAAGTAACAATACTGTGGATAAATTCTGGTTGGGTTTAGGAACAAAAAGGAACGGTTAGGGTTAGAGAAACCGCATGGTTTGGGTTTAAATTAAACTATCGCGAGATCTTTCGCTGGTCTGAGATTCCCTTTTAGGTGCGACAGTCTCCTGGTAACTGCTGTCCCAGCTGTTGATACCCTCCTACTCTATCTATAAAGAGCATACACCAGATAATCATATACTGTACACTATTTCTAAGTAATGATATCTACTGTTTGTAATTATATACAAATATAATATAGTGTATAATATGGGACAGTGTATTATAAAACAAGGTAAATGTAGTGATATTGTATGACATAATATATATAATTCAGCAATATGACAGAAATCAAATACAGAATATATGATGTGATATGATATAATATGTAACAAATATATAAAATAAAATCATTAAAGGAAGTCTATTTATAAAGCATATTTTAAAACAACCAAGTCGACCGACGTGCTGTGCAATAAAAAAAACGAAAATTGAGTAATGTAACACGGTAACGGCAAAATAGCAGTAAATATAACATTTTATCAAACTCTATTTTCCAAGTATTTTTTTTATTCAAAAGAGTAACACTTGCTTTCCTGTGAAAACCTCTCTCTCTCTCTCTCTCTCTGTCTCTCTCTCTCTCTTTCTCTTTTTTTTTTTTTTTTTTTTTACAAAACTGACAATGAGACATCAATGTGAAAATTTAGGCACATGTTCAAGAGTCTCCACTAAGCTAACCTACTAAGGCATATTGCATTGCAAATGCAAAAAAAATACATCTAATTATTGGCTGTATGACTTTGTATAAAAATCGGTTTACATTATCTGGATAATGACTCAGTCGATGCACAAATTTTGGTAAATAACTGCCTAAAATGGGTGGGACGTATTACAATAAATCTAAATTTCTACACATTTCTCTACCAAAACTCCTAAAAATCAGTCAGAGCAACAAAGTTTTTCAACACATCTACTGAATTGTGACAAAAGTTTGTCTTACTGCATCCTGTGATCAATTCAAAAGTCCATGTTTTTTATGCATATGAAAAATCAACATTTAACTGTATCTTCACAAGTCTTAATTCAAATTTGACCAAAATCAGGAAAGACATTCTGCAAATGGTTGATATCAAGTGTTTCTAGTTGTGTTCAGATCAGTTGAATGGTGAGTCTGCAGTGATATTTAATATTCATTTAATATTAATTGTTCATATTTGGTTATAATGTAAATAAAAATATTAGCAGGAAGTACACCAATCAGTGGGGAAGGAGTTGTCAATATATATTAACTAAACTGTAATTTTCAGATTTTCTTTTAACATGTTATAGTTTTATTAAAAATCACAGCACTGTGAGGACTGTAACCACCAAAATAAATCACAAAAAGAAGTTTTCTTAATGTACATAATGTATATTTATTAGTATCAGTACAGTATTGAGACACAGCTTATCATACTTTCTCTGAATACATAAATTTGATCAAATTCAGGTTATACATCAAACTGGCATGATTATATTCTTCATTACATGATCAATCACTTTCATTTTTTGTACAGCAAAGTAAATAACAAATACACTGCAAACAAAAAAAACATTACTCAGGAAAAACAAATCAACACATCAGGAATATAATAAACACTATGGTTACATGTAAGAGCAACATCAAGATCAACATGTTTTGAGTTTTTTATATTTTTAAACAGCCTTCTATTCACTGATTTTGGTGAAACTGGTTTTATTTTATGAAGAAATCATTTTCTGATCTTCCCTGTGATGTCCTCCGGCTGCTCTGCTGCAGCCTTCAGTGATTTGTGGCGTTTGCTGTTGGACAAAGTTTTAATTGTTGTTAGCTGTTACCTGCTAAATGCTACCTAATGCTGACATTTAGCCATGCAACTGCCTCTAACCACACTGGGAACTCAAAACACCAGAGTGCACGGCTAACTTTAAGTAGCAGTTAACAACATTAGCAACAAGTAAAGATACCTGTGAATCATCAACAGTTGAGTAGCCGCAGGATGTATATGTAATCAAATTACAGAGTATGTACAGATATTTTTAGGTAAATGCAGTACCTACATATTTTTCTGGATTTAGAACCAGTGCTGGTAAAAACTACAGCTCTTCCAGAGTTTTCACGAACTCCTTTATTTCTCCACACATTTGGTTTCTGCCTGTGTATTTAATCCTCTTCAGATCTCTGATGCTTTTCATGCGAAAGTAGGATTGTAGCGGTATCTCTGCCACCTTCATGTAATATTGTATTGACCTGTCGCAATCATTTTGATAATAGTTTTTATAGTTTGCATACCTGAAGTAAATCATCTGTTTGTTTTCAGGTTCTAGATCACTCTCTAGCAGTTCCTGGTATATCTCCTCAGCTTTAGCCTGGCCGTGATTTGACTTTGCATACATGTTTGCAAGATCTATTTTCTTCACAAGTGAAGAATGAGGGTAAAGAGAAATCACCTCCTTATGTAGACTGATTGCTCTGTCTATCATGCTTTGCTTTGGGCAACTGGCCAAGGGGGAAATGATCCATTTGTAGCAGAGTGCAGCACAGCTCTTCAGATAACGAACATCTGGATGGTTTCTCAGAGCTTCCTCTGCCAAATCAATGGCCTCATCAACAGATACATACTTTCTGAAAACCCAAAGTAATGGTTTCATACCACTGTAGCTGCTGACAGGATTTATTGAAACCTTTCTAGCTAACTCACGTGCTTCATCTTCAATTCCTTTTCCTCTCTTAGCACATTGCTCAAGGTAGTGAACAGCGAGGTACAGGTTCTCTGGATCCTGTTCCTTGGCAATTCTCATTTTCTTCACAATGTCAGCCTCCAGCCTTCTGTAGTAATCATAAACACTTTTGACTAAAGCTATGTATAAGCTGGAGTTCCACTCCACCATGTCCGGCTGCATCCTGATGGCTCTCTGGAAATAATCTGCAGCCTCTTGCTTTTTGTCTGCGCCTAAGTTCATCAGGGTCCAGGCTTTTTCAGCGTAGATCTCTGGATGGAGCTCATCCTGGGATGGAGATGGATATTCATTCATCAGGGCGTCGACCTTTGACAGGTAAGCCTGACTCTCTTCTTGTTCTCCCAGGTGGTGGTGCAGCCAAGCCAGGTTCCCGTAGTTCACCACTAACCAGGGACCCTCATCTGCGTTTCTTGTCTGGCTGAAGGCCTCTGCAGCCTTGTTGAACAGACTCTGGGCGTCTTCAGTGAACCCCAGCTTGTACTGAATGTACCCCTGCAGGTTGTAAATGTGACCCAGCCAGTAGTTTCCGTCCTCAGTGCCGATGTCCTCCACCTTGTCCCAAAGACGTAACAGTCTGGGTCTGCTGAGGTCCAGATCCCAGGTGAAGTGGCACTGCAGGGCCTCCAGTGTTGTTTGACTCTGAGCAGCACTGATGGAGAATGAAATAAAATCAAGAAATGTTGAAGCACATCATCAGTAGGTTCATACAAAACAATACAATAACTGAGCAAAGAAAGAAAGAAGGGAGTACGAAGCACTGAGCAGAGAGCAAGGATATAAAGACGTCTGCTGCAAAGAAAGAGTAGAGTAAAAGGAAGCAAAGAAAAGGAAAGTAATCAGACACACTAACATTCACAGCTTATGTGAGATCAGATACAGACAAGGTTTAATCTGTTCCCTACATGTGTGCTCTTGTGTGCTACAACAAAGACGTCACCATCCAGACTCATGAAACACTAAGTATTGTTGGTCTCAGAGTCGCCTGCACACCACTTCAACATGGAGAGAAATGCAAAGCTCCACAGGCCTGTGACACCCGAGTCATGGTTGCTAATCTATGATTGGACAGTGTCTGTTTGGAGGCGGGGCTTAGTGAAGGGTCAGTTGTGTATTGTGCGGAAAAGTGGGCATAAATCTGCCAGAAGCATTTAGGTCACTGAGAAATCTGCATCTCTCAAGAATTTCAAATGTAATACCATATTTTTTTTTTTTTAATTCCTAACTCTTGTTATTTTCTAATAGGTTTTAGTCTGTTCATAATTTTCTTCCATTTAGTCTTTCAGCATAATAAATTGTAATATAAAATATATTTCTCATAAAGGATGATCTTAACACAGTAACAGTCGACACATTAGTCACTCTAAAAAGGTGGACAACAGTTTAACTCATGATTCACAATCTACTATATTAAAGCCTGCATCAAAACACATAAACACAGACCAGAGTGAAACTAACTTCATTCTTCATGAAATCCAAAGAAGAACAAACTAGCACTTACTTACAGTAAGTCAAGAACAGACAACATGACATGAATGAACTCTGCAGCTCTGTAACTCCAGCCTGAACCAGCTACACAGCACCTGTGCTCCCTCTGCTCTCTCTGATCCCCATTAGGAGCATTAATATGGATAACCAGTGTGACTGTTGAAAGCAGGTAACACACTTGTTAACTAATATAATAACTATTTGGTAAAGTAAGAAATGAGGAATGAACCAATCAAATAAATTCTAATCATACTTATTATTTACTCCTACAGTGATATGAAATGCAGAAGCAGCTGCTCACCTCATCTTTCAGTTGTTTCTTCAGCTCAGGCTGATTTTTGCTCTTGATGCTGCTGCTGCTGTTGTTGTGATTTCTAACTCCTGCTGGGCTTTAAATATGGAGTGATGGTCTTAAATGAAACTGATTCTAACTTTTTCTTGGCATGGAAAGTCTATGGAGAGATGTGAACAGAGCAGACAGGCACTTTCTGAAGAAGTGAAATTCAACAAATCAGCCTTCAGGAACCCCAACTTCCTATGAATAGGAAACTACAGACTTCATCTCACATACAGAAGAATATAGCAGGGGATTTTATGGCGTGCACTTTCAGCTGTATTGCTCATTCCACAGAAGCACGATCCAATACCTCGTAAAGGTGACTAATCAGGCTTTCCAACAATATATAATACAAAACCAGTTAGTATTATTAAACGGGAGAAATAATTGACCAAAATAATGTTTCCAAAACTTTTTTTTGAGTAGTTTATTTCCTCTGTGGAAACAAACGGATATCTGCTGACATTAACTCAGTGTGTCTCAGCCTCAAACGGTCAAATCTGGCTTTAAAATACAAGATGGAGACATTTGAGAGGCAACATACACATATTTCTATTTTTCTATTTTATTCATCATTTTCTTATGGCATTAACTTGATGAGCAGGGACAGTTAAATGTAGCAGTTTACTTCAACAGGTGTATGTTTTGTTCATTCTGTTATTCTGTTTATTCACCACTATTATAAGCAGTCAAGTTCAGGGTTTTAAATTTTTCTGCATTCAATTTCATATGAGAAGGATGGTATCTTAATGGATCATATTTGTGCTGTGTGCAGTTTTCAGGATCTCTATTAATTAGGGTCAAAATGTTTTTATTATTCTTTTAGTATTACATCAGTAATAACCTCCTGCCCCCCTCAGTTCACAGAAGGGCTTTGGCTGAAATATTCCAACACTTTGTTGAGCTGGAAAACATTTTTGCAACAGCTGGTCAAACTCCAAACAACAGTGAACACATTTCTTCATTGGTTCACCTTTAGTGAATACGGTTGCGAGTTATTTTGGCCTGTACATGTATTTACAGGGGTGTTAATTACTCTTCATTACATACGATGGCTTTGACTACATTTTGAACTGACTCACTCTGAACTCCTACATATTTTAATTTAATTACTTAAATTTTGATTTAATTTGCATGGAAGATATTGAACTTTAAAATATGAATTACTGTGGTGCATGCATAAAGCTGCGTAGAAATATATTATGGTGGCATTAGGAATGAATAAATTAATTTATTTCCACTCTTCCAACATTTTTCAAAATACATGTTTTTTTTGTGATTGAACACAAGCCCAAAAAATTCAATGTGTTTCACCACAGTGACCAGCTTCATGTCATTCTTGTCTGTGTAGCATCAGCAGTAAATTTCAAAAGTTGTAGTTAAATTCATTTGAACCCTGTGTTCAGGACTGAGGACTGTAACCAGCAAAATAAATCATTAAAGAAGATTTCTTGATGTACATTATATATATGTATTTATTAGTATCAGTACAGTATTAAGATACAACCTATCACACTTTCTATGAATGCATAAATTAGATCAAATTTAGGTTATACAACAAATTGACAATTATATCATCAATCAGTTTTAATTTTGTACAGCGAAGCAAATTCTATACAGAGTGTAACATGTTCTTATAAAAACTTTAAATACATTACTAAAAAAAAAATAAAAAATCAACACAACAGGAATACAATAAACACCATGGTTACATGTGAGATAAGAAAAAGAACATCACATCAACATCTATTTTAATTAATCATTTAATTTGAAACATTTGAACATATCAACAGTCCTTTGTAGTGTTATTGAATGATTTAGCTTCATACAAATCATATATACTACTGTTGACAGTTTTTTCAGTGAAAATGTATAAGTTTTTATATTTTTAAACAGCCTTTTATTCACTGATTTTGGTGAAAATTGATTTATTTGATGAAGAAATCATTTTCTGTTATTTCCCTGTGATGTCCTCTGGCTGCTCTGCCTCAGGTTTCAGCGTACAGGTTACAGAGTTTCCTGATGGACAGACAGTTTTACTTGTTGTTAGCTACTTTAGCTACTAGCTGGCTAGTTAGCTCAGAGATAATCTGCCACTCAGTACCGTCTCTCATCCTTTTGCTGATGTGTTTGATGGCATATGACAATTAAAGTAAGTCAGCATAGAAAATATTGATATGTGGCACTGAATTTGATTAATTGACTGTTTATCAGAACACAAATGAGACAAGAATTCACTGACTTTGGTGAAACTTCATCATATTTTATGGAGAAACTGGATGATATTTTCTCATCTTCCCTGTGTTGTCCTCCGGCTGCTCTGCCACAACCTTTGGTGATTTATGGAGTTTGCTGATGGACAAAGCTCTACTTGTTGTTAGCCGCTAAATACTACCTAGACCTGACATTTAGCCATGCAAGAGACTCTGCCTGCACTGAGAGCTCCCAACACCAGAGTGCACAGTGCAGTAGTAGTAGTACCAGTTAGCAACACTGAAAAGAAGTAAACATATTTGTCTGTCAGAAACTCTGTAAATCATCAACAGCTGAGTAGCCTCAGGATATCATAATAACAAAATCTCCTTCACAGCCGAAAAGCCCTTTCTGTGAGACATAATTAACACTTCCCTTCTGGACCACAAACAGCAAAAAACCATCCTCCACACTTAAGTCCAGCTATATATATATATAGCCAGCTTTCCCAAAGTTTTCCAAATGTATATGTAATGAAATTATTGAGTATATGCAGATTATATTTAGGTAATGCAATACCCACATATTTTCTGGATTTAGAACCAGTGCTGGTAAAAACACTACAGCTCTTGCAGGTTTTCCAGGAAATTCTTGACTATTCTATACATTTCCCTGCTGTCCTTAATTTTCTCCAGAATTCTGGTGCTGTTCCTACGAAAGAAGGATTGTAGCGGTATCTCTGCTGCCTTCATGTGAAATTGTATTGCCCCATTGCCATCATGTTGAACAAAGTATTTATAGTTTGCATAGCTGTTGTAAATCATCTGTTTGTTTTCAGGTTCTAGATCACTCTCTAGCAGTTCCTGGAATATCTCCTCAGCTTTAGCCTGGCCGTGATTTGACTTTGCATACATGTTTGCAAGATCTATTTTCTTCACAAGTGAAGAATGAGGGTAAAGAGAAATCACCTCCTCATGTAGACTGATTGCTCTGTCTATCGTGCTTTGCTTTGGGCGACTGCCCCTGGAAATAATGATCCATTTGTAGCAGAGTGCAGCACAGCTCTTCAGATAACGAACATCTGGGTGGTTTCTCAGAGCTTCCTCTGCCAAATCAATGGCCTCATCAACAGATACATACTTTATGAAAACCCAAAGTAATGGTTTCATCCCACTGTAGCTGCTGACAGGATTTATTGAAACCTTTCTAGCTAACTCACGTGCTTCATCTTCAATTCTTTCTCCTCTCTTAGCACATTGCTCAAGGTAGTGAACAGCGAGGTACAGGTTCTCTGGATCCTGTTCCTTGGTAATTCTCATTTTCTCCACAATGTCAGCCTCCAGCCCTGTGTTGTAATCATGAACACTTTTGACTAAAGCTATGTATAAGCTGGAGTTCCACTCCACCATGTCCGGCTGCATCCTGATGGCTCTCTGGAAATAATCTGCAGCCTCCTTCTTTTTGTCTGCGCCTAAGTTCATCAGGGTCCAGGCTTTTTCAGCGTAGATCTCTGGATGGAGCTCATCCTGGGATGGAGATGGATATTCATTCATCAGGGCGTCGACCTTTGACAGGTAAGCCTGACTCTCTTCTTGTTCTCCCAGGTGGTGGTGCAGCCAAGCCAGGTTCCCGTAGTTCACCACTAACCAGGGACCCTCATCTGCGTTTCTTGTCTGGCTGAAGGCCTCTGCAGCCTTGTTGAACAGACTCTGGGCGTCTTCAGTGAACCCCAGCTTGTACTGAATGTACCCCCGCAGGTTGTAAATGTGACTCAGCCAGCAGTTTCCCTCCTCGGTGCCGATGTCCTCCACCTTGTCCCAAAGACGTAACAGTCTGGGTCTGCTGAGGTCCAGATCCCAGGTGAAGTGGCACTGCAGGGCCTCCAGTGTTGTTTGACTCTGAGCAGCACTGATGGAGAATGAAAGAAAATAAAATCAAGAAATATTGGAGCACATCATCTGTAGGTTCATACAAAACAATACAATAACTGAGCAAAGAAAGAAAGAAGTATGCAGCATTGAGTAGAGAGCAAGGATATAAAGAAGTCTGCTGCAAAGAGAGAGTAGAGTAAAAGGAAGCAAAGAAAAGGAAAGCAGGTAAAGAAAAAGAAGCAAAAATTGAGAATGAAACAGGCAGTCAAAGGAAAGAAACAATTAAGAAAGCAAGGAAAGAAATAACAGAACAATGGAAATTTTAAAAAGAGTGAATAATGGAACAAATACAAATGCAGCATTAACACAAATTACAGGCAAGGTTTAATCTGTTCCCTACATGTGTGCTCTTGTGTGCTACAACAAAGACGTCACCATCCAGACTCATGAAACACCAAGTATTGTTGGTCTCAGAGTCGCCTGCACACCACTTCAACATGGAGAGAAATGCAAAACTCCACAGGCCTGTGACACCCGAGTTATGGTTGCTAATCTATGATTGGACAGTTTCTGTTTGGAGGCGGGGCTTAGTGAAGGGTCAGTTGTGTATTGTGCAGAAAAGTGGGCATAAATCTGCCAGAAACATTTAGGTCACTGAGAAATCTCAGAAATTTCAAATGTAATATCATATTTTTTTATTCTTAAATCTTGTTATTTTCTAACAGGTTTTAGTCTGTTTATAATTTTCTTCCATTTAGTCTTTCAGCATAATAAATTGTAATATAAAATATATTTCTCATAAAGGATGATCTTATCACAGTAACAGTCGACACATTAGTCACTCTAAAAAGGTGGACAACAGTATAACTCATGATTCACAATCTACTATATTAAAGCCTGCATCAAAACACATAAACACAGACCAGAGTGAAACTAACTTCATTCCTCATGAAATCCAAAGAAGAACAAACAAGCACTTACTTACAGTAAGTCAAGAACAGACAACATGACATGAATTAACTCTGCAGCTCTGTAACTCCAGCCTGAACCAGCTACACAGCACCTGTGCTCCCTCTGCTCTCTCTGATCCCCATTAGGAGCATTAATATGGATAACCAGTGTGACTGTTGAAAGCAGGTAACACACTTGTTAACTAATATAATAACTATTTGGTAAAGTAAGAAATGAGGAATGAACCAATCAAATAAATTCTAATCATAGTTATTATTTACTCCTACAGTGATATGAAATGCAGAAGCAGCTGCTCACCTCATCTTTCAGTTGTTTCTTCAGCTCAGGCTGATTTTTGCTCTTGATGCTGCTGCTGCTGTTGTTGTTGTGATTTCTAACTCCTGCTGGGCTTTAAATATGGAGTGATGGTCTTAAATGAAACTGAAACTAACTTTTTCTTGGCATGGAAAGTCTATGGAGAGATGTGAACAGAGCAGATAAGCACTTTCTGAGAAAGTGAAAGTAAACAAATCAGTCTTCAGGCACCCCAACTTCTTGTGAGTAGAAAACTACAGACCTCTCACACATTTCACATGGGTGGGCCCTCATTCTTGTGTACTGCACCACTGATCTGGAAAACTTTTTTTTGCAACAGCTGCTCAAAGTCCAAACAACAGTGAACACATTTCTTCACTGGTTCAACTTTATTGAATATGGTTAGCAGTTATTTTGGCCTGTACATGTATTTACAGGGGTGTTAATTACTCTTCATTACATACGATTGCTTTGACTAGATTTTCAGCTGACTCACTCCCAACAACACACAGAATAATATTCAGGGCTGAGACGATATCGTCATGTCTCCGGTCAGTCTACCACAATGTCTAAAATATTTAGGCAGGGGTGTTTTAGTGATTTGGACAGTGTGAGACCTTTAAATACAAACTAAACTAAAACTAACTTAAAACTTTAAATACATTACTGAGGAAAAACAAATCAACACAACAGGAATATAATAAACACCATGGTTACATGTGAGATAAGAAAAAGAACATCACATCAACATCTATTTTAATTAATCATTTAATTTGAAACATTTGAACATATCAACAGTTCTTTGTAGTGTTATTGAATGATTTAGCTTCATACAAATCATATATACTACTGTTGACAGTTTTTTCAGTGAAAATGTATAAGTTTTTATATTTTTAAACAGCCTTCTATTCACTGATTTTGGTGAAAATTGATTTATTTGATGAAGAAATCATTTTCTGTTATTTCCCTGTGATGTCCTCTGGCTGCTCTGCCTCAGGTTTCAGCGTACAGGTTACAGAGTTTCCTGATGGACAGACAGTTTTACTTGTTGTTAGCTACTTTAGCTACTAGCTACTAGTTAGCTCAGAGATAAATCTGTCACTCAGCAACATCTCTCATGCTTTTGCTGATGTGTTTGATTGCGTATGACAATTAAAGTAAGTCAGCATAGAAAATAATGATATGTGGCACTGAATTTGATTAATTGACTGTTTATCAGAACACAAACAACACAAGAATTCACTGACTTTGGTGAAACTTCATCATATTTTATGGAGAAACTGGATTATATTTCATGAACAAAATATCTTCTGGTCTTCCCTGTGTTGTCCTCCGGCTGCTCTGCCTCAACCTTTGGTGATTTATGGGGTTTTCTGTTGGACAAAACTCTACTTGTTGTTAGCTGCTAAATGCTACCTAGCTCATTTAGCCATGCAAGAGACTCTGCACGGCTAACTAGCAGTAGCAGTTAGCTATACTGGAAAGAAGTAAAGATACCTGTTTGTCAGAAACTCTGTAAATCATCAACAGTTGAGTAGCAGAATGTCAGAAAAACAAAATCTCCTTCACAACCGAAAAAGTCCTTTCTGTGAGACATAATTAATATTTCCCTTCTGGACCACAAACAACATAAAACCACCCACCATATTTGAGTCCAGCTATATATATAGCCAGCTTTCCCAAAGTTTTTCCAAATGTATACATAATCAAATTAATATATAGTAGAGAGTACTAGAGTAATATGCAGATTTTTTTTTAGGTAATGCAGTACCTACATTTTTTCTGGATTTAGAACCAGTGCTGATAAAAAAAACATTACAGCTCTTGCAAATTTTCCAGGAACTCTTCAACTACTCTATACATTTTCCAACTTTCTTTAATTTTCTCCAGAACTCTGATGCTGTTCTCACGGAAGAAGGATTGTAGCGGTATCTCTGCCGCCTTCATATGATATTCTATTGACCCATTGCCATCGTGTTGAATATAGTATTTATAGTTTGCATAGCTGTTGTAAAGCATCTGTTTGTCTGCAGGTTCTAGATCACTCTCTAGCAGTTCCTGGAATATCTCCTCAGCTTTAGCCTGGCTATGATTTGACTTAACGTACACGTTTGCGAGGTCTATTTTCTTTGCAAGTGAAGAATGAGGGTAAAGAGAAATCACCTCCTCATGGAGACTGATTGCTCTGTCTATCGTGCTTTGCTTTGGGCGACTGCCCCTGGAAATAATGATCCATTTGTAGCAGAGTGCAGCACAGCTCTTCAGATAACGAACATCTGGATGGTTTCTCAGAGCTTCCTCTGCCAAACCAATGGCCTCATCAACAGATACATACTTTATGAAAACCCAAAGTAATGGTTTCATACCACTGTAGCTGCTGACAGGATTTATTGAAACCTTTCTAGCTAACTCACGTGCTTCATCTTCAATTCTTTCTCCTCTCTTAGCACATTGCTCAAGGTAGTGAACAGCGAGGTACAGGTTCTCTGGATCCTGTTCCTTGGCAATTCTCATTTTCTCCACAATGTCAGCCTCCAGCCCTGTTTTGTAATCATGAACACTTTTGACTAAAGCTATGTATAAGCTGGAGTTCCACTCCACCATGTCCGGCTGCATACTGATGGCTCTCTGGAAATAATCTGCAGCCTCCTTCTTTTTGTCTGCGCCTAAGTTCATCAGGGTCCAGGCTTTTTCAGTGTAGATCTCTGGATGGAGCTCATCCTGGGATGGAGATGGATATTCTTTCATCAGGGCGTCAACCTTTGACAGGTAAGCCTGACTCTCTTCTTGTTCTCCCAAGTGGTGGTGCAGCCAAGCCAGGTTCCCGTAGTTCACCACTAACCAGGGACCCTCATCTGCGTTTCTTGTCTGGCTGAAGGCCTCTGCAGCCTTGTTGAACAGACTCTGGGCGTCTTCAGTGAACCCCAGCTTGTACTGAATGTACCCCTGCAGGTTGTAAATGTGACCCAGCCAACAGTTTCCATCCTCGGTGCCGATGTCCTCCACCTTGTCCCAAAGACGTAACAGTCTGGGTCTGCTGAGGTCCAGATCCCAGGTGAAGTGGCACTGCAGGGCCTCCAGTGTTGTTTGACTCTGAGCAGCACTGATGGAGAATAAAATAAAATCAAGAAATGTTGAAGCACATCATCAGTAGGTTCATACAAAACAATACAATAACTGAGCAAAGAAAGAAAGAAGGGAGTACGAAGCACTGAGCAGAGAGCAAAGATATAAAGACGTCTGCTGCAAAGAAAAAGCAGAGTAAAAGGAAGCAAGGAAAAAGTGAGAGGGGAAATCAAAGGAAAGAAGCAATTAAGAAAGCAAGAAAAGAAATAATGGATCAATAAAAATTTAAAAAAAGAGTGAATAAGGGAACAAATACAAATGCAGCATTAACACAAATTACAGGCAAGGTTTAATCTGTTCCCTACATGTGTGCTCTTGTGTGCTACAACAAAGACGTCACCATCCAGATTCATGAAACACCAAGTATTGTTGGTCTCAGAGTCGCCTGCACACCACTTCAACATGGAGAGAAATGCAAAGCTCCACAGGCCTGTGACACCCGAGTCATGGTTGCTAATCTATGATTGGACAGTGTCTGTTTGGAGGCGGGGCTTAGTGAAGGGTCAGTTGTGTATTGTGCAGAAAAGTGGGCATAAATCTGCCAGAACCATTTAGGTCACTGAGAAATCTCAGAAATTTCAAATGTAATATCATATTTTTTTATTCTAAAATCTTGTTATTTTCTAATAGATTTTAGTCTGTTTATAATTTTCTTCCATTTAGTCTTTCAGCATAATAAATTGTAGCATCAAATATAATATTAAAGGATGATCTTAACACAGTAACAGTCGACACATTAGCCACTCTAAAAAGGTGGACAACAGTATAACTCATGATTCACAATCTACTATATTAAAGCCTGCATCAAAACACATAAACGCAGACCAGAGTGAAACTAACTTCATTCCTCATGAAATCCAAAGAAGAACAAACAAGCACTTACTTACAGTAAGTCAAGAACAGACAACATGACATGAATTAACTCTGCAGCTCTGTAACTCCAGCCTGAACCAGCTACACAGCACCTGTGCTCCCTCTGCTCTCTCTGATCCCCATTAGGAGCATTAATATGGATAACCAGTGTGACTGTTGAAAGCAGGTAATGCAGTTAAGTCAGACAACATCTAGGCTCCGACTTCATCACTCCCCGTAAGTTACATAGAGATATAAGAGGAGCGATGAGGAACCTCTTGAACCTCATGTCAGAGCCTGTAGGTGGATGTTGGGGTGGAGGTGGGGTAAAAAAGAGCAGGCAGCTACACTGTGTTGGGCAGAAATGCATGCAGGCAGAGGGGGAAATGGGAGGTTTAGTAGTTTAAACAGATTGGAAGGGTGTGTTTGGTATGTACTATCTAAAGTGAGGTATGTCACTGATTGGCAATGCAGCTCAAATTGTCTGCCTCAACTAACTCACAGGTGTCGCCACATTTGTTAACTAATGTAAGAACTATTTAGTACTTCTCATTCTTACAGTCCCAGTATTGTTCAAGCCTTTCTTACAAATAAACAAAGTAAGAAATGAGGAAAGAACCAATCAAATAAATTCTAATCATACTTATTATTTACTCCTACAGTGATATGAAATCAGCTGCTTACCTCATCTTTCAGCTGTTTCTACAGTTCTGGCTCAGGCTGATTTTTGCTCTTGATGCTGTTGTTGTGATGTCCGACTTGTGTTTGGCTGTAAATAAGGCATGATGGTCATAAATGAAACTGAAACTAACTTTTTCTGTGAAAGGAAAGAAATCAGTCTTCAGGCACCTTGACTTCTCAGTAAATAGAAACCTACAGACTAATCACGCACTTCACATGGGCGGGCCCTCATTCCTGTGTAATGCTCCACTCAGGGGTGGATCTACAAGAAATATTCATGGGGTGGCAAGAGAGTGGCATGAACATTCGATGGGGTGGCTATATGTGTGTGTGTGTGTGTGTGTGTGTGTGTGTGTGTGTGTGTGTGTGATTTTAATCACTGTTAAACAGAACCAGTTGTAAGTGGTAAAGTAAAAGTTATTTATTAACACAAGCTGGTAAATTGACAAATAATACAAAAAAGAGGAACAAACTAAACAGGTGACAGGGCCGACAGGTGCTGCTCAACACAAAGACATAAATAGAACACAAAGAGGGCTCACCAAAGTGGGAGCTAATAATTACTTAAGGTGCCAAAAGGAAAAGATGAAAAAACCAAAGTTAAACAAACTATCCTATCAAGATTTTAAAATATAAGAACAACAGAGAGCCAGCACCCCTCTGCCTACTGTAGTCTAATACAAAACCTTTTTCCTGGCCCAGTCCCTCAGCTAGAGCCTCATACAACACAGAACATAGTACACCAAACGACAACAAGAGGCACACATGGCAAGCTGTCTATGAGGAAGTCAGCCGCCATGACTGGCAGGCTGCCCAAGCTTATTTAGTGTCGGCTTCCAGCTGCATTCCAGCGATTGGTGGACGGATGAACAATGCAGGAGCAGATAACCCCCCCCCCCCCCCCGTCTTCAGCTGGAGCCAACCACAGGCCCAAGTTCACACACTGTATCTTACATAAGCAGAACTACACAGCAAAATAGTTAGACACAGGGTGGGGGTGGCCGTAATAATCACATATGAATATTTACTTGGAAGATATTTAACTTAAAAATATGAATATTGTGGTGCATGAAGCTGTGTAGAAGTATATAATGGTGGCATTAGAAAGGAATAAATTATTTTATTCCAACTCTTCCAATATTTTTCCAAATACTGTGTTTTGTTTTATATAATATATGTTTTTTGTGATTGAACACAAGCCCATCACAGAGTCTAAAATGTGCAGAAACTATATGCATTAATTCACACCTTTACACCAAGTTTTATTTAAATTAATCTAAGTTAAATTAATAATTTAATTAAATTTGACAGCCCATAGATCGATCAGTTGATAGAAGGATAAATAGAATGCATTTCATTGCTGACTAATGTGTTTTTGTTTTATTTGAGGCTGGGAATGAATGACTTCAGTGCTTTTGAAACTGGGTTCTTCAGAGGGAGAAAAGTCCTTCAGAGGTCGAGTTTTTACTTTCATAGTTTAGAATACACTTCAGAGTGTGCACTTTTTCACTTTTACTGCAGTAAAGAAGTTGAATCAGTACTTCTACTGTTACCAGAGTCTTTTTTTACACAGGTATCTATACTTGAATGTGTTTTTGCAGCCCCTGTTAAATTCCTTTGCTGGGTTCAGACTAACAAACCCCACGCCCTCACCCAGGAAATGAGTGGAGGCGGGATGATCTAAAAATGAGAAGCAGGTGAGTGAAAGGGTGGGGATGATCAGGTGATGGAAACAGAAACACCTGGAAGAACAGGGAGAACTGGTATGTGGCACGGTGAGCTGTGAGCTGGCATGGTGACAGATGAGAGTGCAGGGTGCAGGTTTTTATTCTTCTGAAACAAAAGTCAAGGAGGATTTTCACACTGTTCAGATCTCACCTGTTGTTTACTGCCACTTATATTCTTATATTTTCTCTTATCTCTCTGTAGGGCCATGAAGTAGTGTTAGGATGGGCCTGTTAACAAAAGTGAGGCCCCCCATGACAACACAAAATCCAAACTGCAGACTGGAGTCACAGAAGATGCAGTTTAAATGCTTTAATGAACTCAGAGTCAAAATAAGTCAAAACCAGATAAGCAGTCCAAAGGCAAATAAATAAAATAAATCTAGCAGAAAGTTCAAAACTATGAGCACGGTGGTTTCTAAAACTCAGAAGATTCAATTTTATCTAAAGAAGAAAAGTAAATGATCTCAGAAAAAGATTGTAGGCTGGCAAAACTTTATTTAGTTTATTTCAAAACTTTCTCAAAGTTTTGAAAGTTTGAATTTGATCAAAACTCAAAAATCTAGTGAAGGCAACTGCCTTGACATTATGAGTTTATGAGTCACAGGACATAACTGACTACTTTTTAGAATAAAAAACAATGATTTCATGTTTGGTAAATCTTATATCCTGTATATCCTCAGAATTTGTAACTGATCTTCATAATTAATAACAAACTATGTTACCTGAAATTATTCTATATTAATCCTTAATCCTGTCCCGAATCTCACCCAGTCTCATCTGCTCACCCCAGGCTGACATCATGATTACACCTTGTCATGGTCTTAGCTGGAGGTAAAATTAATTCTTAATTCTTCGTCTTCTTCTTCTTCATGGCATAGATTCAATGAGGTGCTGGAAACATTCCTCAGAGATTTTGGTCCATATTGACATGACAGCATCATGCAGTTGCTGCAGATTTATCAGCTGCACATCCATGATGTGAATCTCCTGTTCCACCACGTCCCAAAGGTTCTCTATTGAACAGAGATGTGGTGACTTTGGAGGCCACTGGAATACATTGAACTCACTGTTATGTTCAAGAAACCAGTTTGAGATGATTTGAGCTTTGTGACATGGTGCGTTTTCCTGCTGGAAGTATCCATCAGAAGATGTGTACACTGTGGTCAAAAGGGATGGACATGGTCAGCAACAATACTCAGGTAGACTGTGGTGTTTAGACGATGCTCAGTTGGTACTAAGGGGCCCAAAGTGTGCCGAGAAAATATCTCCCACACCATGACACCACCAGCAGTCTGAACCGCTGATACAAGGCAGGATGGATCCATGCTTTCATGTTGTTTACACCAAATTCTGACCCAGCCATCTGAATTTTGCAGCAGAAATCGAGACTCATCAGACCAGGCATTTTTCTAATCTTCTATTGTCCAGTTTTGGTGAGCCTGTGTGAACTGTAGCCTCAGTTTCCTGTTCTTAGCTGACAGGAGTGACACCCGGTGTGATCTTCTGCTGCTGTAGTCCATCTGCTTCAAGGTTGACATGTTGTGCGTTCAGAGATGAAGTTCTACATACCTTGGTTGTAACGAGTGGTTATTTGAGTTACTGTTGTCTTTCTATTGTCTCGAACCAGTCTGGTCATTCTCCTCTGACCTCTGGCATCAAGGCATTTTAGCCCAGAGAACTGCCCCTCACTGGATATTTTCTCTTTTTCAGACCGTTCTCTGTAAACCCTGGAGATGTTTGTGTGCAAAAATCCCAGTAGATCAGAATTTTAATGGAAACCATCTGGAAAGCTGCTGGTAATAATCACAACAAAATACCACCTTCAGTCACCAGAAAGAAAATGAAACAGCCTCCATGAGCCTTAACTTTCAATTCTTACAAATGAAAACCTACAGCCGCTTGTCTGTCTGTCAAACTGAAAGAAAAATAAGCATGATGTTTTTTGTTTTTTTTATTCTGCCATTCTGAGTGAAATATTCATGCCACATTTTAATGGTTGCACCTTCCCATCAAACAGGAATGATCATGATTTATGTAGGGAAATAAAGAAACAAGTTTTCTATAACACTGACCTTTATTTCACTGAAATTCAACTTCCTCAGTTGCTTTCCCCGTTACTGTCAATAACTGATAATAAAAGCAGGTTTGCCAAAGAAGCGCTGGCTTACACTAGCTCACAAACTGTTGTTGGCTTGTTTCTTAACAATGGCTGAGGAACTGTTCATCTCCTCCCTCTACAGGACCGCCGGCGTTACTTGAAAAAGTTCCCATACAAGCTCACTGAATGCATGGATGACCTTTGTACAACTGCTATAAGGTTGGCAGATTGGATGAATACACACTAACCGACCACTTCATTAGGTACATCTGTTCAACTGCTCGTTAATGCAGATATCTAATCAGCCAATCATATGGGAGCATGTAGACATGGTGAAGACGAGCTGCTGAAGTTCAAATCGAGCATCAGAACGATGAAGAAAGGTGATTTAAGTGACTTTGAACGCGGGATGGTTGTTGGTGTCAGGCAGGCAGGTCTGAGTATTTCAGAAACTGCTGTTTTGTGTCCTGCGATCATTTTTCTGCATGGATCTGTTGTGACTGAAGGTTTGGAAAACAGATGTGCAAAATTCAAACTTCATTAATTCTTCACTGAATCCTGTCCAACAATATAAAGAGAAATACATGAAATTAGATATAAAAATTGAAAATATAGACAATATTTTTATTATTTCCCACAATAATTTCTAATGAATGCTTAAAATAAAATGTAAAAATCTGTCAGCTCTGTTTACATCTCTCCATAGACTTTACATGCAAATGTTCGGCCACTGAAGTTCATTTAGGTTTCATTATTATAACATTACTAATGTTATTACAAGACAAGTTATACCTGTTCAACAACATCATACACATTATTTATAGCGACGCAGATGTTGGACATCACAGCAAACCCACAACAGCATCCAGAGCGAAAATCAGCCTGAGTCGAAGAAACAGCTGAAAGATGAAGTGAGTAACTGCTTCTGCATTTCATGTCATTATAGGAGAAAAATATAAGTATCATTGTATTTTATTCATGGATTCAACAAGTTTTCATTTCCTTCTGTCTTTATTCTTATTTTTCTCCGTTCTATGTTCTTGGTCTTTCCTCCTTCTTTCTTTTCAGACAGGATCATTAAATTTTATATTGTGTTTTTACTTGTTTTAAAATAATTATTAATGATTGATTGTCTTTTGGCAGTTTTATCACATACTATACCACCAAACACTCAGTACAGATTAAGTCACAGAAAAATGAATACATCACACAGACAAAAGCCAATGAAAGAGTAAGAGAAGATCAAGAAGCCGCCGTCATTCCTCCAAGAAGATGAAATTATTTTACAGTCACGGCAAAGCAGCGCTCTCTGTGCACAGACGTGCCAAACAAACAAACTAACAAAAACACTGGGTCAGCTCTGAAAAATCTGATCATGAAAGCCGATCATACTGAGAAAGACATGTTCGCTGACTGTTCGCTGACTGTCCGCAGGCGCTAACGTGAACTGTCACTTTCACCGTCCAGGTGTGTTGTCAGGTGTCTGATGAAGTTTTGTTGAGGTTGATCCAGCAGCCGTTATCCCTGCAGATGGTACAGTTGATTAGTGATTGTTCTGTTTGGGCCTTGAGTGAAGTTATTACAGTTATTACAGTTGTGACAAATACCACAGTTACCCCAACAGCGGCCACAGTGTTGTTAATCTCACCCACCAAGTCGGATGATGAAAAAACCTTCATCCTCTGAACTTGTTTTCTGTTTTCATACAAAGTAACAAGTAACAAGCCCTTTTAAATTTCAGTAATTGTAACAACATTACTGAATTTTAAATGTAACAAGATACACTACGAGTTACCGCAAAAATAATGGAATTACAGTTACTTAGCAAAGTGTGAAAAATAATCAAAATCTCATGCAAAACAATTTAACGGCTAATTTCACTAAATATTAAATCAGAGTAGAAAGAAAGTAGTAGGAAGGTTGGATAAAACCAGTTTTACAAAGTTGAGAGTTTTGCTGTTACTGTCGCTGAGTTTTAGACAAGTTAAAGTCTGTTACTGAGGGCTGAAAGTTGAACGTTTCTCCTTGTAAATCCTGTCTACTCTCATCCAAACCATTTCACACTCGGTTGCAAACAGCCCCAACAGAAACATATCATCTCTAAAAAAGGAAAGATGCAATGCCTGAGATCCTGTTCAAGAATATCACAAACAGGATCAGAGACAAGGAGAAACCCTGGTAAAGTCCAACACCCACTTAGAACATGTTTGACTGTGCTGAGAATATGGACACGGATCTCATTCTGGTTACACAAGAACCAGATGGCTTGTAGCAAAAGCTCCCATACTACCCAGCAATGGATTCTCCAGGGGACGAAGCTGTATGGCATTTTACTTGATCCAGGCAAGCAGCAAACCTGATTGTTGACTGCAGAAGCTTCAGCCCTTATTGCTAAGAGGGTTTTTACAATGAATTTGCGTTGGCATTTTGGTACATAAGAAGAAGAAAAAAAAAAAAAAACAAGTATGGCAAAAGTGAAGAATTATCATCTCTTTGTAATACTTCATACTCCTTTCTTTCTTTCACACATCAGATTGTTTTATATGAACCTACTGATGATGTGCTTCAACATTTCTTGATTTTATTTTATTCTCCATCAGTGCTGCTCAGAGTCAAACAACACTGGAGGCCCTGCAGTGCCACTTCACCTGGGATCTGGACCTCAGCAGGCCCAGACTGTTACGTGTTTGGGACAAGCTGGAGGACATCGGCACTGAGGAGGGAAACTGCTGGCTGGGTCACATTTACAACCTGCAGGGGTACATTCAGTACAAGCTGGGGTTCACTGAAGACGCCCAGAGTCTGTTCAACAAGGCTGCAGAGGCCTTCAGCCAGACAAGAAACGCAGATGAGGGTCCCTGGTTAGTGGTGAACTACAGGAACCTGGCTTGGCTGCACCACCACCTGGGAGAACAAGAAGAGAGTCAGGCTTACCTGTCAAAGGTTGACGCCCTGATGAAAGAATATCCATCTCCATCCCAGGATGAGCTCCATCCAGAGATCTACGCTGAAAAAGCCTGGACACTGATGAACTTAGACGCAGACAAAAAGCAAGAGGCTGCAGATTATTTCCAGAGAGCCATCAGGATGCAGCCGGACATGGTGGAGTGGAACTCCAGCTATTTCATAGCCTTAGTCAAAAACTTAAATAATTACAACACAGGGCTGGAGGCTGACATTGTGGAGAAAATGAGAATTACCAAGGAACAGGATCCAGAGAACCTATACCTCGCTGTTCACTACCTTGAGCAATGTGCTAAGAGAGGAGAAAGAATTGAAGATGAAGCACGTGAGTTAGCTAGAAAGGTTTCAATAAATCCTGTCAGCAGCTACAGTGGTATGAAAACATTACTTTGGGTTTTCATAAAGTATGTATCTGTTGATGAGGCCATTGATTTGGCAGAGGAAGCTCTGAGAAACCATCCAGATGTTCGTTATCTGAAGAGCTGTGCTGCACTCTGCTACAAATGGATCATTGTTTCCAGGGGCACTCGCCCAAAGCAAAGAACGATAGACAGAGCAATCAGTCTACATGAGGAGGTGATTTCTCTTTACCCTCATTCTTCACTTGTGAAGAAAATAGATCTTGCAAGGGTATATGCAAAGTCAAATCACGGCCAGGCTAAAGCAGAGGAGATATTCCAGAAACTGCTAGAGAGTGATCTAGAACCTGAAAACAAACAGATGCTTTACAACAACTATGCAAACTATAAATACAATCATCAACGTGATTACAGCAGGTCAATAAAATTTCACATGAAGGCAGCAGAGATACCGCTACAATCCTTCTTTCGTGAGAACAGCATCAGAGTTCTGAAGAGGATTAAAGACAAAGGCAGGAGCCGAATGTGTGGAGAAATAGAGGAGTGTCTGGAAAACCTGAAAGAGCTGTAGTGTTTTTACCAGCACTGGTTCTAAATCCAGAAAAAAATGTAGGTATTGCATTACCTAAAAATATCTGCACATATGCTGCTCATTAATTTAATTATATATACATTTGGAAAACTTTGGGAAAGATTTGTGGAATCTGTGTCCAACCTAAAGTAGCTGCACTTAAATATGGAAGATGGTTTTACACAGTTTTACAGAGTTTAAATTAAGAAAAATGATAAAGTGGTTATTCAACTCAACTCCACACTAGTTTTTGTTGTTGTTGTTGTTGTCGTTGTTGTTGTTGGTGGTGGTGGTGGTGGCCCAGAAGGCAAGTGTTGATTATGAGATTTGATTGAGTTAATTTTTCTTTCTTGTTCTTTTCTGATATCCTGCAGCAACTCAACTCTTAATGATTTACAGAGTTTCTGACAGTCAGGTATCTGTAGTTATTGCTAATGTAGCTAACTGCTATTGCTAGTTAGCTGTTTTGAGCTCCCAATGCAGCAGAGTCAGTTGCATGGCTAAAGGTTTAGGTAGCATTTAGTGGCTAACAACAAGTAAAGTTTTTCCCAACAACAAACTCCAAAAATCACTGAAGGTTGAGTCAGAGCAGGAGGACATCACAAGGAAGACCAGAAAATATTTTGCTCATGAAATATAATCCAGTTTCTTTGTTATATTGATAAAATGTATTATTATTGTTATATATTTGCACAGAAAAAATGTCAACAGTAGTATATATGATTTGTATGAAGCTAAATCATTCACTGATTCACACTGATACTAATAAATATACATCATGTACATTAAGAAATCTTCTTTATGTGATTTATTTTGGTGTTTACAGTCCTCACAGTCCTGGACACAGACTGCAAATTAATTTAATCAAACTACAACTTTTAAACTTTACTGCTGATATACAGTATATTTGTATACTTACTTCTAAATGTTTATGATCAATGTCTTTTAACTGATTTAAAACTTAAGACTTGCTTGATTCTCACCACAGTAACTTGTGACTTGCTTTCGACTTGAGACTTGTTCCTGTGACTTACTCCCACTTCAGCCAATCAATAAAATAAATTTAAAAGTAAATTTAAAAAGTAATCAAAATGTCAGGCCTTTATATTATTAGAATCTAATATGTGAGTGATTGTCTCCTCCAGATGTTTGTCAAAGCTGTGGAAACAGAAACATCCGAAGTGTTTCTCATGATAAAAAGTTCACCCACTTAATGATCCCTGCCCTAACAACCAATCAAATAACTGTATCCCCCAGCATACAGAGACATTTAAGTACCTGCGTGTTGAGTCAGACTTTTGCTGGGCAGTGATGTTTTTAATGGTCAATCAATATTTAAACATTTATTTAAACACAGCATCATCATAAAGGATAAAAAGAATCTCTTTGATTCATGGCCCTGGAATTTCTCACATCAAACACTATTGGAATAATGAGAATATTAACTGGACTGATTATAATAAATACTTTGTCACCAGTGAAGTTAGTGAAGTGTATTTCAAAATTATTCATTCAACCGGAGTCATTAAAGTGCTACAGAAACTTCTCTCAGTCAGAATCTGATTTCCCTGAATAATGAGAAGTTTGTTTGTTTTTTATATTAAATTCCTTGAAAGTCTTCACTACAGACATTCTGCACAGACGTGGAAGTAAAGTGTAACTTGACTGGTTGGTGGAGACAAACTGCTCTGTTTTATACGACCACTGACAGCTGACTTCTCACTCTTCTTAACCGACCACTGGGGGCTGCAAGTGATCAACAGCTGCTTCAGGTTTTACGGCTGCACAATTAATCACAGTATTATCAAAATATTGTTGAGTGCAATATCCAAGAGTGCAGTTAAACTGGTTGTTTTAATGCTGTTTTCTGTGTGTGTTGTTTTATGATATTGCATTTGAGTGTGTGCTACATTTACTGTTTTAAGTATGTCAGACTGGGTTGAAGGCAGCTGGTAGTCGGTAGGAAAGTAGAACGACATACCAGGAATTTTGAAAGTTCGGTCATGGTTTTTATATTTTAATTTGTGTGTATTTTTATGATTTTCTGTAATAAACTGTTTTTGTTCATATTTGTTTCCTTGCAGAGCATCAGTGGTCCATTTGCCGATCTCAATGTGGAACAATTTCCTTTGTGTGTTTGTTGTATTTCAGGTTGTTCCTTTGTATAATCTGCCCTGGCAAGTGAGCTGGTGGTGGACAAAAAGACAAACTGAACCCAGTGAAATCCCAGTCAGGCAGTCAGGGCAGGCTTAAGGTGTGTTAAACAGTGTGTTATGAAAATATTTACGTGTGTGTAAACTGTGTGTGTGAACTCTTTTGAGAGCAGTGCACTATTGGAACTCATCCTCTGTCCTGTGAGTACAGCTGAAAACTAAACTGGGAGGCAGACGAGAACCTATAGACGTCACACAAACCCTGAGCCAGTCTTCAGTTTTCTGTGTGACTTCAAACATGGAGGCTAAACATGGCGGACTCTGTTGAAGATGATCGTCTCCCTCTGAGGATATAAACAATAATTAATTCTAAGGTCACACAATGATTATTATTTATAGGTGATTATCCACTAATGAAAAGATTCTTATGAATACCATATCTCTATATTCTGCCAATAGATCCACCTACATCCAGCACACTGGACCTTAAAGTTATGTTGTTGAAATTTCACTTACAGGAACATATTCATGAATATTTCACACATGACTGTGAACTGCAGCTGTTTTTAAAATAAAGAAAAGTTTTTATATTATTATTACCTATAAATATGTATAAAAATGGTAAAGGTTTCTAGCATTGTATGAGGACTAAAACATGAAATTGTGTGGCTGTTTATTTGTCTTTTCCATCCTGTAACAGTGTTACACTCTGTCATGTTAAATATTTCTCTTACACAAAAAAGTGACCAGCAGCACATATGATTTATTTAGAAAGAAGGAAATTTTAAAAATCAGGAATTTTTTTAAAATTTAAAATCAGCACTGAATTGGTTTCCACATCGTTCTGTCATAAAGTGGAAAAAACCAAATCTCATATCTTGATTCCCCTCAGGTACAAATTCAAAAAATGCAGCACTGAATGCTTCTAATTCCTCAAACATTTGTACGTACACACATCTGTGTTTATCTGTTTATCTGTTTGTATTTCTGACCAGAGGAGAAGACCAACCAGTGCTCAGCTTAGATCAGCAGTTCAGTTTTAACTGGGTGAGTAAATGATCTCTAAAACTGTGTTGATGGCACATGTGTGTGTGTTTGAGTCATTATAAAATATCTGAGTTATAGCTACGCTTTTTGAAAGATAATGAAGGTTATGGTGAAGACAGACTGAAAATGTGCTTTTCAAAAACAGTTAAGTGCAGAAGATGTTCTTGAGGGAAAACAAGAGAAAAACTTTAAAACACCTGAATCGAGTAAAACAATTAAAATCACTCCAGACTTCGACTAAACTCGACTACAGAGTGACTAACCTCCACATATAACACGCTGTCAGCCAGCTTGTCTAAAGGTGGCATATTGCACCTAACTTTAAACCTGAACATATAAATAGTTGTTTAGATCTGTGGTTCCCAACCTTTTCTCATTGCCCATCACATTACTTTAATAAAATATATTGCTGCCTGGCTGAATTAGTTCGTTAACTTTTTGGTTAAAGAAATAAAATAAGTCAGATATCTGCTGAGTCCGATTCTGTAGTAAGTTAATGATTAATCAGTAATCGATTAATTGTCAATAAGAATTTAACCAATTAAACATGTATTAATTCATAATTAATCAATATACTAGAAATGGCAGTAATTGCACCTTGTTTGACATTGTTTTGTCTGATGGGGCCATTCACTGGATAAAGACACTTAAAATTAAACTTAAAATGAAAAAGGCATGACAAAAAATTTAAAAATTGTTTTATATCTTATTAATTATTAATGATTCATCAATTGATCAATTGCATCTCTCTAATAGGAAGTCAAGTCTAGTTACAGACAGATTTTGACATTAAAGTTTGTGTCACAAATCATAATTTTGGTTGATCTGATTTACTGTGATGAAGAGGTTAAATAATCATTTTGTATAGAAATATATCATTTACCACAACTGTAAGGTTCTGGAAAAGACTGAAAATGTCTGAAAAGCATGTAAGGTGTAGGAATCCTGAAATTGTGATTTTAGTTAACATGTGTGAATCTGATTTTCAGGACCTCAGAACAGACAAAGTCTCGGGGACCGCCTGTGGTTCCTGGTGCCCCCCTAAGGGGGCCTGGACCCCAGGTTGGGAAACAGTGGTTTAGAAGATCCATTTTAAGCATTTCTTTAAATCTTAGTTAGTCTTCTGTAAATATCTTTTAAAATGGTCTTTTTTGCCAGAAATTACATTTATATACTTCTAATTTATTCATCAGGCAGTGATTAAATTTGTCGCTACACAAAATCCTGAAAACAATTTAACACTGTGTGGACCTGTTTCTAGGAGAGATGGCTGAGGAGATAGATGTCACACCTTTTCCTTTTTTTTATCATTTGTTATAGTCCTGTTGTTGAACTTTCACTATGTCAGCTGGCGTCTCACAGTAAAACCAGTAATCTCACCATGATGAAGGTGATTCTGTCTGTCACTCTCATCTGGATCCTCTCCAGCACAGGTGACTCTACTTTCTCCTTTTTAAAAATATTTTTGGGCCTTTTATGCCTTTAGTTGATAGGAGAGCTGAATCCTAAGATATATATATATATATATACATATATATATCCCACAAATGTATATTCCTTCATTTCAGCTGAGGCTCTTCAGTGTCTGAATGGACATGCAGTCCTGCAGACATGTGACTCTGCTGATGAGTTGTGTGGAACAACTGCCTACCAAGGTAAAATAAAATAAGTCTGTTCTCTCTTTGTCAGTTTATTTTTTTTACATTAATCAAATTTTGCTTATGTTTCACAGACGATGCATCTGGTAGTGTTATGCGGTTCATCATCAGGTCCTGTGTGCCGCGGTCTCTCTGCGCTGACCACGATCGGATCTTTTCAGCCAGTATAGGTTTCGGGATGTTGGCTGCATTTGTTCATTGCTGCAGCACAGATGGCTGCAACAATCAGACTTTACCGTGTAAGTACAGTTAAAAGAATCAGATGGAAGCTTGATCTCCTCGGACTGAGGAAACAAGCTGCTCTCACATCAAATTGATCTTTAGGAGCTTTCCACATGTCCAACAAATCCTCCTGCAGGAGATGCAATCATATACGAAGAGGAAGCACATTTCCATCAAGCTACATCCACTGCACATAAAGGGGAAGTGGATCCATTTCAAGAGCAGGAGAGAGGGGCTGACGTTACCCTAAACTCTGATAGCATCTAGGAGAAAGAAAGAAACTAGAACTAGATTTTGAAACACAGAGCTCACATGCACCAAGGTCAAAGTTGAAATAATTTGAACTTTGATTGCACTTAACCCAGGACTAAAACCATTCCTAGAGCCCCAGGCTTAGGGAGATGGAAGCTCCAGACTAAGAAAGTTTTCACACTGGCACAGTCCTGACATCATCCAAAGTCGGCTAACCCCGACTTCAGCCTAGGGCTTGCCGGAATAAGTGAAAACTGAAAGTGCAACCCTTTCTCATTGTTTATCATGTGTTAAAAATGTCTTTCTGGCCTCATCAGAAATTGCACTGTAAGGTTTGTTTGTTGAGAAAAGCTTGAAAACGAGCCTGAAACATCGACTTGTTGGTCCGATTGTGTTTAACTCTTCTTGGTCCTGTGAACTCTTCTTCTCAGGTACCTTCCGCCTCAGTAGTAGAGTTGGGATGAGAACATGTTGCTTGGACTTAGATTAACCCTGAGTCTTCAATGTGCCTGAGAAAAGGGCACAAGTCATCCCAGGGTTAACTCTGAGCCCTTGCTTTTACCACAGCTCCATGGACTCTGCTTCAGCATGTAGAAAAATGTTATGTTATTTTGTGGGGAGGAAGTTAGGAAACGATTACTGGTGTAAGGTCACATTGGAGTTTTCACTGGACGCACATTTCACAGTTGTTTGAGTGGGAACACTGGAGAATATCTGCAGAGAGCAACAGACAGACAGATAGCCTAAATGGTAACTTCCTGCTTGGCTCTTCATGCACTGATTATCATGCCATGGCAGCTGGATCCAAGAAGTATGGTGACCAAAACATCTTTATCTAAAATCTTTTCCGTCTCTGAACTTTGCAATCCTCCAGAGACTATTGGAAATGAGCAAATGAATGATATGTTGATGGTAAAATTGATAAGCTTTAATACTGTGCCGTCTTTCTGGCAGACAGGTCTCGGTTTCTCAGTAAACTCTGCCTGTGTCCTGTCTGCCTCCTGTTCTGTTTCAGACCCTGATCAAGAGGCAAAAGAAAATGGCCTGCAGTGTTTCAGCTGCACTTTTTCTGACGGAACCATCTGTAATGAGACACTACAGTGCGTGGGAGTCCAGGACCGCTGCATTAATGGATACTGTGAGCCGACATGCCCTCACTAAATCTGTCACTGCTGCCTTCAAGTGTTCCTTCAAATCTGTGGTCCAATCAAACTTTTATTTTCTCACAGTGGGACACATCAACAGCACCGTTCCAGTCAGTGGCTGTGCGTCTACAAGCGTGTGCGAAGTTCTCTCCCACCCCGAAGTCCGAACTGCTTTGGCTGACCGTCTTAACTTCTCCGGTGCACCAACATGTTGTGGAGGCAGCTTCTGTAATTCAGCCTCCACTGTCAATCTGAGTGTTGTTCCTTTGCTGCTTGGTGTCATTGCTTTTACAGCTGCACCACAATAAAGAAATATGCACTGACTTGCCAGTTTATTAGCTAAAATTAATAATAACTCCTCCCTTGATGAAGGTTATAACCCTTTAAGACCAGGTCACACATTAACACAAACTAACTAACTGATTGATGAGGCGGTGAACTGGTAAAATACCAGTTAAAAATGTAAAGTTCAACTTAATTTTGAATTTCTTTTGAGTTTCTGCTTCTGATTTTTCGGGGAGTTTTTCCTTCTGTATTGAGGATTCAGGATATGGGTCATACAGTGTGTTGTGAATATTATAAAGCCTTCTGAGGCAAATTTGTGACAAATAGCATCATGCTTTGACTTAAAATGTCCCAAACGATCCACAAATCTTTGTCACTTTTCAGAGGAGTATGTGTACAGCCAGCAACTCTAGCAAGTTAATTAAAATATTTCTAAAATTGCATTGATCAGACATGTATGTGTGTGTCTATGTACACTAGTGGATTACAGTTATAAAAAGAGAATTAAGGTCACAGAGAGTGGTGGGCAGAACGCTCAACTGAAAACATGTGACAATGTGGTCAGCTGGCCTATTTACACAACCAGGTTGACAGGATGTGGTCATCAAAGCCGTCATTCTGAAACACATTCTTCAGGGTTTTTTTTCTTTATGCTTTAACTGACGGGGTCAGGAACCACAGGTGGGTCACACAAGATTTTATTTGAGTTCCCCCCAAAAAACAGACAACTATGGAAATTTTTTTGGCAAATTTAAGATTTATATCTATAAAACGTTTATAAAACATTTAAAATGTGCATATTGTTTTAGTGATAAGAGGAAAGCTTGAGAGAGAGAGCTTGATAATTCTACTAAATTATTTTGTCTCGTTTATGAAGTGGTAGCTTGTTAGGAAATGAAAATAAATAAAATGATGCAGAAATGACAGGAAAATAAAGGTCAGGAACTTTCATTTATGCACAAAATAAATCTCCCAAAATTAATTCATAAGGCCCATTGGAATCATGATGGTTTCTCATTTTAAAAAAGTGAGTCCCCAGAAAAAAAAAAGTTGGGAAACACTGATCAATCTAATATATCATACTGTCAGTCTGTCCATAAGTGAAATGAGAAATTACTTCCCTTATTTTTTCTCTTCCATCTGTTTTAGTTTGTTAGTAAACCCTGATCATGGAAATCATGTGTGCATGATTTTACTTGATTTACAAAAAGCTTTTGACACAGCAGGAGTACAGTTTTTAAATGTTCTGCTGTAAAATGTTTTCTCTCTTATGTCACATGAAGAAGTGGGATCAGTGATCTTGATGGGTCGATGTCAACACCTGAGGACATGTGGGGCGTCCCAAGGCTCAGTGTCAGGGCTTTTCATATCTTTTCTAGACAGGATAAAAATGACATCTCAGCTGTGAAATGTTGGATCTGGGAAGGACAGCGAGACTGAGATCACTCTGTAAGAAAATGACTCGTAGCTGAGTGCAACAGCTTTTGGGGAAAAGAGGGGGAAAAAACTTAAAAATGACCTGATCCCACCATCCCGACATTAGAAGGTACATGACAAAGAGTCACAACCTACAAAAATCTCAGCATATGAAAAGGTGGCTTTTAATGTGCAAATTAATTATCTATTGAAAAACTGGGAATTTTTCTCTGTTATGGATTTAACTGATTTGATTTACATTCATGCAGATTCAACAATACTCAAAAAACTGGATTCTGTATTCTGTTTTGCACCAAATGCAGGTTCATGCACTCACCATTGCATACCTACCTACCTACCTCCCTCCCTACCTCCGACCGACACAACTCACGGCAGAGATGGTGGTATTCAACGTACATATTTCTGTATGTAATGAACTCAGAAACCTCGTGCAGTAACACAGCAACAGCAAGAGCTCAACATCTACTTGAACTGTGGATTTGCAGAATATAAAACAAACAAAACGAACAGAACAACGCTAAAATGCTTCATAGAGCGACATCAGGTGATAATTCACATTACCTGTAGTCATTTGATCCATTGTTAATATGAAAAGATATTGATTAGTGCAACTTAAAGTTCAATACTTGAGTATATGTACTTAATTTCTACCAATGATTGACAGTCATGTTAAGGGTAAAGAGTCAATCTGTAGTAGAGATAATCACTTTGCAAAGCGCACACACACACACACACACACTCACACACACACACACACACGCAACCTTTTATCCCATCATACCAGCAACTATGGCACCAGATCTACACGCTGGATTCTTTTAAATGTCTCCAGGCTGCACTCTGAACCTGGTAAAAACATTTTTTTTTTCTTTTTAAGCCCCCTGAGCATGGAATGAGTTGCAAAGTAAAATTTCTTTAGAAGTGCTGTACATTTTCAAACCCATGAAACTGTCTCCTGTCTTGACCAGGACTGAGAGATCTGGTATCTCAATGGGACCTTCCTAAATAAAGAATAAATGAATAAAATGAACAGATTCATTTAAAGCATTTCTTTTGTCTTCTTTACATATCTTTCCAAAGGTGTTTTGGTGACCTTTTCCGTTAAAAAAGTACATTAATATACTAATTTACTAATCTGAAAATAGTCATCCTGTGAGAACATTTGTCACTGCATTCAACAGGAAAACAATTTAGCATTGAATAGAGGTCAGTTCTCTGACACGGGGGCAAAAAGGGGAGGAGATAAATGTGGCAAACCTCAACCTTTTTAAAAATTTTCCAAATTAGTGTATCCAGCAGCCTGTGTCTGCCTGCAGTGCACTGATCATCCACCAGGGGGCAGAAGACTCTCTGACTTCATACAACAGGTTTCTCAGTAAAGAATTGATCATACTGATGTTGGAGACGTCTCAGAAACTTGTCTATGAAATATGATGCAAATAGCAGAAGATTCAGAATCCAGATTTTTGACTGATGAGGCTGACAGACTTAATTATTTTACTGCAGTGAATGAATAAGTGATTTATGTGAATAAATAAATATAGAAATGTGCAAATGTATAAAGATGTACATAAATAACTAAATAAATGCCAGCGGGGAGCCAGATGAAGATACTGCAGTGAATCACACATATTTCTCTTGGAAATCTCACGTGTCAAGAACAGGCTACACATACAGCAGTTAGAGAGGTGCATATCTTTCATATTATTTGAATATGCAAACTGGCCCCGGTTCAGCCGTGGATTCTACTGCCGGATCAGAGGCTCCTCTGAGTCTGAACACAGACTTCCACAAGAGACGAACATGTGGGCCACAGAACTGACTTTCACTTTAATTAGGGTGCATTAAAGAGGAGGGCAGTGTGTGTCTGTTGTAAAAACAGAAATGAAGTGCATCAGCTCTTTGGAAAGGAGAAGCCTGACTGTGCACATTCCCACTGAAGACGCTGTGACTCCCTGAGCTCCACCAACACAATCTGTCCCCCGACATGAGGAGGAACAAGATTACATGTAGAGAAAGGTGACAGTTTTCCATTAGAGTTACAGATAAAATAGATGTAATCAGATTACAGATACATGATGGGAATCATTAGGACTACAAAAAAGTGACATACTACCATGCAAAGTGCACAAAGCTGCCAATTCATTATCATGTCCTCTGGTGAAAAAATACTAAACTGGGTGAGAATTTCACAATTTCTTGCCTTAAAATTAATTTTAAAATTGCACACAATGAAGAAGGGAACAGCTGGGCAAACTAATAAACTTAACAACAAGGGCTGCAACAATTCATCTATTGTTAATACACTATTGAATTAATTGCAACCATTCTGATAATGATTAATGATTGAGAATTTTTTATGAAAAAAAAAGTCAAAATTCTGATTTCAGGTTTTAATATGTGAATATTTTCTGGTGTCTTTATTTCTCTCTGACAGCGAACTGAATGTCTTCAGGTTGTGGACGTAACAAGATATTTGAGGACGCCATCTTGGGCTTTTGGAAACTGATCATCATTTTTCACAATAATACGACAGTAAATACATTAATAATGTATCTCTCAAAGTAAAATCTCAGACATCGTCACAGTCAACTCCAGGTGGCAGTTTGAATTCACTGGACAAAAGAGCCTAATCAGAATCAAACCACACAATGGATGGACATACAGGTTTTAACACACAAGTTGATAAAATTATTTGAGAGACAAGAATTGATCCCACTGCAAACAAACCCAGATGGTCAGTTCAAGTCTCAAACCTTATATTAAAGAACAAGTCCAGTTCCATGTAATTCAGTTGACAAAGTAACTGAAAAACTCCACTTCGGGATTTCCCGCTAAAGCAAACCAAACACACTGAAGTATACCTGAAGAGGAGAGCCCAGGCCTGAAAGGTCTCGCGAGAGTGACAATTTTTAATCCAAACTAATTTTTCCACAACTCTAACCGAGTGGTTTCTGTCCTTAAACCCACCATACTTATTTAACCATAGCGTCCTCGCATTTAAAACAAACCTGGGTTGTATAAGGTGCACAATAAAGAAACAGAAGCACAAACAAAGAGTTTAACAAATCAAGGCTTCCTTTCTCCGAACTGTTCCACACAAGGTCCGAGTGGCTCCAACAAACAAACCAACAGACGGCACACCTGACTCCACTAATCAGCTGTTTGAAGAGTGAAATCAGCTGATGGATCTTCATGGAATAGTTCGAACATTCAGTTCACTCGCAAACAAAATCAAACCAGAAAAGTTGGTCAAAGAAGAAATTAAGGGGAAAAATGGGAAAAATGAAGACCTGGCTTTGGCCGACTCACCGAGCCGTGGAGGGAGTTTATTGATCAGCTGGTTCCGGAGACATTTGACTGTCTTAGCGTCTTTTCAACCGCTGGCGTTACCTGACCTTACCTCCATTATAAAGGAAGTGACGTTGGCGGACTATGCGAAAACCAGTAAGTGATTGGTTGTCAGGATGGACAGGTGACAGGGGTGTGAGGTTAATTAATTCAAAACAATTAATTCATTTTTTTTTCCCCGGACAGTGAATATGAATAAACATTACTGTAAAATATGTCAGAATGAGTCAAAAGGCTGGTTTTTATTGACCAGATGTAAAGTAATATATAAAAAAATAAGAATTAATTGAATTAAATAAAGAAATGTTCAAGGATTTCCAGCACCCATAAGAATCCTGATATTTTCATGTGTTCCACATTATCTGAACATTTTATTTTATTATGGTTTCCTGCTTTGACAGAAAGACACTGAATATCACGTTCACAAAGGTTCACTGAGCCGAATTTATTTGAAAAACAGAGCTGGTGGTCAGTGGCACTCCCACTGCTGTCCTCCCACTGCTGTCCTCCCACTGCTGTCCTCCCACTGCTGTCCTCCCACTGTCCCACAGTCAACCTAATTTACCATCCATGGATTCTGTCTGATGCCCACAGCAGACTGCAGCACCACTGACTCCAGTTACAGACGTCCAACCAGAGGAAGAAACACACAAAAGAAGAAAAGAAAGAAAAGCCTCCTCTAACCCATCGAGCAGAGACATCCCACAACCATCACTCCTATGATCTTTACTGCAGAGCTTCCAGCCAGTATGGAGAAGTCCTCCAGTGTCCACCCCAGTTACCCTCCGAGACCCAGAATGACGTCTCGGAAGGAGAGGGAGAGGGGAGCCACGGTGCCTCCCAGAGGTCACCGGCAGAGGCCATCGAAGACGGGCCGGGTCCCAAAGGCATCATCAGCGAGGAAAGAGGAGAAGCTGGAGAAAAATGAGGGGACGGTGGAGCAGGAGACAGACGAGAAGGTGAAATCTACTGTGGTGGACATAGACAGCGTGAGAGAGGATGAGGTCAGAGAGGAGAACCTGGGGCTCCTGGAGGCAGCGGAGCAGGAGGACGGTGAGTTTCTTTTATTACATTTGTGGAAATGAGCTTCCACACATGCTCACTTTTGCAAAAATGACTCTTCATTCTAATGAATTTGAGTATCTTGGTTGGATTTCTTTAAACAAACTACCGTGTATCTCTGCAGGTCTGAAGCGTAAGAACCTGGGAGTGTTTGAGTGGCTGCTGATGGTCTTCGTCTTGGCTCTGGTTCTCCTCTTCCTCCCTCTTTCCATCTGGTTCTGTGTCAAGGTACGAACCACGCCATAGAATTATGTAAAGGACTAAAAGAATTTTAATGTTCAAGTTTCACCTGAGACGTCTCTTGTTGGTCCACATTTCCACCTGGACAGGAAGTAAAATATATAGAGAAATTAATGAATATTGGTGTGTTTTAGAGAGTCGGCCAGCATTTTCACCTCATATCCATAATTTTATTTCTAATCCTAAGTGCTACAGTACACAGGAAACACAACAAAACGAGTCAATGTCCCTCTACTTACTGACGGCCCTGCATGGTATTGTACAAAAACTTCATTAAAAAAAAGCAGATTCACTTGTGTTGTGTGTCAGTTGGACTCTCCAAATGTCCACATATATGGACTGACTGATGTCTGTTGCTTTGATTGACAGGTGGTGAGGGAGCATGAGAGAGCTGTGATCTTCAGACTGGGTCACCTGCTGCGTGGGAGACCCAGAGGACCAGGTTGTCACAGAGTCCTGAAATCTTACAGCCTCATGTGTCAGCAGTGATTTAAAAACTGCAGATATTTAATTTTTTTCTTTTTACATTAACGATGTGCCAGAACAGTTGACTTTCCATTTCTGAGGATGTGTGTCAGTGATCATACAGATACAGTCATGAGTCATGAAAAGTTTGAGTCCAGTTAGTTTTTTTTTAGTCTGAGTCTGCATGAACTCTATCAGACAAAGTCATACAAATATATGGAAGCTCATTCCTGCCACTGTGGTGACAAGAAGAGGATTCTGCAAGTCATTAAGAAACTTAAAAATAAGATTATTAACTGGGTTTCTGCCTTTATTGATAGAACAGCTTTAGATTGACAGGAAATGGGGAGACAGAGGGTGGAGGACACACAGCAAAGGACAAGAGGTGAGAGTCAAACACATGGTCGCTGCTGAGGACGGTACACAGACCACATGCTCTACCAACCAAAGAATGACTTAGTGTCTCAAAATAATGAAAAACTTTCTGAATAATCACCTCAGAGACAAGTTAGCCATTTTGAGAAAGTTTATCGCTATTTTGAGACACTAACTCATTATTTTTTGATACTTTGAGATTTTAAGTCATTTTTAGATTCTTTGTAATTGTTTCGAAATACTAACTCATAATTCTGAGATACTTATTATTGATTCACTAACTCATTCATTTTGGATGTCATTTTGAGAAGTCTTCACAATATTTTGAGATACCCATTATTTCACTATTTTTCCCATAATTACTTTTTTTTCACCACACTGGCAGAAATGGGCCATAATTAATTAATGCTATAAATCTGTCCTTAGATAAAAACCTTCTCCCTCCTCTCTCCAGGCCTCCTTTTCTACCTTCCAGTCCTCGATGTGTGTCACAAGGTCGACATCCGACTGAAAATGCTGAAGATTCCTCTTCACACGGTACAGAACAACAACAACACAGCTGACATATGTAAAATAATAAGTTGCTGTTTACTGTATTTGCACTTCACTTTTCCTGAACAGTAAATCTTGCATAGTTATACACTAATTTGTGACTGACTGGTAAACTTCAACAGCCACTTTCACAGGAGTTTACATTCAAGTGAGATTCCATCTTTATTACACAGTGTGAATGAAGTGCTCCTCCACTGAACTAGTTTCCCAGTGACAGGAGTTTAATTGCATCAGACTGCTGACTGATATTTTCCTCCTCCATCTGTACCGAGGTGGTGACGAAGGACTTGGTGAGGCCGGAGCTGAGTGCGGTGTGTTATTACCAGATAGAGAACGTGGCTTTGTGCAGCGCAGCTCTGTCCAGCCTGACCACAGTGCTGCAGACTCTGGTCCAGTCGGTGGTCAGAGACGTTCTCGCCCAGCACACGTTCAGCCACGTCCTGCTGCACAGGAGGAAGATCGGAGAAAAGATACGAGCAGCTGCTGACTCTGTCGCCTGCCGCTGGGGCATCAGGGTGGAGAGAACAGACATGTAAGACTTGGTGTGATTTATCTTTACTGTATTAATCAGCTGCATCTAGTTCAGTTAGTGAGTAACTACACTGAAGGTGTAAAGGTAAAGAGCAAAGAGGAATGTAGAGATTTGTGGTGTGCTGTGATCTTCCTGCTGACGAGGCTTTGATTTTCTGTCAGAGACGAGCTCAGTTTTCCTGTGGAGTTACAGCAGAGTCTGGCTGCTGAGGCTGAGGCCAAGAGACAACAGCAGGTCAGAGTGAGTAACTGCACCACTGTCTTATAATCTAATGTTTATCGGTTTTAATGCCTGTTTTTTGTCATTTTATTGCACCTTGATTTTCTTTTTTTTTTTAATCAAATATGTCATTTAACTAACTGATAAATCAGCGTTGGTCATGTTCTTTCTTCCAATACCTTACAACATTCTGCTCAATGCACCACTGTTTCTGTTTCCATTTCAAAATTTCTGAATTTCCTCTCAGTTTAGATGACAATAAATAAATATTTAAGGTTTTACCAAACAGAATTTAAGACTACTCCTGGCCTTTTATTAGTGAATATGAATTTCAGACACTTTAATACTTTTTAAGAACCTGTTCTCTCCTCTAGGCAAAAGCAGCAGAAGGGGAGAGAGACGCATGGGAGGGGTTCAGGGCTTCCCTCCGTCTCCTCCACCCGGCCCTGGTCCTTCCACTCCCTCCAGATCTCCTCAGCGTGACTCCTGACCTCTCATCCTTACCACCTCCTCCTCCTCCCCCTGCTGTGGAGGGAGACGGAGGGATGACAGAGGACGATCCAGAGACAGATTCACCAATGATGTGACAGACTGATATGAAATAAACTGTTATGAAATTTCCACTTAAAGGTGATATACTTGGGGAAAATGAACATTTCAATTATAAACTTAGGAGACAAGTTGATTTTCTCTTGCAGATTGGAGCTGGACAAATGTAAGAGAATCTGCAATCTGCAAAAACTGGATTGAAAATATATCACAAAGTAGGTCAGACTCAATCTAGAGAACCCTTTGGTTCGTCGCTGCTGCATTTGTGATGCATTTGGAATCTCTACTCCAACAGAAATTAAATTTATTGTACGAGTTCTGATCCATTGGTTTGAAAAACTTCAACATGCCTTTCTTCCTTTAGCTATTTATTTCTGTTTTGTTTGATTTAAATGACTGGTTTCAAGTGTCAAGTTGGATGTATTTACACACAAAGTGGTAACAGAGGGACATTTAGATAGATGTGTGTTCATATACCAGTGTGGTGATGTACTTACAGCATCTTGAAAATTTTAATACATCCTCTTTTGTTTTTTCTGTGAACTCATCAGAATATCTTTAATGTTTAAATAATGTGTAAGAAATGAAAAAATGTCTCTAACTCAATAAAAAGATAATTAAAAAAAATAAACTGATATTGTTGAAATGTTATAATTATTAGTCTGCTTTGTTAAATTCTTTTAAATTCAGGAGAGCTGGAGTTGGCAGAGGGATTGCAGGTGAACACAGGCAGGCAGGGAGATGAGTGCAGCCCTGAAGCACATGAACTCCGAGGTTACACCGAGGAAAGCTTGAGGTCTGAACTCTTACACACAGTGGACTGAATGAACCGGCACTCGATGTGCGGAAACCAGCGTTGATCAGCAGCAGGAGTAACGAGGTGCAGGTGAGCTGGATCAGAGTGGTGATGAGAAGATTGCTGCCAGGTGAGGATGGAGCAGAGCTGGGAGGAGTCAGGCGACCCAGAGGACAAAGACAGACAGGAGACACGGGGAGAAGAAAAACACCAGGAGATAACAGGAAACACTGCCATGGCAGCTTTAAGTTTAATCCAAGAGATGAGCTCATAATAAATGTTTTCCTGACTGGTTTACACTGCTGATCTTCAGCACTGAAGGGTCTGAGAGCCTCTACTGTAGATACACTGGCTTTATTTGACAATTTCTATGTCTTGAAAATAAAGCTCCAGGACTTTTTTTTTTAAATGTAATGCCTGCAGAAACTTTATTTTTTGGAAGGAAACAAAAACTTAATTGCCTTTACATGAAGTCAAAGACACATCACAAGGTTAGACAAAACCACAGCAAGCAATTAAATAAATAGTAACATAATATATGGATAACCTCCTCACACTGGAAATATTTTATACTTGGATGGCAGCGCTGGTAAATGATGCTTCTTGTATATTCTTGTTCTTTATTCCTGTGTGCTACATTACTTGTTTAACCACACATGCTGGTAAGCACAGTACCCTGAATAGTTTTTCTTGGTTTTACTGGTTTTACAGGTGTTGCTGCAGCAGTTCCTCTCTGACCTCCTTTCAACAGAGAAAATATATTAAAACATAAAACTCTGAAAGTGATTTTTAAAATAGTTCACCCAACATTAACTGGACAGTTCCATATATAAATAGAGAGTTGAAACACCTGATCAAAAGTCACATCACCGTTTCTTGGTCCTTTTGGTGCTGCTTGTTGGTTTGGTTTCAGCTGCGGTTTTCTTTGGAGGAGCTGGAGGTGTTACTTGTGGTGGGGAAGGTGGTGTTGGTGTTTCTTTTTTCTCTGCAAAAAAACCCAAAAAACTTTAATACTGTGTTACCGTCGCTCTGCCTCAGTTCTAAGTTTACAGAGGCTTTTCTTCAGTCAGTACCTTCGCTACTTTTGGGCTCCAGACTGGCTCGACCCTGCAGTTGTCTCTCCAGGTCCTGAATCTTGTCCAACGCCGCCTGCAGAGCTTCTTCAGCCTTCAGGGCTCGCTGCTCGGCACTCTGGACCCGCAGCTCTGAATCACTGCAAAAACGCATGGACAGAAATCCAGCCTGGATGTCACTCGGTAGAGGCCCACTCTCAATTTTTGAAGCCACAAAAGAGCTAACAGCCAGCGAGTGTCAATTTTACATTAGAAGGTGATGTGATTCACATACACTCAATAAAAGTATAAACACAACACTTTTGTTTTTACTCACACTTTTCACATTTGTTCAAATCTAAAATGGCTTCTTATTGTCACAAACTGTTTGCCTGATGAAGGTCTAGAACTGAAATGTCCCAAATAAACGTATCTCTCAAGTCAGACAGTGTGTGTATATTATCACAGTATGTGTACGTTCCACTCCATGATGAGAAAGTTAACTTACTGCAGTTCCCGCTGCAGTAATCCTACTGTGGTCAGATCACTAAAAGCTTTCTGGGCTTCATCAGTTGCTGGAGAAACAACCAGGTCCTCAGTCTGTCAGAAAGAGACAGACAGACGGGTGATCAGAGGTGGACAGGCAGTCCGCTCACCTCACTCAGTGAAAAGCATGATAGTAGCTGTCTGACCCCAGTCAGGTGGACGCTGCTCTCTCCCAGCTTTCTGTGTGTGATGTGTCCATCATAGCCAATCAGCTTCACCACTGGGCTCTCACAAACTGTTAGCTCCCCCTGCAGGACAACAACAGTGCTCGTTTTTAGAAAGATGGTCAGATTATTGTATAATAAATGTGTGAAACAAGCTGTGCTCTTTTGATAAAATCCATTATTACTCAAGAGTTTTTTTTAAATTCCTTTAAACTGTTTTGTCTTTAACACAGATCAAATTCAAAATTTCTACACACTCCAGAGGTTTCCTCCTCAATGGCCAAACCTCAGGGAGGACAAAACATTGAATTTCTCCAAAAAAGCCTATAAACTATATATGGATGTTAAAAAAATACATAATACAGACGTAGAATTTATTTAATTAAAAATAAATAAATAAATAAATAAATAACAACTCATCTCTGATTCGATGGTTGGAGAATAATCTGCTCAAAACTCCTAATCACTTGTTTCCACTTCCTGTAGTTATTGAGTTCACTATTTGGGTATTTACCCAATGACAGAAAGGTTCTCCCTTAAGGAAAAATTTGGGAAATCACTGTTCTAAAGTGTAGTTTCAATGGTCACATGTCACTGAGCTTTTCACTCGTACTCCACAGCTATTAACACGACTCACCTCTCTCTGTTCTGCCTCAGGCTCGTCTTGGACCTCGCTGTCTGCCGTAGGCTCAGCTGAAACCACTTTGTTCACCTGTAAACACACACACACACACACACACACACACACATACACACACACACACACACACACACACACACAAACAAAGCCATCATTAAAACCACACTGACTTTTGATCCTGACAAAGCAAAATTAGGCTCTGCTGTCCCACTCATGCCTGTCATCATCTCCAGATAATAAACTTTGTGTTGAATCACAGTTTCACTGGCTAACTAATGCCAGTGTAACACCTTGATTAAGTAAAATCTGACACGTGATCTACTGATGTCAGCTTTACTCCACTGTAGTATCAACAGCACTGGGCTTTCAAGGCGTTTCTCAGATAATTAAGAGATAAGAATGCAACACAGCCACGTTCATCTTCAGCAACTCTGTTTTAAAGTCACAATTATATCATTCATTAATTAGAATAAATGAGGTCTAACTGTATGGGTCGTATTTTCATTGACTCCTCACCAGACTCTGCATGCTGTCTGCTGCAGAAACATCGCTGCTGGAGGTGGTGTCGGCCAGTCTCACAAGCAGCTCCACGGGACCACCTTTCATCCCCGAGAGCAGGATTATACAGGTCTCCACCCAATCAGAGCACTCGCTCTGAGGACGGACACAATAAAAGACACACACACACCACAGAAGACACTTATCTTACCTCACCCCAGTGTGTAACAGCACTATGTCTCCTTCTTCTGGAGTTTTGTAATGTTAGTCTAATAAGAATAAAACACATGCAACCCTGACTTTACTATCAATCTCTGTTATTTATTAAAGTCTACATCAGAACATTGTTTACCTGCAGTTTTCTGCACTCGTTCTTCTCATTTTCACCCTCAGCTTCATCTGCATTCTGACGACTCTGCTCCTCCAAAATCAGCTCACAAGACCTGGAGTCAAAAACAAACATTTTCTGGTGAATAAATCCTGAAGAAAATCCTCCTCTGCTGATCACCTTCAGTCAGACGTTTTGTGTTGAAGATACTTTCAGTGTGTAGCCATCATTTCATTTCTCTGTGTTGTTAGTATGTATAGTGTAAGGAGGTTATATGTAAGCTTCACTGTAAATGTAAAAATGAGTAAAAAGCTCTGCTACCTTGTGATGTATCTGGAAAAATGGTCCAGTTTGTCAGCCAGCATGTTGGCATCCTCTTCTAGTGTCTGTAGTGAGATGTTTCTGTTGTGTTGGTGTTCCTGTTTGTGGTTCTGGTCCTCGTTATGATCAGGTGCCATGAGGAGCAACAGATCCAGCATCCAGCGTGTCTGAGCCACGTGAATAGAACTGACCTGGTAGGAGACGACGTACTGAAACTCAAGACCACAGCTTCTAACATCACAGAAAATCTTTTGAGCATTTAAAAGCAAAAGAAATTTAAAAAAAATGTTGAGAGTATCAGTTTCTTCTCCCTCAACAACCAATGTGGACATGTCTCTGATCAGGGAACCACAGGGACTAAAACCACAACTGCTCTGGTAGAGTTTAACAACAAAAGATTAACAACAAATATCTTATATAAAGAAAAAAACAGAAATCACTGAGAAAAACAATGAAGCCAAAGAACTGTGGTTTAGCTGTCTTTGCTGCAGAAACAGATCAGCAAGTGAAGATGACATTATACAGAACAGGACAGAAGGAGAGAAGAAATGCAAAGTTGAAAAGAGAATATAACTGATTACTGACAGGCGACCTTCTATTTCCAACTCTAACTGGTGATTTTAAACATTTCAGTTCAGGAAATGTGAAGTGAAAATGGCATAATATGGAAGAAAATGTTAATATAACAGAACACTTTGCCACTCATTGATTAATGATGAATAATTCTGCAAAATCAAGAAAACCAAAACATTCAAAACATATTTAATATATTGAATATTAATATTTACTCTAGAATTTTTGGTCACCTGTATGAGCTGCTGAGACAAAACGTCTCAGGAGGGTTTTAGTCGTATTTCCTGTGCAACATTTGAGCAACACATTCATGGAGATGAGGTGATAAAATCAGTATGATAATAATAATCATAATAATCATAATAATAATAAAAAAACTTATTGTGATAATGGCAATATTCAGGCTTGTTGGCATGATGATGTCATACCATTACACACATGAACAACAAGCATGGCTGAAAGTAAAATTAACACTGCAACTGGCTCCATTGTGGAGGAGTTAGTTCCCAAGAGACAAGCGTCTTCAGTAGTGTGGACGTGGTTTAGATACAAAAGATCAGGCGTAGAATAAACCACAATTATATGTAAGAAGTGCAAGAAGAAGACTAACGACAACACACTAATTTCACCACCTCAAGCAGAAGCACTCGGTTGAGTACAAGGAGAGACAAAATCCCATGAAAAGAGCTCAACAGCTATCATGAGTTCTAAACCTGTTTTCTTCAGTATTTTGTTATATCATGAAGGACAGTTTTATCTCAGAAACACAGTGAAGTGTCATTATTTTCAGCCCATGTTTCCCTCCCCTATGTGGTTGTTCTGAAAAACTTCACAGAACTGCACTTAAGTGAGACTGAAGCAACAACTGCAACATTTTCAAAATGTGTGTAGCAGCTCGACTGAACCTGGTCGGTACTCACCGAGTCTGTGAGTCTCTGGTTCTCACCATCAGTGAAGTTGGACAGGCTGGTTATGGACTTCTGCACCTTGTCTATCGCTTTTTGTGTCTCTGTACTGTTTGAACAAACAAATACACACAACAAAAACACAGAATAATCAATAAAGCTTTCAATGTTAGTATTAAAACACAGTTTCACACTCATTTTCGATGTTTATGAATTTAGAATATGCACATTAAAACACACAAATATTTGATTCACAAAAATTTCTTGAATTGAAGAACACTGCAAGTTTTCTACAACTTATCCACAGAATGGTGATAAATAAGGTATCTGCCTTTTAATTGCATCCATTGTTTTAACTAGTTATTTTGTCAGATCAGTATATAAATTTAAACCCTGACAAGATAAAGCGAGTGTGTGAATTCAGGTTACATACTATATATCTGGTTTGATTTTGTCCTTTTCGTTCTCTGTCTGCACGCTGGAGATGTCCTGCAAGGCTTTTTCAGCCAAACTCTGCCAACCGCGCAATGCCTTCTCCAGTTTCAGCCAATCAGAGACGGGCATCATGTCTGGCTGACCAATCGCTGCGTCCAGCTTGGATATCCAGGACTCCATCAACCCGAGCAGTGACGTGATCCGTCCGTGGATCCCTGAAACAGCACGGCTGGAATCAGTTTCAACACTTTAGTCCATATCTTAAAGGGACAGTTCACCCCAAAATTAAAAATACATATGTTTCCTCTTACATATGGTGCTATTCATCAAAGATTCTGTGACTATAGCTTGTGTGTGTTTGTGTGTGTGTCACAGCTACAAACCATGACGCTCACCAAGGTCCTGCTTTGCAGCTGTCAGCAGTCCTGTTTATTCACAGATATCCATTTGGACTACAGTCAAGCAAAAACTAAGGTGTACACTTCACTTACCTCTCTGTATGCCTCAAAATCAGTTTTTAGCTCTTAAATAATGTCCCAAAATCGCGTATCGATCAGCCCTCACCACTCTCTCCACTGACTTGCGTATCTAGTTGTTTGAGGAGATCAGACAGGACCGTGTCCAGCTCTCTTAAGTCTCGCTGGCCTCCACGTGGTTCACCATCGGGAGAGGGGTGCCTTCTGAACAGTTCGTTGCTCATATTCAGCCATCCTCTCTGAGCATGACGAAGGTTTTCCAGTGTCTGCTGGCAACAAAGCAGCTTCTCACCTTGGTAGCGCTCACACTGGAGGGCCAATGTCTGCAGAGGAACAGAACACAGAGGAAGACAGCAGAGGAAAATCTGCTGATGACTAGACCCACATTTCAACATGTCCACCTGATAGGAAGGCTGGCAAACAGGACAGACCATGACAATGACAAAGACCATGACAAGGATGACACAGATCAGACGTGACAAGTGATGATAATTTTGCGAGATGAAGTGATGAGATGATGTGACTGAATCACAAATATGACAGAGCTGAAACAGATCAAATACGTGATGGAAATGGGATTATTGTCAGTGATTACTGCCTTACATTAAAATGCGTTTTGGGTGATCAGATTACAATCAAATAGAGCTTGACCATATAAAAGTGCAGGTGTAACTGAAATGTCATTGAGTACTGATTATGGTCCGATCAGCCAAACCTCTTCCAGGTGGTCAGAGATGCATTGTGACCACATTAAGCACAAGTGTAAATGCATTCACGATTTTCAATCCACATACGAGAACTACATGGTTGGAAACTTTGTGACTTTGTTACTAGATTTAGCGACTTTTCAGGCCCAGGTGTAAAAGTAATCAGGTTAAATCATATCTAGATACAATCTTAATACGAGACACATTTTAATGCAAAGTGTAAAGGAGATAAGAGACATGAGACGAGTGATGAAGTTTAGATTACATCAAATAGATAAAAATCAATGATCACAATGTGAAAACAGAGGAAGTAAATATGCTGTCTTACGTTTGACCACTGCTTCAAATCAGCATGAATCTCTTCCAGTGAAGCTTTGTCATAATTTGGGTCAGGACACCTTGAAATAAAGTTAAAAACGTCATACACACATCAGTCTTCTCTTCCATACTTTGCTCTCAATGACTGGGCGTAAAGACTCAGTAAAAATACTAAATTATATCATTACCATTCTGCAGAGAATTATATTAAGCTGTCTTTAATTAATGGCACATTATAATCATCCAATATTAAATCATCTTCTCTGGTGTCTTAGTTTGTCCTTACTTGTTCTGTGTGGAGCAGACGTTGAGCCACTTGGCGATGCCTTGCTGGATGTTCCTGAGCTCTTCACACTGAGCGTGATCAGTCATCTTCAGCTGGGACATGAAAGCCATCAGCTGCTCTTTCCAGTAGTTAGAAAGCTCCATGATGATATTTAGGTCCTCTGTGTCCTGCAGCAGGATGGTCACTGTCAGAGTGCAACTGAACCACCAGCGATACTCAAAAGATAATCTATGGCCTTCTGTGTTTTTGCCAGGAGGATCAATACAGAAATGTTAAGATTGTTACCTTTGAGTTAAGGTAAAGGCTGCAGTGTTCTGCTGTCTTGGACCAGCTCTGCTCACTGACATGCAGCCGACCGATCAGCTGCAGCTTCTTCACACTGATCACCTAATAGTCACAGAAAAGCATACTTAATTTTAGGGGTGTCACAATAACTGCAATTTTGAAATACCACATTACTGACAAGCCACCCGCAGGGGATAACAAGCAGCTGCAACAACCGCTGCGTTCATGTTCTTTCTTTTTCTTTTTCTTGAGACTAAGCCCTTCTTGTTTTACACTTCGGTGCGTATTAAATTAATGATTCAATGCTTCTGAAAATTCAATTCGAGGACCAATATTCGTTCAAGCTCAAGGACAGATTGAGACCAGCTTTCTGTAGCCAACTTCAAACTTGGAAGCTCTAGGTTTTGTTTCGTTTATGTTATTTTAATGTTTATTTTGTAGGTTTACCTGTTGAACTCTTTAGCACGGTGGTGTGACTAATGTGGCTATTACTACAGGCAATATTGAGGGACAGTGAAGAGAAACTGCGTTAATGTATTATATCTGTAATTGTTTTTTCATGTTACTTTTTGTGCAAGTTTATACTGCTATACTGTGGTTATACAGAATCTGGTGGAAGGTGGATGTTCAGCCAACATAAATAACTTCTGTGAGCATAAATTTGTTCCTTACAACCAAAAAAGTTCATACATTTTATCATTAAAAGGGTTGAGCATATTGTGAAATTGATAAATGCAAATATTTGTCATACTATCTGCTTCAACACTTTACTTTGTTTGCTGAGGCTTTCAACAAAGCAGGCCCTCTTTTCCATTAACTAAAACAATCCATATAAATACATTTCTGCTTACCATGACTTAGTCTTATTTATTCAGCATAACATCACATAATTATCACTTGAAAATAACAAATGTGCCCAATATAAAGAAAAAACTAAACTAAATCGTAGCTCACAAACCTTGAGGGCGAGGCAGAAGGTGATCTGGCTCCAGTAGTCTCTCTCCTGAGTCATCTGGAGCAGCTGAGCCTGAAGGCGACCTCTCTGCAGCTCATACAGCTCATGGTAACCCTGGACCACACTGAGAAGAGACCATGTGAGAGATGACATCTGGTCACATTTTGTTGTTTTCAGAATTTCTGCTGCGCTTAAGACTCCATCTCAAAAGAAAGTTTCTTCTCTGCTCTCTTATTTGAGTACATCAAATTTATTTATCTTTGTAATAATTAAGGATAAATTTAGCTTTAAATAAATCACTCGTATCCATCAAATGAATTAGGTTGTTTTTACGTTCACACTGGTGAATTTTTGAACGAATCAACTTGATGAGATTGTGACTGTGAACTGGAGAAACAGTGATGGACTGACTCTGAGTTGGCATGAGTCTGCTCGAGTGCCCCAGCCAACTGCTTCTGAGCGCGCTCCACCTGCTGGGTAACAAAGTCATCGTGCTCTGTCACCCTGGACAGTTGCCTGTGAAAGGATACACACCATACATACACACACACACGCACACACACACACACACACAGATACACACATGAGCACGCACAGATTTCTCATTTTCACAAGTTGTAATTAGTACTATTATTTTCATGTCTTGCTTTTACTATTTTCTCTTAAAATATTTTCTTTCATCATGACCCAGCAGCCTGACACCTGACCTACGTACATGCCGAGCTGCTGGATGGATGTCTTGACGCGGTGGATCTCTTCAGCAAGCCGGCGGTCCAGAGCCCGCTGGGCCACTGCCTCAGTGTGCAGAGCCTTCAGACGGCGCGGGACTCGCTCAAGCAGGGACTGGTAGCGCTGTCTGGATACACAAATACAAGAGCTGCTGGGAAAAACGCTTCCTGGGATCATTACTGGGAAAGTTTGCTTGAAAACTACAATTTTCTCTGAAACTACCTGTCAAAATCTGTTTCAGAATTAACTTAAGGGAACAAAATGGTAATACAGTTGCAGGATTGTGCTTTATTGATGAAACTTCCTCAACAAGTTGTGAAGTTTAACTTTTAGGTGCTGTTGGCTGCTAACCTGAGTTTGGCAAGCAGCTGTCCTCTCTCAGCACAGTTCACGCTGACCTGCCTGATCAGTTCATGGAAAACAATGTTGTAGATATTCTGCTCCACCTGCACCAGCTCCAGCAGACCCTCCAGCTGTAAGACATTTCATTGCACTGTTTCTAATATGTGTAGATGGCTATACTTCTATAAGAATCTCTGAGCATGTTTGCTTTACATATCTAAACACGTTATGGTTATGACAAAATGCAGAACAAAAAAAACAGGAATGTTTGCAGAGAGTAACTCACTTAAACTCTGCACACTGTGTTTTCAGCAGCCTGTGTACGTTCTGTTTGTCTGTCTGTCTTACCTGTGAGATCTCTGTCAGCTCCTCACTGTGCTGATCCACACCAGCCTTCATCAGCATGTCGTCCATCATCCTCATCAACTGGACCACTTCCTGTCTGCCACTGGGCCTCCTGGACACACAATATACACACAAATCGGTATTTCTGCATCTTTCTTAACGTTCATCCCTTATTTTACCAGACCTTTGTCTATCTCATGGTGCTCAGTGCTATTACTATTTCAACAAAAGCTCCCAGTAAAGACTGCTTGAGTAAGATTTATCTGGAAATGAGATTCATTCATATTTTTGAACTCACAGTGAAGGGAAGACCCGTAGCTTCTGCTTATCATCCTGCAGCTGCACTGTGAACGCACTGAGGAATAGAAGCAACATGAGAGTTGATAAGAAAACTGTATTCAATTTTGACAAAGATGATATGAGGGTGCAAAGTTAACATGAATAAAGTAGATAAATGAATGAAGCAGACTCACTCCTCATAGAACTTAAGGTTCTCCAACCCTTTGTTTTTCACAATGTGATATTCCTCTGGGATCAGACTTTCTGAGACACTCAAGTTCTGAAAAGACAGGAGCCCTAATTATCACCTCATACTGTCTACTTATGTACAACTATAGATGAATGGCAATAGATGTGAATTTGAAGTCAAAAGTATTACAGTAAACATTATTTTTTAAGCCATGTGTAAAACCCTCCTCTACTGAACATGAAAAAGACACTTGAATTTCTCTCTGAGGTCGTTGTCCCTTTACAAAAAGGTAAAATATGTCAAAGTAATGTTTAGTGATGAAAACAGTAGCATGTTTTAAACTTAGAAACACACTTTTAAGTTTCTGACATACTGATCTCAAAGTACAGACACACTGTAGTTTGAACCTGCATGGTATCCTCTTACATTTTTCTTCTTTATTCCCCTTTTGAGAGACTGAGGGATTAAGTACTGTAGTTATCGAGCTGGGATGTCTTGCTTATTTGTCACATCTTGTTGATTTTGTTTTGTTTTGTTATGTTATGTATCTCTGCTCATTTATTGTTGGTCCCTCCTGGTGATAGATTTTGGTTTCCTCTCAGACACTCCACTCTGCTGAACTTTTTGTGACATTAGCAGTGGGTGTTGCCTGTTCAGCTTATTTCGGTACACATGCATAATATACTCAATGCACTCTATGCACTATAATGTACTATATTTTCCCTTGCTTATGTGTTTTGCATATTGGTAAAACTCTAAATAAAATATTTTTTAAAATGTCCAAAAATTAAAAAGAAGTAGAAGCAGGTCACCTGTGTGTCACCACACACGTCACTCCTGTCGGCCAGTGGTGGGAGGGGTTTTGTCTTCCTCTGGGTTGTAGCATCACACAGGAATGAAATATCTCTTTATGGATACCGTTAAGACAGAAAAGAAAAAACATGCACATTTAGTCTCCGAAAGTCATCTGCAGATTACAGAATGGAAAACAGAAGACTTGACAATTAATGCTGCCCTGATTCTAGCATTTATTTTATTATCTGGTTAAAGATAATAAATATTTACTTGGTGTCAGGTTATGAAAATACAAAATAAAAATCTTGCTGTTTTTATATTAAGCCTGTCATGTATTAGTGTCAAGAGTAAACATGCATAAACGTATTGCTGTAAATACTGATAGTAATGTTGATCTTTTGAGAATATTAATATGTTTTTGGTCGAGCTGACCTGCCGGCTCCAGTCAGGGATGTTGGCTGCTCCAGAAAGTATTTGTATTTTGTGCGTCCGACCTGGTGATGCCAGACTGCATCTGGCCGTCGGATTCCACAGCCCTGTATATGAAGTCGTCAGACACACTGAGATCATTTCAGCCACACAGATATAAAAATCTTTGAGATACGAACGGGGCTCGACTGTACCTTGCAGTGGCGATGGTGTGCAGTTTGCCCCACTGTGCTCCCCTTGCAAACGGTGGAGGTAAGGCTCACCAGCAGTTCATCTGGGATGATCGGACTGTTGACAGGAGGAAGCTGTGCCTTTCTGCTCTCCACTGGGACCTGAAAATTCAGTTCCGCTACTGAGGGAAAAAAAAAAACCACATATATGCAAAGCAGTAGGTGCATAATAATAACTCAAACTCTCACCTTTGTGTGAAGGGATGTTGTGTATATAGGATGTTAATGATGCTGATATCGATACTGATATTTATCTATTGTCTTATCATAATTTGATGCATAAAAATCATGATATGAAAAAGATTCAGCTGTTATTTTATTATTACTTTTTTGCAGAAATAAGTCTCCTGAGTAACTGCATTCAGATGCATTTTCATTATATTTAGTAAAGTGAGCCCACACTTTCGAACAGTTTGTCCTGTGAGCTGTTTGCATAATGTTACATAAATACTCAGAGAAGTATTGTTTGGCCTGGAGCTTATTAATATTTCAGTACTGGTCAGTCAGGATCTGGTCTTGGTTTAGTACAGGGTCTCAACACCCATCCCTATATGTATGTCTATTTATGTGTCATGTTTCAATCATAGCTGCAACTAACGATCATTTTCATTAATTTGTTAGTTATTTTCTCAATTAATCGATTACTTGTTTGGTCCACAATCTGTGCTTCTAAGCTACAGATATTCAGGTTTAGAAACTCTGAGAAAATCAGAAAAAAAGAGAATTTTGACATATTTTTCTTCAAAAGATTATCAAACCAATTAATTAACAAGTAGAATAGTTGGCAATTGATTTAATAGTCAATTCATGATTGACTAATCATTGCAACTCTAGTTTCTAGTTGTATATAATGTTCATATTTCATTCACTTCAAGCTTCCCATAATTTTTTTGGTTTATCAAAACTTCGGAGAAAAAAAGTACTGTGCATGTGAAACAATATTTTTGTTACAACAAAGAGTCTTTAAGGAATCTGTTATCATAATATAATCTGTTAGGTAACTCAGCTGTGACTTGCATGTGTTTATTAGTTTACTTCAAAAATATATTTTTTCAAAATCTTTAAAATTACACAGGAACAAGTATAGTCATATAACATCTGTTCAGAGTGACATGAAATAGTAGGATAAACATAGGTGTTACCAAAGATACTGATTAAGGTTCTGTTTCATTCAGGTCAAACAAAGGGTGCTGTTTTAGGGCATGTTGGCCCACCTGAGAGACTCTACTACACTAAATAACAGGACTTTTTAGTTCATTTGTTTGTTTTTCCTTTCATTTTGCAACTTCCATCTTCCATCATTGTTAGTGACGTCTGAGTGGAAAAGTAAGACTTTTTTATCGTCAGTGCAAAAGTTTGTAGCTGTTTACTGTAACTTACTTTATGTGTGAAAGTAATGTTTTCCTAACACGAGCTAAACGTCTGTTTATCATCTAGCTGCTAGCTGAACACGAGCTAGCCTCCCCACTGACTGACTGCACGGTACCGTCACCTCTGGTGTCCAGTCTCTGCTCCGGCCTCGGTGAACTTGGCGCTGAACTGGCTCTCATGGACGCAGACATCCTGGACTCACGGTGGAGATGTTACAGTAAGCTTTTGGAAATAAAATGCTGACACTTTGACAAAGTCATGTGGGCGAGAGGTTAGGTTTATTTCCTAAAAAAAAGAGAGAACCGTCTTTCCCACTCTCCACTGAGCTCCAACTTCCTGGTTCCGTTGCCATGGAAACGCCCAACGCTCTCCTTGGACACTGAGGTTTGTTCATTTTAGCGCCATTAATTACTGCGAATTATTAAAATTTCCATACGATATACAAAATTCTATATTTTTATATTCTACTCTCTTTATTTCCTACGTAGATAACTATACATTTACTGGGCAACAAGTACAGTAGAGATCAAATCTAAATATTTACAGAAAAAATGTCATTTTTAAGACAAACACAAATCCGATTCAAGGTGTTTTAGTTGATGATATCAGCGTTTTAAATGCAATTTAAACACTTTAGTTTTTGCTGTCAGTAAATGGGTTATTTATCAATTTAATGCTCGCTATCAAACATTAAAATATTGTTTTATTTGATTTGATGAGTTTTAGAATTACATTATTTACATCAATAATTAAATTTTAAAGGGACAGTTATTGGTAACTGGTTAATAATTAAACATGAAGAAACTCTAGTTGCCTCAACTTCTGTAAAACCAAACAATAGAACTTTTGCTTTAAATGCATATGATGCCTTACATCTAAAAGAATTTGATCCATATTCAAAAAAAGTTAAGTAACATTATTTGATACTACAGCTGTAATAGGATTACTTGGGGATGTGCTTTTATTTGAGACACAGTAGGTTACTATAACTTATTTTTTCAACGATACAGTTGCACCCAATCACAGTTACAACTGCCCCTACTGAGAGGGGAACTTCTTGCTTTAAATTTAATATCATAACCTTGTTTTATCAGTAAAAATATATCAATTACTGCGCGTATGTGTTTCTTATATCAAGGGATAGTATATTTTAAGATATGAAGAAAAATGTTGAAAATGTTACCATTGTCCCCGGTCTCCCCTGCATTTACACATTGCATAGCAACTTCAGATCAAAGCCTGAATTATCGGTATTTAAATTGTATTCCTTAACATCAGTCAGCTTTCTGTCCTTTGTGTCTTTGCCAGTGAGACTGCTGTAACTCCCTCCCATGTGATCCGTCACTGGCCGGGAGGGTGTGTGTGTGTGTGTGTGTGTTTGTGTGTGCCAGTGTGTGTGTGTGTGTGCGCGCGTGTGTGTAGCACGTTGAGCGCCACGCTACGTCTTTTTTTTTTTTGTCTCGTGTGTGATGGAGGCTCCTGATGGTCCTCCAGCCAGAGGAGAAGTGAGCATCAAGTGGATCTGGAGTTGACAACAGATGAGTCTCAGCAGGCAGCAGCAGCAGGAGCAGAGATCCGTGGAGGACGAGACTTCAACACACCGAGCAGGATGATGCTCTGTCCCGATTATGGATTTAATTCGCTGTCATCATTTTGAATTACTTGCACGCGTATTTCTCATCGCATCACTGGTTGTGATAGATGGTAAGTGACCGTTCATCTCTTATATGTTCCTGCTGAAGGCTACGAGTCAAGTTTCAGTTTTCAGTTGTTGCTCACCATGTGTTCTTGTTTAATGTTCAGAAACTGCAGCTAATCTCATTATCACATATTTCAATAAAACAGAAAGAAGGGACGGTACATCACGATAGAACATCAGTTCAGAAGCTTAAGAGAGAAGAAGTGTCAACAATAAATAAAAGAAGGCTCATATCTGGAGAGAAAGTTAATATGTGTTCTTTCTTATGTTTAATGTATTTCCTCACCAAAGTCAAACAGTGTAAATATGTTGGGTTTTAGACTGGGTTGCACCTTAAACTAGGTTTAAAATTGTTAATCCAGATTTAAAATTAAGATGAGCTCTACTGCACAATTTAAAAGTTAATCTCCATTTAATAAAGCCAAGTTTATTTATGAGAAGCAAAATTAAACTTAGTTTAATCAATATGGAGATGTTTGCTTACCCCAAATAAAATAAATATATAAAAACAAATAAATTTGAGTGCTGTTGCTATAAAAGGGGGCGGGGTTTAGGTTTCACCTGCTCTGTATTCCATAAGAAAACATTGCATTGTTTGTTTGCTAGCTAGTTAAAAAGTGAAACATTATATTGTTTGCTAGCGAGCCAAAAAGTTAATAAAGCATTGCATGATGGGTCAGCAGAGAATAATTTTGGTCAGTCCACCTCAAAAAGGCAGCTATTTTAAAAGTTAAGCTTCCTCAAGTGGAAGTTCAACGTTAATACTGGTTCACAGTTTAAATTGGAGTTTCAAGTTTTGGTGCAACAGAATTCAATTTTTAATTTCAGTTTTGAGTAGAAATTAAACTGAGGTGTAAGTTGAATCTTTCTTCATTTTAAACTAGTTTAAGGTAGTAATTTAATCTGGTTTAAAGAGTAATCCTTGTTAGTGAAACCCAGACTTAGTGTGCATCGCCCATAGACTTAAATAGAACTGGTTCCAAAGTCTGGCACCAAGCAAAGCACAGACTGTTTGACGGTGATGTCATATCCCGTCCTTCTTGTTCAGTTTCCTTGGTTAACTCATAAGCAGCGCTAGGCTAAGTCATTTGTAGGAGCAGACTCATTGTGCTTTTTTGACCATCTACAAAACTTGACTGAGTTGGTGTTAAATCCCGTTCAAAACATTTTTTATTAACATTTTTTTCTCCTTAAATCTTGAAATTAAGTGGAGTGTACACAATGTGTGTGTTTGAATTTGATTCTAGTAATTGGCTTGCATTTTAACCAGTCCATGCTTGGAATATCAATTAAGACTGTGGGCTGACATCATTGCCTATAGTGTTCTCTACACATTTTCTAAGCGCTGAAAGATGACAAAAAGAGATCTAACAATGGGGGCCAGCGTAGTGACTCATGAGGGGGTGTGAGGATTGGGTGGGGGTGGTGGGTGGACAAGTGATGGGACAAAAGGGGGGAGGGACTATATACGTCTATGGCTGTACAAAACAGCCAATAATCAGATGTCTTCTTATCACCAGTGAAACAAACACACAGACGGATGCACCAGGAACATGCATCAGTCTGCAGGAGGTGTCAGGTGCCCCACATGTGCCATTTGAGGGCCTCCAGATAGGACCAAACAAAGACCCTCAGAAGTAATCTGCATATGAAAAAGCCTTACATGCTGTGGGAGGGGATGTGAGGTTGGCTGGAGCTGTGTCTGAAACAGGCAACAACAGGCCCGACTATGAATCCTCTGAACTCCAGAGCCTCAAAGACCAGCGGATTCAGTAAAGAGACGGTCTCACAGGAGACACCACCTGTTATGGTTTCCTAAAAATTACATGGTTTGTCACAGGCAATTTCTCTAGTAGCACTTTCTAACAATAATACTCTATAACACATTACACTATACATTATCACAATTTAATTATTATTGTAATACATTATGAGTATTTCTAATACATTCTAATCACTGTTATGATGCACTATAATGTGATTATAATGCATTACAAAAAGTTTCATAATGTATTATGATTTTTGAGGAAATGTTACATGACTGAACTTACGATGTCTCCAAAATTATCTTTAAAAAAAAAAAGGTCATTTTGTGCTTTGGGAAACACTGATCTAGATAGAACTCCTTGAATATAAAAGGGTTCTCAGTAGAACCCTCAGGGTGGGTTCTAGATAAAACCCTTAGAATATTAAAGGGTTTTTGGTTAAATCCCTGGGTGGGTTTTTGTTGAAACCCCTGGATTTTAAAAGGGTTCTTGGTAGAAACCCCAGGGTGGGTTCTAGTTGAAAACCTTGAAATGCAAAAGGGTTGTCATAGAACGCCTCGGGTGGGTTCCTAATAAAACTCCTGGAATGTAAAATGGTTCTTGGTAGAACCCCTGGATGGGTTTTAGTTGGAAAACCTTGGAATTTAAAATGTTTCTCAGTAGAAACTCCTGGGTGGGTTCTTGTTGGCACACTTAGAAGGCAGAAAAGTTCTGGGTGGAACCCCCAGGGAGGGTTCTGAGTAGAACCATTACACCACATAAGGGTTCTCTGTAGGGGGTTCTGAGATAAACCTTTCACAGATGGTTCTAGGTATAATACTTTATGTTGGATTCTAGATAGAACTCTCTGAAAGGTTTCTAGATAGAACCTTTACAAAAGGTTCTACCAGGAACCAAAAAGAACATTTTATGGTTCTAGCTAGCACCTTTAAGAGACTTTGTGTGTTTTTGTAAACATATGAAACACTGCTGCAGCGTGTGACTCTAATCTGGTCTGAATTTACTGGCTGATCCTCGCTGTAATGAGAGATAATATAGGCATATGGTCGCAGCACCGCCACCCTTGATCTCCATCACACCCCCAGGACACTCGGCCCATACCTCCAAGTCCAAGTCTAGACATGCATAAGCTGCTCCTGGAGACTCCTGCCAACTGTCTGTGAGATTGATTGACCTCCACCAATGACACGAGATTGTTGCACGAGTTGGTGAAGATGGAGCACCAAATGTAATTGCACTCTTCTGCGTCTTCATAGTCCGTACTCAGCCTGATTGCGCTCTTGAGGCGTGATTACTGTGCGTGGTTATCATCTGTGAACGATGTTATGGGAATATCTCTGTGTGTCTTCACACTGATGTTGATCCTTTCTTGCACCCATCATGCAAAACACACTTTCAAGTATACTGACACATCCATCCAGTATCCATATATTGCTTTCAAGGCTTTTAGAAATGTGGTGCAGTGTCGTTATCATCAAATAGAAACAAGACTTCAGCTGATTTGAAGCCTCGTTTTTGTGGCATCATGCCTCCGTGTCCCCTTATGCACATTCCGTGGATTACGAGGATCATTGCCTCTGAGCTGGTCCCATTTGTTCTGCCTGGAGTACGGCAATTTTGAGATGCCTCCGTGGTAGCTATTTATCTTTGATGCTTTCTTGTATGTGTAAGAGCTGCAGGGGGGAAGTTTCAGGGTAGACATGATGTGATCTGGGAGTCAGGAAGAGGGAAGGAATAAGTAATGCATCATCACAGGTTTCAGGTTCTCAGAAAGAGGTTTTCAGGTCAGTGAAACTGTTTAAAGGGGCAGTTTGGATTTTTTTTAAGTTACTCGGTTTATCGTCCACAGAGGTCAGCACAACCCCAGGTGGAGAAGCAGCAGGAGTTCCTGTGCAGGAAGCTAAGCAATGTGTTGCTGTGGACAGAGTTAGCAGCAACACATATTTAGCCACCAAAATAAATCTATATTAGCTATGCCATATTCAAAACATTTCCATCAGACAGCCTTTTCTGATGGAAAACTGCCATTATATGAAACAAATATCACTCTCTCCAAAGCTGCCAGGCTCCTATGACAAAAACAATCATTTTATTTTGTAGTACACGGTAGCTGTTGGTCTATTCCTGCCTAAACTGGTTAGCTGTTGTTGTGTTGTTTGTGTTATTTTGTGACTTTAGTGGATCCGAACTAACTCTTGAAACACCAGCATCACACAGTAACACAAACTTTATTCAGTTGCCTGAGTCGGAGCTGACTTAGGTTTGGTGTCATCTTTTTCCTGGAAATTAACAGCAGCAGCCAGTTTGTAAAAACTAATCACAGTCATATATTTTACAAGCTTAGTTTGGTGGAGACAGCATTTAAAGTGAAGTCCAAAACTCTTTCAAAGGTAGGATCTGTTTGATTTGTTCATTCAGTGTGCTTAGTCTCCTAAAACACATTACTGTTAGTATTGATATGAAAGATATGGTGCATCAGTTTTATTAATGATTAGATGAGAGTCCTTGAAAAGTAATTTTATTTGTAAATGTGTGATAAAATTTATGATTATGAAAAGGTTCAAGCTAAACAATTTAACTTGAGTGAGCTTAACATGAATAATTCTCTCTATCATATTTTTTAGTCTTGTTTTTGAGGCTTTGTATAAAAAAAACAAACACGTCAAACGTGATGAAGTCACACACAGTCTGACAGTTATTGTTTTTCTTTGTTGTTTCTGGGGAGAACGAGGTGCTGATCCTCTGATTAGTATGTATAGCATGAGTCCTGGCAGCGTGGCATTAATGTCCCGCTGATTAAAACACACCACGAAGTGTAAAGGAGTAAATGCCTCAAATGTTCGGTCGGATGCGGTCACCATGGAAATAGATTAAAAGCTGAAACCAAACAGTGGAAATGGTTACCATGGCAGCCAGCCATGACGCCTTGAGAGGCCCTTTCAATTTCAAGCCCTTGTACTGACAACTTCCAGACAGAGTGTTTTTTATTAAAGCTTAATAGACATAAAAGAGCTTCATGCCAGACATGATCACACTAACATAACCACTTAGAGCGTGTCAGCTCACACTGATACAAGCAATTTACAAACTACAGAGGTAAACAAAGTCAGGTAAACAGTCTTCTGTACTGTTACATACAACCAGATGTTATAAAGTACATTTTATCATGAGTCACAGATGCATTTTTATTTGTAACAAACTACTTTATGCTCAGAGACCAAAACAATCAATATGAGAAGTATCTTTATAGCATGTATGAAGTACAGTATGTTTATCTGTACAGGCTAAGCACCAGGAATGATGATGTTCATTTCAAAATGTGCTCCGTTCACAGGTGCATCCCCTGACGGGCCGCATTCAGCAGTGGACCAGTGCTCTCCAAACCCGTGCCAGAACAGGGCGATATGCAGAGCCCGCGGGGACGGCTACTCGTGCTTCTGTGTGCCGGGCTTCCAGGGCGCTCACTGTCAGATTGATGTGAACGAGTGTGTTTCACAGCCCTGCAGGAACGGAGCCACCTGTGTGGACAGAGTGGGCAGGTTCTCCTGTCTGTGTTCTCCTGGTTACATCGGTGAGTGGACAGAACAGTGCTGAGTCCCCCAAGAGCACTGTGACAGTGAGACCATGGTATTTCAATCCTAAATTAACAGGTGGTTTTGATTATGGCAATCTTTTTTATCTAGCAACATCATTAAGTATAAGTTAAGTTCAGATACCTTCAGAACTAATGACATCGGGACAAATGACAAGCAAACTACGATTATGAACATGGTGAACATTATACCTGCTTCACATCAGTCTGTTCCTGAGTTCCTGAGATAAAAACAAATCAACTTAAAAACTCAGTATCTTTTTGAATTATCAGATATTTCGATTGCTTCAACTTTTAACATGTATTTTCAGGCTAGACTGACTGTAGTGAGTGTCTGTGTCTTTTGTTGTCTGTGTCTGTATAGTATTATGTGTAATTTTATGAGGGATACATTTATATGACATGTTGTATACAGTGTCTACTGTTTTTGGAATTGCAAACAACTTCTGAAGCCTTGCTGTCCACACATGATCACAGGCAGCACACATAAAAGCCTCACTTCATTTTTTGCCCCCCTGCCCTCTGTCTGTGTAGCAGCTCACTCGCTTCCTGACATCTGTCCTGCTTTGATGTTCACAGGGGACACTTGTGAGGTCCAGATTGATGAGTGTCAATCACAGCCATGTCTCAATGGCGGCAGTTGCCATGACTACGTCGGTGGCTTCACTTGCACCTGCCCGTCCGGTTTCCAAGGACACCGATGCGAAATCAACATTGACGAGTGCCAAGAGGAGCCATGCCAAAACGGGGCTCTGTGCATAGATGGGGTGAATGAGTAAGTAGCCCTGCTCTCAAAAGAAGAAATTATAGCCCTTCAGAAAAGCAGCATTGTTTTGTACTTTGCAGATTCCTGATAGATTTTGATTTGTATGATTTTTAGAATTTTACACCTGTAAAGACAGACCGGATTCTGTGAATAATCTGATTCATGTGATTTTCTGAATCTTTGATCGTCTCAGCTACAGCTGTGACTGCGCTCACACAGCCTTCACTGGCAGACGCTGTGAGACACCACTGCCAGCGTGCCGCTCTGAACCCTGCTTCAACAGCGCCATCTGTGAGGACATCCAGGGTAACTACACCTGCAAGTGCTGGCCAGGTACGACAAGCACTTTCTGGCTCAGTTAACAAAAAGATAATGCATTTGATATTTATTTGAATTTTTATTGGGGAGCTCATTCACAGTCAAGGTTGAAAAGACAATTCAGTGCATAAATCACATTTACATAAATACATAATAATATAAACATAACATTTCTCTCTCTTTCATTTTACTTTAAGTAAGTCATCCATTCTTGAAAATTGGGACAAATTATATTCAAGAATAAATAACAAAATAAGTAAATAAAATAACTTAATATAATATAATAATTAATACCAACACTCTAATTACAAGTTCCTTTACACTATTATAGTCATCTTTGTTTCAAAATACATTTTTTATGAAAATGTTGACCCTTTAAAGTTGTGTCTCAGATTTCCATTAACTCTGTCTGTCAGATTTTCTACAAAACATGATTTAATCAGAAACACCCCCTGTCTCACTTCCTGGTTTTAAAAAGTCAGGAATACTGCTTGAGACACAGCTAAATAAATCAGGGAAGAGAATGAATGTGGGGGGTTACAAAACTAGAATTCTGTCTTTATAATTCAGTCTACACAGGATGTCATGTGTGCTGTCCACCATATACATCATCCCCATCACAAACACTGTCTGCTTCCAGGGTTTGAGGGGCGTCAGTGTGAGATCGACATCAGTGAGTGTGGCAGCAGACCCTGCATGCACGGAGGCCGCTGCATCGAGAGGTCCTGGCAGGCTCTGTACGGCAGCGAGCCTCTGTTGCCTGAACGCTACGACCAGCAGCAGGCTGCAGGCTACATCTGCAGCTGCCCTCGAGGAACAACAGGTCATTTATTCTGATTCACCAAGTGGAAGACGTTATGTCTTACACAGGTCTGCAATAATGGTCATACTGGTTTGGGTAGTCTCCAGTACATTCTGAGGTGTGTGGGGACTTGTGTTGTTCACACTGACACACTGACAAAAATTCAAAGTTGTGTTGTATTATAACAGGACTGTGACAGTGTGTATAGATGTCTGATCAGGTGGAACAGCAGCAGGGTCAAAGGTCACATTTAAAAGGAAATGTTTTGCTGTGACTCAAAACATATTGAAACTAAAGAGGCACTCAGAGAGCGCAGACCTGCACCAAGACTAAGTACATTATCTCACAGAGTTTACCAAAGTGAAAAATAATTTATGTATCCCACCTTTGATTTAATGTCTCCTGCCTCGTATGATGCTGCACCCTTCAACCGAGTTTCATGAAAATCAGCCAGCAGTTTCCCCATAATCCTGCTGACAGTCAAACTAACAAACAAACTGCACTGAAAACATGACCTCCGGAGGTAAAAAAAAAAAATACTCTACATACTGCATGTATGTTGTCGCTGCTGGTGGAAACTTTGTACGTCTAAAACCATTAGCTAATAGCTAAGCTAACTTCTCTCCTGTGAACAGCTCTTCATTCAAAGTGGAGGCTGAGTGGACCTATGAGTTGAGTTTGAGGATTCAGTGGAGTTTTAGTAACACACTCTTTTTAGTGTAAGAGTAATAATAATAATATCTTTATTTGGATAACACTTATCAAAACAGAGTTACAGCAAGCAAAGAACACAAAACATACAATAAAATACATTTTAAATTACATTTACACTTTATTCCTGTAATACAAAAACGATGTGGATGTCTGCTTTCTAGCTAGTAACAGCGTGGAAGGTTGGGTTATGACACCCATTTTACAATGTGTGAATCAAATTCCTCCCAACGTTATGTTCCGCCTGTTTCACTCAGAAATACATCATGATACAGACGCCTGATACTCTCAGAATGCTGTTTCAAATGGACTAGACTACTAGTACTATTTGAAATTTTCTGGTTTTGTCGCCCCCTTCAGTCATAATATATGAAATATTTTTTTATAAAAAGAGAAGAAAGACATAATCACATTATTACATGTTCATTTGAGTCTCATGTTCATGCTGTTTCCATCTTACGCCTGTTATGGATGTGAAACGCTTGACTGACAAGGCAGAGGGACGACAGGCACAATGAATCAATTACAGATCAGTTAAATGAGAAGTTAGATCTGATAATTGGTAATACACCATTTAATAGCATTCACATATTCATACACTGTAAAAATGTTGAGAAAACTCAAAATTTCAAGGCAACTTACTTGAATAGATTTTTGAGTTTTGAGTCCAACTCAAAATCAAATAAATTTTAAACTTTGAGTTTTAGAAACTCTCCAAAATGTATTTCAAAAATAAACTCATTGAAGTGAAAGTGATTAATGTTAATAATTAATAATTATAATTGATCATTTCAGTCACAACGATTTCATTTTCACGCACTTAAATAATAACAAATCAGGTTCACAGCTGATTGTGAACAGTTTTTGAAATATGATTTTTTGGGTGTTTCTAAAATGCACAGAAACAAGTTGTTTAAAGTAGAAAAGCAAATTTTCTCAGAGATCAGCAAAACTTTCTTTAGTTTATTTCAAAACTAAAAAAAAAGAGTTAGAGTCAAAACTCCAAAATGTAGTGAAGGCAGTTGCCTTGGAATTGTGAGTTTTCTCTCTTTTTTTACAGTGTAGTATATTGCTGGTGCACAGATATCCAGAGAAACGTTGTATTGTTGCAGGGATGTTACATAAAATTGCACTTTTCAGTTGCGAAAGCAGAAAATTCCAGCTTTCCTCCTTACACAAGACTTGATCTAGCCTTGTAGGTAAGAGTGTGAGCTGCTGCCTGCTGAGAGTTGTGTTCTAAAAATTGACTCTCTGCCAGCCGCAGTGGCACTGACTCAGTAAGGTGGCCAAATAGCATTAGTTTAATCCCCAGGATCTGGATTTGCTGGTCTCCTGACTGGAGCCACTCAGCCCTACGTGGTTGTAGAGAAGTGGACAAGGAGCAGCAGACCTCCGCTGAGGTGACACACAAACTAATATGGTGCAGTTAGACATGTTTGGGGGTATCCTGGAGGGAAAAGTGACGGCATGATGTGGACACCCGCACCATGGATCTGGGGGATTTTGTTGCTTGGAACAGGTCAGAAGACATTTTTGTGTAAATAGATTGTTAGCATTAAGTATTATATAATAGGCATTTAATTCTCGTGTCCTTTTATATTTTCTTCCTACTGATGTAATACAAATAAATTAGTTAACAGCTGACCAAAGTGCATTGATACTGTTCTTACAGTATTTTTCTATCGTGTGCGGTGTTGAGCTAAAGAACATATATTTGTTGCTTCATATGACAAAGTGCCTGCTCATTGAAACCATCTGTCTACAATGTAAATTTCAAATGCTGATAGTATCTATAACAGACCAACACATACAAAGATTTCTAGAGACAAAAACAAACAAATAAACAATGTTAAGAGGTTAATATACAGATAAGAAGAATACCAGCAGGATAGAGAACTGGGATTATTATCAGACAGTTTGGCTTCAGGTGGGGCTGACTTGACTGACGTGTTATCTGAGGAAGAACGTGTTAGAAATTGGAACCATGAGAACAAGTGCTGACAAAATATGGAGGACAATATAAGAGAAAAAAATGGGCACACATCCAGTGTTTTCCTCACTTGCCATGATTATGTAACTTGCCCACATAATACCCTGGTATGAGTGTATGAATGTGACGTGTTTCTAGTAAACAAACAGCAGCAGGGACATCTGATGCTTACAAGACCACTGAACAAGGAACTGAACTTAGGAAGGACAACTGACCCTTCCTAAGCCCCGCCCCCTTATTTCTGTGCTCCAATAATAGTTGAGCAAGCTTGGCACCCAGCAGAACCCCAGTCAACCTTCTTGTTTCCTGTTTGCTGTACTTAGATGTTATGTGCTGGGCTTATCATTTTGACTCAAAGTTGTTGTTAGGCGACCTGTAAACAACATGTATATCTTAAATTTGATAACAATCAAAACATTCAGCCACTAAGAGTTGAACTCCAGCTGCCCCATTCCATTTCAGTGGTTGCCAGGTTGCTGTAGTGCTCGCCCAGTAGTCTGCCTTCCCAGATGCACACTGCAGTAAATAACAACAACCTCCAAGCTGCAACCTACATGTTAAAAATGGCAGATTAGCACCTGGGACACTAATGGTATGAATGTAAACAAGCTAACAGTTGTTGCCTTTTCTTTTGTTGTGGTTTAGCGATTTTAATGCCGGGGCTCGCCTACTGATGTGCAAATGTTCCACCAAAACAAGTTCCTCCCAACGCCATTTTGCAGTAACACTGTTGCTACATCCCGAGCTTAGCTCCGCCCAAGATGTTTGTGATTCGGTTGAAGAAATGCAAACAAAACAGGGTGTGTTTTTTTCTCCTATAGCAGAATGTGCACATGTAGAGCCAGACCTTTCTCCAGCTATGTGAGACCAAACTTCATTCATCTTAACAAAACTGTACTTTTATTCTGCATCTTCCTCAAAGCTCCATGGATGTATTAATATTATCTTTAAATTATTTATTTATATGAAAATGTTAGATAATGTCAGCAAAACATTATTTAACTAGCTAGCTAATCTACATAAATAGCTAGTGTTTTGCTAACATTATCCGACTTAAGAAAAACTGCAAAGGAGTAAGTTGACTGAGGTTCTGTCAGGTATCAAACTTGCTCAACAGTTTTTGGAGCACAAAGAAAAAGTGAAGCATTAATAATGCACTCTTCAGCGAGCAAAATTAGTTTTAGCTAAAAACAGGCACAGTTAAAAAATGATAATTTATTTTGTTTATAAGACACTCAAGGACACTTTACAACAGACAAGACAGTCAATACAGAAAATGATACAATAATTATAATAACAGCAACAGTAATGAAGCACATATACGGATAAAAGAGTACATTAAATAAACACATTAAGAAACACCAGGAAAAGCTAATCTAAAAAGGTGTGTATTCAAATCCGATTTAAAAGAAGCAAAAGAAGTTACAACATTTAAGAGCGTTTAAGTTTTCTCTTGTTATAAAAATAAGAGTTATGTGACTTTATTGTATTCTTCTGCTGACAGGTTCCCTCTGCCAGGAGGTGATAAATCAGTGTGACTCCAGTCCCTGTCAGAACGGGGGCAGGTGTGAGAGCCATGTTGGAGGCTATGTTTGCCACTGCCTCAAACAGAGTCATGATGGCTTCCTCTACGGAGGTGTAAACTGTGATGAGAGGCTGAAGGGCTGTGAGGGACATGAATGCCAGAACCAAGGCTCCTGCTCTCCTTTCCTGTTGGATGGGACTCACGGATACACCTGTTCCTGCTCGCCAGGCTACACTGGACCCCTTTGTAGGACCCCAACCACCTTCTCCTTTGAACGCAGAGGCTATCTGCTGCTACAGAGCCCCCTGGTGGATGCTGAGCTCTCCTGCAACATCACCCTCAGCTTCAAGACTGTCCTGCCCAGAGCGGTGTTGTTCCAGAGGAACAGCAGGGGGCTGCTGCTGAGCCTGGAGCTGGACGAAGGGCTGCTTCGTCTCACGCTGAGGAAGGAGGCCTCTGCTGAGGCTGAAGCAGAAAGTCCACACTTGGTCCTGGAGCTTCCTCACAATGTCACAGATGGAGAGTGGCACTCCGTAGAGGCTGTGCTCCATAACTGGGTGCTCAGTCTGAAACTCTTGGATGATGCTGAGAGCTGTGGGAGTCAGCCGTGCCACAAGGTGGCCCCAGTCCAAAGCACCCTGGCCGGGCTGGCATCACCTCCTCAGAACACTTTCATTGGAGGAGTGTTTCAGGACTCAAATGGCCCCAAAAAGGACCCACTACTTCCAGCATTCATTGGCTGCATGCAGGACGTGTTTGTGGACTGGCAGCTCATCGTCCCTGGGGAATGGCTGAGTGACTCTGCCGTTAACGTGTCCCCAGGCTGCAGCCACAGGGACCGCTGCCTGGACGTGCCTTGCCAAAACAGAGGACAGTGTGTCAACCTGTGGCAGAGCTACCAGTGCCGATGTCCAAGGCCTTATGAGGGGCAGGACTGTGAGGAGGGTATGTTTACAGCTGTGAAATAACAAGAGAAACTGGACAGTCCAATAGCAGCAACACACTGTTCGAATGAACCTTAACCCTGACTCTACTGGTCCCATCAAACATAGAAACGAGAGGTTTGGGATAATCACCAAAAGTAGATATGAGACTCACCCAAGTCTTTAAGCTTCAAGCTCACCTGATTAATCAAGATCGGAGGAAAGTGTGCCAGGTCAATCTCACCAAATTTCTTAAGTGGGTAATTAGCTAACATCCTCAACAGCTGAAGTGTAGCATAAGATAAGGGAGTAGAGATGAGGCCAATCAAAAGCCACAGCACAGTAGAGGACAGAGGCAGAGATCCTCTTATCTGACACACTGGATTAAGGATACAAGAGTTTCTATTTTAGAAATACACGGAACATGCAAGGAGATGTCACAGCATTCAGTAGACTGCTGACGGCTGTAATCAGTACGTCTGAAACAACGTGATCAGGAAAATGAAAAAGCTGCAGTGAGAATTTTTCACTTAAGTCTCCCTTTAAGATATTGAATAGTTTTCCACTGAGGATATCTGTAGCCTGTTGAGTCTATCAAAGCAGATTACTGCACAGTGTCTGGTGGGATACTGGCACACACACGCACACACACACACACACAAATACACACACGCACAAAAACACACAGACACATTGAAGCTTTTTGAAGGTTTTTTTATATGACCTAAAATGCACTGTATGTCCTCTCTGCTGTAGCTTTGTGTTCTCAACGTCCTGCCTGCTTTATAAGGTGACAAACCCACAGTGGAAAGTGCTGACAGAGGACACAGAACACACAGAACATACAGAACATGAGGGCTGGTGGCTGCTTAAATTTCCTCTTCCTGTGCTCGTTCATCTCAGAATCATGAATTGCTTAAATGTCTCTCACTTCAGTTAGTTAGCTCTGCAAATTTTGATAGGAAATGTTACGCAGCAGACATATGCAGCATGTTCCTCGATCGTATGTCGGTGCAAGACAGCTCAGATGATGTCAGCATAAAATAAACTTATATCCTAAATGGGCAATATGGTTAAATTGGAAACTAAAGGCCATATTTTTAAAAAACAATCATGAAATTGTGTAATTCGAGCCTAGATACACCAGAAAATAACAATTAATGAATTTTCCAAATTATTTACATGTGCTTTCTAACCATCTGTGGTCTTCTACCAAATTCAACTGTCTAAACCACAGGCAATAAAAGTGTCGACAAATGATTTTTGCTGCTGCCTCCTGGTGGTTGGCTGCATTAATAACTCCCATCAGTGATAATGGGTGCAATTATAGTTTAAAAAAAAATACAGTTATCACTAAAATAACATACCTATGTGTGTTTTTACAAGAGACTTAAAGTATGCATTCAAAAGTTACTTTCCTCAGTAATTAATTCAATTACTTTTGAGAGAAGAAACTAACTGTAACTTTGAAATTTCAGTCCGAGACTGCTGCTAGAGTTTTGTACTTGGTGGACACTGACATTAGATTACATGCACCTCAGCTCTCTTTTCTTCTACCTTCATGTTATCACAACAAACAAAAGACTGCAAATAACTGAATTCTCAGACTTTTAAAATTCTTTTGAACCGCAGAAATGAAACCTATAGTGCTTACTGGCTGTTTAGAAGTTTTTAAGGTGTTGACACCCAGCCAACTGGCTTTTCTCTCATCTTTAAACTCTCAAAACATTTCCTCATCTCATCACCTTTTTTCCCTTTTTTTCAGAACATGTGACTGCACGCTTTGGGAGCGAGGACTCTCAGAGTTATGCAGTGTTCACAGTCACAGACGATCTGGGTCACGACCTCTCCATCTCCCTCTTCCTGCGTACACGGAGGCACAATGGACTCCTCCTGGTGCTCGCCAACAGCAGCAGCCAGTACCTACACATGTGGCTGGAGGACGGCAGGGTCACCGTTCAGCTCAGTGACTTTGAGAGCCTGAAGTCAGAGACTGTGATTAATGACGGGGAAATCCACTTTGTCAGTGTAGAGATGGAGAAGGATCGCATGGCACTGTATGTAGCAGCTCAGAAACAAGCAGAAGTGGAAGTCAGGACAGTCAGTGTCCAAGCAGGAGACACTGTGTATGTGGGAGGTCTGTTTGGAAGAAAGATGACTTCAGTGTTTGGTGGATATTTTAAAGGCTGTATTCAGGACCTGAGGATCAATGACAGGAGGCTGCAGTTCTTTGGGTTGGACACGTCAGTCAGCTCTTTTCCTCTGGAGCTCATGGAAAACGTGACTGCTGGATGCTCAGGGGACAACGCCTGCAGTGTGAGTAAAAAAAAAACATGTTGATACCCTTTGCTTCATTAATATTTGATAATATTTTATTTTCAGCAGTTTCATCACTTATCTCTTTAGTTGTTTAGGACATGCAGAGCTGGATTAAAACTTCAAATTCACTTCAGTCACTCACACCTATGACAGCAGTCACAGGCAGTATAATTACATCAGACAAATATGAGGCATTTTGTAAAAGTAAGCCCTTGTATCAACTTCTTGTCCTCAGATGAACCCTTGTTTAAACGGTGGGATGTGCTTCTCCATGTGGGATGACTTCACCTGCACCTGCCCTCCCAGGACAGCAGGGCGTCGCTGTGAAGATGTCAGGTGGTGCGAGCTGTCACCCTGCCCCACACACTCAGAGTGCAGGATGCTGAACCAGGGATATGAATGTAAGCTGCAAGCAGACTTATTTTTAATTTTTATTCAGATTGTTTCTTTAGTCATTGGAAACCAGTTATGTCCAAAATAAAGGACCAGTGTGTAGGATTTAGTGGCATCAAGTGGTGAGTTTGCAGATTGCAGACAAACTGTTTGGTTTGTCTGTTCTGGGCTCCTGTAGAAACATGGGGATGCGACATAGTGGCCTCCATGGAAGAGGACCCACACCTGCTGCAGATATAATCAGAGTAAAAATAAATTGTCATCAGATAAATAAACACTCAAGTAAAGTACATATACTGTACATCTAAACTCATGAAAAAGTGTAGTACTTTGTTACTTTCTGCCTCTGGATATATAATTGGTTCATTCTAAGGGAACAAACTATTTTTTTTATTATTTTCAGGTTATTATATAATAAAGAAAACACACTTTTGAGTATTTTCCATTTCTTCCACATTCTGCCAATTAATCTACGTAAATCTCACAAACTGGACCTTTAGGCAACAAAACTTCATAAGCAGATTGAAGGTCAGGCTGCAAGTTTTAAGGTCATGTTCAGACCAACAACAGGATTAAAATAAAAATGATCATTTGAACATCTTCTTTTGAAATTTGTAGGAATATTTTTTTTTCAGAGCTGAGACCAAGTTCTTTTAGTGCATAGGCCTAATTATTAGATATTCAAGATGTCCTGCTGCTCAGGAGCTGCTTGACACAGTCATATTACGAGTTCCAAACCTGATACTCGAATGATAAAGACCCAATTTAAGTATTTAAGGAGTCAGACTCAAGTCAACAGCTTTGGCTATGAGAAACTTTGAATTAGAGTTTAGAAAATGATCCAACATCTGAAAGTGTAGTAACTGTCAGAACTTGTAAACTTATAATCAAACGTCCCTCTGTAAAGGCTGAAAATGTTAACATTCAGTATTAGCTTTTTTTTTTTTTCTTACCAAATTCACCTTTACACTGAGGTCACGTTTTGTCATGTTATTGACTCTCTCTCCATGATATACTTCTTGAGTACATAAAGACGTAGATCTGGGATTGTTCTTCTCTTGACCTACAGTATCTGTAGGTTACCTAACCCTTAACCTCATTTGTTATTGACCTAATTTGCCTCTATGTAACTGAGTGATACAACCTGCTTGGTTATATACCAGCATCAATCCTCCCACACAGTATGTGCTCCGTAAAGCAGGATTGGCCCGAGGCCAGCTTATCTTTTTCTTTGCTCGGATCAGTGATGATTTCCTCGTCTGTCCTGAAAGCCACTCCACGTTCAGTAATTAACTTACTGAGGATACCTGCTCCTTATTTCTGACAAATGACTTCATCCGGTGCCTTAAAGCGGGGATGTCAAACTCATTTTAGTTCATGATCCACATATAGTCCATTTTGATCTGTAGTGGGACCAGTAAAACCGTTGCATAAGGACCTATAAATAACAGCACGTCTGAATATTTCCCAGCTGCCACTCGTCAGGATACACAATTTCTGTAACCCTCAGCATGCATGTATTCACACACTCACCCTCAGGTAGTTAGCTTTCACAGCTGCACTGCTGTTCTGTCAGCTAAGACTACAAACAGACGACTGTTTCCTCAAACCTGCCAACAATTTATTCATCTTTTCTGTCAATTGTGTATGATAAGTTCTTGTATTATTCACCATGATGAGTCTGATAGTGATGATCAATATTATATTCCTTGAAGACTTAAAGGTGCTATGAACACGTCGAGCACACTGGCCTCTCATTTAACTCTTTGAACAAACAGGAACTGGTCCATTTTTCTTGGAAAACCTGAGACTGTGTCCACTTTTCTCTTTTTGACAAAGACATTTCCTACCAGTGGCTCCCACATGAACAGTAGCTTATTCTTGACAGTGTTATGTCACTGTCAGACATAGGAAAAAGTGGAATTGGACTGATCCTTGATTGGATCTTTTGGCAGGCTGTTTGTTTGACACCCCTGCCTTGAAGGATTGTAGAGTTATCAAACAGGTATGCTGTAATCATTCCTGTTGTATCTGTAATCTTTAAAGGTCCAGTGTTGGCAGAATATGGCATTGAATTGTTATGTTTCATTACCTTAGAATGAGCTGTTTGTATCTACAGAGGGCACAGGAGCTTTGGAGACGGGGGCTTGGTGCAGGTCCTGCAGTCTCACACTGGATGCTGATAAATTCTACACATCTCTAATACTGCGATAAAGTGAATGTGTAAATGTGTCAGCAAATATATACAAAAGATATTTTCTCTGATCTCTCAGGCTACTCCAATGCGACCTTCCTGAATGACAGCACTGTCCTGTCCTACCGGGGAAATGGACACATATTCCGCAATCTAACAAACCTTTCTCTGAACCTTCGCACTCGAAAGCGTAACGCAGCTATACTGCATGCAGAGAAGGGCTCTGCATTCATCACACTGTCTGTGCAGGATGGTTTCCTCATCATGGAGCTTCAGAGCACCACAGAGGAGGACACAGACGAGGAGGAGGAGGAGGAGGAGGAGGAGGAGGAGCAAGGTGTGTCTACAGTCAGTCTGAGCAGCAGGACAAGCGTTAGTGATGGCGAGTGGCACAGTGTCCACCTGTTCATGGCAACGCCATGGACACAAACCTCCCGCTGGACTCTGGTGCTGGATGAAGAAATAGAGGAAGCCAGCACCTCCAGGAGCCAAGGAGGAAACCTGGACTTCCTCAGGGAGGAAGTGGACATCTTCTTAGGGGGCCTGGCCCCCGATGCTGGGTGGTCCCTGGCTGGGTGCCTGGGCACAGTAGAGCTGGGTGGCATCGCCCTGCCTTACTTCGGCTCTTCTGATGTGAACCTCCCACGACTACAAGAGGAACAGTTCACCCTCACATCCCCTCAACCACCGCTCCTTGGCTGCAGCGGGGCCCCTGTGTGTGAGCCCAACCCCTGCCTGAACGGAGGGGAGTGTCACGACTTCTTCAACACCTACAACTGCAGCTGTGCTGAGGGCTGGGTCGGGAGACGCTGTGACTTCTTCACGAACACCTGCGCCTCCAGCCCCTGTGTTCATGGCAACTGCACCGTGACCGGGCTGACCTACGAATGCACCTGTGAGTTTGGCTACGCAGGTGTGGACTGCGATGAGGAGGTGGATATGTGTGAAAACCACCTGTGTGCCCATGGAGGCACCTGTCTGCATGGACCAGACAGGTACGCCTGCCTCTGCCCCGAGAACTACACTGGACCCCTCTGCAAGTAAGTTGAGGTGTTTGCTGAATAAACAGAAAAACAGGAAAATAAAATAGAAATAAAGTAGAATAGTCTCTTTGTAGTGGGGCCTGTGGAAAATACAGATGAGGGACTGTACAAAGTGCTGCAGTGATGATATATTTTGCTGGCAAAGCTGGAAGTTTGCTACCACTACCATAGTTTTATTTAGCCTCTTTTGATGCCTAAAAGCATCAAAAATAAGAAGTAGAGTATTTACAGATCAATTTTGTGTCATAGAACAAAACTTGAAACTTGAACCACAGACCTTTTTGCAGGCAAGAAACAAAAAGCCCATTCAAAATACTCTTTGACTTCACAACAGTGGAACCATAAGTGCTTATATGCTCTCTCATTTCTGGGTTTTAGGACTCATTCCTGCAGCGTCTGACATAGAAACTTATTAACTTGCAGATCCTATCCTAACGGTTTGGTAACTTTGGCAATTGGGGTTAGAAAAAAAGCCATTACAGTTCCTAAGAACAGTTCCTATCATAACTTATGACAGGAAAAGAGTATTTCACAAGCATCCCATCTTCCTCAAATCTTAAATAAATTGTCCTAATTTTCAGATAACTGTTAAGCTGGCTTAACATCCAGTTTTCTATCAGTAGAAGTAGCTTACTTACCAACTAGCTAATGCTAGTGTTAGTTTAATGTAGCTAACGGTCATTAATGGTAGCATTAGCTAACTTGTTTATTCCACGTGGTTTGTCTTTTATTGCTTTGACACAAGCTTAGCATTGTTTTACTTTGTTTTTTCTTTTTCAGGTTAACATGTTTCAGTATGTTTCAATGAGAAAAACTAACAGCCAGAAAGTTGTTCAGCTCTGCAAGATGAGAAAAGTAGTGTCAGTTGCTCCGTGTCAATCAATCTCAGTATAAATATTTCATGCTCTGAAGATGACTTTGCTCTCCTGTGAGCAGTTTTGACTGCTTAGTTAGTTACTAAACCCAAAGTAAACAAATAAATGCTCCAAATTGCAGAAACAAGGGACCGTGCAAACAACACAAACAAAAACCCTTCACTGTAAATGTCTCCACATCTCTGCCTCTGTTCAGCATTTCAACCACGCCTGCAGCGAGCGTCTCAGATGCTGCATTTCTATTCTAGTGTCAGCCAGAAAAGGCCTCAGTCTGCTGTGGTGTCTCACTACACAAGGCTCTCTGGTTCAGCGCCAGTTTCTTTCCCCTGTCATCTACCGTTTGCCTCAGAGAACCAGCAGGGGAACGCCTCCAACCATTTATCCTGTAAACACACAGCCTCTTGCATTTTGCCTCTTCTTTTGCACAAGGAAAACCTTTGCAAGTGTCTCGCTAAGCAAGACACCAGACAAGCTGCATATCTCCCTTTACTGGGAACATCGACGCTGCAAAGTTTTCATCAAAATGACTTCTTTTTTTGTTTGTGTCTCCTGTTTGTGTCTCTTTCTACCCCCTTTCCCCGTATTTCCTTCTGTTCCTCTCCAGTGAGCGCATTGAAGAAATTCCGTGGTACATTGTTGTCAGAAATGTGTAAGTTGCTTTTTTTTCCCTCTATTTCTCAGGTGTGCGCTATTTGTTTCCTGTTAGATATTCGTCTCTCAAATGTCATGTACGATGTCTCCTGGTTTTTTGTTCAACTGCGTGCAACAAAATGCCAAGCAAAGCTAATATTAACGCTCCCTGTGACATTGTTTGTCTTAAAATGAGTGACAGCTGTAGTTCAAAATGATTCCTGGCATCCAAATTAAAACTTCACCGACCCAAAATGGCACACTTTCCAAAATAAAACAGCCTGTATTTTGTAACCATTGAGGGATAAAATTCAAGTTGCCAACAGATACAAAACATTTTGGAACAGAGCTGCTGAGCTTCAGGCAAATACAAGGTTAGAGAGGCCAAAGAGAAATGGTTGGCTTTTTCATTCCTGTACATGTGATTTGACATCCTGCTGGTAAATAGTTGCCAGAGGTCTTTAATCTTATTATCCTGTTCCCCTCCTAAGCTTCTTTGTGCCCCCCGTGGGGAGCTGCAGGAAGCTGAACAATGCAGCTCCTGCCTGGCTGATTCTTCTGCTTCCGGCAGACGTAAAGACGTCAAACTCTGCTGCACATGGCCTGCTGATCACCTCAGTACCTCTGATACCACAGCTTTAAAGGTCCAGTGTGTAAGATTTATGCAGATTTATTGGCAGAATTTGGCAGAAATGGAGTATAATACTCATAAGTAAACAAAGGAAACACTGGCTCTAGATTTGGCTTTTCACGTTCTTTGCATGTTTCACGGCCGCTGTAGAGTGAGACAAGTTGGTTGCAATCTGAAATCTCACTGCTAGATGTGACTAAATTTTACACACTGGTCCATTTTGTAAAACAGAAGTAACACATGCATTTAACACTTTACATGCCTGACTGTCTTCTTCCAGACGGCCTAAGCTGCCGGTGTCTGTGTGCGGCGATGACAACAGAAACTACACCTGCTTCAATGGAGGCAACTGCACTGACCGAGAGCTGTCCTGTGACTGTCCACCCGGCTTCATCGGACACCGGTAGGAAAGAAAAAGACATCGGTGTTATTAAATAAAAGCTGTTTCCTCAGTTGATTGGCATCAGCTGAATTATTGATGCTTCACAGTCACTGACATTCATTCATCATTATCCAGCTATATAACGTTTTTGGCGGGTGAAACATCCCAAGCACAGCAAAACAATAAATAAGAAAAAATGAGAAAATGCAGGCAGAGGGCAGGATCTCTGCAGCTACAAACAGCCACCAACATCCACTTCTAGTGGGTCATAAGTCATCATCGCAAGAGATTATTACTTATGACTCTATGCATTATTTTCTTTAGGAAAATGTTGCAAATGATACCTTTAAGGAGAATAGGGCAAAACTAAATACTAAATGATAATGCTCATGAAACCTCCCCACTTCCATTAAGACAATTATTTTTTTGTGTTACAATTTTTATTGAATGTTATTAATGTTGAAATTGTGCAAATGAGATATGATGGAATAAAATAATTGATGATTTGCATAAAATTTCCAGAACAGAAATGTGAATATTGTATAAAGGTAAAAAAAAAACAAAAAAAAATTTTGTGTAATTTTTTGGTATATTAGAATCAAAAGTTTTTACAGAGAGAATTTCCTTTTATCATTCTAGAAATCAGAAAATGCTGTCAACAGTCATAAAAATACATTTTCACCATTATTTACATTAAGACATTTTTTATATTTCAAGTTTTCTGAAGTTCTTGTTTTTGTTTAAATTTATACATATGCAAATCAGGCTCTATCTAACGCTAACTTCTGGTAAATTTAGGAGAAATCTACAGAATCAAATAGGTATTTGTGTATAATATTTAATGTGTGTGTTTTGGATGTTTTCCTTCTACTGGTCTGAAAGAAGACATGTTTGGAAGGAAAATTGACGAGTGCATGAAAAAACAATATTTTTGCCTTAAGGGAACATTCTTTGAGAACTCCTTCAAAGAGCAGAACCTTTTCCTTCTTTGCCAGAACTGTAGAACTATTTGATGTGAGTAGTCACCTCCCTGACAAAAGCGTCTCTGACTGAGCTGAGGTTGTGTGTCTGCAGGTGTGAGCAGGAGGTCGACGAGTGCAAGTCCAATCCCTGTCAGAACGGAGGCTACTGCCGCAACCTCATCAACAAATTCATCTGCGTGTGTGACATGAGCTACGCCGGAGACCTGTGCCAGACGGACGTAAGCGACATTTACTTTTACGTGGCCGTGCTGCTGTGGCAGAACCTGTTCCAGCTGCTGTCCTACCTCATCCTCAGGCTGGACGATGAGCCAGAAATAGACTGGGGAGGCAACGACTGAGAGTGTGTGTGTCTGTGTGTGTGCATGGAGGTGTGTGTGTGTGTCTGCACTTGTCTTCAGGACTGTTTGAGAAAGCGGGTGCAGAGGGGAGTTTGACAGTGCAGGGGTATAGATGATTGACTGGTGGTTTCCCGTACGAAGCACAGGGGATCAGCGGGTTTTCAGGGCACACGTTTGAGTTTTCTCTAGTTTGACGTCGGGTTAACGGAACCACAGAGCTGTTTCTGTGCCTTAAATGAGACTCTGAAAATCAGATGCACCTTATTCAGTATAGTTATTTATTTCACTCGGTTTCATGTACTTATTTCAGTAGCTACAGATCACTGATGCAATAATCTCTCATAAAACAAACAAACAAAATTCACCTTAGGGCTGCAACTGAGGATCATTTTTATCAAATCTAATCTGTTGATTATTTGACTAATTTTTTTAATCTAATAAAATGTGACATGTTGCTAAATGCCCATGAGAAGTTCTCAGGGCCCAAAGTGGCTTATTTTGATCACTGACTGTATATAAAGACGGACGATATGTCTCAAGCCAGTATATCCTGGAATATGGCCGCTGTCGTCTTGTGGCGGTGATGTCACTTGGAGCCAGAGTCAACGCAGTAGTGATACGTGTTGGAGCTGCGTTATCAAGGTCCTGCGCTCCAGGGGCACAGAACTCACTATAATTCAGGGAGACGATGATGAAAGGTCACAGTTTATGTGACGTTAAAATACCCTCTGCTGCTGAGGGCTTTCAGGTTGGCGCCTGTTAAACCAAACTATCCTAAAAGCAGGTGGGATCATAATTGTTCTTAATAAAAGCTTTAGTTGCACCGAGACTCCTTTCTGATTCACTTCAATCTACATCATGTCCTCATCTTTATTTATCTCAATGGTTTGGACCTACCAGTAGCCCAAAACTTAAAAATATTATCAGAAATCTTTTATTATTAATTGTAAGTTTTGGATTAGTTAAATAATCATTTCAGCACAAACCTGCGTAGGACAGTTCCTGTGGTCTAAAGGGGACGATAGTCTGAAGCATTTTTTGATGCAGTGAGGATCATTATAAAATATATGTTATTTATAATGTCTCTCATTGAAGATATCCTGTCAGTCTCGTCTGAACTGGATTTGGGGAGCTCCATACAGATGAATGTGTGAACTATCAAAAACAGCGTTGTAGTTAGAAAGGCGCCTAGAGGGGCTGGAAGACGACAAGATGTCTCGCTTTGTTCTCGAAGTGCATTCAGAGCACTGTGCTGACTGACTGACTGACTGACTGACTGACTGCTGTGTGCTGTTTTGTACCAAAGAACAAGTTTCTGTCTCTAAACCTTCCTGAGTGAGGCGAATGATATTTTTAAGCCTAAATTCTCTGCAGCTCTGCTTGAACGGTTCCTATCAACATCCACCACGCTGTTGTGGTCAACATTTCATGACTCTCTGAATCTTTGCACTCGTCTGTCCCTCATGGTTTTTGTCTGTCTTTTAGTCTTGTTGTGCTGACGCCATGCTGGATGATCCATGTATGACCATAATGTCTTGTTTATCTGTCTTTTCTTCTTCACATTCTGTCCTCTTGTCTTGTCATGGTTTAAATCCAATTTCCGTCTTTATTCTTCTCAAATAAAAAAAAGAATCATATCAGCTTTTGTCTGTCTTCTGTCCTCTTTTCATCTTTCCTGACTAACCTTTCTCTCCCGTCACCACCTATTTGGTTTCCTTTCCGATTCCTTTCCTCCATTTTCTCCTTCAGACAAACAGTCAGTTGACGTTAACTGCAGTCTAAATCCTTTCACTGATTTCCTAACTGATCCGTGTGTGTCTGTGAGTAAAGGAGCAGACATGCCTGAGTCAGGTGGCTACCGTGACAACAAACATAGAAACTTAATCTCTCTTAATGAGATATAGCGTGAGTAGTTCCCAGAATAGCTCAAGTTTATAGACATACAGTCACAAACATACAGAGTGAAGGCACAGAGCTACAGTTACAGTATTTGAACACCTCAGTCTGTATATTTTTTTGTTCTATTGGATGGAGGGTATTTTTTAATGTTTATGGATGGTTCTTTCCTGGTTTAACATGACATTTGTTAAGGCTTAGCTTTTTAACCCGACTATGAGACAAAGGAAAGCTAGGAGACTGGAGTTTGACTGAAACAGTGAATGTGAGCTGAACTGGTGGGATTCCTGGGACTGTGGGGAACCGGGCTGATGGCAGGTTCAGCTGAGCATAGAGACCAGAAAATATACTCAACAACAATAGAAATACAATAAACAATAATAATTGGAGACAATAGAGTATAAGCACTGCTTGGTCTTTCAGTCATTCACATAAAGTTACCACTGACCGACCCTGACAAAAACTTGTGCTGGCTGCAACACATTGGTCATTTTTAAGACTTTTTGCCATGTAAAATAAAGTTATTTAAATTTGGTACACACTTTACAGTGTGTCTTTGATTGTTTTTGAAGGAAACTTGCGTTTTTGATTTTTTAGACTGACTGTTTTACCCGTGCAGTGAGCCCTTCACTCGAAGAATAAGCACAAAATAACAATAAATGCTCCAACTTCTGAGTTGAAGTTAAAGAAAATAGGACTTATGTACAAACTTAAGGTTTATTTCTCTCAAAATTGTGTTCACAAGCTTTCCATCCACCTGACAGGTGTGGCTGATTAAACAGCAGGATTATTGCACAGTTGTGCCTTGGGCTGCTAAAGCCTAAAATGTGCAGTTTTATCTTTTTATTTATTAGGCACTGAACTATGGATATTTCACATAAAGCTACAGATACCAATTTGTTTTTCCCAGGAGGGTAAAGTCATGACATGCTCTGCCTCTGATTGGCTTCTCCTGGCTTCTCTTTTCTCAACCTTGAGCTGCACATTTTAGAGTGTCCTTTTATTGAGACCAGTTTTACTTTCATCACAACAACGGGAGCAAAGAAAAAAAATGTTGCGTTCATACTTTTGTTGAGTACAGACAGCAGGGCCGTGCAGGTCCAGACTAGAAGCCAGGGAGCAGCTGAGCAGAGCGGAGAACCGAGGCAAAGGAGCAGGACGAAGAGCTGAAGACAGGTACCAGAGACTGCAGGAAAAGGAGAAACAGGGAGAGGTGAAAGAAACGAGCAGTGAGCAAAAACATTGAAGAATGACTTGAAACACAGACTAACTGACCGGGCACTAGGAGCTGGCAAAGCTGAGTCTTAATTGCAGGATGGACTACAGCTGGTGAGGCTCTGCTCCAGCTCTGCCACACCTGTCTCCACTCAGACAATCACAGACACACACACAGAGAGAGAGAGAGAGAGAGTGGACACTGCAAACACACACACAGAGTGGACACTGCAGAGGTGAAGGGCATGACAACACTGCCTCTGTGCTCAAAAGCAAAGTCTTATCAAGTCTATCTTAAAACAACAGTCAGGTGTTTAAATGAACACTGAAGCAGGTTATGCTTGCTGTAATTATTTCTTCTGCTCATATTGGCCATTAAATGATCTCGTCTTAATTCACTTTCAATGAGGTAATGAGGGTCAAAATCTATAGTCTTGTGTGCAAAATATCATTCTAAGTTTATCTGATGCTTTTGTGAGATTCTAAAAAAAGAATTAATACAAAAATGAGTAACTTTGGAATATATCATCTTGATTTGTTTGACTTGAATGGCTGAAGTCTTGTTAGCTTTAAATACATTTTTGCATGAGACCAGAGTTGCAGAGTTTGTGCTCCTTCACTTACACTGCAAGCACATTAGGACAGGACTTTTTAATGACCAGCAGGAGGAAAGATTACAACACACAAAAAACATTTGTAAAAGAAATGAATTTCTGAGTCTGATGCTTTTATGGGGAAAGGTAAAAAAATAAATAAATCTTTCACTGCTTTAGACTACGAGGTCGCCCCACCAGTTATACACTGGGCATACAAAGATTTGCAAGAAAGAATTTATCTTAACAAGTTCTGAAGCAGAAACACCTCTTATCTGAAGGCAAGTGCTGAATTTTGCTCTTCTCAAAGCTGGGGATGATGATGCTGCTCCTGGATTTTGTCTCTGGGGGTCAACGGTCATGTTTCAGTGTTTCCAATGTAGCCAGTAGATAAAGAGGGTCTCCCTGCAGCCTTACAGGAAGAATATAGCATGGGAAGTCATCAAAATTCAAATAAAACAAACTATTTTACACAGTGGCGTGCTGAAAATGAATTACAGTCTCACAGCTCTGTAATCTGGTGGAAGGACAGTGGATACTTCTGTATCTCTTGCCAGATGGCAGCATGGTAAACAGGCTGTGGCTGGGGTGGATGTTGTCTTTCAGTATCCTCTGAGCTCTGCGCAGGAAACTCACCTCCCTGCTATCCGGTCCTGAGCCGTGCGCATCCCATGCCAGGTTGTGATGTTTCCATCCAGGATACTTTCTATTTACAAGAACTTGTCACAGGAAGCCATTTCTTCTGTCTTTTTTACCAGGTGTAATGTCTTTGACAGGTTCAGATGTCCACATACTTTTGGCCAAGTAGTCAATATGCAGTTGCACTCCTCTGTCATACACCTGCCTCCTTGCTTCCATCTTGTATTTTTCAAGCCTGTGTGTGTGTGTGTGTGTGTGTGTGTGTGTGTGTGTGTGTGTGTGTGTGTGTGTGTGTGTGTGTGTGTGTGTGTGCATGTCCTTTGGAAGTACAGGTAGGCCTAATGGTGAGGAAGGAGGGGGAGGAAATGGGAGGCAGTTTTTCAGTGTCGGCACTGATGTGGCCATCCTCTGAGAGCGAGAGGAGCAGAGAGGGAGAAATGTGCTTCGCCAGCGAAAAAACAGCATCTGGTGCTGAAGTGCAGTTTCAGCAGAGAGCTGGTGGCATTCACAGAAGTTTGGTCTGCTTCACAGAAACGTATGAGGGCAGCTTATCTGGCAGACACACACGTATATATATATACACACACACACACACACACACACACACACAGAGCAGGTTGATAGTGCTGACAGCAGGGAAGCATTGCCACTGTCTCTGTGTGTAGCTGCTCTGCCGAGGCTTCGGGGTGGCCTTGCCGTGTACCTTAGAGACTGGTTAGTTAGACATCTCGGTGTCTGTGTGTGTGGCAGCCGGTGACTGATGGCGGGTCCTGGCTGCAGGCTGCTCCGGCTCGCTTGTGTCACACTCACTATGACAGCCAACTGTGCTGCAGTGACAGGTAAGCACTTTCCAGGAGTCAACAAAGAACCTGTAGCGAGGGAAAGAAAGTGTGATGTCTGCAGCGTCGAGCATGAGTGCATAAGTTATTTTTTGCCTCAGGATATGGATGGTTGTATTTTTATTAGAGTTATGTTTCCATGTTGATTGCTCGGTGTAAAGTTTGCTGACTTCTGAGATTTTTTTTCATGGTCTTGTGCAACCTGACAAGTTGAGTAAGAAGAGGCTTTAGTTATGAGGATGGTGTCGGTGTAATGGAGTGATACTTACAGCTGTTGTGTTGTTGTAGCAGCCGCTCAGAGTGTCACGGCTATCACACCAACCAGAACTACTGATGTAAGTGCATCATCTGTTGGTTAATGAATGTTAACAATCACTCACCTGCTGCACTGGAAGCTTTGATTCACCTTGATTCACTGGGTTTGTCAGGAAATCTGTGTGTTTGCATGCAGGTGATTGTTGTGGTTTCTGGTTGGTAGGGAAGCTGCTTGTGTGTGTGTGTTTGGTGTGAGATGATCAAAGGGCCACAGGGCTGTAAGTCAAAAATGAATCTTAGCAGGTTTCACGAGTCATTAAAACACCGTCAGACGCTGCAGGAAAAGCAGCTTTTCTTCCTGCTAGAAAATAATCATGCACTTAATAAAAAAGGGACATAAAATACAGGAATTTAGCAGAATCAATTCGTCTTTTCTCATTAACTTAATATAAATATACAAGTTTTGTTTATTTGAGTTAAATAAATTTAAAATATCTCTTGTTTATTTTCAGAACACTTCACTTCAGAACTTAAAAAGATGAGTTCATTTAATCTGAAATGATGAGTTGAATGAATTGTGCTGCAACTAACGATTATTTTCATTGTCAATTAATCTGCTGATTATTTTCTCGATTAATCAATAAGTTGTTTGGGCTACAAAATGTCACAAAGTGGTGAAAAATGTCAGTCACATAAGCCCAAGATGACATCCTGAAATATCTTGTTTTGCTCACAGCCTAAAGATATTCAGTTTACTGTCAAAGAGGAGTGAAGAAACTTGAAAATATTCATATTTTCTAATTAATTATTTAACATTATGTTTCATAATCAATTCATTATCAAGTTATTGTTGCAGCTCTAGAATTAATGCACTGTACGGGGCTCAACCCTAATGTTCAGAAATCTACTTGCCCAAAGTTGATTTTTACTTGGCCCGTACAAATTTGTTTTATTTTTTTAGTGGTTATCAAATAACAACAAAGACCAAATCCAAGTCCAACATGATGTTTTTAAATGTCTTGTTTTTTGAGTCAAAACCCAAAGATATTCAGTTTAATAAGATAATAAAGTGAGAAAAGTGTCAAATTACCACAATTAAGAAAAACAGCATTTTCTGCCTTTTTGTATGAAAAATCACCAATCAATATTCAAAATCATTTATTAGTTTAATTCTTTTTTACCACTTGCCCAGTTTCCCAACTGAGTTCCTAGATTTACTGGTCCAACATGGCATTTTATTTGCCCCTGGCAAGTGGGCAGTCTTTATTGTTGAATACAATCAACTCATTAAATCAAGTTTCTAAAGGAACATGATCAGTACATTAGCAGACTTCCCAGCAGGCATTGTGTGAGAGTTTAAACTCTCCTCAAACTCTTCTTGTTAATAGTTTGAAGGAAACATACATGATGGAAACTTGCTGTTTCTCTTCAAACAACTGAATTAATGTCAAGTTTATTTGACTAAAGAAGTTTTGAATCATTACAAAATGACTTCAACTTGTCTTTTCAAATTCAGTCAGCTTAAAATTTAAGGAAACCTGGACACTAACCTTCTGAAGTTAAAACAAATAGTTTATTTTTACAGTGTGTGTGTGTGTGTGTGTGTTGTGGCTATTTGTGGTGTGTTTCTGGTGGTGTTTGCTGTGTATGTGCTAATGGGATCATCAGGCAGCATCTTGCCCGTGTGTGTGTGTGTGTGTTTGTGTGTGTGATCCTCCACAGACGGAGCGTGCTCCATACAGCTCGCGGGTGGCTGCCGTGCTGGCACCGTGTCTGGTTGGCTTGGCGATAGTGGTGATGCTGGGGCTGGCGCTGGCCGTAGCCAAACTGCGAGAGAGGCGGCAGACGGAGGGAGGTTTCAGTCCGCAGCAACTCGAGGCTCCTGGTGGTCGCAACCCACCTGCTGAGCTGGGAAACACATCCATCAGCACTTTGGCAGCGCGTGTGGAGCGCCTGGTGTAGTGTAAAGCAGTGAGAAGTGTGTGAAAGACAGAAATAAACATTGTTTCCTGTGTGTGAGCGTCTGTAAACCAAAACATGTTTAAAATCCCCAGTAAGCATCATTTCTTGATTCTCTCTCTGTCCCTCCTTCTCCCCAGTTGACCTCTAAGGGTTTGACCTCTGATCTCTTGCTGTCCATCAGTCTGGTGTCTGTCATCCTGCTGCTGGTTCTCATCCTCACCTCCGTCGGCCTGGTGGTGGCGCTGAATCGCCGCGCCACCCACGGCACCTACAGCCCCAGCAGGCAGGAGAAGGAGGGATCACGGGTGGAGATGTGGAGCATCACCCAGCCGCCGCCGATGGAGAGACTCATATGAGACGCAGGCGGGGACTGTTTTTACATGCAGGGTGATAATGTGGTTATTGTAGCGATGACGGAGCTAACGCTCGAAATGCACCTGATAACAGATAGATAATGTGGACCAGTGTGTACGATTTAGTGACCTTTGCCTCACCCTCCCCTTCCAAGCATGTAGGAAAACCTACGGGGGCTGCAAAACTCGTGAAAAATGTGAAAGGCTGTATCTAAAGCCAGTGTTTTGTTTTTCTGTCCTGTGCCTCTATAGAAACATAGCTAAAATTGACAGGGTGTTTCTGTTTGCTGGTAGCAGCAAAAAATTACCAAAAAACATTTTCTCCAAAAGCCACCATTATAAAAAAAAAGACATCTGTAAAACTGTTGCTGCAAACAAGTTCAGTTATGATTCTTTCTATGCAGTTTTTGTGCTAAGAAAAGCGATTTAAAAATCTGTGATGTCATCACCATGTAAAGTCTGTGAGCGGAGTGAGAACTCATGGGCGGGGCCAACAGGAGAAACAACTCTGTGCATATTCAGAGGATCTTAATAAATCCTGTAAAGACTGGGATCCAGTTTAAAATTCTAAGGTAACAAAAATGCAACAGTGAACCTCCCTATACTTTACAACCCAGTCATATAATGATAAATGAATTGATCTTGTATTTTGTATCTTGAGCTTCTATTTCCTAAGCCCCTCCCCCTTTTTCTCTGTGCTCCAATACCAGCTGAGCAACCCTGGTACCTTTGACAACTTTCTCCTTTTCCTGTAACATGTTAGCAACTAACTACCAAACTAATGAGCTCATATTAGAGAGTTAGTGCTAAAAGTTTGCTCACTAACTAGTTAATGATTGACGTAGATTAGCTAAGTCGTTAGCTTACATTTTGCTAACATTAACTAACTTAAGATGTCGACACATTTTACTTTTAAAGGTCTTCTAACTTTGTTTTTCTTTTCAGCACAGATTAGTTTAACAGCTAACATATCTTAGTACAGGAAACAGGAAAGGAGACCACTGAAAATCTGCTCATCTGTCTAAGTTGGTGAAGCGTGCGCCTCATGTTCTGAGGCTGTGAGTGGGTTTAACTCCCACCTCCCCGACTCTCGCTCTCCACCTTTCCTGTGCTCACTTCAGCTGTCCTGTCCATTAAAGGCATAAAAGTTAATTAAAAATATATTAAAAAAACTGTCATTGGAGCCCAGAGTGAAAAGATGCTGGGCTTCAGAAAGGTCAAATCTTATTTCCAGGTAATAATACACTAATGAAGAGATATTAATATTATAAAGTTACTTCTCATTTCTGCCATTCTCTGCCAATAGACCCCATAAATCTTACACACTGGACCTTTAAAAAGTTTTAAGTGAGGAGATTTCCTGAACTCTGCAGAAGAATATCTGCAGCCTGCATGTAAACATGATCTTCCCTCTCGCAGTACCTCCATTTTAAATTACAGCTGTCTGTCTTCATTTGCATATTCACATGCTGGACGCCTGTATGAGATCTAGTGACACCGTTTTTATTCTATATCCCAGTGCTTCATCCATCTTCCTGTAATGTTTTGCACCTGGCTTCACCATCCTGCAGTACATCCATCTAAATGAAAAGACTGGAGGTCAGAATTGATCGATTCTGTCACATCTTTGTGTCTGATCCATATTTTGTTTAGGACCTTTGAGCAATCAGAGGATCAAAACTGGGGACACACAAAGACATTGTCTTTAAGTCTCATGCAGAAGCGAGCAGAACGGTCCTCGTTTAAAGGTCCAGTGTGTAAGATTTATGGGGATCTCTTTGCAGAAAATGGCGGGAATGGAATACAACATTCATCAACAGGTTTTCATTAGTGTTTTATGATCTGAAAATAAGAATTGTTGTGTCTCGCTACCTTTGAAAAAGCTGTTTATATCTGCAGAGGGCGTGGAGGTCACCACCAGGTTTCATGGCCACCTACATGTGTGTGAGGGGAGGGTGAGGCAAGCGGTATTCAATCGATTGCAGTCTACAACCTCCATGCCATTAAATCATACACACTGGTCCTTTAAAGAATAAGTCATCAGCATCAGTGTGTATTTTTCTTTATTGTCAACAAATCCCATTAAAAGATCCAAGCCAACAATGACTTAGTCACTCAAAAAGCGAAATACACATTTTTTCTTTTTGTTTTAAGGCTGAATTATTTCTTTAAAGTAGTTTTGATGTTTTTTAGCAGGCAATACTCAAACAGGAGTAAATAGTGCATTTCGTTGGGGACTATTTTCAGACCTGGATTTACTGCAGCTGGAACGTGTGTGTGGGACTGTCTGGAAATAAACTACAGAGTCACTGTAGAGAAGGAACATGCTGACCAGTGTAACAGCGTCGCTGACTGGTGTGTTTTTTACAGTTTTTGGACACTCAGACAGACAAGCTGTGTAAGTAAGATCAGTTCAGAGGATTTGTTGACTATAAGAAAAATATATAAGATGACCAGACTCATCATTCAAAGTGATGAAATTTCATCCATGTGTATTTATTATTGTACAGGAGAAACGCCTTTGCCTCTGCTGTCAGTGTTGATTTATGTCTCGTGTTCAGTGAATATTCCCACTGGACTTTTCATCCTGCAGCTCCTCACCGACAGAATCATGTCCTTAAAGAATCACGTTCCAGGATCAGTTGCACCAGACAAGAACAGCTTCTTAGTTTTGTCCAGGCTGAATGGTACGTTGTTAGAAACAAGACTGCAGTATGATTTTAAGTGAATATATTTCAATGATGATTTTGTTTTTTATCTTTTAAACTGTGAATTTCATTTCTGCCTTTAATTGGTGACAAATGTACATAGAAAATATGCCGGTTAATTAAAGTGAATGTATTTGTGTTAATTTATTTTATGTCAACAAACTATTATAGGTTTATTTAGGAACAATGTGGTTTTTGCCAAATCAGTAAGCCACAGATATTCACACACAACTACACTGTCCTACTCAATAAAAACTGAAAACTGAATGCACAAAACACCAACCAGGAGGGACAGGTCACCCAAAAGTAAAAAAAAAAAACAAAAAACTATTATTCCTATGTCCTCTTATGCTATTTTTTTTTAGGGATGTAAAGATAAAAAGTCCCTGATATATTTATAACTATATTAAAAAACAAAAAAATGGCTACTGTCCTCTATTATATAATAAATCTGATGTGTACAGCATTTTAGTTTGTATGAAATTTGCTTTTCCTTTTAATTAAAAAAAAGTTTCTCTATTAAAATAAGCCAGCCATGACCTAAACATGTGCAAAACATTAGCAAAAAAATTAGCATGAATAGCATGTTTTTGGCAATTAATTATATATGCACAACTGCAAAACAAAAACAATGCACCAGTCAGCAGCAGCCCCTTTATGAAAATAAAAATAATAAAATGCAATGATTAACCATGTAATACTACGGTAGATTTTGTCACAGTGTTTTGTCACACGGTGTTGAGACTCATGAGAAATTCACACCAAAACTATCGAGATAAATTAACAGCACAGCAGGTAAGAGGTAAAACCTGTAGTTTTGATTTTGGGGTGAAACGTCCCTTTAATACAGATTTCTGTTCTTTGGTATTCAACAAAAATGGTTGGAGATGCATAAGCATGAAACAGTATAATTTATTTTCAGTTCACAGTGCATACATTATGTGCAGTTGTACCAAGTTACTCATGAACAGCACGTTAGATTGACCTCAGTTGTTTAAGACAGTTGTTTTCTCTGCAGTGAGAACATGCAAGTGTGCACAGAATCAAGAAAATCTGTAAATGGCATACCGAAGAGTTAATCATCATCATCATCATCATCATCATTACAATACCCAAAAAACAAACTGGAAAAAAAAAAGTTGCTAACTGTAACTTGTCCAAAGGTTTTCACTACACTGAACACACACACCTCTTTAATGTGTGGTTAAAAGGGGAAGTGATGTTAATATCTTTGTTAAATTCACTCCAAAGTTCCTCAGTAAAAGCTGCTACATAATCTGACACCTCCCACTCACTCCAAATTTGTAATTTCAGGACAGTTATACTTCTTATATATATATATCTAAGCATTGTTATCAGAGTATATGGTATCATTGAATTGTGAATCCCTGGACAATATTTTCTTCATTGTTGTACAACATTAGTGTAAACAGGACCAGAGATACTAAAGCTTTTCACGTCACCCTAAACAGCAGCTGACTGCTCAAGTATTTCTCCCCACAAACCTCTCCGGTTAGATTTACAGTAGCCTGTAACCAAAGTAGAAATGTTTCCTTCTACAGAAAATGCAAGGCAGATGACAGTTAACTCTACAACACCCAAAAATGCAAGGCGGAATGAGTGTACTGTACCAGACTGAACGTTAACTCCATCATCCTCGATTCAATGGAAGTCCTAAATACTGAAATAATAATTAATACCAAGAGAACAGAAGAGAGCACGTCTGTAAAACTAAACTAAACTAAATCATAGTATACAACACATACAGGTACATACATGCAGATACAACAATAAGCATTGTACCGTGTACAAGCAAGCGTCAGTCTCTGCTTATTTCTTTATCAGAAGGTGTCAAATGCTTCTGAACATGAATGGCTACATGGGACGTTTGTTAATATTCTCTCTCTATTGTTTTTTTTCTTCCAAAAATAAAATCTAAAACATTCAATTATTAGGTGTTCTACAACATACAACACCGATCATATATAATCCATGTAAAATAAACTCAAGCCAGCAAAAATACACGTCTATTCAGTTGAAAATAATTTCTCATCAATATGAAATCAACTAGAGAAACTCCTCTGAGAAACACTTTTTTTCAATACAGTTAAGCTCAGAATGAGTGTTCATGTTTTTTTTCCATTAAAAAAAAAGAGAAAACAAAAAGAGAGCAAAAACTATACAAGTTAGAATCAACTATTAGTACAACCAAAGAAAGTACCTAATTTACAAAAAGTCAAATAACCCAGAGAAATTCAGAGATCTCCTCTTAAATACAGGCAGGAAGATTCCCACCGACCACCGCGGCAAAGAAAAACACCGAGCGACTCCAGCTGGACTGAAGCCGAAACTCAAGAGCTGAACGGCTATAAAAACAACACGAGTACCCAAGTTCATTTCAGGTCAGTTTCTAAGGACTGTTCATTATATAAATACCATAATGTTCCTGATTTAAGGTGGTCTGAAAACATTGCATACACCTCCTGTCTGTAATACTGCACCTTGATGTGATCATACTGGGTGGTACACTTCCTGCATAAGGCACAACGCACACACTCTCCTGTCATTAACGCTCACAGACACACCTCAGCTCACACACAGTTACATAAACTTTGACATTTATTTATTTATTTATTTATCTGGAGACACGTGAGGTGTGCTCCCACTAAAAACTAGTCTGATTGTGATTATTCTTCAAGTAGAATTGTGCATTATAACTTTACTGTTAAAGAAAACTGACCTTTTGGATCATTTTAAATATTTGCATAGTATATAAGTTTTTTTTTTAAGTGTTTACAATGACTAAGGCCGGTGATTGTTCTGGAGTCTGTTTTTTTTTCTCCTTTTTTGGAATTACTAAGACTGATTCCTGGGCTTTTAGAAGCACGCCAAAGACTTTATGAGCAAATCGTTAACGCAGAGCAGCACTCAAAAAGCGGAGAAATAGCTGCTATTAAACTGCCACACCGACTGGCGTCTGGCATAAATCATGAGAACAACGAACCATAAATGTAATAATCCCAACACAAGCACATGAAAAAGCTTTCTTCTCTTCTCTGGGTTTGTGGCCGCGCAGAGAACGATGGGAACCCACGACTTGTGGACGTGGGCGCGTCTCTCCACAGGAGAGTCTGTTATAGAAATACTTTGTCTGAGCACGTTACATCCACGTAGTTACTCTCTGAGGAGAACCGTATTGCTTCATTACAGTACAATCATCAACCACTGCAGCGCGGCACAGTGTGAGACTCGAACCTACCAGGACAGAGTTTGCATTTCCTCCTGTGAGCAAAGAGAGACAAAGAGAAAGAGAGAAAAGACTGAGGTCTGTGATAAGTCTGGCGATATCGTTTGTTTTCCTTAACTTCAACAAATAAAATAATTAATTAATAATATTTATCCAATTTACAGGTAATCTGTGGCTGAAAACATATTCCTGTTTGAGCCACGTCAGAAAAATGTATAATGTGAAAAGTTTGGTGTTTCCTGTTAGAACTTCATACTGTTTATCTTTATTATAACTTTAAATGTTAAATGTTTTTAATATTATTATTATTATTATTATTACATTTTTTGGAAATTGTTTTGGGCTGCAACTCATCATCGATAAATCTGCAGATTATTTTCACGATGAATGAATTGTTTAATTTATAAAATGTCAAAAAGAATGGTGAAAAATGCTCATCACAATTTCCCAAAGTGACGTCTTCAAAATGTTCTTTTTGTCCAACCAAGTGTCCAAAACCCAAATACTCTTCATTTACTGTCATTAAATGACAAAGAAAATCAGCACATTCTTTTTTTTTTTTTGCACTGAAGAGGCTTCAACCAACACGTTTGAGTGTATAGTTTGAAAAATGACTGAAACAGTTCATCGGTTATCAGAGTAGTTGGCAGTTGTTTCTTTCAACACATCGATTAACTGACTAATTGTTGCAGCTCTTGTAGACTTTATTAAAAACTCTGAGGGGATCTGTGAGACAAAATCTCCTCAAACCTGTGGTCTGTGATCTGATGTACATCTACTGTGAGAGTCCTTGACATGAAAAAAGTTTGGGATCCCTGAACTGAGTTATCAAATTACTTATAGTAAGTTGTTATAATAAGCTACAGTGTTATAAGTTTGTATGTTATAATAATGGTCTTTGTCTGGCGTGGCAGTGATACACCTCTGTATCTGTACACAAGTCTGAAAGCATCAGGAAACAGAGTAAAGCATTTTTTCATGAGATTTGTTGACAGTAAGGAACAGAAAATATCACCAGACTCATCCTGTCAAGTTCACATCGGCTCCAAATCACACGAGCTCTGCAACAACTGGCCACCACTGTTAAGGTCAAGAGTGAAAGACAGATGTGCTGAAAGGACTAAAAGACAGAAGAAAATCAGGAGACACAACATGAGAGGAAGAGCGATGATGGTGGAAAAAGAGGAAGAAGAGGACATGAAGCATTGACACTGGCATTTAAAGATGATCCACTTTAACTTTTGACTGTATTTGCGTCTCTTCAGAGGGACAGAAGTGTCCTGAGGAACACAGGAAGAGGAGGGAGACAGACAGAGAGGTCTCTACATGCACATCTCATTATCTGGATGCAATTTAAAACAGCAGCTTAAAGCACATCTTATTATATATTTATATATTAACTATTCATTTAATCCAGAGGAATACAGTGCTGTTTAAGAACTAAAGATCTGAGATTCTGATTACAAAGTACCTGTTATGGTATCTATAGATTAAGACACCAGAGTATTAAAAACAAATCACATGTCTGTTTAAGGCATGGTGATAAAAAAAAACTGAACACAGTGTAGAATTAGTTTCAAAGGTCCGATGGACTCTGTGTCTGGACAGTCTGTCTCACTTTGTTTTTGCTCAAATGGTTTTAGTACCAGGTGGTCAAGACTGAGTATTATTTATTATTTAATCTACAAGTGCAAATTGAATTCAATGGTGTGAAATGCTCAGAACACAGTGAGTAAAAGACTGACATAGTGGTGTGTCGAGGAGATTTAATCCCTTCTTAATCCTGAAAAACTACTGAGACTTTTCTAAATTCCTTTAAGTAAAGATGGAAAATTCCTCCATCAACTGTTAGCTACTTATATTTTACCCAAAATCTAATTCCTGGGTCTTTTTTTCAGGTATTACGTTGTGAATATGTTACAAGATGAAACATACAACACAGGAAACTGTGTGTTCTCCATAAATTTAGATGATTACAGACAGAAATATTACGACGAGCAGTAAAAACACTGCAGAAATCTCCTTCTTATCAAGTCTTCTGTTTGTCATTGAGTTTGTAAAGTTGTATTTTCTCTGGCACTCCCAAAATAAAAACAGTTCAGTACTATGGCCTCAGTTTGTTTGTAAGTGCCTCCCTCACAAAATAATTCACTTATTTTAAGAAATTAAACCTTATAAACTCATACTTTGTTGTCATTTCAGCAGAGAATCCAATTCACTCAGAGGAAAAGCACTTATCTTACATTGGAGGTGAAAAAAATCTGCCACTACAGTAAGATTATTTTAACCAGTTTCCACAGAAAATCTATGGAAGCCAAGAACAGCCGTGTGCTCGTGTGCTTCCAGAGAAACATAAACCCAACTGGCCTGATGGCGGCACTACAATTAAAGCCCTGAAACACACTTTTGGAGAGGTCACTCCCTTCATACCGGAAGTCTGACTGATCTGAAACTGGACACACAAGTGTGGCTCAAAGTGCTCTACAAAAAGGCCTCGGAACAGAAAAGTTCACCCGACACATTTTTTGGTAATTAGCATAAACTTAAAAACAGTAATATGAATATAATTCTTTAAATTTAGACCGTATCAACGCCACATTGCCTCTACTGCACTGAGGACAAAGATAGACATTTTTTTTATGAATGAGCAAAGTCAACTAAACTTTGAATGTGTAATTACTGAAGCACTGCATGCACTGTAATGTTGACACAGCTCCTCCTCGGTAAACATAATGTAAACGAGCTGAAGTTGAAGCCTGAAACTTGCTGGTTTCTGCTCAATTGAGCTGCTTCCTTCTGTTAAATGTACAAAAGTCTGAACCCACCAACTACAGTTTATTAATTCTTGAAAACAGGTTGAAATATTTTTACTACACTGGCAGATATTTTGATTTGTTTTCTTAAAAAACAAGGTTGTTAGGGCTCTATTTAGCACAGACGTATTTAAAGATGGAGAGTTATGCAGCGCATCAGTTCATCTCTTCCTGTTTCCTGCCTGTATGACATCAGATTTCTTCCTGACAGCTGAGTGCTGAGATAAAAAAGGTCAGAATTTCTCTGAGACTGTGGCTAATTGTAATAGAAGAAGTGAATATATTTCAGTAGAACTATGGCATTTTGCAGACAGCGAGTCTCTGACGTCCCTACGACTCGTCTGTAGCTTTGCCCTGGACCTGGTGGTGGCTGTTGTTGCAGTGAACCTGTGACAGCTGCAGGCCGGTGTGCAGGACCGGGCCGAGGCAACACATGGACTCAATCTCCTCGAGGAGGCCCTGATCCTGCACCACGGTCGCCCCCGTGCCTTTCCCCTGACCCAGACACAGGCCGAGCCCCAGGAGCCCCTCCTTGGACACCTCTTTCTCCCACGGGACCTGCATAGCTGACTGGCTGTTCCTCGACGTGCTCCCCTGACCCTCCTGCTGGTTCTTGCTGCCCTGCCTCTGCAGGGCCTTCTCCTGGTAGTGCCTCACTGTCTCCTTGGACATCACCTTCCTCCTCAGGACGCTGGTGGAGGCAGTCTGGTTCTGGGTCTGAGAGGGAGGAGGCTCTGTGCTGGCCTGAGGGTCCGAGATGGTCCGCGAGCGGCCGATCAGTACCGGAGAATAGTTCACTGGAGAACTGTAGGTGTGAGACAGAGTGGGAGACGGCGGCATGGGTGTAACTCTGTGGGACGTTGAGGGCGAGTAGGAGAAGCGGTCTCCTGGTTGTCGTCCTGGAGGTAGAGGGCGAGGGTTGGAGTTGGGATGATGAGGATGTAACTTAGAGACGTCGGCGTCCTGGGCTGGAGGTGAAGCTGTGATGATGGGCACCGGAGGAGGAGCTGTCGACGGTTTCTTCAGGCTGCTCTTGTTGGGCTGTCGGCGTGGCGATGGAGGGAGGTGTTTCCCATGGATGGCGCTGTCGTCCTGGCCCATGTTCCAGCCGCCCTGATCCTCGTCTCCACCGCTGCCGCCGTCATCTGCAGGTTTGGATTCACTGGAAGTTGTGGGCTTGTTCTGGAACCAAAGAAACAAGGAAGTCTCATTAAACAACCAGTGGTGGAATGTAACTAAGTACTTTTATTCAAGTACTGTACTTAAGTACAATTTCAATTTACTTGTACTTTACTCAAGAATATCTGTGTTATGCTAATTTCTACGTCTACTTCTCCACATTCTGGAGGCAAATATAAAATATATTAATTGCATCACTCTTCTGTCTCCATTTGGACGTCTTATGTAATGTGTTAAAATGCACTTTAGCACATAATTTTTGTAGCTGAACCCACAAGTAAACAATTCATCATAAAACTTGGGTGCAACAACTCAAGTATTTCTTTATTTTTCAACACACCTTGTCATCCTGAAGAATGAAAGTTGCAACTAAATCCAGTTTTGAACTATATCAGAGATTAGATAAAAGGTACCTCTAGTGAAAAAACACACCTTTGGGCCTGAGACTGAAAAGGCTAAAAGACACTGTGGACATAAACTCAATGAAATTAAGTACTTTGAAAGGGCCCAGTTCCATTCCTTTCCTTTATAAAGATATCTTTAAATAAGATGGGAGTGACTAGGTAGAGGCAGAGTCTAGTCTTCTTCCAGTCTCTCTTTCATACCAGGGGCTTGTAGTCTAAATCCTCCATGGACCTGAAGAAGTCCAGGCTCTTGGCAGCGCTGAGTTTGCCGCTCTCCACCGTCGTGGTGTTCAGAGAGTCGAGGATCTCCTCCAGCAGGTTCATCTGGCCCGAGCGGGAGGAGTCGATGTCGAGGTCCAGTGAGTAGGAGTCATCGCTGTCCTCAATGTAAGAAGGGACGTCCCCGCTGTCTTCGGACGAAATCCTGCACAGAGACGGGGTTAATAAATGTATCTATGGTGGGAAACATTTGTGTATCACTGTGAATATTAGAGAAAACAAGCCAATAATTACACTGCGATTACCAGTTCCTTTCAGTAGAAGCAGGTAAAGTGGCTGACATTTCTGTCAACGAATGCTGTTGCGTTACATGTCCACTTGGGGGCAGTATTATCATGAGTAAAAACAGACTGAATCTGCATGGAAAAGCAACTTTGAACCTGCTATCAACTTTTTCCTTCATAAAAACAAATCAGTCAGCGAGCAAAGTTTTCATATCATAACATACACACTTGAAACAACATCAGAACGTCTTCAGTGACAAAATGTTGTGAAGTCACAGGACATAAAAACAAGAGCACTTACTTGCTCGCATTGTCCAGCTCATCATCATCAAGCCCATATCCCAGATCTCGAGGGCCCATGCTCATGGGAGACTTGTTGAAGTTGTGCTGTTAATGAGAACAACACAGAAAATGGATGCAGTTTAGACTTAAAGAATAACATAAAACAATAAAAGTGGACCCAAGAGAGAGAGGGGGGGGGGTTCTCTCTAAACATGGATTCTAGACAAAATATGGTGTTCTGCTGAGGAGTAGCTTTTCATAAAACAACGACTTGGAACGCGATAGAGAAAAGATGCAGGTCTGTGTCTGGTGGGTCCCCAGAAGAGAGGAGTACTCGCTTGTTTTAATGAGCCCGGACCCTCAGGGTTGAGACTAAATTTGTCAAATTTGGGTCTAGGGATAAAAATCTTTAAGATCCCCTGCAGTATTTTATCAAACTCAGCATTATAAGCAAACTAAAAGCTACTTACGCTCTGCGAGTTAAGACGTGGGTTAAAACATTAATCATTTGCATTACGCACAGCAGTGCATGTGACTGTGTTTGTCATTGCAGGGAGTTGAATGATCAGTGTGTACTGTAGTTGTCTGACACAGTGGGTTTAATAAGCCACCTGTGTACCATATTTAATGGGCGGGTTAAAGAAGAGACAGAAGCTTCACAGAGCAGGGCAGGACTCTCCCCATGGGAGCCCAAATCTGCCCCAGGCCACTTATTAACATGCCTTCCACTACGACGCACATGTTCCTCCCTCACTGCATGTGCATGTTCACTTATGTTAACACTATCTCACTTTCTCATTTACACTCTTTGCATTTTAGACCATTTACCCTCGTACATATTGCTGCACACAGTAATATCTCACATCGTCCTTCAGTCTCGGTGCACACAAGCGCTCGCTGAACACAGTTAACATGCTAGCACTGCTAACAACCGTTAGCTTTAAGGAGCACTGTAATGTCTTCCTTGTTTTGTTTTTTCTTCCACGCTGGCTTCGCTCCACCTCTCTGATTTCTCTGCTAAACTCTCGTTCGCTACGCTATCAAAGGCCAACACTGAGAAAAGGTTTTTTACAACCCTAAAAGTGAGCGGAGCACAGGGGGAAGTGAAGACAGTCGTGTTTGTGCACTTGTGTTGTGGTTGTGGTGGAGGGCAAATCAGAGACAGAGGTGAAGAATAGGAAGAAAGACTTAATGAAAGGCATGAAGGAGGAAAAAAAGGATGGAAAACTTTTCCCTCAGCTTGTAGACACACAAGCACTCATGGGGTACAGTTAACATGCTAACACTGCTAACAACCAGCATGTGTTAGCATTAGAGGGCAATGCTTTCCTTTTTTTTCTGTGCTAAACTCACGTTAGCCATATTATCAAAGGCAGGCACTGAGGAAAAAAAGTTCTTTACAAGCATAAAAGTGAGCAGAGCACAGGGGGTTTAAGAAGTGAAGACAGTCGTGTTTTGCGTGTTTGTGTTGTGGTTGTGGTAGAAGGAAATCAGAGACACAAAAGTGAAGGGTAGGAAGAAAGACAAGTAATGAAAAGGCAAGGAAAATGTTCACTTGTGTTAATACTATCTCTTTGCATTTTTCCCCATTTACCTTCTTACATATTGCTGTACACCTCTTGTGTCTATTGTTTGGTCCAAATTGTCCATCAGTCTCACACACACACAAACACTCACAGTACAGTTAACACACTAACACTGCTAACAACCAGCGTGCATTAGCACTGGGTCACCTCTCCAAACCTCTGCCTGCTGCAGAGAGTTTTCATCAACATGTCATGTTTTCTTTGTCCTGTTTGCTATTAACTTAGATCTGGACATTAAATCACTCTGTGCCCAGATCTCAATAATGACTCAAAAGTAACTAAACAGATTACATTGTGTAATGCATACTTGGAGCTACTAGAAGAAACTTTGGAGTTTGGAGGACCCTGTGGACAAAAGTGGGAGTGTTTTCATCGTAGTAACCACAAAATATAACATAAAAAATAAAAATATCTAAAGAAAAATCTCCTCCTGCTTACATATAGAGGCATCAGAATTAAACGGAGACTGCTTCATAAACAGTCAAAAACTCCATTACAAACTTGTAGAAATACTCATAATGTGCCCTCCAAAAATTACTTTTTCTTGGCCCTCTTCTCTGTAAACTCACATCAGCCACATTATCAAAGACCAGCACTGAGAGAAAGGTTTTCTACAACCCTAAAAGTGAGCGGAGCATTAAGAAGTGAAGATGGTGTGTGTCTGTATGAAAAAAAAAAAAAAAAACTAGACCAAAGACCAAAAGAATGAAGGAGGAAGAGAATGAATGAAAAAGGGAAGGAAGGAAATATTGAGAGGTGAGGAATGATTCCTCAAAGCCCCAAAGAATGATGGGAATGGGGGAGGAGGGAGGGAGGAGGAGGGGGGGTCAGTATTGGAACCGTGACCCAAGCCGGTCCTGATTAGCCGACGCAGTGCCAGCCAGACAGGCGGAATGTAACGTGTGGCTGGCCTGGCCTCATTTAGGGCCTGTGTTCGGCCAGCGAGGACATACACACACACTCTCACACACACACACACACACACACACACACACACACACACACACACACACACACACACACACACACACACACTCAGTCACATACGCACCCTATTACAAAAAAACACAAAGAGTTAAAGTGCCATTTTCTCCATAAAAGTCAGCGGAGGAGATGTGTGCAGTAGCCACTTAAGCCTCTCAGCCATCGGGCTAAACACGAACACATGTGGTGGCACTGCTGATTGGCCGAGCCGCTCCCCTTCCATGGTAGCTTGGAGCTATAATGAAAGAGATTTCAGAGGGGCTCAGGCCTGGGATCCCTAAACAGCCTTTAATGGATTCCTGTGTCAGGGCAGTAAATCTGGGGCCAGGCCGACATGCCAGCCAGCCAGAGCGGGCCGGCAGAGCGGAGATGCACCTGTGAGACACTCGGAGAGGGCAGGGTTCGGACAGACACGGCTACACACAAACAGTACAAACACGCGCACTGCATGTTCACGGTGTGTGCAGTTATTTAGCCCGCGTGTTTGTGCGAGAGAGCGGCTGTGTTTAGGGAAGCGGGACCTCTCTGTGCGTCTAGGTGTTTATTAAAGCAAGGTGAACCCAAACACAACCAGACACAGGTCATGAAGCCTGGCCCTCTGATCTCTGTTACAGCTCTGGTGCCGTCTACGAAAGGAAGTTCCATAGGGAGCAGTAAATGGATGGTACCTCACTTCACGGCTTTATCAATTTGTCATTCCCTCTCTTCACTGTGACCCTTTAGTGCAGCAGTTAAGATGAAACTATTTACAACAACCGAGCATTTTACGACAGAACCGCCAAATTTGGCGCAGGAGTGGAGTTTATCACACTTCTTTAAAGCTATAATATGGAACATTTTACCATTAAAATGTCTAAAAATGCTGGACATATGTTAATTGTTTTGTTGAGTTGTTTACTTAAATTATCCCAAATGCCTCCAACACTGTTCAAACACAGAGAAATCTGTCATTTATTAACGGTCAGTGTTGAGCAGCAGCACTTTGTTCAGTAACTCATTACTGTAATATTATTATATTTCCCAGTAAGTAATGAATGAGCTGGTTAACACTTTTACATTTACAGTAATGTTGATTAAAGGAACAATATGTGTCCAACTATGAGTCTTGCAGTCCAAATAGTGAATGGAGCCACAGACTGTATGTTAAATAGGTTAAAATCCTATTTAACATACCGTCTGTGGTTGAAGTGAGTTATTTCCCCCGACCCCTCCTCCCCAGAGCTGAGGAGGCTCAGGCAGGCTGCAGGAACGCTGCGGGATTTGGTGAACATTCTGCATTAATTTAAATTCCAAGTAATGTAAAACAGCCAAACAAGAACACAAGTTTCAGACCGGAATAGAAATTTCAAAGGACACCACGGCTGAGAAGTGAGGATTTAAACTTAACATGTTTCCTTGATCTGATATCACGGTCTTTTATGATTTATTACATTAATATTACGTCTTTTGTTCTCGTTTTAAAGCTACTATAAGGAACTTTTTTTTGGAGACCCCTGTGGACAAAATCAGTACTGTTTCCACTACAATAACCTCAAAATAAAACGTCAAAATACATTTATCTGAACAGGAAAATCGCCTCCTGCTTCCTGTTAACTGGCTAATGATCAACTCACTGAAACTTTTGCCTGGAAAAATGTAAACACAGACTTGTTATATCTGAATTCACAGATAATCTGACCTGCTGACATGCATTAAGAATACGGAAATAGCCAATCTTCTCGCTGATGGTCTTGTTTGCTTATGTGGGTCATATAGAGGCATCAGTATTAAACTGAGACTGTTTCATAATCAGTTTAAAACTCCTTGTAGTGGCTTTAATATGAGATAGACTTTAGTGGTAGAACTTACATACTGTGCATTTAAAAATGTCCGACACATTACATGCATTTTAGTGGTAATGTGAGGTACAAAGTGTGCTTGAACATAATATTCTCCTCCTCAACAGCTGTCAAAACCAACAACAGCAGTTAAAACTGAGATCTAAAATTAGATGTACTGTGTGTCAATGTAAAAAACAACAACAACAACAAAAAAAATATGGAGAGACTCTTCAAATTTAGACATTCACAATGAGAAATTCTCAACTGATGCAAACAGGTCCCGTGTTAAAGCTGTGACAGCACTGCCACCGTCCCGTATCTCCCCAGGCCTGACAGGACAGCAGAACGCACGAAATATGGCAGAACAACAGATTATCATACCGCTCCTTCATTAGCTTCTCGCTGTCGGCTAATGGGAAGCTGAAAGGTGAAAATGAAAAAGTGATTCTCCCCTCCGTGTCTTCCCTGTCTCCCATTTTCTCCGTCCGTCACTCTGCTGTCGGTGACAGATGTCACAGTTTCTGTCTGTCTTCTGGCTCTCGCTTCCCGTCGCCACAAGTGAGACGGTACAGAACGCAGGGAGCGAAGGAGTCAGGAGGAGATACAGCAGAGGAGCAGGAGTCATGAAAATAATAAAACTGGTCAGGTTATTTCAGTAAAACTACTGCAGCTCAATCCATTTTGCAAGAGGGAAAAAATTCTCGTGTGTTCCTCAAATCCAGAATAGTAGTTTACATCTGAGCTTCTCTTGAACAGTAAACTCGCTAAACTCACTCTGAGGGCTGCAGCTAACATTTATTTTCATTATTGATTCATGATTAATTGATTATTTAGTCTATAAAATGTCAAAAAAAAAAGTTACATCTTCAAATTGCTTCTTTTATCCAACAGTCCAAAACCCAAAGAGTCTTCATTCACTATCATAAATTATGAAGTAAGGCAGCAAATCCTCACATTTAAGAAGCTGGAACCAGTAAAAGTTTGACATTTTTGCTTGAAAAATGACTGAAATTAAACTAGTTTCTTTTGGTTAATCAATTGATCGTTGCAGCTCTACACGGAGGGAAACGTGTCTTGATTTTTTTTATGCTATTTTATAATTTTTACTTTAATCTGAGTTCCGAGCTAAAGAGGTAAAATAATCCTGATTACTAAGGAGTCTTCATTTACAGTCATACCACGGTAAAAACGTAAAGATGATGAAGAAAAGCAGCAAATCTTCACCTTTAAGAAGCTGGAACCAGGAAATGTTTGACATTTTTGCTTGAAAAAAGACTGAAACAGTTAATTGATTATTAAAACAGTTGACAACTAATTTTCTTTTGATCGACTAATCAATTAATCATTGTCGCCTCACTCTGAGGGAAAAATCTGAGTTCCCAAAAAGCAGCAAATCCTTTTATTTAAGAAGCTGGAACCAGGAAATGTTTGACATTTTTGTTTGAAAAATGACTGAAACGATGAATCTGTTATCACAGTAACTGGCAACTAATTGACTAATTATTTTGAAGTCATTCTGTTTCTTTTTAACTTTGATCCAAGTTCCTGTTTGTGGCTTAAAGGGGTTAAAGAATCCTGAACTCCAGTTTAGGATTCAGACATAAAAAGCAACACATGAACTGCCATCTTCAGGATCGCTTTCAGGCCTTTAAAGTGGTGGACTGAGAATAAATGAGGGTAAAAATGACAAACCCATCCTTCACTGTGACCCTTCATGCACGGGGGTTGTTAATGCAATAAGCAAAAGGTAAGGAATATATCTCAGGGGCCTCAAAAAACAGATCTGATACAACAAATTACATCTCATTTCTGTGGTTATGAGGGGAAAATAGTCATCACCATCCATTTTAGTAGCTGCATTTGGAGAAACAAACTTTCCCCTCCTCTTGCCTTCCTTCCCTGCATGACCGGTTATGCGGAACAACTATGCCTCTCTGTGACGGGGCCAAACGCTAGCGGACTTTAATAGCCGGTCTTACATTATACATTTCATATGGTATTTCTGAGTGGGCACTGATCTCACAGCTTGGCAGTGTATGTAAAGAGATGCCGGTAAAATGCAAACAAACCTTGGGGAGAGGCAGAGCCTTTGCAGAAGTACGGCCAAGTCTGTGTCTGCCTGTTTAAGAGCTGCTCACTCGAAAGAGGGGGAGAGAAAAAAAAAAAAAAAAAAAAAAAAAAAACAGCGTTTGAGGCAAGATCCACTACTCGTCTGTCCAACTGGCTGTTGCTGAAAGCCCACTTCCCTCTCACTGAAAACAGGAGCCATATAAAAGACGGAAAAATGTGCATTATGCTCATTCTGTTACACTAAACTAAACTCATCCAATGAAATCACCAGGTGTCTTTCTGTGTGAATGAGTGCGCTGCAGTACTGTGACGGTGCCAGGAGATGGCACTTTGGTTTCAGCCAGGAAGCCGGTCGGGTCTCTGAAGTGAGGAGAAACTAAGCGAAGTGGAGACTACAAACGCATACAAATAACCATGTAAACACACACACTCACACTCACACACACACACACACACACACACACACACACTCACACAGAGGACTGAGGACACAACCACTGTGCTTAAAGTTCATTGTGATGCATCTTCACCACTCATCTAACAATATTTATCCACAATATTAATCTTACAGTGAATATTAAGAGCATATCTGAGCTTTTTTCCATTTACAAATACATAAAAAAAATTCATTATTATGAATTATAACACATACAGTGTGTGCTCTGTGAAATAAGTTATTAGCTATTCAGTTTACCCAGAAAGTATTATTTCAGCATACTGTTCATATTATAGCATTTTCAATCATGTCCACACCGTCTGTGTGGTGCTTTAGAGCAATACTTCAAGTTAACTGTTACTGAATTAAAAATGCATTTTCATACGAACGTGTTTGAACTCAGAGACAAACGATCGTCCTTCATCCTGAACCATGACCTCACTACAGCTGTGACTAATCATTATTTTCATTATCGATTCATCTGCCCGTTATTTTCACAACGTCACATCTTTAAATTCCTTCTTTCGTCCAACCAACAGTCCATAGTTTACATTTCCAAACATAAATGACGACAAAAAGCAAATCCTCACATTTAAGAACTGAAACGATTACTTGATTATCAAAACAGCTGGCAACTAATTTTCTTTCGATCAACTAATCGATTAATAAACTAATCGTTCTGCTCTGAACCACACAAACGTACATGTAGGTTCTCCCTGTTATGACAGAGACACTTCATAAGTATGCACTGGACATGACGCCCACACAGACTCGATATAATGCTATATGAGCAATACTTCAAGTATTACTGTATTAAAAATACACACTGGTATCAGCATGTTTGAACTCAAAAACAAATGATAAACATTGTTTTCATTACTGATTAATCTGCTGACTATTTTAATGATTAATCGATACATCCTGAGCCCAAAGGAAAGTCTTCAGATTTATTCTTTTGTCCAACTAACAGTCCAAAACCAGAGCCAGACTGATATATCAGCTGGACGATATTATTGGCCCAATACCGACCAATCACAGCTGTATCAGTCTATACTGGTATCAGGTACATTCTGACCGATAAGCAACTGTGAAAACTTTTTTAACAGTATAATGTAAACTGTTATTGATTATAATTGTTATTTTTTTTAGTTTTATAAGCAGTATTTTCTGTATATTTCACCCTTAAACTGATTAAAATTTTTTTACATACATTTCTTTTCTTCTATTTGTGTTTTTTTTATTTATAGTTATTGATAACTATTAAAAAAATACCACTGAAACTGTAAAATATTCAGCCTCTGTTTATGTATCTTTGTCAGAAGTGTTTATAACCACATTGTTAGGATGTTTATAATATCAGCTGACCTTTCAAAATCTGAATTTTCTCTCTAATATGCACACTCTCCCCCGTTATAACACTTCACAGGTAATGTGTACAGTGTACATATGTGTCCACTGGCCACGAACACATGAGCACACACACACACACACACACACACACACACACACTGAAGCATCCATGTGACTTTGTTCCTGCTCTACATCTTTGTTAGCTCCCTGCTTCTCCTCCACCCTGAGCTGAGCTGTGTGGTGTTTTCCGGCCTGGCAGCTCTCCTGCCTCACCAGGTGAAGAGTCCGGAGCCTGGGGCTGAGCCCGGCCTCACGCCTGCTGGCTGTCATTGTCCATAACGCTGTCCCAACCTCTACTGTCCTCTGCTCTCTTAACAGCTGTCACTCTGCTGTCTCCAACCTGAGGCGAACCGATAAATGCATGCGTGTTTGTGGGTACATACAGTACACACACTGACAACACATGCTCATGTACTAAACACCTGAGGTACAGACACACTTTCTCTTTGCAGATGCTTACAGCAAAATTCCACATAAAACACACACACACACACACACACACACACACCAGCAGATATACAAAATCTTAAACGGAATCTCAAAAACAGATGTGGCACTCACACACGAAACCATACAGGAGCCACAACAATGGTTGTTGTTTGTTGTATCAGACGAGAAGTCAGCAGTCCAATTCCGTCTTGTTTTTGTCAAACGAAAGGATTACTCCTACATTCTTAATCAACAAGCCCACCAAACACAACAAATCACCCACATCGCCAGGTACGGCTGAAATATGTACGCAAAATGACAGCAGCACTTTCACTTTGGTGCGTGTGTTGGCTGATCAAATAGAATCTGAATTTCATAACTCTGATTATTTTTGCTATGATTAATTAAAGGAGCTACTCCAGGATCATTCATTTCGTTTTCAAGGACAAACATAGAGGGGTTTGCAAAAAAAAAATATGATGAATGATAAAAATGTATCAGGCTTTTTCTTTCATACAGCTCGGATGGAATGTCTTTAATCAGATCACATTTTTGGAGCGTCGGATGGCAACGTGTTTCTGAATGTGAAAAGCAGCTCTGTTGGTCGGAGGTGTGGACACGTGGAAAGGACACAGAGACGAGGGTTTGGAGGAACACAATGCAAAAAATGTGATGTGGTGTTTGTGGCTCTACGTCTGGAAGGAAAATAAATATAAACACTTTGTTTATCGCAAATTAAACGAGGTAACAGATTAGTTTCACTTAGGCACAAATTATGGTTCAATCACTAAAGTGCCAGCTTCAATATACACTCAGCTGCCAGTTTATTAGGAACACCTACAGTAACTGAAAGTACTGCAGTGAAGTACTTCCTTTATGAAGGTAATCATTTGTTTTGTTGGACTGATTTAGAGATGCTGGTGAGCATTTTGGAGGCTGCTGTGTTGAATTATATTATATTATACTGAGAGACAGAGCTGCACCTGATAATCATTTATATCGTCGATTAATCTGTTGATAATTTTCTAGATTAATTGATTAGTTGTTTGCTCCACAAAATGACAGAAAATGGTGAAAAATATTGATTACTGTGTCCCAAAGCCTAAAACAACGCCGTAAAATGTCATGTTTTGTCCACAACCCAAAGATATTTAGTTATAAATAAACCAGGAAATATTCACATTTAAGAAGTTGGAATCAAAGAATTTTGACTTTTTGATTCTTAAAGAATTACTCAAATTGATTAATCGGTTATCAAAGTGGTTTGCAATTGATTTAATAGCTGATAACCAATTGATTAATCGACTTTGCAGTTGCAGTTGTGGAGGCTGCAGATGTAACTAGTGACCTTGAGGCTGTATTCATGTGTTTAATATTTGTACATGTGTGTATGAAGCTAAACCTCCTACAATATTACATTTAAAGTCACAGAAGACTCAAGAAACCAGAAAACATTCACATGCCAGAAGCTGAAATCAGGGAATTCTGGGGGGGGGGGGTTCTTAAAAATGATTCAAAACAATTAATAAATTATCAAAATAGTTATTAGTCTGTCCTCTATGACATACACAGAATACAATATCAATACAAAAAAAGTACAAATTTTAATTTTATTTTAAGAAAACAATATTTTCTGTTATCTCTATTATTGTAATATTTTCTATATATGTTATCTGTTCTTTAAAAAGATAAAGTCATTGGACAAAGACAGGACTGAGGTTTGTCTGCAGAGAGGAAGTGGGACATGTTTGACAGAGTGAGTTAGCCAAGGTGCTGCTGTACGTGTCTGTGTGTGTGTGTGTGTGTGTGTGTGTGTGTGTGTGTGGGCACCAGAAGTGGAGAAGGTATGAGGATAAAGGTACGTTTTCGTTTTTTTTTTTTTTCATTTTACTTAACCTTTATTTAACCAGGTTAGTCCCACTGAGAGCAATTTCTCCTGCAAGGAACACCTGGTCGAGACAGTTGTGGGCAGAACGCAGTATCAAGATTTCATAGGAAACAACCTTAAAAAAAAAAAAGATGGAACGGTGAGAGACGGAGAGATGAGAGCGAGCAGGAACAATAGGTATGTTTTTCTGCAACGTTCTTTTGAACTGGAACTGAAATGTAAATATGGTGTCCTTTAAACAGCGGAGTGGAAGTAAATAAATGGCTTGCACGGAGGAAAAAAATCCATCAGAAACCTAAAAAGAGTCCTTATTTCATTCTGTACTTGCCAAATGATTTCTCAGTGGTACTTTATAAACAGGAAAACATTCTCACTGAACCGGGGTAAAAACTTTTTGTGCGAGAATGAGTTATTCTTTCATTATGAGATTTTAAGTAATGTGCTTTCATGTGTGCATATACTGACATAAACCTATCCTGAAAAAAATGACAAAAAATAGAAAGAACCAATCATTTCCAGTACAATTTCCTTCTAAAAGTTTCAATCTTTCAGGGGTTACTGCACACTGACAGGCCATAAATTATCAAGGCTTTCTTGGCTTCTCAATTTTCAGTCGTAGTTTCAGGCGACAGAAGAAAAATCTTGCCGTCTCCTCCTGAGTTTTGTGTCTTTAATGTGTAGCGACCCGGGTAATACAATAATATACCTGGGTTATGAACTATAAGTAATGCTATGTGAAAAGAGCAGGACGGGAAGAGCAGTGTGGACTCTATATAAACACAAACACACACAAACCAGTACTGTGGGACATGCTGTCCTGTGTCCTGTCTGTCCCTCCTCCAGCGGTCTCCGGGGACCCGTTACTGTGGCAATGAACAGGCCTGAATGGCGGGGACAGGGGTGTGAGCGTGTGTATATCCTAAATACGGTGTGTGAGTATGTGTGTGTGCGTGTTTGTGGGTGTGTGCTCACATCAATTGCATGTTAACTGTTAATCTGTGTGTGTGTGTGTGTGTGTGTGTGGGTTTAGCCCTGTCTTTGTGTGTGTGTGTGTGTGTGTATGTGTGTGTGTGTGTGTGTGTGTGTGCACTAGCTGGGGGGAGGGTGTCCGAGGAGGCCTTTAGAAAAGCCTCTAATTGCCGTTCCTCTCCTCTCCCCGGCCGTCACACCTTCCTCTGCGCTCAAGACTTTCCAGCCTCATCACACACACACACACACACACACACACACACAGGAAACACAACGCTAATTAGAGACAGCACAACCTCTCCTAATCACACTCTTACATGACTGTGACCAAAATGTCAGTGTGTGCATTGCAGGCATGTTTTTGTGTGTGTGTGTGTTTCTTTAGACAGAATTGGGAGTCCACTTGCTGGTTTTCATTTAGCAATAAGAGGTGGAAAAGCTCCAGCTGAGAGGAGAGAGGCAGAGACATGAGGTGGCTAGAGCCGCAAATAACTATTATTTTCATGTTGATAAATCTGTTGATTATGTTTTTGATTAATTGATCAGTTGTTTGGTTCATAAAATGTCAGAAAACGGTGAAAAATGTCACTCAGTGTTTCCCCAAAGCCCAGCGTGCAGGGCTCAACAACAAGGATCGCCTGCTTGCCAGGGGCAAGTTAAAAGGCATAATGGGCAACTCACTTGCCTCACTGGTCAAGTGATAAAAAGGAATTAAAGTATTCTAATAACCGATTAATCATTAAAATTAATTTTCATGAAAAAGTGTCAGAAAATGCTGTTTTTAGCTCTAAAATATTTCCTGCTTTGGTTTGTTAAATATCATATTAAACCAAATATCTTTGGATTTTAGAATAACAAAATGATGCATTTAAAGACATCACCTTAGGGTCTGATGAACTGCGATGGACTTTTTTCACTATTTTATGACACTGCAGCCCAGATTTAGTACGACAATTAACTGCAGTCTTTGTTGTTTTTTTGATAATCTCTAATAAATAAATCAATTTGCACTGGGGCAAGTAAAATTTGACTTTGGGCAAGTAGATTTCACCAACACTGAACCCTGACATGACGTCCTCAAATGTCTTCTTTTGTCCACAACACACAGATATTCTGTTTACTGTCATAGAGGAGTAAAGAAACCAGAAAATATTCATATTTAAGAATTCTGACTTTGTCTTCTTAAAAATATTTAAACCAATTAATCAATTATCAAAATAGTTGCTGATTAATTCAATAGTGACAATCAATGGATTAATCAATTAATCACTGCAGCTCTGAAGTAACTTTCATAATGTATAGATGTGTGTTGCTGTAATTACATGAAACTAAACTTCCTACAAGACCTGCAATTGATTATTAATCAGTGATTACATTTTGATAATCAATTAATAAATTAGAGTAATTTCTTAAGAAATAAAAGTCAGAATTCTCTGATTTCAGCTTCTTAAATGTGAATATTTTCTGCTTTCTTTCCTCCTCTCTGACAGTAAACTGAATATCTTTGGGTTGTGAACAAGACAGGACACTTCAGGACATCATCATCAACAAGGATCTGCATTTTTCACCATTTTCTGACTCCATACTTCACAGATGTGTGCAACTTTAATTACATAAAACTAAACTTTCTACACCAACAAATATATGTGCACATTTTCATTAAAACTGCACTACAGTGTCTTACATTTTTTCTCGTGTCTGTCTTGATGAATTTATTGATGAATATGTGTTTTGTGAGTGTGCGTGCTCTTGCACATTGTACGCCAGCTCTGCACACAACAAAGAAAAAAAAAATCCACTTATGGTGCACAAGCGAATTCTTCAGAGGAAATGCTGACCAGCAGATGAGTTGCTTCTACTGTCCGTGCTGTTCAGAGAAAAATACTGAACGTACAACATGAGTGTGTTGAAAGAAAAAAATGCTTATCATTACATTTGGCACCTTGACAAAGTACCGCACTTCCGAGAGCTTTACAGGAGAGAGGAAAGTAGGGGGGGGGCAAAAAGGGGTGGGAATAAAAAAGAGAAAGATGTGGGGATGAAGAGGAGAGGAGAGGAAGAAATGAGAACAAAAAGTGGACGAAGAGAGAAGTGAAGTGGAAGACTGCATCCATGACGGTCAAGTGAAAGCTGAGCTCTGGTAGATCAGTCAGTGTACATGTAGTTAACTCATTTACTGATGTGCATCTGTGTGTGTGTGTGTGTGTGTGTGTGTGTGTGTGTGTGTGTGTGTGTGTGTGTGTGTGTGTGTGTGTGTCATACCCGTCTCATCTTCTGCAGTCTCCTTGGAGACAGGCTCTTGGTGCTGGTGGGAGACCCTGCACAGACCGTCATCCCCTCCTCTTCTTCTTCCTGAGAGAGAAACAGTGAATGTAAATCTCAGATGATTTGTGATATAAATTAAATAAACAAACTTAAATATGTGCTAGCTGGAGAATTATCTGCATTTATCTCTCATTTCAGTCAAATTAAAGAATGAAACAGATCACTGAACTAAAGCAATGATGCTCTTTGTCCAGTTTGTTGCTATTTCTCAGTGACGTTTTCTTTAAAACTTTAATATTTACTGGGTTTTCATTTGATCACATGAACAAAAGTACTGCGCATGTCAACTTATGCCTTTTTACAGCAAAAACAAAACAAAACAAATGAGAAACAAAAACAATACAGCCACGGTTACAAGTGTTCATGAGCAGAGAAGACTGCATACAAACCCAGTATCTTGAAATGTAGAAATCAGCTGATCTCTCAGTGACATTTCTAAAGTTGAGGGATCAGTCTGCCGATATTCTATATGAGGGTTTGATTTTAGCTCGCCAGATGTTTCGAGCAAACAGATCATCATGTAAATCGCTGTTAATGATATTTTATTTTTTCTTTACATATGTAGGATCTCTAATTATCAATAATCCGAGCACGGCAGGCAGAGTGACACTTGGGATCTCAGTAGCATTTTGTTTCTTACTACTACAGCACAGTAAGTGTTTGCTTTTGGCCCCTGGCCGACCATTAAGTTTCAGTTTTGGTCCTCCAAAGGGAAAAAAAAAAGTTTGGGCACCCTGTTCTGTATTTTTCTTACTGCCAACAAATCCCATGAAATGATTAATTGATCCTACCAAGAAGAATTGTGTATTTAAATCCTTTCTGATAAAAGCTTATTCATCTGTGTCACAGACTCAAACTGTAAAACACATCAGTGAGTCACGTCGTAGCGTTTGGTGACCCGATCTTTCATTACGATGAACGAAGGCGCTGCAGCCTGTTGCACCGGCCATGTGGAAGTTCAAACTTAGTCTCCTTATAATGTAAATTATTTCTTGTAGTGATTTAAGCATCACTAAAATAAATGTGGTTGCGCCACAAAGATAATTGTATTTTATTGAGACTGTTTTCACTGGTTCATACACACTCAACATTTAAACCATCACAGATTCTGTTTTATGTTATAAAGCTACACAAGCAGCCATTTTGCGATACAGAAATCCAGCAGAGACATAATTTATGGAGATATCTCAATATCGATCCAGATCACCATATTGCCAAGTGGCTCAGGCCAGCCGGAAAACTAATGCGCATGGTAACCATGACGATTAAACTATCTTTGATCACTGACTGGCCTTAGGTATGACTTCACATCCAGACTAGTTAGGTTATGATCAAAGTAATCGTGATGCAACAAATTTTAGTAGCTGAGTTATTACAAACTAACTAGAAGTTACTGAACCTCTAGAGTCGACTTGAGACCTAAACTGACACGTCGCTGGTTTGTTTCACCTGAGTCACAGTCAGTCGCACAAACACCGAACTGTTACTGTAAACTCAAAATCCACAGCTTAAAAAATAGATCCTAACAAATGTATTATTTACATGTGTTTGAGTGACAGTACCATATTGCTTTAAGAAATCACTGAGGTTTTTTAAAAATTAAAGTAAATATTTGTGACCAGAACTGCAACAAGTAGTTGATTAATTGATTAGACGATGGAAAGAAAATTAGTTGGCAACTGTTTTGATAATCAGTGAGGATGGACTGCTGGATTGACAATAGAAGCGATTTAAAGACGTCACTTTGGGCTCTAGGAAACAGCGAAGAGAATTCTTAACATTTTATAGACTGAATAATTAATCGTGAAAAAATCTGAGCAGATTAATTGATTAGGAGAACGATGGTTAGTTGCAGCCCTGTTCATGACCCATTTTTAAAGAAGTGTGTCTGGATTTAAGAGCCACGGACACGGCACTGAAAGTTGGAAAGCACCGAGAGAAGAACTAACGCACTTTTGCTTTTGGTCTTTTTTTGGAATTGTCTTTTTCGAGGTGGTTACAGGTGAAAAGAAGAAAAGAACAAGCTTCTGTATGGGCCACACATCAGCACAAAACCAGGTTTTTCAGCTACCCATCAGTAGGTTAGGACCCATGGAGCATGTAATCCATTTCTTCAAGTATTTCATACATTGTTCAGGCTGCAGTCATAAAGAAAAGGTCCAGTTCTTCACAGAATGCATTTTAGATGTTGGGTTTCCATGTGATGGCTTTCTTGCTCACAACCAAAATAATTTTACAAAGAGATTCATCCTCTTATGAGTCTGTCTGGGATTTTTTCCAGGTGTAATGTGACAAAAGAGCAACCAACTGCTGCTCTAAAAATGTTCCTTGTTTCTTCTCTCTTGATTTTGGTCTTTCAGTGGGATTGTTTGACGCTAACAGACACACAGAATATCACCAGCCTCGTTCTCCAACAGATTACAACAATTATATTTTCCGGGTTACACCTCTGATGAGTTCGGTTTTAACACGCTGAAGCACAGAGGTCTTGTTTGTGGCTACAAGCAAAATAAATACGATGCAGAATAATTCTGAAAAACTTGAATTAAATCATTTGTGTGTTTGTAAAATCATTTATGAATGCACATGAAATCTGTTTAACTTCAAAATCAAACAGATTTCAACACCTCTATTGCCTCTGCCGTGTGTGTGTGTGTGTGTGTGTGTGTGTGTGTGTGTGTGTGTGTGCATACACATGGCAGAACACTGCGTTCTCGTCTTGTTCATCATCTGTGCCCTCTCTCCTCAGTTTCCCACTGACAGATCAAACTGCTATTGCCTTATCAAATCCATCAGGCTTATGGAAACATACACCTCGTTACATTAGCTTTGAGGAAATCACAGGCTCACTGATGAAATATGCAGACAATAAAAGAGAAAGAGGGGCCGGGGCTCGGATGACATGACAGGCCATAGCCAGAGGGGCGTTGGTTAAAAATGTACAGCCCTGAACAAAGCGCTAAGCAGGCTTCAACAGTCATTAAAGGCCGCTGCGTCAGAATCACACTCCCCATGTAAAGCAGCCTTCCTGTCTGTTTCTATGAGGGGGGCGTGTGTCTATCTGTGAGTCTCTGAACAGAATTATGTGTACGAGTGTGTGCACGCATGCTACTGTGAGTGTGTGTCGGAGAGGCGTGAAGGTCCGTGCTGCTCACCCTCGCTTTGAGTCTGCCCTTAATGTCCCGGATGCCCCTCCTGGCATGACTCTTGGCCTAGGAGGGAAAAACAGCGCGCACACACACACACACACACACACACACACACACACACACACACACACACACACACACACACAGATTACTAATCAAAACATGTTGCATTAACATTCTGTTCTGGTTTCATGTAACATCAAGAAATGCTTTGATCCCTGTGGCAAAAACACGCAGACAAAAGGCTGGATAAGAGAGGCTCGCACACTAACAGGAGGCGAAAACATGAAAGGGCACCCTGACCACCTATTGTACAGCACATAACGACGTGGTACCGCTCATCAAACACGAACAATGCTCCCATTCCTTCCACTGTCAAATCCCCAAACAGACACACTTTTAAATGAATTTGCTGTATGTTCACACGGACGGATTCATTTTCACAAAATAACCTGCAAACTGTCACCTGAGGTCTGTTTCCGTGGGATTTTCAGGACTTTAAAGTTTAATGTTTTGAAGAAATCACTACATTAAGATAAAGTGCAGGGTTGCAGGAGGACGTACCTTTGTCACAGCTGTGTTGAACAGCGCTCCTCCTCTCTGTAACACACAGAAAATTATCAGTCAGACAGATCTGCACATTATTTTGTAATATTAAAGCTACTACAAAGAGTTTATTGACTGGTTATAAAACTCTCAGTTTATTACTGATGCTTCTGTATGACCTACAGAAGTTAATGAGACCATCGGAGAGAAGATTGGCTGTTTCTATATGGTTAATCTTAATGGCTGCCACCAGGTCGGAGTCACCTTGAAGTCAGATAAAACAAACCTGTTTACATTTTACCAGACAAGTTACAGTCAGGAATATGTTAGTCGGCTAAAAAGAATTTATTTAGATCATTTTATTTTTGAAGTTATGTGCGCTTCTGTCCACAGGGGCGTCAAATCAACAAAGTATTAAAGTTCCTCGTAGCTTTATTGCTTTAAATACTATGCACACACACACACACACACACACACACACACACACACACACACACACACACACACACACACACACACACACACACACACACACACACACACACACACACACAAACACAGGTAGGACTGCAATCACCTCATGGCATTTTTAATAAAAAAATCTACTTTGCATACTTGTCTAATGTATATAGAATGTTTATATTCCACGTTTGTATATTTGTAGTTTATTCAAGTATAATATTATGTGTATTATATTGCCATATATCTTATTATTCATAAGGTGTGACTAAGGTTTTCTCTTCTTCTCTGTATTGAGGTATTTTAATTTATTGTTACTTGTGTAATTTCTCTTTTCTAGTCTTGATAAGTATATTTACTGTCTACTCTGCTCCTGTTTGGATTACCTGCTGATGTAACACAAGAATTTCCCAATGTGAGATCAATAAAGTCGATAATATCTCTTATCTATCACGTCTGTCTGTTTACGTATCGACTATCTTCTGATTCAGAGCAACTCAAAGAAACAAAAACTGGTTGATTGAAGAGTTTTTTCTCACGTTGTAAAATATTATTCATTGCTTTATCAATCAGTTTGATTATTTTATATGTGATTTTTGCACACTTCTCTCATTCTGTGATGTACAGAATCCTTATTAATGTTGTGATAATTATTCTGACCATATCACAGCGGTCACACAGGACTCATATTCAATATCACATGAAGAAAACTCCCTCTGCAGCTGTACATAACATACAGCTGCTACATTTAGTCGACTGAAAGAAAATTAGTTTATAACTATTTTGACATTGTTCAGTTTTATTCACATTACGTTTAATCTCGTTCGCCAACTTCCTTCCTCACGTATCCAACGTATCCCATGTTTTCCCAGAAGTCACAGCAGCTAGCGGCTAGTAGGAAACGCAGCATCACCTTGAGCAAATTATGGATTTTTCTGGGTTTGACCGTTGTTGGAAACATTTGGGGTGATGCAAGTCCACAACTCAACAAAATATTTATGGAGTGTCTAACATTTTCAGGCATTTTAATGCAGAAATGTTACATGTTATAGCTTTAAAAAAAAATAATTTTCTTTGTGATTTATGAGAGTAAATAAAGAGTTGTCAGTTTTTGGACAGAAGAAGTGATTTAAAGACGTCATGTTGGGCTCTGGAAAGTGTGATGAGCGTTTTTCACTGTTTTTTGATATTTTATGTACTAAAACAATTAATCAACAATGACAATAGTTGCAGCCCTAAAAACAGTACGGTAAATACAACTTCAGTATAAGTAAGGTGACAGAAGATGAAGCATCATATCGCTGAGCCATGATAAACTGCATGATTCACAGCATTCAGGAGGTTTTTATTTAGAAGCAGCCTGAGAGCGTTGCAGAGGACTGTGCGTGATTGATTTCTACTTTGAGTTCTGCAGACTGACATTATGGCACCAAATATCTGTGTGTGCGTGTCTTCTGTTCTCTCTCTCTCTGAGTTGCTGCGTCTCACTCTCTTTCTCTGTTTGGTCTTTAGTGTAAGCACAAAGCGTCGGCTAAACGGCTAAACAGAGTAAATGGCAGACGGCGTTTCAGAAGTCGGCAGAGGGAGAGGAGGAGAGGGGCCGAGGTGAAGGCCCCTCTTATAGATCCCTGTCAGTCAGGAAATGTGAACTTTAACAAACCTTTGAAGAGCACTCTAGAGAACTAATTCAGCCTTAGCTGACGGCGTGGGGAGAAAGAGGGAGGGTGAGGAGAGATGCTCAGTGAGAGGGAGGGAGGCGGTGGGGGTGGGGGGCTGTGACAGAGATGAGAAGAGGAAGATAAAGAGAGATAGATGGTAGAAGAAAAGGAGAGGAGGAAAAGAGACAGGAGATGAAGAAGGAGGGAGAGATCTATGTTCTTGGGTCGGTTCAGCGGAGTAACGCCTGTGTTTGCTGCCAGATCAACATGTCATGTCGGAGGACGTCTTGTCACGTCAAATCACTTCTGTCTCCCTCCCTGTCTGTCTCCACTGTCCTGCTGCACGCGCCGCTTCACACACCAAACTGCACTCGCGCTGGATCTGTACATTCAGCCCCCCTCCTCATTCCAAAAGCAACAGCAGGACTTCAAACACTGAGTCGTGTCAATCACACTTTCAATTAAATATAACTCAGGAATAAAATGAGTGAAACGTAAGAAAAAGGCACAGATAAAAACATTTAGGTCTGATGTGCAGGACTGAATACCTTTACAGTGTGCATCCACTGCTGGTAAGACCTTGAGTTACCTGGAGGGACGCAGAAAACACAGGAAATATGAATTAATCATTTTGCCTTCAATACAACTGTATTAACATTGCAAAGCAAGGATAACTATGTATATTATACTGTGACACATTTTAAACTGTAGACAAAACCATTTATGTATTGAACAGAATAAACCAGCGTCAGGTAACGTGGTTAATAAAAAACTGTAAAATATAAATATATTTAGTGCACAATGGTTGGGCTGAACCAACGAGGACTCATTTAAAACATGGCTTAACTTTCAATTATGTTGCACCAAACTTTAAAACTACCTTAAAATCAAGAAAGATTACATTTAAACCTCAGTTTAGTTTTTACTCTAAGCTTAGATTAAATTTAAGTCTGTTTTTTAAACAGCTGCCTTTTTGAGCTGGATTGAGCAAAATAATCAAATTCCTCAAAGAAAGTTAAGTAAAAAATTAAACCCAGTGTTTTTTGATGCACCTCTTCTGCCCTTCACTCCCGCTGATAACAAATCTAACAAGGCAGCGAGCAAACAATATATTGTTTTTAGTTTTAAACTTTTTATCTAACTAGACAAAGTAATGTTTCATTAAGAAATACAGAGCAGCTTTAAGATTATGGTTTTCACCGCTCTTCTACACTTTGTCAATCCCGACAGCACTTTATTTATTTTTATTGACTGGTTTATTCTAATTTGGGAAAGAAAGAATCTCTGTATTGATTAAACAGTTAATCAATCAGTTTACATCACTAAACTTGGATTTACTAAACTTAGATTAGTTTTTAACTGCATAACAGAAGCTCAGCTTAATCTTAAATCTTAGTCTTATTTACTTTCTTCTTGTCTCCCTCTTGTCAAAAAATCAACAATAATTAAGTAAAATATTGACTTATTTATTTCCTGTTGAAAGTAAAATTAGCATGACGAAGTGGATATGATGGATTTGCGAGGAATGTCATGTTACACTCTCAAATATTTAAAGAGCAGAATTACAGATGACAGTTTGGGTTTCAGGATCAGAACTGATGAGTCTGATTATATGATGGAGATTTAACTGCAACATCTGGATGACATTTCTTTTCTCTTGTCCCGTCAATCCGACTCAAACCTGAAGGTAACTGTGTTTTATCACACTGTGACACATTAAACTAAGACTTGGCTCAGAACAGAACAGAATTACAGATGACAGTGTGGGTTTGGGTCGAGATCAGAACTGATACGCTGATGGATATTTAGCTGCTACATCTGGATGACATTTCTTTCTCTTTTCTGATCCTGAAAATGTGACTCAAACTTGAAAAGTGTTGCGATCAAAACGATTTAATTTGTCTGAGCGCTCCTGTGGGATTTACACACAGTATTCACATGTAATAACACTCAATCCTGCCAAAACATTATTAGGGTAAATCTTCTGTCAATCCTCTTTTGCCACATTCAATCAGATTTACAAGTAACATCTGTATCAGTGCCAGTGAAGAGTTTTACAACAAACGATTCACGTCGAATTGATGATTTTGTTTTGTTTTGTTTGTCTTTTTTACAGATCTAAAAAAGGGCTAAGAGTCACTTCAAGGCGTAATTCAAAGCATAATGTTGTAATTTTTAATCAATAAAATTCAGTTCTTCCAAAGACAGTTCAGTTCATTAGTGCATTAAAGGGTTTTATGTGTTCAGGAGAAATTTCACAGCAGCTTTTAAAACTTGAACAATAAGGACCAGAAATTTAACATATAATTAAACATATAATAGAATGTTACAGTATATTGAATAATTTAAATCATTTGATCAATTTAAGAATCATTTTTGTGATGTCAGCTGGTATCAGTCTTTGCTGAGGTGTTGGAGCTGCAGACTATCAAACTGAATGCAAAAAAGCAAACTGGGTGCAAATCTGCACAGAAAATATTTGGACTTTTGCACAAATTTGTGCACATGGAGACTTTTTACATGTCACTGTTTTAGATTTTGTCTGGACAGAGAAAGGCTCTTAGTGTTTTTTCTTGTATTTTTCATAACTTTCTTCTAGTTTTTTACATCTTAAAGCACTCTAACCACTGCCTACTGCATGAAATATGGGAAATAAATGTAATGTGACTAATTGATAGACAGGTCCAGCAGCACTACTCACTTCCACAGAAGCCCCCCTCTGTGATCTCTTCTTCAAACACGTCGGAGAAGCCGCGGCCTGCGTTCAATTTGGCCAGCCGTCCGTCGATGAACTGCAACCATAAATTACAATGTGCTTATTAAAGAAAGGAGGAGGGGGTGTGTGTTAAACAGATACACATACACACACCCACAGATTCAAACACTCAGGCCACAGTGGGGTGTTATTAATCCTACCTGACAGAAACTACATCCCAAGATTAGGTGGGTTGCAGGTAATAGGGATTTGGTAATGTGGAGCAGGTGAGGGATTAGGGCAGCAGACGACATGCTGCACACTGTCTGAGACATGAGGAAGTTTCATTTCCTCCCTTTGTAACGTGGAGCGCATAAAACTCCATCTCATAAACATGGAGCTAATAGCCAAGACAGCTACACATTTCATGAGCAGTCGCAAAGCCACATAAATATATTACCCAAGTATAAGTATCACACACGCATCTCAACATTTGTGAAAACACTCTTTAAACATTAAAGCATGAGAAACATCTCGTGACTTTTTTCAAGTTACAATCAAATAAAAACAGGAGTGAGAGAGGAAGGAAAGGAAAGAACTAAATTTTGCGCACTATGACTGGTTTGCACCAAACAGGATTCATTTAAAGCCGAATAAATCACGGCTTAACTTTTAAGTTATTTTGCACCAAACTTTTAAACTATCTTAAGATTGAAGAAGATTAAGTTTAATTAATTTTAAATTTAATTCTGTTGCACCAAAACTTTATACTCCAAATTAAAATGTGATTCAGTATCAACTTTAAACTTAAGGAAGATTCTTTCACTCCAGTTGATAATTCAACTATCAAGTTTTTTCTAAAAGGAAGAGAAATATGAGCTTCTCTGCTGAGCCAAGTAAGCTAACTAGGCTAACTAATTTTTTAGCTAACTAGCAAACAATATAACATTTAGTTAACCTTGTAGCTACAATGCTTTGATTTAACTTTTTAGCTAGCTAACACACGATGCAATGTTTTCTAATTTTCTAGCTAACTAGCACATGATGCAATGTTTTGTTAATGTAATATTTTGTTCTTCTTACTAGGTTCAACAGCACTCAAATTTTTTTTTATTTATTGACATATTTTAATTTGGGAAAGCAAACATCTCCATTAACTCTTAATTTTGGTTTACATCACTAAACTTGGATTCACTAAAGCGAGACAAGTAATCACACATATCTCAGCATTTGTGATTAAAACACTATAAAAACAACAGCATTCCTTGGACATGAAGATGTGAGAAATATCTTGTGAATTTTTTATAGACTATAACCAAATAAAAAAGAAGAAGAGGAAAAAAACACGATGATGTCAACAACAGTTTGAAACACATTTCTTGTCATTTTTGGCCCATTATAAGAGCTCAGGAGGCACTGATGTTATATTATAGCTTTTGTATCTTTCCAAATATTGAACATGAAGAAAATTTGATGTGAATGTAGATCAGTCAGTCACACACATGGTGGGATGTTTTCTATTAGCTAAATCCAACCACACTGACCCCGAAGTTCCTGTCCAATCACTTGTAATGTTAGCAAATCTCTGCATGGAAATAATCGTCTGCAGTGAAAGTTTTGGCAAGTTTTTAGTGTTAAAAAACAAAAAAACAAGCAGCTGCAAAACACTACTTTTCTTTCATATTCAAGATACGGGGCAAAGGTTTGCTAAGGTCCTGAAAAAACTTACTTTCTATTAGTTTGTGTGCTTCGTTTCCCTAAATCTTTGTGTTCAAACTTAAACTAAATTCAGTTTTGTAACCTCTTCATGTTTATTTGTGTAAAGGTGGGAGGGAAAAGCAGCCAATAATCAGTAATGGTGTCATTCAACATAATTAGGATTATTTGGATTTAAAGCTAAATTCACTTTGACTGATGATTGCATTAATTAACAATCAACACCTCCTACCTTTCAAGCGCTCTTTTGTATTTTTAACAAAAACAACAAATGGTACACTGTTCTTTTTTTCATACAAATACTTGACAACAACATATTGTCAGATAATTTCCTAACTGTGGCAAACCCACTCCCACCTCTGCAAGTGTGTCCAAAGTGTTACAACAGTGTAGGTTGTTTTAGGGTGCGTGTCCTCGGGGACAGCCTGCTAACTAGCGACCGACACGGCCACCCGCTCCTCTGGTCAGAAGAGCTGGAAACTCATCATTAGATCATTTTAATGAGAGGTGAGACTGCAGGTTCCAACCACTGCTCCGCTACTCGGCTGGCCCAATTAGTGCACATAATCAACCCAAATCATCACCTAGCCAAAGCCTCCACTTATCCCCCCAGCACCCTCCCATCTCCCTCCCCCGTCTCCCTCCACACACACGGCCAGATTACCTGCCTCACTGTGGGCCTTAATTAGACATTACTCAACAATGGCAGACTGTGATCACCAAACACACACACACACACACACACACACACACACACACACACGCAAACCAGCACTTATAAAAACACGTGCACACGTGCAAGCAAGAGTGCACATACACAAACACACAAACACAACACAAGGGCTCATTTTCTTTGTTTTGAGAACAAAACAACAAAAAATAGAGAAAAAAGTGACTCCCTCAAAGAAGGTTACGACCAAATCAGGACCGGCTTCATACAAACAAAAATTAACCTTTAAAACTGAGTAAATCATGCTTTAACTTGAAATTATGTTGCACTAAACTTTTAAACTACTTAAAACAGAAAAAAGGTTCAATTTGAACCTCTCTTTAAACCTCAGTTTAGTTTTTACTCTAAACGGAGATTAAATTTAATTCTGTTGCACCATAACTTTACACTCAGTGTTAAAATGTGACCCAGTATTAACTTTAAACTTGAGGAGGATTATTTTTTTCAGTCTTTGAAATTAATCCTTGAAGAAAGTAAAGGAACAAAGTCAATCCAATTAAGTTTTATTTATTTCACTCCAGTTGATAATTCAGTTGACAGGAAGGAGAAATTAGAGCTTCTCTTCCGAGCCATCGTGAATGGGCTAACTGTGCTAAATGACGTTTTAGCTACTTAGCAAACAATATAATATATATATAATATACTGTTTTGCTAGTTAGCAGACAATGTAACTTTTTTGAACTTTATAGCTAGCTAGCAAACAGCATAACTATTTTCCCCTTTAGTCTTTAGCCAGCGAACAATTTCACATTTTGTTACTGAATACAGGGAAGCCTAAAGTTAATTTCCTCCTCTTTTATGCTTACTAGGTGCCGACTTACTATCTTTTGTTTATTTATTTTAAATTTTGTAAGCAAGCACCTCCATACTGATTAAAATCTCTGTAATTTCAGTTTAAATCACTCAGATTAACCAAAGCTAGAACTCTGATTAATTTTAAACACGGATTTTCTCATTTTAAAACTAGTTTTAATTAACTCTTAAAACTAATCTTAGATTAAATCAATCTGTGTCAGTGCAATCCAGTTTAAATATATGCATATGAAGAACAGATTTACTACATTAAAATTCCAATTATTTTGCTTAAATAGTTTTGGACTTGTCCTAAACAAATTCAACCAAAACTTTAGGTGTCATTAAAGTCAAGCCAAAAACCACAGAACAGATCCAGGCACACAGAGGTCCACACTTGGACGTGAATCCTGCTCCATGTCTTCATGTCTACATGTCATCTTGTTTCCTGTTGATGTTTTAGTTGCAGACAGTGGAGAGTTTTTCCATCTGGCTACCAGCAGCACACTGACTCACTCATGGGTCGGTCACAGTGGTCTAGATTTATTTAAACTCTGGTATTGTGGAGCCAGAAATCAGGATTAAGACTCTACAGGGGTTCATTTACAGAGATATATACATGGAAAGCCTAAAGGAAATGTAATTTTTTTTTTGCAACCTGGGACTCATTTGTGGAATTTTAGCCCATAAAGTGTAGATACTCAGTGAAATAACGGAAATCACGTCACTCAAAGGTTTCTGAGGGGGAGTTCTGGCAGTTGGATTTTAAAACTCACAGCCATCTTTGGTAGCTGCAAGAGCATGGAAATCCAAAATGAGCCGAAAGGAAGGAGAGCAAGTGGCAAATACATCTGCAACGATTAGTCAATTAGAGGCACAATATGTCGATTCTGCCACCAGGGGTCTCTCTCACATTAAATCAATAACAAAAGACATAGATTGATGATGCTGTTATCTTCACTTTTAAACAACCACCAAAGTTTTATTCATGTTAGATTTGGTCACGTGCACTGACTTCCTTCCTCACTCGAGGTACTGATGTGTACTCTCCAGTGTATCCTGTGATTTCCTGTAAGTTAAAATAACTAGCAACTAGCTAGCAATGGCAAGTAGAAAATGTATCATCACCTTGAATAAATTATGCATTTCCCTGCATTTGAATATTTGAGACGATGTAAATATACAACCCATCAAAATATATGTTGAAAAAACATATGCCCAGCGTTTTTAGACATTTTAATGTAGAAATGTTACATATTCCAGCTTTAACTGATTAGCTGATGGAAAGAAAATCACTTGCCAACTGCTTTTGATGATCAGTTAAGTGTTCATTCATTTTTTTAAGCTAAAATGTTAAATGTTTCCAGCTTCTTACGTGTGAGAATCTTCTGCTTTTCTTTGTCATTTAAAACAGTACGTGAAGAGTCTTTGGGTTTGAGACTGTTGGTTGGACAAAACAAGGAATCTGAAGACTGAAGAATCACTTTGGGGTCTGGGAAATTATGATGATCATTTTTCACAACTTTTTTTACATTTTATAGATTAAATGATTAATCAATTACTGTCCAAATAATCAGCAGATTAATCGATAATGTAGAGTGACAACCATTATCTCTGCTGACAGGCTGTGACAAATGTCAATCAAACTTCTTTTTAAGCTTTGATATCCATAAATCATAAGACTTTAAATAAGCTCCAAAGAGCCAAACTACTGTAAAAAAAAAACACAGATTTTTTAATCTTTAGAAACAAGTTGGAACAATCTTGAATTAACTCTTCAAAATAAAGCACTATCTTAAAGCACTTCACATTTCGTTACACTTTTGGCCATAGAACTGTCAACTAGTTTTATCCATTATTCCTGTTGGTTATAGTAAAATTCAATTTTCCAGCTTACTGTGACTCTTGCAATATTGAGTCTCATGGACTAAGTGGAGTGGACGCAGCAACCACAGTGATATTTGAAATTAAATAATTCGGTTTTGCAAGGCCACACATTCCCCCTTTCAAAAAAACGGGGCAGCTATTGAATTCATCTGCACCGAGAATGACGGATGATCATTGATTGATGAGACGCACATTGTCTACAAAGGTTACTGGCAGTAAATCATCAGAGCACACGTCCCCCTGCAGACTCAATAAAACGGTGTATGTCTTAGTTTGGTCAATAAGAGAACGAGACTTCATTGAATCAGTCTCTGTTAGCACAATACACACACACACATGACAGTGTGTGTGTGTGTGTGTGTGTGGGTGCAGAGTGTGTAGGAGCTGAGGATGGTTGATAGGAAGCAGTTTAATGTCGACAGGCTTTCCCCCGCATTCTTTTGGAAGACTTCTCCCACTTGTTCTGTTCTGAACACAGGATGGGCTGGAGGACCGAGCAGAGAGGACAACATCCAGGAACGAACCAGAAGAGAGTCAGGAGGTGGAAACTGTGACAGTTTTAAGAGGTGTGTGTGTGTGTGTATTCATTTTAAGGTTGACTCAGGCTATAATACACTCAACACCTTTATATCTGTGTGGATTAGAAAAGAATATTTTAAAGGTACAGTACACATTTCTCCTCTGGCCTAGATTTTTTTTGTGTGAGTTGCCAAATTTTGGAGATATTAGCTGTAAACCCTGCGGTGAGCAGCTTCATGGAGGAACTATTTTTATTTCTACAGTACAGGATGTAAACATCTGCTGAGCTGTAACCTCTCGTCCATGAGCAGATGCACGCTGCCGTTTGCAGCGAGGTGTGGTTGGTTTGTGTAGAGAGAAAAAAGTTGCCACCTGCTTTAATTATATACGAGACATCTCCATCGCTGGCGTTTCCAAAACTCAGGAACTCACACTCAAACAGTGTAGCTGGTTTCCTGCAGGGAAACTGATTCACGTACCTCAGGGCATTAACTGATGAAGAACTGTCCCTCATTCGACATGCTAATGAGCTAGCTAAAAAGTTAAGTCAGCGAAATTAGAAAAGCAGCTTGTTCAACTTCCGTTCCTGCCTGAACTCGTCTACGGTGACACTATCTGCACAGACGCTGCCTCTACCAAACTTTGTTTTATAACTGTTATGATGGTTGATGGTGGCAAGTTGATGGTTGACATTTTTATTTTATTTTTGTAATATTACTATTATTTTATGATTTTAAATGAACTGCATGTAACCAGGACACCACTGAAAATGAGACTTTGATCTCAAAGTTTTCCTTGGCTAAAGAAAGGATAAAATGGGTAAATAAAAAAAATGAATGAATAGCTCTACAGGTAAGAGGAAAAATGTGTATTTTTGATTTGGGGGTGAAGTGTTCCTTTCTGAAACAACTTATATTAAGTAATTCCTAACAATAACACATTGCAGTAGGGGTATTGAAAGTGATTGATGGTTTATAATGTCATGTCAGCACACAATAGTCTCTCTGTCTACGAGGCCATTCAGCTCCCAGAGTATTAATAATGTTTTCCTGAATTTGCATGAACAACTCCATCCTGTTCCCTATAAAACTGGAATTACTTGTGGCTGATTATGAAGCTAAAGTGCTGCTTTACAAGGAACGAAATCAACATCACCTGTAGAAAAGCAATTTCCTGCTGAGATGGCGACACCTCCATCTCAGGTAACACCTCGGCATTATGCGTGTGTGCTTTGCCACGTGTGTGTGTGTGTGTGTGTGTGTGTGTGTGTGTGTGTGTGCTGTGGTCAAGCAATTCCAGAAATGTGGTTTGAGTTTGGCTCAAGTTTGACCTTGTACTGTTGATGCACACGTGGCAGTGACAAATCCTGCACTCCTGTGTGCGAGTGACTAAATGATGTAGTCTAGTCGAGCACTAATGATTGGCTGCTTGATAATTGAAACAATCCCACCTGTTTGTTTACACTAGCAACTGTGTGCTGCCCTGTGTGTTACCCCCTGACAACAATCCCACGGGGAAATAAGGCACAACCTGTTTACTTTAGTTGGAGAACAGGGAAAACAAACAAGCAGAATAATTAGCTAAATAACAACTTTTTAAAAAAATCTACTGTAAATGGTTAATAATCCCTGCGCCTACTGTAAAATCAGTACAGCTGCAATAACTAATCTACTAGTTGTCAGCTATTAAATCAGTCATTAACTATTTTGAAAATCCAAAATATTCTGAAAGTACATATATAAGAAGGTCAAACTTTTTAAAGGGACAGTTGACCCCAAAATGAAAAATGCATGTTTCTATTCTATTCTATTTATGCATTTATGTTTTGTTGTGAGTTGCAGAGTTTTGGAGACATCGATCATAGAGATGTCATTTTGAGAAAATTCAAAATCAGTGTCTCTTTTCAAAAAATCATGACCTGGTCACTCGAGATAATCCACAGACCTTGTTGTTGTTGTGAGCAGTTTCATGTAGGAACTATTTTCTTTCTGCAGGAGAATCTACCAGAACTACTTTCTTTTCTTCCTGACAGAAAGTAGTCCCTACATGAAACTGCTCACAACAACAACAAGGTCTGTGGATTATCTCAAGTAACTGGGTCATAAGGAGACACTAGTGTTGAATTTTTCAAATGTATTTTTTTGGTGCTTTGAGCACCACAAGCTGAATCTCCAAAAACTTACACCAGAAAAATCTTGACAGACAGGCAGCACTGCAGACTGGGAGTTCTGCCTTTGGGGTGAAATGTCCCTTTAAATGTAAATATTTCTATTCTATTTTCCATTTGTTTCTTTACTCCTCAGCAAACTTTGGGTTGTTGGACAAAACAAGATGTTTGTGGATGTTGTCTTGGGCTTTTTCTGACCATTTTCTGACATTTTATAAATCAAACAACTAATCAGTTAATCAATTAATCAAGACAAGACCTGACACATTGATCAACATTGAAAATAACTGTTAGTTACAACACTTAATATCAGCAATGCAACATTTGTGGATTTTAATCCATTTCCGCATATGACAAATACACTGCAGCCAAAGTTAATTACTCACTGTATGCGGCCAAATGCTATTTATGTTTTTTAATTAGTGAGAAAACTAATAAGGCAGCAGTCCTCCTCCTTACAGGCCTATAAATAAAGTGCAATATATTGACAATAAAGACAATATATATTGGATTATAGATGCAAGAGGTCAAAAAGCTTGAATTATAATAAGTTTATGTGAAAACAACAGCAAAAACAAGCAGCAGACCTACTGGAAAAAATTCCATTGTGTATTTATGCATATAAAAATTAATGTGTGTGTGTGTGTGGCCATGCAAGCCGAGTGTTGTTTGCAAGCGGATGTGGGTCATGGCCAGAGCAGAGCTCGGGCGGACCGCTGGCCTCTCTCACTTTAGTCGAAAGAGGAGTGGAGGAGATAAGCTCACCCCATCCCCCGTCCTGGAGAGGAGGAGGAGGAGGAGGAGGAGGAGGAGGAAGATAAGGGCCTGTTTCCCAATGCTACCGCTGAGGCAGGAGCCAGCCGGGAGGAGGCTTTGAACTGCTGCTCACTATCTCCTCTGCCTGGGAAAATTATAGACGGGGCAGAGTGTCCAGAGAAACAAAAGGCTGATTGAGGGCCGCTGTGCTGCAACTCTCGGGGGTAAATCACACTATTATCACGGGTCAGAGAGCGCAAAGAAAAATTCAAGGGGTGAGAGGAAATTTTCTTCAGAGCCAGAGGTGTCTGTGCACTCGGCTAAGTTTAGTATTGCTGAAGGGATTTGAGGGGAAAAACATATTAAGTATACATGAGTGATTTTAAGGGAAACTCTTGTAACCACACATGAATAAAGGATACCTGCTCACACACTCAGACACAAACACAAACACACACACACACACACACACACACACACACACACACACACACACGAGCACAATGGAGTTGATGATACTGTATCTACCAGTGCTGGACATTCATTTTCCGAGGACCAGATTAAAATTCAGAACACAGTTTTTGCTTTTAGACTGAAGTGGACCAACAAAGATTAATTCAATCCAAGAGTAGTTCTAATCCGAGTTTAGCTAAACTAGCCCAGATTTAAAATGAAGCAGGAGCACAATTTAAAACTAAACTGAAATTAAATAATTTAATCGATATGGAGACGCTTGCTTAACCACATTAAAATAAATCAATATATAAACAATTAATATGAGTGTTTTCAGGACCTACTACTACTAAAAGTTTAAACTTTACATGATCTGCTATTTAGCTAAAAGGTTAACAAAACCTTTACATTGTTTGCTAGCTAGAAAGTTAACTGAATGTTATATATATAAAAAAATAAATAAAATGTTACATTGTCTGCTTGCCAGGTAAAAGTTAAAACATTGCATTGTTTGCTAGCTAGCTAAACAGTTAGTTAGCCTAGCTAGCCTACTCATGATGGCTCAGCACAGAAGCTAATTTCTCCTCCTTTAAGAAAAACTGACAGCTAGATTATCAACTGGAGTGAAAAAGTTCAAAGTTACACTGCAGAAGATAGAAAGAAGGAGAAAATAACAGAGCTGATTTATCATGGTTTTGTTTGTGCGTGAGGCAAAAATGCATAGACAGAGACACAGGGATGTGTGTTGAGAGATAACCACAGTAAACAGTTTGCAGGGGTCAATAACCGACTGTAATCCCAGGCCTCTCTTTTCTCCATTTCTCTTCGCTCTGAACAACTGAACTGTCAAGATACTAAATGCTAACTTTACCCAGCTGACAGTTTGTTGAGCACAAGTGGTGCTGAGAGAAAACTTTCATGTGTAAAAATGAAGACTTTCACCCTTCTAAATAAAAAATCAGCTCAAAAAATAAACAGCTCAAAAATAACCTGACACTGATGGGAGAGGACAGAGAAACCCACCACATAAACACTCTGTCATCCTTTTCTGTTTGTGCTCATCTGTAGCTTTCAGGATAGAGCTGTGCATCTGTCAGTGTACCCACGTAAGTGACAGCAGATTTGTTAGACATAATTATGATCTCAGGACGAGTAAAAGTTCTGTTTTTATGCATAAAGTTCACGTTCAGGTGACTTTATGTGCACCTGTAGGTAATGCAGTAGCTGAGATCGGTCATGGTCTCAGGATCGACCACATTTTTACTCAGTTTTGTCTCGGCCTCAGAGAAAGAAGACTCTGGATTTTGCTTTTATTTCATGATCACAGCTGCAGAGGCATCTCTAAATTACCTGTCTGTGTATTTGTTAACATGTGGACTGGACTGTATTGTTTTGTATTGAATTGAACAATTGTCTGATACATTCTGTACTTAATGATGGTTTCTGCAGGAAAATAAGAATCACACAGAAACAAAATAAAAAATAGGGAGGATTTTGAAACCAAAGCTGAAGGTCTGGTGGTCCAGAAAAAAGGTTTCATGAAGTTTGTTTCCTGATTTCTGGTAACTTTTAAAGAATGGGAATAAAGTAGCCCATTTCCTTTAAGACTTTCTGTAAAAAATGTGAATTCTTCTTTCCAGGAAATTTGCTTCAGGATGAGATGTGAGCATGGATGTATTAAGGAGGACAGGATACAGCGTGATGATCTCTTCTGCATCACGAACATGCCAGGACACGGCATTTGGTGTCACTGAATTATTATCCCGGTAAACGGCAAACTTTTAGAGTCCTCAAGCTTACACAAGCTGTACAGTGCCCGAAACAGGTTGTGATAACAAAAGGGAAAAAAGGGTGTGAAAGACCCCAGGAGGAAACCAGGAACGGTTTATTAAAACAGGAGTCTCATGGGAAAATTGGTAAGTATGATACATACATATACCTGTATATATATATATATGGCAATAAAAGGTGACTGATGAGGAGTCTTCATTTGTTTTCTGTAGGTGTTTTAACAGGATCGTTCAGATCAGTTTGAGGAGTTTGCACGTTCCACATTATATCCTAAGTGTGTCATGCAGCATGTGACTGGTGCTGGTCTTGACTTGGTCTCGCCCTGCATCCAATTCTGCCTAAATTTCTGGTATCGGTAACAGCGAGTACACAAGTCTGGGCACTGATCCGGTGTCGCAGAATTTATTCGTCCCAAAGCAGGAACCTGGTACCTCCCAGCAGCATCCCAGTTTTTTTTTTTTCTCTGGATGGCAAAGTTGTGTTCTGATATCTGTGTGTATTTGTTCATGTTTTACAAAAACATTAGGAAGGAAAAAAATGATATTGGAACATCTCTACTTCCAAGTCTTGCTCTTGTCTCAGTCTCAGTACTCTCTGGTCATGACCTGGTCTCAGTTTAGGTGGTCTGGACCAGAACGCTGCCTGAAGGTAGCATCCATCTTGACACACATAAATAAATATGATGTCCAGACTTTAAACATTTTCAACGGTCAGATCATTATTTCACTGGTTACAGCCAAAATGAGTGGTTAATGCTTGTTAAAAGAAATTCTGACACACACACACACACACACACACACACACACACACACGTGTGTAGACAGCTGTTTGTACCTGTTTGAAGAGCTGCAGGTTGACAGCCATAGACAGGAAGTTCCTCATGGTGCTCGAGCGATGGTTCACAAAGCTCTCCTCACAGAAAGTGATTGGCTCCCCCTGAGGAGTCCACAGAGACATTATTGGCAAAAATTAAAATAAACAATTAATACTAATTAATTTTGGCTCACTTCTCTTTGTGCCAATCTGTTTTTCACCATGTTTACTTAGTTCTGAAATGAGCCACAGGAGCGGAGGCAGATGCGTTTGGTGCCTTGAAAGGCAGGGGGTCTAAACTAAACAATGTTGTTTACAATATGATTCACAGCACTAAGACGCGCACGTCTGTTATCATTATTTCACTGTAAAAAGTCTTCTCTAACTGAAGAGTATTTCAACTGATTTCTTCATTATTGAGCTAAATGGGTCTGAAAACAGAAAACTGAGTCTAACAGAGAGGCAGGAAGGAGAGAGGAAGGAAGAGGAAGAGGGAGGAGGAAGAGTACTGAAAAAATAAAACGACAACAACAACCAGAAAACAGTTCCCCTGGCAGAGCACAGACGATCTCCCCCGACCAGAAGACGTGAAGTGTCCCAGTAAACTCCCCAGTACTCCACATGAAAACATTATCACATTATTACTATTTCTTACATCATGTCTGTTGGCCTGTGAGCTATAGACACGGAGGATGACAACAGAACCACTGCAGGCCAATCACAAACAGCCCCACAGTCATTTCCAATTCATCTTTTCTCATAATTAACATAATTCTCACATATTTCGGTGATGCTCTAAATTCTTCCAGTGTAAAACAATGTGCTTTGTCTGTTTGAGGCTGTGAGCGCAGCGTGGCACATAAAAACAACTTAACAACACCGAAGACTAACCCCCATTGTCGAGGATGGGCGGATGATACCAGTGGCCCAAATTACATCACAGGAATACTGCTCCACTTACATCACTAAAAGTTTTTAAGGCGTATTCTCTCGTAAAAAGCCGAGCCGAAAGTAGCTTGTTGTAGTTTAATCAGCTTTGCGGTCTCCATCTGGCTGCTACAGCCTCGGACCATGCTGCAGCAAACAAAACTGAATCGCATGCTGAGACTAACAACTAGCTGCTACTGAAAAAAAACAAACATCCAAAGTCAACTTTAAGATTGGCTCTCTGTGTTTACATCAGTATGCAGCAAAATCCTTTGGTTCACACGGACCTGCAGCGGATGCCAGCTGCCGCTGCTGCTGGAATCAACTAGTAGTTAAAACTAGTCTTTAAACTACTTTAAAAAGACTGAAGGAACTATTTTAAGAGTTTCACCAAGGACGTCCAACACAAGAAGTTTAAGCATAAAAAAATGTCTAAACCATATGTAGCCAATAAAGTTGATTTAGTGAAGTGAAATTTATTTAGAGAAACAACATGTGGCTGCACGTTTTATTAAAATGTGAGGGTTTGGTGCCTTCAAAGGCAGAAACTCATTCTGTTGCAGAGTTGATAAAAAATCTCATTTTAAAATGGTGAGTAATAAAAAAAAAACAACAGAAAATTCTTTTTCACAGAAATGAAAAGTAGGAATCCACTGATGTATGACATATCATATAAGTCACTATAATATCAACATAATTATTAATATGATAAATAAATCATGTTGTGACAATTCGACTTGATGTAATGATGTCACAGTTTTACGCACAGCAACAACAAGCATCGCTAAAAGTGAAAGTAACTCTGACACCGGCTCCACGGTGGAGGAGTTGACTTCAGTAGAGTGGACGTGGTTTGGTTAGAAAATATCAGATGTACAATAAACCACAGTAATATTTAAAAAGTGTAAGAAGATTGTAACAGCAGGAGGAGGCAATACAACAAACTGATTTCACCCCTTCAAAAGCAGAAGCACCCAGCTGAGTACAAGGAGAGACAAAAATCCCACAAGGAAACCTCAACCGCTCTCGTGATTTCTACATCCAAAATATCAAGAATATTGTTATCGCAGAATAGCCTGAAATATTGTGATGTGATGATGATGTGATGATGATGATGTGTTGTGTTGGTAATTTGGTTGGACTCAGACGACAGCAGCACACCTGATTCAGAGAAGCTGTTTCATTCAAAGTTCATTCAAAGAGTGTCATGAAAGGCTGAATGACTTTTAAAAAGTAAGTAAAAGTAACTCTTTAACATCAGAATTTCAGAATCGGTGCATTCTTGATGGAGAGAATTGATAAGATATTATTGGGCCAAAGACAAGACATGAAGACAACCACAATCCTGGAAAACAGGAAACAGAAAAAGTTGGGACACTAAAACATAAATACAAGAGAATTTGATATTTTGCAGTTTCCTTCTCGACCTACATTCAACTCAAAATATCTCAAATGTTTCACCTCATCGACTTCATGGATTTTTTGCAAATATAGGCCTACTCTGAATTTGATGCAAGCAACATGTTTCAAACAAGCTGTTATTACACGGACTCTGGAACACTTCACAAAACTGTTGCTGGTAAAGTTTGTTTGCAAATGACTGTAACTGGGGTTGTGCGTTTCATTTTAGCCTGACAACATGCGCTGGTGGTGAACTGATGAGACAAGCTGAAACAAGTGGCTGATAAAACAAGTTTCAGCTGTTGTTTCTTAGCTGTGTCTCTGCATACAGCCGTCCAACCCTGAGACAGGCTGTAAACTTTACAAACCGAGCCTCTAAATCACCACAAGCTACAAAACTAACAGCGACAGGAGCAGACAGGAGTGACAGAAACGGAGCTCGGGTGTCGCGCTCCAGTGGCTGTAAGCAGAACAGACGCTCCACGGTGCGCTAGGATTTTATACATGGACTATGAGCAGAACTCACATACACGTTCTCTGAAAACTGATGTTTTCAAGAAAGGCATTAAAACGAGAGACTTAATGGTAAACCGTACTCACGCAACAAACGGTCAAATCTTCGTACTGAACAATCAAATCCAGCTTAACGGACAAAATTCTGAGTCATTTATACAAAAAGAGAAAAGTGGGACGTTCTCTGTGGATGAATGTTCTGATTTACTGCAGGAGGAACTGAGGTTGCAGTGAGTGGAAACCTATGAATATTATATTTTTGTGATATGAGCAGCTTATTTTAAAGCTGAATAAAACCAAACCAAACTGAGCTGTTTATTCAGACTTCAAGCTGTTTTTAAAAGTGTGTTTGAATATACGGCACCAGCTTTAATGTTTTAAATAGATGTTCCCAAAAACAAATTGCACTTTGATGTAGACCTGCATGTTCTTGTGCAGGACTCTGACTGTATGTGAACGTAAGACATGGGTTTGCTGTTAATGAGAACATGCAGTGTGTCTGAAATAGTCTTCACTACATGATGGCACCCCGACCTCGCCCACCGCACAGTTTCCACATCAGACTGGGTGATATGAACCGGTTACTTGCCTTACTTGAGTAAAACTTCAGCTAATTCTGCCTCTAAATAATACCGAGTACACAGCCTCGGAATATGCACACACACCTACCCGACGTAGCTCCATCAGTGGTGGTAAAAACTAATTTGAGTTGCTATTTCAGGTTCTTTGTGCCCGACACGTGTGCCGCTCCGAGCTGGTGAGAAGCACCTGGGGGAGCATCAACGTTCAGCTGAAACTGATGACCTAAGAAATGCTGTTCTAATCAGCTGATTGCTTTTCAACTCATTATCATTTTCCAGTATTGTTTCATTTACAACTCAGCAAGACTCCCACCAAGCATCCACACCCCTCCTTCTGTCAAGGCATATGGGCCCGTGAACCACGGCGCTCGGCTCAGCTCCGTCTAGGAAGATCTTTTTCCTCGGCTCAGAACAATAACTCGCAGAGTGATATTCCACAAATACCAGAGAACGGAGAGAATCAACAGAAACTCCATGAAGGCAGATTTGTGCATGCTTATGTGTGTGCATGTATGTTAAGTCCATGGATTTTATACAGATCCTGTCTAAAAGATAACACTGTGTGAGCGTGAGAGAACTGAGAAAGTACTGCATATTGTACGCACACACACACACACACACACACACACACACACACACACACACACACACACACACACACTGAGTCTCAGTGCTTGTGTCAGAGGGGAGGCAGTTTGTTCGTATACTGTCTGTATACAGAGAAAAGAGAGACAGCATCAATAATGTAGCATCTTGACTCCGGGAGTCCACAAAGTCCAATTAATCTCAAAGCCAAAGGAACAAAGGCTTCGCTATTTGACAAACAGGACATGCTGTAGTTTGCTGTGCTCTGACTCAGACTTGATAAGCAGAAAAGATCCAGAAAAGAAATGTTAGGGGGGCTTAGTAAAGGAGAGTAAAACACCAAAGGTGGCTAAAAGGGATCTTCAAAGGGAACGTCCTGACTCTTTTCAGCTCCTCTGACATTTCACTGCCTCAGACAGGCCCACCTCAGCTCCGAGCTCCAGCTGAAAACACACCTTTTACCTTCAGTCAAAACTGCCCCCGTCTAACCAGACTGAAATTTGACTCACCTAAACCACAGTGAGATGAAGCTACTGCGTGCTGCACATGCTGAAGAGCAAATATATCGTATTCATGTCTGTGAATGTATCTGCTGAAAATACAACCTGTGGTCAATATACTAAACAAGTTTTCTTGTTTATACACGCAATCCAACATATAAAACTGTATGAGTTAGGAAAGGATTTTCATATTCACCGGTTACACAGGTTCACAGTTAATAACTTCTATAATTTCATATTCACACCTCTGATTTTTCTAGACTGCCAACCAACACTTCCACTCCTCATAAGCTTGTGTCATTATTATTAGTTTTATCTAACTGCTGGCTCCATCCTTGAAGAACACCTGATCTGTAATTTTTAATTATTACCTACAATACTTTTTTGACCCGGTGCAGCGCTCCCTATTTTTCTTCCTCATGTGGAGCCTGAGCATTGTTGAAACATGCTGGTTATATGTTGGTTTCTTTGCTGTTCAGTTCAGAGATCAGGCTGACATGAGCTTAAAGAAAACTGTCTGTCTCACTCAGCTCCAGATATTCATCTCTGATATTTCTGTTGCCACCTCAGTACAATGGACATAAATGAAATGTCATTAGAGGTCCTCAATGGATGTCTGAAAAAAAAAGTTACAACTGCATCTGTATAATATATAACATTTACTCATTAAAATGTCTAAAATCACTCGATCTATGTTAAATATTTTGTTGAGGTATATACTTTTATCCTAAATGTGTCTAGCAACGGTCAAAACAAGAGAAATCCATAATTCACTCAAGGTAACGTTGTATTTCCTCCTAGTTACTTGTTGCTTTAACTTGTGGGAAAATGCAGGGTACGTCAGATGTGTCAGAACATGAGGAAGGTGTCATGTTTTTTGGGTTTTAGGTCACTTGTTTCCTCCTGTTTGATTTTCTAGTTCTTACCTTTCCTCTTGTTTCTCCTGGTTTTGTCTATCTTTTCACTTGTGTCTTGTTATCCTCCGCCTCACTCCAGTATTTAGTCTTTTGTCTTTCCCTCCTTAGTTGCGAGCTGTGTCAGCCGTCCTAGCATTTTCCCTGTGGTCCTTGTGGTTTTTGGACTTTCTTTGGATTTCATTTGTTTGCCTGTGGACTAGTCTGTTTAAGCCTTTGTTTTTTGACTTTGTCTTTGAGTTCATTAATCAATCTGACCTGCACCAGTCTCTGTTTTCACCGTTACCTCGCTTAACAACTGTGACAGGAGGGAGTTTGGCAAATGTGACTAAACGCAACATGAATAAATCTTTAATACGTTACCTCATTCATAAACATTTCTGCCTGAATCATGTCATATAGATTTTCATAGACAATGGTGGTTGTCAAACAATGAAGACAACAACTCCCACGATCCCACGCTACTTGACAGCATCGTCAAACTACGTCTTTTATCATTGTTTTAATGTGAGAGACCCCTAGTGGCAGAATTTACATAACAGTATGGTTGATACCACCAGAGGAAATTAAGAAAATGCGTTTTATTTTGTAATCTGGGTGAAATGCCTCTTTAAACAAGATTTGCTGAAACTCTGGATCACACTCTGGGTGTGATGGAAGGTATATATAAATGATTTAATAAAATGTGACACCGCAACTATATACAGGATGATCTGTAGGGATTAATAGTGAGTGCATCCTTACAGGTTTATATCTGAGGGCATCTCTGTAGGATCCAAACAGAGCGGCCTGCGCTCTCAGGAAGGCCCTCGCCACCCCACTTCCTGTGGCTGTTGACTGCTTCTTCAGCTTGCTCTTCAGAGAGGACACCTGGTGGAAAACATAAATAGAGAAAGTGGGGGACAGAAAGAAAGAGACAGACAGAGAGGTGGGAAGGGGGGAGAGATGGAGGGGTAAAAGTTAAATTATCACCTCTGAAATTGGTGGAGGAAACAGCTAGCCCATTCTGGGTGTGAAGTATCACATTTGCAGGTCATCTCAAAAAAGGAAAGAAAAGAAAGGGAAAAGCTTCAGCCTTTCCTCCAAGCTTATCTGTTGTGCTGCTGAGAGCACCTGCTGCTTTGCTAATTGAGCAGAGGACGGGGGGGGGGGGCGGTGAGAGGGAGGGGACAGCAGAGAGGAAATGGAAACTCGCATCCCTGCTCTTCCTCTCTCACCCTCTTCCCCTCCACACCGACACCCCCGCTCTCCTCCCATCACCTTCTCACTTCTTCGCTTCTCCCTCCATTTCTTACTCTCCTCCTCTTTTCTTCCCCAGTCCTCCTGTTTTCCCCTCCCCTGTTGGCTCTCCCCGAACTCCCTCTAGAAAGGGACTCTTGACATAAAATGTCTTTAATTATTTTCCCCTCTCCTGGCTCTGTCTCCAGGACTCCAGGCGAGAGTGGAGGAGCAGCAGGCCCGAGCTTGTTTTAGGATGACAAAAGATTCACCCTGGCCACCGAGCCCTGGGGAGTCTGGGAAGGAAGTTGTCAAGAGGCTCTCCTCACCTGCTCAGCAGTAGTCTGACTGTGTTGTGGCAGAGCGAGGAGGAGGAGGCAGAGATAGCGAGGGACTGCTGCTCTCTGTGTGGGTTGTGCCAGCTTAGCACAAAAGCACAACGTTTGATTGGGTTGCACAGGAGGTCTCGGTTACTGTAATGCAGTTTGGTGTGGGCTGCTCGCAGGAGTACGATTTTAATCAAGATCTCAAAGAAAAACCTATAAATTTAACCTTCAACCTCAATTAGTGACAAACAGATTAATTATAAGTCCTGACTGAATAAGTTTGAATTGTTTTGTCTTATATTCTATACTGTCTACCAACATATAATTAGCTAAAAATGCTAAAATCAATGCTTAAACACTCTATATAGAACTCAAAAGTTTGTCGCCTACACAGCCGTGGCTGGTAAGGATTTGGTATCTTGCTAATGGGCACATCGACAGGGCAGATTAAAGGGATAATTCGGGTTTGATGTGATGTTTTGTGAGGTACTTATCAATCGTCAGTTGCCTATAGTAGATGGCAGTGGACACGCCCACAGTTTGGAAAAGCAGAGAGGAGTATTAGCATGGAAGCTAAAAATGCACTGCTGTGGTCAGAGATGGCAGCAAAATGTTTATTAGCCACAACACACTCAGTTTAAGTCAGTGTTTCCCAACCCTGGTCCTCAGGGCTCACTGCCCTGCATGTTTGAGATGTTTCCCTGCTCCAACACACCTGATTCAAGTGATCAGCTCATCATCAAGCCTCGGCGGACGCCTGATAACAACCTGATCATTTGAATCAGGTGTGTTGGTGGGTTGGGAAACACTGGTTTAAGTGTCCGCAATATTTAGAGAATTTTAAGCCTTTACATCTCTGTCAGACAGGATGTTTTTGGCCCTAAATAACACCTCAAAGACGACACAGTGTAGCTTTGTGGCCATTATATCACAGCTGATACAATTTAAAGATTGCTGACAGAAGACAAAACAATGATTTTTTAACAAATTAAGACTCAATGGTCCAACAATGGCAGAGCTGTCATTACTAAAAAAGTTGTTATACATATATATAAAAGATGTTTATATCTAATAAATAAATGTCAAACCGTACCATTGATTAGAAGAACTAAGACATCCCTATAATGATGATTTTCTATCTGATGGCAACGTAAGGTGGCAAAAATATCATACGTTTCACATGATATTGATTTTTTTAGGTGGACAGTATCTAAGTGGCTAAAATCCTTGTTGCTGCTGACCCTGTCCACAGCAGTACATTGTTTAGCTTCTGTGCTGGTCTCATCTAATGCAGGTAACACACTGATTATTGAGCACAACCCCATTTCAAATAATCCAAACTATCCCTTTAAACCACAGCTCTCCACCACAGTAAGGATGCTGTCCCTCACATCACCACTCTGCTGCCTGAATATGGTGCAAAAAAGATGGCCGTAGAACTGATAAAGTAATTAACATACCAATTAACATTTCTGGTTAGCAGTCTGACTCTTACATTTAACACTGCGCTGCATATTTCACCAGCCCATTCAATCAGCTCCTTCTACAGCGCGACATTTTGCGACGTGTGCTCTGCTGGCTTTGTGTTCAGTGTAGGTGTCAGGTCTGCATGTGTTAACTGTCAGGCTTGTCCAGCTCTGTAAAGCAACACAGAACATTTACATCAAATTCTATATATCGGTATTATTAGTTTTAATTGGTCGCAGCACAAAGAGAAGGAAGGAGAGATGAAAGCAGGAGAAAATTTGAGGTCCTGTCAACCATTAAATGACCGCAGCTCGTAATGTGATAAAATTTTGATCAGGTCTATTTCAATCAGAAGGTTGCCAAATATGTCACGCTGTGCAGCGGCGGCGTCGGAGGGATATCGTGGTCTGGCGTCTGCAATTAGCCTCGGTGGAAAACTTCAGGGAGGAGAAGCAAAGCGTGAGCGCGGCTCGTACAAAGGACGGGCAGAAAGACACAGAGAGGCTGAGAAGGAAGGAGAGAGAGCGAGACAGAGAGAGTGGCAGTCTTAAACTGGGACAAAGACAAAACGAACAGCGTCGATTCCTCTCCCCTGGGCTTTCTCACTCTCCACAACGTCCCCGTGCTGCCATTGCAAATGCTCCCAGGCATCAAACAGGAAGTTTATCACGGATAAATTAACAAGTGTCATCTCCATATTCACTCATTGTGCTAAATGCTTTTATGTTTATGTAAAGCCCTTTCTGGAATTAATATTTCATGTTTATGTGCGTTTTCACTGATTTTTTTCATCCTTGCAAATCATTAAACTGTCTTTTTTCAGGGGGGGGGGTGGAATCAAAGCGAACACAATGTCAGTCTAAGTGGGGGAGGCATACCCCAAAGACTGTCAGAGACGACGGGATAGCGGAGTTTACTCTGCACACAGAGTTCTGTACGGCAGCTTTGAACGGGTGAGAGCACTGCAGTGGCAAACACTTTTTAATGAGGTGGGGACACCACTTCACTCGCGTTTTGTTTCCCAGCGTTGGAGAAAAATGGGTGATAAAGCGATAAAGTTCAAAGTTTCACGCTCATTCACGAGTGAGGTTAAGCATAATGGAAAATATTTTCCTTTAGTCACACGTGGCGATTAATAAAACTGTCATATATAACAAATATAGCGGTAGCGCATGACAAATATCAGAATGGTGTTTTTGCTAATAGAAAAATTAAGCAAGTGTGCTCTTCACATATCCGAGGCCAAAAAATAAATGTGTGTTTAGTAGTTGGGTTTTGAATATGGCGCCTACGCTACAATCATCAGGTATGCCTCCGCAGTAATGGCTCTGTCAAACTAATTAACTTCTACAGTTTGAGTGAAGCTAACGAGATGCGTACAGGCATCAGAGGAAGGCCAGGCTCTACAGGTGATAACCCAATTTGGCAGTGACATTTTTTAGTGTAAAGTCACAGTGGCGGTGATGAGATCAAAGGCAGAGAGTCCCCCATTGGGTCCAATTAGAACTATAGCATTGTACAGGGAAGGGGTGGCAGGAGGAGAGACGGAGAGAGGGGAGTGGGTGGTTGGGGGAGAGGGAGGGAGGAAGGAAAAAAAAAAAACTGTTGAGTTATGATATTCATAATCTATGCAGAGGGGCCTTTCCAGTACAGGTCTTCTCCCCATAGCTGTGATCTTTTCAATTTACATCAAGGGAAGATGGTCGGGGATGAAAGCGGGGCATCCAAAGCGCGCAGCCCACAGAGGGCAGACATGGGGCCTCATTAAGGCCCAGCCCAGCCAGGCCTAAACAGGGTTTGAAGTGCGTCACATAAAGAGCACGGGGTCAAAGGTCAGACATAGAACAGATCTCCATTTAACTCTCCAGCTGGAGATGGTAATTAGCAGGTGCAATGATGATCCCTGCCTGACTGTAAGGGATGATACCACTGTAGGTGACACCAGGCATCTGTGTGAATGTCAGCGCGTGTGTGTGTGTGTGTGTGCGCGAGCGCAAACACAAACGATGTCTCGATGCATTGATACGAACACATACGTCCATCAGGGATCTCAACATGAAGCTACTGTATGCAGGGCTGAGAGGGTTACTTTAAAAATCATTACGATCATATTGTGATATATAACATACCTTAAATTCTTAAATATGACAAACATGAACCGTCACTGCCGGTGGGGCTGGACAACACAGCCAAAAATAAATGCCACTCTAGGAATAACTACTGGTGCTTTCCTAAAATATTAACAAAATACGTTTTTTGATTAATAATCCTGAGTACAATGTGGACAGCAGACATAATAGGACAGCTAGAACAGTCTGATAAATAAAGAAAATTACATTAAATCAGCCTTTAAAACAAGGAAAAGAAAGACTGATGTCGTATCATGAGACAATGATTCAAATATCATGATATTGCTATAATGTCAATATATTGTGCAGCCCTGATTCTAATACAAATGACCTGTTAAAATGTAGTCAGTAACCTCATCACAATCTTATCACAGTGTTAATGTGATGTAACTTCATTACTTTTTGATAAAACTGTTGAATCTAATAAAATGTTTTATGTTTGTTGTTGGGTTTATTAGTTTGTCCAGCTATTCTTTAGTAAATCATTCTTTATTTATTTTTTTATCTGTAACTGTAATAGACTACAGTTACCGTTTTAGTATCTAGATTACATAATCCTGTTACATGTAATCAATTACTCCCCAAGCCTGACTGTATATCCAACTGTTATTTTACATCTACACATCTAGGCTCAAACTAAAAATAAAACATTCACCTCTGTCTTTTTAAAAGTTGGAGCAACTGTATTTACTCTATTCTGTCATTTTATGTTGTGTTTCTACTTTCATAAAGTACATTTTAAAGCTACCACTATAATTTTTAACTGGTTATAACTTCGTCTCAATTTAATATTGATGCCTCTATATGACTCACGTAAAATAACGAGACCATCTGCAAGAAGATCGGCTATTTCTGTATAATTATAGTTCTTGATGGCTGCCAACGTGTTGGACTCTCCTTCAAATCAGATAAAATGAGCCTGTGTTTAAATGTTCCCAGGTAAAGTCAGTGAGTAGCACCTTGGCAAGTTAAAAGAAGCAGGAAGAGATTTCTATATTGATATTTTGTGGTTATTACAGTGGAAACACACAGGAGCCTCTAAAATTAACAAAACATTAAGGTCCTTTTAGTAGCTTTAACAAAATGAAAATTACTTTTCACATGACAGTACAAATCTTTAGTTTCACTTTCATCTGCCTTTGACACACTCAGTATTTGCATTATATATAAATATAAACATATAAGCTTCAGTTGTTTCGACTTCTTAGTTTTGTGTTTCAGTAACTTGGCATTTTTCCACTCAAAGCAGTTTTACAATATAAAAAATAAACCACAATCTTAGAGACTTAGAGATCTTAGAGAGAGGAGATTTACTCCTAAGATCTTGAAATTTGGTATGGAACAACATTTTTTTATTCTTTCCAGGGATATTGCACACTGTACAGAATGTAAAGCCCCTTGAGACAAATTGTGATTTTGATATATACAAATTAAACTGGACTTGACCATATGCAACATGGTCATTGCTGTCACTTAACTATCGGCCACATCACTGTCCTCCACTTTTAGTTAACAACAGAAAACAGAATTATAAGAAAAGGTAAAAGCCTGAGCTGACAGTGCTCTATTTACTGTTGTGTAATTGAAAAAAAAAAAAAAAAAGAAAAGATGGTAAGTTAAACACAAAACTCTGAATATATATTTAGAATTTTCCACTAAATTTTCACTAGAGCATAAAAAAAACCCTCCCAAATAACGACCCTGACACTTGTCTGTTGTTAAAAAAATAAATAAATAAAAAGTTGGGTTTTCTTCCCACAAAAAAAGAATGTTTTGTTTAAGATTCTGTCCAGGGAAAGAAAGCCATGGGGACGCAATTAAAGAACTACAAAGAAAAAAAAATAGTTATGAAAATCTCCCACTTTCTTTTGATGTGCTGCAGTCTGAACTGTACACACACACACACACACACACACACACACACACACAAATCTGAACAAAGACACACGGAGAGCCGGCGTACACTCTCACACATCTACACAATGAGCACTTGGAATCTGTGAAATTCATTCATTCGTTCAATTTAAAGCAAATATTAGATATTTTATGGTTTCTTTTAAATTAAACTCTATTTTTAGCGTCACGGTAACGCCGCACTATAATGGGGCCGATGAGTGCGATCTCTTATAACCACAGAAGATCATTAACTTCTACGCTTTGGTATGATAGCAAAATTAACTTTGGTGAATGTTAAATTAGCAAAGCAATGTGATAAAATAAATATGTACAAATGGAGAAGGACCGGAATAGATAAACTATAAAAGCACGTAGTGAGGCATATAATTCTTAGTCATTAAGTGTGTTGATCTGCTGTTAAGTAAATGCAATATAATACATTAGTCAGGCGAAATGAAAAAGAGTGAGAAAGCAACGGGGAGAAAAAGTCTCTGTGTGTGTGTGTGTGTGTGTGTGTGTGTTTTAATAGGGCTATCTCATTGCCATGAGACTCTCCCCGGTGTGGGGTTACTTTGTCAAGCTGACCTCTTATAGCAGCTGAGCGGCTGAGTTTTGCATACATAATTAACTACAGCTAAATGTCATCTCTCACTTCAATAACTAACGCAGTGGGTGATGCTGCTCTCCCTTTTTGACTTCTAATCCGGAGTGAACCGCCGGCAGACCGAGTATGTGAAAATGAAGTGCAGCTTTTTAAACTCCACATGAGTAAATGAAGGGCTGCTAACACTGCGGAGAGAGTGTATGCACAGTTCAGCGCCATTTAAAACAATCATAACCTGTAAAATCGTGTTTTAAATGAGCAGATCTCGGCATTTGCAGTCGGTGAAGTGCAGACACAACAGCAGAAACAAATACTTTGGAGCTCGAAGGCAGGATTTCAGATGCACTGAGGTTAAGAGCCAAAAATTCCCCTTTTTGACCCCAAAAAGAAACAACAAAGTTCCTGATTATGATTATTTAATTCATTCTTTCATATTAATTAACTCATTTAAAGGACCACTATGCAGGACTTCGTGGCATGTAGCGGTTAGCTTGCAAATTTGAAACCAGCTGCCATTACCCTCCCCTTCCAAGTGTGGCCACCAAACTAGTAAAAGGCCGTATGAAGAGCCAGTGTTTGGTTTGTCTATTCTGGGCTACACTGGACCTTTAGCTGCAATTTAATTATATTTTCTGCAAAAAATAAAAAACATATCAGCCCACATAATGGTCTAAATGGGGTGTCAAAACCTTTAATCATATTTTTTATTTTTTATTTATTTTCTTGTCTACACTGCAAAAAATCCCAGTGTTATTAAATAATTTATTTCTAAATTGAGCTGCAGGGTTCAACTTTTTTTCCCACATGCCCAGCTGGGCAAGTGGGCCAGAAGTCCATTTTTACTGCCCCTGTGCAAACTGTTTTATTTATTAGCGGTTATCAAATAACAACCGAGACTAAAGTTAATTGTCGGGTTTAATCCAGGGCTGCAACATGTCCATCTCAGTTTCAGTCCAAGGTCCAAGGTGACGTCTTTAAATGTCTTGTTTTGTCTAAAATCCAAAGATACTCAGTTTAATATGAAGAAAAGCAGGAATTCTCCATATTTGAGAGAATGAAAACAGCGTCTTCTGCCATTTTTGCATGAAAATTTACTAAAAAATAGTTTAATAGTTTAATTCTTGTCACATTTACTTGCCCGACATGGCATTTTCCTTGCCCTGGTCAAGCAGGCAATCTTACTGTTGAGCCCTGAGCTGTAAAACAAAAATTTTCTTGGGAAAAAAAAAGTACAAATAATATTTCTTCCACTTTCCGGAGAAATCAACTTGTCTCAAGAATCGTCCCGAACTGAGTGCATCTTAAAGAAAGAAAGGATAAATAATGCTGTGAAGTCGTTGAGTTTGAGTCTAGAACAATTTTACAAAATACTTTAAACTACTTAATTTGTATCGGGATGAGTTCAAATACTCCTATTAAACTTTACGAAAACAGGACTCAAAGACAACAATAAAGTTTTTGCCATGTAAGAATGTTGAATTGAAAGATACTGAGATTAAATAAATACCAGGATCAGGATCTTAAAAAGACACCATGTACAGTTTGTGTGTAACTTTACAAAATAAAGAACTATGTCTGCAGTTAAAATCAGCCAGACACTGAGGAGGACATGACCTCCGTGTCCTCAGCAGCAGCAGCTACAGCCCTGCTTGTTTTATTTTATGTTGTAGACGCCGAGGCTGCTTCTGGTAAAGTACAGTATGTAACCGAGGTGGAGTAACCACATTCCCAGCACCGAGCTACAATCTAGTTAGAACAGCGTGCGAGCGAGGGGCTTTACTGTAGGTGGCTCCGCTATACTGCGGTGAAATGAGACACTCGGCTCTGTCTAAACTGAAAGTGAAGAGATCTGGTGGACAAACCCCAAAATCTGTGAGTAGCAGAAGTTTACTCCTGAACTAGATCTGAATGTCACTGATGAACATTTCCTGGCCGACGCCGTGTAGGTGTCTGTGTGTGTGTGTGTGTGTGTGTGTGTGTGTGTGTGTGCATCTGCATGTGCGAGTGTTTGCCTGCTGTCTGTCTGCTGCACTCTGTTTCTAGACGATGATGTAGATGTTGTTTTCTGGGAGCATCGGAAACTGAACACCAAATTAAAGCCGCGATGTTTGATTAAGTGTGCCAGGTGATCTCAGGAGAGGCGCGCAGACACAACCGCAACCCCCTCATTCATTTGTAAACCTCCAAATGCAGGCTTGAAATACAGGAAGTAGGAGTGTACGCTGTAAATTTCCCCCTTTATTGGGAATACAAATGATCAAATGTATGAGGGCTAGGAATGTATGGGTACACGGTGTCAGCAAAGTAGCGAGAGGCAGAGAGGAGGAGAATAGAAGGAATTAGGCTGTGATGTGAGAGAGAGCATCTGAAAATAAAGATGTAAAGCTGCATTGTAGCACCTCACCTTGAATACGTGGCACAGAAAGAATAATACATGAAAAAATTCTTCCGTCATTGGTTTGAGATCAATTGCTGGGATCAAAAAAAAATCTGATTCAGTCACACACTGTTTGTTTTCAGAATTAACAGGCTTCTAATTTGCTATTCTTGGATACTTTTAATGACTGGCGCGGTAAACAGCTCCACCAACCAAAAGCCAATTATAACTTTATCAGCACAATCTCTGTGCGGAAGAGGAGCTGTGGATCTCAGAAAAAGACACAGAAATACCTTGATCTTCCAGGGAAAAACTACAGTTTTTTTTTTGTTTTTTTTTTTTGTTATTGAGTATTTCTTTTCAGTGTGCTTGTCAACATATTGATTTTACAGACACAAGCACAGTCTCTTGGAGATTAGTATGATTTATTAATGTGTAAAAACTATCAAGACTTTCAGTTCAAGTTAGGCAATATCTTAAAATATGCAGAATCCTGCTAAAAATTCCCAATGTAAAAATAAAAAAGACGATCTACCTCTAATAATATCACGAAAACAAAAGAAAGCACAAACTCAAATAAAGCAACAAAAAAAGTTCCTTGATCTGCATTATTTTTTTTATACAAAGACACCAAAATATGCAGGTTAAAACAGGATTCATGTTTAGATCGACTTTTAATAAATAGTTACAACTAAAAACCGACAAAGGGAAAAAAAATCTAAAAACAAAAAATTAAAAAGATTGATGTGATTAATTTGTTTCCACTGTCAAAATGCATTTAAAAAGACAAATCCAGAACAAAAGTACAATTAATGTTGGACCTTTGATGTTTCCAATTTAAAAAATGTCAAAACTTATTCTCAAAAGATTGGTGCATCCTTTTTTGACCCGTTACCAATTACTCTCTTATTCAGATCTTTCCTTTTTCTGCTAAACGGAACCGCTACTGGCATGGTAGCATTTGTAATAGTCAATAAATCTAAAATATTATGTGTGAAGTTGCGGGGAAAGACCATTAAGGGGCGGGCACTAGTGGAGCCGGCGTAGGGGTCCTGTCTGAGAGAGGGCGGCTAATTCAGGACAACTGTGAACTCTGAACCTGCTAAAAGCACGGCCACTGGTCAGCCGAGCCATGTAATAGAGTCCACATGTGCTCACAGCCTGCGTCGCCATAATTAGACGGATCTCTAAAGGTTTGCTTAAATCAACATCAGAGCGCTTTGTTTTCCCTCTTAGTTAGACTTAAAATACGCACTAAAATGGCCCGTGGCCTTTACCTTTTAATCCATTTCATGCTTTATATATTCATTCAAAGTGATGCTGGGCTTTTAAAGTGAGAATAATCATTACTTCATAGGTCTCAGGGCTTTGGTTTCACGCTGAATAAAGCGTTAGGTAGCCAGTGTTACAGTGAGAATTAGAGAGAAATGAAGAGAGATTTTAATAGCTCAGGAACAACGCGCTGCAGCTCAGCCCAGGCACAGAATCGCTCAGCATTAATCAAGATTTCAGGCCTCTGTTTGACAAACTGCACAATGCCTCAAACATCTCCTTGTGTGTAAACACAAACATCAAATGCCATGTGGCATGTCCTCATCACTAACAAGCAAACTAACAAGAGACCTGGAATTCCACTCAATTAGTACCTGCTCACTTCCTTATTAATCTACGAGCCCCGGTGAAAAGATGAGAGGAGACAGGGAAAAAAAAAATCTGAATAGGAATAAAAACAACAACAACAATTTGTTGCGATAAATATATTAATGCCGGTGAAGTTTCCGTTTCAGGTGGTGTAATTTGACATGATATGTGGGCTATGTTCTGTCATTAGTCAGGAAAAATGGTGAGTAGGGGATCAAAGCGAAAAGGCTCTGAGCCTGCCACTTAATTTATCACACGGCAAAGACAAAGGCTTTTCTCTCTGCTTCTGTCGCTTTTCAAAAGCCCTGACTCCTTTTTATGACAAACTCAGTTTGCAATTTAATTTAGGACTCAAGTCCCTGGGTGCAGAGAAGCAAGCAGGCAAGAAGTGAGAAGAAGGTACTGCAGCCAGACAGGCACGCAGGCAAAGAAGCATGAGAGGCAAACAGCGGGTGCAAGAAACGTCCATGCTGGCGGTAAGTGCTGCGAGAGAAGGCAGACAGGTGTCATGAAACTCGAGCAGCCAGGCAGTAAGGCAGGCAGGCAGGCAAACAGGCTAAAAAGCAGGCAGGTAATTGTATAAAATGTAGGAAAGACGGTATCATCGCAGGTAGTAAGGAGGCATTAATGTAGGCTGAGCAGTTAAATCAGGAGAACAGAGGAGTGTGGGAGTGTGAGAAGGTCTGGAGTCGATTGAATTATAAACTGCTGGTAGGACAGGAGTCCGGTAGGCGGTGGAACCTGAGAATATACGGTTAGCAGTGTGGGTAATAGTGCGTCCGCAGCCTCAGCGGGGCCTCAATGCCTCACAGAGGAGCTTTAATACACACACCCAGCAAAACAGCTAAACAAACAGATTCCTGCCTCGACAAAGACGGCGAACACAAGCACGTGTGTTGTTCTCCAGGCTTGTGTGCGACTATATATAAGAGTGTGTGTGAATAAATGTGCGAGTGACCCTGACGCCGTGGTGATGCTTCCTGTAGCACTGACCGGCGTCAGTGCTCCATTAATTAAAGAGACGCTGCACTGGCAGGTGGCTTCACTGCCCACACTGGTAATTGGCCCCCTTCTTCCCACTCTCTCCCCCTAGAAAATCACCCATCTCTGCCTTTTCTTTTCTTTTCTCTGCCTCGTTCCCTCCTCCTATCTCTCGTTCTCAGAAACGTGCCAGTGGGCAGGCAGAAATGCAAGACTTTGTGAAATAATGATTAGAATGGATGGAGATGAAGGGAAGGGAGTTGCACATTTTCCCACAAGCCTCTGATGGTCGGGGAATGCTGTTTGCCTTCAAGCGTCACACGACGCGACGGGAGTTTACTTTAGACAGCCACAATCTGAGGAGCCAGTACTGCAGTCATTAATGATGTGGGGAGGGGACAGAGCTATACTTTGACAAGTTTCTGCATGTGTGTGTGTGCTGGTCTCTGTGTTTTTCTGTGTATGTGTGTGTGTGTGTGTACACGTAGGCGTGAGAGTACATTGAAGGACAAGAGAATGTGTATTTATGTAAGTTAGACTCGATGTGAAAGAGGAAGAAGCGAACCTTCTGCGTGTCACATGTAATGAGACAATAAAGGTTGATAAGGCTGGAAGGTGTGTGTGTGTGTGTGTGTGTGTGTGTGTGTGTGTGTGTGTGTGTGTGTGTGTGAGCGTCTCACCACATCACTGGGCAGGTTGTGCAGGTCATCAAAGGGACTCTCCAGGGCGTTGTTGTCCACGTTCAGAATGACCACGTCCTCCAGTGATCGACTGCGTACTCTCTAAAGGAGGAAACATCCAGTGTCGTCAGTCTCACTGCCACGCTAATTTAAATCAATTTTAATCCTTATCTCACAATATTTAATCAATCTCCACCTGTAAATATGATCACAACATGTCAGATTCTGCATTAGGGCTGAAAATAACAATTATTTTTATTATTTTTATTTATTTATTTATTTATTTTTTTATTTTATTATTAATACTTTTTTTTTTTATTTACAAGCAGTTTTTCCTTTTTTTTTTTTGAAAATTAACCGTACAGTTATAGAAAAAATGAACAACATATGACTTTGTGAAAATATTCAGAATCATCCAAATCTGCTAAACAGGAAACTATTTTAGTTTTAGTTTTGAAAAATATATTTTTGATGTGTTTTCATTTGTCTGTTGCACTGATTAGGCCATCATTAACACGGACTGTTGATGTGAGTGTAGCTGCCACTGCAGGAGGAAAATGTGAAAAAGAAAAAAAAAAATCTAAAAAGTGTGCTTGTAATAATATTCTTAGCTGCTGAAAAGACGTTTAAAATAAAAAGACACCTGTCACAAGTGTCAGGACACTGTGCTTCATATCATCCTCACAATCTACAGCTGAACTTCACATAATATTAACAACAAATTATGTTTTATTCTATGTTTTATTGTATTATACTTACTGTATGTTATTCTTAATCTGTATAGCATCTTTAATTTTATATCAAATTAACTTTTTCTAACTTGTTAACTTGAAAGCGTTTGAACTTTCTTGGCTCACTGTATCACTGAGTAAAATTCCCGTGTTTGTTGTACATTTGGTGAAGAAAGTGATTCTGGTGTTTTTGATTCTGACGTGACACACCCGTCCCGAGCTCCCCGTCCCGAGCTCCCCGCCCCGAGCTCCCCGTCCTGAGCTCCCCGTTCCGAGCTCCCCGCCCCGAGCTCCCCGCCCCGAATCTCACCCATTCTCATCCGGTCGCCTCATTCCAAGATGACGTTCACAGTGTCTTGTTTTGTCCAGAACACAAATATATTCAGTTTACCGTCACAGAGGAGTAAAGAAACCGAAAAATATTCACATTTAAGAAGCTGGAATCAGTTTCTTAAATGGATGAATCAATTATCAAAATAGCTGCCAGTTAATTCAGCAGTTAACAACTTATCAATGAATCATGCAGGTCTGTTCTACATGCAGACGTTCTTGGATGATTAAAAATTTAAAATAAATTTTCTGCTTTCACATAATAGATCTGAAGCATTATTACTGAAGGTTTACATATTTGGTTTTTGTTATTCCGCATGTTTTAGAAAATAATTGTCATTTGTCTTGAATCATAAATGTTTTATATTTTATATAATAAAGAGAATATAGTTTGATTAATTATTACATCATGACATTAAGTTAACTAGAGCTGCAGTGATTAATCAATTTGTTGTCGACTATTAAATTAATCACTAACTATTTTCATAATCAACTAATTGTTTTTTGATATGAATATTTTCTGGTTTCTTTACTCCCCTGTGACAGTAAAGTGAATATTTTTGGTTTTTGGATAAAACAAGACATTGGCATCAACATTTTATGGACCAAAAAACTAATTGATTCATTGAGAAAATGATTTACATCGTGAAAATAATTATTAGTTGCAGCCCTCTGCAACATAATTCAACACAACAGCACAAAAAAACTGCCTCCAAATCGACCACCGAGTTGAATCAGCACCTCTCTGAATCATTTCAACAAAACCAAATGGTTATTGAATCATAATTTTGCCAAAGTGACAAGAAACCTCATTAATTTACGATAAATATGAGGTATTTATATTTATTTTCCTTTCAGATGTGCCACATAAACCAAGTTCTTTTTGCAGTGTGTCGCTGAGACCCTGCTCTCTGTGTCCTTCACACAACTAGAAAATAATTAAAAGATTACTTGATAATGAGAATAAAGGTTAGTTGCAGGCCTGAAGTTAGTGTGTCCCAGGTGTGTTTCCCAGTAGACAAAGTCATTTCAGTCCTGAAGCTCCAGGAAGGAGAAAACACAGCGGTCACATTTAAAACCACACTGTCATCACACTCCTTTACGATTAACGGTGACAAATGGCGTGTAGGAAAAAAAATATTAGAACATCTTTACTATAACACACACACACGCTCAGGAAATGAAGAATGGCACTGAGGAGAACATTTGGTTTGTGCAAAGATTTTCCACAGCACCAAAACCTCATGCATCAACAACAACAACACAGTGCTGCTGTGCTGTGCTGTGTGCATCCTGATGGCGACAAATTCAACAATTATTTCAGTGTGGTGCAGGATGCAGGCAGGTGTGTGTGTGTAGAGGGGGGGAGGCAGCATAGTGTGTGAATTTCTAGTTTGTCACTTTTGTGACAGCCTGTGCAGTGGAGGCTCACATGCTGATCTGGACTAATTATGTAGTGGCGGAAAGGGGGTCTGTCACGGATGCAGAGTGTGATAAATACTGCCACTGCCGCAACTGTCAGACAAATATCACACACAAACACACACACACAAACACACATGTGCATCACGACATATGCATTTGCACAATTACACACGCACACAGACAAACACTTATATACTAACACTTACACACAAGTGCAAATGTGCGCGTGCTTGCAACAACATGCATTCACACACAACAGCAGCGCCGGTGGTGACGGCCTGCCCCCCAACCAACACACAGGGTTTAACAATGAAGAGGAAACGCTCTTTGTTTGCAGATACTTTTCTGCCTTTCTCCCACTGTCTTTTGTACTTCAGAGATAAAAACATTTTGTCAATTTGTTTTTGATTCAAAGAGTTGGACGTGCAGGAAATTATTTTACAGAAATTTCACTGATTTTAAACCAAAATTGAGTCCACAGTTTACCACAACAGTGCAGTATCAGCTGACCTGAGAATAACTGGAAATAAACAATATAAATCTTCTATAATTTCTGAAGAAAATCCACAGATGAGAAGTCTGAAATTCATAATATATATCTGATGCAAATAAGGAGACATCAACATCTAACTTTTGATGTACAGCAGAGGTATTGCATCTATACATCAATTTGCAGCTGCATATATAATTATGCACACACAGTATAATGATGTACATTTATATACGTGCGCATTTATATGCATACACGTTTCAAAAGATCAAGTAACATACCTCCAGCAGACTGAGATGAACTCCCACAAAGTATGGCATGGGGGCACTGTGGATGGAGAGGAAAACAAAGCAGTGAGCAACATCAGCATTAGAAAGTTACAACAAGTAAAGAAATGTGTATGGAGGCTACATGACACATTTCACACACCTGTCTGAAAAAGTAAAAACCTTAATACTGATCACATCCTTTGATTAACAGATTATTCAATATACACAAATGAATTCATTATTATTTAGATATTTGAGGATTTGTTGTTTTTTTTCTTATATAATTTTAAACTGTTAAGGTTTCTGACAAAATCATCTGTAATAACACAAATACCATCACATCTCACAATCTCAATTATTCATTAGAAGAATTTCAATAGATAATTAACAAATAAAAATAAAAAAAGAATAATTAAATTAAATAACCCAAAATCCTATCACATCCTATTTTTATCAACAGCTTGAATTTATTTAAACACCACTATGATGCAATAGATGTATATTGGATTTATTGCAGTAAATCAGAAATGTATTTTTTAATTTCCTTGATCTTAATACGGGCCAGTGGTTCTCAAACAGGGGTCTGAGGACCCCCAGGGTTCCGTGACGCGTGACGAGGTCTATGAAAAGTTTTTACATTCATTCTTCTAAATTATGATAATCAAACTTTTTCCCCAAATCCTGACAGTTCAGCAAAATTTATTTTTACATCTAAACTGGTTCACAGATTATTTTCTAACCTAGAGACCTTTAACTCTTCAGAAATATATGTCGAAGTCAAGCATCCACGCGTCACCATCACTGATGGAAGCCAGCGTTCTCTACAATGATGTTCTGTGTTGACACGGTGAAAATATTTTAACGCATGTCTAATATCTTTCTAATATATTTCCCATGTTGCTTTTTCAAATAACTAAGCGTAAAAAAATAGGCTACATCAAATTATTCCAAGAGACATCCATGAAGGGGTCCCCTGGAAATAAGTGGTCCTTGGATGAGAAAAAAAAATTGGGAGCCTCTAAAATAGGCAGTAAAGCTGATTAACATCCATGTTGTTGTTCTTTAACCTAATAACATTGCATGTAGGGAACAGCCGCTGGCTGAAAATCAGACTTCAACATTATTTTCCCAACAACCACCATGGAAAACAGCATTAGATTAACTGGTGTGTGCAGCCAGACGAGCAAACTGATCTGGAGACACTGGACTGGATTTTAAAATAGAATTAAAAAAGAGAAAAGTTTCTCCTTCATTCTGAGTTTTTTTTTTATTTTCAGTCAGTGACTTGTAGCTTAAAGAGTTAAAATTAGGGCTGGGCAGTATTTTGATATTATAATGATTCTGCAGTATGAGACTAAACATCGTCTTAGATTTTGGATATTATTACATCCTGATATGACATAACTGTTGTCTCTTCCTACTTTTAAAGGCTGCATTACAGTAAAGTGACGTAATTCTCTGAATTTTCTCGCCGTTCAATCATTTGACCTTAACTACTTAGTCATTACATCGTGTTAATATTTCATGCAAGCTCCAGCAGTCATCCGTACAATTTTGTCCATATGGCCAAACCTTTTTGAGAATTTACTGCATGTTATTTCAGAGAAATTGTGTATATTGAGATTTACACTGTTTACCACAGAATTGACTGAAAATAATGAGAAAATTTTTAAGCCATATCTCCCAGCCCTATTTGAAAATTCTGAACTCAACTAAGCACCAGTCTATATAGAAAGGCATTACAGAATACTGAGAACATAAAAGCTACAACTGTTATTACTAACCTGTTATAATGATAAAAGTGACATTAACAATAAATGTTTTTGCAGGATATTTGCTGGTGTTTTTTCTTTTAACAACATGGCAGACTCAGAAAGTATAGAAAGACTTGGAACGCTTCCTAGAAAGCTAAAGGGTAAAAGCGTCAAAAGTTTTCTTTTTCCCCTACAAAAATATGTTTTGCATGGTTATAATCATGTCAATCTCATTTTATGTGATATTTATCTTCATACTGACAGTTAGTGGCATGGAAATGTTGAATCATGGAGCATGTTTCCCATCCAGCATGATGAATAAAATCAACAAAACAGTCAAATAATAGAAACCATTTTTATGATGAGGTTTACAGAGGCAGCAATAATCGGATAGCTTTGGGTCAGTGTGTTCCTGGCCAGAATGATTCAGAAGCCACAGGCTTGTAATCGACTTAAAGCAACAGCAAAACAAACAGCAGGCCTGTAGCCGTGCACTTTAGCCGCCGCTTTCTCCGTTTCATGAATATACAGTACTGAGGTTTCATCAACATTTACACAGATACATGCACACAGAGCATCTCGTATAATGTAGTTATCTCATCGGTGCACGGAGGACATCCCTGTGATTAAATAAGATAATGATGAGTCTTCACAGAGTGTTGAAAATCACATTTTACTGTCAGTGATGAATAGCTTTTTGAAGCCGATGTGTCCCTTATGGTAAAGCGCTGTACTGTACGAGCTATCAGCACTGATTCAACAAGAAACAGCTCCTTTTACAAAAGCTGACGTCCCCACTCTGCGTTCTCTTTTTCTTTTATACGTACAGATCTGAAGTTGACCCGCAGATGAGCTGTTACTTCTGCTCTCCATTCGTTTTCAATGAAGTCCATTCAGATTTGTTGGATTTGTGTTGGATGGGTGGTAATGAACCCCTGAGAGGGCTAACATGATGAGAGCGTGGTGCTAGCGCCGGCATGAAATATGGAGCAAGGTGATCCGGGCCGTTCATTATGTTGAGGGGCCACACAGGAGAAGGCGCGTCACGAGAGGAATCGTGAGAACAACCCAGAGAACGGGCGGGAGAACGTGTGAACACATGTGTCTGCACTTTTACACCGAGGTTTTAGGGGCAGAGCTCGGTGCATGACCGGCACACACGGTGTGGTGTGGTGTGTGTGTGTGTGTGTTTACATATCTATGTGTCAGGTGTGTGTGTGTGAGCCAGAAGGTGGCGGAAAAATGAGAGAAAGAAGGAGAGAAAGTGGCAGAAAAGAAAAGGAGGGGGTGTAAACATTTATTGTGATGATCCTGATGCTGTGTGTGTGTGTGTGTGTGTGTGTGTGTGTGTGTGTGTGTGTGTGTGTGTGTGTGTGTGTGTGTGTGTGTGTTTCAGAGGTGGCCAGCCTTACCAACAGTAGTCCAGAAGATGCGGGGGCAACACGGGGATGAAGATGTGCTGCCAGTACATAGGAAAGAGCAGAGCAGCCGCACCGTGGACACATGCAGTTAACTACAGAGAGAGAGAGAGGAGAGAGAGAGAGAGGACAATCTCAACACAACTTACACTGCTGTTTGTTTACTGGCAGTCTGTTACTGAAGGTTTGTGTGATTTCAGTCTCAGGAATTCGCCCAAAGAAATAACTGCAGAAAGGGGATAATACTGGATTTATTAAAGCAAACTGGGAAACAGAACTAGACAGAAAAGAGGTGCACAGAGACGTTATCATTTACATCTGTATCTGTTCAACCAACAAAATTATCTGTCTCTACGTCTGTATTCGGAAATAAGATCAGAAGTGGACATGGTTTATACTGGAAGTCATATTAAATAGAGCAAATGTTGTATTTTCTAATGTAATACTGATTGCAAATATTTTTTTGTCCCTACAAAGCATCAAAATGATTTAATATTGGCATCTAACACGCCGCTTTGTTAAATACTCCAATCTGATTGGTCGATGTTGGCGTTCTAAGGTCTATTATTTCTGAATAACAGACTGCTGCTGTTCTGATCGTAGGTTCTGGAGGAGCAACATAATCCTTTTTAAAACATTTTGAATTAATTTTTTGTCAACTTATTGATCAGCTCAGAGCCTGTCTGGGGTTATTTTGTCTTAATAATCAGATCACTGTACTACATCCTCACACTGTACTTTTAATCAATCAGTTTTATGAAGTGCCCGAAACCCACCACCACCTGCTCTTCAACTCAGACGCACAAATCCTTCAGCTAATCTTGGAGCATTATATCAGTTGTTGACTGAGGTAGATCCAACGTTTTTCCACTGTGCCAAGGTAATCACGGGCGTGAGTTTTTCCAAATAATAACAAGCAACTTGGGATGGAGGAAACTACCATGGCATTATTTATGTTTTCTGAATGACGTATTCAAATGCGGGTGCATCCCTACTGGACAGCACAGCATTCATCCACAAGCCCAAAGACGTGGAGAGACTGGAAAATTTTGATCCATTTCCCCAATCACACACCACATTAAAAGACACAGTCACAACAAAGTCACAACGGCAGAGCTGGAGACAGTGTGGGCACGTCGACGCCAATCACGCCCACATCCTCTGGACGTGTCCAAAAATTCAAATGTTAAGGAAAAGTTTGACTCTGAGAAAGATTTTTGGATATGAAATCCTTAATGATGTTAAGGTTCTGTGTCTTGGTGTAATAAGAGAAGATGTGATTATTAAAAAAAATACTGTTATCTGTGCAAAATACTGTTTATTTCTGGTAGAAAAACAAACACAAAGAATTGGTACAAACCTCTAAGTCTCAAGCAGTGGATGGACAAAGTCAAAGAAATATTTGTAATGGAAAGGATGGTTTTGTGGGAGAAATGGTCCAGTTACACCACAGAGGAAGAGGACACTAACCTCATGCAATTTCCTTTGGATATAAATTGACATCTGACATGATATGCCGTGATTTGTTAAGCTGACGTCCCCGAGCACTGTGTTCTTTGTTTCATCTGTTCTTACTGATTTCCTTTCTTCCTGTAAAAATGTTCAAATTCATCAAATAAAAAGTATTCAATAAAAGAAAGAACTGAACACATCAGAAAACAGTAAAATAACTTTTTGCTATATCCACTGCTCATCTTTTTTTCTATGACATTTTCTACAACTTCTACAACTAAGTTTCTACAAAGTCTACAGAAGAAGTTCAGCTCTATTCCCTTCCAAACAATCTACTGTTAATATCCTGTTTTTAAAAGTCTGATCAAGGTGCTAATGCTTTGTGTTGATGTGTCGATGCACTGCGTGTTTGATTTCATTGAGTTAGCCTTTAATCTTGCTCGCTAAGAAAAGCCCTGAGACAGAACACAACACGCTGACATGCCTGGTGCTGTTGTGATGAACACACGACCTGCAAGCTATTGTGTTGGAGGAAGAGAAGAACAGGCTGAAAGCCGCAGATCAACCACTTGTCTTAAAACACATGACAGAAACACAGCAGAGGAGAGAAAGATTGATTAGGAGGTGAAAGGGAAAGCACAGAAAAGACTGACATGAAGAAAGGCAACACTTGCTTTACACACAGAAAACATGAAACCGATGTTTCCTCCATATTGATTCATTTGTGGTGGGTCATCACTGCAGGAAGATTGCTAGTACTGCACATGGCAAGACAAAAAAATAATTTAAAGTACAGATTCTAACCTGTTTTGAACACAAAAGTGAATGGCAAAATACAAATATCCACAATTAACTGCTTTCCAGTTCAATGTCAAAGTGAGAATTGTGCTGCGACCTGCACAAAAGCAACAAAAGAAGCTCAAAACAGGGCTGACAGTAACCATAAAAATCAAAATTACCACAACTACTTTGACCTAGAAATTAAAGGGAAAATAATCTCTTTTTTAGCAAATAATGAGACGCAATCACATGAAGATGACATCCCCTTTCAAAGGAGCTCTCTATGTCGTCAAACAAGCATTACACATAAAATTAAAGTCATTGTCTCCCATTGTCTTAAAGCCAGCATCCCCCTTTTGACATCCCATCTCATGAAAACCCAGCTATAGTAATGACCTGCAACACACACACACACACACACACACACACACACAGGCACGGCAGGAGAAAGAGGCGTTAGCTCATCCCCCAGATTAAAATAACATGATTAAATATGGAAAGAGAACAGAGGTCTGAGGGGCTCCTGCGGGACTTCATTAGGGCAAATTGCCAAAGAATGAAACATGAGTTAGCCAAGAGAGACCGCGGGCTAGGCCAATACCGCCGGGACCCCGGAGCAGCAGCCGCTGTTATACTGCTGCAGCTTCACAGTCAATGTGTGAAGCGGACACACACTATCACACACACGCGCGCAACTACCAGGAGACCCCCTGCTCACTGACACACACAGTGTCACAATTGACCGGCCAAAAGCGGGCGAGCTTGGAAAAAAAAAAAAAAAATCAGGCTGAAAACCAGAGAAAGAGAAAACGAGGGCCCCACCCTCTGAATCCACCCAAACATCAAGCCTGGACATCTGAAAAGCTCACAACAAAAAGTGTGTGTGTGTGTGTGTGTGTCCATGTGTCCTCCCTCTCTGTGTGTTTGTTTTAACTGCGTTCATTTTTCATATCAGCTGGAAAAAAAACCCTTTTTTTATTGTCTCCGTGCAGTCTCTCACACACACAGTCCCACAATAGTTAGGACTTAATCAACATTTAATTGGTGTCTTGCTCTGTGTATCTGCATATGCATATTTCCGCTGCCTGCCGTCTTCAAATAAAACACAACAATGCCACACTCCTGTCAGGATTAATTCCCTGGCAAACAGTTTGTTTTTTTGTTAATTCTGAAAATAAATCAATGCGATGAATATTAATGCGTGAAAGTGAAGCACTTGGTGGAAGAGCTGCTATCAAAACCATCTCCCTTTTTCCAAAGCGGTGTGACGGTACGGGGGCCATTAAATCGTGATGAAGAGAGGTCAGCGATCCGGCTGCGGATATACATACACACATATGTGCATGTGTCAAACGTGCGCGCACGCACACACTAAGTGGAGAGCCAACAGGCGAGTGTATTCCTCCTCTGGGAGTGCGAGACAAGCCCCAGCCATTCGCCGGTACCAGGAGGTAATGGCACAGAACACCTCGCTAACCAACTCCAATTATCTCCACCAGGCCTCAAGGTGAGCCCCCCAACTGGCATGATTTACTCTCAGGTTGAAAGGGAAAACAGGAGTCTCTCTCCCTGCTTCTCTTCTTCTCAGGCTGGGTGGCTGGCTTTGGGGGAGTTGGCTGAGAGGGGAGGGGAGGGGGGGGGGTTACTGAAACTAAGATAATGATTTATAAAGCAAATCTAGATTTCTGTTTTCTTTTATTTGCTATCTCCAAAGCAATGGAGGTGGCAGTGTGCCTGAGATAAGGCAACTTGGAGGGAACTCCAGAGGAATAGTTCACATATTTGCTTCTCTAATTCAGCCGAATACAAATCCCTGTGTCCTTGTTCAGGTTTTAGAACGAATGAGGCAAAAAGTAAAAGGAAGATAAGTGGAAAAAAGAGAAATCGTACCACTCTTTTTTTTTCTTCATTTATGGGGGGGGGGCTTCACATGAGAGTGGGTCATGAGAGGCTAAGGCTGATAAAATATTTGCCAGGCTGATAAATAATAGATGAGTGGAGCCAAATGGCTTACACGCTCCACAAAAGACCTGGGTGCTTAATATTCCATTCAATGGAGAATCACAGATACAGTCCCCAAGAACAAATACAGGATTAGGTGCTGGGTCCAGTCCTTAGGGACCAGGGCTCTGCCCAGTAATGAGGGGCTGCCTGCCTCTCACAGTGTGTGTGTGTGCGTGTGTGTGTGTGTGTGTGTGTGTGTGCGTGTGTGTGTGTGTTGCCCCTTCCTCTGAGAGAAGCTAACCGATTATACAACGACAGCCTGCTTCAAAAAGCAGTCAAGGTCTTTGGTTCTGCCCTGAGAGCTTTCTTAGCGCGCCGTGGCCGAGACATAAAGTGTCCACACTAACACTGGTCTCCCCAGATCCATTCGACGGGACTAAAGGACGCAGGGACAGAAAGACTGAGAGACACAGAGACATAAAGAGATGGAAGGGAGGAGGTGAAAGTGGGAGAAGAAGAAAGGGTGGAGAGATAATGTGGAGACAATTTGCATTGTAACTTTGAAGTTGTAAACCTGAACCAAGAGGTCACACATCAGTTTTGTCAATAATGTTGTCTGAGAGTGAGTCATTTGCTGTGTCTCATTCATACTACATACTAATATATCCAGCAGTTCATGGAATATGTATAGCCCAGTTCCATCTCAAGTGGGCTGAAACAGTAAAACATGCATAATAAGTAAGGGATGATACACAGTGAGCAGGTCATTATTGCAAAACGCGCAGGACCCCAATCAGAGCTGAAATCACCCTGAAGGGGTTTATTTTACAATAATGACCTGCTCACTGTACATTATCCCACTTATTAGACAGCTACTTACACAGAAAAATCAATCATTTGACACAAAATATGAATTTAAAAACAATTTTATTGCTCCTTCAGAGTCTTGATCAAAACTGCGTCCATACTAACAGTCTGTTCTTCACGGTAACGGTCTGTTATTCAAAGCAACGGTCTGCTATACAGAAATAACAGACCTCAGATGGCTGTAACTGACCAATCAGAATAAAGTATTCAACAAAGCCATGCAATAACCAGCCAACCGACACCTCCAAATTTCTCTAAAAAGATTGTTTATGTTCACAATTAAAGAACCATTTACAAAAAAGATGAACAGCCCAAAACAACAACAACTAAAGAGGAAACTGATGATGAGGAAGGTTCAGTTATCTCTTATCTAACCAACCATTTACAAATCAGAAATGTTGTCTTTTGCAGTAATGTCCCACCAACACTGTTTTAAGAGAGAAGTCTGATTCTTTTGTACTGAACCTGCTGATTCTAGATAGTGTTCAATATCTTTAAATATGACCACAATAATAATTCATTGTTTTTCAGAGACTTGTATTCTGTTGTAGAATTAATGACTGCTTTGTGTGGGCCTGACTGGACCCTTTACTGGGCCTGCTCTGGCCCACAGGCCATACGTTTGACATCCTTGGAAGGCAGCACCACAGAGGAAATGTCCTGGCACACTGTTTTTGCGGTCAGTGTACAAAAGAACAGTCATTTTATACCAAGAGGATATTAAACAATGTGTTTGCAATTGATGTCAATCAAGCTGCGACTTTGAATGTCACTACCAATTAAACTTCAGAAAACAAATAGACATTTAAATGTTTTTTCAAAGATTTAATAGTTAATTTTTGTTCTCTGTTGTGTCCTCAAAGCTGTTTTACCACCACTGGGAAATCTGCTTTAATATTTTCCAACTGCGAGCAGCTCCTTTATTTCCTCTGTGCATTGCATTGTGGGACAATAACGTCCATCAACAGCACACACAAAAAAAATGAAGTGGTTGTTTTTGTTTCCAGGGTGTCTACATGTATGAGCAAGTTAAATGTGAGATGTTTTAAGACTTTTTAATGCCACCATTTAATTAAATTTAAGACCATGGCCATTGGCTATAACACCTTCCCAAATAGAATTTAAGACTATTAAATACTTTTTAAGTGTTTTATTAGTAAATGTGAATTTAATGTAAGTTACTTTTTAAGGACATGAGCCACCCTGGTTTCATGTACTTAACTGTGTCACTTTTGGACTCTGAACTCACTTCACACTCAAAACCTGCCTAGAATAAGTATGCAGTATGAAGCAGTGATACAACTGATTAGTTTTCTGCAGGAAATCAACCAAAAAGCTGAATAATAACAGATTTATACTGTTAACAAAAAAGTTTACATGTAGGCAGCTACACCAAACTCTGCTCACAAACCATCACACAGCTCTTTATATTCATACATGATCATATTCAGATGAGCTTTCCCTCTACATGCCTGAACAGCAACACAACACTTCGACAGTGACGTTTCCTAACAGAGCTGGACCCACCAGCGACCTCAGAACTTCTCAAGTCTGCAGACTTACACCCACACTACTCCTCTTTACCTGAACACCTGGACATGTTGAGGAGAAACAGACAGGAAACAGACAGACTGCTACTGTGGAAGCCAACATGCACCTCTACCACATATTAAAGGGACAGTTCTGATTATTTGATGTGGGGTTGTATCAGGGTCTTGTGCCCCCCAGTTAGAAGAAGCAGAGAGGGATACCAGCATGGAAGCTGTGGACAGAGTCAACAACAAAAAGTATTTTTAGCCACTTTAAAAATGTCAAAAAGTGAAAAAAGTCATTTAACTTGCAGAACTGTGGATAGAACTTTGTTTGTGTTAATGTGTGACTGGATGAATCCAAACTAACCTTTTAAAACACTCAAGTCACACAATTACACAAACAAATGAACAGATGGAGGAAACTGTAGACCACTAACTCCAGTGTTTTGCGAGGTAAAATGACTGATTTTGACTGTGGAGTTTGGTTGGGTTGGAGGTCGGTCTGTATGACAGCGATTGCCTGTCAGAAAAGGCCGTCTGACAGCAAGGTAAAGCAGTGAAAATATCCTAAATATGGAGTACACTTACACTGAAATTGATTTTTTTGGGCGAACCTTTTTCAGTGGCTCTAAAATACCTTTTGTTGCTGACCCTGTCCACAGCAGTGCTGAGCTTCCATGCTCGTACTCCTCTCTGGAGGTGTGTCGACCAGCATCTGCTGTAGCTAATACACTGACTATGTATAAGTACCTCATACACCCCTACATCACATAATCCAACTGCCCCTTTAAATGGCAGTGTAATGGAGATTTAGCGCCTCCAAATATAACACTCATTCCCTCTGCGTACGTGCTATCAGATGAGGGAACGTATTGTACATGTTCGACTACAGTAAGAGCAGAGTGTGAGACAAATAGCTGCTGCTGCAGGCAACGTGATTCAATTTGACAGGAGGAATGGTATCAACAGAGTCGCTCTTGACCTCTTCACACCAGCCTCAAACACTCATTTCCCCTCCACTAAGCCTTTCCTTCCAACTCTGTCCCTACCCACTCTCCAAATTCAATCCTCTCTTCTCCTCTCCCAGCCTCATTTTCATCCCAAATCGTCATTTCTTATTCAGTTTTCCTCCTGCTGTCCGTCTGTCCACCTCTCCCTCGTTCCTCCTGTTGGTTTATCTCTGCGTTAGCCCTCCCCTGCACAGAGTAAGTCACCAATTACCCGCGCTCTGCTTCTCCCTCTGTTGACAAACACCAGTGTCAGGCCCGGCACGACGCAGGTGTGCCACAAACAAGTAGGTGGCACGGGGAGAGAGGGAGAGGGCACACAGGACGACACGGGTAACAGCTAACGCCAGGCCTCCCACACATGCACACACAGTCACCGACTCTCTCGCAGAAAGACATAAGACATAAGGTACAAACACCTGTGAGTGCTGGAGACACACAAACAGATGCATGCAAAAGAGACACAAACACCCACAACGTGCACATATGCACATACACGGACACGCCGTTTAAGTCAGACACATGGCACGGGGCTGAGATAAGTCTATCGAGGGGAAGAAGGGGGAAGGAGGGAGGGAGGATGTCCCGATGTTCTGCAGATGCCCAACAACAGAGAGACGCATTAAGACACCCAGGAACAGGGAGGCAAAGTCAGGGAGAAAGAGAGGTGCGAGCGGGGTGAATGAGAGACAGATGGACAGAAAATAATATGTCAGCGAGAAAGAATAACTAAGATAGAGAGAAAAGTCGAGAGAAGTCGGGGAAGAACAACAGAGGAGAGGCAGGAAACAGAGAGACAGCTGGCACTCTAGGGCACGCTGGATGGATAGCTCCTTGTTAGCATAGGCCTGACAGGCTGATGAGAGGGCTGCTGTCAGCCAGTGCCGCGGCCGGGCTCTGTGAGTTTGGGCGATAGGCAGGGCAGAGGCTGGGCTCGAGAGCTGGGGGGCCTCGGCAGATGAAAGACACGGAGGGTGGTGGGGCGATGGTGGTGGTGGTGGGGGTCCTCCCCGCTGACTAGTTAGAGGAAGGGCCGATGCAGCCCTATTATACGGCCCTATGACAAGGCTGCACGCTCGGCTGGCTCCCGCCCCTGCGCCACCGCCGAACGGCCTTTTAAAACAGTGGTACCATTCACCTCCGGTCACGAAACAGCAATAAGTCAACTGACGCATTGTTGTAAGATCATGATTTATTCCTTTGCTGTTGGCTGCTTGCGAGACGCGCCGGCCATGTACCGGCAGACTGACACACTGGGTTCACCGGGGGCTTTAACACAGGCAGCACCTAGAGCAGACAGAATAAATGCAGTATATCTTTGTGCGTGTGTGTGTGTGTGTGTGTGTGTGTGTGTGTGTGTTTCACTTTCTATTCCCTGTTTCTCTTTGCTTGGCTGAGAGGCTGGACAGGCGGAGGTGGTGAAAAGCAGCTGGATGGTACTAACGATGTTACTAACAATACCTTCTCTCTATCTGTGGCAAGCAGACTATAGAAATATTACCTGTCCATGCAGGGACTGCTAACCAGAGGTGGCAAGTTACAAAGTACAAATACTTTGTTACTGTACTTAAGTACATGTTTCAGGTATCTGTGCTTTACTTGAGAATTTATTCTTCTGGCAACATTTTAACACAAATCTCTGGAGTTTCTGCTCCTTACATTTTTAATATAGGTTTGTTACTTTAGCATCATTACATGCCACTTTCCCAACAATAAAACTGATTTCAACCTAAATGGACACAAAAAAGACGATCCATCGGTGTATCCATCAGTGCATATGACACACGATGGACATGACAAAGACAAAAAAGATGAAAATCGAGATAAAAAAGGTAACAAGATGTAAAAGACACAAGTAAAAAAGACAGAACGAGACAAAAATGGGTAAAAGACCTAACAGACGTGAAAAATGTAAAAGGACAAAAATTATGTAACAATAAAAAACTTAAAGATGCAAAGTACATAAGACAAAAAAGACATAACAAGACATACCTAGATGTAAAAGAGGTAATAAATTATAAAATATCTAATAGAATGCAAAAGACCTAACAAGCCAAAAAAACGTAACAAGATAAAAAAAAAAAAACTGTATCAAGCTGTAACAAGACAAAAGACCCAACAAGATGCAAAAGACCAAACAAAACAAAAAAAGATTTACCAAGACGTCACAAGACAAAATGAGACAAAAAAGATGGAACAAAATGTAATGAGATGTAACAAGACAAAAAACCTAATGACACAAAAGACATAAGATGTAACTAGACTAAAAAGACTTTACGAGACAAAAAACCCCATAAAAAATATAACGTACTCTTTAATTTTATACTTTAAGTACACTTCAATACTTTTTCCTTTTTTACTTGAGTAAAGAAGTTACATAAGTACTTCTAGTTTTACCAGATCCTTTTCTACACGTATCTGTACTTCTATTTCAGTAAAGAATGTGGGTATTTTTGTCAGTTCTGCTGCTAACACTCCCTTAAACAAACATTTTGACAGATTCTGACATTGATTATATATTTCCCAGCCTTTAAAGATATTTGATCAGCAGACAGTGGTGTGGATAATGAGCCAGGCTCTTTGCTGTTAAGTATATATACACTTAAATAGCTGGCTTCAAGAATCACGGCAGCCATTCCCACTTGAACTAGGAGGTCAATGCAAAAAATATCGCATCACAGGGGCGGTAATATCATCAGGCCTGCGAGTAATCCCAGCGGAGATGTGAAAAATACCTTTGTACTGCAGTGCCTGACATACATCGCTACCAAACCAAAACACCTCTCCCTGAGGAAGATGGATGGATAGACAGATGAGCGGATGAAGGATTGCAGAGGATAAAAGGCTTACAGAGGTAAAGGTCTGACGTGGAAGCTCTTAAAAAATCCTGTCGGCATAAATTTGTTAAAGAAAAACAAGCCGAGATTAGTCTCAGAGCGGCAGAAAACTGTAAATCACAGACAAAAATCACCTTCACCCCGTCTTCCTGCTAAAAAGAAAAACACCCTCACCCCCGAGTCTGATAATTTACATCGTGTAGCTCTTGTGTCACAGCGCTACACCCTGAGCGGAGGTGCCGCTGGTCTGAGGGGCTGAGGGGAGACAGGTGAAATTCTCTGAGGGCTGGGTAATTTTTTACAGCTCTTCCTGATTATAGCTCCTGTGGGAGACCCTTGGGTACCGTTCCCTCCAGCACCCATCAGCACCACAGGCCCCTCCGGCTGTTCAGTGTTCTGCAGCCTTGTAGATACCAAGGCAGGACCAGCTACGCTACAGATACAGATAGGACTCGGGATGACATCACTTCCCTCTCCCATCTCATCTGTCATAAACATTTGGCTCTGCCTCATCAGCCGCAAAGATAACGGGGAGGGGGGGGTGGGATGAGGACCAGAGGGAGGAAGAGGGGGAGAAAGACACAGAGAGATTTCCTCCCTCATGCAGACAGACAGAAAGGACTTTAAATTATGTGAGAGAGTTAAGACATGTAATAACGGATAATTTAAGGCTTTTCAGGTCATTAATATGTTACAGTTATAAGACAAACAGTCAAATGTGATCCAGCTTTAGTGTGGATTTCACAGCCTGTCAGAGTGTCTGACTGCAGGACACCCGCCCGGGCAAAGAGGGGTGGCTGGGGTAGAGGGGGGGTGGAGAGAGATCAGTCCAACTCTCTCTGTACAAGTAGCATAGCCATGTCAGATAAATATTCTCATCATACTACTTAGGGTTTGATATCCTGCTGGAATATTGATGAAGAGAATCATGTTCAATCTAGGAAACAGTCCCAATGTTTGACTTATATACTTTTTAAAGAGGACAAATCGGCATCTGAATGTGATATGAAGCCAAAAATAGCAAACAGGACTCTCTCTGAGTGTGAATTAGCAAAATCTGGGGATTTTTGAATTGGATGTAAATGATATAGCCTTCAAAACCCTACACGCAACAAAAATGCAAAGGCACTACTTTTGTTTTTGCTCCCATTTTTCATAATTTGAAGATAATTTTAAGTAAAAAAGACTTTCTTTGGCTTCGTCTGTGCACACAAAAGGTTTATTTCGCTCAAATTTTGCTCACAAATTTGTTAAAATCCGTGTTAGTGAGAACTTCTCCTTTGCCAAGATAACCCATCTACCTGACAGGTGTGGCATATAGAGATTCTGATGCAGACAGCAGGATTATTGTACAGGTGTGCCTTCAGTTTGATGAACAAATAAAGAACTGTGATAGGTCCATATCAAGACCGCAGTTCAGTTCAGTCTTCACTGTCCTGCCTTCAGCTTGATTTGGCTCAAAACATGACAAAACCAGACCAAGTTCAGTGACTTCTTTTGCACACAGGTTATTAATTTAATAATAATCCTATTTTTCTGCCAAGGACTTCTTTTTCTTTTTGTTGCAGTATCAAAAGAGTTATCAATTATCTTGTTTAGAATATTAGCATTGTATTGAAGTTTAAAATTCTGGTATGGTGACAAGCCTACAACCAAACTAATGAAGGCAACGAGTTCCAGCAAATCAGAAGCAGAATAGTCATAAATTTCCCCTCCTGAGAAAAGAATTTAGCATCTGTGGTCCTACGAGAAATAACCATAGTTGAGAGCCTAATAAAATAAGTTGCACATTTGTGGTTGGATTGTCTTGGCAAAGGAGAAATGCTCACTAACACAGATTTTAACAAATTTGTTAACAAAATGTGAGAGAAATAAACCTTTTGTGGGCACAGAAAAAAAAAACACTTAGATCTTTTACTTCAGCTCATGAAAGATGGGAGCAAATACAAAAGTGTTTTTGTTGAGTGTATATTATCTAACAGGAGAGTGAAGCACAAAGCTGAACATTTTAAGAGTAAAAGCTTCACCACGACTTCAGTTAAATGTTTAGGAAACTCCTCCGTCAAGTGGTTGCAGTATTTGAACTTTTTTCCAGCCTATTTTTTTCCTCTTGTGCCTGACAGGGCAGAGCCGGTAACTGACTGCGGCTCACAGACTGACTTGGATAGAACGGACTCACAGTGCTAAGCTTGCTTGAGGTAATGATGATGCGCCGCTCGTGCAGCATACTGGCGTAGAGCTGGAGCATGTTGTTGACGTCCACAGCCACAAAGTACTCTGTCAGGTTCCTCTGGAGATAGACAGAAACAGAAGGATATGCAGGTACATAACAAACTGTCCTTGCACAACTTGCTTGCAGTAAAAAGTGTCAATGCTGAGAGTGCCAGAGTGTGCCATAAAGAGAGACATACAGTACTGGCTGGAAAAGGACTTGGACTTCATCTCTGCACGTACTGTTTTGCAGTAAAAAATAAATGGATGAGAAACACAGATTTAAACTATCTGACATAGTCGTGTTTGGAAAGAAATACATCAATCAATTTTGTTTAAAGGGAAAGTTTACCCCAAAATCAAAAATCCATATTTCACTCTTGCCTGTAGTGCTATTTATCCACCTGTTTGTTTTGGTGTGAGTTGCTGAGTTATCGGCTGTAGAGATGTCTGCCTCCTCTGGGATACAAGGTTACTAGATGTCACTCGGCTTTTGGTGCTCAAACAGTTACTCAAGAAAATTCACAGACCTGTTTAATGTAGGAGTTACTTTTCTTCATACCATATAAAGAAAAAAGTTGCTATATGGAACTTCTCACAACAACAGCTGTCTGTGGACTACCTCGAGTAACCGGGTCACGATTTTTGGAAAGAGACACTGCTTTCGAGACACTGCTGTTAAGTTTTTCAAATATATTTTTTGGCACTTTGAGCACCACAAGCTGAGTGCCATCTAATTCAATTATATCTGAGGGAAGGCAGACATCTCTACGGCCGATATGTCCAAAACTCTGCAAGTCACACCAAAAACCAAAACTAGATGGATGAATAGTAGAGATACACCTACTGTAATACTGTAGGATGATTCCAATTCCTGATTTTTTTAAAAGCCTGAAGAGACTGACGCAGTGCAATAACTTGATGTAGCGACGCCTCGCAGTGAGAAAAAACAAAGCAGAGGGACAGACAAGTCTGGATGATAAAACATCTGGGAGGACGCGGTCAACGTAGGGTGTTTATTCTTCGGCCAGAACAGGAAGTAAGATTTTAACAGTCAGGTTTTACTATCTGTCAGTGGTAGCATATTAGCTAATGTTAGCCTGAAGGGCTAGAAAGTCTACCGTCTACCATTAACTTCTCAGTCAGTCTGTCTCCATGTAGACGGCCTCCCGTCTCTTTGTCTCGTTCTTGTCTCTTGTCGCTCAGTCCATGATGTGAATGACCGTCTGCTGCTTGCATGTAAATTTTATCAGCTCAGAATCAAATATCTTGCGTTGACTGTCCGGTTCCTGGCCATGGCCAGTCAGGCTGAAAACCAATCCAAACCAACCAATCGATCGGTGCATCTCTAATAAACAGCACTACAGGCCGGAAGAAAAATGACTGACTGATTACTGTTTTTACTGTTTTACTGTTTTCATCCAATGCAACTTGCCATGAAGACTTGGGTTCTCAACTTCAGCTACAATTTGAATACAAACTCAACAAAGTGTTCAGTCTGAATCTTCTTAATACTCGTGACAATCACTGAACTTCGACATTAAAAGTACGAGCACCACAGGAGATAAAACTGAAACAAGAGGATGAGGCAATAATTTCAAAAGGTGACAAGTGTATCTGATTAAAAACGATTAGAGGCAGACATGTTTCTCGGAGAGAGGGATCTCTCTTTATCTCCTTCTGTCTCTTTTCCTTTCTTTTCTCCGTGAATACTTACGCTCTCAGGGATAGTTGGCAGTCCATTGATATCCGGGGCGATGAAGTAGGAGTGCTGCGAAAACACAAACACGCAGGAGAAAGAAGAGAGAAGGTCACAAGTGAAGCATACCACTCACACAGAAGAGAATGAGGGGAAGAGGGGGGGGGAAAGGCCGTTCACTTTGTTCTATGATTTATGGCTCATCTTCAGCTCTGTCTATATGAATTGCTGAGCTGGTGTCTGAACTGTGGCAATGCTTTTATCAGGCCTACAGAACAGAGAAAGCTCAGTAGCAGCTCAGCTCCCCAAAGACAGAGACTGGGGTGATGTCTCCGGTGGAAAACTGAGTCTTTATTTAAGCATTAAATAGGCCTGCGGAGCACCAACACACAGACAAAAGTATACGTGCACATGAGCACACGTGTGCATCCACACAGACACACACATTCAGGTTGTTTAAAGGATCACAAGGCTGCCTGTCTCACTTTGGGAGAGCAGGGCAGGTTCAGTGTTCAGATCAAAGGGGCCTGAGAGAGGTGCTGTTTGGAGACAGGTAGACAAACCACCAACTGAAATACACACATACACACACTCTCTCTCTCACACACACTCTCTCTCTCTCTCTCTCACACACACACACACACACACACACACACACACACACACACACACACACACACACACACACACACACACACACACATTCTCCTGTATCCTTCATGCACCTGCGTTTCTCTAGGCCTTCACTCGACCATCTGTTGCAGGTCTTCGCTTAAAGCCACTGTAGTATCTACAGTAGACACTGTGAACGCAGTATTTTAAGTAAAATATGAAAGTTCATTTAATCTTCTAAGACTTCACAGTGTTTGATTACTTTTTACTTGTTATGCAAATCATCAATTAATAATGTCAAGCTACTACACAGTCGGCGTTTCCTCTCGTAGCTGGGAGTTTCATTGATTTTGTGGCCTCTGTGGCAAAAAGAATGACATATAACACCTGAGCAATGTAACGCAAAAGTCCATCATACTGAAGACCAGAGTCTGATTGAGAGACATCAAGAGGTGTGCAGTCTGAAAAGAAAAAAATGGACCTGCCAAATAAATACCTTAAATTGAAGACAACCTAAAGGGACAAAAATTAAAAACACATATTTTTCCTCTGTCCAGCAGTATTATTTATAGAGATGTACCGATAAAATTTTTCAGTTCCAATCTAATTCTTTTATCTGAATTTGGATATCTGCCGATACAGAAGCTACACTGATGTTTATTAGTAGTAATAAGATTGCATAAAGCTGAAAGTTTGTGTAGTTCGTGTAATGTAACTTGTGTAATGGTGTCCTTCAACCATTTGTGCTGTAGGATTCTGGATTGTGACTTTCACATGTGCAGCAGATGAGAGACAGCGCCAATTTACATAATTTTGAATGATGCATTGCTGAGAGTTTATTATTTTCCAAAATGCAAGTGTTACTGTTCGTGTTTGTAATGTGTTTGTTCAGAGTGTGGTGGTTTGTGGTGGTTTGTGATTGAGTTATTGTCATTTTTGTGCAGCTCACAAAACCAAATAATAATGCCATACCAACCATAATAATTTGGAACATGTTTCCCACAGATAACATCTAAATGTGGACTAGAAGTGAAAAGTGCTATTCAGCTCGCAGTTTGCGCTGCTTAGGTTTGTGTTTACAAATGGAAGGCATGTGGCGTTGTGTAACTAAAATCTGAAAGCAGATTGGTGTCATGAGACCAATATCCGCTGAACGTCTTTCCTCAATATCGGGACCTGATACCAATATTGGATCAAATTGTTCCCATCTCTGCTTATTTATCCATCTTGATAGTTTTGGTTTGAGTTGATGAGTTTTGGAGATATCAGCCGTTGAGTTGTCTGCCTTCTCTTGAATAGAATAGAACTAGATGGTAACCAGTCTGTGGTGCCAAAAAATACATCTGAAACTCAACGGCAGCGTGGTTACTTCAGACAATCCACAGGACTTGTTGTGAGCAGTTTCATTTATGAACTATTTTCTATCTACCAAACCACACCGGTGCAGTGATGCAGTTGGTGGGTTTAGTTTGATAAAACAAAACAGTTTCTAAATGAAATGGCTCACAGGGTTATTTTGAGCAATATTTTTTTGGTGCTTTGAGCACCACAAGCTGTGAGCCACCTTTTATTTGAGAACAGGCAGATATCTCCAAAACTCTACAACTCACACCAAAACTTTCTAGATGTATAAACAGTACTTCAGACAAGAAGAAATATGCATTTTTGATTTTAGTTTGAATTGTCCCTTTAACAGTGATACATCACATAACAAACAACATGCTGAAGAAGAACCATTGAAAACCAGCAACCCCTGCAGAAGTATCCCAACCAAGAAAGAAACATGTCTCTGATTATAGAGACAGGAGGACACGAGAAAAGATGGAAAACATCATAACACTGGAAAAATATCAGCTTTATATGTCCAGCAGGGTCAACTCACAAAGCTGATATTTTTACTTGTGTTTATGTGAAATGATTCAAATTTGTTTTGATTCTGTGCCATTTTGAGCTGTGTGAAGTCTAACCCATGACATTATTTATCTAAATGATTAAACCTAACATCCAATAACTGCAGCCATGAGCACGTTTCTCTACACGAAGTGCTGCTGGTCTGTATTGTTCTGGTGTTTGACACTAACATTTCCCTACATGTTACATTCATTTGGCAGCGGGACACTTCTAACAACTACTAAAAATCCCATTACCACCAGTAAAATGATTGATGCTAATTAGTCCTGTGTGACAGTATTTGAGCAAATTCAACATTAACAGACTTTAATGATAAATACAAAGCAACAGCGGCACATAACTGCTCACGTTTTGTCTGTGGTTTGACACTGGAAAGTTTAATTTAATGTTGAGCGAACTAAAATATTTCACTCCCTAAGTGCATGTGTATTAAGTGTGAAAAATGTAAAAACAATTGTCATGGGTAAACAATTGTCATATTCCCAGAGGAGGGTCATTGCTGTAGTCGAGCTTGGAGGAGATGAATATACGGCACAAACACTAAACTGGAACCAACTTCCAAGGCTTTGCCGTTTGAGAGTAGCTGTTTTGTTTGTTTTTTTTTCATGGGCAAAAGATATAGAATCTGAGTATTAGCAGATGATTCCTCAACTCCTACTCCCTCTTCCTCTGTTACAGTAACTTTGTTTAAAAGTTTGAATTACTACAGCCATATTTTTATGCATATTTTGCACAACCTTAACAAAGTATCTGCAAAAAACCAACACAGCTGTCTTTGCACTAAAGAAAATTTTTAAAAACTTCTGAACACGCATTAAGAATTTGTTAAAACTGAGCACCAACAAGCTACATATAAAAGTTTTAAATTCATTTAATGTTAAAAATATGAGTTTTTGGCAGAGTAAACATTACCAACAGAAGCCAGCCAGTTGTTTTATTTATCTATATGTTGTTCTTTTTGCCAGTAAACAAGACAGAAAGAAAAAATAGCGGGATTTTCTGCCCTGAAAAGATGTGCAAAGGGAAATAGCAAAGTAATATTTTATGTTTTTGATGTACTTATTCTGATGACTGATGAGTTACTGGATGTTGGGTGGTGACGAGTGTGAATTCTGATGCACTGCACCATATGTTATTTTCTATTTAAGGAAACACGGTACATTAGTTTGTGGTTACACTGCAGCTGAAAAGAAACAGCATTATAGGTGATGGTTTACTGTGAAACAATTACTGCTATTATACAAATAATAAAAATCCTTGTACACAAACATCCACAGAAGATGGCTGAACAGTTAGCGGTTAGCCGTTGACTTTATAAAATCTAAATAAACTCTTAGTGTGCACAGCCTTTGAGCTACTTGTTTTTAATCAGATCAAATTAAAAAGGGGCTTTTCAGTGGCACTTGTAGGACTTCTAAGTTTTTGTAAAATCATTAAAAGACAGTAGATCATAAAAATATACATTTGAATAACTGTTGGATCATATTTCTGTTATACTTAGATTTTACCTCACCTGGCTAACTCTTCTTCTAACACTGCTACGAATCTGAATCAGGGTACAAAGGAGCTGAATCTTGTTTTCAGTGTATTTATTTCTGACCCATTTTTCTTTACATTAAGCGAAATGCAACATCACTTATAGTCCATCAGCTGCTGAGCGACTGGATTCGTGGAACGGATCTGTGTAAACAAAACTGCATATGGGAATGGAGGCCTGTTCAAAGTCGACTGAAAAGACGACTAGTAATAATTTAAATGAAATAAAAGAGGAATTGTTACTAAACAAATAAATTATTATCAAAGATCAGGGACTTCAGGCACAGGACAACCTCCCATAACTATACATACAGTAACTAGAGTATTGTATACCTCTCTGTCTTTCTTTCTTGTGCTCTGTGTGCAAAATAATGTTTCCCTGTTGGTCTACAAATTCATGGCATTGTGATAATCACAAGCCATGCTCCTCAACTCAACCCAGGCTTTCATTGGCTGTTTATCTGCTTTTTTCTTGTTCTTTCGAAGACATGTTTATATAAAAACATTGAAAGTGGGTTAACTGGAAAGGCATCAAGGAGATTTTTTGAGCACAATTGCCTTTGCTTTAAACATAGAGAGGGGAAAAAAAAACTTTTGATATTCAGAGAGAGAATATAGCAGTGTGGAATGGCATTAATCATTTACAAAGTTTGATTGTTTTCCAGAGGAGAAGAAACATACACCAAGGCCCAGGATAGTTTGTTTTTGTTATATTTAAAAAGATAGCGCAGCTTATTTGGCCAAATTGGAAAGCCGTGGCTCCCATGCGATTAGTACAGCAGCGGTTTCATATTTCACAGCAGCCTCCTTCCCTCCTCCCGTTTCTGCCGCTCACTCATTCCCCTCCACTCACCGGCTCCTTGCTTCGCCGATCTCTCAGTACTTGCCCAGTGGCAATATACAACTGCTCATTCTTGCACAATGAGAAGAGGGAGAGAGAACAAAACAGGGTTCACACATGAAAGGGGACAATGATCCTTCTTGGCTGCCATGATAAAACAAAAAACCACTCTTTTAGGGAATAATTCTGCTTCATCAATTAAATATCAAACTAGTGGCTTCTCCAGAAAAGAGATGAAGCTATCACCTCTGTTCTCCGTGGGCTTCTTTTCCGATGAAGCTCCGAGATTCAGATGAAAAGACTGTGCTCACATATGCAGCTGATAGAAAACTGACACAAAGAAAAAAATAAATCACAAGGAATCTTAATTGACCTTGTTAACCTTCGCAGAGTTGTATTGATTACCTCACATTAGTCTTGTTATGTTGTAAATTCATCTGTGTAATTAGATGCGTATCCTTCGGAGACCTACGCCGCAGAAAAGACCCAGAGTTGCTTGTTTAATTGGTCCAAAAAAAGGAGCGGTGCTCCTCAAGGACAAAGGCTGAAACTCTTTTGATCCCATTACGGTGTGGAGTCTGAGCAACTCAAAAATAGAGATATTTAGTGAACAAAACATCATGAGTTCAGCAGTCCCACTGAAAACCATTACATTCTACTTATATAGGCCAGACTTATGGGAGCGAGTGTTTTATGCAGGAGCTGGAAACACACAGGGAGAGACTGTGTGCGAGTTAACACAAACACAGGCCGACTTTGAGGGACCGGGGCTCGTTAAGCCGTTTCAGGTTTTGATAAGCAGGAGACATGACGAGCTGTGAAAGGACCCTTCAAGTTTAAACATGTCCGGCTCGGCCTTATCACACAAAAACCTGTTAGCGCCACTTCTTGTCTCCAAACAGAGTGTCAGTCCTGCAGCGTTGTCACGATAGTGGAATCCTTTTAACTTCAATATAATACCTTCAAAAATATCAATATTCTATATTTTTTGGATTTGTATTAAAAAATAAATATAACAACTTTTTAAGTTTTTAGAAACACTTGTTCGTTTTCTCCTTAGATCAGGGCTTTAAAAATAACTCAATTATACCATTAAATAATCTTAAAATTAAATTAAGTTAATAGTGTTGTTGGACAGAAGAGAGAGCAACGAAACCCATCTCACCACGTCGGGCTAGTAAATCCAGTTACTGATTGGGCAAATGCTAAAAAAAAGTCCACGGGGTCAGTTGTCATCATATTTTTGATATGCAGGCATGTGTGTTGCTTTCTATCGATGACACACCGTGTCCTTGTTGAGATTATTTTACTTAAAGGAGCAGTACACAGCAACTGCACATCCAAAAATGAGTCCTGCAGTCCAAACAGCGAGTTGGAGCCATTGACAGTTTGTAAAATAGGTTGAAATCCTAATAAATATACAATCTATGGTTGTTTTCCTCCACCCCTCCTCTCCAGACTCAAGGAAGCTCAGGCAGGCTGCAGGGACACTGCAGCAGTGCGAGATGAGTGCAACATTGTGATTTGCCGGTAATAAGCAAGGACGAGTCCTACCCTGTAAGTTGATCAGCTGTTTATAACTGTCAGTTGTCTGTCAGTGTGAAGTTCAGCCTGTTATCCTGAAAACAAATCTGAAAATACAGACTTGCTGCCGGTCAGAGTCCATTAACATATTGCTCAATTTAACCGTTACAAAGATTATTATTAATCTAACTAATTCAGCATTAATTTGAATTGGGCAAACTAATACAGATATTCCAGCCCAGAAGAGAAATTTCAAAGGAGAACATGCTGGATCTAGAGTATTTAAAGTTAGCTTAGCTTCCTTCATTTCTGATGGCTTGGTCATTTTATAATTATTATTACTTACAGTAAATATATTACAGATTTCCCCTTTAAATAAAGATCGCACATGACAAATATTGTACAAGGGCAAGTAAAAGCAAAAGCAAAAACTAAAAAAGTAACAAAAATTCGAAATATTCAGAATCGATGTATCGATAATCAATATTTCTGACAACATTACTACCTTGTGTATCTTAATCTTCTTCCTGCTCCGTTGTTTATTTATATCGTCCATTTCAGCCACAATACTTTGTCGATTTCTCCAAGTTTCTGCCTGTCTGCCCTATTTTCTTTCTGTCTGTTTTTCTGCCATCTTTGTCTCCTCCTCTTGCCTCTGTGTCAATTTCATTTTACTTCTCATTATTCCTCCCTCTTTGTCTCCACTTCTTTCCCATTAAACAATTCATCTTTGGCGTCTCTCGTTCTACTTTTAACTTCTTCAGCCGACTGTTATCACCTCCTCTTCTTCTTTTCTGCAGTATCCTTCCTGATGCAACACACTAGCGCAGCAGCCTACCTGTCCCTCTCCCTTCCTCTCTCTACCTCTACTCTCAGCTGTCTTGCCTCTGATAAGGGGGAATATGAGATCTATACCTACCACACTCAGGTTGACTGGCGTGAAGGGCTTTGGCACAGGCAGATCATAGAGAGAATTCAGCATGTCATTCAAGTCATTTTCCTGGGGGAGAGAAACAAACAACAAAAGAAAAAAAAGACATAAAAACATAGGACACATGAATTTTATTTACTAGGTTTTTTTTGTTGTTGTTGATGTCACTGAGTAATGTGTCAATCTTAACAACAGTGCTGGGACAGGCGCTGCTGCAGACCAGAGGGCAATCCTGCAGCGAGGCCTGAAGGGCTCCAAAACATCCGACTGACATATGTTTAACGAGCAATGGTGAGGTTAAAAAGACGGCTGAGCGTAGGGCTGCAGACGCTTATTATCCAGCGGCGTTGATTTACGACCGTGAGCGGGCTGTCAGTAATTAAGCAGGGGTCCCCGCTCCAAAGACAGGGGCTTTAAGAAGCCGTCGGAGAGCGAGCTTGACCACAGAACAGGCCCCGAGATTACTCTTGCAGCATTTATGAGCTCCAGGACAAGACTGCTATTTACACTCTCGGGCCTCTGATGGGGACAACAGTTTGCAACTTGTACTTAAACTAAACTTACTAATGTGAACACAGAGGTTGGGCATTGTTGTTTGTTTTTTCCACTCTTTTTCTACTTGCCCTCTCAGGGAACTTTGTTTTGGTTTTGGCTACGAGCCGTTGCTTGTTTGAGGAAATGTGAGTGTGTGTGTGTGTGTGTGTGTATATGTGTGTGTGCGTGCGCGTGTGTGTGTGTGTGTGTGTGAGCAAGCCAGGGAGAAAAAGAAACTCGAGAGGAATGGGCGGCAATATACAGTAAGAGAAGGAGAAGGGTGGGAGGGAGGGGTGGGTGTTAGGGTGTGTGCAATCGAACAGCCTCCTGTCATGAGAGGCTCAATGCTCACACGCATGGTCAGCAACACGGCCTGGGGAAACAGTTCATTTACCCCTCGCCTTAAACCCTCATCGCTCTTCTGTCTTCCCTCGTCTGTCAACATCTCCCTCTCGCCTGGAACGGACAGCGGGGTAAATAGAAACCAAATCATGCACACTAACACTTCAGTCACCCAGGATTTCCAGCAATCTTTCTGTCTCTCTCCTCCTCACACACAAACTGTCCTCTCCTACTCGTCTGTCTCTCTCTCTCTATATTAGACTGTCCTGCATTTCAGTAGCGGGAAAGTGCGCGTGTACGTTGAATGTTTATGTGACGTGTTTGTGATTGTCTACTTTAGTGAGGCTCTCTGTCCTGATCATTGCTCTCTAAGGGTCCTGGAAGAAGAAAAGGCAGTGACTACATGACAATTGAAAGCGGTCCCAAAGCTCTCGGCATCTCTCCCTTGCTCTGCCTCCCCTCCCTTCCTTCTTCCTCTCTCTTCAGTCAAAACATGGGAACATCACCTACACCCTCTGCGCTAGACGCTGCACATCTCCCCAGTTTGTTGCATATTTTACATTTCCCTCCCTTTGCTAGTACAATGCAGCGAATAGTCAGGGGAAAAGACTTTTGTGAAGCACGAACATTCGTGTGTATGTACGTGTGTGTGTGTGTGTGTGTGTGTGTGTGTTTGTGTGTGGTTTCTTCTTTTTTTTTCTTAACGATTTGTTTTCCAGTAAATCATCAGGAATAACTTCCAGTGTCAGATCAGCGTTTGGTCTGTGAAATGTCAACATTGTTGCCGCTAACAACAGGAGCCAAGTCGAGCCCAAGACGGCGAACAAAACTTGCACACAAAAGACAACATGCAGCACGGAGAAGAAGAAGAAGAAGAACAGAATGGAGGAAAATATCTTACCACAGTGCACTTTCAAAAACACTAAACTGTGTGCTTGTTTCTCAGTCAAATCAAACCACCATATCTTATTTTTCATGTATTGTACTTACAGCACGGCACCGTATACTTATAAACAGTTGATTCATCCAAAAGAGGTGATTACCTGTTGTTTTGTTAGGTAGTCTGCCAGAGTATTGAGCAACTTGTAGTAGATTTCAAACCAGGGTAGATAACTGCAACAGTAAGAGAGAAAAACATATTAATGGAAAAGTTTTAATGGTAACACTTTTAAACAATATTAATACATACTTGTTTATACTTATTTTACTGTGAACAAAAATTCAAATGTGTATATAAGCTTTATAAACCATTTATTAAGCCATTATGAAGTTGTATGAACATCAGCAACTTTATAATGACCAATTTTTAATTACTTACAAAGCATTATAAACATCAGAACATACTGTTTATTAACCATTTAGAAAGCTTTATAAACATCAGTTGCAGCTTTATAAGCTTGGCAGCTTGATCAGCTGCTTCAAATAATAACTCTTCTAGTGTCAGTTCTGCACATGCAGCGCTCCATGGTCTAGTTAGCCATGTCTGGGTAGACTTTTAAAATACAGACACAGACAGAACTTGGGTAGATTTAGGAAACAAAACTACTTCCTTAGATTTAGGGGGAAAAAACAACTTGGATACAATCAGGTAAAGATCATGCTTTGGGTTTAAATAACTGTTTATGTTCAGTACATGTACATAATGTAGCATCAGACGCAGGTATTATAATCAGTTGCATGTATAATAGCTCTATAACAGGATCCAAATAATGTTTATAGATGATTTACAAACTAATTGTTAACAAAGCGTTACAAATATCTGGTCCATCTCTCTATGTAAGGATTTCTTTAAGATGAATTAACTATGAATTTAACATTAAGATTGTTGTAAAAATGTTAGTTTTAATTTATTTTATCATCATCTACAATAACAGTTGCTGAGTTTAAAAGGACGTCAAATGTAGTTTAATTCAGTGTCCTGACAACTTTTTTTCTTTCCCCGTCACTTAATGTCTATAAATACTTTCACCATCTGCTGGACGGTAAAAATTTAAAGAGCACTGAGTTTGTTATTTATAGTCTTATAATATTACTGTGTGGGTCTGCTGGTTATTGTAGTGACCTACTGCTTAAAGATCAAGTGCATACAGGACATTGATAATGGATTGTGTTCCTGGCTGCAGCTCCTCCAAACCACAGACTCATTGATATGCTGGAAAAAAGAAAAAGTAAATGCTATCTAGTCCTTATTATGACATTCTTCGTACCCCGAGCCCTCCACATGCTACGCATTCCTGACATGTCTGCTCTTTAAGCCAATAGGAAGGTAAGGTAGAAGAAGAAAAAAACAATGGATTTTAGATTTTTTAACAAAGAACCACCACAGCTTTCATGTGATGCGGAGGGATGCTATGGTTTACAAGCATGCTGCTCACAGATGCACAGGCTTAACAAAAATGCAGCCCCAAGATGCCTCCTGCCTCCCCCCCCTTTCTCCACCTCCTCCTTCTGCCCCCTCTCTGTGCTTCTTTTTATGCCCTTCACATTAAAAAAAAAATCTTATGCCTTATGCAATTAATGTAAAATAAATAAATTCATTAACAGGCACACACACAGAGTAATTTATACTGCAGTGTTTGTGTTAAAGCTAATCACTAAGTACACCCACCATAAGCTAAAAGCATCTGCAGCATGGCTTTCTTTACAAAGTTGACATTTTCTTGGCCAAGTCGACTTGCTTTCTGGGTGGAAGATGGCCAACATTTTTCTTTTGGCATAAAAGCTGCGAGGACTCAGTTCATTTAATGTTATGCAATCAAATAATAAAAACATGGTGTCCTATCAAGGTATTGAATTTTTATTTAGTTTTGGGGTTTTAACATGCAGTTTTGAACGCTGCATGAATAATGATTCTCGATAAGGACTTCTTAGCATTGCAATGAAATAAACAGAAACTCCCATTAATGCTTCATTAACTTGACTGGACGCAGGGGTTGAAAAATAAATTAGTGGCCAAATGAGCCAATCAATCAAAAAAATGGATTCTTATTTGGTCTCCAAATTCAGCAAGTGAACGAGTGATACAGAAAAGTCGTTAAGATAATAATTAAATTCAAATTAAAAATCTGACAAAGAGTTTTAAATATGCGGTTTCTTAGTTATATAATAAAAAGGGATAAATAAATCAGTGAAGCTTTGATAGTGTGTGACTTTATATGTCAGTGAAGTCCTGCTCAGGCAGTTGGCTGGAGACTGAGGAGCTTCCAGGCCATGGGTCACTGGCTGCTCTGTAGACTGGAATTAACAGACAACAAGAAAACAATAAAGTGAACCTAATGCAAATTTTCATATCGCTAAATCCGCAAGGGGCCAATGACAGGCCGGGTTCCCGGAGAAGTGCAGCCAAGCGCACCAATCGGAGAGGTTGAGTGACCATTAGTCTGAAACAATCAGCCTCTTAGCATGCCAATATTTTGACGTCTGTGCGAAGATTTACAGCAATCAGGTCAGAAACTGAATCAAACACGCGTATGTTAATTCACATGCTGACCGGATATCAACCTGAAGACCTATTTCTGCCAACATACAAGCCAAATATATGCATATATGGGGTCAGTTTACGTTTAAGCATTGCACAGAAAGTTCAGCCTGATATAATGACTGAGTGGGGGAGAACAAAGCCTCTGTATTATCTGCCTTCTGTTTAAAAAGCCAGGCTTCTGGACATTAATCCTTCATTTTTCACAGTTGAAGGGGATGTAAATAGGACTCTCGCTGTCAGAGCAGCCGTCAGGCCTCACAGATCTCACAGTCATTACACTCCAACACCAAGGTGCTGTAAATCCTTTGTTTTAGAGGAAAACGCATGATCGCCGGTGAAGGCAGCCAACCACAAATTATCAATATTCTTCTAACATCTTCCTACAATAGGTAATGTTTTTTTTATTTAAATGCAAGAGGATGAATATAACTTAAAGATGCATTGTTTTGTTCTACTTATTTCCCCCCACCAACCCCCCCGCTCTGCGTCTCTCTGTTGATGCAAAGTTAAAGTTTGGAAAGCTTAGAGAGATACTCCTACTCGTCACAGTTCATTGCTCAGATCTGTTTGTGCTTCGCAAATCCTCCGATAGAGAGAGAGGCATCCATCACCAGAGTGCTCAGTGCGTGGGGGCCCCGCAATCTCTCCTGCCATTTTAAACACATGTCTTCTCAAAGTGCCATGTACTCAGAGATTGAACCGGTTAATCTGCGGCCCACTCACAGCCCGTCGTGCTCTCCATCCTAGACTCAGACCACCTAACAGAAGGGAAATATCTAACAGGAGACAGGGCCATGGAAGAAGTGCCTTTGGAACTTACAATTATGTTATTATGGAGAGGATCACACACAGACATAAATGTGACTGAAATGTGAAGAAAAATATCGAGACTGAAATAAAACAGACCATTTACAAAATCTGCAAAAATCGTGGACGCCTACACTTTATCTACACGTGTCAGTAATTTACAGCTGCAACAATTCATCGAATAATCTATCAGCTGTCGGCTAGAAAATTAATCGCCGACCATTTTGACAACTGATTAATTTGTGTAGTTTTTTAAAGGTAATATTCCTGCTTCTTAACAGTGAACATTTTCTGGTTACTTTACTGAATATCTTTGGTTTTAAGATGAACATGACATTTGAGGATGTCACCTCGGGTTTGATCAATATTTTTCACCATCTTCTGACAACTTATACACCAAACAACTAATCTGCAACTATTTGGATAATCAATTAATCGATTTGAGTAATTTTTATGGGTAAAAAAGCCAAATTTTTCTGGTTCCTCTATGACAATAAACTAATAATATTTGGATTGTGGACAAAACAAGACATTTGAGGACCTCATATATGGCTGATTGACATTTTTCACCATTTTCTCACATTATATAAACCAAATAACTGATCTATTAAATATTATTGACAGATTAATCATCAATGAAAATAACCATTAGCTGCAGCTCTACAGTAGTTACAGTGTTTGATTAGCTCTTCATATTGGAGCACTTATATCAGCCCCTTTTTGCAGCCATAAACTACCTGTTGGGTGCAAAGCACGACACTTATTCCTGTTCCTTAGATGAGTCTTAAATCTCCTTTATTGCACAGGCTCCTGTAATCGTAAGTCATCTTACACTTTGTAGACGGCTCAGTGGAAGATTTCATTACACCTCTACTTTCTCAGGTTAAGGGTTAAGTACAGGGAAGGAAGCGTCCTCCGGCGACCCACTAAGTGACCACTAACTAGAGCAACGCAGTCCCGAAAATGTATCCTAAAGCCCCGGCCATTAAATAAAACTGAGGAAATCCACATTATTACTGACGTGTTCGACTGAAAATCCTTCAAATGTGAGAGACAGAGAATGACAGAAAATAAGGAATAACACTATAAAATAGAGCAAGTAATTATGTCTTATTTCTTTTTTTTTTCCTCTCAAAGTTTTGCCTGAAGGGCGCGTGGCCCTTTCGGCCACGGCTTCAGCAATAAGACTACAAAGGTCTGTCCACATAAAACTGTCCTGCTCATTAAGGCACTTCCTCCTGTAAGCAGAGGTGACAATTTTACGGTCCCAGCACTTCAACAATCACAGAGACGCAAACTGTTTTAATTACTTTTATTTTTATATCCATTGGAAATTATAGATTAAATGAAAATAAACTAGGGGCCTGGGCCTTCCTGCTTTAGACACATTTTAACTGATAATTATTTAACTCAGATTAATCTGTATTTTTTTTCTGTTTTTCTTTTTCGTTATTTTGTAACACAGAACTTCCTTAATCCTGTCTTGTATAACTGATGGTTGAATGAAAAACTTATTAAAGAATAATAAACAAAGAATGACCAAGGATGTTCAGCACAGGAACTTAATTTCCACATTTCTTCGACAAGACATCTAAAATGATTTTTTATGCTTTAAATAATTTTTCACTTATCTTCTCCCACCACTACTTAAGATAAGAAAAGGAAAAAAGATCAGGATAGAAAATAAAAAGAAAGAGAAACATAGCTGGGGGAGCACACAAACAATTTCAAATTAACAAAAAAAAACTTTCTATACGTTATTTTATTATAAATGAAGCAAGCCATGCAAACTACTCAGAATGCATAATGAATTTTATACATCATATGTCAAATGAATTAGCATGTCTAACTCAGCGAGAGGGACAGGGGAACCTCTGCTAATTGGCAGTGAAGCTTCATGCATAATTATGGGCCGAGCGTCTTTGCTGTCGCACTGTGGCAGTAGCCGAATAACGAGGAGAAAAGAGAGACAGAGAGAGAGACAGAGAGAGTAAGACAGAGGGAGGAAGAGAAAGAGAGAGAAAGGAAAAACAAAGGCCATGGAAGCTGGCCGGGAAGGGTGGGTGGTGTGGGGAGGAGGGACACCGTTCTTCACAGCAGCTCATCAGGGCAGCGACAAACCCACGACTGTCCATCAACAGCCACACACACACACGCACACACGCACACACACACACACACACACACACACACGTACAGAGGCGAGAGCAGCACTTACAGGAGAGCTAACAGAGAAAAAGAAAAGCCTTTGTGCTCCTTTTCCAGTTTGTTGTTTGCTAAACTGCTTGATGCATTAATTAAACCTGGATTTATTTTGTGCATTTTCCTCAGTTTTTTTTTGTAAAGTGCACCAGCCTGTCCACTGAGATTAGCACTGGAGTGCTCCTTCTTTGTAATGGTAAGGTAATTACATCTGTAAAAACATTGTGTCAACATGCAATTACATGGGAATTAAATGATAATAGCCTTTGTTGGAGAGTAATTATGCAAGGGAAATTCAATCTTCCTGGGTTTGGAGTCCTCATTTATGTACGCGGTGATAGGATAAATCCACCTATGAAATATCAAAAAACTGCTAAACTTTTGGATAATTATAGGCACATCACTAACATATTTGTGTGGGCAGATGAGAATATAAATTTGTTATTCTGGCATAGTGCAGCTCAGTGTGAAGTGTGAGAATGAATGGAAATGCTGTCTCAAAAAAATCTGTGTTCACTTCTAAGATCTGGTAAATTAATTTTTTTTTTCATCACACTTGAGAAATAAATGCAGATATAAAAAAACAGTTCTGAGACTGATCCATAGATAATTTGGAAAAGGGCAGAACAGACCAAGTCTTGCTTATTTGAAGGAGTAAATAAAGACACTGGTTTTTGAACGAGGCTTTTTCTCTTGATTCTGACTTTTATTATGTTTGGATTTGTGAAGTGCAGCATAACTTTTAGTTTCTCTTTTGACATTAGTTTAATTTATGGAAGCTGGATATGTTTATTATTCTAAAAATCACAGAGTGGATGATAGCCAGTGTTAAAGGCTGCAGCAAGATTCAGTTCATTAGGACAACACGATTTTAAATGAAGAATACAAAAGAAACATTTAGACTAATAATTTAACAAAAAGCAGATCTCTGAGCTGTGTGTGTGTGTGTGTGTGTGTGTGTGTGTGTGTGTGTGTGTGTGTGTGTGTGTGTGTGTATGTGTGTGTGTTACCTGAGCAGACATATGCAGACCCGGCAGCCTTGAGTGAGTCGACAGAAACCAAACCTCTGTTTGCTGTCAATGTCCGTCAGCACAAAGGTGAAGTTCTGCCCCACCTGATTGTGGGAAACCCTGAGTGCAAACATGAGGGAGACACACACACGCTCACAAAAGGCCAAAAACACATAATGAATTAACAATCAGCTGAATACAATGGGGTGCAGTAAATCTGAGAAATCTTGTAACTTTAAAACACAAAAAAACAAAACAGAACTTGGTCTAGCTGGATCAGAAACAGATAAAATCTCACCATGAGCTAAATCTCTAGTCAAGGTCCAAATCTGATGTCACATATTTCCGCTGCTTGAAAAACTATAAAAAGCTTTTCTAACCCCAAGGTAAATTTCACAGAAGCTCTGTACATCCCTGCACCACTAGATGGCAGCAGCTCAGCTTCAGTAAAAGACTGTGCGGCCCCCCCTCCTCCCCCCTCCATCCTCTCTCCCCTCTCTCTCTCTCGCTCTGTCTTTACAATGGGAATTTGAACATGTCATTTTCCAGGCTGAAAATAAGAGGCCGCTACTTTTCAGAGAGCTGCCGGCCTGATCGGACCTATATTATGTAGAAGAGGACACACTTCCTTAGGACACACATAGACTCATAAACATGCTACTGTGCACGACACATCGAGTGGGTAGGTCACTGGTGACCTCATCAGCATCATCCTTAATGGAAGTTGTTGTTTTCATTATCATCGTAATTATCGGCGTGGCCTCACCATCGCAGCATTTACATTTTTGGGGGATATTTTTCAAACAGCCGTGTTCTTTGCAGGTACAGTCAGAACAGGATGTAAACAGCACAATGTCAGGTTTGTTCGGGTTTAAGACCAGAGAGGTTATGTGCAGTCATTACTGCATCATTACACTTCGATACTTAATAAATCATCCTCTGACTGTAACCTGGGAATGGCAGTAATTTCACCATAACAAACAAAAATCACATCATCTCATTTCCTTTTTCAAATGCATGTGGTTCAGGAGGTGGGAGGAGGGCGCCGTGTGCATACAGTGTTTGTGTGTGTGTTTATGTTTAGCATGTGAAGCAGAGTCGATCTGTTTGTTAAGATGATATTACCATGATTGCAATGCTAATTTTCGTTACTACATTAAGGTAATTCCCACTGTGTTACCGATAAGCTAAAGCATTAAGCACTATTTATTATTTTATATGTATAAAAATCGATACAGCAATTAAAATGTAAATTCAGGAATTGAAACAATAAGAATCAGATACTTAGAAGAACTGATATTTTGAGTTGCCGGCCTGATTGGACCAATATTATACAGAAGAGGACGCACTTCCTTTGACTCTGGACCCTTTACACACTAGAGCTGCAATGAAAACGATTAATCAATTATGAATCAGTTGTTAAAATAATTGACAACTATTTTGAAAATTGATTAATTGATTTGAGGGGAAAAAAGTCAAAATTCTGTGATTCCAGCTTCTTAAATATGAATATTTTCTGGTTTCTTTTAGTCCTCTCTGAAAGTAAACTGAATATCTTTGGTCAAGACATCCGAGGACGTCATCTTGGGCTTTACAACTAATCGATTAATCAAGAGAATAATCAGCAGATTAATCGATAACAAAAATAATCTTTACTTTCATCCTGGTTAGCACGTAATGACCATTTCCACTGTGTTACCACTGAGCTAACGGCCTTAACATGATTTATTTATATATAGAAAATTTGATTCAGCAATCAAAATATCAATTCAAGAATTGAAACAAAAAGAATAACAATACTTAAGAGAATGGATTTCTCTGAGCTGCCAGCCTGATCTGGGATCTGAATGATGTAGTCGAGGACAGACTTCCTCAGACTCAGGACTCATTCACACTACAGCCACAACAATTAATGGATTATGAATCGATGATTAAACTAACCTCCAACTATTTTGATAGAAAATTAATCAGTTTGAGTAATTTTTTAAGAAATTCTCGGATTTCTCTGATCTCATTTTTGACACTTTTTCTCTTTAAAAAAAAAAAAATCCTCAAAACAATTAATCGATCATCAAAATAAGTGAGTGATTTAACAGTCGATTAATCATCAGTTAATCACCGAAGATCCCAACGTCAAAAGTTTTCTGGTTATTTACCGCTTTAAGACAGTAAACTGAATATTTTTGTGTTCTGGACAAAGTAAGACATTTGAGGGCACCGATCCACATTTATAGACCAAACATCTAATGGATGAATCAAGAAAATAATTGACAAAATAAGTGAAAATTATCGTTAGTTGCAGCACACATGCTATAAACATGCTACTGTGCACGTGACGTCAAGCGAGCACGTCACCGATGACCTCATTACACCATGACACTTAATAAAGCATCATGTGACTGTAACATAGGAATGATAGTAATTTCAGCGTAACACAAGAGTGTGAGGTACACATCATTTTCATTTCCTTTTTCAAATGCATGTGTGTATGTAGCTGGGAGGAGGGCTGTGTGTGTGTGTGTGTGTGTGTGTGTGTGTGTGTGTGTGTGTGTGTGTGTGTGTGTGTGTGTGCGCACGCACGCACGCATGTGACGGAGGTGAAAGTGAGCTGCAGTGCTAAAAAACAGGGAAGCAGAGAGGAATCGTACCTTTCCACGTCAAAGGGAAAGCAGAACTTTGGTATCGTCTGAAGGACCTCCTGAGAAACCAGAACAGAGAGAGAGACACACACACACGCCTTTTTTTAGAAAAACACACATCACAGGGAAAACAAATAAGAGCCGTGTATTTCATTTCAATACAATAAAAATCTCATGGGCTTCCTCTAAGTGGGTGCTATCAACTGGCTGAACAAAATGAGGATTAATGTTAAACGCTGCTGATAGCAATCTGACAAAGTCTTCACATCCCAAACACTGCAGCCTAAATGCTCTTAATCCAAATGAATGGGCAATATAAACCACTTCATTTGGCAGAACAGAGTGGAAAGGTTCCCTTTTTTTTCCAAGGATAGGGAGGGATCCTCGATCCACAGCTTGAATAATTAGCAGTTAATAAGTTCATCGATTATCGGGTGCCAAAGGGAGATGAAAAAGATGAAGAAGGAAGAGAGAGAAAGAAAGAGGGAGAACGAAGGAGAGGGGGACACACAACACCAAGGCTATGGTGGCAGATTGTAGTGACAATGGGCTAAGCAGCTCTGAGGGGTTAAGAGGTAGGAGGGGGGTACAAGCCTTCAGGGCTTTACCTCCCAACACCTCCCTTGTGGGTTGAGGGGAGTGTGGGGAGGAGGGCGAGGGTCTGCATGCTCTTGAAGAGAGGTGGGAGGGGAGGGTGGGGGGGGGGGGGGGCACCTTTCCACCAGCAGCATATGGATTTAGACAGGGAGCAGGAACAGAGCGGAGCACCATATGGGTGAGCCACTCCAGACCAGCCACACAGCCACCGAGTCCCGGGTCCCCGCTCTGTCTGTCTGTTTGTCTGTCTGTCTGTCTGTCTGTCTGTCTGTCTGTCTGTCTCCCCCTCGTCTCTCTCTGGCTGCTAACCTGGCCCAGAGTCGGCGCCAGGCACCAGGCACCAGGCACCAGGTCCCTTTTCTGCCGTCTGTCTTTCAGTTACCTCTCTCTCTCAGTCCTGGCCAGGCTCTGCCAACCTCACAGACTAATCCCGGGGACTGGGTGGCTGTCTGCTCCGCTCTGGCCTCTCTTTCGTTCTCTTGGTTTGTCTGCCAAGCTCGGCCACTGAGCCCAAGGTCTGTCTCTTCTTTCCGATAGGAGACCTCCGAGCTGTGTAGCTATGTTTACATGGACAACATTTCCACAATCCTCTTAAAAAACATTCTGATTAGAAACTTAACTGTTTGCAAGGATGCAGGGATTAATCTATAATCAGTTTAATGATAAACTGCAATAACATTCCTAGTGATTAGTTTTATTTTTTCAGATTTTAAAGGAGCTAAATGCAACATTCAGCCTCATTAGATGTCGGCAAACAGCTACTTGCAATGCAAACATAAAGTGAAGTGACACCTTCATGAGCTGAGAATGACGTCACAGTCCTTGTGGTAGTGTTGTTATTCAGTCTTCTCTGTTTAGCCGTGTGTTCATGTTCATGTTCCTCACAGTCTGTTTGCTTTCAACATGGCGGCCTGGTGAGAAACTTTATCATACTACAGCCAAACGGTAAACTGAAATATGTTTATGAAAACATTTTAGGTAAAAAAAAAATAGGTGATGCAATAACAGAATATCCAGCCATTCCTGATCAACAGCACTTCATCAAATTAATGTGAGATCTTTTGGCAATGTCCAGGTCTATAAAGACACATTGATTGTTCATTGTGCACATCGTACAAACTAATCATGTTTCATAAAGTGACAACACTTTGTTTAAGATAGGTTAGGAAAAGATCAGAGTTTGGATTTCACTTGCAAAGTCTTTCACGAGTCTGGGGTTCCCTTCTAGAAACGAGAGCCAAAACGGTGGCCGCCTGGTGATAATCTTTCTTGTTTTCCGACTAAATAGTCACTAAAATATGTTTCTAAAATCATTTTAAGTGTGAGAAGGGTGTGTTCAGACTTGAAAAAAAAAACAAAGCGTGCGTTTGTTTTGGTCTGCGATGCTGCTGCTCGACTGCAAACTTCAGGCTACATGTCATATGTAGCATCTTTAAAGGAAGAAGCTGTATAAAATCCTGGTGGTGAAAGAAACAAAAAACACAAAGATCTCCATCTCTGGATGCAACATAGTGTTTTTACTGCATGCCTCTAAACTGTATAACATCAGAAAGCCAGTTGCCAGCATTATTAGATCTTGGTAAGAGCTGCATGCTTATTTGCTCGCTGACATTGATGTGATTTACTCCTGAGGTACTGAAACTGAATGACAGCTCGATAGCATTGAAACACTCTGGTCAGTAAATGTACTGAAGTTCAATACCCAGTCCTCCACACATGTGGGGCTGACAGTCACAGACAGAATATATTTAATGCAACCAGAGAGAAACAATCAGATTAAGTGTTTACATATCATTTTCCATTTGATTAGATTATTTTGCACACCGGCGCTTTCAATCAGATTGAAAATTCATTCCGATCAGGCCGGATTGAATCAGTCTTTACCAGGGCAGCTATTTCCTGGAGGCCATGAAGGCCACGGTCGTCGTGCCCCCTCAGTTTGACCTTATACCCATCAAAAGATTATCTGCCCTAAAGACACAGTGGCCCTTATGCCCCGCCCTCACTGCTCGCCCCAGCTATGCTGACTTAGTCGACCAAGTGGCCTAAGAAGTGTTATGAGCCCAACAAGTATTACAGCCTGATGTTTGTAAGAAATGTAGTGTTAGTCCCACAGACTTCCTGTCTTCAAACGAGTCCAGTGACTCTGATTCGTCCAAGGCTAAGCGTGTATGAACTACTGACTCAGGAGTTTGAATAAATATTGGTAATTATAAATTATTTTGTGAAATTAACATTTTTTTATTTATGGAGGCCTACATCAAATAAAATCTATTTCATTCATCCATTTCTAATAAAACCATCCTGAACCCTCAAGTTAAATCCAATGTTTCCATGGATTTAAAATCATTGCTTTATTTGATAACCTTGCTTCCCTGGTATTTGGCCTTCGAAATTTCAAATTGACAACACCAAATCCCTAAAATGATAAAATTCCAGGCCTGGTCTCTTGTTGTTGAGGTGTTTACATGAGGTACTTTCATTCTGATTGGACTGTTTTTCTGGTTATTTAGGGTCCATGTAAAGCACAGATCCCTCTGTCTGCCTCCCCCAGAGACTGATCCGGACGACAGGTTGGGTGTCTTCTGCTGCTGCTGCCGCTGCCGACTGTTGCTAAGACCTCGCCGCGGGGAGCAGTCACTGATTCCCCCCCGCCCCCGCCCCTCCTTATCAAAACTTGAAGCTGCCACCCCAGCACAACACAACCATCGCCACAGACAAGCAAGCAACAGCAACAATGAGCTGTGACAGAAGGGGGGATGAGGATGTGTGTGTGTGTGTGTGTGTGTGTGTGTGTGTGTGTATTTGAGTGTATGATGTATGTGAGTGCCTGCCTGCTTCAAGGACTCTGTGCGTTCAATGTGAGAGGGTGGTTAAGCATGTACATTTGTATGTGTTTGTGTTTGTGTGTGTGTGTGTGTGTGAGTGTGTGTGTGGGCGGGTGGCTGAGTTTGACTCGGCTATATGTTTGTGTGTGCATGTGCCCACATATGGAGCATACGGGAGGGGCGTGGGGCGTGAGGCGGGGTAGGTGGGAAGAGGTTGTTTTTACTTATCAGGATCTGTGATAAAATTGAGAACTCAACAAAGACGGAGGGCTCGGTGGCAGAGGAGGTCTCCATCTCTGCTGTGGGAGTGTGTGTGTGTGTGTGTGTGTGTGTGTGTGTGTGTGTGTGTACACGTGTGTGACTGTCTTGGCGTGTGCGGCTGTAAAACTGTCACACACATCAGAGCTGCCATCGCTGTATGCGTTTGCTACTATTATTAACCACTATGTACGCACACCAATATGTTCCAGAGAGCCCTCCCTGGCGCACTACATATGGCACACAAACCCAAACAGACACACACATGCACGCACGCAAACACACACATGCGCACGCAAGCACTCGCTTTCCCTGCAAATAAAAACATTTGACTTGCCAGATTTGAGAGTTGTCACAGCCCCGCCCACATCAGTTGTCTGTGTTTGAGTGACAGTCTCTGGGCTGTGGAGACTCTAATCTCATGCAGGACCAGTGGGAAGTGATGTGTTTGTGTGTGTCTATAATGTGACATGGAAACAGCAGACATGTTCTATATATATACACACATCCTCACAACAATATATATATATATATATCAGTCTGCGTACCTCAGGTATATAAACGCCACACAGTCTATAGACATTACTAATCTCTTCTCTTTTTCCATGAAAGCGACAAAATGGCTCTGAAATCAAACAAGATCGACCCTCATCTTAATCTACCAGTTTATAGCAGTATACTGTATGAGGATGTATGCATGGATTTTTCTCAACCAACACCAATAACTGATAATTACTTGCAGATAATAGTTTTATCTGCAGCCTTATCTCTTTCTCTGTGCTTACCGGCAGATCACAAACCAACTTTAAAAGGTGCAGACCGCCAACTACTGAATCGGTGAAGCCAAGTTGCTCTCCATATCAGGTATTGTCATATTTTTGGAATAATACATAATAATATAAATGTCACATTTTCAGGGTAATAAACTATTGGCCTGATATAGCCTATAATCAATTTGATTTTTAGCTAAAAATATAATAAAAACAGTGTAAGAATATCATCATAAGAATACGCTAAGACTCCAAAGTGACGCCTGAAAATTGTTAAGAGTCCAAAACCTAAAGATATTCCCTTTATAATGATAGACTACAGAAAAAAGCAATACATGTTTAGATTTGGAAAACTAGAACCAGTAAATGTTTGCTTGAGAAATGTCAATTAAATGTGTGTCAAAATAGTTGCAGATGAACTATCTGTCAGTAGACTAACAGATGAACAGACAAAATTGGTTTACCTCTAATATACATGCATCAATACGACAACTGCTCTTCTTTTCTGATGATGGGATGGAGACTGGTCATCTAATCACAAAAGCTTCTATAATGTTGTGAGCAAACAGAAAATCAATACAAACTTTGAGGGGGGAAACTGCTGAAGAGGAAAAAACACCCAAAAGTATAACCTGACTGAAAGATAAAGCGCTGCCATGAGCAAATACTGACAAGGTTTTGAGATACCTCTCTCTGAGATTTCTGTCTCCATCTCCATACAGTCTAGTCTAACAATATAAATAACTTGTAGTGGTCATAAAATTGAGGAAATGGCATTTTATTCACCACATGATTTTTTGGAATCAGTGTCTCCATTACTCTAGATAATCTACAGAGTACAAAAGTAGTTCCATATACAAAGAGATGTGAGCAAATATATAAAACCATAAAAAAAAGTACATACATCTCAGAACAGATAACACCAAGACTGCATCTGCATGGCTACAAGTCACTAGAGGTAAGAGAGAAAATATGCTTTTTGGTAATTTGGATGAATCGACCCTTTATCCTGAACTTAACAGCATTCCTGTTCCAGCACTGCTTTCAGTTCGAACCAAACAGACTGCTTGTATGAGACGTGCAACTCATAATCTTTCCGTTCCTCATCTGTCAGTCTGTTTTCTGTTTCCTACATCATACCTGTATCACTGATAACTCCTCTTCACATCTGTAGCTCTCTTTCCACCTCCCTCCCTCCATGACTGGGCTCTTATACCATGGGGATATCTAAACAGGAATGGCACAAAGGGGGGTGTTCTTCCACAGTTTCTTAGTACAGTAAGCCCCCCACCACACACACACATACACACACTCCCCCTGCTTGCCATTTTCCCAAGACAAAAGAAAAAGAGGCAGCTAATATATTTGCAGCTTTGCGAGGGAGAGGGGGGCGGAGGGGTGGGGAGGAATCTGCTGCTAGGCTGGGCTTGGCAGACAGAGGAGCGTGTGTGTGTGTGTGTGTGTGTGTGTGTGTGTGTGCTGTTTATCGTGAGTGGAGACAGGGGTATCACTCAGCGAGACAGAATACTGTGGGTTCCCCCAGCGGACGATCCTGCTATCACTGCACCACAACAGTACAACAGCACACAGCAGCACCGTGCAGCTTTGCACCGTACCCCTGCAGAATAGCACGGTACAGCAGGGAGGAGCAACAAACTTTGCAGCACAGGGCGACAATCTTGCTTTTTTTTTTTTTTAAACTCTTAAAAAAATAGGCCTAAACTTCACTTTTATTCCTGCTCTACCCTGATTCTTTTAGAAGTAATCGTGTCGGGTTAAGTTATATTTGGTTGAGGCACACTGTACAGCCGGTACTGGGGGGATTTGACACGTGACAGATCGTGCTCTGTGGGCTACACTTCACTGTCTCTGACACATACTGTATATGCATGCACCTCCCCTCTTGGCCATGCACCATCACTAAAAAGGGGAAAACCTACTTTAAAGGGACAGTTCACTCCAAAATTAAAAATACATATTATTCCTCTTACCCGTAGAACTATTTATACACCAAGATAGTTTTGGTGTGAGCAGCAGAGTTTTGGAGATATTGACCTGTCCTCTCTCCAGAATAATGGGATTAAATAGCATTCAGTTTGTAGTGCTAAAAGCACCAAAAAATACATCTGAAAAATGCAAACACTATTTTGTCTTTGCATAAACCATAACCTGCTTACTCAAGATAATCTTTCTCATTATAATGTTTCTACTAAGTATCTAAGTATTAATACTTTTCAATCACACATTTAAAAAACATACAATACTAATATTTAATAGTATCAAAAGTACCAAAGCTATTAAATAAAGATCGACATGGTCAATCATGACTTCAGCATTTATTGTTCTGCCTGAAGTTTGGCTTGCAGCACAGTAAAACCAGCCAGTGCACACCGACCTTTTCTGTAGCAGAACTGTGTGCAGGTCGTTCATTTACAAAAAAGAGGGAAAAAATTAAAATGACCCTGTTTTGTATGCTTCTGATTTTATTTTTTCTTTTTGCCATGGTATTGAAAGCATTTTTTTTTTTATACGAATATTGAACAGAAGTTTAAACTTCTGGTATTGTGACAACCCTACAGTACTTTCTACACTAGAATCTACTGAAACTGCTTTTGTAGAAAGAAAATAACTCCTGCATGAAACTTCTCACAGCAAGGCCTGTGGATTATCTTTAGTAACCCGCTCACGATTTCTGGAAAGAGACATCGTTGTTAAGTTGTCCATATGTATTTATTTGGCACTTTGCGCACCACATGTCGAGTGCCATCTAGTTCTATTATATTCGAGAGAAGGCAGACGTCTCTACAGCCGATATCTGCAAAACTCTGCCGCTCACATCAAAACTATCAAGATGGATAAGCAGCACTACAGGTAAGAGGAAAAATATGCATTTTGATGTTGGAGTGAACTGTCCCTTTAAGATCACAGCAAGTGGACAGAGTGATGTTAACCAGTTAGAAAAAAGTGTCCTTTATTAACGGATTAAATGCTAAACTCAGCATCAGCCGTGGTGTTTCATTTTGGGTGTGAACTTCATGAGCAATATTCATTTTACCATATGCTTGCAAATGGATGCAAGGAGGGAAAGAATGAGGCAAAAAAAAGCAAAAAAACGAGAAAGGAGAGAAAGACAGAGACAGACAGAGAAACTGACAAGAGTGAATGTCATAAGGAGGGAGAGATGGAGAAGATACTCGATGGACGGACACAGCAGCAGAAGGAGCGAGGGAGGGAGGAAGAAAGGGAGGCAGAGAGAAGCAGCTCAGTTCATGCCCCTCTCCCCATGCAGCGAGGACTCCTCCCTGGGGGGACTCAGACTTTAAGCCCCTGCCCTGCTTTATATTCCCCTGGCTACTGCAGCCAGATCAATCTAGCTAGCTACCCGGTGTAACTCAACCCAGTTCAGTGCAGCCTGGCCCCCAGAGCCCTCTATACAGGGTGTAGTTTTAGGAGGGATGGAGGCTGGTGGCAGGCAAATTTGTAAATGCACCACTGGTATACCCATATTAGAAGCAGACTATATAAAAAGGACTGCATCAGTGTTTTTGCATGTGTTAGCCCATTACTACAATTCACATGTACTTTACATTACTGTCAGCTGTTTTCAAAGCACAACGCACTGTTTTAGATTTCTGAACGTGTTCTTTACTGTATAATCCATCACAGTGCACATTGTGCCTGCTTTTATTTTTTTTGTCAGAGTTAATTTATTATTTCCTGGTAATGCAATTGTAAGCGCAGACTGATTTAAAAAGCCTGTGCTGCATTACCACACAAAAATAACATAACTCAAAATAATGCAGACAAGATGTTCACTGTGATGGAATACCTTACTCAAGTTTTTGCAAGATGAGTTTTTATACCAGATGGAAATGAGCAGAAATTAATTAAAGCTGGGAAGGTAGTAAAACACATTCAAGCATTTTAAACAGCATGGTACGCTGCACATCTGCACATCTCTATTGATGATTCAACTGTGAACTATGTTCAGCTCTGGAGCAGCGTATCAATCGTGGGCAGCTACAAGTCATCAAAGCACCGGGCAATCAAGACCCACTCTGAATTATTTTGGTCTTTCTACATGGTAACAACCCCTCTCCAGCCATGTAAATAGTCTTAACTCACTGTCTGTGTATAATTTCATAAGCATAAGGCCAGAGAATGACACATTTGTACATGATTCAAACTGGTGACCTATACGCACAAATCTGCTGAACAACTGCTGCTCCTTCATGGAAAAAAAAACCTAATATAACTACAACAACTGTCAGGAAGTTTATGACTGCAAACAGGGCAAAACCTTTTAAAAGTACAAAACTTCTTAGGTCAAATAAAGATTCTGTTGTGTTATAAGTATGTGACTGCCAGATAACTCGCAGACGCTGCAAAAAGTTGACAAGAACGACATCGCATGGTCAAAATAATTATACATTATGAAAAATTTTGAGTCCTATTAAATAATGATAGACTGATTAATTGGTCGGCTGCTTGACCTGGTTGATTATGTGGCACTGTGCGATAATCTAGACCGGCCTAAGTCTGTGCTCATGAGGCCAGTAAACAGTAACTTTCTGCAGGCAGCCGTGTCTGTGTGGACGCTGCAGAACAATGTTAGCGCTCTCATTTGTGAGTTTCTGCAAAAAGTTGGTTTTGAGCCCTGTACTCTAACATTCATGCGTCCCGCTGTAAACTTGTGCCTAAATTTCCTCATTCATCATCTTTCCAAAATGTTAACAGCAAATATGATCTAAAATGGTTACCAGCTAGCGTTAAATATTAGGTGTGCCACTATTCTACAAATCCATGATTTGATTTTACTTTCAATTTTAAGATCACGTTTTGATATGATTTTTTATTCCAGCTTTCCCACTGGTAGACTACTGAGTCTTGGTTTGCAGAGATAAAGAGATCATTGTCACTGTCATTTACATTTTCAAATTCTGCTCCAAATAAATGTATAAGGTATCAAGTGAGATATAACGGCCGGCGAGCTGCACTGTGTCGTCTTTGAAGTGACAAACGCAAGAAGCCACAAGTAAATGGTAGTTGGCGAGGAAAAAAAAATTGCTTATTCTGCTTTTGGTTTTTCGATATTGAAACTGAAAGCCCATTTTGATTGATTTCTGAAATAATATGGAAATTGTGACACCCCTAATGAATATATGTTATAATTTATAGAACCATGCCATTGACATAAAGTCTGAAATCTGAAACATCATACAGCATAACCCAATACATTTTCTACTTTGTTAAAATAGGAATTCTGTCTAAACCAACATGTTACTGATAAAGATAACCATGTGCCCTGCTCTCTAAATATTTGCATCAGCTGTTGAAAATCCCTAAATTACAACAACTGAGCAAACTCCACTGAGGAAGGCCATGGGATGTGCTTAAAAGCACCAGAGAAAGGTAGAGCATGAAGCTTGAGTTAAGCTTTTTTTTTTCCAAACTCCTTATTTTTATATCCTCCAAACCCTGGGAATGTTTTTTGAAAACCTCAATAAAAAGATTTTTGAGAGGAAACTGCTTATTTTTAGGCACCACACAGTAGTTGAACTTCACATAACACACTGTTTCCAGCTGTTTCCTCATTATCATGATCCAATATAATGGCAACTACATATTGCAATTCTTTCACTGTGCACTGGGCGGTTGACTTCATAAATACATTAATAAGTTAAAACATAATAATTAATATATTTCTGCTCAAAGTATACATGTATATGAGATCGTTCCCCATCTGATGCCTGCTCTGTTGGAAAAATATGCTTTAAGACTTCGAGGTAAAGTTGAGAGAGAGTAGTTCCTCTTTGAATATGTTTAACAACTCAGTTTGTGCACAGTTTTCTTTTCCATACGTGTCAAACATGCAGTATAATGGAGTTTTAAGGCTACAGTGGTTTGCAGCAGCAGGCGGGGACCCTGGTTATCCAGCCAGCGCTTCAACAGTATAATGACATCGTCAGCAGGGCTACTAACACATCAGCACTGGAAACCACAGTGTCTCCACTCACCCTTCCTTCACCTCTTCCTCCCGCTCGCTCTCGTGCCCTCTTCATCACCTCCTCTCTTCCTTTTTCCTCTCTCGCGTTCCCTCCATCCCCCCACTCTCCGTCCTCTTTCACCTCCCTCCTAAACCCCCTGTCGTCATCTTGGATTCCCCCCTTCCTGCACACCCCACCTTTTCCTCACCCTTACCAACACCCCTCGTCCCCCCTCTTGCCCCCCTTTTCCCAATTAGTCTGTCTGTGTGCAGCTACCCAGCCGATCTCTGCCCATCCTGCCGGTGCTGGTTCGCTCACCCAGCCCCTCTGGCGAACATGACAAAGAGAGATCCTCAGTATTCAAACAGACACACTGCTTTCAAATGCCGAATGGCAGGGTCGACCTGGGTGCAGCTTTAAGCAAAATATTCAAATTCTCAGCCTTTCTTTTTTAAGAATTTGCATGGATATGCATTCATTTGCAATGTGTAAAGGCACAAGGACAGCTGAGCCTTGGTTTTAGACAGAGAGGGGGAAAAATAAATAATGCAGAATAAAAATGTATGATGGTATGAAACCTTGATTGGGTAGACGGGTGGATTAAAACTCGGTTTAAAACCGATAAAAACACAAATAAATGACTTGTACATTTTTGGCAACACATAACTGATGAGCTGATTATTATCAGCAATTTTACTTGAAAAAGGGAGTGAGTTAGTCTGTGATCTAATATTCTGTAAACAGCAAACTTCCTGAATAACTTCCTGCTTCCTCAGTGATCTCCAAACTGCACCAGATACCGAAAGGTTGCTGGGTGTGATGCGATACTAATGAACAAGAAAGACAGAGAGGAAATTACTGAGAGAAACACAGACGCAAAGATATTAAGACAGAAAAGCAAGACGGTGAGAGAGAAGAGATAAACTGGGTAAATGTAAATGTTCGATGACTTAATAGAGCTTTTGAAAACATTTAAGAAACATTAGCACTGTGAAATGTAGCATTGGTTATGTCATGATGAGCAGTTTCTGTTCCTCTCAGGCAAACAAAACAAGGGGCTAAATGATATTTCTTGTTGTGAAATCAATAAGATTTAACCAATAATATGGAAAAGCCGCAAGAGATTTATCTACTGTCATATTACAGACTAAAGCATATAATTCAACGTCTATGTGAGCAACTTATTCCAATAATGTTAACAAGCCCACTACATTTTCCTGAACATCATCAGTGTTTTCTAAGCCCAAGAAATAAATGCAGGTCTGGGTGGTTACTGGAAAGTGTTGCACGAGTTGTATTTAAGTTAGGAACTGCTTCACCACAGAAAGGCATGCATACTAACGAAAACCCCACTTGGACAAAGCAAATATATGTCAGAAATGACAATGCTACATGTTAATATTCCTACCATATCTAACTTTTGCTAGAAATTTGCAACCTGAGTGCCAAGCAGAGCTGCTGCGGTTCACAGACACCGGATATTGTGGGAAACAAGATTTAATCCCCAATGTCAGGACATATCTGTGTCCTGAGCAGGACACCCTCCTGGATCTGACCTCTGTAGGTGGCCCTGACCTCCAGCCTTCCTGATGAGGGGGCACAAATGAAGACAACTCTTTGATGAGCATTAATGTGGTAAATTCATTTTCTTCAATTAATATCAGCATGATTATAAGACAGTCGATCGGGACAATATGTTGAAAAAGAAAGCAAACATTTATTTATTCTAAAGGTTTGGCTTCAAGGTCTAAAAAAAAAGATTAGCTATGGGCTCAAATAGGTAAGACAAGGCTTAAAGGGATAGTTTGGACATTGAAGCTATGCAATGAACTGCTGCGGACAATGTCAACAGCAAAAGATAAGATAACAATCATTATTGGTTTAAGTGTGCTCTATGTTTTGAATATTTTCACTGCTTCACTTTGCTGTCAGACAACCTTTTCTGATAGGAAACCGCCATCACATTAGCCAAATGCCGCTCTCTCCAAACTCCATAGGTGAAATCAGCAATTTTACCTGGAATAATATGGGAGTTGCTGCAGAAAACTGCCTCTGCCTCAATCTGTTAATTTGTTTGAGTGAAAAATCCCATTTTCCTAATGATTACGGATTTCACCAAATAAGTTTGGTTGGTTTGGAGAGAGCAGTATTTAGCTATTTAGCTGTTCCCACCAAAAAAGGCTGTCTGCAAAGTGAAGCAGTGATTATATTCTAAATATAGCATACACAAATTTTAAGATACCATCTGTTGCTGATCCTGTCCACAGCAGTTCAGTACTTAGCTTCCATGCTGGAACTACTTTCTCCCGTAGGTAATACACTGACTATCAATAAGTACTTCATACAACCTCACATTAAATAATCTGATCTCTCCCTTTAAGTCTTGTCTTACTCTCTCTATGAGTACATACCTATTTTTTTGTTGAGGCAGCACAACAAATTTATAGAAGTAGAAACAATAATCTGCAGCCGATGCAGGTAAAGTGAAACTTAAGAAAGAGAATAAGACAAAGAAAAATTCATAAAATGACAGAGAAAGACAAAGACAGTGACAGGGGAGACAGCAGAGACAGAAGCCAGATTTAGACATGGAGATAGAGACACTATTCTGTAGGAATAAAAAAAAAAACCTACAGAATAGTGAGGAGAGGAGCAGAAGAACAATGGGCAGAGGCACAGCCTCCTCTGGCCGCTGCAGACCGCAGACCCTGCAGAGATTTCTTTCATTAGGCTTTAATAGTATGCTGCCGGCTTGCCATTCTGACCTGCGCTCTGTGCCAGTAATAAGAACGGCCTTCAAAGCCGGACCAAAGCAACAGAGCTGCTTGAGAGGGGGAAGGTGCAGAGGAGGGGGGCGATGGAGAGAGGTGGAGGGGCACATGAGCCGATGAGGTGCACTTTCAAATTGACACGGGGGCGTTACATTTTCACATTTTTGCTCACTCTGCCCAGGCTGATAGGGGAGGGAAATGGGGAGAAGAGGGAGTTTTGTCTTTCTGTTTTTTTTTTAAATCCCCTCCACAAGTTTCTGTTCCCAGTGACCCCTCTGCTGCAGAGTGTCTGTGTTAAGGGAGGTTATTTTGGTTAACAACGGCCCGTGTTACCAGAGCTCTTCTCCAGGAGGTATTGAAGGTGGCAGATTGATCTTCTGGCCTCTTCAAGCACTTTCCAACACCTGACAGGTATATGTGCACTTATATTCATATATGAATGTGTGTCCTATAGAAAGAAGAAATCCTGTTTGCTGAAAATATCTGTCATTTTCAAATCTGCACTTCGAGTCCCTTAAGGAGATCACAGAGAGGGTTAGGCACTGAGAAACAAGTTCAAATTAGAACCGATTCCAAAATGATTATTACAAAGGAATCATTAAGAAATTGAACTTTTGTTACAGCTTATTGGTTCCCAAACAAATTCCACTCATATTTACTCAAAGTAAAGCGTGTAAGATTACTGTAAATACCCACATTATATCAGCCAGGCTGCACCTATAGACAGGTGAGTTGAAAGCATGCATGTCTTCCCATCTCCTGATGCATTGGTCTTCTTAAATCATGAGTCTAGAATTATTCTCAATTAACTTAAAAGTCACCTGAATTTAGCAAATGCTATGCTACAAAATGCATTAAAAGGACAGGATATTCCCTATTAATACAGTGAAGTAGCCTCAGTAAACCCCAAAATATTCAAGAAACTACAAAAGAGTGCAGTGAAAAATGCAGGATGAACTGTAGTAACACTGCATGAACAGGGACTTTTTATTTAATGTTTTTGGTTTTTTTTGCATGAAAGTGACCATTAGAGAGGCAAAGTCCCACCCCTTCTGGTGTCTCACCTGTATCTTACCTGAAGTGTTTCATAAGTGACTCCTGGTCCTTTTAAAAGTCAGGAAGTGAAAAAATGAGTGTGACTACATCCCAGTATGAAAAAAAACATGGGTATCTTAGCTTCAGCGGCTAACGTTAGCTTTAAGAGGGAGAAAGTCATGACGTCACTTATGTGACTTCTGGGTGTGTGGTCTTTCTAATTATCTTCACAGTCTGACACTTCAGACAGTTATATGAGAAATACTTTCTTGACTTGTAAATTTATCTTTTGAATATTTTAAAAGATCATATGTGTAATTCATGGTATAATTCAAACAGGATAAAAAAAAAAAATTAGTTTCGTCTGTCAGCTTTAACTGTTTTTTCCAAAGTCAGGTCCCAGGCTGGTCCACTGAGAGGACCGTGACTTCGCCTGTCTATGAAAGTGAAATAAGCATGTGACCTGTTTCGACCCCTCAAAGAATCAGAATCGAGAATCGTTAAGAACCAAAATCGATAAGCAGAATCTGAATCAAAATCGGAGTCACCGGATCACTAATCACAGATGTCTAAATTAAGGCCTTAGTCTGTCTCTCTTCTGTGCTGCAGCAGCATGTTCTTCCACAACCCTCCTCGATGTAAACCTCTCTGGAAAATTAGCATCCCAGAAGCCACTGCATTTACCCTCAGAGTTGTCCTTGCTCAAGTTTAATAAGCGTAGGTAAAATGCTGCTTGGAGTCTTTGTTTTCTCTTTAGGCTATAATGCATATGTAGAATGAATTCAATCGTTTGTTTTAACAAATAACATCCCCTTAACCCCCCACCGTCCAGACCCAAACTGATTCTGCGTCCATCAGCTGTTAATGAGTCACCTCCAATACATTCCACCGCGGTAGTACACATGCCATCCATTGTATTGCACTCATTTATTTAATTCTTTTTCCACAATGGATGTATTTATGTTATGGGGTGAGGGGGCATATTGCTCGGAGAATAAGTATGTGGCGTCAACAATAACAGTGTGCATTATTCTAGTGCTAATAACCTGTCCTGCTGATGTCCTTTCTACGTATCACAGATGGGCTCAGACAGGGGAGAGCGGCAGTATTATGCCTCTGCAGAGATCTTCCACTGAATATATTATCATGTGATAGGGGGAGATGTCTCACTCCCTAACACACACACACACACACACACACTCACACACTTGTAGTGTTGGGCCAAGAGAGCTGCATATGCCCCAAACATACAAGCATGGGCTTCATTAATGACGTGCCAGGAGGAGAGGGAGAGGGATAGAGGGAGAGAGCGCACGTGTGTGTTTTCGTGTGTGTGTGTGTGTGTGTGTGTGTGCGTGCGCGCACCAAGCAGCCGGGGGGGGATTTCCTTCTTTAAGCTTTCAGCTCCCACTGGGCTTAGCTCGACTGTATGAACCCTGATGTGGGCCTGCCTCTAACACATGGCGTCACACACTCACTCACACACACACAGACACACACAAAGAATGTATACATTGAAGCTCAGCAGGGGAGCAGCAGTGCAACACTGGCTCCTAAACATTTGGCTGTGGACGTCTCATTGACAGATGTACATGGAGTCTAGCAGAGGGGGTCAGGTCATCGCTGCACCCTCCTCCTCTTCCTCCCTCTTCTCCATCCTTTACACAACACCCTGTTTGTTGTGCCGTTGCTTCCATCTCTGTCTGTGGCTGGTGGCTGCTGGTTGTGCCATGTATCGCGAGTGTAGTCAAGGAAAAATGCTCGCCAATTAAGCCACATCGTTATATGTGTGATAGCTCTGTTGGCAACAGCAGCATGTGGTTTGGGTAAGTCTGGCATCAGATACCGTAAATATGAGTTTCCTGGTTGACAGGGACAACCTGTTTCCAAGTGTAAATGCTATCTTATCTGTGAGTGCAGCCGTAATACTGAGAGTCTGGAAGGATTTAAAAAGATATATTATACTGTGCATTTCATTTTTGCATATATTAAATCAACAATGAGCTCTGACAAATGAGTGTAGAACTCAAGATTTCATTATGAAACAAAATAATGTGGAACCACGTTTAACCACATGACCAGCAATTTCCCTGTTCCCTATTCTAAAGTCTCTGTTCCCTTACTGAAGCCATGTGTGCAAAAACAGACACTCCAGCAGTGACAGGGTTTACAGTAACATTAATGTTTTTCATCACTTGCCCAAAATCTACTAGCTCAAAGTCAATTTTTACTTGCCCCTGTACAAATTGTATTATTTATTAGCGGTTTTCTGACAACAAAGGCTGAAGTTGATTGTCATGTTTAATCTTCTACTGCAAAACCCAAAGATATTTACTTAAAATTATAATAAACAGAAAAACAATGTGACAATAACCACCTTACTGCTGTACCACAGCCATGTCACGCCCAACACGAAGCTCATGACCATCATCACAGCAAATTTTATTTTGAAAAGTCAATCTCAAGTTGAGATCAGCACACTGATCTCTGAATACATGTATAAATTTGCGCTGTCACACACAAGTCAGGAACACAGCCTCTGATTGGTCGACAGACAGGCATCTTGGGATTGTCAGCGGCAGTTAACAACATGCTAACAACAATTGTTTGTCAGATGTAAAAATGGATAAATTATCACAGAAGACATTCAGTGCTGGATTTATTACCATGTCGCCAAAAAAAGACACTACCGTTCAAGGATGGACTTTAAAGCTTCTGAAGACGAAACGATCCTATCAGAGCAGACGTTAGGAGGTACTAGGAGGAGAAGGCACTACACTAGTGTTAGCATTAGCATTAGCATTAATCATTCCTGCTCAGCTTACTTCAGAGCTCACCCTCGTCACTTTTCAAGCAGTTGGTGATAAACAGATGAGACTGTTCTTGTTCTTGAGAAGCTGCACATTTATTTACTGACACACTGTTACCTGAACTGTACATTTACTGTCAGACAGACAACTTACTGCTAAGTTTAAGTTTCTGCTCCGCTATGAGCAGCACTGGCAGTCTGCTGCTTGCTCTCCTTCATTTGCACTCCACAAACACTTTTCCTTAAAAGAGTTACACTTTGCTTATAAAAATATGCTTCACTAAAGTACAATAATACATAATTATTAAGACTGTCAGAGTAAACTGCCATCCCACAGGAATGTGTTGCTTTGTCACTGTACTACTCAGTAGACTGGTATTGAAAAAAGAAGAAGGGGGGTTCAATGGTTATTTCTTAATGAGGCTTTTTAACTTTGGAGTGAGTCCCTGACACAGTACATTCTGATCTGGGTCATGACTTGATCATGACTTGGTCTTGGTTTGGTTGGTTTTGAATGCAACACTAAGTGTAGTGTCATGTTGACATATTGTCCATTATTGTCATCCCAATTTGATTGCACTGGACTAACACCAGTAAAACTTGACATATACTATTGTTGTCTACTGGATGGTGTGAAATGAGCCCAGTGAAAGGTTTGCTTTTGTTAAGCTCTCTAATGAGCTGTTAACCAGGTAGGAGCCAGTTTAATACACAATCACCATCCATTTACTGTGCTTCGTTTCTGAAACAGTCTGTCCTGGGGGTGGACTGGCAGCACAGCCAAAGTGCAGCCAGCACGTAAGACTCATAGAACGGATACATGTGCAGCTGATGCCACTGCTGTCCACCTGCAGCTTGGGAAACACAAGCAGCCCAGCAGCTCTTTACTCCTCTGCCAAAACACACCACCGCTTTCTTTTCACCAGTCACTGGGTGATGCTGGAGAGATGTGAGCAGCGGGGCGTAAAAACACTTCCCCTGCTCTCTTCTTCCCTCTCCACCACCCTGCTTCTCCCAGGAAGCCAGCCCAGAGGTCAGCGTAATCAGGACCCATGAGCAACAAAGGGGCCTAGTTAGGCGTCCAGCTCAGTGCCCGAGCCAAAGGCCAGCTTAGCGGGGCGAGACTGTCCATTAGGCAAGACCCTGGAACACCCGGAGGATCTGAGGTGAAAAGGGTTAGGAGGAAGAATAAAAACACTATCAACCCAGACACATACACACACACATTCTCAAAGACATACACAGATCATATGAGGCCTTGTTTGACACTGCTGTCAGGGTGCAGTGAAGGGGAAAGACGAGACCGGGTGACACCCTGAGACATCACACACATTCATGTACACAAATTCATGCACACACACACACACACACAGGCCTATACCTTTCCACACACACAAACACAAGAAAGGTATGAATTTCCATCTTTTCTTTTTTAATCTCTCAGTTTCCCACACGTTGTGCCGTGCTGTTACAGCTTCACACAACTGGCTGTAGCTGCACCAAAAGAGCTGACAAAATACGCTCGTTCTCAACAGCTCTCCACAAAACATCACCACTTTTATCTTTCTGCAGGATGGGTGGAGACGCTGGCTTTGTCCTCGTGAAAAGACTGGGGTCTGACAGAGGTGCTGTACTTTTCTCTTCAGCATCACGTCATTCATCCGTCATCCGCGCTCAGCCCGGCCCACACAAACTTTACCATGTGCTGCATTACTTTGTCACTGAAGATATCGCTCACTGTATCACTTAATGGTGGCATTTTTAGGCCTTCTCCTTAATTGTCAGTTAAACTAAATATTTTCAGGGGATGTATTTTTGAAAATTTTCAAATCTCCAGTCAGCTTTTAGTACTTACTTTACGTAAAGCCCTGTGAAATGTGTGTTTTTTTTTAAATCTCAAATCACTGATTCACACCTGACTTGTGTTATCACAGAAACTATAGGGCCCTGCCTTAATTCTGCTCTCAGTCTGGTGCTCTTGTCAAAAGAAGCATTTGGCTGCCAGCCCCCCGTTAAAAGATACTTGCCGCTGGGCCTAACAACTTCGCTGGTGGGGGTGGGGGGGAAATCAACTTTATCACTGAAGCAAGGATAAAATTTAATATCTGATTTGTAGACCCCGAGGCCACAGAATGTATACTTTACATTTTAAAAAAAACTTACATTTTTGGATAGCTGCAAACACAGCATTGCATTCCTAAAACTTTCACACAACCAAACTACCTCAGTCTCTCTGCTTTTCATTGCCCTCCATCTTTTCTCAGTTTCTTTCTCACTTGTCATTCCACACGCCTCTCACCTTGCCTTCATCTCTCTACCTTCCTATCCCTCAAATCTCATGACTTCTTCACCTCCTTCCAACTTTCCCTGTTACCCTATTTTGCCAGAAATCTCCTTTTAAACTCATCTACTTCCCATTCTTCACCTCCTTTTCTTACAATGACTGTTGGTTTTCTATATCGCTCTCACCTTTGGGTGCTATGGATGGTCTCATATCATTGTTTATACGTTAGCATGTCTGGCTCCCTGCTACCAAACCTCTGCACGCCCACTTTGATTCCTCCAACACCACTCTCACCCACTATCTCCTCCTCTCCTCAGGGTCAACACTCAGCTCCCTCAAGGCTGAAGCCACCAATCATGTCCACCGGCGCCTCTCCGTTACCTCGGTCCCTCAGACCACTGCTGCCTCACCCACCCAATCGACCTCTCTTCCACAGGGCCCCCTTCCTGCCTCCCCCACTCGGGGCGATCCAGAGCTGTGGCCACCACCAATCACAGCATGTCAGGCAGCCTGTCCTGATGGAGCATGGTGTCAGAGCAACACTCAGAGTTGCCGAGGTTGAAGCCTCGAGAGACCCTTCGCCTCTCTTCTTCTCTCTTTTTGTCTGTCCCTCCCTCTCTCCCTGTCTGGCTGATGACACGCTGAGCTTTTGAGCAGAGATGGATGTACTGGACTACGTGAACAGAAAATAAGTCAACTTCAGCCTGAACTCATGGCATCTCAAAAAAGTTGACAGTGGTTTAGACTAAATAAGCACTAGTGTTTTGATTCCACAGGGCACAGATCTATAAAGTTGCGTCTTTGACGTGGTTTTGTTAACTTGGTTTGGTCATTTTTCCATGCTTCTTGTGCTTTTACCATGGATAAGTAGGCCACATGGTTAAATAGTTTCCTTTTTTGTCTTTTTTTATGATCAGAAGTTTGCATAGGGGGTTTTATTTTGAAAACGGAGAAGCTGCTCTATGCCTTTCTTGTATCTGACTTGCTTGACGCAGCTTCCATCAAAAGTAGACGAGGCAGTAGGGGTGTAACTTTTCTTCAAATCCACCATTCATTTTGACTTTCGATTTTAGGGTCACAATCCGAGCTTTTTTTTTTTTTTTTTTTAAATCACTGACGGCTACGCCACTGTTGATGCAGCCACGCCCAGTGGAATCAACACATAAGAGCAGAACATCTGAGTAACATATTTATAAAATACACAAAAAATCAGCCCAGAAATTGTTTAAAACTGTTAAAAACAGAACTACATGTAGGATGATAACACTTCTGCTGAAAATTCCTTATTCGTGTTTAATTTGCTAAAAGCAGATGAGGTGACACTGACCGCTCTGCTACAGTTCAGACTGATAAAAGGGAATACTTTCACAATTTTAAACACCAGCTGCAAACATCAGGTGATGGCGTCAGGCTAACTAAACCACAGTTAAACATCTGAGCTCCTTGTTTTGCAGTAAATTGTAACAATCACACAAAGAAATCTCCTTCAATGGAAGAAGAAAAGATACCACTGTTATTCCACCTAAGTTAATTAGTCTGAAATGCAATGTAGCACATGATATGTTTTAAATAAGGTGTGTGACTCAGTTCTTCTCAACTGGGGAAACTCTGTCGGTGCTACAGCGATGGCTCTCTTCGCCACCTACATGTTCCACACGCAACAAGCTCATAAAAAAAAGGCCTACAAGGAAAATGTAGGAAGTCGCAAGAAAATTACTCATGTCGAAGAGGAAAGTACATTACAACATTTTTCACAACGCCAAGTCCTGGCATGCAATAAATATCACAAACTGATTACACATAGCGATGTATATGTTCATATCAAAGCATAGATATTTCCTTTTAGGATCAAATCACACCTACTGTAGCCTTGGCATAAATGAAAAGCAGCATGTTATATGGTCAACTCCATGCAGTATGCAGCAGGAAGATCAAAGGTTCCCTATTAAAACGTGTGGAATGGCCATAGAGAGTTAACATGAACTTTAGTTCACAGCTAAGAGAAGGTTGTGCAGTAAAATCTATTCATAATTCAATATTTCCTTTATTTCTCTCTGGATATTACGCTGTAACCAGGCTGTCGGGAAGAAATGTGGCTTATTTGTAATTTGCAATTTCCTGCAACATCGTCTTTTGAAGGGAAATATGACATGAGGTGTTTGGAAACTAGAAGGCTGATGAAGCGGCAGGGAGCCGGAGACACAAAGAGACAGACAGAAAGGATGGAGGGATACTGAGCAACGAAGGTGGAGAAAGTAAAAGACAGGACTGGAGACAGAGAGTGAAAAATAGGGGAAAGATTACCAGGAGCACCAAGAGGTTGAACCAGAATGACTCATAACACTGATATGCCAAGAAAGCAAACAGAGTTATCTCTCTCTGTGTGTATGCATGTGAGCGCATGTACATTTATGAAATGCAAGTAAAGTCTAAACTGTAAGGAAGGAATGTGCAAGAAAGCAGAGCAGAGAGACACAGAGGTGAGGAGAAGAGTTACTAGTAGATGAAGTATAAATAGAAGGTCAGGTGTACAGCTGGAGTGTAAGGTAAGAATGAGGTGTAATCAGAGCAGAAAAAACATCCATTTCATCCATTTCTACACAGTACAGATGGATGGCAGTCTCTGTTTACACAGGCAGTTTATTCAATTTGACTGAAATAATTCTGATAATAAAATCCGATTAAACTGTTTGCATGGACACTAAATAAAGTGTTCAGCTTTGGTTACATGCCACAAAGTGTTAATCAAATGGGAAAATATATCAGAAGATGAAGAACTGCAAGTAAACAAACCCCACATCATAACCTGGGAATAATATTAGCATCTTCAAATCTTTAAACGTTCCCAACAGAAAAGTTCTGTTTTGCTACTGCCATGTTTCTGTCCCTCTGAGAAACGTCACTTACTCTTACGTGGAGTAAACGTGAGGAAAGATTATTTTTCCAATCAGAGAGAAAAGGTCAGATTATTGTTTACATGTTATTGCTTTTGATCAGTTTATGAAAAAGTTAACACCATCCCTCTAAATCAGATTGAAGATTCATTCGGATCAGGCTGGATCTGATCAGACTCTTCCAAATAAGGTGAGTGACATGAGGCAGTTTGATCGTAAACAGGCTTTTATTCTGATTATTTTCATATTAAAGATCCAAAGTTTTGTACTTGCAGCCATAAGGATCTTCAGGAAAATAGACGTCAAATTCACACAAACTTTTAGGGATATTCTCAAAATGTACTGTAGGGACAGAACCAAAACATCTGTGTTAAATCCACTATCCTTGACATTAAATGCTCCACTTTCTCTCAAAAAAGCTCAGTTTACGGACAATACCAAAAACCAGTAATCCACACCCTCCCTCCAGCATGAGCACTCCCAGTAAATATGGATTTCTGCTTCGGCGTTATTAAAACAAACAAATCAGTTTTTTTCTAACACGTATCTTGGCAGGTACGAGCACACTGAGCTTCCCAGACTCAGGTGTTTCTATTCTTATCTCTTTTGTGAAATGACATTGTTACAGCCCAAAGCTAACTAAATGAATAAACAGAGAGAGAGATACATATTAGAAAATCAAAGATGATCAAAATGCATAATAAACCAGAAGGGCACATGGAGAGCGCAGACCTCCACCAAGGCTGAATTTCCCCACCTCACAATGTCAACAAAAGTAAAAAATAATTTGTGTATCTGCCCCGTGATTCAGATCCACTCTAAAATTTAATGGGTTCTTCCCTGGTCCATGCTACATCTTTACGCCAACTTTAATGACAGTCAGACCAGTAGGTTTTTCCATAATTCTGCTGACAGACAAAGCAACAAATGTTGCCAAAAACATATCCTGCCTGGTGGAAGTAATAAAATGATAGCTTGCAACCTTAAAAAAATATGTTTTTGTCTGCAGAGTTTTGGCCAAGGAAGTTGTGCAATTTGCAGAAGGGTGTATCTGTGTGAGAAACTTCACATTTTTAAATACTGTGGAGTTGCTCACGGTCTCTCTAAGATTTCAAATGGTCGTCTGTTTGTGGAACTTGCTGAGTGTTTATCATATTATCCTCTGTTCTCTACAGAGGAGCAGGCCTTCTATACACCACACTGTGGTTAGCTAGAATTAACTGGCAGAACCATTTTATGTGTGTGTGTGACAGCGTGTGTATGTGTGTGTGACAGCATGTATGTGTGTGTGTGTGTGTGTGCTCTGTCTGCTGTGTTTTTTCCACAACTTTGGGATGAGATCTGAGAGGAAACGGACAGATTTCCATCTGTCTGCTTCATTTGCAAAAAAAAGCCCTTCTTGCGATTCAAATATATGCTTTAGCCACCTCTCTCTTGCCCTCCCTCTTTCTCTTCCATCTCTCCATCTCTCACTCTCTATCCAAGTGGCATCTGCGGATGACCAGGGCATCAAGAGTCTCAGGGGCTGAGGGAGAAATAGGGGGAGCAGGAGGGGAAAAAGAAAAAGAGAGGAGAGAGAGAAAGGGAAAGAGGGAGCAAGCGCCTCTCACTTCACATTTCCCCAGCACCACCCCGGCGTGCCAGCCAGCCTGCAGTCTGTTCTCCTTTGAGCTTTCTATTCTACCACAGCACAGAAAAAAAATCAATTCATATTTCCATAATCCACACTCCTGTCTGTCTACATGTCTTTGCCTCTCCCCCCCCTCCCTCCATCCCTCTCCCTCTCTCTTTCTGTCTCCCCCTCTCCTCTCCCCTGGGGTAGACTAACCCCTCCACCCCGATCCTACGGCCTACAAATGTCATTACGCTGAGCAACAATAACGGCCTAAACAAAAGGAGGCCTTGCTCTGAGCTCTGAGCCCCTCGGTGGAGACTGTTGGCTGCTGCTGCCATATGCTGGCCAGCTCGGGCCGCAGAAAGAGACAGAGACTGTGGCTACAGAGGACTCCAGCCTTCAGCCCCACAAAGGAGGAAAGGAGCCCTAATCCTGGTAATGAGGCCCGTGAATACAGCCTTTATGTATACGGGCGAAAGGGCCAATCCCTCTGTACACAGCACGCTAACTAGCCATCTTAAGGGCCATCTTATCCACACAAACGATCTGGTCGACAACAGAATGAAAGAAAAGTGAGGTTGTGGGGGGGCTGAAAGGAGAGCCGTGCTGGAGAAGAAGGATGAGACGGGCCCATGTCAACACATACACTGTGTTTACACTTTTAAATTTTATTTCATCTCTCTTGGATCGAGCTGCTCTTTTTCCTCACTTCCATTTCCAGCGCCTACCTCCACAAGTCTGTAATTTCTTGCTCACACTCTCGTTCCCTCACTCCCTCTACCTCTTACTCTGATAGCACGCTCTGGTTCTTGTGGGGCAGGCAGACATCGCCTCAAGCATCTTTCTACAAGCCCGTTTATTCCTCAAAGTGGATCAGAGAGGCAGGAGAGCTGTTTAAACTCACCGGTATGGCTGCTGTGTTGAGAGGTAGTTAGCTTATGCACATATTGTTGTCTTTCTTTATTTTTTCTTCTTTCTTTCTTAAAAAATTGTCATTTTACCACCTCAGTCCACTGTCATTTAGGACCTTTTCTTTTTGCACTGTGGCGACTTTTGGAACAGAAACAACATGTGGCATGAGTTTTTTTTTCCTGTGAAATCTGTTTTCTGTCATTCTTAACACTAACTGCCAGTACAAAAATCACACACACACACACACACACTCATACACTCGTACACACACACACACACACACTGCCTGAGAAGGCACAGCAGCAGCAGAGACCAGGAGTCATGGAGTCATCACATGTTGGAGCAACAACAGGAGAATGATGCAACCTGATCTACTTACAGCATGATGTGCACAACATAGAGATTAACACACATACTATTACAGGCTGTGTGATCGTTTTGATCAAGTTGGGTCTCGACTGTTGTTCTTTGAAGGTGAAGCCAGAGAGGAAACACAAAGACGCCCTGCTGAGGTGGTGTATTTTTCTAAGGGTAAAGAGCAAGGCTTTCAAATAAAAGGAATTTTAAATCGATTTAAATTATCCCAAAGATTTTTTTTTTTTTCGCACAAGTGTGTGCACGCCATCCCCCTGAGACAGATGGGATTGTCTTAAAGGACCAGTGTGTACGATTTAGTAGCATCTAATGGTGAGCTTGCAGGTTACCTTGCCTCACCCTCCCCAGCATGTAGGAGATCCTATGATGGATGCAAAATACCCTAAATAGAGCAAGTGTTTGGTTTGATCATTCTTGATGGTGCAACATGGTGGACTACATGGAAGAGCACCTCTGCAGATATAGATAAGATAATTCATTCTAACAAAAACATCATATATTCAAGTTCCTCCATCTTTTGCTCATAAACCAATGTAAATCTTACACAACGGACCTTTAAATGAACATTTGGGTTTATACTTGGGTCTTATTTTGTAATTCTGAAACAGTAAAACTGTACCCCCCAAATTTACTGCACTGGCATCACTGGAGGCAAATCAGATGAAGCAATAAACAAGCAGCAACAAGCAGCTAGGTTAAAACGAACCCCCGGGTTGGACAAACTTATTTGGAAGAAAAAACTGGGGATGCACCGATCTAACTCTTAGTCTCCTGACACTCGTTTTGATACTTATTTCGGATCAAGGTGTCAATCAAAACGATAACAGAGCTCTCTTATTAACCAAATGTAAAATCTTTATGCCTCAGTGCTGCCCTGACATCGCCAGACCGCGAGAACAAATGAAAACATGAGCTTCACAGACATTTTTCATTTTGCAGCCCCAGATTGAACATGAAAATGAACTTTAGTCTTTGTTATTATTTGCTGACCACCAATAAATAACAATTTGTACAGAGACAAGTAAAAATTGACTTTGGGGCGCCCTGATCGCCCAGATGTTAGAACACGTGCCCCGTGTACCAAGGCTGAAGCCTCTGCAGCAGCCACGGGTTTGATTCCAGCCTGTGGCCCTTTGCTACATGTCTTCCCTGAGTCTCTCACCTCCTTTCGTGTCTGTTCTGTCAGAATAAAGGCATAAAAGGCCCAAAAACATAATTAAGGGGGAAAAAAAACTTTAGACAAGTAGATTTCTGAACCCCCCAAAATATTAATGTTGAACCCTGCAAATCTTAAACTATAAGTTTCAAACATCCATTACAGGTTATAAACAAACCTCCTGGTTAAACTTTGACCTGCTGAACTTATGCACAATTGTGCACACACACACACACACACAATAAGGCTTCACAGTGAAAATGTAGTCTTATATTTAGTTTGCTGGCCCGGTGGCTCAGTTGGCAGAGCGTGCGCCACATGTACTGACCCTGTGAGTCAGGAGCAGCTGTGGGTTTCGACTCCTGGCTGTGGCCCTTTGCTGTCATTCCTCTTACTCTCTTCCCCTCTCCTGTTCTCACTTCAGCTGTCCTATCAATAAAAAAGGCATGAAGCCTTTTTTTTACCATGGCAATATTTCCATGTTCCCTCATCTCAGTTACTTCTTTTATGAGTGTGAGTAAGGTATTACAATCAATAGAAATGTTAACCAATGGTGCAAAAATAGGACCCAGGTTATATTGGAATAATCCTTTGCACCATCAAAAATATGATTCTTAAACAATACAGACTAGTGGGAGACACTGGGGTGTGTCTATAACTCTGCAATACTTACCTCTCACTGGTTTAGGAAGAACACGGTGTGCCAAAAAGTAGTGCAAAACAGCTGCAGATTTTGCTTTCAGACTGAAAATGAACCCAATAATGCTCTAAACGTGAAACAATAGGAAGCAGGAGCACAATGAGAGAGAAAAAGCATGAGAGAAAGGGGAAAACAGAGGTGTGCATTCCTGTCACGGTTGCATGATAATTACTGATTCGTCGGTTATTGAAGACCTGCTCACTGCTTTTCATTACCAGCAACAGACGTACAATGAGAGAGAGACAGAGGAGGAAGAGGAGGAGGAGGAGGAGGAGGAGAGGAGGCACTGATAGGGATGAGGAGGAGAGTGGTGGTGGTGGTGGTGGTGGTGATAGGTGTTGGGGGAGGTTACCACAGGATGGCAGGGTGAGTGAGGGCATTAGGCAAGGAAAGGGAGATGGGCGAGGAGGAGGAGGAGGAGGAGGTAGAGGTTGTCTGTAACAGTGAAGGAGTGAGAGAAAGAGGAAGAGAGTGAGAGAAGAATGAAAAAGCGGAGTGTGTTCCAACCTGGTCTGTGTGGTCCTGGGGGAAGCTCCACAGCACGGTTGGATCTAGAGGTAATTGACAGACAGCATTAATCAGCGGGTGAGAAACACACCGTCTTCGCTAGCTGCCTCAGAACACATACATATTAATGAGAGGGGTGGGGGCAAGGGTGGCTGCTGCGAGTCTGTGCACGCACGCACACACACTTACACTTATACACTCAGTTACACACACACACACACACACACACACACACACACACACACACACAGAGCAGCGCACAGTGAAAGACAAGAGAGAGAGTGTCTAGGCTGTATGTGCTGTAAATATGCTAATCTATACTCTCAGTGTAGATATGATAGCTTATATTACACACCAAATCACGCACGTTTAAGAGAGTCGTATCAACACATACTCTGGTTCATTTGCTTAATTATTCCTACATTGATACAAGCCCCGCTGTTTGCTGGAGACATGTAAAACCTAAACTAAAAGGTTTATCATTTATAATAGTGGTTTGTGATTTTTTTAATATAACAGTGCTAGTAGTTAACTGTAGGGCTGCAACTACACATTATTTTGATTATCAATTAATCTGCAGGTTATAATCAAAATTAATCGTTTAGTCTATAAAATACATTTTTAAAAAATATGAGAAAATGTCCAAAGTGACATTTTCAAATTTTTTTTCTTTTTTTTTTGTCCCACCAGCCATCCAAAATCCAAAAACTTTTCATATACTACTATAAATGACAAAGAAAAGCAGTAAATCATCACATTGAAGAAGCTGGAAACAACAAGTGTTTGAGATTTCTGCTTGAAAATGACAAACAATTAATCTACTATCAAATTTTCTTTCAACTGACTCATCAATTAATCGACTGAACATTGCAGCTCTGGTTGACTGATCGAAATGAACTGGAAATCAACCGATACTGATAAGTTAAAGTGGTGATGAGCTGTGATGAGCATTTCTCAAAAAAAAGACAGTTTAATCAACAGTAGGGATGTAATGATACCAGAAACTCAAGGTACAATAACACCATGATAAAAAGAAAAAAAAATAATTAAAAAACAAAGAAAAATGAGGACTTGAAAAACTGACCTTTATTAAATAATAAACCTGCTGTGTTCAGCAGTTTTGTTTGTATATTTTTTTTTTTTTTTTTTTTTTTTTTTATAACTTAAAGTCCTTTAAAGTTCCTTTTTCACCTACTTTAAATAAAAGTAGCCGAGTGCAAAAAGTGCAAAGATTACTTGAATGATGTATGTACAGTTTCAAAACAAAAAAAATGCAGCAGCCAGTAGAACTGCTTTTATTAAAATAAAAAAATAAATAAATAAAAGAATTAACCATGTAATATCGCAGTAGATATCATCACAGTCCGGTACAGTATCAAGACATTTTTTCATTGAGACACTGAAATACTCAACATTTCGTTAGATCCCTAGTAGAGCTGCAACAATCAGTTAATTAATCAATTAGTTGTCACCTATTAAATTAATCATCAGCTATTTAGATAATCGATTAATTGATTTGAAAAAAAATGTTGAAATTTTGTTATTTCAGCCTCTCACAGGCCCAAATGCCTTGTAAATACAGAACATTAGATGAGTTAAAAGCTTCAAAAATGTAATTATAAATCAAATACTTTTGGGTTTTTAAGCAGCTGATCCGATAAAATAAGGACTCATAAGATAAAACGTCTTTCTTCGATAAGCTGTGACAGGCATTTCTCCTTCTTTTTGACATTTTACAGGCTGCATCCTAACTGATTAATCAAAAAAAGAATTAATATGTTAATCAATAGCAGAACAATCATTAGTTGTAGTCCTCGGTAACCTAGGATGGGTATTTCTGTTAAAAAAAAAAGATATTCAGAATTCATAAAGAGGTTGTTAATGTAAAATATACAACCCTGATTACAAAAGAGCAGTAATGTTGTAAAACATAAATTTAAAGAGAATGCAATGATTTGCAAATCATTTTTCACCCATATTTAAATGAATACAGTACACAGATAAGATATGAAAAGTTCCAACTGGTAAACTTTGTTTTTTGTAATCATACACTGTCATATCCTGAATGATGCCTGCAACACTTTCCAAAATAGTTGGCAGCGTCCCAACTTTTTTGGTATCAGGGTTATGAATAACAAAGACACGGAGAACACGGAACAAATACGTCAGGATGTTATTTTTATATTACAGTAGATAAAATGTAAATTATTCATCAAATATACCAAACTATACAAAATAACCATTAAATGTACTTTAATGAGTTGCACACCGCTTCTACTGTCACTTCAGTGTCACTCATGTTTGCATCTCTCTTAAAGCCTGGCTTCCAAGCTAAAACATGAACCTTGCTTCTTGCAGGCTTATAACACGTGGTTGAAAAGAAGCAGCCATCGAGCCATAGCCTGAACACGGGGGTCTCTGCTAAACATGGCTTCCACAGCTCCAAGGTCACCCCGTGACCTCGGCTGGAACAGCGAGGGTTTGAAGAGACGAGCTCTCACATGCCAGGTTCACTGTCATGGACATACAAAAGGCCTACAGGCTCATGAACGCACCCCCACATGTGTGCGTGTGTGTGTGTGTGTGTGTGTGTGTGTGTGTGTGTGTGTGTGTGTGTGTGTGTGTGTGTGTGTGTGTGTGTGCCTAAACAGAGCTGTCTGAGAAGAAGCTTATCAAACCTTTGGATATAAAAACAATAAATGTGAGTTCAACAGGTAAAAACTTTGAGGCTGTTAAGTATTTTAACTGAAAGATGTATGACTATTTTAATATATTTAGGTTTGATCCCTCCTTATGCATATGCTCACAAAGACTAATGTAGACATTCATGAATCCAGAGGAAAGAACCACTACTTTAGTAAAGAGGACATGCAATAACACACAATGTGTAGAGTAGCTTCATGGCTATCACACCAGGCTGCCTGAGAGAGCGAGGCGTACAATGGACAAACGGATGACAGGACGCAGCAGAATCCATCATGCCTTACATAATCCTATTGGATAATTTCATGGGCCCCATCTTGAAAAGAGCGACACAGAAAAAAAAAAAAGCAGCAGAGCTCAAAGCTCTACACTCCAACTACGACCCCCCTCCCCTCCCTACCCTATGATCTGCCACAGTTAGGGCTATTTTATGCTGATTTACTGGGTGAGAGGATGGGAACTGCTGCTGGAGTGTGATACAGGACACAGGAAAAGGGACAGGAGTTACGGAAGAGAGGAAGGCGGGGTGGGGGGGGCAGTGTTTGTAACTTTTGGCAGCTCTGTCTACTTCCCACAGTGACTGGCCAGGTGTGCATGGGTGCTTCAGCAGCACTGCAAAACCTGGAGCCACGGCTGTGGCCATATTCCAGAGTGAGAACATGTTCTCCCTACCCAATTATTATGCAAAAGATTGCAATGTGATGGTTTTTTCACACAGTAGATCCGCATTTCCGTTTCTTGTGACAATCATGGGAATCGCTCTTTATACAACAGTCGTCCTTTGCTTACATACTTACAAATCTAACATAACTTGTACCGCAACCGATGTACGTATTTTAAACCAAACCATGATCTTTTCCAAAACCTGACCAAGTAGCTTTCCATGCCTAATCCTAACTAAACTGTAAGCCAGCATGCACAGGAGCAGGACTCTGGAACTGGGTCACCTAAATGTAAAGCAGTTGTTTGTTTGTCATTATTAATCAATCACCAAGCAGAAACCTCCGGGGCTGAAAAATTAAGTCAGCGGAGAATTACCAAAACTTGCAGTACCTCAAATGGCCACTGGTTTCCTGCCTCGTCCAAAAAAAAGTTCCAGTCTCTCTAGTTTATTTCTCTGTTCATGACAACTGAATTTCCACATAACTCACCTATTTAAATTACATTAAGGCTTCAAGTTATGCATAGGCAAGGGTGTGCCCACTTTGAGCAGCACGTATGTACCGTTACAGGTGGCTATCTGCTTCCCTCAGCTGCACCCACGCTCCACCTCTTTGCACATTTTTGAATTAGCAGTGAGTTAATGGAGTCGGTCACTATCAAGATGCCCCCAGCCAGAGCCAATGTACCCTGAGTTTTACACTGGCGCTTCAGAAACCTATAGATGATGTCACACCCGTCCATATTTTATGTATATAGTCAATGGTTCAAATGTCCATTCATCTCACACCAGCAAATGTAGCCGTTTGCTGCATATAAATTTATTTCTTTAGACTCCAAATTATCACTTTGATTTGGTGATATATAAATAAAATGTTCCATATTACGCCGACTACAGATTGTGTGGTAACATTAAGTATTTGCAGTATGCTAAGGATACTAAAATAACATACTTAAACGTATGTTTGGGAACCACTGCAATAACTAACCAAAAGTAATGCACAAACTTTTTCTGGAAAGACCCCGTTCAGAACCCAAAAAAGGTTCATGCCTCCCCACCTCATGATTATTAATAGTTATTAACAATAATTGGGGAAGCAGCTAATAATAAGTTAAACTCAGGGAAGTAAAGGTCAGCAGCAACAATGTTTATTTCTCCTACATAAATCATGTTCATTTCACATTCATTTAACTTCATTTGACTCTATTTTTCTCCCCTGGTCATCCACGTCCCCCTTGCAGTAGCTCTGCGCCGCCCCAGGGGAGCCCGCCCCCTAGTTTGGGAACCACTGGGTTAGCAGATGTAGGTTGTAACAGCAGTCACATTGTCAGATGGCTTTCCTAAAATTTGTCACAGGCTGTCTTTGGTCTTGGCCATCTTTGAACCTCACAGTGCGACACAGGACCACCGTTTTAGAGCCACAAGCAAAGATATCACCATGTTTCTTTCACGTTGGTCATCTTTCATCCGGCACAGCCCAAAATCACACCCAGTTTAAAAGACATTTATTATAAGATTCAAAATAACGGCTGTGAAAAGGGTGGGAGGAAGGAGAAACCTAAGTATAGCATGATTAGCTATACTAGCAATAGAAAATTAATAGATGACATTCTTCAATTATCTCACAAGTTTATAAATTGAAGAATATGAGTTTTTGACTGTCGGTAAAACTAATAAAAAAAAAACACCAGTTTTGGCTGACAGAACTTTTTACAGTTCTTGTTTTGGGATGCCATGTACAAGTAGACTGACATAAAATCATGTCAAACAATCAAACAAACTTAAAGTCAAACATTGTACCTGTGTGGACTCCAGTATGTTCACATCAGTATGGAGTCACACAGAGGGAGAGTGGTGGAGCGCACGAGAGAGGCATGAATAAAGAGAAGCACAGGAGGCAGAAACCAGCGCGCTGTAACAACACACACAAATACTTTTTTCATGCAGGTGAGGACATGTGAGAACTTCAGAGCGATACCAAACACCCTCCTTCACCGTTCATAGCTCCTCTTTCCTCTGCATCCTGTGTGCACTTTTCTTTCTAACCTACAGGCTCTTTTTCTTTCTGTTCTGCTCCACCTCCACGTTTCTCTGCCAATCATTTCGCCTCTTGCTTCTCTTTTTTCAGTCTTTTCTTGTTTTTTCCCATTTCTGCCTCACTTCCAGCCCTCTTTCTCGCCTCTCTCTGTTTCCCATGCTTGCCTAATTTTTTTTTATTTCTTCCACAACCTTTCTTTCTCTTCATCCCGCCCCCCCCCCTGCAGCTCAATGTCCTCTTCACTTCTGTATCCCCCCACCTCTATTTTTCTCACTCTCTTCTTACGTTCGTACACCCCTCCCTTCAGATGTGCGGGGCGTGTGGTGGACACAAGAGGGGGCCTGAAGGGGGTTAAGGCTGAAAGTTGAAGGTTACAGAGGTGAAGAGGACCCCCGCTGCTCCGCCAGGGGACACAAATGTCACCATGACAGATCCTGCACCGGTTAATCCACCCTCCCCTTCTTCCACACACACATATACACACACAAGCTCAAAGACACTGACCAAAAAAATAAGACAATTTATTTCTGAAAACTGTGATGCCAATGTCAACTGTAAAATCTGAAAAAAAAAAAAAAAAAAAAGCTTGAACTGAACCATTTCCTTCACGGAACATAAAGTATATTTGAGGTGCAAATGACACGATCATAATTTTCTCCATTTAAATGTCATCAAAATTTTTCATTACTCAATTTGCAACTCAGAGACTTTGCCCAGCCATGAGCCCTCAGTAAATACATTTCTGTCTGCAGTCTCTGTGGACTTTTCGGGGCATTTTAAAAAACACAGGCTGTGGATTTTACAAGCGCATTGTATAAATGTTTTGGCTTGCTCACAAGGTCATAAAAGATTCTCCGCATGCAACAGACAATGGTAGCTGTCAGTTGCAATAAAATATGACAAAGTTAGAGACACAGGGGTTCTGGAGGACACCAGCAATGGCATATGCAAGCACAAGCACATAAAACACACACACAGCCACGCAAACACACACACAATTACAGTCTAACTACACAACTGCAATCCATCAAAGCGTAGAAATGCAGTGCTTTCATAGGCAGTTAAGTTGTAGATATTATTATTTTACCTTACAAATAGAACTAATTCTTGGAAAGACTAATTAACACTACGTGTCCTTTTATACATCTGCCTACACCGTCTGCTAGAAGTGAGTATCAGTACTCAGTACCCTCAAGGTATCAAATAAAATAACCTAGTACCAAGCAGTATCAAAGCTTCTCCTGTTAAACATACCCACATTCTATCCTTTTTGTAGCCACATCTAGAAAAGAATGACTGTTGGCCCTTTTCCGCCAAATTAGCTCTGGTTTTTGAATCAGACTGTTCAGGATACTTGGAACCTTGGTGCTGTTTAGCAAAGCAGCCCACCGGTTTTGAGTGGAACCAATGCAATCAAGGACGTCATGAACAGAGAGGCCTGCACAATGGACAACGACCTGCACAATATGACAGAGCCACTTTGGTTGCAAAGGAAAACCTGCTATTTTTCTGTTCCAGCTCGGAACTTTTTGTGTTCTGAACCAATTTATTTTTGGCGAAATACACAGAAACGTTCAAAGTAGGTGTGTGAACTGGTATGGGCAGTTCCATGTTAGTGAAAAAGGCACATATTGGTATGTTTTTGCTCACAGCCAGTCATCACAAGCATTCTTCAACAGCAAACAGACCAATTCTACTGAGCTACCGGGCCACAATTATTTCCTTTTTAAGCACAAGTAAATTATGGACATGTGGTGCAGAAACCCATTTAGAACCAAAGATATCATCGTCTGTTGTGTTGTTTCTCTGTAGACATAATTTTCGGACAGTTTGGTAGACATCACCCAACCCTACTGTGTGTTATATCTGAGATGCCACCAAAATGTTCCCAAATATGGCTATACTACACACCTGCTTCCACTGACATGATGGGTTTTTAATGAAGTAGGACAAAAGGTATTAAATATAAATATATACTGGTATCAGTATCACTTTCAGGGTACTTCTGGTATTGTAATTTTTGAACAATACACAGCCCTTCTGCCTGCTACCTGTTTGTCCGTGCACCTGCTCTGCACACCATGTTCTGCTGGGTCTGCCTGCAGTATGCATGAGTTGTTAGCCATTAGCTTCTCCATCACCATCACCTATCTCCATCAAACCCAAAAATGCAAAGGATTCACAATGTGTTTATTGTATTTCTTACAGTTGACAAAATCCACAAAGAGCTGTTGCAAACAGTATGAAAACAGCCCATTTGATTGTGACACCAGTGGCAGGTAAAGTGGCAAGGGGAAAACAACCTATAGCATATTTCACCCTGGTGGAGCGTAAACAGATCCAGTGGGTGAGAATTGAATTGAAATCACCTATCCAGAGTTAGATTCCTCCATTCACACCCCAGGAAATGGGGGCGCGCAAATGCGACGACAAGCTCAAGGAGTGACCACTGGTCTTCGTCTGCAGAGTGCATGTGTGTACTGTACAAGCGCATGTGTGTTTACAGATAGATAACAAGCTCAGGAGTGAATATTTACTGTACAGTAGCATGTCCATTGATCTCTGGGGGCTTCAAGCGTGGCTGATCTCCAGCAGTCACGATGGGGGCAACATGCAGGAAGCCCCTGAGCCATGACACAGAAACTGGGGAGAGGGGGGCTGGTGGTGGTAGAGACGGTCAAAAATCAATGTTTTGGCTATTCCTGAGATGCCTGTCGTTAAAAGTCGGAGGAGGAGAGTAAGCGAGGAGAAAGGAAGGTTAATAGGTGAAGGGTGCTGGGAACTGAGAGCGGGGCAACAGGGAAGGAGTGGGAGGAGGAAGGATGAGGTGAGGGAAGAGATGGATGGATTGCCTGAGAGTGGGAGGTAGACCTCGGCCTCTCTCTCTCTCCACTGACACCACTTCCTTCTTACCTCCTCAGGTGGATCATTAAACGTGATGGGATTAAACAGAATAAATTATCGAGATATATGTGCGCTGAAACCTGAGAGAAATAAGCCTACCCCTTCATCTCTTATTTCTTCTATTCTCTGCATAAATCTATCTCTACTGGCACTTCCAAGTAGGCTAAAAATGAAAAATGCTGGCATCTTCATCTTGGCATACATCTATGCTTCTTGGGATTTCCAAGTAGGCTAAAAAGAAGCTGTTGGCAGAGGATGTCATTCCTAATGCTGCCCTAATGCTTCTGGCTGGAAGAAAAAGTTGGCGCATAACACCAGTGTGTCAGAAACCTCTCACTGCCCAGCGCTGCACGGCGAGTTATTCAACTTCACCCATTTTGTCACTAAACTACAAAAGTAAAACCCAACTTGCTCTGGCATAAAGCTGTATAAAAATAGGCTTTGCAAAAGTAGAAAAAGGATATGATAAGACAAAATGAAATGCACCCATAGTGCACAGGCCTATGGTTGTGTTTCTATAGGATCACCTTTGCAGCTCAATAACAGTGGCCTGAATGCATGGTTCTGGCTTTTAGACTGAGAGAGATTCCAGTAAAACACAAAAAGACCTAACCCTAAATCCAGTGTGAATACACATTTAGATGAAAGCCTCTAGTTTATAATTCTCTATACTATGTGAATCAAACGCAGACTTAGAGCCCTCATGGCCATCCAATGTTCTAAAGGCATAAAAAATGCACTTTTTTCACCTTATTCCATGAACGACTGAATGTGTGTTGTGAGTGAATAGGGGGCCTGTTTGTTAAGAGAGGCCAAATCCCATATGGTGAACAGCAGCTCCTCTGGTGAGAAGAGAGGCTGTGAAAGCCACCGGCAGCCCCTCTCCTCCATCCGTGCTCCGGAGATGAAGGGATGTAGCGCCTGCCTCTCCTTGTTCCTCCTTTCTCTCGCTCCCTTTGCCTCCTCTCCTCCCTCTTTCTTGGCCAGGGGTTAAACTGCTGCACTCTAACCTCCTTGGCAATGATTTCATTCACTCCGTTTCTCTCGCTCGCTCTCTCATCTTTGAGAGAGATTTATTTCACAGTATGTAGTGGATTAGGCCCCCCTCGTATGCCCTCGGACAAAAGCATTGTTTTAGCACTGGCCTGTTCGCTGTAACGGGAGGAAGCTACCGCTACTAAGCATCCACAATACGGCCATTGTGGACACAGGGCTGGAAGGACCCTGCCTCGGAGGCCGTCTAGACTTTGAGCCTGGGCCGATTGGAGAAACAGAGGGAGAAAATCCCATCAGGCAGTGGAGTGAAAGTTAACTAAGGTAACCTGCTGTGAACCTGATGAAGATGTCAAGCCAACATATGGCAAAAAATGTCTATTGTCAGAACAAGGAGCTTTCTTCCCTCAGAGGGAGGGTACGGTGGAGGAGGAGGAGGAGACGAGGGGTGGCTAAAGAAGACTGGGGGGGTTGCATAACCTAAAGGAAGGAATAACTGTGGTGGTCATCGTTTTACTTCTGGATCAGTAGCCTTATTCTGGCCGGGAGGAGGCCCAACCCCTACACTCACAATTAAAGGAGTAAGCAGATTAACTGGCATCTTTCAAAGGCCAGCAGAAAGAAAAACACACTCACAGACGTTTAAAACCTTTTTTTCCCCCATTTTGCCCATCAAGTCTCAGACTGCACACTGCAAATGGTATTACATTTCATGCTGATTTAGTGAGCAGAGGTTTTTAGAAAAGAGAAACTTCTTAAACGATGATATGGTCCTTAAGTTTACTAATACTGATTGGTCACACCAAGTTGTTACAAATGAGGACTGGGGTCTGACAGGAAAAGTGAAAGCCTGCAGTTTAATCCAAAACTACTTGGATTAAATTAGAACAGATTTGTGTTTGGTACGTAAAACTAAACTGTGACAGAAAACACTGATACTAAATACACAAAAGAGTATATTTATGTACCATTATGAGAGTTAGCCTTTAATGTCTTGTAAAAGGCACTAACAAATGCTAGGAATGTTCCCTGCAACTAATTTCCCTGTTGATGAAACAGGAATTTTAAGTTTGACAACTCAACTTGTTACAAAATTGAGCTCAATTTATTAATTGACAAGATTAAACACTGTCTGAAAAAATACTGTGTGTATTAAGAGCAATTTGAAGCTGTTCAATAATCAAATTGTGCTTTCGAAGCTGCTGATATGTATGCCACTTTGTGCTGTGCATTTTGAGCATGTTGCACAGTATCCTACAAAACATGATGACAACTCACGACATGCACATCCACATCTTTTCATACCAAGCAGCATCACAGCTGCTGACAGTAAACAAACCATGTCATAACATTAGCTGCCACATAGTGTGGCAACATTAGCTGTGTTAGCAGCAGCAGCCTGCTCTCCTTGCAGGTTAACGTCCACATGCCTGTGCTGAATGGTTGCTGCAATCGAGTGATTATAAGCCAGTTAACCTCATTTTCATTTTCTACATTAAAATACTGCCAAACCACGCTGGTTTGAAGAGATGGTATCTGTCCTCACTGGCTTTCATCTTGGCATTAGTGAAGGGAGACTGGGGGGACTGCGGTCTGCCAGAGCTGTAGCCCAAATGGTGTAGGTTAACCAACTAGCATTTGTGGTGCCGACGAGTGTTGGAAGCAACATTTAATCGCACAGCCAACTAATCACATCCCTAGCAAATGCATCATCACACTGGTTTAGATTATGTTTAAAATAGGTCTAAATCTGCACAGGAGAGATGCATTTTAATTCCAATGGTTGAAAATTTGAATAAAACAAAAGGAAAACAACCTCTAAAGGTAGAGCCTGCTTAACCAGCCAAAAACATCAACTGGCAGGCTTCACATGTGAGAGATGCTGGCCTGGGGGATTTCTAAGCCATTTCTACAGCTTCATCTGAAAAAGATAAACAACAGCCTGAGCCACTGGAAGAAGAAGAAAGAAAGAGCTGCATGGAGATGATGTGACCCTATTAATGCCACATTAGTTGTTCCGTCTTCCCAGAAAAATGCTTCAGTGGGATGAGCTGAGAGAGGGAGAGAGGAGGTGGAGGGAGAGAGAGACGGAAAGAGAGAAGTGAAAGCGATACTGTCTCCAGGCTAGTTGGGATGCAACCCAATTTCACAGCTTCACGAATGAGTGGCACAGCATATGGATGCAACCTTTGTGACAGCCTCTGTGTATCACCACATATCAGCGTTGATATTCCGAGTCAGATTCCATACTGGTCCAACATTATGTCAAACACCGGCTCCGCATGACTGCATTTCCAACACAACACACAGACAGTGTGTTTGTTGAGGAGGGGGGGGGAGTGTTAGCCTCCTAAGCTAAGAAAAACAAACCAGTATCTCCCTAGACAGACTACTCTGTAACTCTTGCTACACTGCATGATGCTCAGTTGCTGCAGAATGATAAAAATCAAGCGCTTACATTAAAGCAGAAATGTGCCCTAAAATCTGAGGTATAACCTGAAATCTGAGATGTGACCCAGATATTTAGATGGAGGAAAAAGGAGGGTAGACTGCAGAGTTTTGGTTGTAACAGCACAAGTTAATGGTGATGATTTCATCTCTGGCTTTGGCTTAAAAACTTCTTCAAATAATCGCATACCTCTCTCCATATGGTCCAACCATCTGCCTCGGTCAAAAAACAACATCTATATAAGCGCAGCAAATTAATAACTCTGTTATTACACTAATCAACATAAAAAGATTTTAATAAAAATCTGTAAAAAGAGTGTGACTTATTTGCAAAGTGGCATAGCTTTAACTTTACCACAAACCAGGGCTGAACGTTTAATTGATAATTAATCACACAATGAAATGAACATGATCGACTGTGATACTGACGTTTAAAATGCATGCTCCCCTCACAGAAAACTCTGCCGTACATCAAATTAAGCACTTCCTAAACTGACAGCCATCCATCCTGCAGTGGCAGCCTGTTCCCTCAGTGTTACAGTCAGCCCAGAGTAGAGGAGTGACATGCACGGTTACACCTTTTCCAGAGTCAGTTCATCTACTCACAATGATTAGATGAAATCAAAATGTGTCACCTGTCTGTAAGTAAACTTGGCATCAGATAAAACCTGGCTGAGCCAATATAAAACAATCACTCTAGCAATTACTAGACAAATAACTTCAATTTCAATACAAACCTTTTCTTTTTTTTTTTTTTATGTTTTGTTTTCAAGCCAACGCTCCCTGAAACAGCAACCTCCCGGCATGTTGTTGTCTGTTAGCCTCCCACTTACTGTTCCATCAGAGGGCACGCTCCAGATCAACTGACAGATCACACTAACTCCTTGATTCCACTGGGCACGTCAAGTCTGCGACGTGGTTTTGATCCGACCTCCGCACAGATTCATGCCCCACCAGCAGTGTTTCAGAAGAGGAGCGTTTTTCCTGCCTGATAATGTTGACTTGCTCAGATTTTCTTGATTCTGTGATTTTTTTTTTCCTTGCTTTTTGTGCTTCTACCATTGGTAAGCAGGCTACATAGTTATAGAGTTTATTTTTTGTTTTTTATGATTGTGAGTCTTAACAGGGTCTATTATTTTGAAAACTGATGGGATCGTCTGTGTTGTTTCTGTATCTGACTTCCTGCCCGCTCATTCTGCTCTGAGCAGCTTGATGCAACGTCCAAAAAAAAAAACTGACTCTGCGTACTCTCCACTGAGCGGAAAGATACTTGCGTATAATGGCAACCCTCAGCGCCAGCTCCTGTAGTTTAGCCATAACGTGATGCATCTATGCCCAGAAGAATCAAGCTGTTTCTCCAAACACACAGAGTGGCAAGCTAGGTTCATCGTCATCTTCATTTTGTGCAAAAAGCAAAATCAATTAATCCCTCTGACTTACTTTATTTCTTTATCTGAAAAGCAAACTGTTCAGTCAGAGAGCGATAATCATGACAGCTAAATGTGACCTCAATATTGATCAAAATCATCATGTTGGTTATGATTGAATTCATTTACAGAGTGTAAAAGAAGTTTTACAGACAAGTTGGTATCCATGTTTTTTCGTGCGGTCTCATGTGACAGAAATGGGAGTCTGATAAGTCTGACAAAATGTAGTTTTTGAATGAACAACTCGTAAAGTTGAAGAACGCTGGTGAGCAGGTCATTGTCACTCAATTACACATGCTTAGGGGAGAGTTCCTTTTCTAGTCTTTGAGGTGGTGGCTGCAGCATCAGAGGAAACACTGTGTAGCACAGCAGCTCCTTGAGGTAGGGAGAGGATCGATCTCAGTTAATGTCATATGGCACAGCACCCAGAGGCAGCTGCGTGGTGCTGATGACAGTGTAAAGCCTTGCCTTTGGCGGCTACATGCTCGGTGCTGCCTAGCTGTGATTTGAAGTTCACATGCAAAGGCTGACAGACAGACAGCTCTCAGTCAGGCAGGCAGACAGTCAGTCAGCCAATGTTTCCACAGGGATGACAATACATCTGTATCTGTTAAAAGCGTACAACAGTGCCTAATCCTAAACACATTCACAGGGGTCTGAATGCTCTGTAGGACTGACGGATAAAATACTGACAGAAAACATACAGGGCAAACACTGTCGAACCACAGAAACTTAAACACAACCATGCCCAAAATTTAACTGGCTTCAGCAGGAAAACTAGAGGATGTCAGGTAGTGGAAAACAATACTTTCTACAGGAATTATCTAGGATGAATGGAGGAAAATTACCTTTGCAGTCATTAGTAAATAATGCAGCATTTATCATTACTTATTATTATTAAAGTCAGTGTTGCAAGTTGTTGGACAAACTGCCTTAAATTTATAATCATATATCTGCCAGGACTGACCCAGATGCTTTAAAGCGTCTACCGTTGCCATGGTAATCGATGTCCAAATCAGTATTCAAATGCTGCTTCATTGGAGATGTTGCATCTGCTGCACCGAAAAACAAAACAAAGACTGATAAAGAACAGAACAGAAATGAAGCTGGCGTTCGATTTGTCTTAGTGCAACCATCTGTGGGAGTATTTAAAAATAAATAAATAATTTTTTTTCTACTCCACGTGCACAAATGCAGTTCTATGAGCAATATTTGAGACTAAGGCTGATCATGACTTTGCCATCCAAGGGAATAAGTAATGGCTCCCCATGAGCACAGGGCTGTGATGAGTGTGACTCCGAACCTCCCTACATGCTCGCAACCACTAAACAGTCTCCGCTCCTGTCCTCGTCCCTCATAATTACAATCATAGTAAAGTATTTTAGTAAATAATGACCACAAGTTTGAGTAAATTCAAAGCTCCAAATATACACAAGTTCTATCTAAGAACTTGAAAGCTGTATTTGGGACAATAATATTGAAGTTTCTGTTCACATAAGCTGGTTATTTTCACTGCATACCAAGAACACGGTGAAACAACTTTGTGACCAAGTTATTGGATTCTCCATTATCGTGGAACCAGGCAAGGCATTGTCATTTCACTTCGCCTCATCAGCATGAGTTCACCGAATCACAAAGGAATCTGAAAAATGGGTTTAGCCGACGAGTGATTCAGCAGACAGGACTAGGCCGAGACACGTCAACAGAACTACACCCACTTTCAACACACACAAACCCGTGTTTGATGTGGGTTAATAAACACACATTCCACCCGCATTGGACTCATTAATATCAGACTGTTTTCACAGCTTTAATTCCTTGTCAGCAACATTCACACAGGACCCAGATCTACTGGAGCTCTACAGAGATCACTGCTAAACCAGTAAATTACAATAGACCTAATTAGAGCTGGAACTGATTTTTTTTTTTAGTGATTTTTGGGATTCTTTTTAACTGATCGTGTATAAAACAGCATTTCCCAACCCTGGTCCTTGGGACTAACTGCCCTGCTTGTTTTAACGGTTTCCCTCTGTAACAAACCTGATTCAAATGAACCAGTTGGTATCAGGCTTCTGCAGAGGCTGGATGACGAGCTGATCATTTGAATCTGGTGTGTTGGAAGACAGAAACATCTAAAAAAATGAAGGGCAGTTTGCCCCATGGACCAGAACTGGAGGAACACCGGTATAAAATATCAGAAAACTGCTGATAAACTGGCCGTAATTTCAAACGGTACAAGGTGGCACCTTCAACCTGCTTGTTTTATACGACCGACAGCCAGAAAAAAACAAAAGACAGTCAGTTTACAATGCTTTAAACAGAGGGGATTAGCAAATCCTCACATTTGAGAAGCTAGAGCCAGAGAATGTTTGTTGTTTTTGCTTGATAAATGATCTCAAAAATGAATCAATCATCTACATTTTTGATCAATTAATTTCATGGTAATAAACCAACAACCTCACAGAATCCCAGGAGGTTAAAATTGGTCACCTGATTTATGACGCTTGACCTTTGACTCCACTCACATCGAACGCCTCAAACTGCACACTGCAGTGAGGGGTACTTGGTAGATGTTGTGAATAAGACACACAAAAGACGAGATGGAGAATAGAAAGAGAAAAGGGGAAGCTGAGAAGGCCAGAATAAAAAAAAAAAAAAAACAGCTAATGGAGCCAAAGATGCCAAACTCAGCAACTTGTTTATGATGAAAACAAGTTTGCAGCTTGCTTAGGCTAAAATGTCTAGTGCCAAGATGTTGAGCATGCAAAACAAAATAACATATAATGCCTACAAACCACATATGTGTCCAGTATAATAGGTCATAAAATAAAAGCGGGCTGGTCTGAGGCATGAAACTCCCAGGCTGAAAATGAGTCCCACTACGGCCCTGGCAGCACAGATTGTAAAGCCCTTTGAAGCAATTTTGGGATTGGAGATTTTCGACTATATAAATAAAATTGACTAAATTTAAGAGCAGTAGTGCCAGACCAGTTAAACCCTGGTTAGAAGCAGTTCCTAAGGCCTGGCTGAATAAAGCATGTTAACCTATTTACTGTGACCACAAACAAACACAGGTTAATCCTGCATCTCTCTGTCCGTCTGAAATGGTATTAAATGATTATACAACTCCTCATGTTTATACAACTCCTCATCTAAACCCATTCCAGTGGAGCGAGACAATCAGAAATTATTCCACATTTAGGAATAAACTCAACAACAGAAGTCAACACACGAAGATGAGGGAGACATAAGTGTGTGTGTGTGTGTGTGTGTGTGTGTGTGTGTGTGTGTGTGTGTGTGTGTGTGTGTGTGTGTGTCCATCTCCATGAAAACAAAGACACTGTGGATGAATTACATGATTTGTAACAATAAATGGTCTTCGACATTCACGAAGACTTCAAGACTGACCTATATTGTCTGTCTTGAAAAATAGGCCAGAACCCAAATTAAGGGCCAGCAGGGCCACTACACGCATGTAAACGGCATCGTCCTCACTGTAATTGCGTGGTGTTAGGCAACACGGGAGCAGCCCTGAGTGGAGAGACGTAGCCTCGGGGCAGAGCTGTTGACATGTAAATAGTGAGGCTAGAAGCGGAGATGACAGCACAGACAGTGCTACTAGTTCTGCTTGACTTGGGTTTGGCCTTGACCACAAAATTAAGGTCTAAAAGACAACAGTCTAGATGTCAGGATACCAGTACTCATATCATGTCAATAACTAGGTTGATTTCCTTAATTGCCGGAGAAAATACATTTCTGTCCTTTCATCGTTCATCTTTTAGATCATTTTACATCAGTCTATGTGTCAGCAGCCCCGCGAGACCAGAACACAAACACAGAGGCTGCATCCTTTGTAACAGCCTCTGCCTTTATCTGCTGGTCCGTTCGTCTAAAAGTGGAGTTTGCAGAATGCAGGAGATTACGGCGCCACAATATGACCACATATATCATGTAATGATAAAAAAAAAAATAAAAAAAATTATTGTTTCATATTATGCTCCAACATTTAGTTCATTGTGTCATGAATCACACTTTTTATGGCAATATTTTTCATCATTTGGACGGCGCTTTGCATTCTTCCACACAGTTCGGACGCAGGCAGGAAATCTGTATGAAGGCAACACAAATAAACATGAAGGACAGTGAACATGACGAAGAATGAACAGGAGGAGGACTGTTGTTGTTGCACTGACATTGTTTGCGGATGAAATGAGTGCTACGGACCAGAAAATCGTATTTTGCAAATGATGCTGCAGACCGATCCTCACAACAGACTCACACCACTAACCTCTTTTAACCCGATTAAAAGAGCTCTCTATACACCTTTTATATTTTAGCAGAGCTGCAATGATTAGCCTCTCTGTCAAATTAATCGCCAGCTATTTTGATAATCGATAAATGGGTCTTTAAGATAAAATGTCCAGATCATCTGATTCAAGTTTCTCAAATGTAAATATTTTCTGTTTTCTTTGGTCCTCCATGACAGAAAACTGAATATTTTTGGGTTGTAGATCCAACAAAACATTTAAGGACGTCGCCCTGGGCTTTGGAAAACATTTTTCACCATTTTCTGACATTTTATGGACCAAACAACTTGAGAAAACAGTCAACAGGTGAATGAACAATAAAAATAATCGTTGCAGCCCTATATTTCATACATTAATATTTTGTTTTGCTACATGCTAAATTGGAAATTTGCACAAAGGCTCTAAATAAAAGAAGGAAAATAATCAAACACAACTACCTTTCAACATTCACATTAACATTAACATTCAAGATTCATGGAAGTGGTTCATGTGGTGTTGTGCTGTTATCGGTCTTCACTTTTCTGATTGCATAAAAAAGTTCCCTTCTTTTAGCTTTGATTTTATTCATAAGGAGGTGTGTTCTTTAGGACAGTTTCCCTAAAACCTGATTAAAAACAGCACTATATCTCCTTGCTTACAGTGTTGCAGTACCTCACAATATTGATTTGTAACACTTGTATTGCGATGCACATCTCATCACCAGATTCTTGCCAATTCACAGCTCTAATATTCCACATTACAGCTTCCTGTGGGAAAATCTCAGAGAATGTGGCGTCTACTTTAATACGGTTGGAATCCTTCACAAGAAAAGCTTTATGAGCTTTATGGCTATCATTCCCGCTGCACGTCATGGCGGGAGAAGTGGGCCTGTTGATGTAGTCATGAGAAGTGAATCAACCCCAAATCATATTAAAATCCCGTCGTCATAAAAAATCTGCTCAACATGACAGTCACGACAGTCAACATATTTTTAAGCACAGCTTTTTTATGAAATCCAATTTGCCCGACTAGGACAGATTAGCATCACCAAAGCTACATTAAAGCAGGAGCTGCACTAATCCTGTTCATTTGTGGGCTAAACTAGGCCACATTGGTATTACATGCATAAGAACCAGCCAATCATTGTTCTTTGAGTCACAATGATTGGTTGTGTGTATTTGTGGGGGGTGTGCATAGATGTGTAGTTGCTTGTACATGCTCGTACCATCTGCTGAGCTAAACATATAGACTCCTGGTCATCTACCGTCATCCTTTGACAGGATACACGGGACGAAGAGCTTAGCATCAAGATGACACTGCTGGTTTTTGGAAGCTAAATGCAGCTGGACGTTATCCTAGCCTTTGCTTCGTAGGTTTTATTTTTAAACACATAAAATTCCCACAGCTCTCTGGAGCATAACTTAAGATTGGTCACAAGGGAATAAATTCATCTGCCATCACACAAAGATGCACGGCACACGCACACAAACAAACAAACAAAAAAGCCACCAACAACAATGCTGTGAGGCTGCTAGTGAGGAGTGAGCGTGATGTGATGAAACTCCTCTGCATTCATCAAAATCATCTCATTTTAAATCATTGATCGGGTCCCTACTTTTCCCCCCACTTTTTCGCCGTGGAAAGGGGAAGTCTAAAAATAGCCTGTGAGCGTCAGTGCCTAGAAGTCTTTCCATGTTCTCCCAGTCTGGCAGCATTAGTGAATTCAGATGAGCCTCCTGCAGCTCTCACAGCTTCTGACTCTTTCTCATGCACAATCACACACACACACACACACACACACACACACACACACACACACACACACACACACACACACACACACACACACACACACACACACACACAGCCATATATGCACAACACACACTATACATTTAAACATGTACCTGGTATCAAACGCACATAAAAAACAGTTTGCCCCTGGAGTTTAAGACTGCGTCAGTGTCAACCCCCACAGTATCTCACCTCTCAGTTTGTAGACTACTGCCATCAGCATATCCACAACCCCCTTCATCCTCCCGTCCTCCCTGCCCCACCCCGTCTCATTTTGCTCCAGTTCTTCGAGGTTTGGCCAATAATACTGTGCTCTGAAGAAACAACAGAGAAGTCCACTCACAGCTGTCCTGAACGTGGTGGATGCATGTTGCCAAAACATGACTGTAGCAAGGTCACATGGCACCACCTGAAAAGTCCCAGTGACCTGTTCGCTCTCCCTGTAGGGCCCGTCTGTCCCTGTCATAACGAGTGATAATCAGAAAGGGGCACAGGAAGGATTGCACCTTGTTTGCGACTGTACAAACAGCATGTGACCACACACAAAAAAAGTTGATATGCAAGAGGGAGAACGGGCAGAGACAGGAGGAGATGCAAGATGCGAGTAAAACACGGATGCGTGAAAAAGGCAGCTGTTCCGGGACAAAATGAGTGAACAAAGGATAATGACGACAGTGAGTTTTGTGTCCACACAAACTCTGCAGCCAGACCAACAAAACCAGATTACACATTACAATTTCACTTTTTGTAGACAATGTTGAATTCTCTTGTTAATATATTTACTGTAATAAATCATGAAACATCATCAGAAATGAAGAAAACATCCTGAAATACGACCAGCTCTGACAACAGCGTTAAAGCCCCTGTGTCCTCTGTTGACAACTCAATTTCGGGACAGAATAACTGCTTAAGTTTGTGAGTTTCACTTTAATTAAAGTTCAAATTAATGCCGAATGTTCGCTGAATGAGTTATTGTCCATTTCTGAGCTGTAAGAAATCATTAATAATCTTTTAGAAAGAGTAAATGTTTATTACAGTTAAATTGAGCAATATGTTAATGGAGTCTGGCAGGCAGAAGGCAGGCAGTCACTGAACTCAAATTCCAGAGTGTGTTTTTTCAGAGATACAGGCTTTTGTTTTCAGGATAACGGGCTTAGCTTTACATCGACAGACAACTGACAGTTAAAAACAGCTGATCATCTTACGATGTTGGACCTAACGGCACTGATGCACTCGTCTCGTGCTCCTGCCTGAGCTTCCTCCAGTTTGGGAAAGAAACAACTTGCTTCAACCATAGATCATTAGATATTTTTGGACATGTAATTATTACTGCTCCTTTAAAGGTGGAGGAAATTCTAAGAATGCATTGTAATGTTTGTAGGTTAGGTAAAATATAGAGACTGAAAAAAACTTGTATACTTATAAACTTTTGGCTTAGAATTTCACTCTTGCCCTTACCTGGATAACAACTCACCAGCCATGTGTCAGCACTGACCAAAAGCCAACTCAAACTGGAAGGGCTCTCTGAGAGCGCAGAGCTCCACCAGGGCATGTCTTGCAATGTTAACACAAGTGAAAAATAATTCGAGTATCCATCCCGTGATTCGGATCTGCTCCAAAATTTAATGGGTTCTTGCTTGGCCCATGCTACACTCTTCCACCAAACTGCATGGAAATCAGGCCAGTAGTTTTTCCGTAATCCTGCTCACAAACAAACAGACGGCATCGAAATCATAACCTCCTTGGCAGAGGTAACAATGCTGAAAGTTATATATTTTAAGTTTGAGCTTCACCATATAATCTGAAACAAAATAAAACAGGCCGGGGTGAAATGTGAGGACAACACTTGCTTCCATCTCTTTTAAATAAGAAAAGAGCTGGAACTAAACCCAGTAAGCAGCAGGCCACTACACACTTACTGAATGGATGAGTGCCTGTGAGTAGGGAGCTACAAATGACTCCAGACACCAACAAAAGAACAAGGCTGTAGATCACTGAGAACATTAGCTGGCCAACTTTGTCCTCTGAATAACCAAAATGGAAATACAAACAAGTCTTAGGTTACATCTTATTGTTCCCGTACACAAGAAAAAAAAAAAACACAGAGATGAAACTGTGGAAAAACAAAACAAGTCTAGTCTTGATTTGTGATATTATGCAACTATTCCACAGAAGTCAACCATATTTCAAATGTATTGTCAACAGTGTTGAGCAAGTTAAAATGTGACCTATTCCATATTACTACTTACTGTCATCTGAAAGTAATAAGTTACCTTACGATATTACTGTCTGTGTAGAGTAATGTGTTATACTACTTCTGTGTTATTTTCACCAAAACAACACAGAAGTACCCAAGTCATTATAAAATGTAAGAGGATAATGTGTCATAGTGGTACATGCCCCTATATTGCAACACTCGAATTAAAAAAGGCGTTTCAGTCATTCCTGTCTTGCCTGTGTCTGCAGCTCCATGCAGGCTGCAGTCTCAGCTGTGTCCCACTGTCTTTATTTACACTACGGCTGCAACTATTCATTATTTTCCTTACTGATTAGTCTGCAGATTATTTTACTGATTAATCGAGTCGTTGTTTGGTCCATAAAATGTCAGAAAATTGTGAAAAATGTTGATCAGTGTTTCCACAAATGTCGTCATTAAATGTCCTGTTTTGTTTTGTTTTTAAATTCTGATTCCAGCCTTAAATGTGAATATTCTCACAGTAAATTGTACCCAGCATCAACCATTAACAGATGCAGTCTGACAGATGCAGCTGTGCAGCAGAAACACAGGTTTGTTTTGTGTCAGAGAAAACAGTGAGCACATGACATTTCAAATCACTGAGGTGAAATTATATATGTGTGTGTATCAGTACTTTTTGAACATTTATAACATGATAATACTGACAATCAATATTAAAGCTTCATCTGTAATCACAATGGCAGGGCACTGTGAACACCGTAACAGTGTTAACAAAAGAAAAGTCAGCATGCATCAGCACACAAACAAACTACCCCAAATATCCACCAAACTCCACCCAGAATGCATGAAAAAAAGAGGTTATGGTGCTAATAGTTGAGCCGAGGGTCAGACATGATCTTATAGTCAGTCTGAGGACACAGAGTGGGAGGGGACTTCTCAAAGTTAACTCGTAGTAGTACCATAGCAGGGAAGTTAAGAGACTTCCTCAATTCACTTCAGAGGAAACAGATAAAAGACAACAAAGACGTGGGCGATATCTGATTCTGCGTAAAAGAGCCAATTTAGCAAAGTCATATGTGTGAGACAAAAGAGAAAGGCAGAAGGGTTGTGAGATAAACAAAGTGTGAGACCCTGGGGTCCTCTCAGGAGTGTGAGTGCAGGAGTGTGGCCTCTCTAATGACCAATCAACACCCTCCTCGCTGCCATGGCATCTGTTAGTACTCCAATGGCCTCCCGTCTGAGTGTGAGCCCGCCGTGAACTCAACACACAGCCGGAATCCAATCAGACTGCAGAACTGGCAAAGCTTGGGTCAAGGAGCAATTCTGACATTTTGCAGAATGTCAACGCTCAACCTTTTCTAAAAGTTCTACTACACGGGAGTTTTGCTCTACGAATGCGACGGGTGGAAAGGAAAAGGTGTGAAAACCAAAGGGAAAAAAAATGGAGCATCACACCGCTGCTTAAAGGGGGACCACGGCAGAGAAGGAAGCAGATTGATGACTACTAGAGCGAACAGTCGGTGACACTGTGAGACCTCGGGGTCTCAGTGAAAATATTCTCTTCTTGTTACAGAACAAAAGTAACTGTTCATAGTTGGACAAAGTGAAACAATAAGGCCACGTGATTCGAGGGGGAGAATGTGTCTACTTTCATCTTCTGGTTAGTATACCTGAAGGAGGAGTCTAAAAACCCTGCAAGTACAGTCTTATTTTAATAGTTAAACCTCCTGATGTGTGCTCTAATACAAGAAGCTTTCATGAGATACTGAAACAGACGATTAACCTGACACTTATCTCAATCAAAATAGTGTTCGGTGGTATACAACTGACACGCACAAGCATGAGATGGAAATAAGATAAGATCAAGTGCTTTCATCCATCCGCTAAGACTAAAGAGTGTTAAGTGTTGTGCATATTATGAAAAGGGTTTCTGTAGGTTTCAAAAAGTTAGATTTAAGGCTTTTTGAAGGTATTATTAATGTAATTTAAGGAATATTTCACATCCAAACTGGTAAAAAAAAAAAAAAAAGCCACAGAATTACTTGCAAAATAAATATATTTTTCACATTAACTGGCTGACATAGAGTTACTGTAGGATTATTAAATGTTGAAGCCTGATTGATATATTGATCAGCCAACATTAGTCACAGCTATATCACAGCTATATCGGTCTATATATTAATAATATACTACTAATAATAAACTAATATTTGCATATACCTATGTTGTCCACTATGAAAAAAACAATGCAGATTGTTTTTGTTAGTTCTATAAACAACATTTTATCTTTTGATCCTTTTCTTAATTCAGGTTTAATACACAGAGCATATTTTGCTCTATACATGTCTCTTTTTTCTTTATAGTCATTTCTTATTATTAAAAATAATACTAGTTAAAGTTACAGTTTCAGTCCACAGAACAGAGTTACATATAGAATAAATATAGTTTATTGTTAAACTGCACAATATCCAGCCTCAACATCTTCATCACAAGTGTTAACCACTTTTGAGGGATCACTGCAAAAATGTATATACAGTATATATTTACATATATATGCATGTGTGTGTATGTGTACATATATTCTATATATTGTTTATTATATTATAGTCTTTATAAAGAAAACTGGCCCATATATCGATAGCAGAATCTTTTTTTGAATATTTAATATCAGCATCTTTCCCAAAAATATGTCAGTCTGTTTGTTGGTGGCTTTTTACAGCAGCTTAAAGTTTTTCTTATTTAAACAAAGTTAGTAATTTGTGCATTTGCTTGAACAAGTTGCACAGGCTTCAAATTAGTTGTTTTCAATAAATTTCAAAGACGTCAGATCTGAACTTGCATTTACTCATATCAGATGAAAGTAACATAACAGAAACAGTTTTGATTCCTTCTATTTTTAATGAGAGCAGATGCCACATTAGGTGGGTGTGTTCTGATAAATTCTGACCCGGCTTCACACTTTGTAATAGTAATTATTGGTTCCATGTACGGTTGGGTGATTGGACGAATATATGGTCTATCGACGATGGGCTGAATCCATTGCCAGTTGCTCTTTTCGGACGATTTTTAGGGAAATATTTGTCATTTTATTTTGCTAATGTAATAATCTGGCGATGATCGCCAAGCACTGATGGATGGGCTGACAGTAATTGTTTTGAAAATTTTAACATATCACCCAACTCCAGTTCCACGTTGGTTCTGTTTTGCAGTTCTTACAGCGTGATCAATACAAACACAAAGAGCACATTTAGAAGCAAGAGTGAAATTTTTAAACTTTATAAAAGTAATCTTAATATGATCCAATCCATTTCTAGACCTCATATTCATATTTAAGACACTTTAAACCCCAAAATTCAGATTATTGGATGTTAAACTTTTTAAGGATCCTTGGAAACCTTGGTAAAGAATGTTAGTCTTGGAGTCAGACATGGAGAAAACAGGAATTATAGCTCCCAGTTTATCTGACCTGCAGTCTGTCTGAACTGAGGGAGGAATGCAGAAAGAGCACGCGAAGCAAACCACACAGAGAAGAAGAGGGCCAGGTTTCAAACCCGAGACCATAATCCTGTGATGCATCAGTGCTAACCAAGCTGCCCTCAATGAGTTTTTTTTTATTTATAAACAATAAATCGTTCCCCCTAATTGCAGCATGAATGTTGCTATAAAATTGATATGCCGATCTATTAAGTTTATTGCTTTGTTACTGGGAACAATCTGGCTGGAGGGAGCGGGCGAGGACAGGTAGCATCTGTCCCCACCTACTGCCTTGGCAGCGTTAGCGTCATCTGCTAGCTTTGGCAGCATCTTGGAAGCACATCAATATGGCTTTATGTAGCCAGGGCCGCTAGTAGCTAGCATGCCAGTCACGCTCTCAGGCAACACTCACTCGCAGCCTGAGCATCCACAGAGCACTGAGCCAACAGAGCTAAGCGGAACTGAGCTCAGGCTGAACAGGGAGGCCAGGTCTCTGTGGACCTGCATGAGGAAAAAGGGCCAGTGTCTGTCATCTATGCACACATCCACAGTTAGAAGTGTGGGGCCAAGTCCAGATATGAACACAGCCACCAGTGTAGCTGTGAGCTTTATTTTCTTGTTTTTCTCCGCAACAACGCTTCTGTTGTGGAATGTTGATGCTCCTGTCAAATCTCAATCTCTCCTCTATTATAATCAAATCTGTGAGGTGAGGGATTTTTCTGTTCTTACCTGCGCCGCTGGTGTTATGTTGTTACCAAAAGTGTTTGCCAAAAGACAGGGAAAAATCAAAACCACCCATGGGAGCAATAATTGGGACTTTGTCCAAACTCAAAACACCGGCAGACTGAAATGAAGTGCTTTTAGCTACACACTTACAAATAGTATTCTCCTCGACCACAACAAGACAAAAACTTGATCTGGATGCCTGTGAGTGTTGGGGTTTGATGTTTGGGCTAAAAGGTCATACATCAATAGCAGCAAAGCCCGTGTCATTCAGAGTAGATGAATGGTCCTCTTGGCTGAACATCACAGATCTTCAAGAATCTTGCGAGACCTTGCTAACAGCAGTCAGATCTGTACAGTGTGGGCACTTCACAACAAAGTACAAAGACCAGATAAATAGAGTGTATTTTAGTGGAACTGATTTCAGATTGGACCACTGTCAGGTTTTTGTTACTGGAAATACTAAGTGATAAAATGTGATGAATTGCAACTGCATATTTAAACAACAATGCTTAGTTATGGATGTAAATTTAAAGCAGGACCCTAAAAGGTGCCCTGTAGAGTTTTCCTTAAGAAAACAAAAAACAAAAGTTAAGTCTACATTCAGTGTACTCAGCAAAAAGTTTCAGACCTTACAAACGTGTTGAATGTGTTTGAAATGCCTATTTTATTTAAAGCATTTTAAAGTCAGTGTTGTTTACATCCATGATCCTGAGCTTGCTATCTTCTTCTTCTCTACCTTTGCTGGCACTTTTCCACATATGTTGATGTATTAACACTAGGGCTCGACGGCATGGCTTATAACCAATATCTAAATATTTTTGTGCTAGATAACAATAGACAATACATATCTCGATATACACATTTTATGTAACATAACATACCACACATTCTTAAATGTGAAAACATATGATGATCTTATAGAACTGCTGAGGATCAAACCACCTCACAGCAGGGCTGGGAGATATTACTGCAGTAATGGCTATAGGTGTTTTCACAAAATATTAACACAATGAGATTTTTGATAAATAATTATCAGTAATAAATGGTCTTGTCTTGTAGCACAACTTGCTAAATATTTGAAAAAAAAAAAAAAAGTTAAAGGCCTGTACCATAAAACGACATACATAAAATATCCCCAATCCTCAGACATCAGTCAGTGGTTTTTATTTTAAAATATGTGCATATTCAGATTTTTTTTTCCACTGGATCGATGGGGCAAGTGGGTCAGAAATCTACCAAAGTTTATTTTTACTTTCCCCTGAACAAATTGTTTTATTAGCGGTTAATAAATAACATCAAAGAGTTAATTATTAAATTATTAAAATTAATCGTCATGTTTAATTTGGGGCTGCAACAACTGTGAAATGTCAGAAAATAGTGAAAAACGTCCATCCCAGTTTCTCAGGAAATGTTTTGTCGGTTTAAAACCAAAGTTATTCAGTTTAATATGATAATAAAGAAAACCATATTCCATATCTCCATATCTGAGAGTGGGAAAACAGTATTTTCTGCCATTTTTGCATGATAAGTCAAAATAGTTTAATCCTTTTTTTACCACTTGCCCGGTCGGGCTTGTTGAGAAAAGCTGCAGGGGGGTCAAGTCAAAGTCCAACAAGTCTTCCAGGTAAGCAACACCTTTCACCCTGCTGTCACACCGTGCCTGCATCACCGGTTCAGATAAAGTTTTCTAATGGTGCAAACGGTGCAGTCAGCATCGCTCCAGACACCGAAACTACCCCCCCACAGAGGAAACTGGCTTTCTGCACCAATTTTGCTCTTAGTCAGTTGACACATTTTTGAGTCACATCTTTAACGTGATTAATTATTTGCTGATTCATTATTAACATTAGTATTATCAACTTAATTCAGCACTTGGTGTAGGCTTAACGGAGCCTATATGAAGTTGTGGACAGTTTCTATGCCAAAACGTTAACTTTATAACAAGTGAGCAATCTATTCTGAGACCACCGGTTTACAAAGTTCACTGTGAAACAACTTAATAAAAAACAAGCTTAGTGCAGGCCTGTCTGCAAACATGTGGGCGTCGTCTTCACACACAGTGCAGACTAGAATGTGTGAAAGCAAGGTTAACACAGGAAACTGAGGGACAGGTGACCTGGCGATCTATAAAGGACTACTGTGCAGCTTTGTCTACTGTTTGATCAAGACGTTGAAGGGAAACTACCCTTTATACTACAATGGTATCGTGTCGTGCTGTCACACATGGATCTCATTTCAGACCTGCAGGACCAGGATGTGGTGAGGGTGGCAAAACAGCGGCGCGGCATCAGCAAACCCTGCAAACACCAAGCTTCCCAGCAGTCACTCAAAGAGGACACCCTTTCAGTCACTTTAAAGCAAACTACTGAAAACTGGATGTCTGGTAGAGGGAGTACACAACAACTGAAATGCAGCCAAAATCAACCTAAAATTAAACTTGTATTCCCTAAACTGTGAGGAGGAGATATGAGAAATATGAGCAAGGCGAAACCTTCCGCCACTTCTCCAAATGCTCAAATGTCCTACACCATGTTGCTATGACAATTTAATTATAGTCTATCATGGTTGCACTCGTGTTTGTTTGCCTCTGTGAGGTAGTGGGAAGATAATGTGTGAATGTGAAGTGGTGCTTTTTGGCCAAGCACCTAATGTTTGGCTGTAGGAGAAAGAAACAGCTCGAGTTTGTGGTGACTGAGTGTGGAGGTTTCATAGCTGACCAAAGCAGCTCTGTTATGACTCATAGCATTAACCCTTTCAGCTCCTGATAAAAGTGAGCACCACAGAATTGAGAAAACTGCATGCATTACAATAAGACAGGTCACATATAAGTGTTAAAGGGATAGTCCTGTTTCAAATAAGTAATGTAAGGTGCTTATCCACAGTCAGTATTAATTACAGAAGAAAAAGAATAAACTGCTGTCCCTGCATCTACGAATGCAATTTAAGACTCTACCATGCAAAGAGAAATCCATGTATCAGCAACATCCAGAAACCGTCCAGACTTCTCTGGGGCCTGAGCTCATCTGAGATGGATTGATGCAAAGTGGAAAAATGTGCTGTGGTCTGACGAGTCCACATTTCTAACTGTGTTTGGAAATCGTGGATGTCGTGTCCTCCGGGCTGACGAGGAAAAGGACCATCCAGATTGTTACCAGCGCTAACTTCAAAAGCGAGCAGCTGTGATGGCATGGAGATGTGTTCGTGCCCACGGCATCATGGGTAACTGTCACATCTGTGAAGGCCCCATTAATGCTACAAGGTACATACAGGTTTGGGAGCAACATATGCTGCCATCCAGACGATGTCTTTTTCAGGAATGTCCCAGCTTATTTAAGACAATGCAAAGACACATTCTGCATGTTACATGGCTTTAAAGTAAAAGAGTTCAGGTACTAGACTGACCTGTCTGCAGTCCAGACCTGTCTCCCATTGAAAATGTATGTTGCATTATGCAGTGCAAAATATCACAACAGAGACCCTGGACTGCTGAACATCTGAAGTTGTACATCGTGCAAAATATGAAAGACTTTAATTTTAAACAATTAGACTCCTCAGTTCCCAAACACTTACTGGGCGTTGTTAAAAGAAAAGGTGACGTATCACATTGACTTATGTCAGTTTCCTGTAGGAAAAGGCTGACGGCAAGGTAAAGCAGTAAAACTACTCTTTATTTATCTTACACTTGCTGATAAGGTTTTTTTTCCTTCTTCTTCTTAGGTGGACCCTTTTTTAAGTCTCTAAAAGACATTTAGCTGCTGACCCTGCCCATAGCAGTTCATTGCTTAGTTTCCACGCTGGTGCTCCTCTCTGCTTCTCCTGGAGGCACACTGACCGCATGTAATACAAATAATCCAAACTATCCCTTTAACACATGTATACATATATAATACTTGCACACAATTGATCCATTAGGGCTTAATGTGCTGGAACAGTCCATTCAGCACAGTTGAAGAAGCACTTCCTTTCATGCAGACTTCGGCCAAAGCCGAGTTAAAGAAAAGGAAATTCATCAGATTCAGAGAGAAGTGGTTCTTCCCTCGTATGGTTCGGTTTTCTGAAACCACTGCTTTAAAAAACAACCCACCACAACCGTTATCCCCCGCTGGCAGACAGTATACACCTACATCATAACAACGTCCCCAACAGGGACACTCCTCCATCCAATCAGGACTCGGCACAGGGCAAAGAGAGCACTTCAGTGACTGAGCAGAATGTGTATGTTCCACTTGACCTGAAGGGTGTGCAAACATTGCTCTGTAGCTGTGCTCCAGGGAGCAGGAGTCCGGATATGAGTCTGACCCTGGATCATACGTGGGGGAAGTCAGTTATTACAGCGCAGGCCGGCGGTTTATGAGTTTGGTTTAAAATCCAATATCAGAATTACATCCAAGGACAACTTTCAGTCTACTCTGGTCAGCTCAGCAGCTGCACAAGTGAACCGTCCACATAACACCTCTTTAACGTCAAAACTAAGTGGGCAAAATAAGACAGCTGGTGTAATGTGCAGCGAAAATGTTTTTACATGATATTTGACTTATGGGCGACACTGGATATTGATGTGAAATATAGGTTACTGTATTTCCCATATTCATAAAAGGTAGAACATGGTGTTGTTCTTCATTGGCCACAGTCATTTCCTGGGCTAGTCTGAACACTTTTTGTCCTGACCACCGCTGCTGGAATGTTTGACCACTGCAAACAGCAGAACAGCTAATGCAGCTTGCTGACCCAAGCGTGATCTTTCTAAAGCAATCTTTGTGGGGTCACGGCTACAAGAGAAATGCCCACACTGGTTAACTTATGGTCAGGCTTTATAAGAGAAAAGTGCAGACTGGGAAATCTGTCAAACAAATGAAGAATGTACAACACTAACAAAGATGTTACAGCAGCTAACATCTCTGACAATTTTACAGCTGAACTCAGTGTTGACCCTCTCTGGTCCTGTGCGTACACTGTGGAGCACACATAATGACACCACACACATAATGATTGCTCTCATTGTGCAAGACTGAACTCAGTCATGCACTGCAGGCCGGTGACGCTCGCTGTCTGACTTAAAATACTGTGCAAGTGCATCTGGTAAACACTGCTGCCGACGTTACATGACGTCTTGGCTGTGCAGCCTTACAATTACTGTAATTACACTACAAACAATCATTTTTACAAACACATGGCTCACATACAAAAAGATACAACTGCAAAACGCACATAAACATCTTCATCAAGATGGATTTTACAGCCACAGCTACCTAGACCTTTTTTTTTTAAATTGTTTGGTCTATAAAATGTAAGAAATTTCCTAAAACACAAAGTGACAGTTGTTTCTCCAACAGCCAAAACCCAAAGATATTTAATTTACAGAGAAACAGAGAAAAGCAGAAAATCTTCATATAAGTAATTAATCATGCAAGAATGATTTGTATGATTAATTACTTAAAGGACCATTATTAGAATTACTGACAATTCATTTTATGAACTAATCATTTCAGCACTGATAAATCATTTAATCATTTAAAATGAATATGCAGTTCTACTTTTGCTCAACAGTGAAAAATGCCCATCACACTTTTGCAGAACGACGTCTTCAAATGTCTTGTTCAGTCCAAAAGCCAAAGATATTTAATTTACAATGACATAATGATGTAATTAAGTAATTTTGGTCATGTGATTATTTGTAATATGATTATTAAAACTGGCGCCAATCCATGTGTCAAACTCATACCAGCCCAGAACCTCACTGTATATATTTTGTGCAACATAATTCTATAATGTGATACCAAAGTATGGCATCTATAAACTTCATGTCCCAGAATGCATCCTGATTTTGTTATCCATGCACTGAAAGCGTCCACTACCAGCTAGTGGAAACATCTGTGTTATACTGAGCTACTGGTAAGTACACACTGTTTAGCATCTCAGTATCATTTAGCCGTCCCCAGCTGGCACGACATTTCATTTTAATCAAATATACATCTTGGATTTGAAACCGTGTTTGTAGGAAACACAAACTGAAACAACCCATGACGTTATTACGTTTACTACTTTGAATATTTAATTGTTTTAAATAAATTATGTAATAGTTCTTCACTTCAATGTCAGCCACTATTTATCCTAGAAGTCTGCAGTCAGAGCTGGGTATTTATCATTGAGTTATCACTAAAATCAATAGAATGCAGAAGCAATTATGTAACATGATAACAAGTAGATAGATTTACAACTGGGCCTCTGAGAGCAGCCAGGATGAAACTGAGTTTGACACAAACTCCAGCTCTATTAATTATGCATGTCAGAAACTTATTTGTTTACCTGTCTGCACTAAGCAGATTACAGACTGACATTATCTGCACTTGGAGCGTAAATCACAACATTGCTTGGACAACAATGCAATTTCTGATACAGGGGTATGCAATCGATATCAGACAATATTATGGGTCCATTTCACACAATCAGTTACTGATCAGTCCTGATCGATGTGTCATTAAACACCTGACAGAAACATCACCTACCCTCATTTTCAGATGTTGGACATGCCACCTGTAGAACCAGCTCAAATGTTCTTTCTGGATTCTCCCTGAAAAACACAAAACACTGTTTTACTCAGAGGGAAAAAAAATAAATAAATACAGGGCCAGCTGTGTTATTACACACAACCATGGGCAACAAGTGTGTATCCCACGTTATTAGCACACACACCAACGGTGTCACATCCCACTTCATGCACCTTAGTATAATATTTGTCATCGATCACATAGTGGACGTGTCCTACTTTACATGAGTCACACTGTCAGCACCAGACAGGGTGAGTAACAGCAGGTTAGCTAAAGCTGATTCAGCCTGTGTGTAAGAATGAGAACTTTTCCCATCTGTGGCAACATATCTGGACTAACTTGGGCGTCGTGTTCACATGTAACCTGCTCAAATCTGCCTGCTTGGCTAGCGGAGCTGCTAATTGGTGGTCAGCTAGTAGACGGAGCAACAGACTGACCCAAATGCTGTCGAGCCAGCTGGCCTGGCCGTTAAATCCACTGCTGGAGATGATGGCTCAAATTACGCCAAACATTCCTGCGTATTTACGCTAACGTGCCTGCACACATCAGGGTTATACGAAGAAGCGACAGGGAGGAGAGTGGAGCTGAAAACTCAGAGGTCTTACTTTATTCTGCTGTCCATGGTTTAGCTACAACATCGCGACAACTCCGTGCTGTCGGCGGCTCTGCTCTGCTCTGCTCCGAGAATATATTTCCACCGCGTCCTCCTTCCGTCACTTCTTCTTCTTCTTCTTCTTCTTCTTCTGTTATCTGATACCGGTCGCGAGCTGCCGCCGCGACCGCATGCTTGGAGCCGGGATAGTGTCGTAGTTTGTGTCCGTGTCCTTCTGCCGTTAATGTAGCCCGTGTCCCCCCCAGTTCAGTCCAGCAGCACGGCGTTTATTTCCCACAACAAACACGCACACACACACACACACACCACTCCAGGAAGTGCTGTCAAAGATTTGGTGACGTCAGCGCGTCAGATGATGAGCACCTTGCTGCTGCTGCCTGAGAATAAAACAGCCTCCTGTGATGATAAATGCCATTAACGTGTTGAACTTAAGGTTATTTTGTGAACTATGATGAATTAATTTTACATTTAATTCTTCCTGTCACTATTAGGTAAGAAGATCTACTCTTAACGGCTCTGATTTTAAGTAAAGGTACCTCATATCAAACTGAAGTTTCTTTGTTTAATCCTGCTCACACCGCATGTGGGAGCATTTGTTTCATCTTATTACATGATTTTGTTCAATACTTTATTCTGATTGGTCAATTACAGCATTCAAATCTGTTATTTCCGTATAGCAGACCGTTGCTATGTACAGCAGACCGTTGCTATGGACACAGTTCTGATTGTTAAACCTCTAAAATAATCTAAAATTTGATATTTTGTGTCTAATTCTTAATTTTGTAAACATAACCATGTAACAAGCAGGATAATATACAATGAGGAGGTCACCATTGTAAAATAAAGCCATAAAATCATTTTAAAATTTATATTCTGTGTCACATAAATGTGTGCCAAATAATAGTAACCATGTAATAAGCAGGATAATGTATAGTGAGCAGGTCATTATTGTGAAATAAACCCCTTCAGGGTGATTTCAGATGCCTTTGTTTTGCATCAGGATCCTGCATCATCACTGTACATTATCCCTTATGTAATATGGCCATGTGTAATATCCAAATCGCAGAACCCTGCCGTGTTTGACAGGGATCTTGATAGGAGAAATGTGCAATAAAACAGCATTATAATTTCTGTATTGCTGCAGAAATGCCCTGGCCTAAAAATATTTGTTTTCTAGATGTAAGTTTTCTTTTCAGAGAAAATGAAAATGGTAATGCAAAAATTATCATCCCCAATAATCATGTAACACATTGCAATCACAATTCCAGTCAAAATAATCAAAATATGACTTTTCTTATTATTTGGATTTTGTATTATTTATTATTATTTTGTTAAAGGCATATGTCATACATTTATTGATTATAGATTATTTACTTTGCAAAAGTCCATTCATCCTGTCTTTTACAAAGATTTTGAACCACAGGCCTGTATAAAAAAAAACTATTAAATAAAAAAACTGTGAAGGTGTGTGTGCCTGTAAAATGTGTGTGTAAATTAGGCTATGACTTTACAAACTGTGCCTTTAATATTCCCACTTTTCCCCTTCTTCTTATTTTTTTTACTTACTACTTTTTTTTTACTTTTTTATGTACTTCATTTGCAGTTGATTTGAATGTATGAATTTCGTGAATTTCTTTATTTTGTTTTGACTTTTGTTGTTGAAATGTTTGACATGTTGTATTTGATCAATAAAGAAAAAACATTATGAGTGCTAAATGCAAACACAACAAACATAACACTGACTTCATGCTAAACCTATTGATTCTGCATGAGCAGTTTCACAGACATACATGAAAGGTGGGATTACATGAATTTAAAGAATATATTAAGACTCTACAACTTATAGAGACTAAAAAAGTAACAACTATCCAACTGGACAGTGGACAATTATGTCTGTTTATCTTTTTCCTTCCTGCTTTTTTAATTATAATTTTACACCAATGTAGTGAATATATTACTTGCAAATTTTTATATTATTTATTTATTCTTTAATTTTTTTTTATTTGGTTGTTTATCTAAATGCTTTGCCCCTTTTTCTGGATATCATTTTGTTAAGTACATGTCTGCAATGTCTGACTATGTTTATAAATAAAGTAAAAAAAAAAAAAAGAGAGAGACAGAGAAATGTTGCTGCTTCTGCCTGCAAGCATCTTTCTTCTTCTTCTACTTCAGATGAGTAACACAGCAGACCTGAGCCGTGTGATTCATGCTTCTGATGAAAAACCTGTATCCCTATGAGACTGCATTATTAGTTCAATAATTGTGGCAACAGTAGCCTTCAGCGGTGGCTCCCAAAGTGGGGTCCTGGAACCATCAGGGGTCCTTGTGAGGGCTTCCAAAACGAGACGCAGTTTAAACCAGAATTAATGGATCTTTTTGGCCGCTTGCCGGCTGAACACATCATAACACGACATATCATCACCTTATAAAGTTGTTATGGTGAACTTGATAGTAAACAGTTGGCTGTTTATACATCCAGACACCCAGATCAGTGGTGGAATATGACTGAGTGCATTAACTGAAGTACTGTACTTAAAGGGACAGTTCACCCAAAAGTCAGAAACACATATTTTTCTTCTTACTTGTAGTGCTATTCATCCCTCTAGATTGTTTTGACGTGAGTTGCCAAGTTTTGGAGATATAAGCTGTAAAAATGTCAGCCTTCACTCAAATATAATGGGACTAAATTGTACTCAGATACAATTTAAAGATACAGATACATTTAAAAACTCAAGATACATTTAAAAACTCAACAGTGATGTCTCTTCAGAAATCGGAAATCATGACCTAAGTGCTCAAGATAACCCACATCCTTTGCTGTGAGCAGTTTCATGAAGGAAATATCTTCACCACAATGGATTACACCCGACAACGGTATCACAAAAGGAATGAAGCATGTATCTACTCATGGACGGGAGGCTTGTGCTCGTGAAAGTGCAGGATGTAAACATTAATAGGGTCCTTGGCTGAGCTGTAATCTCTCACCCATTCAAAGGAAAGCAGACATCTCTACGCTCGATATCTTCACAAGTCACAGAGACAGTAAGGTTGAAATAAGCTCAACCTTAAAGAGCAGTACAATGCAATGTACACATTAATCCAGCAGTAATATTAATCCAAAAACATCATACAGTAAACAACCACTGACATTTTACTGCATAATGGCTGCTTCTACTTTTCAAACATTAAGTACATTTTGTTGATAGTACATGCTTTTACTTAAGTACCATTTTGAATGCAGGACTTTTACCTCAGTAAAGGGTCTGAATACTTCTGCCATCACTGCAGAGTATATCAAGCAACATTAGAATTCATTCTGACTCAGGTTTCTGGTCACTTGACAAAAAAACTCAGTATTTGCTCTCTTTTTAGTCGCGTGTTGAGCTTCACCAACTTCTCCTCACCAGCAGGTCACTAACTTCGTCTGCTGTTTGTCGTCGGGCAGGTTGTGTTTATAAGCTGCCTGCTGCCTCTGGGAACAAAGCTGATGACGGAGGTGAGAGTGAAGCAAAACAGTAGTTTCAGGCTGTGAAAACCACCAGCTGACAATGAGCTGACTGAAGCTAAAACAATCTATAGACCTGTGGAGCTGGCTGATAATTCCCTTTCACACAAAACAGTTGTTTAATCCATTGTTATTATAAAAATATTCCACACTGCTGAGTGCATGAGTAAAAATATAAAGCATATGTGACAATGTTATATGACATTCAGCACATCAACAAACTGTATTAGATACTACCTCAGGGTCCCCGGCTCCCAGGGGCCCAAATTTGATATGTTAGAGAATCTGCATCACTGAATATTAACTTCTTGTAGCGGGCCCCTGTGTCACCATGTAATTTGAGGACCTTAAATGCTCAATGTGTAATTTCTGTCTCTGGATTTCTAAATCAAAACAATAAAAAACACATCTGATGACATCATCAAGTAGCTGGGATCATGGGAGCTGTTGTCTTCATTGTTAACAGAATACACAGCAAATAGCGGCTACTACTTTTACTGTGAATAAAATGACAGATTCTTTGGATTTGTTGGAAACATTTGTGAAAATATAAGTACACAGCTCAACAAAATAATCAGTCATTTTTAGACCTTTTTACATAGAAATGTTACATATTGTGCCTTTAATTTAATTTTAATTGTGTATTGTGCAGTCTGTTGACAGCATATTCCTAATTAAAGGTGTGTTTAATTAAATTAGCACAAACGGATACCTAGACAAGCTTGTAGCTTTGTTCCAGCACAGGAGTCCTCTGGGTCTCTCAGAAAACGGTGAGGCTGCCATGTGTTGTCTGCTGTGTGAGGTGACAGGGTACATACACAACGCACAGAGGGCAGTATCTGGGTTTGGGTGGGCAGCAGAAGCCCAACAGCAAATTAATTTCTGGTCACAGAATAAGTCGACCACGACCACAGAGTTTATCGAACATGAGCCACAAAAACAAGCTCAGAGCTTGTGGAGACAGACTTTTGGCCACAGAGTTGGTTAAAATCCACTAATGAGAGGATTTGGGATATTGATATAAATGCTCTCGTATTTCTTGACCAGAGTGGCATGGCGGTGCAGTGGTTAGCCCTGTCGCCTCGCATGTTCTGGTGCTCTGGCTTCCTCCCACAGCCCAAAGACATGCAGGTTAATTGGTGATATTAGACATCCTGCTGCAGGAGCGAGTCTGTATCCGTCCTGTGATGAGCTGTCGACCTGTCCAGGCTCAGTGTCAGCTGGGACTGGCTCCATGTAACCCCAACAACGGATAGGAGGTTATGAAGGATAGATGTTTTTTTTTTAAACAGTATTAACTTGCACTTGAGCAAGGCACTTCATCTCCAACTGGTGGCCTAAAGCAGCAAGGGTCCTTGAGTGAGTTATAGGGGGGTTTCCCAATTTGGTAAACCATATTTTAATTATTGTGACAGATAATGCGATGTGATATGGTTCATGATTAGTTGTAATAATCATTTTTGCAGCCAAATTTTCATTTTCACTGAAGAAAATCTTAAAATCATGATGATGTGACATTTGTTGGCATCTCTGGCATTATGATACTTCATTGTAATGTTGTTTTGTCATAAAGTTTTCCTTTATCAAAAAATGCAGCTTCTGCAATTTGGATCACGCACTTATATTGTGATTTTAATAATAATTTGATTATATGTGCAGCCTTAGATCTTTTTTTTTTTTTTTTATCTCAAAACCTTAGAAATAAAACATTGGCATTGCTTAAGACAAAATCATCTTGAACTGTGAGTCCATGGTCTGGTATTCATCTACTGTGGGGGTCCTTGACATGAAAAAGTCTGGGAACCCCTGGGTTGTTGACTTGATCTGTGGGGGGAAAGTGAAAGAGTAACATTTGCCTGTTTGAAGTACATTTGAGCAAAGCTTCAATGCTTCAGTGCAGCCAACAGATCAGACTGAGGTGGAAAGACTGGCACAATTTTCTGACTTTATCCTGCATAATTACAGTGTGTCGTGTGTAAATGCTACTTAGAGTAACCACGTTAGGCGACAGTAGTCCATGCATAAAATAAATGCTGAAATCGCAACACATAACTCAGTTACATAAGCTTTTAGATAAACTGTCTGTGTCAAACACACAAAACATCCATAGAAAGAGTTTACTGTATGTATGTGACTACTGTAATCTGCTTCAGGCATGGATATGTGTACATATTTAGATATGTAGACGGCGTATTGGCCTTTGGATTGTATGTCAACGCTGTAAACAACTGAGCTGCAGTTTGTGTGTATAAACTTGATATAACATGACACATTGGAACTGGTTGAGAAATGTTATAGCACTTTTTATCCAGAAAAACAGCCAATCCCCCATTTACATGTATTTATTTATTTACAGGACAGTCTTGTCCGGTCCAATACGGTGGCAACATTGACATATTAGTAGTAACGGGCCAAAGTGGTCAAAGCAGCATCTAGATCAGAGTGTCAAACCGTTGCATCATAACCTATACATAATCATTTTTCTCCTTTTTTGTAATAACGCGTCACACAATCTGAAAACATTCACAGGGTAAGGATTCAAGAAAGAGATGTATTAAGGAAAATAAGTTCAATTTCAACAATATAAATCAGAAATATGGATGGATGGATGGATGGATGGATGGATGGATGGATGGATGGATGGATGGATGGATGGATGGATATAATTTCAGACTGTAAACACATCACCTCATCCTCCACTTCCAAGCATCCTAAATGTGAAAAACCCTATAGAGCCAGTGTTTTGTTTGTCCTTTCTGGGCTGCTGTAGGGACACGGCGGTGGCCTGGCGGTGGCCTGGCGCTGCCCTTCTGATGCTGTAAACCTTCATTAAGTTCAACCCTTTTTTAGATGTAACACTTCAACCACAGATTATATGAGCCCACGGAGTCCGGAACAAATTAATTGTGGATGGAACAGCTCCCTAAAGTGACACCTGATGACATAATCAATTACCATTATGCTCTTTATCCCCTTTTTACTGGGAATACTTGTCTTTTAGTAGACGATGACGTTACTGGCACAAATCATGGATATTCAGTGCAATGCAAATTTAGTTTTAGGGTGGACCTTCCTTTTATTGTTTGCATGTTTAAGCAATATTTGTCCCATGGTAAATTGAAACCAATGGCTTAGATGTAGTTCTCTCCCCTCTCCAGAGAGTCTGTCTGGATCAGAGCCAGATTTCTTCAGGCTGACTGGAAGGTAATTAAGTGGCAGCAGACTGGGGCATGCTGTTTCAGGCATCCGTATGAAATGATAATGGCAGGGCTGCTGCCTTAACATGAAAAAAAAAAAAAGAAGCAATATGACACACGTACACACAAAGAGACACATACACAAAGCTCTGGTGAGCTGTGGGCACTGGGAACCAGTGAGGTTTCACATTTCAGAGAAATGTAAACAGTAAACAGTCCCAGATTATGCTCATTTAAGAGAACGCAGCAGTGAAATAAGAAGAATACAGCGTCCTGTTGTCCTTCTGAGGCCTTGACAATATATTTAAGAATGGCTTCAAACATTTGACTTAGCTCTGGTGCACATGATTTATCTTATCAAACTGAAATGTCACTCCCAAGAAAGTACACAAAGTATTTTTTTTTAGCTTGAGAAAATACTGCAGGCAGTAAAGTAAACTGTAAATCTACCATTCATCTGTGTTATCTTACATTTCCAGGTTGCTTTTGCAGTATTTCATTATAAATCTGTTTTTGTAAATGTTGCTCTGTTTCCATGCACAGTGTTTTTCACACTAAGCCTGCATATATTTTTACCAGTGATGTGTAATTTGTCTGTGGGTAAATTGACCCCACAATGTCAGTCAAAAGACACTTGTCAGGTTTCATTACCCAGAATTCTGCAGTAGACACATCATCAGAGGTGGCTTACAGCGGTGAATAACCTTGAGAGGACTCATTAATGTCCACTCATCAACCTTTCAGTGCTTCGGCCCAAGTCACTATATTACTTTAATATCATAGGAAAGTGTGTTTGTGCGCTGCAGTGTCACTGCAGCCAAGGAGAGCAACACTACAGGCATTAAAGAGGGCAGTGTAGTTTATCCACATATATGATTACAGGATTATATGACTATTAAAGGTCCAGTAAGCAGGTTTCAGTGGAATATAGCAATGAGCTTGCAGATTGCAAACACCTCACCTAAAACCTCACCCTCCCTTGTAGGCCGCAAATCTCCAAGCTTAAATTCTGCAAAACTTATATTCCATTCCTGCCATATTGTGCTAAGTCATGTGGTCAGAGCTGCGTAAGAATTATATACAGTAGAAAGATGGTAACATTATAGAAAAAACAATTTATAGAAACTGATGCAGTGTAAATCTGTACAATCTGGACCTGCATGTGTTATGTCTTCATACACACACACACACACACACACACACACACACACATACACACACACACATTTACTTGTCATTTTTGGGACATTACATGGACTTACATAACTATAACCATAACCACTATTTGACTAGCCATTACCTTAACCTACCCTTAAAGGGATAGTTCACCCAAAAACGAAGAAACAGTCATTATCTACCCGTCCTGATGCTGACTGAAGGTCGGTTTTAGTTTTTTAGTTCACAAAATGGCACAATCTGCAAACAGTGTTGCAGAATCTTCCAAACAATTTAAGTGAATAGTCACCAGTTTTCAAACAGCTATTTTTTGTTTTGTTTTTTGTTTGGTCACTGTTCACTTAAATTGTTTGGAAGATACTGCAGCACAGTTTTTCTTGTGAAACCTTCAGTCAACATGAGGTGAGTCGATAATGACTAACTGAACTGTTCCTTCTGAACTATTCTCACTTATCTGCATGACAAGATAACCCTACTATTTTTTCTCATTTTGGGTGAACTGACCCTTTAATTAAAGTCAAACTGGTGTAATATCTAATTTTAGAGAGAAATAACGCTTGTATTAATTCTTAAAAATATGGATGTTTGTCTGTAACTTTTAGCAGTTTTTTTTAATTATTTTTGCTGATCAGTCACTGTAATAAAAATAATAATAAAACAGTAATAATGAATCTCACATCATATTTATCCATAAATATATTGTTTCTGTTATCTTTGAGTAAAATGTAGATATCCTCACATCAGCAGTGACTCCCTGGTGTCTCTTGTGTGACAGCAGGGGCGCTGTGTGTGTGTGTGTGTGCGCGCGCCGGGGATCAGCGACTGGTCACGTGCCACCACTGTGACGAGGCAAACCAGGAAGTGGAACTCATGTCTGTGCAGAGAAAAGTGAGAGGAGGAGGCAGAAAGTAAACATGCAGGATAGACAGACTTTGATAAGAGTTAATGATACAGTCAGTCTTCACTTTATTTAAATGAAGAAGTCTGGAATCTTTTTGTAAAAAAATATCAGACACATTAGGAGTTTTACAGGATCATGTTTCTCCGGGAACACCTGACTAAATCATTTGTCAGCAGATTGATTCTCCTGCATGTTCGGTTTAATAAACGACTTGTAACGATGTCGATAGCGACTCTGTCAGAAGAAGAGAGCTGGAAGCGACAGACGAGCAGCGGCTCGCAGATCGATGCAGAAACAGACTTTACTGATGTGACAAACAGCAGCAGCGACATGGGAGGTGAAAAAGAGCAGAGTGGAAGAAAGTTCACAGAGGAGGAGGTGAACATCCACAGGATCCACAGAGAGGCGTGTGAGGTAAAGATGGATCACTGCACACATCTGAAATCAAATCATGTCCTGTTCAATCTCATTATTGGACTTATGGATGATTAATTACAACCAGGCGATCACACGTGTTGGTATACTGTAGTGGTGCAGGTTCCTATTACTTAAATAAAAGTACTGCAGTGTAGAAATACTCTGACTTAAGTAAAAAGTACATGAGTATTATCAACAAAATATACTTCCCTTGTATTTTTAGTACTTTAGTACTACGTTTTGTTACATCGTTTTTATCTTGTCACATCTGTCACACCATGTCCACTGATGGACACAACAAGGAATCGTCTTCCATCATGTAAACGGAGAGCAATGATGCAAAATAAAAATCATCAATAATTCCCTTCAGATGCATTAAAACTAAAGTAACAAGCCTGTTTTGAAACTGTAAAGAGTAGAAAGTACAGATGTTTGTGTTAAAATACAAGGAGTAAAAGTGAAGTACAGTTACCAGAAAATGTCTGATTCTCTGAGGGATGAATATTATTGATGTATTAATGTGTTCAACACTTTATTCAGCATCACTCTTTACTAACTGCTGCTCTTATGTTGATTGGTTTGTGTCTTTTTGTGTTTTAATTCTGTTTACATGTTTGATTTCTCTTAGCAGACCTGTTCCTGCCCTTTGCAGACTTTTTAATTAATTATTCATCTGATTGCTCGCTGTTATTGTCCAGTATTTGCACTTGTTTTCCTGTTTTTATTTATTCTTTGTTGCAAGGCACACCCCCTGCATGAAAGGTGCTTTATACATTAAGTTTATCATTATTATATATAAACATAGTATAATTGATTTGCTTTTTTTATATTAATAATCTGAAGCTGCAAACTACCAATTAAAGCTGTCAGAGGATTAAAAATGACATTTTTTTCTTTGTTACGTAGTGCAGTAGAATTATAAAGTAGCATAAAATGGAATAGCAATATCACAGTGTAAAAATAATCCTTCACTGCTACAATTAAAGTATAATATATGTATGTTTAAAGGGACAGTTCACCCTCAAATCAAAAACATGTATTTTAACTCTGGCCTGCAGCGCTCTTTATCAGTTTTGAATTTTTTTGGTGAGTTGCGGAGTTTTGCTGATGTTGGCCAGAGGAAAAATATGGATTTTTGATTTTGGGGGTGAACTGTCCCTTTAATTACACAAGATGAATCTGTTTTGCCAAAGAAATTTAACATGTGGGTGGTTTCTCTCTCTCTCTCTCTCTCTCTCTCTCTCTCTCTCTCTCTCTCTCACACACACACACACACTCACAGAGTTAAGATTTTTTTAGCTAATTCAAATCTTCAGTGTTTTCTCTAACATAATTACCAATTATGTATTTATATTCAGGGATTACAGCCCATAATGGGAAATATGTATTATTATTTATTATTTAAATGATGAAAATATAGCCATAACAATATTTGTTTTGAAAGATTATGTAAATGATTTTAATTTGACTTAATTGGCTAAATACTTTTTAAAAGCTTAAGCATTTTTTGATTAACTGAACGATGATTTGAACATTTGAAGAGTCAGAACTGACTTTGTTTTTCTTGTAGTAATGATGTCAGACTTGTTTTGGTCAGAGCTGTGGACAAGGTTATATGAACTTCTTTTTAAAATTCAAAAATGTTAAATTATCAGTTACCTAATCGGCATCGGCCGTGAGAAGCAGGAAATTATCAGTCATCATATCGGCTGAACAAAATCCAAGTAGTGCATCCATAATTATATTAATATTCTACACTGTACATGCTTGAATAAGATCAATTTTTGAGGATCTTAATAGAAAACAGAATAATCATGTAGACATGACTGAGGTAATTAAATGTTTATTAAGACCAACATGTTCACATTTCTAGTAAGTTTCATGCTACTTAAAAAAAGATAAACCTAATGTCAGTCTTAAGTCCACAATAGTGTAAATAATACTCAGCCAATAAGATCATTGTTTATTTAATCTGATATCCTTCATAGTGTGATAATATGCCAGCTGTTGTGCATCTTCAGAGCCCACCTGTCAGTCCCCAGGGCAGGACTCCCTGTGTGCCAGAGTGAAACTTTACTGTCAGTTTAATTACCAAAAGTCAACGTCAAAGACAGTGTGGGTAGATTACACATAATTCTGTGCAGAAAAAAAACAACAACTTAATGGTAGCCCGAAGAAATGTTAGGAAGATTCAATTTTTTGAACAGTTTTCTTCCAGTTTTAATGAGAGGAACAGCCACCCAGTGCTTTATATATTTTATATATGTAATGATAATGATGCACAATTAATCGACACACTATTAAACCTGCAGAATGGCCAAGTGCAACATCCAAATTGCAGAAGGAAACAAATGTCACATCATCATGATTTAATAGTTTTTTTCAGTGAAAATCACACTTCTGATGTAAAATGATTATTATTAATAATCAATCATACTACATTGTGCATTTGACTGGACTGGACCAACAAGACTGTTGTTTATTTGAGCTGATATTCATCATAAAGTGTGATAATATGCCAGCTGTGGTGCTCCTCCAGAGTCCACGTGTCCCCGGGGCAGGGTTCCCTGTTGGTCCTTGGCAGAGTCAAATTTTATCGTAATTTTAATTACTAAAAGTCAGTATGAAAAAGACTGTGGGTAGATTAGGCAAATGTGGAGCAAAAAAAAAAAAAATCACCAAATGGTGGCCTGAAGATATTTTAGGAAGATATCTTTTTTCTTTACCAGTTTTCTTTCCATTGTTCCTTACAGGTATAGTCTTATATATACAGTTCATGTCATATAAGTAAAGATGACTGTTGTATTTGTCAGATCCGTCACATTGACCAAATCTTCTCTGCTCTTCCATCAAACTGAGCCAGTGAGCTCTGTGCTGATGACAGCAGTGAGTGGGTGTCATCTGCGTGCCTTTAGGCGTATCTGTTGTAAATATTGTGCTTCTGAGTGTGGATGAAATTGAGGCAAGTTGGCCGCGACCTGAGGAGAGTGGTAGGACCTGGGTGGGAAAAGCACAATACAGAGGGGGCCCAGCTATGCCAGCTTCACTGTGTGCCCCTGCGCTGCCATGTGAAATGACAGGCCGTGTCACCAAAGGGCCCCGGGCCTTTTTCCCTTTGTGGCCTGTCAAAGCTCACCAGCTAGTGGGCTCTCAGTTTGAAACAGACTGAGAGATGACATTTTCTAACTTCCTGAGGGACGGCAGAGGAGTTCAGTGTTTTTCACGTACAGAAGGTGTTTGTGTGTCCGTGGAAGATGAACGATTGGTCGACATGAAAGAATAATTGTGTCTAAAATATGTGCATTTTTAAGCATCTTGCAAATATGCAGCAAATATAAAACTTAACACAATACCACCAGTCAGAGATGGGAAGTAACTAAGTACAAATACTTATTGTTACTGTTTTTAAATTGATTTTTCAGATATTTGTGCTTTACTTGAGTATTTATTTTCACTTTTATTCCTGACATTTTATCACAAATATCTGTACTTTCTACTCCCTACAGTTTCAAAACAGGCTTGTTACTTTAGTTTTAGTGCATTATTTTTATTTATTTCATTATGATTTATTTTTATATTGCATTGTGCGCGTCTTTCTCAACATGATGATCGATTTCAATCAAAAAAGATGAGACAAGAAGACAATTTCTTGGTGTGTCCATCAGTGCATATCATGGACAACAAATGTAACTATGAAAACAACATATAAGACACAACAAGAGGGGAAACGATGAAAAGTGAGCATGAAGAACACACACATAACACACAGTAACATAATAACATAACAAGACAGAAATGATGTAAAAGATATAACAAGACAACGTAACAGGACGAAAACAACGTGCAAGATGTAAGAAGGCACAAATGCATAAAAGAGGTAACAAGGCAAAAATGATTTGAAAGACAAAACAAGATGAAAACGACTAAAAGACTTAAGATGTAATAAAGCAAAAAGGTAAAAAAAAAAGGTAGTGAGGTAAAAAATGTCAAAGGTGTAATGACAAAAACGACTTGAAAGATGTAACAAGACGAAAACACCTGAAAGACATAATAAGATGTAACAAGATGAGTTTGATGAAAGTTAAATAAAAGACTTAACATGTCGTAACAAGGCAAATAAGAAATAAATGAGGCAAAAACTACGTAAAAGATGCAACAAGATGAAAATTACATAAGATAAAAATGATGTAAAAGATGAAAGTGACTGAAAGACGTAATGACATAAGATGAGTGTGATGAAAATTACAAACAGCATGTAAGATGAAAACTGTGAAAGATGTAAAAAGGCAAGAAGGACATGAAAGACACAACACAATGAACACAATGTAAAAGAAGATGATTATGATTAAAAAAGGCATTAAAGATGTAAGAAGACAAAACTATGTAAAAAATGCAACAGAGTGAAACAGAGGGAGACCTGACTGCAGAGAAAAGGTGAGGTTCAGTTTGCTTCGCTCAGAAACAGCTGGTCAAAATGTCCCTCAGTGGACATCTTATTACTTTTATTCTCTAAGTACATTTCACAGTCTGGACTTTTTCACTTTGACTTGAGTAAATAAGTTGAATCAGTACCAGAGTCATGTTTTTTTAATCAGGTTCTTTACCTCTACTTGAGTAAAGATTGTTTACTTTTGCCTCCTCTGCTACCAGTTGATTAATCATTGCAGATTTTCACCTACTGAATTGCTCACAAAAGGACAGCACTAATTAATTAGAAACATCATAAGAGTTAGACTTAGTCTTACATCTGTTTCTATGCACAGAGGTCATCCGTTCCCTCTTCTCCTCGACCCAAAGCAATCTGTCTCTACGTATATGTTCATATTAAGTATTATGCTTACCGGTGCTTTTGTGTTTGGGCGTGTATATGTACTGTATATGGTTATGTATGCAGGGGTCACACACCAGCATACGTGTTTGTATGTCATGCTAATTAAATAATAATATTCTTCATTATGTTCAGGCAAAGAAGCAGATGTACGTCGACCCTTCCAGTGGGTACAAGGTGTTCACAGAGTATGCCCACCTTCAGAGAGGGAAATGCTGTGGCAGCGCCTGCAGACATGTGAGCTCTTTGTTTTCTGTTGCACCAGGTTGTGTTTTTCTTCACTTTCTCATTTTTTTTTGTTTCTTCTCTTCATCTGGCCTTGGCTGTTTGGTTTCGTCCTGTCCCATCTTCTCCACTTCTTTTCTGTTCTAGGTCCTTTTCCCCCAGTGATAATTTACCTTAGATGTAAGGCCGCACAATTAATTGAAATACTGTCAAAATAGCAATATGGCAAGGTGCAATATCCAAATCACAGAAGCTGCAGTTTTGGATAAAGGTAAAGTTCTGTAGAGCTGCAGAGATGCTCTGATCTGCACATCTTCTTCTGCAGATGTAAGAAAACGTGTGTTTGGTACAGACTCCAACAAAGGTCACATCTCACGATTGTAATACTTTTTTCAATGAAAAAGAAAATTGTGATAGAAAGATGATTATTGAAATCATGACAAATGTTTTTGTTCTTTCTTGCCCAAAACTCCATATAAAATGTTTAAGTGCATGACTTAAGAGCATCATAATATCAGCTGTCCAGGATGGTGAATTAATTTCAATAAATGCAAAATATGTAAATTCTGCCATTAGGGCTCTCTGACAGTGAAACAGTAATAAACTACATAGTTTGATGACACTGAGAAGCAGCGTGGGATCATGGGAATGTCTTCTTCACATTTAAAGAACCACCATGGCTGAAATCTATCTGACGTGACTCAGGCAGACATGGAACAACAAGGCAAAAAAGACATGACAAGACAAAAGTGACGTAAGAAGGTGAAAACAACGTAAAAGATGTAATGAGACATAAAATGACGTAAAAGACGTAACAAAATGAAAACAAAGTAAAGGACATAACGAGACGAACATGATGAAAACGACGTGGAAGACGTAGCAAGACGTAAAAGATGTAACAAGACAAAAACACCGTAAAAAATGTAAACAAGAAGAAAAGCACTTTAGAGGACATAACAAGATGAACATAACGAGAACAACAGAGACGAGTAACAAGGTGAAAACTGTAAAAAAGACCTGACAAGATGAAAACAGTGTAACAAGAGGAACATGATGAACATAATAGAAAATATAAATTAAGTTTTATTCATGTTATGTTTACACGCGCCGACTTGCTTCTTAAAGTAATAATCTTAAGATTTTCCTTTAATAAAGAAAATCTGTCACCGAACAGGGAAACAGAAGACCCACTGATGAAAGTATCAGTGGTGGCGACACGTTTTTCTTCGCCCAGCAGTGGTTGGTCCACCTGACAGGGTAGGCGGAGCTAACATAACAGGTTTGCTCTTCAGTTCAGGTGGCATGAAGTTTTTTTTTCTGGTCTCTGCTAGCGTTGCGGATAAACGGTTACTGGGTCCTGACAAACGAAGATCGATGAATACAGATGGTGTTAAAAAACTTTGGACATTCCTCTGTGCGTTTACGCCACACGTTGGTACCAGCAACGAGAACAAAACACAGATCTTCAGCTGTCCATGGTGCTGAAAAGGACTGCAAATTAATTTAATTAAGCAACAAGGCTAATTTCACTGTATATTTTTAGTTTAAATTAATAATTTATTATTAATTTCATAATAATTTAATGTAGTCAACACTTCCAGCGTGCTGTGTGACACATGTTTCTGTCTGCTGGACGTAAGTGTTAGAACGTTGATTTGGCTGCTGCTGAAACCAGATGTTGCCCACAAGCATAAATCACAATTTAAAATTTAAATAGAGGATTCTTTACGTTCCTGATTGAGAGCAGTATCACCTACTCATGCAGGTGTTGTCATCCTGTTGTCAAATTACACTTCCTGAATTAACACCCTCTTTGCTAAATTGTCAGTTTTATAAGAAATTCTCTCGCAAAGCAACACAACTAGAACAAACGAAAAAGCAGCAATGGGAGCTGAAAAATCAAGAAAAGAGGTGTTTTGACCAGATGTTGTGACGTTAAAAGAAGTGCAGGTAAAAATCCAGCTTGTTTACTTAAAGGACACACAAACAAATAAGTTAATGAAGTCCAGTAAAAGACACGGCTAAAGAAACTGACAATGAAATGTTTTATTTAAGAACACTAATGACCCATTTTTAATAAAAGAAAAGAAAGAAGACCAAAAGAAATTGAATTTAACCACTTTATTTATCAAGGCACACAAATAACAGACTTAAAGAAACAAATTCTTCGACGTCTGCACTCATTTCCTCCTTCACACGCCTAAAGCTCCAGCTTTTCATGATTCGTCGATTAATCATTCACTCTATGAAATGTTAAAAATTTGTGAAAAAAACAAAACAAACTCTTACCTGTGAATTTCACAGCTAAATGGAAAATTTTCAGAGCCCAAAATGAAATCTTCAAATTGCTTCTTTTGTCCAACCAACAGTCCAAAACCCAAAGACTCTTCATTTATTATCATAAATAACAAAAAAAGCAACAAACCCTTACATTACTGAAGCTGGAACCAGAAAATATTTGATGTATTTGCTTGAGAAATGACTGAAACAATGAATCTATTATCATAATAGTTGGCAGCTAGTTTTCTTTCCATCGACTCATCGATTAATTGACTAATCTTTGCAGTTGTATGCACGTTGATGGCCTCAGCCTCAGGGTACGTTCAGATTCAGGTCCCTGTTCTGCTTCTTGCATCCAATCCAGTCTTGTCTCATCTGCTGTCCTTCCTTGTCCAATCCAGTCCCCGGTCCGTCTTCCCCTCATCCGTGGTTCCGTCCTGATTTGATTCCATCCTGTTCTCCTTTGTTTTGAGTGTCGCTCCTCTGGCGCGCGTCGCTCTGTACACATGTCCGCGTCTTGTTCTCTGTGTGACTGAAGTTCTGCTCCACATGCTGCCATTTAGCACCATTTAATTATTTCATTTCCCCCCTCTAGTGTCCATATGGCCAAGTCAACGTGAAGGACCCTGCCATGAAGAAACAGTTTAACTCTCTGTTTTATGTATAGGCCCGACATGACGGAGGTAAAACGCCCGTGAAGAACGGGACCCAGCCGTCACACGTTGCTTATCTCCCGCCTGTCATTATTTGGACTAGTTGAGAGTCATTTTTTAGCAGTGTACTAAATGATGAAATATGGGTAGTGTCTGTGCAATACCTCCCTCCTATGAATCACAACTATTCTCAGGATTGTTTTCATTCTCATAAGACAGGCAAGTAGGGAGAAAGGATTTGTTCACTAGAACCTCATGTAAAATAGTCTTTTATCTCATTTTGGTTTTGCTGTATTTTTCTGATATTTTTTCTTCCAATGAATGTCCAATGAAAATGCCTTGAGCTTCATTTTTCGTTTCTCTTTAAGAGTATTTAATATTTCGTGGTATTCCGCTCCTCTGATGCATTTACAAGGGTTGTGGGAGTATGGAGATGAAAACTGAAAGAGCATTTTAGATCTTTGCCCTCAAGATAAAGGGCATATAAGCGAAAGTAACCGTAGATAGTCAGATGGAGTCTGGTGCTCTTTTGCTTTGCATCTCTTGTTATTTTTTCTCCCAAATGTACAACTGCATGAATATTAGCATCATTTACACTCCACAAGTGCTCGACTGAACTGTCTACCTTTGACTGAAACGCTGTGTTGTTAAAAATAGGCAGGGGCCAAGGGTCAGCCCTTACACTTGGCTGCTCTGCTTTTACACCACTTGATGGAATCAGGCTGTTAACAAACATGCCATGGACATCAACAGCAGCCCTCCCCACCGGACTCGGCGCTCAGCCTCCTGGCAACACTTGGCTACAGCGCAGCTCCCTGCGGCTGCTCTCCTGAGCTGCAGCCTAATGAACTCCTGGGCCCTCTTATCCCAGCACTGCAATAGATCAGCTCAGGCTTAGACGCACACATGCATAGGCAGGCTTCCTCCATCACAACACCCTGTGGCTCCTAATAGGCCAATATAGAATAAAGGTTGCACTAAACACCAGACTCTGTAGCCCACAGTAATAGTACAAGGTAAGGTCAAGCGCTCATGCAGCACTACCTGTGCGTGCAAGAGATGTTGAGGAAAGATGTGCCACTTGATTTGTGATTTGTGAGTGCATGTGGGTAGGCAGCGCGATGCCTTCAGGCACTGGCTCTGAACCTGCCACACACACTCTCCTGTCTCCGCCTGATTGGGCAAACAGCGTCGGGATGAGAGGATGTGTCTGCCGCGGAATTCCGTTGCAGCCGCCTACTGGCGCGGCCACAATTTTCCTCGGCAGGTGGGTCCCAAAGGCAAGTGCTTAGTGATCGGAGCAAAGCCCTGTGAGCGGCTACAAGGAGATTCATGATCCCAACAGTGCTGGGGAGGACAGGTTCTCGGGGACGCGTCGTCAGGCGGGATGAGAGGCGAATTTATTTGGTGTTATTCTAAACCGAGGCAGCGGAGCGTGCGGCAGCAACATTTCTACAGCGGGACGGTGAAGGTGTCACACTCATCAAGTACCTGGGCCCGCTTGCCTGCCGCGGCTCTGCGGGTTTTGCCTAGGGACTTGTCTGTCACATTAAAGTAGATGCATTGCCATTCAGGGCCTCGGCGGTCCCGCAGCCTGACCATGAAATAGGCCAACTTTCATGTCTGCCTCATCCCTCCATGTCTTCCCAATCCAGTGATGGCACAGTTTGAAATGTTTTTTTTTTTTTTCTTATCATCATGTTCGAGCCTAGCAGTTGGTGACTGAGACACAAACAGCACAGAAATCCTTTCGACAGATTTATGGAGAAATTTACTTGAAAATCGACCCCTCCTCCAAACACCAGGCTGGTCAATCATTATATTAAAGTATCAAAAAACACTTCCTGGACTCAAACTGAGTCTGTCTGAGGGGATCTTTGGATGAGAATATATGTGTACACAAACATCACAAAAAAAAAACAAAAAAACAATTAACATGCCTTTCTTGTCACAGTGTGATGTTAGGCCCTAAAACAAACAAACAAACAGGTTTCAGTTCAAGCCTTAGACTCTTTGAAAAAGACAAAAAAAAACAAAACACACTTTCTGACTCACTGACAGAAGAGCTGATGCCTTTAACCAGAAGGGCTGCCCCCTGATACTCAACTAACCTTTGAAACATTTTCATTTATTTGTTAATGGAAGAAAAAAAAACACCTCAAATTCCATTCGGTAGCTGCAGCTTACTACTAACTTACTGAAATAATTAACTGTTAATTAATGCATAATAAAGCATCAATTAATCTTAGTAAGCATGGTTCACAATTTAGATCCAGTACCCACAAAATGCATAGTTAACTGTTAATAAATGCACACCAAATGCTCACATTGTTTATGTGATTATTGACACATATTCATGTTAATAAGTATCTTATTATCTCATGATACAGGTCTAAAGTACCAACATGGGCTGATTTCATCCATGACCATAAAGACTTTTTTATTGTTTTAAAAGAGAGTGCCTAAGAGTTTTTGTAATTGTATTAAAGTTTATTTTGAAACAGTCTTGTCTCAATATATTTTCTTCATTTGTGCCCTTGAGTATTTATTCAACTTCCACAATGAAGGAACGTTAAACTAAAAGTCTGATCATCCATGTTTTTTCTTATCTTACGGTTAATTGTTTGTGATACACAGTTTTTAGTTAATCATAGCTACTTTAATTTTATTTGACATGTTCATAACATTAATGACAGAAAAGTTTTATTCATGAATAAATTCTTTTTGTCTGTATTATGCAATGCCAGTAGAATGATGAAAAATGAAGAAATTTTCTTTCTCAGTATAAGCAAATATGTAGGTCTTCACACACACACACACACACACACACACACAGCTGTATTCCCTCAGTGCAGATGTGCTCCCCAGCTCCAACAGCCAACAGACATGCGAGGTGTTTATTTCAGGCATTTTGGACTGAACATCTCTGACCTTCAGCCGGAGCATATGCTGTGCTGGAGCAGAGTGGCAGCTCTATACTGTGTGCCTTTCTACAGGACGGTGGCACTAGCCGCAGAGAAAGAGAGAGCTGTCCAGTTTGGAACTGTGACCAGACAGACTCGAGTCACAACCAGTTGACAGGCCAGCCGCCCCTCCTTCCTCACCCCACCCCCCACCACCCCCCTCCGTCTCAAACAAGCACAGCAGCCCTGCGGCCAATGGCCCCGACCACAGTCAGTTACAGTGTCTCCATCACTGCTGGCCAGACCAGCCAGGAACTGACATAGGGTTGGCGGGGAAAAAAAACAACTTGAGTGTCAGCCGTATGATGGTTGAAAGGAACATCAGTCTCAGCAATTGGCCGAGCACTGCTTCGTACGTTTGTGTGTGCGTGCATGTGGGCGTTCGTGCACGTGTGTCTTGATATTCAAGCAGCATTTGAGCAGCCCCTACATCAACGTCTGGTCCTTCTACACAGACAATGTCAGCTCGCCTCGGGGCAGCAGCTTCCACAGTGGTCATATGGACAACCCGATCCCTGTGGTAGAATTAGTGATAAAAAAACACACATGGCCACTGAGTGACAGTCAGCGCACCAGATTCCTTTGGACAGACGGGGCTGCAAATAGCACAGAGGAGCAGTTTCTCCCTCGGACCGCAACTGGTGGTCAGGCTCATGCCAGGGCAAGTCGTGGCCGCCAGATGAGCCCAGATAAAAGGAGAGTCGGGGGCAAGTCACAGGCACCTAAGTGCCCAAGGAGCACTTTGGCCTGTTTATTTCCCTCCTGGTTATGCAGTCATATCTGTGACTTCTCATCTACACTTTAAAGACAAGTGATGTAAGTGATTTTTCTTTAGCTTTTACACTATCTAACCTCTGACTTATTCATTATGCTCTCCTCTGTCTTTAATGAATGGCTGATATGGGAAGAAAGAGAGTGTTTGACAGTATTACACCAAACACAAACATCACCTAAACCAGCATCTCCTCCTCAAAGCTGCTTTGATTCATGAGGTTATATCTCTACTCCTATAACAAGTACATATATCTGTCTGTTTACATCCTGTCAACCTTAACATATTGTTTTGTACATAGTGTTTCACTTTAAATCTTAGGTAACTGTTAGCAACATGAGCTAGCTCGCTAGCATCTTCAGCTCCATTCAAACTCAACAGAATCAAAATAGAACTCACCAAAAACATCTCGGCTCATCTTTCCACTGCTCCAACAATCACCGACTCAGGTTTGGTCCAAATAATCCCTTAATTCACCACACCATCACTGCAGAGAGGAACGAGAGGGAGGTCGGTCACCAGGGAAGCAGCTGCAAGAAACCGCACGCACAGCCAGAATATTTTCACATCTAACACGGTGACTCAAGGGTTTATTTCAACCAAAACCAGAGCTGGTGATTGTTGGAGCACTGGAAGAACGAGTCAAGACGTTTTTGGTGAGTTCTATTTTGTTTCTGTCCAGTTTGAATGAAGACAACGGTGCTAGGTGCTATAAAAACTGAACAGTCCAGAGTATAAAGAAATGTTCAAAAACCCTACAACTCCACAAAACTATTAACAATAGGTAGGAAGCCAACTGTGAAAACATAAAATAACTTACTTATGGATAAAAAAACGCAAAGCGTGCTGGTGGAGGTAACATAACATTGAAAAACAAAAAAACCAAACACAACAAAAACAAAAAAAAAAAAACACTTTATGAAAAGGATGGTTAATACTAGGGATGACTGGATTGATTAATAATCATTGAAAATTTGATGGATCAAGTAAGATTCAATCAGTCTATTATCAAATAAAGATTATTTTTATGAGTGCGCTCCACATTTTCCCTACATCTAATATTCAAGTACATGTGTTTAATATGTAGGCCTTTACATCTTTATGTTTCATAGGCTGTGTGATGCTGTCAGAGAATATGCTTTGAACGACAGGGAAAGAAGCATTTGGAATTATTTTGTATAAAAAAATGATGCAACCCTATTAAATACTATTAAGACTATTGGCCAAGCTGACTGTGAACGGTGATGTAACTTACTAAAGGATGAAAAATCAGAGTTTTGAGGCAAAGGCAACGTTGCTAAAGCATTGATAGGAAGTAAACAGATGTGTAGAATATTTTCATACCTTACCCTGTGAATTCAGGGTTTATTTTGACCAGAGCAGAGTTGTTGATTGTTGGAAAAGACAGGCCAAGATGTTTTTGGCAAGTTTTATTTTGTTTCTATTGACTTTGAATGAAGACGATTATCCCAGGTAGGCAGCTAACATTGCTAATTGTTATCTTAGTGAAAAAAAAAAACACTGCACACAAAAGGAACAGTAAATAGTATTGTGAGTCAATGTGAGTCAAGCTAACTGTAGAAAGTGAAGTAACTAACCTAAAGATGAAAAATCACAAAGTTTGTGGGTGAAGGTAATGTTGCTGTAACACTGACAGGCACGTGCAGCTTGTAAAACGGATATACGTCACACTACACTGTGCAAGTAGAGAATAGCGATAAAGAACATCCATCTATTATGTTTCCATGTCCTTTCTAGTGTGGCCAGATATGGACTAATATGCGCACCATTCCCCAGGAGGATACTCTGTCCCCAGAGGAGATGGAGGGGGGGTGGCGGGTGGAGGTGGCGGTGTGCTGCTGGAGCCGTTCTGGAGGCAGGGAGGGGAGGCAGGCAGCAGTTGGTGTGCAGAGAGCAGAGGCTCAGGCTGGCTAGTTAAGAGCTTCTCTCTCCTATCCTCCATCTGCCAGGGACCGGGGTTGTGATTTGAGCTCCAGCAGAGCAGAGCAGGGAGGAGATCGAAGGAGGGGTGGAGGGAGGTAGGGGATGGGGATGGAGGGGAGGGGTGGTGGTGGTGGTGGTGAGAGGTAGTGGAGGGGGTGAAGGGGGGGAGGCAATGGTTGGAAGAGACAGAAAAGAGAAAGTGGAAGAAGAAGCGGGGAGTTGGAGGAGGAGAGGGGAAAAAGTGAGGACCTGGAGAGAGAAAATAAGGATGGAAATGAAAAACAGGATACATGAGGATTGAGACGCCTCAAAAATCTATTTATAGGCTTATTCTGTCTATCATTACTTTTTATAAATCACTGTTAGACATTTTAATTCTAGGTATCAGCTATAAAAACAGCGCTCTGGTCATATTTCACCCATGCTTATGTGAATTTTGATATTTCCTTCCCTCCAATAATTATGAAGCCATGTCCACTGTGTGTTTGTAAATATTTTCCAGGATGTCTCACCCACCCACCCACCCACCCACCCTGGCTCATGTGACTGGGATACATGTGACTGGGATACAGCTTTACAGTGCTTCACTCCTCCCTCTGTTCCTCCTCCTCCTCCTCCTCCTCAAACCCCCCCGCTCTCCTCTCCCTTCCCCTTCCCCACTCCTCTCCTTCATTCTGTCAGTGTTTAGCCCGTGGTTCCCTGCACCACAGTGGATCCTGGGAGAGCCTTCCTCTCCTCCTCTTCCTCCCTCCTTCGACTCCTCGCCTCCTCCTCTCCTCCTCCCTCTGCCACCTCCTTTTTCTGGCCATGCTCTGAGAGCTCCCTCTGCGAGACTGAGTGTCACTTGAGGTGACCCAGAAATGATAACTCCAGATGAACCCTGGATGTGTGGTAATCTAACCACCATGCCCTAGGAGGAGCCAGGCAGCCAGGGGGGCAGGCAGGCAGGCAGGCAGGCAGGCAGGCAGGCAGGCAGGCATCCCGGGTTGATGCTGGCTTCACTGCATGCTGCTGCAGAGCCTGTCTGGGTATCATGCTCAGAAAACGCTGTGTGCACGGTACGCGTTGTGGTACACAGTGAAATGGATCTCAGTGCCGTTGCATTATTGATGAGATACATTGTGATGTCAGCCCGGGCGGAAGGAGCAAAGCAAAATGACTGTTAGCAGTGTGGCACGTGATCATTTATGCAAGCAGCACAGAGGTGTAATTAATTGTCACCCTTTGCTCTCATCCCCACACAATAATTCACTCACTTGTTGTCAATTGAGATCCATCTAAACCTCAGCGTCCTTGTCTTCTGGATGACCTGTCCTTTAAATATAAAATTCAAGTGGCGGCATCATGCACTTTAAACTGTTATTATTATTCAACAGCTTGTAGTCGTGTTGTTTCACCTGTCAGGTGAATAATAATCCAGAAATGCATGAGGAAATTACAGCACTACAAATTTAAAAAGGAACATTATATAATAATAAGGTGATGAATACAGTCTCATTAGAGGCCAGGCACAATCAAATGCATCTTCAAAGCATAAACAATATTAATATTTACCACAAACTTGACATTATTAAATAGTGGTAAATTTTTCATCAACAAAATTCCTTTATTCATTAGATGTTGCAACATGAAGCCAAGTGTGTGTTGTTGAATGGTTCCTGCCTGACTATAATAACACACTCAATACTGCAGTGAATTGATATGAAGTTTGTCAGCTGGGTTCTCCAGATGTGGAGACATCACAGAACCTTAATATTGTTTATATTTTTAAAGGATTAATTCAATAGAACCAGTGACTAAATAGAGGTTGTGCATTCTGATAAGAATTACCTTTTTTATTATTAAATGTATCCCTTAAAAAAAACAAACAAACAAAAAAAACCCTTCTGTTTTAATGAGGTTGAAATTGACGAAAAATCTCCAGTCTTTTTAAACTGATTGGTTTAAATCATTAAATCCACGTGATTAAAATACGTAAAAATTCATAAACGGTTTAGCACTGTTATTTAGAAATATGATTTCGATTTGGCATCAACACCAAATCCTTTTTTCAGCAGGCTTTGTGTTGCAGTGCTGCATATCTGTCAGACTGATTGATCTACTTTGACTGTAGACATATCTAATTATTAATTCACACAAACCTCACAGTTAGAGCTGAGACCGCACTCATTTCACTTAAATCAACTCATGTATGTGCGATAAATGATTGTAAATTTTGTGATTATATTTTTTTAAAGGCTAAACGTGCTTGAACTCGCTTGTAACTTTCATCTTTTGCGTTAAAATAAAACTTTAGGCTCTGGATTCACATTAGAGCTGTAAAAAAAAAAAAAAAGAGCCAAAAGCAGACGTGGTGTTTAATTTTTTTCCTGAATCTAATGCTAGTTGTTTTCCACTTGGCGATGATTTGACTCCAGATTATTTAGTTTACCTCCTTTAATTTTAACCTACATGCTGAGTAGGCCACTGGCTCACGGCTTCCCATTTGTGTGTGTGTGTGTGTGTGTGTGTGTGTGTGTGTGTGTTGTGCAGTGTTGAGGGCTGCCTTGCCTGCATACGGGAGAGGAATATTTAAATGTCTTGTGTTTTAATTGACGCTCGAACTCGAAGTGTAAGCTCAGAAACGAGGAACAGCCCCCATCTACCGGCAGCGTCTCCTCTGTGAGTCTCCTCGGCGCGCTGCTGCTGCTGCTGCACAGTCCGGAGCTCCTCAGCCTGCTGCACGCTGCTGCACAGGGATCTCACGCACAGCACAGCCTCAGGTAAGACCCTTTTCTATATGTCTCACACTGGAAAATATAATAACAGCCCACAAGGTTGTGTTGTTAACGAAAAAGAAAGAGACGGAGGAGACTGCGTGAAGCAATGCGCGACAGATCTGATGCATGACAAACAGGCTGCATGGGTGATATTCAGCGGGATAAACAGGGATGTGTTGGAAGGTAAAGCCATTTAAACTCTCTCTTCCCTTTATTTTTATTTACGGGATGTTGCAAACAAATCTTTTTATTCGCACAATCTCAATTGTGTGCACATATACAAGATATTTTAAGTGGCAGTCTATCAAAATCATGCAATTTGAACGGTACACCGGTGACATACAAAAATATGATGCCTTTATTAAAATGTAGGGTAAATAATTTTGCTTATACTGGAGGCTGAGACGTGGAATTTTCTTTTCTTTATTTATATGACAAAAGTCATTGGCCCACTGAGCCATCCTGCCTTCACACGCCATTTTAAACGTGGTTGTTAACACTGTTTTTATTTCATTTTTAAAAAGCGTAAAACGTTTGAAATGGAGCTCAGTGCGGTGCGTGAATAAGCAGCCATCATTATGTGCTTTTAAAGCTTTGATTTAGTCAAACGAGATCGCAAATCTTAAATTAGGGCAAATCATTCTAACGAAAAATGACAGACAATCGCCCAGATTAATCTTCTTCAATTTATTTAAAGCCGGTAATGAAATATGATGGGTAACATAGACAACTAGAATGCTTAATTAATATGATGTATTTATACAAATCAATTATTATTTCCAAAGTAAAAAAGTCACTTTTTTTTTAGTTTTTAGGAAAAAAGTAAAAGCGTGATTTCGTGCTCTGGCTTTGGTTCATCTCTGCAGACTGTCTCAAAATGACACACTATTAATTAATTGAAATAATAGAAATATCCTTAAAAAACGGCTCGTTAATATATATTTAGTTGCAGGTAATTAGATGCAAAGAAAAGGAAACAAAACGACAACACAAAAGACATTATTCCCTCAGTCCCTTTAGTGTTCACTGACACATTGTTAAACCCTCTTCAGTCAAATGAAATGTCACTGCTGGAGGCAACGGGTCAAAACACTCGCCTTTATCGACATTAACGATATGATAGATGCACATACAGTATTTATAATTTTACTATTTGGATGAATCTGCTTTTTACACCAGAAATCGTCTTTTTTAATATTCGGAAAAGAAGCAGAAGGTTAAAAAAAACAGCAGCCAGATGAAGTATCACACAGAGCTGAGCTGATCACTCCTCTCAGGGTGTCTTTTGTCCAGGTGAAATGAAATCCGCGTGTCCTTTTTTTTTTTTTTTTTTTTTTGAGTCTCTTTTCACCGGCAGAGCGCAAATTAACGTTGAGCTGCAGGTCCAGTCAGTCCGTCCAGGAGGGTCCAAGCCTCGTCTGTCTCATAGCGCTGCTATCAAGGGGCCTCCAATTATAAAGTCAACACAACTTCATGGCGGTGGAGGGGTGGAGGGAGGAGGGCTGGGAGGGGGGTGCACATGATAATATAACACGTCTTGAGATGAAGCATCCACACCTGCAACCCCCCACCACCCCCACCACCCCCTCCTGCAGCATCACTAAATCTATTAACGTGATGGGACCAAATCTGTTGTTTCTGTGGATAAATGCAGTCGACATGCATGGCTCGTTTTAAAGGCCTGTTGTTGTGTTAAGTCAAAAAAAAAAAAAAAAAAAAATACAGACCTTGAGTTGGCTCGTTTTGGTTTGTTGTCACCATATTTGGCCTGTGTGGACTGGACAGTAAAGCCAGTCTGCGTTTTTTATTTGCGTGACAGAGACTTCACACCCTTTAAAACTGACACAGATCTTTATTGGAGCTTCACAGTCGCCTCCACAACGCAGATTATAACAAGTATAAAGAATTTAAAGGAGGTGAATTTCTGGAAACATACTAGAACTGGTGCTGTTTTCCCTCTGATGACCAACAATTTATATTTTTTTAATTATATTTTTTTTAGCTCGTCAATTTCGATATTGCTGCTTAGCATATACGATTAATGAAAAATATATATACAGATATATATATATATATATATATTTACGTATTTTGTTTATAATTAATTCTCCTGCAAGTAAACAAGCTTTTGGCCTAATTTAAGAGACAGAAAAAAGACAAGAGGCGATAGTGATTTTGTCCTGTTTCATGAACAGAATATTGATCCTTGCACAGAAACCAGTGGCCTATATTTATATATTTTAAAGAACAGAGTTTGCTTCGTCTCCTAATCAATTAAGTCTATTATCTAAAGAGTTTCTATATGTTAAAAAAAACAAGCTGATAGGTTGTAACGGCGTGGGATGCTTTTATTTTTTTAAACTAAAAATCTCATTCATTTGTGTGTTAAAAATTCCTTGTCTTTCAAAATTGTTTAATACAATCTGTCCCCGCCCTCCAGCCTATCACTGATCACTGCCCCGCCCCAAACAATACATTTATACCACACACACACACACACACACACACACACACACACACACACACACACACACACACACACACACAGTTAATATGTTATTCTGGGACAAGCAGCCTGATAAAGAAGAATTAAACCACTAACACTGTGAGGTTTTCAAAATAAAAGCTCCAAATGAAACAAGATAAATAGTCCTCATATGTCACGCCTGTTTCTGACCATTTCAATAAAACTCCAAGGCGTTTTTTTTATTGTACTTTAGACGCACATTATTTGTTTAAGACATGTTAAATAAATAAAAATTTACATCCAATTTACTCTAAGCCCATTTCATTTGACTTTACGCGTGTTCTGACTCCAGCATCCTCCATCCTCTCCTGTAAATGGGGGGAATAAAAGTAATGAAAATGTCAATACCATAAAATAGTGGTCCTTCGCGCAGCCAGAATCGGGAGTTTTTGAGGGGAAGAGTGACAGCTCTTTGTTGGTGAATAGAAATCAGTGGCGATGGAGAGAGAGGTGGAGACAGAGAGGAGAGGAGAGAGAGAGAGAGAGAGAGAGAGAGAGAGAGAGAGAGAGAGAGAGGGGAACTCCTCCTACCAAATTATTCAGACTGGGCAGGCTTTGCGGGCTCTTCACAAATAGGACACGGTTCTCAAATCCAGGCAGTCCCAACCTGACCTCCAAGCACCAAGGAACCCCTCTGACTGACTGACTGGGAGAATCGGGAAGGAGAGAGAAATCACCAAAAAGAAACAACAACAACAAAAAAAACTTTGTGTCATTATTTTTGGCGAGTGTTCACATTGTAGCTCCCCCCCCTCCCCTCCTCCCTCCCCACCACCACCTCCACCACCACCACCACTTCTTCCACACCGGTTTGTCGCATCATTTGGACTATATATTTTTTCTGGAGGAGGAGAGGCATTCACGGGAAGAAGGAAAAAGCTGCACTCCTCCTGCTCCTCCTGTCCCACCCATGTTGTAGCTTTTTCTTCGTTTTTTTTTTTTTTTCTTTCTTCTTCTTCTTCCAGTTGCACCCTGATCGAGGAGGTGATCTAAATTGAATCTCTGGGCTTGTGTTGTTGTTGTTGTGTGCCTCTTTGCCTCTCAGAGCCTCAGAGCAACATTTGGATGCGCTGAGAGAGCGGGGCGCAGCGCTGCAGTTACAGTATATGGAAGTTGTGGGCTGCAAGACAGAGGCAGGCAGTTGCACGTTGCGTCCAGGACCGGGAGCCATGCTTTTCCACGGGATCTCCGGGGATCACATCCAAGGGATCATGGAGGAGATGGAGAGGAGGTCGAAAACGGAGTCGCGCCTGGCGAAGGGCATGCAGCTGAACGGGAGAGAGTCGGTAAGATCCCGGTCGAGCTGTGTCTGAATTCATGTTAAAACTTAACCTTCACCGTCACTGCACAAACCACCACTGTGGCACCGTGAACGTGCCAGGAAACGCACGGTTGTTCTGGGGTAAGTAGGACATCAGGGGAGGAGGATTTCTCACTCACTTCTTTGTGTTAAATTATGGAAAAATATTTTAGTCTATCCCTTTATCCAAAATTAATTTTCACTTGGATATTAATAGTTTAAAATTCAGATGATTTAAGTAGCTGCTCAGTTATCTGCACAAAATAATTAGAAATAAACTGGCTGCAACTTTACATGCAGCTGCATGTAAATAGATTAAAAACACACGGTATTACTCTTTAAATCAAATAAAACATTGTACATTAGAGCAGTCATATTTTATTACAGGCAATTACACATCTACAAATATGCTAACTATGGACAAAAACATAGTGAAGTATTATTATTAATATCACATAATAATAATATAATTTACACTGAATTATTTACCCTTTTTTTATTTAGGCAAGAATAAATATATATCTATATTCTTAATAGGCTCATTTATAATATTTTAAGTAAAAACAATATTTCTCCTCAGAAGTAAATTTGCTTGTTTGTAAGAAAAAGAGAAATTAAACAAATGAAATGTTAGTTTAGCAGACCAGATTTCTTTAATTCCCCTCGATATCCAGTGAAATTCAGAAACACACGGTTGTGTAATAGATGCTGGTTGTTCCTTCAGGGGGCCCGTGAACGCACCGAGCCTGCGTTTGTTTAACAGCGTGTTTAAAGTGCTCTTCAAAAGGCCTCGCTTTGATAGATGGAGAAAAAAAAAGTTTAATTTCACGGCCATAAAGCCACTTCAGGCCTGTTGTTTCTGTCTCTGCGTGATGTGTGTTGAAGGACTGAGTTTCCCTGAGCTCTCCTCCTCTCCCTCTCTCTGAATCAGACCATGCCTTCAATGAGCCCGGAGAAGCCTGCTCTGTGTGCCGGCTGTGGCGGCAAGATTTCGGATAGATACTACCTCCTGGCCGTGGACAAACAGTGGCACCTGCGGTGCCTCAAATGCTGTGAATGTAAACTAGCGCTGGAGTCGGAGCTAACGTGTTTTGCCAAGGATGGGAGTATCTATTGCAAGGAGGATTACTACAGGTAAGAAAAATTAAGGTTAATCATGCAGCTATAATTTTAGCTTTTAGTCTAATATTCAGTCTGTCACGCACAAGCCGACACCCACTCACCCATTCACACTGTGGTGCTTTTATGCTTCCGGATTTATAGGAAAATGCATTTTCAACTCTTACAAAAATGAAAAAAAAAATATTTTGGAAAAACAGCCGCTGTTATCCCTGATTCAACAGGCTGTGACTGTTCATCTGGAATTACGTTGAAGCCTTTTGGTCCAATTAGGCCCCATTCTTGTCTGAGTAAAATCTTAACAGCCTCCCAGGGGCCCTGCGTGGTGTTAATTGGAAATAAGTTATGATATGAGATTGTACTTTTATTCGCTGGCTCGGAGTGTAATGTAAACTACATTAACTTAAAGTATGAGTCACCCTCTCAGACACAAAGGATTTGGCCTGTTCCGAATTTGTACATTTTTATCGTTTAAAAAATATTTTTTATATAAATAAACTATTTAGTGACTTTTATTTGCATGGAAAACAACCAATGATAAAATGATGTTATTGGACAGACATGTTGTCCCATAAAGTGACATATATTGCATGTGCAACATATAAAGCCATGTACAGAGAACTGTAAAAGAAAAAAGATTATTTTAAATGCGAGATGTGTTTCTAACATTACAGTTACAGCTTTTGTCCTCTTTTGTATTTAATGTCAGCTGCACTTAGCAATTATAGCTTTCATCACTGACGATGTATACTGACTTAATTAAAAGCGAAAATATTCGCTTTCAGACAACATGTTTTTCTTTTCAAAGACAAATGCTGCAAGAGGGTGAGATGGTTTTTATAGAAGTACCAATAAAACAAAATGTGGCTTATTTATCGATCAGCCGCCATTAACTCGTAGGCCAGATGTGTTACATGTATTCTCAGTGTATAGGCCTGTTAGTGCCATATGTACTACAGCTGTGTCACACACATTTGTAACTGAAATACACGACAGAAGCGCAAATACCCCGTAAAATACCGCCTTTTATCCACTGACATCGCAGGTTATCTTATGTCAGACGTGTCCAGTGCTCTTGTCTCTGTCCTTGTCTCATTTTGTCTCTGTGTATGAGGAGTCTTGACGATTTATCTGTTCCAGAAGGTTCTCCGTGCAGAGGTGCGCGCGCTGCCACCTCGGGATCTCGGCCTCGGAAATGGTGATGCGGGCGCGCGACTCCGTGTACCACCTGAGCTGCTTCACGTGCACCACCTGCAACAAGACGCTGACCACCGGGGACCACTTCGGCATGAAGGACAGCCTGGTGTACTGCCGCCTGCACTTCGAGACTCTGGTGCAGGGACCGGACTACCACCCGCAGCTCAACTTCGCCGAGCTGGCAGCGAAGGGCGGCGGTCTGTCGTTACCGTACTTCAACGGCACCGGGACGGCACAGAAGGGCAGGCCGCGGAAGAGGAAGAGCCCGGCCATGGGGATAGATATACCGAGTTACAACTCAGGTGAGACAGCACAGACACTCAGAGAGCAGCAGATAATCATCTCTAAATATTATAACAAAGTTATTTTGGTGCAAAAGTAGCCACGTCCTTTAACTGTTTGCCCTACATTTACCGTATGAACAGGCCTCATGGAGAGGAGAGCGACACTGCAAAGAGACAGTGAACAGCAAAAACACTACGTCACCTTTCCCCCTTAATGTGAATTTACCGCGATATTTAACACTAACCTGCCTCTCATGAAGGTTTAATCCAAGACAAAGACAGTTTGGTCAGTTGACCTCAGTTTTGGGACATTTTGCTGCATTGTGGTTCTTGTAGTCTTCACTAAAATCTACACGAGTCAAATCTTTCTGACTAAAGTGTCGTATTCACTAAAATTCATTTAAAGGCACAATATCTGACGCCATGTAAATGAGACTCAATCATCAACTATCTTTCTGGTGCGTTGGTGAACACCTCGGACAAATTCAACTGATTGTGTCTGTCAGTGTTTGCCCTACATCATGCATGGACAGGCCCAATAGAGAGGACAGTGAAACACACTGAGCTTTTTATCTCCCTTTAAATATGAAATTACTGCGAAATGAAACACTAAACTGCTCCACATGTAGGTTCAACCCTTCTGCACCCCGGTTGGCTCGTTGTCCCTAGTTTTGGAACATTTCGCTGCAAAGTGATTTACGTATTCTTCATCAAAATCTACATTTTCGTCAGGCTTTTCTAACAAAAATGTTGCCAGATTTATTATTCTACTTTATTGAATGCGACAGCCGAAATTATTTAATCAAATCACTGACAAACAAACAAATAATAATAAAAAAAATATCAGGCTATTTTTTCCTCCTCGCTTTTAAATCCAGACGGTTCCTCAGTGCCACAGCTGTACCAGCCGTGGGTTCCACCTTACATGTCTGAAATGAACACATCTGTCCTGAAGGCGATGCAAATGTAGGTGAACATTGAGCCCGCAGCCGTGCGTGGCTAATTGATCTGCAGCTTTCTGTCCACGCGTTTTTTACGGTTTTTTTTTTTTTTTTTTTTTTGGTTGCTGTAAAATGTGTGTGCGTGTGTTGCACCGGGAATGATCGAAATTTGACCTCGCCGTCAACTTGCTCATCGACTTTTATAATTAAGACTAATTTGGGGCAAAATAAACACGTAGAAAGGCAGTGAAGGGCGTGGATGTTGCGTAAAAAATGGTGAAACCGTGTTTTTGTCTTCGACTTTTTGTTTGAAGACAGAAAAAGTGTAATCGCAGTGCTGCTGTTAATTGTAGATTTCATCTAAAAAAAAAAAAAAAAAAAAAAAAAACTTGCACTGAATCGCTGAATGTTATAACCCGACCTCCTCCCCCCCACCCCCCGCAGCGTCCCCATTTTGTTGTCGCTTTCTGCGAATTAGTGCGCGGTTGAGAAACTTTGTCATTGTGCGCCAAGTTTCCTCTTGTTCCCGGTGAATAGGGAGGAATAAGGGTAATCTGCGCGTTAATTGTTCTCCGTTAATTGAAGGTGACGTTGGAATCCCTGGCCTCCTGTGCGGCGGTCAGCACAGTTCTCATGCAGGGACAGAGCCAGCAGCGCCGTGCAGAGGGGGCCTGCTGCAGGGGCTCCACAAACACCCTAACACTCAGACCCTGCACTGTACAGCCAGGCTGCAGCGCTCCGGTTTGTTGTTCGCAAACACAATTCTGAGAGATTATGCAAATCTTAAAGTTCACATGGATTCATTAATGGAAAATTAACCGTTTTAGCGCCGTGTTTTGTTTTTGTTTTTGTTTTTTTTCTTGCAACAAAGCCTTAAATATAATGCAGCCACAACAGGTATAAAAAAAATCCCACAGACGTAAATCTAACAGAGAAAATACAATAAGATGACATTATTAAGCACCACAGGCAGTAAAGGTCACAGTGGGAATATTATATTTTTCATTTGGGATATTTTTACTTAAAAAGGCTTATATCGGAGGGTTTTCAGCTGAAGTGATGGCTTTTTTGAGTAATTTTTGAAATGTCAGTTCAAATTTTATTTATCCAGCAAAATATGACAAATCAAAATCAGCCTCAGGGGGTTTTACAATCTGTACAGCCTGCGACACCCCCTCAAAAAGGTGAGGAAAAAATCTCTCCTCAAGAAGAAACCAAATATTCTAATTATGTGATGGATATATGAACTTACAATATTTAAATTAACTCATAAATAAAAAAAAGGAAAGAAAAAATAAGATTAATGAAATTAATGGACACCCCATGTCGTGTAGATGAAAGAGTAAAGCGAAACCCCCCCCAAAAAAATCCTTTTAAAAAATGGACCGTTACATGTTTTGATTATGTGTTGAATTTATGTCCTACAACATTTAAATTAACCCCAAAGCTAAATAAAAAACAATGGAAAATAAAAAGTAAGAGTAATTAAATTAGGGACACTCCCTCAGACCCTCGAAAGCATAAAGAAAAAACATTTTAACGTTGAAGAAATTGTGATGTTAAACACTAATTATGTGATGAATTTCTGGCCTTACATCAGTCAGCCCTACAACTAAAAAGAATAAATAAAATAAAAAAAATAATAAAATTAATTAAAACAGGTGACAACTGACAAATTTGCCCTTTTGTCTCTTTTGTGCTAAAAATTTTCCCAAACACAGCGATGAAATCCTTCCCATTAGCCTCAGACTGTTCGGGTTAATATATCGCTCTGCAGATCAGGAGACTCATACTCCTGACAAATAGGATGAGGTTTTGTTTGAGGTTTTGTTTCTGCTTTAGCGAGCACATTCATGTTAGTTCTCACCAGGGAAAGGTGTGGGTCTACTGAGTATTCCACACCACTGTGTAAAGTTGGGTCTTGTTTGGATATAGAGACCCCTAGTGGGTAATATCTAGTGAAACACAATCCAGTGAAGGCTGGAACAGAGGAGCATACATGTCAAGGATTGTCATGTTAATGGTGCGTATAAGTGTCTCAAAGAAGAAGTCTCAAATAACAGAAAACATAATTCATGCCATAACAAATTGAAAACATGAATCCCGTAGTTTATTCAATCCCTACCTGCCTTATTCAGACTGATTTGTGATTTAACCCTAGAATTATCTTTTGAGAATGTGTTTGCTTTGCATCCTAATGAAGAAATGTTACTTTAAATCGTTTGATATTTTATCAGCCTCTGAGAAAAATAACTGGTCAGCATTTCGGTTACAAGGAGACATGAAAATCAATAAAAACCTACTATATAATTTAGAAAACCTATGCTTATTCTTTGCAGGATATATTTCCTCTCATTTTGCAATCAAGCAAGAGACCTGTTCTAACATGAATGTAATCAATATGAAAATCAGTATACAATCAACTATAATTAATTGCATTTTGTTTTATATTTTAGTTTGAAGCATATGATATATATATCAACAGTCACTTACATATGCACATTTACCTCACAAGTATTTATTTGTCATTGGAAATTTCTCTGCAAAAATCAAAAACCTCATAATACTAAAGTGAAGTGTGATTTTTTTATTTATTTTTTTATTTTTTTATTATTAATGCAGCGCTTAAGGTTTCAGCAGCACTGTTTAGCCAAACATGCTTTTTATTTAGTAGACCCATTTTTTTTGTTTGTTTGTTTGTTTTTTTTGTTTGGTTTTTTTTTGCATTTCACCATCTTTAAGTATTTTGCACATGCAGTACTAAGCTCCTGACAAATGAGGCCCATTAGGCCTATTAGTCTTTGCAAACACAAGCAGAAATAATTTAGCTCGGTCCCAGTGTACAGTTAAAATACATCATTTAACTTCTTTTTTTTATTCTATAACACAGGTTATATTAAAATCACAATAATCACTTACAATGCATTACAATATATATAGAGGTTCAATTAATTTTGTCAATTCAACAACTTTGACTGTCACACATAAGATAAGATAAGATAAGATAAGATAAGATAAGATAAGATAAGATAATCCCGAACGAAATTCTTGTGCCAATAATTACAGTAACAAGAATAAAACAACAGTAGTGCTGCAACTAATGATTATTTTCATTATCAGTAATTTGTGTATCATATTTTTGATTAATTGATTAGTTGTTGTCAGAAAATGAAGAAAAATGTCGATCAGTGTTTCCAAAGCCCAAGATAACGTCCTCAAATATCTTTTTTTTTTTCTCCACAACTCAAAGATATTCAGTTTACCGTCCGAGAGGAGTAAAGAAACCAGACACTGAAATCAGAGAAGGTAGACTTTTTTCTCTAAAAAAATTACTAAAGCCAATGAATCGATTATCAAAATAGAATAATAAATATTATTATTAGGAATAAATGTAAAAAACAGTTCCCAAATAGAATAACAATAAAAGCAAGATGAGAATCAACTAAAAGTATTTGCAGTGATATTAAAAAGTAATAAAAAGCAAGATATTATTGTTGTCAGTGTCTGATTTTTCAAGCTGTTCTTATTTGCATGTTCTAATTTGATATCATAAATGAACCAAACTTTGATTATTCATCATGATAGCATATGATACATCTGTTAACAGAGCAGGTCAGGGGAAATGTATGACCCACACAATCAAGTCCATATGTGATCGCCTTCATCTAATGCTCTTAATCATGTCTTTTCTTTCCCTTTAAAGCCAGACTGTATAACAAGATATTCAGTTTAATATCGAGCCGTAAACGTAGGGTAACATTTCATTAGTCTTAGTAGCAAATAATTAGATTTAAGCTGATTTGAATGACGTTATCTTGATAGTCGAGGAGTGATCCGCTTTGTTGCCAGTTAGTCGTCCATCACGTCTTTCAAGGAAATAATTGAGCGCAGTGGAAATGAACTCAGACACACACAAAACAAAAGCAAAACAGGAAACAAAATGAGTTGCTGTTGTTCCCTCCGGACTCTGAGCCTCCTCTGTGCTCTGCTCTCTGCCCTCTCAGGCTGTAACGAGAATGACACCGACCACTTGGACCGGGACCAGCAGGCCTACCCTCCAACACAGAAGACCAAACGCATGCGGACCTCCTTCAAGCACCATCAGCTGCGGACAATGAAATCCTACTTTGCCATCAACCACAACCCAGATGCCAAGGACTTAAAGCAGCTGGCCCAGAAAACAGGCCTCACTAAGAGAGTTTTACAGGTAAGCAGAGAGCCATTCTTCTTCTACTGATCTGATCACCCCCCCCATAATCTGTGTCTGCACCCCCACGTCTTCCTCCATGTCCCCCTCATTTCACACCAATATTATCATTGAAGTCATCTCTTTGATTTTCTTTGTTTGGTTGGTCCATTTAGTCATTAGATGTATATCCAGGGGCTTTTAATCTGAAATTTTGCAGATTCTTAAATGTTATTTTTTTTTGGGACAGAAAGGAGAAAAGTCGTTCTTAAAATTGTAGCTGATTATTAATAATGAGAGTGCACGTGTTCTTTTTATCTGTGGAACAGAAAAGGGTGTAATTCAGCTCTCACAGATGAAAAATTTAAAAGGATAGGATTATTGTTTTGATTTGAAAATCCACATTCTTATATTCAGTGTTCAGGAGCTAACTGGTTCATTGTTATCTGCCCCATGAGCTCAAAATAATGTATGAAATTGCCATATAAAGATTTATATGCAGTACATAAGGCGAGGGCAACTTGATAGTTGTGCTAACTTGATATGTAAACGACTGTACAAGTGATTTCTTTTTAAAAAATTAATCTTAAAATCAAAAAGTAAAAGCCACATTGGGATTGGTTTGCAGGTTTGGTTCCAAAACGCAAGAGCCAAATTCAGAAGGAACGTTTTGCGACAGGAGAATGGAGGTGTTGATAAGGCTGATGGCACCTCACTCCCTCCACCCTCATCTGACAGTGGGGCCCTGACCCCCCCCTCCAGCGCGGCCACACTAACAGACCTGACAAACCCCTCTATCACTGTAGTGACCTCCGTCACCTCTAGTTTGGACAGCCATGATTCGGGGAGTCCTTCGCAAACTACCTTGACAAACCTTTTCTAACAAGCTATCTCTAGCAGACTGATTTTTTTTTTCTATCTGATTTTGTTTTGTTTTGTTTTTTATTTTTATTTCCTTTCCTCAATTTACATTTTATTTTTTTAAGTGACACCTTTAAATCTACCAGAGACAGCTCCTTGGAACAGAAAGTGCTGTACTGTGTACACAAACAAGAACAACAAGAGCAAGAAAAGAGCAGCAGCGACCACATTAAAACACAAGGAAATCATTTTAATGTGTAGCATTTGAAACCGCATGGCAGCCGTGTCTGTAGTCGACTTACAGTATGCAGAGATTGATTTTTGGAACGGGACATTTTTCAAGTTGAAGGCATTAGAAAATTGTCATGGATCCCACAATTTCATTGGAAAAAATTACTAAACTTGAAGCTTGTCTGGAAAACTAGACTTTTTTTGACTTGATTTGACTTTATTTGTACATTTGTATTGAATTATGATCAAATAAGCCCTTCCTAATTTATGGTTAATTGGTTAAAATTTTAAAATAATATGAATATTTTGCCCTCAGAAACCTGTATATGTATGCACTGTGTTCGCACTATCCGATTTAAAGATTTTTTTTGTTCTGTTTTGGAATAATTTGGGAAATAAACTTGTAGAATGTTCTGTATATGGATAATAACTCCAGAAAACAGGCTTTAATTATTTCCGAATGTTTCGGTCTTTAAGACCGAGTTGGATGGAATCAGACATTGAAATATCTCACAGAGCTACATGTAAAACATCGAAATTGCATTAGAAGCACCTAACCATTGCAGCTCGTACTGTACATGGCAGGTATAGACGCTGAAGCCACACACATATTTTGTCTTGATTCACAAATCTACTGTGAAAAAGAGAAAGAAGCAAATCTTAAAATCTGTACAGTGGTAACTGTTCAACATGTAACGCAGTCACATGATGATAATAATAATAATTAGAAATCAGCGGGAGAAATTCTGATCGGAGAACAGTTTATGGACATTTGTAATCGATTGTTTTCATGACGGAGCACTTTCTCAGATTCGTTGGCCTCATAGATTAACCGTAGACAAATGGATAAATCCTCGGAAACATATCCATAGATCCACAGATAAACTCGATTGCACAGTGACAATATACTGCCCAGTGAAAAGTGCATTATTGTTTTTATCATGTTGCTCAGGGTAACGATGCGATTTTTAAAAAGGGAAAAAGGAGTTAAGGGGTGAGAAATTGAAGTGGTTGCGACGCTGCAGACTAGATTTGTAGAGCTGACATGAACATTCAAATGACCTCAGATAGGTGGAGTCGTGAAGAGGCAGCCAGTGGGAAATCATTGTTGTCCATGTGTTCTCCTTTTTGGCCATATTTATACTTTCTTTAATGACACTTGCCACTGAACAGACCAAAAACATGTTTCTTCTGGCTGAAAGATAGATAGAGAGAAAAGAAAGAGTTCAATGGAGTTGATACATTTCATTGTGAGCGTCACAATTTGTTCTATTGTAGAACAAAGTGGTACTCCAAATCTACTTAATGAAGTAGATGCCTAACTCAGTTCTACTATGTGCCTTATGCTATAACTTGGGAGAAAGTTTGTGAAATTCAGGATATATGTGTTCTTTGTTAACTGATTCACATCCTTTTGACGCCTCACTAGTTTTGTACTGTTTTGCATCTTATTTCCGAAGATCTTTTTATGGTGTATCCTGTTAAAAAGGGGGCAGCGATGTCATAGAAAGCATTTGTGCACTCTTTCAGATATAGTTGGGTAAATCCAAGAACCTTATATATTGATCTTCGTGTTAATAGTTGAGTACAGTAAGTGTTCTATCAAGATTGTCCATGTTTCCCTGTTTCTTGATAAAGATGGTGTATAGAAACTATTTCCCCTTAAATATTTATGGACCAAACGGTTGTTATATATCTTATTAAATTTGTGTGAATAAAAAATACTTTGCTTTAAATGGGTTTTATTTTTCATTACACTTGCCATTTTTTGTGTTCTCTATCTTGAATACAGTTTTTCGTTTATCACATCAACAAACGAGAAAGCATTCAGTTATTAATGACCAGCTAAACGTCCTCATTTTTGCCTCCATTTTTAATTTCTATTTCCTATTTTATGATGTTTATGGTTTTTAATGTAATGCCCCATGGATTTGCATCTAAACCCTGCAGTCAAAAAATATGAAATTGCTTTTTAATGCATGAACATGGCTTTAAAATTTAAATCAAGGGAATGCTGCAAAGCATATATTGATATCTCTATACATATATAGTATATATTTATGCATAACATATTGGTAAACCTAAAATGAAGTAAGAGTAAATGCAGACCCCGTAAAGCCAGGTTGCTCTGTAGTTAATATATTCTTACTCTATCATTTCTTTCAGGGAGAACAAATCTTGGGGCATTACAGCCATACATCCCGACGTTTGAAAATTCCCTAAAGTATTAACAGAAGGGGAAAACTTTGATGGGAATTCCTCACCATTGAAGACAAAGACAATATTAGGATAAGATGATAGCATATTGAGAACAAATAAACAACCAACAATAAAACAACCTGTTTCAGTTTGCAAATGTACAACAGATGATTTTCTGTTTTTTTTTTTAAAAAAAGCAAAAGTTTGTCCTGAGTGTTTGAATCCATCAACGGAGGAGACCCCCCCCCCCCCCACAATGTATGATATTTATGATATCAATGTGAAAAAAAAAATCTTTCTGTTTTGGAATGATAAATGCACAAAAATGATAATAAAATGTATTGTAACATAGTAAAAAAAATCACAGATCAAGACAGCAACATGGCGGGAGTGTGAAATAGAGACCGTATGGATGTTACTGGTACGCACACACACACACACACACACACACACACACAACCTTTCTCCCACTGCCTTGCTCCTATGTAAGCACACTATATACATCTCCACAATCTCTCTTCTACACACACACACACACACACACACACACACACACACACACACACACACACACACACACACACACGACTGCACACACACGCTGCTGCCCCCATGCACCCCACCCAAGAATCAGCTTGCTAAATGGAAGTTTTCTTTTGTCACGAGTGTCATTTTCGTAAACACATGGCCTCCTTGAAACTCGGCAGCAGGATGCCCATCAAATATGATGAGTGTATGAAGAGGACTGCAGAGCTGGAGCTTTGCCATCTGGCTGTACCGAGGGAAGGAAGTGAAAAAAAAAAAACAAAGCAGATAAAGAAGAGATTTCTCATTTTGCATGCGCCTCATCATCTTGTTAACATTTTCCTTGAGATGTATATTATTTCCTTTGATTCACTGTATGATTCATTGTCAGCTGCAAAATAAAGCGTATGAAAATGATGTCCCTGATGCCCATATAGTACCTCAGAGTGGGGAAAAAATGCTCCTATAGATTATTTACTATTTATGCAACAGTCATTTTCAGCTCTATTTCTCTCAAACTCAGACTGATTTAAAGGTACAGTCAGACATTTTCACACGTAAATGTTTCTGTTGTAACTAAATGTTGACCAGTCTGAGTCATATGTGACACATACGAAGCAAAACAGTACAATTTAACCAGGCTTGGGGAATACAAGTAATAATAATAACAATAAGGATAATAATAACTTTATTTATGTAGCACCTTACCTTTTTTTTTTCAATTGCAAAACTCTTCATACAGTCTTCATTACCAAAAGGCATCTTGGTCGAACAGGACAATGTATGTCAAACATACATGAGATAAGATTAAGGTAAGATAAGACTTAAATGATCGTCCAAAGAGGAATGCTGACACAGCAGACCAAAAAAAAAGTAGCGGTGCAAGAAGAAAAGTCACAAGAAATCAAACAAGAATTGAAACAGAATCCAAAATAAATAAGATCAAACTAGAAATATTCTTTGCAGTAACTGGGAATGTGTGATGTGCAAAAAGTTACTCATACAGACTCATGTGCAACATGTGAATGAAATAAAATATAGACTTATTTTATACATGTGACGGTTTAATGTACGTGTTAATACATGTTTCAGAATAACACTAGCAACAACCTAAAAAACCCACTAACAACAGAGAAATGATGAACTTTTATCTTTAAACTTTGAAGGATTTTTTTTCATAAATCAGCCTTTCAGTATAAAAATGACGAATTCACTAAAATGGCCGAACGAAACCCCAAAGAAATCCCTTAAGTTCCAGGGCTGCAATAATATGCAATTATCAAAAACAGAAACACAAAAACCCATCAACACGTGTAGAACAATCACTCATACGACACTGTACTGCGTACCGTCCACCTTTCTTCAGTAATGAGACTGAACACAGGACACCTGGGAGGATTTCAGCTGAAAATGCAGTCAGCTGTGTTAAGAGTTATTATAATTTCACCTCACTGTAAATATTCTGCTGATATTTTCTGTACATTTCAATACGGTTTCTGCAGAAACGCTCAAAATTTGCCGTCATTGTGTTTTGAAAATAGTGTGCTAGCATCTGAAAAATGTGCTGCAAATATTGTATGTAGTGTTTTGCAGGTGGTGGAGTCTGAATGAGAAAAGACTTGGTGGATGTGGTCATTGAATGCATTTTGTGTGAAAGTAATGGAAAATGATTCACAGTTTGGTCCACAGACTTCTGTCTCACTGACTGTGTGAAGAGTTGTGACTTCAGTTTTGACCAATGCATGTTAGCAAAAAAAAAAAAAAAAAAAAAAGACAGACAAAACATGAACAGGACACCCAGGAGGCAGAAATAGGAGTAACTGTATTTTGGTTTACTTTAAATTGGTGGTATTCTGAATATAGTTACTTTCTATATATATATATATATATACAGATTACTTGAAGTGATTACTTTGTTTTTGTTTTTTGTGGCAAACATTTCTTATAAATGTCTTAACTGCATTCAGTGTGATCAGGACAAACAAGTTATCCTTAAAGTAATCTCCAAGTATTTAGAGTATGTGACTTAAAGGGACAGTTCACCCCAAAATAAAAAAACACATATTTTTTTCCAGCCTGTAGTGCTTTTTGTTAATCTAGATTTTTTAGGTGTTTGGAGATACCAGATATATACACACTAATTTCTTTCAAGCCGAAAGAAAGTAGTTGAATTATCTGTGAAATATCTTGAGTAACTGGGTCATAATTTCTGGAAAGAATTTTTTTGGTGCTTTGAGCTGAGTGTTATTTAGTCTCATTATATCGGAGAGAAGGCAGACATCTTTTTGGGTGAAATCTCCAAAACTCTGTAACTCACACCAAAAAAATCTAGATGGATAAATAGCAGTGCAGGCCACGGGAACATGATGTATTTTTGATTTGGGTATGAACTGTCCCTTTAACATTTAATTATCTAATGTTACAAATTACATTACAGGATATGAATTCTGTAGTGGAATATATTTTAGATCCTCCCAACACTGAATGTAACAGTGGCGAAAACATGATTGCTCCACTGAGTTGTTTACCAGTGTTCTGTCTCATTACTTAGTATGAATGCTGGGTATGTACGCCATGTAAAGAAGGTGTGTTGTGGAAGGAGAAAAAAGAGAAAGATGGAAAGAAAAGAGGAAGGAGGGAGGGATGGAGGGAGACTGAAGCCACATGGGGACCAGTAAACAGGCTGGTGTTGAATTCCAACAATGTGGGAAACAGCAAACACTTCAGTCAGTCCAAGAGGAAACCTCAGTCGCCGGGGTGCTTGTGCGCTGTGGCAGCAGCAGGGCTGTGTGTTCCCTGGGTCTGATGGGAGGACGGTGGGCGGGTTGACACCACAGAGCTACGGGAAGCAGGGCTGGAGCAGAAACACAAACAAACACAGCCAGCCCCTGCTCAGTTTTTGGAGCAGCGGGGATGAAAAATTCTGGACAGCGTCACGGCCCCTCATGTGTTGACAAGAATTTCAGGGGTTTGCTGCTGCTGCTGCTGCTGTGGGGCTGTTGGTGACTGGAATGCATCTTATCGGTGTTTGTATAAGCAATGCTTCATCAGCCAATAGGATTGGCTCTCCCTTCTCCAGGTATTTTGTTCTTTACTTCCAAAAATATATAACAGGAAGAATGAACGTCCCCTTGTAACTATATTGCATTCAAGCACTGGAGAACCACATGTATTTGTGGTTTTCTGTAAAATCATGAAATGAAGCTGAAATCATGAGATGAACCTAATTTCCAAAAATGGAAAAATAAATTCTGCACACTGGATAATGCTCCGATTAACGTGTTTTGAATAATTTGTTATTTGACCTGTAGATAAGTGTATTTTTTGTGCTACGTGCATAAATGGTGTGTTCAGACTTTATTGTGTTTTTAATATGAATCGTGTGTGTTTCTAATGTTGCTGCTGAGTTGTTTTCTGCTCTCGATATAGCACTATACCTTGACAGTTTTTACATGATGATTTTTAGGTGATTTTAGTGGTTGCACATATAAATTATACTCACAGCATCCATAATATTTATTGTATTATTTACTGCGCCGCCCATTTCATGTACTTCTTTTTTACTTTTTTGGTTTTTAACATGACCTGTTAGGTGACACCTTGGATGGGTATAACATGTGTGTCTCTGATTTTGTCTCATGTCTGAGGATGGGACACATGGTGTTACAGGAATAAACGATCATGGGAGCGTTATCTAGTGTGCAGACTCTATTTTTCCTTTTTTGGCATGTACTTTTCTGAAGTATTTATCACGTTTGATGCGTTTTGTAAACTTTTAGCACAAACCTAATTCCAACCTGCGACCCTTACTTTTGCATAAATGTAAAAAACACAAGGACGGTGTTGTTTGTGCAGAGACCTCATCAGGTAAGAAAAGAGGGTGTCTAACAAGTGACATCCTTCTCCACGTCTCTCATCTCCTCCTCCTGCTGAATGGCAGCCTCTCTGTACCATGACTGTGCATAAACAATGCTGGCAGTGCTGTATGTCCTCTGTCCTATAAGCAGTTTGTTCATAAAGCTCTTATAAAATGAATGTGCTCTGAATGACTTGCTGTGTTAAATAAAAGTTAAATGAAAAATATAAAACAATAAATACACAGACCTGCCATCCATTGCTGCAGAAATACTATTTTACCAGAAGTTTAGGGAACAAAATCTTCAGCAGACATACCAGAGTAGCATCGGGTGGTTAAATGTCTTTTGCAAACACGCACTGAAACAAGAACCTTTTAATCTGAACCATGCACTGTTTAAACTGAACCGTGCACCTCTCTGAAACAAATGCATTTCATTGCTTTGTGCTGATAATCTGTATGACTGAGTTGCATGTGTTTTAGTTGTATTGCTGTTTTTTTTAAGGAAATGTTAGATATATATTTTTATCTCTTGTGTTAACATCACTATGGGTCAGGAGGAACAGCATTTAGTTTTTTTATGTATGCAAGTACAAAACAAAATGACAATAAACTGAATCTTGAATGCTCAGACACTTTTTTTTTCTGTGAAAGAAGCAAAGTCTTGGACCTACATGATCACTTCATTCACTGCGTTCCCTATAAACACTGTGATATTTGAATCAGATAGTTGTTTTCAGCTTGTCTGTATCCGTCTCTATCAAATAAACCATAAATAAAATATAAAGGTCAAATGAGAAGCCAGCTAGGTTATAAAAAGGGAAGCACTTTACTCCGCCTGTCATGTTAATCATGTTGACGTCAGATGTTGCTCAATGACAGCCATATAAACCAGATCAACCACACAGTCACATCCTGCAGTGTCCAGCATTCTGTAGATATCAGTGCTGCTCTCAGCATGGACGCGGCTGGAGACGAACAAGGACAAAGTAAATTAAACTCATAATTAAACACACAGACACCACCTATTGCTGCAGAAATAATAGTTTCTTTTGTTGGAGTCCCATGCAATCAGAGTTTGTAGCCCAGATACCTGGTGTCAGGGTCAGGTTTTCCAAACTGTGACATCTGCAGCTGAGGGCCTCTTTGGTCATCTCAGCCTGAAAAATATGAGTTACATATGAAGGTCAAATGAGAAGCCAGCGAGAAGCATAAGCACTTCACTCTGCCTGTCATCACAAACAATATTAGATAGTTTACTTGTTAATCTACTGCTGTACATATGCAATTTATTGACACATCATTCCAGTAGCTATAAAACCAGATAATCAGAGAAAATTCTGCGAATCGAACTGAGGAAATCTGCCATTTCCTTTCACGCCCCACACGCCTGGAATGAGCTGCAGAGCATACTTCACTTGAACTCATGCAAGTCTGGTGTCTGTCTCTTATTTTGTGATGTGTGGTTTGTATCTGAAGGCTGTCTGCTGTGTGTAAGGAAGATCAGGGGCAGTTGTAACACACTCAGTTCCTCCAATCAGAAACAAGCTAGAGCGATGACACTTTTTCTGCACATGCTCAGTAGGATTCTTTCTCTGCCTGTGGAGCAGCAGCGGGATCATTTCAGAGGTTTTCAACAAAAAACTGGAATGAAAGTTGCTTTTAGGATGCAAAGTATTTTTCCTCTGCTGTCTAAAATTTAGATGACTGTGAATTTAAATATATTTTAAACTTTTATCTTCAGGTTACTGGTTAAAAATTAACATGAATAATTAATGCTAACATAGATATTGCTATTTAGCATATGAAAATTTATCATGGCTGCAAGAATGGGGACAGTTGTAACACTGTGCCAGCCGCATCGCTTAACGTAAGCACCTTGTTCGTCTGTGTCAACATACTCTTTTGTTAGAAAATAAATATATGTTATTTATTTATTTATTGCTGTCCAACTTGACCAGGACATGGTGAGAGAAGAAATGTTGTACCTCAATGGGACCTGAATAAAAATGTTTATTTTTAACAGGTTAGTGTACTTTTCACTGTAACTTTTCCTGAGAAAAGGTAAACACGGGCTTGTTTCATCAGACTTCACCGACCTGGTGGCGTGCATTAAGAGCAACAACAGAGAAACAGCTGATCTTCTTGGGGATGGTCTTGCTGACTCACAGTATGTAAGTCACAAAGATGCATCAGTGTTAAACTGTTTCATAATCAGTTCAAAAGTCCTGTAGTAGCTTTAAACTGACCCTAATATTTATTTAGTCACCATGTTTGCAAAACATGTCTGTTTATGTATATACTCTATACATTGTATATTACAGTCTGTATAAAGAATATAGGCTGATATATTGTCTAATATCGGTATCGGCATCGGTCCCCTGAATCCAGTGGAGTTTCAGAATAGCTGTATTCACTGTGGTTGGAAACACCTGTGATTCACACTATCTTTGCTAACTAACTGGAGAACCCAACTGAGTGATCAGCAAACTCTCAGAACAGTGTGTCTCTGCAGGCACACACACACACATACACGGTCACACATACAGTACCACACATTATACACACACAGTGACAGGCGACAGGGTCAAAACAAAGTATGGGATGATCACTGAGGCATAGGCCACACCTGCAGTTTACATGTTGCTCTCTGATAGTGTTGTTTCTATTGTCACTGCCTGAGTGTGTGTGTGTGTGTGTGTGTGTGTGTGTGATATTCTGCCAGTTCCGCCTCAGTTCCCTCCTCTCATTGCTAGGCGTCTACTTAACCTGACCTCACACACCAACCACCAGCGCTGGGATACACACAAACACAGACACACACAGGTAGATGTCAGAGGGGTGACGATGTGAATGAGACACAGCTAAACTGCTGTGTGCGTGTGTGTGTGTGTGCGTGTGTGTGTGTGTGTGTGTGTGTGTGTGTGTGTGTGTGTGTGTGTGTGTGTGTGAGGCCTGCCCCGCTGGTTGATGCAGAGCAGGTGGAGAGATCCTTTGTGCTGGTTGTTTGCCAAGAGAAGAAATACACCAACGCAAGTACACACAACACCAGAGGTGGGAAGTAACTAAGAACAGATACTTTATTACTCTTCAGTACTCTCAGTACTTTACCTAAATATTTATTTTTCTGACAAAGTTTTACTTTTATTCCCTACATTTTAAGACAAAAATCTGTATTTTCTGCCCCTTACATTTTCAAAACAGACGTCACTTTAGCTTTGATTCACTTGAGAGGAATTATTGATTAATTTTATTTTACATCATTGATCGCTGCCCTCCCAGGTGACTGATTTCAACCTAAATGGACGACAGTAACACACAGAAGAGACGATTCTTTGGTGTATCTATCAGTGCACGTCATGCACGACAGACGTAACAAGACCAAAACAACATGAAGAGACGTAAAAGATGCACCAAAACAAAAATCCTGTAACAAGACCAAAAATGATTTAAAAATATGTAACCAGGTCAAAAACACGTACCAAGACCAAAAAAGATGGAACAAAATGAAAAGAAATGAGGTAACAAGGTGAAAAATGACCAGACAAGACCAGAAGTGACTTAACAAGGCAAAAAAAGACGTATCACGATGAAAATGACATAAAAAGACCAAACATGACATAACAAGATAAAAACTGATGTAAGAAGACAAAACAGGCAGAGAGGTGCGGTCCACCATGGACAAAAGGTGAGGTTCAGTTAGCTTTACACAGAAACAGCTGTCAGAATTTTTAACTTTTATACTCTGAGTACATTTCAGACTTTGTACTTTTACATTTTTTCTTGAGGAAAGAAGTTGAATCAGTACTTCTACTTTTACCAGAGTCTTTTATTTAGTGTCTGTACCTCTACTTAAGTAAAGAGTGTGTGTACATTTGTCACCTCTGCACAAAACACAACCCAGACATATAAAAACAGCCAGTGAAAAACAAATTTTATAGAGTGATCTAGGCAGAGATAATATGCCGTTTTGTCAGTTTTGTCCTTCACATTATCACAGACTATCTCTCCTGTGCCTCATTTGAGCGCTGCTCTCCACACGCCATAAATCCTTTATTTCTCTGTTGTGCTGTTATTCTATATTTACAGGTATTTGTTATGTGACGGCTCACATCTAGACAACCTTGAAAATGCTGCGATCAAGGCTGATAACTACCGGTTGCAATTGCACTTTGAAGACAAAACAACATTAATTAGCGTATAAAATGGAAATGCAGGCGTCACATGCATGCTGCCTCCAAGTTCGCCTGGGTATATGAGGAGAGAGACAACATTTCATACATATTTCCATCTGTAATCCCTTTCTCTCTTCCTCTGATAGCTGTGCTCTGTGAGGTACATAAACAGGAAGCTCGTCTGCATTGATACGGCATGTTTCAGTGTGTGACAGGTCATCTTTGTACTGGTGGAGTGTAACCTCTCAGTTCTCGCTAAACCTTCAGGATGCACGCAGCTCCTCTCCCCTCCATCTGCTGGTCTCTATGAAGTCTGCACCCGATCACAGGAGCTTTGACTGCAGCTTCTGTTTCTACCACATTGCAGTCATACCTAACCCCTGAGCCAGATCAATAACACAGAGGGAAATAAAAAAGACATGAGTGAAAACATCAACATTTTTTTCTTTTTAAGTGTTTAAAGTGTGCTTTCAGCCCCTGGGTGCAACATTTCTGCATATTTAGCAATGAAAACCCAGGTAGCATTGCAATGAAATGTGTACGTTGTTGAAAACAAAAACTGGAGTAGTGTGCATGTGTCGTGCGAATGCTACAGGTCTCGTTCACAATATAAACTCAACAAAAATATAAACATGCTACTTTAGTTTTTGCTCCCGTTTTTCTCGAGTTGAAGCAAAAAACCCCGAAGACTTCTTCTGTGCACAAAAAAAGATTTATTTCTCCCAAATTATGTTCACAAATTTATAAAAATCTGTGTTAGTGAACACTTCAGGTAATCTATCACCTGACAGGTGTGACATATAGAGATGCTAATTAAACAGCATGATGCTTCAATTCACATCATCTGTATCAAATAAAGCAGAAAATAAGGTATCACTGTAAGGGTGCTGGTACTGTTATTGTAATTTTTTAAAATGATATCAGGCACTGAATTATAACTATGGATACAGATACGAGTTCTTTTCCCAGGAGAGAAAAGTCATGACCCTCTACCTCTGATTGGCTGACACTCCTAACCCAAACCAATCACTTTTCATGGCTAAAAATAACCAACCAAAACACTGAAGGCAATGAAAACTAGCCAATCAAGGCAGGTCACGACTCTGGGAAAAGTTTTTGGTATCTGTAGCCAGAAAAGCTCCTGAATCCAAATACTTAAAAAAAAAAAAAAAAAAGATTTCATACTCCGTAATGTGATGGAAACATTCTTCACATTATTCAGAAAAAATAATTTCAGTTACATTCAGAGTATTACTTTTACTCAAGTACCTTTTTTTCCACAAGTGCTTCATTTCAATATTCTATTATTATCATAATATATTATAATATTCATATACATGTATAATATTTTAGTACTGTGAACTGCACCAAGATTAACACATCAAGAAACATGAAAGCTACGTCACTGCATCAAGATTTTTTCTTTTAACTGAAGGATATCTTCTTATCTTTACTGTAAAGAGCTTCTATTTTCAATGCAAAACAGAATCTTTTGATTCATAAACCTTTTTTTTTTTTTTTCACTTTCTCATTGCTAAATGACCACAGTTACAGGGGTGGTGGTGGTGTGTGTGTGTGGGGGGGTGTTCAGTTCAGTTTAAACTTAGTTCAGTTAAAAATAAAAATAAAAAGAGAGAGATGAGGCTGTGGAAATTCGTAATTAATTATTTGTCAATATTAAATTAACTTTGCTGATTATAATGTGACTTCCGGTGTAAACAACACCAACATCCAGCCGTCTATCCAAATGACGTCTCTGTGCATCTCTATCTGTCCCCGTAGCCAAACAGTTCAGTGTCTAATAAATGTCTTTCTTCAGGATCCAACCGTACATTTTAGAAAGGCCTTTTATTGTGACAAGTCCAAGACACGCCTGTGCAATAATCCTGCTGTGTCATCAGCATCTTGACATGTCACACCTGTCAGGTGGCTGGATTATTTTGGCAAATGAGAAATTCTCACTAGCACAGATTTCAACAAATGTGTGTTCGAAATATAAGAGTTATAAAAACAGTATGAAAAATAGGAGGAAGTTCTGCATTTCTATTTTTGTCTAGTGTAGGTATTTTGTGGTTTTATCATTGGAGTACGCTGTTTTACTAATGATCTGAAATGAGTCTTTTTCTTTGTATTTATAGATTCTGGCCTAAAGTGTTTTCTTGTGCTGTGTATATTCATAAGGAAAAGACATTGTAAATTTAACTTAATTGCCATTGGATTACACTTGACAGCAATTTAGCTCAGAAAAAAAGCCCAAAATATGAGCAATAGCTTGTTCTAACACATCAGAGTTAAATGTCACGTTTACAGTAAAATGTCTAAAGCATCTCTATAAATCCAGCGATTCAACCTTCTTCATTTCCCCTGGAGGGAGAACCTTTTCTATCCTGGTTACCTGCAAGCGACACCAGAAAGTTTGAAGGGGGAAGAGAGAGTGAAATAGATGAGAATGAGAATACTCTCTTCATGCTAAAAAAAAAAAATATCCCCGAATCAAAAGGACATCCTTCTCTGTTAAATAAACAATATCAGCAAAAAGAACACAAAAAGTTTGCTATTGGTTTAAAGCAGCAGATCAGTGCAGAGAGCCACTTTTAGAACAATGGAAATTCAGCACGATTATTAAACAGTTTTCTACCAAACAGACGTGGAGGCATGCGTGTTGAACTAGAGGATCTCTGGGTGCAGCTCCCCTCGCAGACTGATGCATTACTTTTCATCCATCCATCTAATTATTCCCTCAGAAACCTGAAATTTGAAGATACAAAAGACCGTCCCTATCTGTCACTGAGCGCCATTGATCTTATTGAAAGAAAATGTGGGTGTAGAGGAAACCCAATATAACTCATGCCATTAAATTCCACACAGCATTATTCACATACAGAATTGACAGATTTCTGTGAGACGTTTCTTTTAATCTTCAACTGTTGTTGAAGAAAAAGGGGGAAAAATCCTACACTCCAGGCATCTCTCCCTTTTCCATATTTGCAGTGAGGTTAACAAAAAAGGCTATTGAAGTAGGGAGAAAAAACACAACCCCACCTAACTTGTTGATTATTAACAACGGGGATGGGAAGGAGACAGATGTGTTTCCTGTGTATCAGCGGTGTTTGAATTGTCAGTCTGAAATCAGCGCCGAAGCTTTTATCAAAGCAAAGTAAGCTGATCAATTCCAGATGCTCTCGCTGTCCATGCGAGTCAATCTGCAATACCATTTTTGTCAATAATGTCTCATGATATTTCCAGCTACAGATTGTGTGTGTGTGTGTGTGTGTGTGTGTGTGTTTGTGTGTGTGTGTGTGTATGTGTGTGTGTGTCATGGGATGTGTGGGTATTCTGCATGCATGTGTGTAATGATTGCAGGCAACACTGTGTGTCGAAGTGTGTGCATGAAACTGTGAGTTCAGGAGAATCCATTAAGCCTCGGCTGCCTCTATCTCTGGTAAAACTTAAGAATGCGTCGCCCTCAGTGGCTGTAAAGTAACTAAGTATATTTACTCATCAGTAACACTTAAGTGAAATTTGGAGATACAGCAATTATTTTTCATTACAATTTATTCTTGCTCTCCATTTAATTTCAGAGGAAAATATTATACTTTTTAATTGATTTTAATGTGCAGACTGCTACATCCAAAATCACAATGTCTTATTTGATTTCCACTGACTTTCTCTGTTAACAAAGCATCATATTCCATCATGATGAATAATGAAAATTTGATATATTTATAACATAAAAAATATATTTTATAACATAAATTTGGAACAGCTGAAAAATTGGACACTGAGAATAATATTATATGAAATATTACATATTTGTTATATGCAATACTGCACTCAATATTAGGTGCAATATTACCTTTTTATTACCTTTTAGTATAATTTCGAATAATAGTTCACTTTTTACTTAACTTATATTACTTTTATTGTTATTCTATTATGCAATGGTTTTTGTAATGTGTTTTTGTACTCCTTATACACTTTATATATGTATACATATATACATATATTTCCTCTTTTTTTTTTTTATTCTATTTTGATATTTTGAGTAATTTCTTAAGAAAAAAAATCCCAATTCTTTCATTCCCCTTCATACATGTGAATATTTTCTGGTTTCTTTTCTCCTCACTGACAGTAAACTGACAATCTTTGAGTTGTAGACAAAACAAGACATTTGAGGACGTCATCTTTTAAGTTAATCAAGATCATAATCAACACATTAATCATCAGTAACATCAGAATTATGGTTACCCGAAATGAGTTGTTTGTAAATGTAAGGCTATACAACAATATACAGCAACATTCATTATACAATTTATTTAAAAAATGAAATATACAAAGTAGCATAAGTAGTAAAGTCAAAATAACAACAAGTTGTTTCAGTTTGTGTGGCCTACAAACAAGGTTTCAAATCCAAAAAGTTTATTCCTAAATAAACAAAATGATGGCATTTTGCTTTGCCGTTACTTTAACAAACTACAAACACTTTGCATAGAATTGTTTTGCACATCTTATCATTACTGTATTCGTTATAAGCTCTCACAGGCCTCATAAAATGAGGTGCTGGGCCTGACTTGGCCTGCAAGCCTTGCAAAATAAATAAAAGTCTGCAAAATATCTGGTAGGAATCAGTGGTAGGAACTTACCACCACATGTGGCAGAGGAGCCTCCAGCTCGCCTGTGCATGAGCCAGCTGCAGAGGCACCAGCGTCACTGTTATCTCTGAGTATCTTTACACAAAGTTTTGTTGTTGTTTTGATTCGCCTTTTTAGAAGTGAATTCAGAGTTGTCATTCACTTGTGTACACACACCATCACACCACACATGCCAGAGACGGTATGCAGGCGCACATGAACATGGCTCTGAGTTAGAGATCTACAGTGAAGATTTAGGCTGAAAAACCTGGTGTGTGTTTTCAAGTAAACTTGGCATGTCGGGGCTTTAGGAGGCATATTTTACACCAGATGAGCAGTATGGAGGCATTTTATGTTTTTTGGAGGCTCTGAAAACTGGTCACCATTCACTTCAATTGTTTGGAAGATTCTGCATCACTGTTTTCCTATGAAACTCCAGCAGTGTTTTACGGACTGAAAAACTAAACCTGACTTTCAATCGGCATGAGGCTGAGTGTAGTTTAATTTTTGTGTGAGTTCTTGATTGCTGACTAGAGTTGAAACAGAAGAGATCCCCTAAAGTCACATGATCATCTGTTCTTTTATCTGCCCTGTAAAACACTTTGTAACTGTTAATTTTATAAGTCATATATAATCTTTATTATCATTATTATCAGCCACAAAATATATGCTTGATAACGGATTAAAACTGCATAATACATTACATAACATAAGTACATTACGGTATATCTAGAATTAAACATTACAATTACACAGAAAATTTGTGTTTTATACAACATGCGGTGTTTGCTGTCAAAATTAAGAGCCAATCGGAGCCTGTCAGCTCATCAGTCAGATGACAGCCAGGCCCTTGCAGTCGGTGGAGAGCAACTCCACCTGCAGCCGCTTTGATCTCGTGAGGTTATCGATGCCCACGAACGCACGACATCGGTCAAGTCAAGTAGGACGCAAATCTCGCCGGCATGCATTGTGTGGCGATTGTCACTGATCTATTCCGCAGAGGCCTGGCTCATCTTGAACACAGCTGTTGACCGAATTATAATTTTTTGGGTGAACTATCCCTTTAAAGATTTTTTGTCAGCAGTTTCCAAGAATGAACTTTTAGCTATCTATCCTGCTCTCAGTAAATATAAAGTAATAAAAATGTTCATGCAGTTTTAAAGGGAATGAAAAAATACAGTGTCAGAAGGAGTGGTGTTGTGGTGTTTTGAGTTTCTCTGTTGAATCTCGCGGTATTTGACAGCTTCCCTCCACTCTTTGACACTTGCCCCTCCCCTGCGCTCCGGGAATGCTGGGTTGTTTACATTACTGGCACACGGGTCAGGAGTGTGGTGATGAGAGGGGCCTAGTGGAGAGAGAGGAGACTGTCTGAAAACACGTACACACACAGGCTGCCTCCACAGCACAGCAGGCTCTCTGTATCTCTGAACAAACTTTTCTTCAGCGCTAAGACAACAGGAGAAGAGAGGCCCCGGCCGGAGAGTCGACTTTACGGAGCGACCTTGGAAAGAAAAGGGAAAGTCAAAACAAAGACAACCGCCATAACCATCAGGAGAAACTGTGAACGCGAAGAAGGAATAGCTTAGCAACAAGAGTCCCACTTCCTGGTAAGACACCGTTAAGTTAGCTGAAACTTGTGCTATACGTTGGACCGCTAACAAACCACCTGTAAACGGTTTTAAACCTCCGTTTTGACTTGTCTGGGAGTTGACAGTCTGACAGAGCTGACAAACAGTCACCACTCACAGTGTAAACGCGGTCTTGACACTCATTGAAAAAGTTTCTACGAAGTTCGCTAGCTAACTGTAGCTTAGCTTGTTAGCCGACTTAGCATGCTGCATTGCTAACTTTCACTACTTTGAGACCACAGTGTCCACTGTCATGTAAAGTTTACAATGACACCAGCGTGATGATTACACTGAGCGACAAAAACAACTTTCATGTAGCTTAGCACCGTGAGAAAGTAATGTTTGTTAGCTAAATCTGAGGTGGAAACATGACAAATAAAGTAGTAATTCACTGCTGCCATGCAGTTCTGTTACAGTGATGGTATAAGTACATAAACTGAATAATAACATCTTTGTATGTCCTTACTTATGAAATTTAGGGTTCTGCTTTTTAAATGATTTTATATTATGACATTGCAGAAAGGTCTGTGTATTGCTCTACTTCTGCTGGCTTGTGATTGTTTGTCTTTGCAGTGTTGGCATGTTTGTGTGTAACTTGTGCAGAGTTGGGGAGTAGTTCACTGAAGTTACATGTAGTTCAATTACGGCTTGAACGACACAGGATTTTTGAGGCCATGCCACTAACGATATTAGGGAATAAAAAAAAAAAAAATCTGATTTGGATATGTCGGTCAACACTGCAGAGACACTCAAATGTGCTCATCAACCAAATCAGAATATTGCAAATTACAAAGATATGTGATGGAGGCAGGGTATTTTACAGTTTAACAATAAACTGTATTGGTTAAAATGAAATCATATCACTAAACAGTAACAGTAAGCTTTAACTAATATTGTTAGTAATTATAAATAACAATAAATAAATTAAAACCCACATAAATAGAGTAGTCTATGTGTGTGTATATATATTATGACTGCACAATTAATTGCAGAACTCTGCAGTTATACAAAATATGTTCATTTTAATGAAGTACTGGAGGGAAACATGTTTGTGTGGTAAATACTTCAGTCACATTATCACTTATTTTAACCAGTAAAATTGAAATGCAAAAATTACCATTCCCACTAATCAAACTCCATATCGCAATTGTAATTTTAGTCTAACTACTCGCATCATGAGTTTTTACTATATTGTGCATATTACAATGCAAAAAGGTTTTCATATCGGTGCATATTGGACAAGATTTGCACAGATATCGATGTAGCTGTGATGGGCAGATACTGGTGGATAATATTGGCCAACTAATAAATGTGTCTGGCCCCAAATTAAATTACTAGTTTGCAGTAGTTGGGTATCAATTTACAGTATTTCTCAATCGCTTTGGTCCATTTTTCGAAACAGACTTAACATTTTCTAAACTGTAAGTGCAATTGTCACAACTGTTTTATGAGACATCACAACTTTATAAACTGTCTGTAAAAGGTAATGACTCACTCAAAACATTAAATTCATGTTTGTAAACTGAGTTTTTGTGTCCGTAAATTGGCCAGTGCCACCAAAGTGAAATTGTTTTGTCATCTTGTGAACCATATTGGTCAAAATGTTCAGTTGTTTTGTCACCGTGGTGGTCAGTGCTAGAAATGTTTCTTATATACAAATATTTGTCTTGTTCTACTTTATTGTGAGCACAGACTGCTTATTGTACTGTGAATGTCAGTTTAGTCTAGTTGAATGCTGTTGTGCATCACACTGAGCTTTGTAGATTCACATTTCAGCAGTCAGTAAATGTTTACTGGGAAAAGTCATTCTGTAATACTGTAGAATAACAACAGCATATGCGCATTTGTACATATACAGTAAATGTATTAGTGTAATGTGTTATATGTACTGTGAACTGGAAATTCACCTTCGATCTTTAGTGTGAAGTCATACACAGAAAACTGGCCACAAAATGTGATTTTTAGTTCATTACTGTCTCATGGTAACTCATTTTCTAAATCAGCAGACATCACTGACTTTCCCTGTCTTAGATATTTATGGAATATGTGTAATGTAATGTATAATACATGTATGTCTGACAGATTTTGATGATTGAGTGGATCATTTTGTATGTGACGGGTCAAACAATGACAGAATGTTTTGAATTTGTGAAGAGTTTGACAGTTTCACAGATAATTTATTGACTCTTCAGCTTTGATTGGCAAGCGATGTGCAAGTGGTTATAGTGCAAGTTGTTGACAAGTGTGCTTACTCTTTTGCACACCTGTGCCAAAACACATGCAGTTTTGTTAAATGAATGATAAATTCAAACCTGGTGCGAACAACAAACTGGTTGTTAAGAGATTTGAACTTCCTGTTTCAAAAAATCATCTAAAAACTGAGCCAAAGGAAATGAGAAAAACTGTAACTACATTCAAATCTCAGTAGATTTTCAGTCTTTAATGACTTTGGGTGGTGTTGTTTAGGTAGTTAATTATAAACCACATATTCATAGTGTTCTCCTGACTTTTTTTTGCCGTACTGAATGGCACAGTGCCACAGCTCGTTGGCCACTGTTGTCATTTAATGACATTCACCTGCTATTTGATGAAAATCACCTGTGGTTTGCGACAAAGATGTCTGCAATCGAATACTCCCTCAGAATACTTCCCTAGAAAGTTAGCATTTTCCTGATTCCACCTCAACAATTGCTCCCTATCCTCTCCTTAAAACACATCCTTGGGCTGCCTAAGTGTGGTTTGGCCTGCACTAGTCCCTAAATCAAACACACCCACCATTTACTCAGTGTCAGTTCAGTTGTACCTCTGTGAAAAAATGAAATTCCACACTCGGTTTGTGATGATTTCCTGTAATGTAGTATGGGTGTAATTTAACCACCTTTTGCAACTAATTTTTGTTCAACAAACTCAGTTTTTAGAGAGTAGTTAAAATGTTTCACTACTTTTCAGCTTTCAAATTCAATAAGGGCATTAGATGAATGCCTCTCATATGACTCTGGCCTGTATAACCAAATGTTACAGCTGCATCCTGCAAACTAACTTGTACACTACAGAAATTGCTGACCACAAGTGCTTCATGCATTTTCCAATGTAAAGACCATAAACCTCAGTTAGTTGCAGTACAGGTATCCACACTGTATCTGCTTAGTCTAACAGGCAACATCACCTGACTACCCGCTCTGCTGTGCAGCCGCTCTGATTAAAAATTGAAAAATATGCTTTTGATAAGACAGAGCCACCGGTCTGGGTTTTTCTTGGCTCAGATAAGACAAGATGACCGAGTAAACCTTGATTTATTATTTTAATCAGAAAATTGCATTGACACCATTATTCCTAGATAACCAATGTTGTACTGACTGTAGGTTAAACAGCTACTTGAAGTGATGAGAGAGAAGTAAAATCACTTTGACATTTGATTTAATTGCTTGTCGGTTCAGTAGTTAAAATGCCTCATTATCACAAAGAGTTATTTCTCAGATCTTCTTGCTGGGTTGTGGTCTTCGAGTCTTTCAGGTAGTTGTGGAGGCAGAAAGCAGCAGCATGGCCTGTGATTAGTACACTGACCGGTTCTCATACAAAATGATAAACGTTGTGTAATGCAAAATGCATCATTCGATTCAACTTTCTAATTTAACGATTTGATTCAATTTTTCGATTTAAACTTGTTTTTTTTGCAGTAATGGCTATTCCATTATTAGACTATCAAGTATAAAGGCTGGTAAGCTATGCTGTGTTGTCTTTGAATGGTTTCTTTATCCTGGACAGGAGAAAAAAAAATACTGGGAGACCTGCAGATTTTTCCACTGAAGCTGAAAGGTCATTATGATTGATTTTTGATGTAATATATATGTAGTGACAAATAAAATACCAAAAGTATCATGTTAGTTTCAGCCCACCCGAATGTGGGAATGTATTAGGCAGTCAAAATAGTTAGCATGCAAACACAAGGCCACCTGTGTGTTTCTTTTAAACCCTCAGACTGTGTTTACACGTCTTACTACCAAGTAAAATTTTCTTAGCCATTAAGTCATTTTCAGTGGAAATTGTGTCAGTGTGCTCACAGTTAAAGTGTGTATTGTTTCCGGACCATCTCTGTCTGGAAAAATCTTGGCCCAAGTGTTGCTTCCAGCTGTCTGTTTCACGCTGTTAAACACTGAAAGAGTTATAGCCTGGAAGACGGGGTTTCTTTGGATGAGGACGACTGATAGTTGTAAAGAGATGGTTTATTTGAATGAAAAATAAATCAAGAAGTATTCTTTGGGAGAAGAAACATTTTTTTGTTTGACTCACTGCTTTTTTTGTGAGTCAGAACGGTTATTGCAAAACCTTCCATGTGGTGATTGCATTCACAGTTCTGTTTGGAGTTGAGTTGACTATTTTCTTCTTTAAAACAAAAAATAATTGAGAAAACATAAGAAGAAAATACAACCCAAAGGCACAACAAACAAGCATTGAAAACGAAACTCAGGAGATTAATAATCCAGGTATGTAGGCAGTGCCTCGCCTTTCCTAGGCCGAACCATTTTGGGGGTCACACATAGGTTGAAAACGGTATCTCATGCCATGTTGCTGTCGCTGCCTATCACAGCCAAATAATTCAGGCGTCATACTATCACATTTGGCTACGCTGCAGAGAGATGATTCAGACGAGAGTTAGTGGGAGCTGACATACCTTGTTGACCCAATTATTACTCACTTCTCTGTTGCCACATTCGATCATCGTCAAAGACAACAGGCTTGAGTCTGCCAGCGTCATCAGGTGATGGAGATGAACACCGGCTGGCTCTGTGAAGTTGACTATCAAGGAATGTGTCATGAACCGGATGATCAGCGAATGGCTGCCAAATGTTTGCATCAGTCTCTGCGGTGAGGGATTTCTGCCAGTATATTCCGCTTTGAATTTCAGCTGATGAGAGGTGGATTACTTTTGACAGCGCTTGGCAAAACTTATTATTTTGCCTTGTTCTATTGTTTGGATTAACTAAGGGTAATAAGGGTTGACTAGAAAGTGGATAGCAGCAGTGAACAGTAGTTTTTAGCCTGGTTGAATGACAATTCCTGAAAAAAGAAGCACAAAGGAAGAGGAACTTTGTTGTCAGAACTATGTAAATGTTTCCCTTCATTAATTATTTTACTTGATTATTGGAAAAAGCACTGATGATGTCATTATCATGCGACAAAGAAGCATAGATCTTTATTTGCAAGGATTTTCATATGATTCAGCTTGGGTTCACATTAGAGCTGCAGCAACCGTTCTAATGGGCAGTTCATCAATCAGCTGAAAGAAAATTAATTGACAACTATTTTAATAATTGCTTATTAATTTCAGTCATTTTTTGACCAGCTGCCTTGCAGGAGTCCATGCTGAGAAGCCGTATTAAAATATTCAGCAACTGACTGATACAGAATAGTACTGATATTTATATAGTTATTTATTTGATGTTTATTCATTAAGTTTTTCTGCTGATAATTTTAAAAATTGGTTGATGCATGTGACCAATTATTTAACATGTTAAATAAAATATATATAATATATATAATATATAATATTCTTTAATAAAGTTATTAAAGAAAACAGCCTTCTGAGGACTTTTGTGTACTCATACTGGTGCAAATTGGTGCACAATCCATATAGGAAAGGTATATTTTTGTTTCAGCTGAAAAATTCACTATATCGGTCACCGTATCAGTAATCTCTGATCCCCCCCCCCCCCCTCTAAATCGGCATCTGTCTCAAAAATCCCATATTGGTCAGGCTCTAATTTGAGGACGTCACATTGGGCTCTGGGAAAATGTGATGAGCATTTTTCTTTTTCCTTTGTTGACATTTTCTAGGCCAAATGATTGGTCATTTAATAGTAGTGGGCAGATTAATCAAAAATTAAAATAATGGCGAGTTGCAGCACATTCACATAGATGTGTATTGACCTAGACTGTACATATCTTTTCTGTCGGTGCAGTTTTAATGGCAGCTAGTCTTTCTACTCCTAAGACCTTCAGACCTAAAATGCCATTCATTGGTGTGGAGAAATGTGCACTATCCAAAGAAATGATTTAGCACAGTGGAATTTACCAAATCGCTCTCTCCTGTGAGAGTTTCCTGTTTTAGCCCTGGAGCTGGCCCCTCCTCTGGATTAAAGATCAGATGAGACATTTGTCATCTGACCACTTTAACAGTCATCTCGCCTTTGGGTTTCACAAAGAACAGAAAATGTTAGCGCTTTTTTTTTCTATGCATAAAGCATATTTGAAGGAAGATGCTTCCTAGGGCAATTTTTGAGCTACATTAAGCACTGTCTTTTGCATGATGTCAAAGACCTTGGCCAAGTATTGTACAGAAACGATGCTGGCAAAGGTATCACATGGCTGCTTAGGATATAGGCCTATTTGGTGTAGTTTCTTTGTTGTTAATTGTTGTACTGTCAAATAACAAAAAAAAACAAGAAAAAGAAGATACAAGCCTGATGCCTTCCCCAGAAGAATTTAGAATTGAGTCTTTCCTTTCCAGGCTCAGTTTGGTTAGAGTTTAGAGTAAGGTCTTTGGCAGTGAGAGTGGGCTGGCTAAGCAGCTTCTTATACTCCCCTCAAACAGCCAGCCAGTCAATATTTTTCATATCCATCTCCCTTCTATCTTATGAAGGGTCACTGATGTTTCAAGCATTCAAATATCCTTGGAGGATGCCTCGCGGCTCCCCATGTCACGTGAAAGTTCTCAATTTCACTGTGGCATTGATGCCTTTTCTCAATGGGCTCTGGAGTGCTCTGGGGGGGAACAGACTACAAAGACATGCAAACACAAAAATTACTGACCTAGGACCCTGTTTAAAGTTTATGAAACGCTTTCAGCGCCCCTGGGTCAGCTTATGCCGTGACCACACAATATCAGTGGTTTATTTCACTGCAAAGGGTGTAGGGAAAAGGTTTTTATTCATGCTTTTTCTTTTTCTTTCAAGTACAACCACGGTCTTGTCTTTGGCCCTGAATTCCTTCTCTATATTAAACAGCTCTTTTTATATGCAGTGGAGTTATGAACCTGTTAAAATAATGGATTAATTAAAGCAGTACCATAAAGATTATTATTTCCCACTTGCAGTGAAGTGGCTTTTAGCAGGAAAAAAATGATTAAAGAAAGATGAATAAATAAATAGCTTCGATACGCCTGCCTTTCCAAAGTGCGCGCTGAAAAGGTTACAACAAGGTCAACTTAGAAATAATATTAATCTACACAGAATCAGAGAAAACATTTCAATATTTTTTTGATGTATCTACCATGCTGTTTGAATTATTTGGAGATACTGACCCAACTGAAAAAGTGTCATGTAACTGTTATGGTTATTTGTTATTTGGGCCTTTCTTACCAACCTTTTTAATTAGTGGCAACCCAAACAAAGACCCATTTAGGTCAGCTGTTTATGGTCTCACTGCACATGTGGTTGGTTATTCTGTGTTAACGATGTTCTTGGTGGTAAGATGAAATACAGAGGATTATCTTTGGTTTGTAACTCACAATAGCTGTAGAGCTCTCTGCAGGATTTTGTCTCTCCTCCTACTCAGCAAGGTGCTTCTGCTTCAGGTGGAGAAATTAGATTGCTGTGTCGCTCCCTTTTGTCATCACAGTGTTCTTGCATTTCTTACATATTAGCATGGTTTATCTTTTGTAAACAAAACCACATCCACTCCTCAGAAGTCACTTCCAGTTTTGAAGGTTACTCCTCCACTCTGTGGCCAGTAGCAATATTACTTTAGCTTTTAGCCACATGTGTTGTGGCTGTGTGTAATGTTGCAAAATCATTCTTTCAACAAGTCATAATATTGCCATTATCACAATATGATGTTTTTATTTTTACATAAAAAAAAAAATCTAACCAGGGCTCAACAATAAAGATTGCCCGCTTGCCCAGGGCAAATAAAATGCCATGTTGGGCTAATAATTCACATAACTCATTTGCCTAACTGGCACTATTGAACTATTTTGATAATTGATTAATCAGTGAAGTAATTATTATCACAAAAATGGAAAAAAAAAATCTGTTTTCAGACTCTTTTCTTCATTTATTTTAATGTTAAGATAAATATCTTTAGATTTTAGACAAAATGCGACACGTTTTATAGACGTTGCAGCTGTAGATTCAACAAGACAGTTAACATTAGTATTTTGTTGTTGTTTGATAACTGCTGATAAAGCAGTTTGTACAGGGGCAAGTAAAAATGGGCTTTGGGCAAGTAGATTTCTGACACACTTTTCTGATCGGGCATATGGAAGAAAAGATTTCCGTTGAACCTTATATGGTGAACGATATGATATGGCACACGCCTATGAAATAAGAGCTGTGTCTGTAGGTTACTGCATCTTGAGGATGAGGCTGCTGTTTGTTGCCATGTAAACAAAGCTACCAAATCCATGTTGGCATATTGTGAACTGTGCTGGAAAGCAGAATCTTCCTTTTTTTTTTATTGGAGATCACTCTCCAATCGTCCCCTCTCCCTCTCTATCTCTTTTGATTATCCACACGCAAAAATACAAATCCCTCAGGATACAAATTCACTTTCACAGAATAATTACAAGATGCTATATGCCACTGTAAACACCACATCAGTGACAGTGACAGTATGCATTTGTCATGAGATGAGACAAAAGCAGAATGAATTTGCACTCACGAACAGAATGAGGGAGAAAGACTTTTTGTGTGTGTGTGTGTGTGTGTGTGTGTGTGTGTGTGTTGCTTGTTGACTGCTATGGGCGTTTGTTCCAGCCTCATCACAAATGAGCCTTAATGTTTCACACGGGATTTACTGCATAAGAGAGAAAATTTGTATGAGAGCATCTTGTTTTGACAGACTGTCTGTTTTACCCTCCCCCTTTTCAGTGTGAGAAGCCAGGGACATTTCACTGTCTCTCCTGCACTCTTTTCTTTCACTTTGTGTTTATTTCTTTTCTTGTGACATTGTGAGTTGATGCAGGATGAGGGCCAGCAGAGGCAACCCTTAATTAATCAGTACTGTTTTTTGTAAAGCCAAATTCTTTATTTATTGTAAGGTATACAGCTGTAAACAATGCCTCAGTGCACTCCGTTACAGCACTGACAATATATATAACACATACTGTGTAAAATGACTGAATTGCTAAACTGTGCAGTTAAAGTGTATTTAGCAGAGTAGAACTACTACCACTACCATTAGTATTTGTTTCACCTGTTTCAGATGTGCCACAGATTTAAGTGCTACTATTCATTGAAAACTTCAAAACATTGTATGGTATCTTGCTCATGCTGGTCAGGGTTTCCTTCAACAAAGTTGTTCAACGTGGTGACAAGTATCTTTTACCTTTTTTTCTGTAGTGCTGCATACCTGACATGACCTGGCCTAACAGTCTTGTTCTCCAGATCTAAGAAAACATGTTTGTTTGGTACTTATATCACACTTGACATCATGTAGACTATCTTTTTAATGAAGAATTTGTATGTAAATGACAGTTGTAAAGGCATAAAAGCAATGATCTGTATATATTTCCAAATTAAAATTTGATAATCTAACACTGGTATAGCCGTCACTGCTAAAAAAATGTGCTCAAACTGAAAAAATCTGAAGTCCAATTGAATAGTGAATTTGTAGAATCATGACCTCTAATCTTTTTAGATGGGGGTCTGGCCTGAGTCAGCAACAGACTGATGAATACATCAAGGTAGGGCCTTATAGTTTCTGTCAGAACTGAATCACAGCTGGAACTGCAGAAAGAGAAGCCATAACAGATTTCATCAGGTCTTGCATTACACTGGTGCTAAGATTTGTCTGGAGATTTGAAAGTATTAGGACATAATGTGTTGTCCTCTATTCAAAACACATGAAAAAAAAAAAATCAACAACTATAGTAGAGTCTTACAAAGAATCTGACGATGATCAGTCTTGGGATGCTGTTTTCAACAACAACAAAGAAAGTGGAATTGCAGCTTTCTTGACTTGCAAAATTATATTTTATATTAACAAACATGATATGGATCATGTGTTTTTTCAATCACTGGATCTATGTTTCCAACCAGGCCAGCCCGCTGTAACTGCTGTTGAAACAAATATCTTAAAAATACACCCCCTGTATATAAAATTCCCAGATGCTTAGTCCTGGTGGGGGGTTAACTTAGTAGGCCAACGGGCTCTCAGTACACTGGGGCAAACCCTGCTGCTGATACTCAAGTCATGTCTGTCTAAAGGAGGAAGGAAAGGTTGTGATGTGAGCAGTTTTTTATAAAGGCAGTGCTGTTTAGCTGTTAAATAAATACTTTCTAACTTGGACTGGCTTTGTTAATTTTAATGTAGACCTGTTTGCACTGTGCAGCTGTGAAAAATCTTCACATCAGTTTGGTTTTGGTATATAGGTAAATACCACTATAAAGACTTGGATCACAGGCACAAAACCCTGATTGTGAAATTCTTTTCGTTTTCAGTCTTTTTATTTCACGCTGCCTCGTTTGGGTTCAGGGGACATCTTTCTCCCCCTCCTCCGCCTCTGTTTGTACCCTGACTCACAGCAGTCTTCCACGGTCTCCCTGGTCTCTTGGTTTGGCCCGGGGCTTTGAGGTTGTGGTCAAGGCCTGGGGGCATGAAGAAGGAAGAGGAGTCATAATGAGAAGCTCCCCTCAACTCCTGCTGCCTAACCTACCCTCGAGCCCCTTTGTCTTGCTCTTTCCACTTCCATGCCACCTTTCTCTTCTTCTCTTTCTGTATTACAGCCTCTTGTCTTCGACTCTCACTTCCTCTGGCTTGCTAGTCCCCTCTTCCTCATGTAGTTTCTCTATTTCTTCTCCTTTCTTTCCACCCCTCAACCTCTGTGACTCTCAGTCTGTCCCTCCTATTCTTGCCTCTGCTCCTGTCTCCAGGGGGTCCTCTATACCCCGGGCCTCCCCTCAGCCTCCTCCTCCCTGCCCAGCCTGGCCCACAGTCAATGGGAGGCAGGCAGCCTGACTCCCTCAGAGCAGCAGGAAGCTGCAGCAGCAGGGGTTAGGCCTGTATGGCGCTGCCGGCTGACTCTGTCAGAAGTCCTGCCAAGCCAAGGATGAGAGACCTTTGCCAGTGCGGTATTGGGGCACCAAATAAAAATATTTTACAGATGTCTGAAGGCAGGCATCAGGAGTTACCAGCGGCTTACTCAGGCCTAGACCAGAGGTGTCTTTTAAGTGCAAACGATGTGCATGTTAATGCATTTGTGTGTAGTATTTATGACAAAGAAAATGAACTTTAAGTATGGATGGAGGAGAAGAAGAGGTGTAATAAAATGTTCCTCAGGGGTCTAGGCAGTTCAGGAAGTGGGTGTGTGGCAGGGGGAGGGAAGTAGGCTGGTCTGATTCTGGATTGGCTGGAGGAAAAGTGATTGATTTGGTTGGGTTGTGTTTGAAGAGGGGGGTACCATCCAATGCCTCTGTACTGTGAATGCCTGGCTGGGTTCCCAACCAGTTCTGGCTTGACAGTTTAACAGTGAATATTTAACATTGCGCCACACTGCGGGGTTTGGCTGTAAACAGCAGTCAGCAAGCAGCATAGCAGCAAAACCCTGCGTGACGCTGGGCCTTGGTTGTGAAGCCCACCTAAAAACAACGCACAAGCAGGAAGCACATCTTGAAGTTCTGATTTTAGAAAAAGGCAGATGGCATTGGCTGGTGGTGTCACACTGTAAAAAAACACTAGGATCCCCTGATGAAAGCAGCTCCCGCTTGCTTTGAACAGCGAGTCTGTCATGGTTGGTGTCTGCTGTGTGGCTCCGGGTCAAACTGTGATATGCAACTCCTGGAATTTGCGCTTTTTAAGTTTTTCATGTTCAAATCGTCTGAGGGGGAAAAACAGAGGGGGGGAAAACAGGAAGTTTCATTAATATTAATATTCTAATATGTGAAGGAGGCAGGGAAGACCTATCTGGCTTAGCTGCTTTCAAACCCTGTTGTGGAGCTTTTCTCTCTCTCTTTCTGTTCCTCTTGCTCTCTTTCTTTTCCTTCTTTTTCTCTCCACAATTTTGGTGACTGATATTTTAATTTTCTGAATACTGTTGCATGGTTCTGTCATAGATAAGCCTACACTCAGACTCATACGTGATTCTTTGGGGTAATAATAAATGTAAATAATAACATGTAGGATTTTGATGTGAGGTATTATTAAGCATCTGTACTTTTAGTTGTAGTTGTTTTGCACGAAACAGCCTTTTAATTAGGCGAAAGCTCTGTATGAATGACCTGCTAAATCTCAGCTGGATTTGGTCTATGTACCCAAAAATTAGGGTTGGGCGACATGTTAACAAATAAACTCACAAGTGTCAAGAAATTAAACATTCTCACAACTCTTTTCCTTATTGAAAAGAAAAGTACAACAGTACACCTTCTGAATTCAAGTTTATCTCTTTTACCAAGCTAAGACCAGCTTTATTTGGCTCCTTAACTCCTTATTTGGCTCTACAGGCTGTTTACCTCTCATTTCTCACTCAGCTCAGTGCACTCTGCTCCGGCTGCAGGATGAGAGCATATTGCTGAGCAGTGACACTCACTCTGCAGACCATTACATTAGCAAAATAAAATGACAAATATTGCCCAAAAATCCAACCAGCAATGCATGTATTGGATGGATTTATTTGTTCAATTGATTAACCCTACCTAAAGCCCTCCTGAAACTACGTCCGACTGATAGTAATACATAAAATGAATGCCATAGAACATGACTCTGTCCTCCTGGAAATGAGGGAATATGAGATACTGCTGGGAAGTAGCAGGGACCGTTTTGGGGGCTGATAAGTTACGTGGTATCAGATTGGTACATAGACTCTTGTACTCGGCAATACCAGCATTTTAGGCAGTGGTAGTGGTATTTGAATGATGCTGATGTTGGATATGTGGGGACATAAAGTCCAGGTTTAAAAAATAAAAAACAATGAGCCTTACTGATGCTTCAATTGACCAGACACTCCAAGGCCTGTGCAGTTTTGGATGAATTTTGAGTATTGATGCTTTTAAGGCTATAAAAGAAAACGCAGTTGAAGGCAGCAGTTTGTGTGATCAGTTAGTCTAAAAGATTGTTCCTGTGTGTCCCATGAACAGTTTACAGACAGTGGTTCTCGTTACTTGTGCTGTTCCTGTTGACAGAATGAAGATGTGGCAAAAGTGGTGAAGCTTAAGCAGAGTTGAGAGAAGAAAGAAGAGAACTGGTTGTGTGATGTTGAGAGTGGAGTGTGATAGATCTGATGACAGGATTAAGAGAGTGGTGAAAACTGTATTAGCTATTATGAGCTGGATGAAAGGGACTGTTTACTTGGTTGACATTTGATTGTTTCCTACTTTTCTGGGCTCTGCTCCCATTTTTGAGTGTTTGTGAAGGATCATTTGGATACAGCAGAACTTGTGCTTGTGGACAAGTGTTTTGGGACAGTTTCACTTAATTTGGGGGTCCAGTTGTTTGCCAGGGATCTTTTGATCGGTGTCTCTGAATTAATATTGTGTCCAGCAGATATTAACTTCCCATTGGGAATTAGGTTAAAAATAATTTTAAGATGAGTCGGGGACGTTTTTATTTCAGCGGTGGCCTTCATGAGCTTCAGTTGGTCCTTATATCTGGAAATGAGGCCGATTTGTGGAGTTTTACAGATGTTGGGCGGATGGGGGGCAGAGTCCAGCCTCTGTGTGAGGGATGGTGGAACAGGTCTGACATCTCTCCTGAACTGAAAAGAGAAATCCCTGCAGGCACAGAGTCGAGAGGAGGGATAAGGGAGGAGGGCGAGAATGGAGAGAGGTGCGACCCCTTAGGGGTAACGTTATTCTCCGATCGTCAGCTCCTTACACACACGCTCGCACACATACGAGGATTCTCTGTCGGTGTGCCGGGTGATGCACTCATGCAAAGAAGGATGAGCGCCTGAGGAATAAAAATAAGCATCAAACTTCTTTTGTGTGTCTGCCTATGCATGTGTGGTGCTTACATGCGTGTTAGTTTACGTTTCTATAATAATTTATGTACAAATGTACATTTTAGAGGTGTTTTGCTTCTGGTCTTGGCTGATTCAGAGCAATTTTAAGTGAGTGACATGGTGGAATTAGCCTCATTTCTCACTTCAGAGCTGTGCACAGAAAATAGACAAAACAGTATATTTCTTTCCCCAGAATACTGATGTCTAATAGACAAGTGAAGTAAAGAAAGCAGAAGAAGCCAGCAGATTTTATTTTTTCAAGTACCCATTCCAAAAATGTTGACTGGCTTTTATATAGTCGCATTATTCCTGATTTATTTTCAGTCCCAAGTTTTTCCTCAAAGGTACACCTACTCTTCAAGACGGAGCCATATGTCTAGAAATGAGCAACGGATGCCTGCCTGCGCCCCTGTTATAAATCATCACACACTTTCTATTTTTCAAATTCCAAATTCAAACCTTGAAGAAAACTTACCTCCAGCTGTTAATTTGGCTTTGCTTTGATTTACACATGTGGTCAAACCAAATAATTTCTATGTGATGTGATTCAGTCGTAAACTAGGATAAATTGTGCTACTGGAATCAACTGAAATAGTTGTGTTATTGTCGGTTTCGTAGTGAGGAGTCATCCTCCTTGGTAGTACAGCAACAACACGGGTGTATATACACACACACACACTCTCATATGCAGTGAGAGTACTGTGTTTGACCTCTGATTGAGTAGCCCTGTTCTGGATCTGGTTAGAAGATTGTGTGTGCGTGTGTGTGCGGCAGCCAGCAGGGCCCACCACAGAAGCCACAGCAGGCTGAAACCGAACCAGAGCCAGACCCAAGCTTGATTTTTGTGAAGCCATATTCCCATGGGCCCACTATTAGTATGTATTCGGTATATGCATCCAGTTTTACATTCATTTCTGTATGTGCCTGCTTCTATTTGTGCATTACATAAATGTTTGGTTCTCGCTTTGTGTTGGTATCTCTTTCTCTCGTCATTGAGTATGACGGTTAAGGTTGTTTTGGGTTCAGGGTCTTGGCTGCTTCCATTACTGACCATGGAGATGCTGAGGGGTTGTGGTCCTCTTCCCCTGTCCCTCCACAGAGCATATGAGAAGGCTTGGGCCCAGAAAAGCCCCAACACGAGCCCTTAGCCTCACGTTAGCACTCAACTATGTAACGAGACATGCCTGGGAACTGCTCCTCTCACATTACTAATGATTTGGACATCTTGCTCTTGTCATTTCCTCTTAGACAAACTTCGATGCTGACGCAGGGTAACTGCTTCAAACTATCCAGGGAGCAGGGGGGGAAAAAAAACGTGCTTGAAGGGAGTATGAGAGACTGCTGGTTTTGTGTGAAGGGAAAATAGACTGCATTCACCAGATGTTTTTTAATGGTTGTTTCATAGATGAGAAACTCAAATGACAGGCTTCATCATCTCCAAACAACACAGAGATGGGTCAGCAGTTGCTGCCTTGTCATTGCTGTCCTTGAACCCAGCCAACAGTGTAGAGGCCACTCAGCCTGGTTTGGAATAAATTGATTACACTTTGGCGACATCTATTTTTTCGTACCTTTATACCTTCCTGATATTTTACCGGGTTTTATGGTATTATGGCAATATTCGTGTAAAATGGCTCAACTTGACTGTCCGCTGTACTGTAGTACTTCCTCAATGTAGGCAGAGCTGATCATCATAGCCATTCCCACAGCTGGGAATAACACACACACACACACACACACACACACACACACACACACACACACACACACACACACACACACACACACACACACACACACAAACACAGGAGCTCTGCTTTGGTCTGAGAAGCTGCAGCTTTCGTTCACTGACAAACTTAAACACAGTGTACAGCGCCGTTGCTGCTCATTTACTGCCAGACCATTAACTTCACTGCTCACCCTTTCCTTTACGCTACCACCTGACAGTAATTACTCTGTCATTCATGGCATTACACACTAGTGACAAAACGCTTCTCTGACCAGTAAGTTGTCTGCAGTGTTTGTTAGCTTACCTTTATCATCGGGACTGAAACCAAAATGATCCCAAACAGAAGCATTTTTCTTGTTTCTTACGAGTTAGTTACTAGTTAGAGTCCTTGTTTTGCTCAACCAAAGAAGTTGTCCCAACTTAAGTCGCAGGATTCACTGCCATCAGCCCACGACAGCTTGTTGTCTTGAAGACGTGAGAGCCCATTGAAACAAAGAGAAGGCTGAAAGCTCTGCACAGTTGAACCTAATGCACTGTGCTTGTGTAAAACAGCAGCAGTGGATGAAAGACTGTGGACAGAGCAGAATAAGATATCCCTTTCTTTCTTCTTCGAGTTATCCTCACTTGGTTCACTTCACTGTCTTCAACATGACCTCTCTGCTGACTTCATCACGTGTGTGTATTTGGAGAAGCTCAGCCCAGAGTAAGAGAGCAGGCTGCAGCGAGATAATAAGTTACACAAACACGTTAAACGGACCGATAATCTCGGAGCTATACCTAATTTTAAGTTGTGCTGCAAACTAAGCTAAACAGTTAGACTGCATTGCTGTGGTGCACACAGCGAAGAAGAGGAGGAGCTGGGTAAAAGACTGGTGCGGCTTCCTTAATATGGACATATTTTGTGTTTAAAAAGCCAGACAACGAGCAGAAAACAATCTGCATATCACGTAAGACAGCAGTGATTACAAGGGCTGCTTGATATACTTGAGAAAAGATTTCCTTTTTTTAATTATTATTCAAGTTGTGCACATTAAATACACTAAAAATACATGTCATGTATGCAGAATATGTCCTAGTGGTACAGTTAAGAAAAACAAATATGCTGTAATATATACTGTTACAGTCTCTGCTTCAAATTGTACCATGATATAAATTTTAGGTCATACCACCCAGCCCTATCTGGAACCACATCACATACAAGTTTCTCTGTCTGCTGACCGTTTGCTTTCATGTAGTTATTGTTGGACGATGTCAGTCTGTCTCCTTCTTTGCAGCTTCATTTCCTCCTTTATGGATATTAATAGAGGACAAAGAAGGTTAATGAAATTTCAGAATGCTCTCATCTGTTGATTCCTGCCAGAATGATCACGAGGTTCAGAAAACACAGCTGTACTGATGAAGACCAGACCCTTGGTGGAATTGCTGTGTAACACAATCCTTTATTTAGAACAGAACAAAAAAGTGAGCATGGCATTCCCTTATTTTATTTTTCATGAAATTCCCTCATTTGTCCCTAGTTTATGTCTTTTTTTTTTTACTATAAGCCCTCTGGCCTTGCAGACAAACAGAGTCCCAGCCCTGTGGTACAGAATGTCACATCCGATATCCTGGTGCCAGAGGTGATGAAGCTAATTTGGTGGTCAGTAAGTGACATGGCTAACAAACAAAGCCCTTATTGGTCCTGGAGCACTGGAAGCTCCGCGCTGCTGTGCAATGCACTGTTTTAGCATTGTGAAAGACCACGAGCTGTTGCCACAGGGCACTAACGCAACCTAAAGCCTTGGGATCTTCGTCATGCTGTGGTGTGCAAATCTGGGTGTGGATGTTTGGTTCAAAGGTTCAAATGAACTGAGAGGTGGGCTCCTAAAAATGCCATAAATTGTAGCTGCTTTAATAACCACATAACTAAACCATAGACATTAGCTTTTCTTCCCTCCACTCTTAATTTGCTGATGGTAGAAGAGTTGAAATACAGAATGACCTGAATAGTTTTAACAACTGGGGGCGAGGCACATTCGATAATATAACATGAGGTTCTAGGGCTGCAACTAGGGCTAATGATTATTTTCATTTACAGTGAATCTGGCAATTATATTTACATTTACACTCACAGCCCAAGGGGATGTCTTTAAGTTGCTTATTTTGTCCAACCAACAATCCAAAACCCAAAGACTATTTGATTACTATCATACATGATGAAGAAAAGCAGCAAATCCTTGCATTTAACAAACTGGCACCAGCTAATGTTTGAGAATAGCCAATCTTTTCACTGATGGGTTAGTTTGCTTATGTTCGTTATGTAGAGCTATTTGTATTAAATTGAGATTGTTTCATGGATTTCTGGTGAATTTTTGCGGGTGAGAACACGATAGCTGTTCAGAAATGTTCAAATTGAAGCTGAGTCGAATTGTGACCTAAAATTGGAAAGTCAAATCGAATCATGATTTGAAGAATCATGACACCCAGAGTAATTTCTGTATTTCATTCTCACTGCAAAAATAAATAAATAAATAAATGATAATGATTTTACATGCATGGTGATTTTTACTGGGGTCTGTACCAAACAAGCATGTTCCCCTAAATCTTTAGAATATGATTTGTAGGCTGAGGCATCTCTGTAAAACCACAGTGCTTCATTTATGATTTGGATATTGTGCTTGCCATATTGTGATTTTGATCATGTTTTGATTAATTGTTCAGGCCTTGCTCTGACTGGGCTGATATGTGCATAGTCTCAAAGATTTCCTCTATAATGGTGAACTTAAAAGTTGTAATTCTGCTCTCAAACCAGTGCAGCATGGATTTAGAGCTACATCCATTTTTATAGTCCCTCGAACATCCTAAAAACTTGTGGCATCACTTTCAGCTGGATCAGCCAATCTAAATTAAGTGCTCTTGATTTTCTGTGACATATTATGCATTCAGTTTCCATTTTAACTGAGGTGTGATGGTGATATGGCATTTTGAAAGGCTGTGAATGTAGTGAGGGTGTGCAAGCATAGCCCAAACCCCCAGGGTCCCCTCTCCTGAACGCCTGGGGGGTTCTCTCCTTCACACAGCCTGCTCCTTCTCACACTAAGCTGGTTTCTGAGGGATCACACAGCTGTCTTAAATGCAGCTCTGTTTTTGCATACTTTGCCCACACGATTTTGTCTCTCCTTACACAGTCAGCAATTTGTCAATATACCTTGTTTATTCTCAGTGATTGACAGTATGAATTGGTTTCACCCAGGAAAAGGGGGGTGGTGAGGAAGAAAAGAGAGAGGGGTAGTGTGGCTGACGGTCTTTTTTTGACTGGTACCATGGCTGTCTGTCACTCTTCTTTTATCATTGAAATTGGAGTTTATCTTTTACAAGCTTGAGTGGAATGTTTTTGTTTTTCAAGTGATTATTAGCATCCTCCTTGGCTGCCGTCTCCGGCTGATGAAATGAGCACATCAAACAGTGCGCTGCACTAACGAAGCGGTGCGGGCTGGCTGGCTGGCTGGCTCCTGCCTTTTGCTGTAAGGCACCTGCTGAAGTGACAGGCTGGCAACAAAGGGCCGCTCGCCACAAGAGAGTCGTCAGTGCTGCTGTGGAGTGGGCAGGACAATAGAGCGGAGAGGTGGCCCGGGCTTTTAGCCACGTGCCAGCTCGTGTCGGCAACACACAGGAGCAACGGAGCACAGAGGAGCACGGAGGGGAGGAGGTGAGGAGGACAAGAGCGAGGGAGATGGAGAAAGGGGAGGAGAGTGGCTGACACCTGCATGTGCTTGAGTTCTTTTCTCAATGGTGGACGTCTTTACTTATACGCAGTGGGTGAAAGCGCAAAAAGGGAAAACGGAGATGGGAGGAAACACAAATGTGCAGGTGTGCATGTGCAGGCAGACACAAACACACGCACAGATGAAGACAGAGGAGAGTCCAGTGTTGTTAATGGGATTACTGGCTCTTGGAAGGTCAGTTGATAGTGCAGATGTGTTTTTATACAGGCTGCAGTAGGTGAAATGTACTCACACTCACACACACACACACCGGAGCAGAGCACTGTGCTAGTTTATTTGGATTGTTGGGGAATAAATCAATTTAGGCCTCACATGAAGCCCAGGCTGTTTGTGCTGTGCTATTTACTTCTGCAGTGAAATAATCATTAGCCTATAAAAATTTGAAAGTGAAAAATGTAAAGGAGGCCTATAAATAGTTAGAAAGCAGCATTATGGATCACTGGCCTTGTAGTGTCCCCATGGACCTCAGCGGTTTTCTTTGTCTTAATTCCCTTTTTTATCATTTCGCTGGGTTCTCTTCACCAGGGAGAGGGTGAAGGTCTGAGTTGTTGTTGTAAGATATCACACTCAAACAGTCATATTCAAACATGCACACAAACAGAGCGGAAATATCTCACTTTTTTTATACTTCATGTCAAACTTAACTTCTAAAACATGTAGAGCTAGACCAGTATCTTGGCTTAACTGACACATCAACCTGTTTTAAGTAATTTCAGGTATATCAGTATCTGCGAGGGCTGCACAGTTAATTGAAATATTGAAATCACAATATTCTAATCGCAGAAGATGCAATTTTTTGATAGAAGAAATATGTGTGACAAAACAGCATTATAATGAGGAACTTCAGGGCTGCAGAGGTACCCTGGTCTACAAATTTCAGCTTTTTTTGTTCGTTTGTTTTTTTCCCTATAAAACTACTTGCCCAAAATCAATTTTTACTTGCCCGTGTAGAAGTTATTTTATTAATTAGTGGTTAACAGTCATTTACAACAGAGACTAAAATAAATTGTTTATTCTAGGCCTGCGGCAACATCTATAATGAACATGTCAGAAAATGGTGAATAAATGTCCATGCTCTTTTCTTTAAATCCAAAGTGATGTCTTAAATTTCTTGTTTTATCAGCCCAAAACCCAAAGATATTCCATTTTAAACAGGGAAAGGCAGGAAATCTCTACATTTGAGGAAGTGAAAACAGAATTGTCTGCCATGTTTTCATGAAAAAATACATTAATCATTCACCAATTATATATCTGTGTATATATATCAAAACCATTAATTAATAGCTAGTTATTAGTTTAAGTCTTTTTCATTTTTTGCTAGATTTACTAGCCCAACATGACATTTTACCAAATATTGTTTTCTCTAGTAGTGAATCGTATTGTAATATCTGTCAAAATAGTGTGATGGCAGTATGATTTTCTTATTATATTGTGCAGCCCCAGTGTTTGCATATATGTCCGAAGAAGTAACAAGAAATTGCATTTGAAATAAAAATAAGAAAGCTATGGTTTACGTCATGTAGAAGTGTGTCCCCCTCAGTACAAATATTGGTCACAAATTAAAAATAACAAATTTTAAGGCATCCATATAGATGGTTTGTTTATTTACTGTGTTTACAATAAAGAATACAGCAATAATGATATTGCTTTCTTTTATTTTTTGGGGCTCTCTAACATTGATATCTGTAATGGCCTCAAAAGTCCAGTTTTGGTAAGGTTGGAAGAAGAGTCTGAAAAGCCACATAGAGTTTGATCAGATACGTTGATTTGTACATTTCACCTCCAACACACAGACACGGGACAGACATGGGACATACACAGACTTTGTACTGTCTCAAAGAGACCTAGCCATTAATCCATCCATGTTCTGCCTGTTGAATAATGAATCCTGTTTGATGTCACTGTTGTTGTTTGGGTCTTCCGTCTGACTGTTTCAGATTCTGTAATATTCTCATGCTGAGTTGCTCCCTGATTAACTTTATGCTTTTGTAGCTCGATTTGGGGAACGGAAAGTCTAAGTGATTTGACTCTGGAAAAAAAAAAAAAGGCTTTGCAAAGCTAGCCAAGCACACTACAAAGGTTTCTGTCTTCATCCTCATGTTGTGCTTTTTCTTTTAGATTAAGAGACAATAAAGTTTCCTCTCTTCATTTTCTATTCCATCAAGTCTTGGACCGTCTTTCTCAAAGACCTCAAAGACTGGCTCACATGCTGAGGTGTAGTCGGTCCTCTCCCTCTCTCCTCTCTGTCGGCTCGTGGTCCAACGAACACGAGTGCTTGCACATTTGGGCTAATGATTTTGAATAGTGATTAAAATGAATTGGAGAGTGCGCTGCTTCTGTAGTATCCGGACCCCTCCATCATTAGTGGTTCTCTTCCTCTCTCTTCCTTTTTTTCTCTTTCTGTGTCATCAGTGTTAGTCAAGCAGGGGTTTCAGACGAGGCCCGGGGTGGGCTTTCATGAGCACAGACTCAAAGATTTCTCCACTTCTTGTAATCATGGACACCACTCTTCTAGCACTTTCACTGTCGTCTTCTGGCTCCTCAAAGGTGCCTTTGATTCCCTCACATCCTACACCCAGGCCGGATAGTGTCACATTATATTTTTCCTCTTTCCTTTTTTTTTACACCCCAACCCCCCAACTCCTTTCTTGCCCTTCTCTTTTTCTCTTCTCCTCAGACCCAAGCTCATCAGTCTGTGTTCATATTTATTGTCCTCGGATTGAGAGCTGATTTAGCACTCTTCTCTTTGGGACCGCTTAATTCCGGGACCCTTCCCCTCCGCTTCGCCATTCCCCCCACTCCCTCCCAGTTTGCCTTGATCCACCTTTTTATAATCGGCTCCCTCTCTTTGTTTTTCCTCTTCTCCTGCTTTAAATGAATAATGCAGAAGGGAGGAAATGGGGATTAAAGAGGAGCTAAAGCCAGTGCCAACTTCTGTGGTGCACAGCTCCACACCGTCTCTCACAGGACCATGAACACATCAGGGCTAACAAGCTTCTTTTTTTCTCTCCTGGCATTTTTCTCAGTTCTGCATCTGTCCCACTCTTTCCTACTCCATCCCTGCTGTGTCCTACTCACTTTTGCCTTCTCCTACTCAGTTTTGTCCCAGTTGACTGAAGATATGCTCTTTCATATCAACATCGGACGACTTGTTGTCCACCGTGTTGGGAAAAGTCAACTTGTACAGTGCTGTTGAGTGTCTTTTGAAGGTTGTGCAAAAATCTCATCATCATAGTGACGGGAGAATGATGAAGTCGAACTCTTCTGTGGCAAGATGTGTCAAACTGTGAGTCTGATTTAAAGAAAGTAAAGTGGTGCGAATTTGTTTATTGGTGCATATCTGTTTTGTAATTTTGCGGAACAAGATTTATTTAATCACAAAAAAATCAATGTTTCTGTACAATCAGTTATGCTAACCACACCACTAGTGAAAACATTTAGCAGACTGGCACCATCACAGCCTGACTGTAACAAGCAGAGACAGTTACATATTTGTAACTGAACGCTGCATAACAAATGATAATAGATTTAAGTTTGTGTGTAAATGTATTTATTCTGTTAATCAGACTTTGTCTTCAGGCCTGGTGATGTCCTCCTAAAAACTCCAAACAGACGAGGCGTGTGGTTTGATGTAGTGACACAGTCAACTTCTGTCAGATGGTGCAGCAGGTGGTCTCCAGTTTATATTTGTTTTCAAATTTGGGTTCACTCTGTATATTTAAATAAAGTGATCTCAAGTAGAGGATGAATTAATAAGCTGCATTAACTGCTTGAAAATATCTGTGACCTGTGACCTCTGAAAAACATTGATACATAATGAACACTGCATGAAATACAGAGCAAATGCAAATCATTGATTTAGAATAAATGGATATTTGGCATTATTTTTTGCATTAAGAAAAGATTTTTTTGGCATGGGGGTGGTTCACATCGGCCTGGTTGTCCATCAGCTGTGTACAGTTAAGGGGAAACACTGCAAGAGATGTAACTCCTTGATTCCAATGGGCATCGAGTCTGCACCCTGGGTTTGATCATTCCTTCACACAACTTCATGCCCAACCAGCAGTGTTTTAAAACTGGAGCCTTTTGCTCACCTGATTATGTTGACTTCCTCAGATTTAGTGGGATTTTTTTGTCATTTTTTCTCACTTTTTGTGCTTCTGCATAATCCATACTCCAGTTGTTTCTCTTTTGTCTGTTTTTATGATCGCAAGTCTGCACAGGGTCTTTTATTTTGAAAATTATCTGGATTCTCACTGCTGTTTTTGTGTCTGACTTCCTGCCCGCTCGATCTGCTCTGTGCAGCTTGATGTGGCATCTGTCAAAAATAAGCTCAGCACGTATTCTCCGTAGAGCAGAACAGAGAGCCACTTCTGGGATGCGCTGCAGCGCATCTGGTGGAATCACAGTCATTGTGTAGAATGGCTGTGATCAGCTCCGGTGACCGCGGTGTCGCCGTAACACGACACAGCTGTCCCCGGTGGAATCAAGCCGTAAGAGAAAAAGAAGTGAATTTTTCCATTGACATAAAAGGGGCGCCACTGATTTTATCCATGAAGTTCAGTTCACTTGCCAAGAAGACAACTACTGATGTCTGTGAAACCTGGTGTATAATATTATGTCTTGTGTGGTTCTCGAGAGAGTGCTCAAAGGTTTGAAAAAAATAAACCTCATGATGTCATCAGATGAGTCCCCCAACTTTGTAAAAGTACAGCTAAGGGCTGAAGTGCCCCTGTACACTGAATTTTTGATTGGCTCAAAGTGACACTTTATCCAAAATCTAATGCTTGTTTAGCAGAAGCCACAGAGTTTTGCACAGTACAAGGGGTCACGGGAACATTAAACAAAAAAATCACAGGTTTGAGATGAGTATGGTAGGAAGACAATGAGAGATAGAGATGTGTCTCAAGTAAAGGGGGGAAAAAGCAAATTAACAAATATGGTGTGTGCTAGAAGTGTGAGAACAAAGAAGTCTGTTCAAAGAAAACTGCTGAATAGTCTTGTTAATATCCTTTTCTTTCCTCCTCTCGTTCTGCCTCTCTCCGTTTCTCTCTTCCCTCCTCTATCATATAATTACCCACGTGTGATTGGGCCTGCTGTGAGAATGTCAGGCTGGAGTCTCACATTAGATGGAACACAGTCAGAAAACAGTGTTTGTTTACAGAGAGTGGTTGGTGGTCTGGATGAGAAAGTTTGTTTTTTTTCACTTTCCTCCACAGAAAAACAACCATCACTTTGTCAGAGAGATAAATGGTGTTCTTGCTAGCACGCTTAACAATACACTGTAAATCTTGCCAATTTCTATCTGCAAAGAAATTATATATTCACACCTGACAGCATAACTGTAATGGAAACGTCGAGAGTGACTGTAGATAATTTGTAGACTTTTTTTGTTTTCAGGTACAAAATAATTGTTTAACAGTCAACAGTTGTCACTTCACAGCTGCAAGATGGTACCAAAGGCACTAACACATGAGTCTAGATGGGAAAACTTGAGACTTAAAATATATGTTATGACTTAAAGGTAGGGCTGCACCTAACTTTTTTTTTTTTTTTTACCATTAATTGAGCTAATAATCATGATGAAATTTGGGAGGAACAAACATTTAGAAAATGATTTTTAAGTGACTACTACTAACAGAAACATGTTCTGAATGTTGATAATCCTAATATATCATGTGTGGGTGGAAACAAAAACAAAAAGTAAATGCTGCTGTCCTGCTGCGGCCTGACTTGACTTCACTGTCGGGGTGGAAGGTATAAACGTTATAGAAACTACACCAATATAAATTTGCCCTACGGTTTGACTGTACTGTGATACTACTTTGATGGACCAAAATTCAACTTGCTAATAAGTTAGAACAAAACAAAAGCACAGATAAAAGAACCAGTAACTTCAGAGCTTTCCCAAATTTGAAGATATTTGGCAAACTAGGCTAAACCAACTGCATACAGACTGCATTGGTTTTAACTTGTTTGTAACGATTGACTACAGTGCACATGACGAAGAGGAGGAGGAGTTGGAAAAAAGACTGGTGCAACTGTTATTATGTGGACATAGTTCAGGTTTAAAATGTCAGACAACCATGATCTGCAAATCAAGTCTAAGTGGTGCTAATACTTGACATACTTGAGAAAGGTTTTTTATTATTCCAGTTTTGCACATCAGATGTTCTTAAATTATCTCTGTGAAAAATGTGAAATATGTTCTATAATACAGTCTGTATTATACTGACCATGCTTTAAATTTTACCATAATAGAAATTTTAGACGACGCGTCCCAGCCTCTGGGTGAATCCATGATTTGACCAGGGGCAGCAGTTCATTGCAACATGTGGACGCACGTTATGTAAATTGATGTATTTTGATGACGTCAGTTATGTCGATCAATCGCCTCAGGCCTCATTTTATGTACACGCTACAAACTTTTTGTGTGTCCACATATTCAGCCTGTTTTGACTCTCTACCACACTTTGAACATGAGTCTGTCCTGTTGTATGTTTGCAGCTGTCTCTGACCAAAGCTCTGAACTACTCTCTGACATGCATCTATGAATAGTTTGGGGATTTAGCTTTTAGCTGCTGCTGCCACAATCCTAGCCAGCTCGCCACCTTTTCTTGTCCCCATGACATAAAGGCAGGCAGACTGGTAGTTTGAGTTTCCACTGCTGTTTGTTCCCACCAAATGTTTTGAAAGTCAAACATTTCTTCTTGTGAAGAGCCTTGGGTGGATCAGAGACAACAAGAAAAAGAGTGGAGCAGGGTTTATAATGAAAGAGACTTAGTAGATTTAAAGTTCACATGATGAAAGTTTAAATAAATCTGTGTGTTTGATTTGTCCAGTCACTGGGGCAATGCTCTGCTTTTGATTGGTTGCACATTACTTGAACTGTGTGTGAATGGGAGCCCTGAGAGTGTGACCTTGCCTCGTTTGATTGAGTTAGCTCCGTTAATTGTGCCGTTTCCTGGCATGTGTTAATCTAACATGGCAGTCTTAATTGATCTTGTTAACGTGGGATGTGGGAGGCGAAAGAACGTCAGGGAGCTCAGATGCCCCCTGGTTATTTTGACACGTAGAGAGTCAGAAACACAAGAGGGTTAGGGAGAACGGTAAGGGTGCCAGCCACAATCTAACAAAACACAAGACTGAAGTGCAAAGAATCACTTGGAGAGGCAGGAAGGCCGCCTGGGTGGATGACTTGTAAAGTCCCCTGTGACACCGACACCAAAATGCCACGACAACCAGCTTTCCAGTCCGCTTCTGTCTAATAGGCCCTCTTTTCACCTGGATTTAAAAGCCCCAAGCTTATCCAGGATGTCTTTGGATTGTCTTAAGAGGGTTGAAGAAGCCAAATTAAAACATAATGGCTGAAGTACATACTTAAATACATTTTGGGCTACTGTTTTCAGGTTTTTTTTGCCAGTTTTTAAGGATTAATGCGGTACTGACTGGAAGAAAAATAAAGAAAAAAATAATTTTTTAGTTATTTTTTATTAGTCGTCATTTAATTTGATGTTGTTAAATATTTGATCATCACTGGCATGATATCAAAAGTTTTTTTGGACAGTTTTCTTAATCATTACAATTTGTTAATATAAGTACAAATATTAAGAATAACAATACACTTTTCTCTTGTTGTTATGGTTTGTGTTTATCCTGTCACTACAGTAGACAGTATGTGGGTCAGTGTATTGTAATGGTGCTGTCTGTTTGTGGTTGTCAGTCTTACGAACATACTAATTCAAGAACAACACAATACAAGTTTCACTTTGAGATCACATGTTTCCCCTGTGGAATAAGTGATCTAATCACATTGTAAAACACACTGCATAGATCTGCATGGTAATGAGGAAAACAGATTCTCGTGACATTACTTTTCCTCCACAGTGCAGCAAAGTGCCGACCACTCATCTAACATGTGAAGATAAATACAGAGATACAGATTTGGCAGATAATACCTTTGTTAGCTCAATGAATAAACTCATTGATGTGATTATGTTTCAAACGTTATGGTGACTTTGTGGATAGAGCAGACTACTGAAGTGCTGATCTTTTCTTTGTTATTGTGTTTATCTGTCCTACCACTTGTTTTCTATGCCAGCTCTCACCTGCACATATAATGGACACATTTCTCTGCATAAGCTTTAGTATTATGTTTTTCTACTTATGAAAATTCATTTATTGCTGTTTAATCGAGCAGCGTGGTTTTGGACACAGGATGGGACACTGTAGGTAGCCTAAGATCCTTTTATTTGTGTTCCCTTGGAAATGGTGAAAAATTAATCAACATATGGTACCATTGGTACAGTTAGGCAGCCTAACATTATAAGGCTTTTTCACAAGTCGTCGCATAGTTGGCTTTCAAAAATTGTTTTTCTTTATTGGGTTTATTAAGTTAAAATGAGAACCATAAGATTCAGAAATGGACATTTAACAATGTTTTTCTAGTTTTCCTTTTTTGCCTCCAGCAGTGGGTGCTTTTAAATCCTTATTATTTACCTTTTTTACATTTGAATTGATTTAAAGTTGTTTGAAACAAGCTTTTAATGTAAATTTCAGAAAAGAATATTCCCAATATAGTCAATGCAATCCCAGGGGAAATGGTGTTGTGTAAACACTTATTTTCCTGATCTTCAAAGCTCACATGAAGGCCAGTGAACCCCCAGAAAAAAAGCTGAACTAATCTAAAATAAACAACCACAGTGTTTGCAAAATACGTGCCTGCTCACCCGCACACATACACATGCCTTCATACGCATATTTAAGACCCCCAGCACAAACACACAAACATGCACTTATAGTGCCATGCATTTCTATATATGTATATATTTGGCAGATGTCTAATTAGTATCATTAGCCTTTAGTGAGGGAGGACAGGGAGACGGCTCCTCTGTGCCATTCTCCTCTCCATTGTACCAGGGGATTTTTAATTGGCTGGGGAGGTTTGAGGCGACACAGATATAGAGACAGTTAGTAATACACAAATGACAAACTGACAGATCTGCAGATAGACGGCCTTCACTCTAGTGGAAAATCGTGCAAATGTCCCACTGTGAGGTGCGTTGTGTCCCGTTTTGAACGTGAATATGTCCATTTGTCTCTACACACACGTGTATTATTGCATTATATTATTGAATTTGCAACACAGACAAGCACAACATCCAACTTGCAGAGCTCTGAGTTTTTTGACAAGGGAAAAATGTGTGACAAAATATCAAATTCTGTTCTCCACATGTAAGAAAACACGTTTAGCACAGACCTCAACAAATGTTACATCATCATGATTTTAATAGTTTTTTTTTTCCAGACAAAATGAAACTTGTGATGAAAATTGATCATTCTCACTTACTGTGGAACATATGGCAGTCACAATATCTTTCAAAATTTCAATATTATTGTTTTCTTATGTCATGCAGCATCACTAAATCCCTAAATCTGGATTGGTAAACCAACCATGTACTGTTTTTGTTTTTTTTAACCCCTTACTGACAGACTGAATATACAAGTGTTTATCTGCCTCTGTTGATAACTCATTAATGCTATTCAGCAATAGCTCTTTCCATTTTCTTCACAAGCACACAGTGTGTGTACAGATGCATGTGTATGCTCACATGTGCACACACTGAAACATCACAGCAATTATATGTGGACTAGGGATGTCACAATACCAGAATTTTAAACGTCAGTACAATACTAGTATAAAAACAATGCTCGAAACCACTATCGATACCACAGCCAAAAGAAAAAAAAAGTTGTAGGCATAAAAATATAAGCTTGTAAACTTATAGGAAAATAAAGATTGAACTGAAAGGAGGTCTTGAATGAGCTCTTAGATTTTTTTATTGCTTTGGTACTTTTGATATGAAATATTAGTATTGTAATGTCTTTAAGATGGAAATGTCATATGTGTTGTCTTAATGTTAAAGCTAGTGCAAGGGTTTTTAAGTGGTTTGAAAGAGTCTTAATTTATTACTGATGCCTTTATACGACCTACATAAGATAACAAGACTATCCACAAGAAGACTGGCTATTTACATATGGTTATTCTTATTGCCTGCCACCGGGTTGCATTCTCCTTGAAATCAGATGAATGAGCCTGTGTTTACATTATCTTGTTAAAGTAACAGTGAGTAGTATGTTAGCCAGTTAAACAGAGGCAGGAGGAGGTTTTTATGTAGTTAATTTTATTTTTGACCTCATATTTTGTGGTTATTATGCTGCGTTTGTCTACAGGGGCCTCAAAAATCAGCAAAATATGGAATTTCCTTGTAGTAGCTTTAAAATTCACCTGTCACTTAATAGTAAGTTATTGTTTTGTTTTTGAATTAACTTATATTTTTGGCTGGTGGCTGATGTTAATTTCCCACCCCGTATATCCCATGTAAATTATATTTAAACTGGTGTTAATTGTTAGACTATGTAACCATATCATGTGTGTTACATTATGCACTGCAGGTGATCCTAGAGCATCTGTCAAACTCTTCCCACATGTATGAGTTGAGTGGAGATGCTGGAGTCTAATTGCATGTGTGAATATAACTTTTGCATCATACTTTTTTTTTCAAAGATTTGTGTAAATTATTCATTCAGGTAACATTTCATATTATGGCACTGTCTTTTTTAAGTGTGGTGATAAGACAAACAACTGAGTATCTTATGCAATTAGCTTGCTTCCAGGCTACAAGCCAGAACATGTAATTATACAGCGTTAAGGTGTACACCCATACTCAACACATTCTCCCCTGTCTGACGTATATTTTCTCAGAAAATAGAAAATTAAGTGGAACTGCTTGAATGCCGGTATAACCAGTAATTCCCATGAAAGGCTCTTTGGATGAGCGCCAAGGAACCGCACAGTGGCATTATCTGTGCTTTCTTCAGATTAATATCGCTGCCTGCTGTAGCTCTGCTATGCTGCAACTTGAGAACGACCCAGACAAAGAGTGTCAAATCCACAGGCATGACGTGGGATCCAGTTCTGCTGAAACAGGACACTCTGGCAGCAACTAGCACTCAGTAGTTTGGTGCTGAACAACACAGAACAGTTGTCCAGTTGATTTGAGGTTATTCACTTGTTGTGAAACGTTGTTGTAGAATTCAGTGCTTTTCTGTAAAGGGAATGACAGCTGAGTGTTTTGTTGGATGGTCCACATCGGGTCGACTAACCAGACGTTCTATTTTGTGTGTTTTATTCTCAGAGGTGCAAAGGATCAAGCTCCTAACACCATGGATATGGACACGCAGCCACAAGGACAGCAAGCGGCCGTGCCAGTCTTTCAACCCCAGGTAGAGTCAGTCCACACACAGACACACACACACACACGAACACAAGCCAACCTGCCGACTTGGTTTGTGAAGCAGGATGAGATGATGAAAACTGTCAGCAGCCAGATATTTTGTCATGCCTTTTATACTCGGTTAGTTTTCGCTCTTTTAATCTTTGCATCAATTAGGTGTATCTTGATCTTTCAGATATTTAAATGGATAGTTTGGATTATTTGAAGTGGGGTTGCATGAGGTAATTACTGATAGTCAGTGTGTTAGCTACAGCGGGTGCTGGGTGGCGGGGTCAGCAACAGAAGGTTTTTTAGCCACTTACAAAAGGTTCACCTTAACAAAAATTGTATCTGTTTAAGTGTACACTATATTATGAATATATTTAGTTATATAAGCCAAATATTTCCATCTCTCTCCCAAACCAACCAAACTCCATATGTAAAATCATTTTACCTCACAGAACACAGGACTCACATTTGATCTGTTACCTGTTTGTATGATTGTGTGACTGTACTGAAGTCACACAGTAACACAAACAGACTGAGCAGTTGAGGCAGTGGTATACCAGGGGTTTGGCTGGTTTAGAGAGGGTGAGGTTTGGCTTTTATAACGGCAGTTTGCTGTCTTACAAAGAACAGTAAAGTGATGAAAATATTCCATATAAAGTGTGCACAGTGATTCATTTGTTTTTTTTAATGTTTCTTTTTTAGGTGGACCTTTCATAAGTGGCTAAAATACTTTTTGTCGCTCACCCTTCTAAACTGAAATTTTAGAAAGTGTACTTTTATCATAATTGTGATATAAAATTAAAAGCACCATGATAAAAGATGTTATCCATACGGTCCATCCCTGTTGCTCAGGGTTTTGTTTCAGTGGATCTTTTATTACGGCTGTGTCACATTTTATCCTTTTTGTTCAGTTGAGTAAGGATTGTGGCATTATAAATTGTTTCCCTGTAGCTTAATTGACAAGGGACAAGTGTTGAGAAGTATTAAATAATTTATGATCATATAGCCCAAGCATTGTATCTCACCTCCTTCATATTTTGAGCTGTAAATATTCTGTATTACCCCTTTTTCCCTGCGTCAATCAAGTTGTGCTTTCAGTGTGAGCATCCTTCAGACCACTGTAGCCTGTGTGCGAGATAGACAGCAGTGGATGAATGTTGAGTTGTTTCTATTGATCAGCAGAGCTCTGGAGGCTGGCAGAGCCTGGCCTCCCTGCATGCCTCTCTTGGTTCAATACAACTCAGGTTTGCTCTGTGCAGATCTGGTCATTGTTGGATTTTAATACCGCCCTCCAACATCAGGCCCATTGATTTCTTTCCAGAAGGATGTTTTTGCCTCCATAACTATTGAATAGACTTTAAACAAAGAGGATCATCCATATGCCCCAGAGTACATGTGGGTTTTTTTTTCTTTTAGAAATAAACAACCCTAAAAATAGGCCCATTCTCTCAGTTGTTGTTTTTCTTGTGTATGCAAGGGCACTGCAACATTAACACTGGAATTGCCAAGGGGGTTAATTTATTCTAAGATGTGTAATTGCAAAATTAAGGATAAATTGGGTTGCACTCAGAAGAAAGTCAGATAAAAGCTCTAATGATTAATTTCACTTAGGCAACACCCCCCCCACGCATACGCACAGACACTAGATCTTCTACCAACATCTGATTATGTGTTATTGTTCAGGCTTAATGATTTCTCTCTCTCTGTTTTTCAGTCTATTTCTAGCAGTTTACATCAGTGTTAATGCCAGGCCTACTTTCTGTGCTCAGGTTATTGGTAGCACAGTGAACTTTGTGTGTTGCGTCATGCTTTTTCACTCTCACAGAGCACGTCTGAACTGAGAGAGTCGGTTAGAGGATGTAGATGGCTGTCTAACCAGCAACCAGATGGGTGTCTTTCAACAAGTCCTGTATCTGTTTCACACTTTCCCAAGGTTCAGTCTGCACGGTAGCACAGGGGAAAAAAAACCACCAGCCTCCTCCTGAAGAAATCTGAATTGTATATCTGATGAAGGATATTCTGTATCGCTTGCAATATCATTTCTCTTGGTCCCGGAGGTATGATGCATATGCATTAGGTAAACGAGATGAGCTGGTAAGATGTGCATTTTTAATGGCGCATTTGCTCTTTGAGTGAGTGGGAGGGTTGGCGAGGAGGCCCCCTCAGATCAGATTTTGATAGTCACTGCAGAGTTTGACAGACACGGATCTGTCTGTAAGCGCCGAGACAAGGCGGTACGGTTGTGGAGCAGATTGAGAGGAGAAGAACGAGAAGCACCTTTGGGGTGAATCCTGCCGGTTTGACTGCCTGGCTGGCTCGCTGGCTGACTGGCTCAGGATGAATATTGCATGGTGCTGTGCTCAAGGGGGCAGGTGACTGGTGAGGGTGGGAATGGGCCCCCTGTCTGCCAGTTGCTGTTTCTTTCTCTCTGTGTATCCCTCTCCCTGTCCCTCATGGAGACTACATCCACAGTAATCTGACTAATTTTGTTTACGTGTAAAAAAAAAACAACCAAAACTATGTGTCCAAACTAGAGTTTTGAGAGTTTCTGTACAGATTCCCGTCCATTCCTAAATGCTTGAACAATATGAAAACAAAACAAATGACAAAATCTCTCCTTCTTCATCCTGTTTTGGTTGGCAAAAAACAAAACTGTGCATCACAGTGCAGATATTTAGCTGGGTCTCAGCTGGTGAAACCTCTGTTTAGGGTTCCAGTACATTTAAACTCATAATTAATTAATTCATTTGTATACATTGTGAAGTTTTTGATGTCCAATAGCTCAACAAGCAGAAAGCAGTGTTTTTCACAGGTCATAACTGTTCATGAGGTGAACGGTAGGGTCAACAAGTAATTGTAATTTTATTGAAATTGCAGTATGGGCTGCTGCGAAATGTGTATCAAAATACCATTTATATTGCTGTGCTGCAGAGATGTCCTGGCCTACAAATTATATTCTTTTTAATGTTTTTCAATGAAATGAGAATATTGATGTAAAAATGATCACCACTATATTGAAAATCACTGATCACTGATCACTGGGTGCCTGGTGGCCTAATAATGCAGTGCTTTTCAAACCTTTTCTGCCCAAAACACACAAAGGTTGAGTCAAAATCTCATGCAAAATAGCCTCTATAACCATCCTAACCAATGAGTATTGACCAGTCAGAGGCAGAGTTCCTGGAGATCAGGTAGGGAAAAAAAAGAAAGGTGTCAGTCAGTCAGGGCCTTTGATATGTCACGCTCTTAACACTTCCACCATTTGGCAACTTTTTTACTGATCGCAACTGTGCAATCAATAAAAAATGAGGTTCCTTTGATGCAGGGGTCTGCAACCTTTCCTATCAAAAGAGCCATATTTGGCAAAGCAGGACAACCTGTCTAGAGCTGCAACTATTAAATTCTCTGTTTTCCTCAGGGACTTTTCTTTTTCTTTTTTTTTTTTCGATTTGGCCTCCATAGCTAGCCTTAAGACTAACTCCTGGCAAAATTTAGAGAAAAGGGCACTGAGCTGTGATGTAGCATATGACACACATTTGAGCTGATGAAATTTTAAAACATTTTTTAAAAACTGGTTTATAGGCTTCACACTTTTACAGTTGGAGAGCGTAAAAAGGACTTAAGCCCTAAAACAATGATAAATGGAAGTTATTTATTTCCACATTATTTTTTTGTCAGTGCCACAGGATGCCACTGGAGTGGGTGAAGCTGAAAAATGTAATGCATAACAAAATTCTTAACTTTTTTATATAGTTGTGTATTACAGTAATTGTGTGGCTGTCACAAATTCCTTCAGCAGCCTGGACAACCCAGACTTTTACGCTGTTTAGGAACCACAGGGTTAAGGCACTGACCATGAACAACATTGTCTCTTGTTTGCGTCTGGCCTGTGACCTTTTTGCATGTGATTTCCATTTTTCTCTTCCCTTATTTCCTTTGCTTTTTTCCTACTTTTGTCTAAACTAATGTTCCCCATCGACACAAAAAGACGTGGCCATGGTCCTCAGATTTATTAATTCTGGAGACAGTTTTCTTAAAAGCTCAGTTTGAAGATTTCTAAAATTCTGGTTCAGTGTACCAAAATGGAGAGATGGGATTTTGAATTTCGCCATCTTAGTGTGGACGTTTCTCTCTGTCTCTGCATCCGTCTGTGTGTCTCTCCATGGGAGACAGCACCTCTCTGCCGCCGCTGGCCTTTCTGTGGCAGCCGTTGGCACTGCTGGGCTGTCACATCACACCCTCGCCCCTCTGCTGCTTGTCTCCCCCCCCCTCCCCTCACTCTCTCTCCCTCTCCCTGTCTTCCGCATTCCTTCTTCCACTCTCCATGTGTCTTGTCAGTTGTGTTTGGCAATGGTGTCATTATTGGGCAGCTCGAATCACACTTCCTCCGATGAGCTGTCTGTCTGCTCTCCCACTGTCTCTCGCTCTCCTCTCTTTCAATTCTCCTGCTAGTGAGTTGCCCATGGCGGTTGTATGTCACCTTTATACCCAAGACACGCTGTCCCTCACAGACGTTACCCATAATACCTTGCACGGCTGCCACTTAATCTTCATCCCCTGCAGCTTGTCCCCATCACCAACCAGAATGATGTGAGTGAAAAGAGTAAATTCACCACATGGTACAGCATAGAAATGTAAGTTAAGAAAAACATGAAGACTGTCTGTATTATGAAGACAGTGATAATCGATGGGCCGAATACCAATTATTGAATTGTCTCAGCCTTCAGTTAGTCCAGGCCTGGAGTAACTGACTGAGGAAACACACCGTCACCTTTGAAAAATTATGGATTTCTCTCGGAAACGTTTGGTATGATGCAAGTACACAAGTCAAGGCTCACCAATAAGAATTGCCTGCTTGCCCGGGGTCAGTAAAATGCCATGTCTGGCAAGTAAATCTGGCAGCTCACTTGCTCTACTGGGCAAGTGGTAAAAAAGAGACAAACTGTTTTGATAATCTATTATTTATTAAGTAATTTTATTATTCAAACTTTGCAAGAAATTCTGTTTTCTGCCTCTCAAATATGGAGATTTCTCACTATTCTTTATTTATCACATTAACCTGAATATCTTTGGGTTTTTGAGTGACAAAACAAGACATATAAAGCCATAACCTTGGTCTTTGAAAAAACTGCGATAGACATTTTTCATTATTTCACATTTTATAGACGTTTCAGCCCTAGATTGAACATGACAGTTACATTAGTGTTTGTTGTTTTTGGATAACCACTAATAAGTACAACAGCTTGTACATGGGCAAGTAAAAATTGACTTTGGGCAAGTACATTTCTGACCATTGAACCCTCTATGTCTAATGTTTTTAGCCATTTTAATGTGTAGCATATTATCGCTTTAACACTGATATGAGATGTTTGTCATAGATAAATGTTAAAAACATGATTATTGAATTAATTTTTCTTCTTTTTTAATTACTGATGCCCCAAGAAAGAATCAAACATGTATCTTTGGCAGCATTTGTGCCATATTTTACCCATTCCTCTAAACAAAATACACAAGACGTGTTCTTTTGAAAAGTCTTTGGGCTCTGCCGTTAACAAACACATGAACAATCAAGTTTAGACCCTCACAAGCAGTTGTCTGTATAACCCTCTCTTCCCAGTTTAGTTCAGACACTGACCCCTGCGTCATTCAGGGTCATTCCTCTGTGACTTCCCCCGATGTGTGTGTGTGTGTGTTTGTCGGGGCCTTGTGTTTCAGCTGGGAGCTCCTGAATGTGTGACACCCGTGTGCGGCAGATGAGACGGCCTGTCAGTCAGCTTTGGCCTGGCTGCCCTTTGAAGGCCAGGCCAGGGGGCGAAGAGGTGCCGCAAATGGCCTGTGAAGTTTACATACACTGCCCACTGCTAAACAGATTAGCTCTAATGAAGTGTCTAATGCCGGGGCCGCTGGCTGACATAATCCTGCCTGGCAGCCCGGCCCCTTGGCTGCCAAAAAAGCCGCCCTCCCTCCAGCCCTCTCTTCCGCCCTCGCACGGCCTCTGCTGCCACCCAGGGCGACTCCACATGGGGAGGTGCCCACTGTTAATCATGCCGGACAGTGTGCGATCTGACATGCAAATGTAGGTCATTGCATATGTAAATGTGTGATTACGGGGCTGGCATGCCAGGACACATTAGCAAGACTGTGCTCTCAGCAGGCGGTTGTCACAGCGCTTTAGAGGCTCATGCTAACATTTGTCAAGCTACCACGCAGCGAATGAAAGCAATGCCCTCTTGTCCTCTCTCTCCCTCTCTCTTACTCACTCCATCTCTCTCTCTCTCTCACTCCATCTCTCTCTCTCTCTCTCTCTCTCTCTCTCTCTCTCTCTCTCTCTCTCTCTCTCTCTCTCTCTCTCTCATACACCTCAGTGTCCATCCTGCATCCTTGCACAAATGCATCTGTCACCATTATGACAAGTCATTGCACAATATGGCCACACTCTCAATGCAGATATTTGTATTTTGCTGCTCTTTTATGCGGTTTTGTGGAACAATGTGTTGATGTTGTTAAAGAATTCAGAGTTAGCTATCAACAAAGTGTGTAGCAGGTTTTTTGAGCTGCTGTAATGTTGAATAATGGGTTGTGGAGTGTGTCATGCTCTCTGTCAGTGACTCTCAGACAGCTCGGGATGATGGTGGTGTCATGCTGAAAAATGCACACACCTCGACGGTGTTAAGTGTTAATTGGACAGGGCATGTAATTGGCTCACGCCTCTTCCTTTGGCTGTCAACGTTAAACAGTTTCTCCTGTTTGGAGTTGTGCTTCCCTTCCCTGTCTGTGTGTGTGTTTTTGTACCTGTTAATAAAGTTATAGGTTCATTTTTGTTAGACATAATTCAGTCTATGGCAGAACTATTCAGTTGGCCTGTTAAGTCTGACCCTTTAACAGCTCCAATCTGGCCTTTTGATCTTTTATAAATATGGCAAAAACTATATAATTGTAATTTTATTTAAATAACCTGCTACATTGTTTATTAGAGGATTTTATTTATTTATTATTAAGCTAATTAGCCCATTCATTCATGCTGTTAATTAGACATCTATTGTTGTAAAAAGTTGTAACTCAGGTCAAACTGAATGAAAAAAGATGATGAATCCAACATTGTATTTATTAAAACAACAAACCACTTCTAATCCAGGATTGCAAAAGTTCACTGCTTTTTTTTCCTCTGCTTTTTGTTTTCCAATTGTGGAAACTAATGAAGTGGTGAAAAAAAAATAAGAAATGCGTTGTCAGACAGGAAATATGAACATCTGTTCCCTTTAACACTTTACTTTTTTTTCAAATCTGGCCCTTTTAAAAAGCAGTTGAATAGACCTGACTGAGTGATGATACCACTCTGCTTGAGTGTTGTCAACATTAGATATATAGGCTTTCACTGTTTAAAACATTACTAAGCATTTTTTTCACTAATGCTGAAAAAAAAAAAGTTTATTTATTCAGTTATTTCCAGCAGGTCAAATGTAAACATTTGCTGCTTTTCTCAGTTTCATATTATTATAAATTGAATATTTTTAGGTTTAAGACTTAAATGTTTGGTTAAGTAATTTCAAAAATAATCTGCTGATTGGTCAGTAGTGAAAATAATCAGTTGCAGTCAGCTAGACTTGTGTTTCTTTTTTCCGTGTTTTGGTTGGATTTAATTTTTAATTTTTCACTGAATAAAAATGTCATCATCATTTTCTTTTGTAGTGACTCGGCGGCTGAGGGAATCCTGTACAGCCTGCGGTCTGTGCTCATGGTGACTCCGTCAAACTGCAAAACACAAGTGAAACAGTTTGACAGAGTTACCATGAGTGTGATGACACTCCCGTCTTGTGTGTGTTAGTGCTTAGGAGATTAATTTTTGACCTTCTCCCCCTTCTCGTCTTCCATCCCTCTGTCCTAAGTCGCTTGCCCCTAAGCTGCTCCCACCGCCACATTGGCAGAAGCGCTGGTGACATGTGGCATTCTGATATCTGTCACCTTCTGTTTGCTCCCGCAGACGCCTTGTACAAGTTTACCAAAAGGCTGGAAAGGTCAAGCAGCCTGCTCCGTGCTTTTTTTCACACATCATATCCAAGGGGCTCATTCTGGTTTATTTTTGAGTGTTGTGTTTTTTGTTTTTTTTATCGTGGTAGGTGAGTGTCTCGGCTTGTACATCCAATCGTGTGGCGAGGAGTCCTGTTGTCGGTGGCCAAGTGCCAGACAGTCAGTGATATAAGTTGGCAGACAAAGAAGGAAGAGGACTCTGGATTCCTGTGAACTTAAAAAACAAGTCAGATGGACTGGAATGATAAGATGCTGACATTTATGTAATAAGATATTTTATCCATCCCTGCAGGGAAATAGTTTTTTCACCTCTACTTGAGGAAGGTCAGAGTAGGACTTGGCAGTGTATCGATAGACCTCATCTTAGAGTTTGGATGTTCATGATGTCATTTTACTTACCACTCAATTTTAGCTGTTTTTTATATATTTACCCACTTAATCATTAGGCTTTATCAATATGTCTGATAATTATTTATCATAAATATATTTGTGTTAATATTTTGATAAAATGCCAAGTCATCCCTACAGTGTTGTTGTTATATCAATAAATATTGAGGTATTCGGTAAAAAATATTGTGACATTTGATTTTGTCCATATCGTCCAGCCGTAACTGTATATAAATGTGTGTATGAAAATCTTCAAAAGGTAATGACACCCTAACTCAGGTGAAAACACTCGAAAAGCCATCATGTCCTTTGCAATGTCAGTTTTTTCACTGATGCAAATTGAACCCTTGTTGCTGCTGCGTAACGTTGTCATGATTCTCCAAATCCATGATCCAGTTTGACTTTCCACCATTCGATCCAGTTTTTCAGTTTATTTATTTATTTATTTATCTTTTTAGTGCCAATGGCTGTGCTGTTATTGAACCGTTGTGTACCCTGACAACTGTTTACATTTTCAAATTCTTCTTCAAAACTTTGTGGTATCAAGTGTGATATAATGGCTGATGAGCTACACTCTGTTGTTTTTCTGCCTTTGATTTCGATAATTGATTCTGAAAGCTCATTTTCATCATTTTTAGATTTATTATGTCAATTGTGACACCCCTAATGCTTTGCCGCCGTCTGGGAGACTGTTGCTAACTTCTGTTGATGATGAACAGTATTTATCAAAAGTAGTTCAAAGCATAGTAATCAAACGCTGTCTCAGTGATAATTGAAATTTGAAACAGTAATAATAACCATTGGGAATTTTATCATGGTGTATTGTGAATCTGTTAATCCTCTCTAATAAGAAGTTAATGTCTGATACCAGCATGGCAAACACTTCCAAAAATATTGTCAGGCTGATCGTGATGCCATCCTGCTGCCTGTAAAAAGTTAATCAAGTAACATGTTGACTTGCTACTTCGTGAATTCTTACTTTCAAATTGATTAGGAAAAATATTTTCAGTCCCGAACCTCCAGTTGCTCTTTGGGAACTTATGCAAATAACAGAAAATAAGGACTTTCCTCCATCTACATGCTTAAGTGAGGTGATGTGGTACAGCAGTTTAGTGAGTGCACATTCCTCAAGACCTCTCGCAGCATGACACATCAGCCTAATGCCAGTCAAATCATCAGCAGCCTAGAGCAACCTCTCAGCAAAACAAACTACTGAAGCTGGGGCCTCACCACAGTTTCACCCGCATCCTTCAGCCCTCATCCTTTCCTTTTTCACTAATGTACTGATATCTCACTTCAATGGCACATACACGGTTACAGCAAAATCTCTGTGAATCATTTGTTTTTTTTTTGTTTTTCCCCCGCTTGTGATATGTGTGTGTTTGCATATGCTGCGGAAACAAGCATGCGTAGGTGCACAGATGTTAATAGAGTTGTTTTTTTTTCTTACAGAAACCATTGCAACCAGATATGGGCCACAACTCCCTGGCAAACTTTCAGATTGAGAAGAAGATTGGACGTGGCCAGTTCAGCGAGGTGTACCGGGCGAGGTACCTGTTAGACAACACGTCAGTGGCTCTGAAGAAAGTCCAGGTAGGACACAAAAATATCACTTTAGACAGCCAGTATGTTCAGGCAAAGTGGAGTGTTGAACTGTTCAAGTCTTTAACAGCCTTTCTCATCTATCTTTGTGCTGATTTTTTCATTGTCCTCATGAATGATCCCAGACAGATTGTCTGTCACAAATATAGTCACAAAACAAAACAAAACAAAACAACAAAAATGTTGTACAAAGTTGGACAAAACAGAAAATTCTTCTTTTTATACCGCTGCACTTGCAAAAGCCGTGGCTGGAGACACTATTTTTTCAGGTCCTCCATCCATCCGTCCCATTCTTGTGATCGCAATATCTCAAAAACGCTTTTAGGAAATTATTTCAAACATGGCACAAACATCCACTTGGACTCGAGGATGAACTGGTTAGACTTTGGTCAGATTTCAAAGGTCAAGGTGACTGTGACCTCATGTCCTTCCTGTTCTCGTTTACGTGATATCTCAGAAGTGCCTGGAGGGAATTTCTTCAAATTTCATATAAACGGCAACTTGGACTCAAGGATTGACTGATGAGAATGAAGTGGTCAAAGGTCACAACATGTTTTGGCCATAATACTTAAGAACTCATATGCTAATTATGACACAAAATTTCACACAAATATGCTCTGAATCAGTGTTCTGTACTCCTTTATAAGAATAGTGAGAACAGCAGGTTTCTTACTGGAAATTGTTCACTTGAATCAAACATGTTAGTATAGTGATGACTTCCATTTTGCAATTTTATGATTGCATTATACATGCAAAGATTAGTGGCAGTAGTTTTGTGTTGTGTTAAAACCCCTAACCGCTAGATAGCAGTGCTGTTACCTATCTTGCATGTTCTGATTGCAAAAAAAGTTAACTTTTTTAACTGAAACTTTATACATATAGTGGTTCGTTCTCTACACAGTGACAGTTTTCCTAAAATTAGATTAACAAAATAGCATTATATCATCTTGCTTACCGTATTCCAATATATCTCAATATACTGAATCTTAACTCAACTAAAAAATGTTTAAATCAAATCAAATACTGTCTAATCTGATTATGGAGAATCTTGACACCCCCAACTTAAACATGCATGTAATTATTTATATTTTTTGTTGTGATGAAATACAATATGGCTGTATATGCTACCTTCATGGTGTAACTCTGTTCTTTTGGTGAAGGTGTGCACACACATATATATACATGCACATACAGCACTGCGCATACATTATTCACTGACTTGTACAGGCCTCCACACCACCAGGAGGACGTGATGCTCTGGTTGAGCATGTATACACACACCTCTCACACACCTCACACAGGGATATGTGCGTGTTACTCAGATGTGAAACACCTGTAGTGACTCCAACGCCACCCTCCAGATAACAGCAACCATGTTTTCTGTTTAGTGCTTTTTTCCTATTTTCTCTACATCTCTCCATCTTACCATTTCTTGAATATGTCATAACATCCTCTCTGTCCTCTCTCCCTCTCTCTCCCCTTTTGATCTCTTGATAGATATTCGACTTGATGGATGCCAAAGCTCGGCAAGATTGCATCAAAGAGATAGATCTCCTTAAGGTAAAGAACCAGAGAGGAGGGAGACGGCGTCATGCGCTGCGCTCTGTTCTCTTAAGGTGCCTCAGCTGAGACCTTCCACCACAGGAAAACAATTGATCTGCACCAGACGGCTCGGATTTGTGTGTTAGTGTGTGGGCACATGCACGTGTGTGTGTGCGCACGCTTCCTTGCGTGGTTATGAATGCAGAGGGGTGTTTGTGCACGCAAGTGAGAATATGAATGAGTATGTGTGTGTGACTGTACAGTACATGTGTATTACTGTCTCCTTATGTCTCTGAGCTTGTGTGTGTGTGTGTGTGTCTGTGTGTGTGTGCAGGGGTGCACAAGTGTTATATCCCTCCAGGCTCACATTGACTCTTTTTTTTAAATGCCAAAACTATTGTTTTTTATCTTTTTGTAATGTTTAGAGCTGGGCAGCAGTGCATCAGCATGGAAATTTAGCAGTCTCCCTCATGTGTCTCTTGATGTTTTACCTCCTCCCTTTCTCTTTCTTGCTTTACTTTCCTTTTTTTTACCCAATGAAGTGGTTTCATTTATCAAACTGCCATAAACAAGTGTCAGCTGGGTTGCTCTCAAATACTAATGAACAAACTAATGACAGCTTCAATATCTCCCCCCGTCTGCAAGATCCTAGATGTGTGTCAAAGTTGTGTGTTTTTGTGGTTTGATTGTGTTCGTGCGTGTGTGCATTCATGCATTCCTCTTAGTGTTTCCCTCCATATGTGAAGCCTTTCTGCGCATGTGTGTGCACTGCAGGCAGTTTGTGCACATACGCGCACTCATACGTACACATTAGGGGAAGAAAACAAAACCAATTAGTTTGTTTCAAACACATCAGTGAAGCTCCCGGGGCTCTTTGGGCCAATCAAAGACAACGATACTCAGATGCAGGCGAGACCCTGTAGAGAGCTGTAATCTGAGTAGAAGATCATTGATTTGACGGCACGAGACAGCTGGGTTCGCCTGGATCTGTTTCTCTGACCTCCTCAGGGGGGTCAGGGCTGGGTTAAATGTCACACTCTGCCAGGTGACTTCCTTATTTCCTTTATGCATCTCCCACATTTCATTTATTTCTCTCTCACTGTAAGGGCTGCAACCAGTGTTTATTAATTTATTTTTATTTTCATTGTCCATTGATCTGTTGATCATTTTCTCGATTAGATCTATAAATTGTCTAAAAATGCTGAAAAATGTTTCCAAAGCCCAAGATGACATCCTCAAATGTCTTGTTTTGCCCACAGCACAAAGATATTCAGTTTACTGTCATAAAGAGGTAAAGAAACCAGAACATATTCACATTTATGAAGCTTTTTCTAGGAATGATAAATATTACATTGGTATCAATGAATATTAGCTAATACATTTTTGCTATACTAGGGATGTCAATGATGAATGATACATAGATTAGCTGCCATTAAAAATTTAACACTGTATTAATCGATAATTATTTGATAGACTGGAAATTGCAGGAATTGGGCCTCATTTGACATTGTTTAATGTGTGTTTTGTATCTGATTAATGATTAATTGATTACTCAATAGTGTTTTCAAATGTTGAGGAAATGCACAAAATTTGCAACCCTATGCTATACAAATATGTCATTTAAAAGGTTGCCATTTAATTTGAAATCTTGTGCAAAGTGCTCTATAAAAACCAAAATATGTGTGTTTCTTTGATGAACTTCACTAGGATAAATGAACATTGAACATTTTGTCATAATAATGATGCTAGTTAGATTTGGTTTTGTCAAAGCTGTGGAATATTAAATTATCCATGTTTGTTCACTTCATCTTAGCCTTTTGTTACCATCAAGTGCACATAAACTACAGGTTATGTATATGTATTAATGTAATAGTTGATGACTAAGCGATTACTAACCACTGCAGCTCTACTCATTGTATGGATGCTCTTCCTCCATACCTACTTTTCCCCACCCTCTGTCTATACCTTGTTCACCCAGTTGCTGTGTCGTTCCGTCCATCCCTCCTCCTTTTCCCTCTTCTTGCTCGTCCCCCCGCTCAGACCTTTTTGTTCCCTTCTTTTCATCCTGTAAGCTGATTGCTTGTGAACATGGAAGTTATGCCGGGCCCTGCGCTGCCCAGCCAGCCTGATAATAAAGGGCTGAGTGTGAGAGAGAGACAGTCCCTTCTGCCTTATCCCCCACTAGACAGGCCAACAGGAGACACAGCCAAATCAGAATAATGAGAGGCACACTGGCATGGACCGACTGGAATGACACACATACTGGCGCGTGATCACACACACACACACACACACACACACGCACACATACACACTCACACACTCAGTCATGGCCTTTCAACAGTCTGCCTATTTGTTTGTTTGTCTGTCTGTGTTTGTGTCTGCTCATTCATCTGTATTTTCCTGTTCTGGCATGATGATTTCAACTTGAGAATCTCACTTCTCACTCGGTCCTTTTTGTCTAAATCCTCGCTGATAGGAATGTTGGTTGCAGAAATAGCCTGCTCCCTGCCAATCTGCTACTTTCACCATTCTTGAAATCCCACAGCTGTGTATTCCTCTCGCTTGTGGTTACCATCGAGCCTGGATTGTATTCTGAAGACTAATGATCTGCCCTAATCAGCAGTGAAAAGCTGTAATGATGTCTGCGTGTTATGTGTTTCTGTACAAATGTGTGTGTGTGTGTGTGTGTGTGTGTGTGTGCATGTGCATGTCTGGGTTTTTCATTTGATTAGATTATACCAGCAGTTTACTGACAAGACAGAACTGGCAGCAACCAGCTTCATTTAACCTGATACACGCACAGTATATTCACTTTATAGCCTGACCGATATGGGATTTTTGAGACTGACTTTAGAAGGGAAAAATTCACAATTACAGCTGTTTAAGCACATTTAATGCATTTTATTTGCTATGTTAAACAATTTAACATATACATTATCAACCAACTGTTGAAATATTGAGATAATAAAGAAGAAATAAAATAAATTGCTAAATAAATACCAGTACTAGTAAACTTCGTATCAGTTAAATACTGAATATTGTAATGCAGTCAGCCAATCAGAGGCAGGTCAGACAAGCTCTAATTCACTTGAATCCTTAGGTCTCATTTTCATATACATATTTCTATATTTATATGTTGTGCAGCACAAGGCATTCATTTGTGCTGATGATAGACAAGCTGCTTTTACTTCATCTTTGTCAGCCAAAGTACACTTTCCAAATCTTACAAGGATTGTTGTTCATTTTCCTACTGGAGCCCGACTAACACTGGAGTTTTGGAACTGATCCCAATATTGATATTAGGGAGTTTAAAAAAGTATATTTAACTTGAATTAAGAAAAAGGATCAGTATAGATAAACTGCGGCCTATAAAGCTGAGAACACTGCATTAATATTTTACTGTTAAAGAAAAATACATTTTTTACATTCCAATACAGATATTTTTATTTATTTATTTGACAGGGACGATGCATGTAGACATCGTTACATTTAAATAAAGAATGCAGTCTGTGCAATGTACATAGGGTTTCCAGCTATGGCTCATTTGCAGTCCTTGTCCCTGGTTCGGCTTTTAAAGGATAAAACACGAGACACAACACTCCAATACAAATATGGAAACTTCCAATAAAACAGACACTAACAACCACTACAAATATTAATTAAAACAGCATTGACTGAAAACAGTCAACCACTAACCAGTCCTCGAGACAACAATGACAGAATACCAACAACCACTGTAAACATTAGTTGAAACAACAATAACCGAAAGCAAACAAATACTATAAACACTGAGACAACGGTGAGACAAAAGGACAAGAGAGTAAACAGACAGTACAGACAAATCTGCCTTTGTTTCAGCCTCAGTTTTGCCACAGAATTGAAGCTGGAAGCAGAGAGAGATTTTTGTTTGGATAATTTTGTTTTTGATGTTGTATTTTATGGTTATTATGGTAGAAACACTACTGGTTTTGTCCACAGACGCCTCAAAAATCAATAAAATATGAAAGTTCTTTTTAGTAGCTTTAACCCATTTTTTTTTTTATCATGGTTAATTTTATTCCATCACATTGCATCAGTCAGTATCTTGCTCTTGGTTGAAACACATCATCAGCTCACCAAATATATCACATCGAGTCTTGCATGATTAAGTAATTACACACGCTGGTGTGTAATTACATAATCATGCAAGACTGTATGTGATATTTCCCAATGAATAACTGTTGTGTTGCAGTAGGCTCCCATCCATCATTTATATAAACATCTGCATGTGAACATATCTCTTTATTTCTCTGTATCCTCCGCCTGAGGTTCAATCTGTGGAAGAAGAGGAGTGGGTTGGGGTGGGCGTAGAGGGGGGGGGGACTTGTCATCACTCCCTGGCTGTGCTACAGTGTGGAGACGTGCAGAACTGCCACTCTGAGCCAAAAATACATCTGGCAAGAGAGGACAAGGGAGGGAGAAGGAAAAGATGGAGACGTGAGGAAGGGGAAGGAGAGAACGAGTGAGAAAGGGGGGATTGTGGAGAGATGCAGCAGAGATGGAGTGGAGAGTGTAGTGTTGCGTAGTGTACTGTACTGCGCTCTCCTTTCCCCTCTTCTCGGCATCATCCGGAGCATGAACATTTCTTTAATCACAGCAGAGAAAGCAGAGCGGAGCTGAGTGGAGGACGCGTGTCACACTGCTCCGTCTGCTCGCATCACAACCCCCCCACCCCCCTGCCCGCCCACCACCACCACACACACACACACACACACACACACACACACACACACACACACACACACACGCACACACACACACACTCACACACACACCTCCTCCTCGACATTGCCACGCCACACAGCTCTGTCTCCAGCTCTCCACGTATCACCATCTCTCCCTTTCTGTAACTCTGCTCACCTCATCCCACTCCTGCTCTTTTTTCCCTCCTTGCTCACCTTTGTTCTCTTTCCTTACCTCTTCACCCCGCCCTGTCTCCATCATTCCTTTTGCTTGTCTGTGTCACTGTGTCATTTGTTTCTTTCCCTTCATTGCGCCGCCCTCCCACCCTCCCCCTTTTCCTTTCTTGCTCTGGATGGATAGAGACTTTTTGTTTACTACAGGGAATGCTGTTCCTGCCTTATTGACCAACCAACAGGAAGGAATCTCAGCCAGAGATGAGCCTGGGATGCTTGTTTTTCTGACTGCCAGCCATGTCAGCCTGTCAGGCGTGTGTGTGCATGTGTGTGTCTGTGTGTGTCTCACACATGGGTTGTTGTCATCATAGACAGAGGGGTTGTTGTGACATGTCATCCAGCTTTGTCACACTGGAGGACAAAACCGTCTCATTAGGTCCACACTTACCAAATACGGATTCCAAATATGGATTCAACTGTTTTATTTTAATTGGTGAAAGTAGAGTGGATTGCACAGCTCACGACATGAACCTCTGTTATTTATCAGCTGATAGGCTTGATATAAATTGTATGACAAGTTTGCAAGACTGTCTATAGTTTCTTCTAGGAATGATTTTCACTCTTTGATTATGTAGTGTGACCATGACAAGTGTCACCAACATGTCCTCTCTTCGCTGCTTTTTGTTCTGTCTCCATGACATGTCACTTTTTTTTCCTCCCACAGCAATTGAACCACCCCAATGTGATAAAGTACCACGCGTCTTTTATTGAGGACAATGAGCTGAACATAGTCCTGGAGCTAGCGGATGCAGGGGACCTCTCACGTATGATCAAGGTAAGAAAGTCTCCACAACAACAAATCCACTAGTGAACACTCAGGAGACCGCCCAGGCTGCTGGAAGTGCAGTTGTTTTGTTCATGTGGTCATGAACTAACAACTTTTCTTGAACAGTTTAAAACTGACTGTTTTATTCAGAAATATGAATCTGAACTGACTGCAACAACCTTTTCATCAATAACATAAATAAAATCTAAAATATTTTTTTTCTTCCACAGTAATATGAAGCAAAATGAGAATGTTTCAGCTCACATATCCGATCAGCAACAGTATTTCTAGGTTAAGATTTGAAAAATGCTTTTTGTGTGGATACAAGACATCGCACACATTAATGACGCGGCGCTTCAAAAACTCTCCCTCTGTACATGGCCGGGCTGATCTCTTCTGCCACTATAAAACTAGCTTTCACTGCAGCTTCACTTTTTGCTTTTGTGAACACATCCTGCTGTGACACCAGACTCTTTTTAAACTCTTCTGCCTTCTGTAGCTTCTGTCCAGGTCATTTATTTTGGGGGTTAACTGAAGTATCACTGTAAAAGCGCTGACATTCATCCGCTGACCTCTGATCAGTGTGTCATTAAAGCAGCAGGAAGAGAGGTTGGTGCACAGGCCTTGACTTGCGCAGCAGCTGTTGCAGTGCATTGTGGGATTTGTAGTATGAGTGGTGGGAGCGCTATTTACTGGCAGGCCATTCATAATAGACACATGAAATTATCTCGCAGGCCGTATATGATTATATCATGAGACGGATGTGGACCGCGGGCCGTGTGTTTGACATGTGTGTCCTAAAATTGTCTTCTTTTGTCCACAACCGAAAGATACTCCGTGTGCTGTCACAGGAGTAAAACAAACAAAAGATACTCACATTCAAGAAACTGAGATAAGAGAAGTTCAACTTAACAAAAAGTTAGGGTTAGGCAGTTTAATAGTTGACAACTAATCGATTAATCTGCAGCTCTATGAGCTATAACACAGTTTTCACGCATCGATGTGGCCTCACTGTTTGACAAAATCTGCTGCTTACTACTGATTATTAGGGGTGTAAGAAAATATCAATACCCTTGAATATTGTGAAATTGTGTTTTGTGATACTGTATCGATTCTCAAAACACTGTACCGTTATACATTCAAAAACTTTAAATTTAATACACTAAATCAAACTTTTTGACAGTTAAGATATGCTGACAGTGATTAAATGCTTGGAACATGTTAACAAATATCTGATGAAGGTGACAGGTGTAAATTCTGCTGATGAAGAAGACAAAGTCAGCTTTACAACCTAATTAATAACCTAATTAGAAACCCTTTATAAGGGTAGTCTTATTGTAAGACGTACCTAATTTCTGAGAAATAATAGCTTGTCTAAAACCATATCACATGTTTTGTGTCAAAAGGAATGCTAGAATGGAAGTGCTGACGTGGCCTTTTATAACTGAAGGAAGATGGCAGGAGGTCTGTGGTTTGTGGTTGTTTTGGGATTTTGACTACCTGGACACTGAGTCAGTCTGAATCATCCGTTCCACATTGAAACCAAAAACCAGCTAATCTAAAGCCTCCTGCGACCCCTTTAATCTCAGTGGTCTGTGTTGACATTTGCAGAGACTGTTGAGGGGAAGTTATTAAAAATCAAGCAATGATTAATGGTCATAAAACCCCAGCATGTGTTCAATGTTGGGGGTAGTTGAACAAATACGAAACAAAACTTCTTTGATTTTATTCTTAAAGCTTCATATCTTTTACATATGAAACCTTGAGGTGAGGTACTTCTCACAAAAACTGGTCATTTGTGGTAGTGATCGACCAGCATGGTTTTTTCAAGGCACATACCTGTTACTGTATATGAAAATAAAAACCTTTTAAATCAAAATTTAGAATAACCAGTGGTGAAATATAAATAAGAGAGAGAGGCGGCTGCATCAGGGCCAAATTGATTTATTTTTTATCAGTAATCAGGTAAAAAACAAATTGGATAATTGTAAAAATGCTGAATATCTGATCTGATTATTGGCCAGGCTGACAATTGTCAACCCCTAATTTGTGGTAATACTTTAGGGATTCTAGGAAACTTGAGGTTTTTACTGTTTTCTTTTTTGTCTCATGCACATGATTATTTATTATTATTTTTAGCCTTAATACTGACCAGATGTCATTCAGAAGAAGTCTGTACAGCTTCTCATTTTGGCTAGATTTCCCTCAGAAAAGAGATGTAATAGTTTCAGCGGTTCTTACCAGTAAAATCAACATTGAGTCAAAATTGAAGCAAATGTATACTTGAATAAAGTACATAATGTGTGGCTTTGAGCCACAATGGATGTGTCAGGTTGACCATGTCTTAAACCATGTCTAGATCAACAGGGATTTCTGTGGGGAGATGTTGTTTCTGAAATTGGAGCAGAAGAACGAACAGGGCTGCTCAAAAGTGGTAGCGATTACATCCCAGGCTCACCCTGTTATTCGTCTCCGAGTTAGACCAAACCCCCAGTTATTATAAAAACCTGCCAGTATAGCAAATTAGTGGTGTGCATGTAAAAAGCCTGGTCTTCTCCCATGCATAAATGATGCCGCAGCGTTGTATCGGCGCAGCTCGACAAGCTGTTTGCAGTCATACTCAGCAGCTCCACATCCGCACAGTTCAACACAGCAAATTAGGAGAGGCGAGGATTAGCGGTACAAGAGAGTGAACATGGCAGGCTCAGCACACACACACACACACACACACACACACACACACACACACACACACACACACACACACACACACACACACACACACTCCAGAGATATATATTCAGTACATACACACACTTAGACACACTGGATACGTACATATGGTATACTGTGTAAGCAAAGAATGTGGAGACACAGAAACACACTCATGTGAAATGTTCACTTTACAAAGACATATCATGGCAGCCTGAAGAGGTAAGATAACAAACCACTGAGCGTCACTGCTATCTTAGCTAAGCTACCCAAGGATGCTGGGAGCATTCAGACTGTGTCATCTCCTTATGGTTGCTGACAACATATAGTCTTACACACAAGTACACTCCTCTCCTCTGCACCGTTTGTCTCATGCACCGTTCTAAATGATTTGTTTTTATAATGTAACCGTGGCAGTCCAGAGGTGCGTGCCGTGGATTAGCCCCCGCCCCTTCTCCTCAGGCCGTAATGTGAAGTAAACACATTCGTACAGTGTGCCATATGTAAAACAGAACCCCCCCGATGCATGAATTTAACATTTTTTATTCTTTTTGATTTCTCGTCCTCCACGCCGCTCTCTCCTCCTTTTCTCTCTCCCTCCCTCATTCTGTTACTCTCTCTCTCTGACCATCTCAGAATTCAAATGAAATCAAATGGTCCTTGATTTGCATGCACTTACAGAATATTGCATGTGCAGTGTTTGCTATTAAAGGCATGGAGAAGAGGGTGGTGGTGGTGGTGGTGGTGGTGGTGTTGGTGGGCGTCTATGTGCTCCCCCATTGACATCAAACAGTCCTCTGATATGGAAATGGGAGGGCAAGGGAAGAATGGCTTCTCACTAAGGCTTTGTTTGGATGTAGGCCAAGGTCTATCCCTCCCTCTCTCCGTCTATCTTCCTCCATCCCTCTGTTTCTCTCACAACTTCCTTCATTTTCTGCATCTCTGACCATCACCTGCAAGCTTTCCTTCACTTTCTTCCATTGTTCCACCATTTGCTGTTTCCCCATCCACCTTCCTCTCTTTCTTTCCTCTTTCTGTCTCTCTTGAAATCTCTCACTTTGTTTGATAGAACTATGTAATTTTAACAGTCCTGTCCTTTCTCCATCTTGACCCCTGACCTAACTAGAGATGACAGGTTACTCTGTTTCTTAAGTACATAAACCTTCTTTCTACTAGACATATAAAACTCTAATGTAGTGCCATAAATATTGCAGTCCCTTTAAGAGAGACGGATAGAGATGTTCTCATATCATTTTCCTCCGATACCTGAACTTTGCGGATCAAGTTTAATCCATTTTTTAAAGTTCACAATCACAAGATGACAATTTAAAAAGTCTGCTCAATAGAGTGCAGATTCCAACAGAGCACCTCCTGCGATGTCACGACAGCTGCCAGATGCAACCAGCAGAGATTTGCAAAGTTCCTCGACCTTTGACCACCAAAATTTAATCAGTTCATATTTGAGTCTAAATGAACGTTTGTGTCAAGTCTGAAGAAATTCCCTCAAGGTGTTCTTGAGATATTGGTTACAACATTGAGAGAAAGCATAATCCTTCCAGCCATAAAAAACATAAAGGCATAAAAATAATTAAAAGTGTTTTTTTCAAGGTTTTTTAAGAATGCAGAATCACAGAGTTCCTTCAGCATACATGAATTTGCCCCCACCAAAAAATTTCAAGATTCTGAGGTTTGCAGCATCGTAATACTGGCAACTTTGGCTATGAAATACACAATCCAGTCTTTATTGCTCCTCCTGAAACAGATTCCAGAGACCTTCTCCCTACCACAAGCTGGCTACAGTAACATGGACTTCACAACGCAACCTGATGCCAACCTACAGCTGGCATTTCTGTCCTCTACTGATCATAAAATTTGGTATACGAGATGCTGCTGGGAAGTAGCAGGGCCCCGTAGGAGGGCGAATACATTACGCAGAATCGGATTGGTGCATAGGCTCGCATACTCACTGATACCTGATGCCTGAAGGTTGGAAAAGTGGAAAGGAGATTCCAGAACACACTTTCTGCACACAGATACACAGATATACAATGGACGAAATAATAGGAATACATTGAACTATAATAGAGGTTGTGATTCAGCCCCATAGTCATGTTTGAGGTTGCAGCTGGTTGTGTTGCTTTGCAGATATCTCATAAAATGTGTTTCCGCTATTGTGGTGAGCGCATGCTGGTGACCTCTGTTCTTCTTTGCTAATTTAGTTTTCCTGTTTGTGACACATTTTAGAATCATTTGACAGAGTTTGTGACTGATGCACCAGCAGTTCAGAGAGGACGTTCTAATAGATTATAGGCTGTTACTGAGGCGTAACGTAGGTCCAGGACAAACATACATTGTGTGTCAGAATACCTTAAATACAGTCTGATAAAGGAAGAGGTTAAATACGCTTCAGCCGAGTCACAAAGCTTGTCCTGTGCTCTTAAGGATGACATACTGTCACAGAAAGATTATTATTATTAGTAGTAGTATTATAAGTATTATTTTGCTGCTCTGTATTGTTCTTGCCTGTGTTGAATCAGTTGATTAGGGAATGTGATTTAAGAAGATTTTTCCCATGACAACACAAATTATTGTCAGGGATGTTTGTTCTTTACTTGATTAATGTTTTGAGTTCTCGTTTCATCTTGTAATTTCTTTGTCGATGCCGTGGAAATGTTCACTTAAGGTCCTTTCAAACCAAGTAACCTCTGGTCCTTGAACCCATTCTGTTCAGTATTGTTGCAGCCTTGGTGCTGTCCAGCAAACCAGCGTGTTTCCACCAATTATGAGCAAAACCATTGTAATCGAGTACACTCATTAACAGAGGGAGTTGCACAAAGCACATTTCAGGCACCGAACAAATTTTATTTTTGGTGAAAATGGTAAGAATGGTTTGAAATTATGAGTGTGACCTGGAACTGGGCTGGTTCTGTGTTGGTGGAAAAGGCCTGTTATTGTACTGTTGCTTTTAGTTTAAGATGATCCATTGTGGCTCAAAAAAAAGCTCAAAGTTTTCATGGCACGAGTCTCTGCTAAATGCTTGAATTGTAATTGTCATGTGCAGCATTCAAATCCAAGCTGGCTTAAGGCCCAGCCTCTTCCTTCTTACATATGGAACCATGAAGACACCCTAAAAAAAATCCGGCCAGTTGCCAGACTTCTTCTTAGTCTTACCCGCTGCTGTTTGAGGACGACTTCCTGTCCTCACTTGTTGATGATTCTCATTGTGAATCAATAAGCCGTTATGCCTAAATTGAAGCTCTGTCATCATTGTGGCTTTTCTGGACACCGACCACACTCCTGATGATCCAGAACATCTCACTCATCTCTCCAAAATAAATAAATAAATACACACCACTGCGCCACTGAGAGCTGTACCGTGCGTAACAAACGAGCTGTGTGCCAGATGGGAGAGTTTTGGAAGGTATCACAAATTTCTTCTCTCTGTTCCTGAGAATGCATGTGCTTTCCATTGAAGGCCATAGAGAAAATGAGACGGCGCTCGGTTAGTCAAGGGACAGACTGAGAGGAGAGCGGTCTGGGTTGCATTAACAGTGGAGTCAGTAGAGCTGGGGACTGAGGCTGGGCTGGATGGATGCTGTATAAACACACACAGACATAAACACTCTGCTACCATCTTAAAATTGTATTCCGTGCCACACAAGACCTTTTCCCACTCCTATTAAAATATTTTATTTGTTCCCTCTTTCAGGTATACTAATGTTGCTTTGATTTTCTGTTTTTTTTTTTTTTTTGTGTGTGTGTGTGTGTGTGTGTGTGTGTGTGTGTGTGTGTGTGTGTGTGTGTGTGTGTGTGTGTGTGTGTGTGTGTGTGTGCATGCTTGTGGTCACTTTACAGCACTTTAAGAAGCAGAGGAGACTTATCCCAGAGAGAACAGTGTGGAAGTACTTCGTCCAGCTCTGCAGTGCGCTCGAACATATGCACTCCAGGAGAGTCATGCACAGAGGTAGCACACGCTGATGCACACACATACTGAACATAACACACACACACACACACACACACACACACACACACACACACACACACACACACACACACACACACACACACACACACACATATTTGGCTCATTGGTTCATTACAAGAATCCATAGAATTAAGTCACCATGAATGTTTTGACAAAGTTTTAAAGTACTAAAGGACTAATGGAAAACTTCAAAACTATCTATTTTGTTTCATTTTTTTTCATTATGTTGTGAAAATGAACTTGCAGAGACTTTGAATGACTTAAAAAAGCTGAACTCTGTTGCAGTCAGTTATTTACTGATATTAATTTCTATCATAATGTTTGAATAATGCTCAGATGTTGAAGAAGAACAAGTTTCACAAACAACTCAAGATCCTAAAGAAAAAAAATGTTTCTCCCTTGGACCCAAACTAACAACTGAAAACACACAAAAATACAAGACAAATTACCAGAACATCTACATTTATAAACTGATAATGAACAAAGCAAACCATGAAATTCCAAAAGAGTTGAATTTTTTATTAACAGCATAAAGCAATGACTTTAACAAGGCAAACAGGAGTGGATCAAAGTGAGTTTTTGTACTAAAACATTGTAGCGACAGCCCACATTTCCCATGATGCCCAAGCGGAGTAGTTTAAGTTTGCTGTTTCATGTTCCAAAATGCAAATATTGCTTTTTGATAGTGTTTGCACCATGCTCTGTTCAGAACATGGTGGTTTATGTTGGTTCCTAAATTATCATTTTTGTGCTGGTTTATAGTTTTAACCATTAGTGAGGTTTGCTGACCTCATTACAAATGGGTCAGCAATACTGGGTCTAGTCCAATTGTCTAGAGGCCTTAAAGGAGCAATATGTAACAATTGTTTGTACAAAAATGAGTGCTACAGTCCAAATAGTGTGTTAGAGAGAGTATATGAAATAGGTCAAATCCATATTTATTATGTGATCTGTGGTTGAAGCAAGTTGTTTCCTCCTGCAGGCTGCAGGAACGCTGTAGAAGCATAAGATGAGCGCAACGTTGTTAATTGATAGTAGCAGGCAAAGAAGAGTTGATCAGCTGTTTATAACTGTCAATTTCTCTCAAGAATACACAGCGGCTATAGTGTTGTTGTCAGAGAAGCATGTTTCCTTCATCTCTGATGGCGTGCCATGGTCGTTTTATGATAAATTACAGTAAATATGTTACCAATTTCTCTTTTAACGAAAGGCTCTTGGACTTCAGATGAAATTAGATGCAGTCCTGAATGTGCCACAACAGGGAGAGTTATCCAAACAGTCACTGCTTGCAACTGCATTTATATACAACAGTAGCACAACTTTGACAGACATGAAAGTTTTAAGTTGTTGGCTGTGATGAATTCTCTCAAACAAGTCAAGTCAAACAAATCAAGTCTCTGCAAGTGAATTCTGATAGCGTGCTAAATAAAACTGAAGCCAGTGGATGTCTGGAAGGTGGGAAAATGATCTTACGAAGTCGCTGCTTTCCTACCTTCCATTTTCTATTTAAGTCCTTAAAATAAAAAAAAAAGGATAAAATTGGAACATGAAGTCAGAGAATTTTCCTCAGCGTGAACGACCTTGTTGCATATGACAGAAGGCTTAAGTGTAGGTGTTAAACAACACATAGACCAGAGAACACAGTGTTTATGGGCACGCATGCTTTCAGTAGGGGCCAGTCAAATCAAGTGCTGGATTCATGTGCATAGGCTGCCACACACACACACACACACACACACACACACACACACACACACACACACACACACACACACTCAGCTACAGGTGGTGCACTTCCGTTGGACTGACTCTGATTAGGGCGCAGGGACACTAATGAACCCTGAGCTCTGGGCTTTAATGACCACTTAGCAGAGACTCCCTATTCAAAAGCCGCTTACAATTATATTGGAGCAGTAAATTTCAAAGGCTGATGCGTGTCACATTAACATTACTTTAGAAAAAGCAACAGAAACAGTTTGCTGACGCCCACGTCAGCCGAAATGATTATTTTCAATAATTCAGTCCTGTTTTCTGAGCAAAGACCAAAAACGAAACCTTCCCAAATTAATCTCCATCACGGTAGACACACACTTGTTTTGGTTTATTGTTGCCCTGGATTGATTTTTGTGTTTGCCCTCTCCTCATTCCCCTCCAGATATCAAGCCAGCCAATGTATTCATCACAGCTACAGGAGTAGTGAAACTAGGAGACTTGGGACTGGGACGATTCTTCAGCTCCAAAACGACCGCTGCTCACTCGCTAGGTAATTTACAACCGTCTATACATATGTGGATATACACACTTAAACACACACTCTTCACATATGAACACACAAATGCTCACAGACACAGACACTTAGACACAGCGGCCCCCAGTAATCACCCGGTGTTGGATGTGTTTCATTAAGGCACGGTGAGCCCAGAGCCATGTGTCATACAGTCATGCTGCCTGGCCGTGGCTCTGCCCAGCCCCTTCATAGGCCACTTAGCCACTTCCTGTTGCCTTGACCTTTAAACCCAACACAGATGAAGACTGGGCAGAGGCCTTCGACACACAGCTCTGATTGTGACTGTGTGCCATAAAACAAGCCAGCCAACTTTACAATCAGGGTTATTGTTGGCATTGATGGGTGTGTTTGTCACCTGTAGGAAATAAAATCATATAATGTTATTGTTGTGTTCAAAGAAGTGAGAATTAGAGTTGCCGCAATAATGAAGACTTGTCCATTTGGGTTAGTTTAAGACTCTAAAAAACAAGTTTGAACGTGAGACTGTACAAACTGACAATCAGAACGGTACCACATGTTTCAATACGTTCTTTAAAGCACAAGGTGTTTAATGACTTTGGGCCTTGTACTGTAAATCTTTTGGAGTCAAGTCTGTAACTTTAAGAAAGAAAGTGAAACAACGTTCAAGTGATTATTGATATCCACAGGAATAGACAGAGACACTTGTACCATTTTAAGCTTTGTCGTGTCAGAGAAAACCTGCAGCTTGTCTCACTTTACTGGAGACATGGGGTTTAACACAAATGCACACAGAGACTCACATACACACATCTACCTCAGTTCAAGGGTGTCCTAGTGTTTAAAACACAAGCGTTACCTATTAACAATTTGTTAACAGCCTGTTCCGACCAGCCTTCATCACTGAGCCCTATTGTTAAAGTCTCTGCTGCTTCTTTGTTGTTTAGTATCACGGTGCTGCAAAGTCAAGAACGAGACGTTGACCGATGGATATATTCAGGGTTCACACGCTTTTTTATTCAAGCACTTTTCAGGCATTCTTGGGATGAATTTTCAAGGTTTTCCAGCACTTTACAGCTGTGGTAAATTATTTATATACCACTCGTTCTTATTAAACTTTGTAACGGGCCAACCTTCAAATGATTACATTTTTTATTACATGTAGATGTCAGTTGACAAATGTTGCATTTCTTCATTTCACAGCGTAGTCGTAGTGAGCAGCCATTTTATTTTCTTTTAAGTTAAGAGTTAAGGTAAGAGTTCTCTTATTTCTAATCAAAGTACATTTTTAAACCATAATTCTTATTTCGCTTTGATTTTTAAGGGCTGTGGAGTTGACATGTTATGTTTGAAACACATCTGATAACTATATTATGTAATAACTTTCACCAGTGTTTGAGCAGTTTTCCCTCCTTTTTTAAACCTGGAAGTGAGACAGGGGAGCTTTGGTTATAGCTAAACCTTTTTATGCTGAATTAAAACATGTTTTTGTTAAAATCTGACAAACATTTTCATTAAATAATTATTTTAAGACTAAGATAATGATAACAATAGCACTTTTTATACCTATGTTATCAGTTGGTATCGTTAGTTTTATATTTTGAAGGTTTCTAATATATTTTTAAATTGTTTGTGCCTGAAAATGTCCCTGTCCAGACAAGAATTAACAACTTCAGAGCAAATTTAGAAAAAAAAAAAAGCAAGCCAGAACATGTCCAAACTTATACATATTTCACATATAAATGCTTAAAGAATACATTTTAATCAAAAAATTGGAATTAGACTGTTGATATTTAAGTTAAGTTTTTTTGGGGTAGGACATGATTTGTCCCAATTTTCAAGACTGGGTGATATACTCAAAATGATTATTTCACTTGTTTATTAGATTAAATCACATGTTATTGTCCTATAAACAACCAGTTATGTTTCATGATAGTATTCTACATGCAGGTGACAAATTAGAGGAAAACACAACAAAGTTTCATGATTGAAAATGTGTCTCCTGTCTTTAACTCGACACTTCAGGCTGAGCCAATAAAACAGTCACTCAAACAATCTCCAGACAAAACAACTTCAGTTTCAATAAAATCTTTTTCACTTTTTGAGTTTTCAAACCAGCGCTCATCGCAACCTCCTGGCATCTTGTCGTCTGTTAGCCTCCCACTCTGTTCCATCAGAGGACACACATCAAAAAAAGACTGACAGATCACACAAACTGTAGCCACATGAGCAGAGTGGCAAGCGAGGCTCGAGCAGAGTCGTCTTTATTTTGTGCGAAAGGCAAAAGTAATTAGACTTTCTGAGGCTTATTTTATGTCATTTATCTAAAAGGGGAACTATTTAGTCAAATAGCTATTTATTATGAAAGTAATTACAGTTACATTAAAACTCAAGTATTTTCAAGGATTTCCAGCACCCATACAAACCATGATAGACTGTTAAGAAGTGAAAATGTTAGAAATCAATCAATAAAAACACTAAAGCCTCTCCAGAAATAATCATCTATGATAGGAGAAATGTCTTCATTCTGTCCAGTCTGTCATTGATGATCAGATGTGGGAGTGATTTACTGCTCAAGACATTAAATTAAGGCATCGTTCAAGAGACACTTTGGACATGACTTTAGAAATGAGGACAGGACGTCCTGAAGATTGTCCACCACATTTAAAAACATGTTTCTGGACAGTAGAATTGTTGAGAAGTAGTTTGGTAAATAGTTCTCTTGATTTTACCTGTAATATACTCCAATTTAATTTGATAATGATTACAGCTAACCTGTCAATGTTCAGATGCACAGTGATTCTTGATGCTTCAGTGAATCTCATCCTCAGTTTTCTGCTGCACATGGCTACTTTTTCATCAATTACTACAAGCAAACAGATAAATATGAATTCCCTTTTGTATTTAGTGCTTTTAAAAATCAGACTGTGACCATCTACAATATAAAAAGCTGAATCTAGTACCTGTTTGATTCACCTCACCTCCTTAGCTTTGAAAGATTTGGTGATCCTCTTCTCTCTCTCAGAGTTGGAAGGCAACGTTGAAAGGGCCTCTTCACTTCTTAGCTGATAATGCACTGTCCAGCTGAGGATAAAAAAATCAACAGTCAACATTTGTAGGCTCTAATGTTGTGTAGGCTGCACTCCTGATTATTTTATGTCTCTGTACTGATGCAGAATCCTCCATGGCCTCCATGTCTGCATCATGATGCATCTTAGAATCCAGAAATGTCCACACCTTCAGTACTTAAAAAAACAATATTTAGCAGTTGTGCATGCAAAAATCAGAACAGCAGTGCAAATAGCAAGTTGGAGCCATAGACTGTATATTAAATAGGTTGAAATCCTCTTTAATATATGATCTATGGTTGAAGTGAGTTGCTTCCTGCTGCCCCCTCCTTCCCAGACTTGAGGAAACTCGGGCAGGCTGCAGAACCGCTGCAGGAATGCAAGACGAGCACAACATTGTAAATTGATAATATCAAGCGAGGACCACTCCTACACTGTAAGCTGATCAGCTGTCAGTTGTCTGTCAATGTGAAGTCAAGCCCGATATCCTGAAAATCAAAGCTCACTGCTCTAAAAGAACACACTCTGGACTTGAAGTTGAGCGACTGCCTGCCAGACTCCTTTAACATAATGCTCAATTTAACTGTTATAAACATCTACTCCTTCTAAAAGATTTGTAATATTTTTTTCTGACTCATGAACAGACAATTACTCATTCAGATAACATTCAGCATTAATTTGAACTTTGATTAATGTGAAATCAACATACAGAACAGTTATATTGGTCTGGAATAGAATTTTCAAAGGAGGACACTGTGGCTGTAGTGTTGTTGTGAGAGAAGCCTTGATCTCTGATGAATTACTGTGGTCATTTTATGCTTTAGTACGGTAAATATATTACAGGTTTCTCCTTTGAACAGTCGAATGTCCAGCAGAATGTGGCTCAGATCATTGTTGTGGAGGTGGTTACACTGATTTCATCCCCTCTGCAATTTCAGCTGCTTCGTGATGGAAAATGTAGAAAAATAAAATCCGTAGACAAATATAAACGCTGTCATTTGCACTGTCTCACTTCCCTATGTCAAACTGTTATTACCACAAACAGCGTGCTATTCTCAGCCCCTGTACAGCAGCAGCCCAGCCTTTGAGAAAGTGTGAATCACATGATCAACTCAACAGAAGCCCTATCAACTAAGCAGCCTGCAGTGCCAGCAGAGCCGGGTAAAACAGTCTGTGATTGCTCATTAAATGTTGAGTCCACAGCACCCTCTTTAGGCTGACAGAGGACAGGCAGCCCCATAAGCAGAGGGGTCAACTGGAATTCTCTAATCACAGGGTTCCTATGCAGTTTGGACAAGTGTAGAATTTAATGAGTGTGGAAAAATGTTTGCATCTGCAGACTATTGTCGTCATTCTGTTTTCTAAAACATAGAATTTAGAAAAAATAAATTCATCATAGAGGCACATAGTTTTTTCTTCATGGAGTTTGGAGCAGTATTTTAACCACTGTGTGAGACCGCGCAGGCCAGAGTGAGGTTGATGTCATCAGAAGCAAGGCGAGTGGTGTGGTGTGTGCCTGAGTGCACACTCTTACATGAAGCTGCCTCTGCACCTGTACGTCACAGCCTGCAAAACGCCTCTACCCCAGGAGTCTCATAACTGTACCACACATCTGCAACCAAAATTAGTTTGAAAGAAAATGTGGCATTATCTTTGAATTGCATTTATACACTACCAAATATTTAGCTTGTCTTAACATTAAAGTTTACAGCAAACCATACCTTTATGACTGCGGATCAATACTCAGTATTAAGGTATTGATTGAAATAACCAGTACCAAGTAGTAATGAAACTTCTCCAGTTAGATGATAACTGCATTCAATGCTTTTGGAACCCAGATTTAGAAAAAATTACAATTTAAATGTTTTTGCTCACAGCCAATCACTGCAAGTGTTCTTCATAAAGAAGAACCTTTGAAAGAAGGTATTAAATGATGTACTTTATTGGTATCACCTGAAGAATACTGGTTTTTAAATGATACGCAGCCCTAATGGACACAGGCTTTACAGACACCTTAAATATTTTATTATTATTATTTTTATTTAACTTTTTTCAGCTCATTTTGGTTTATTATTTATATGACAGACTAAAAAAGTATGTGGGGCACAATAATATGATATTGTTTATTTAATATGCTACAGGAAAATAATACAGGTGAAGGTAGCACTGTTGAGGTTACTTCCTTTTTGGGCTAAAATTAACAGCGAACAGATGTCCAACTTTCTGCGTCTTAGATACGGTCTTCTGGCAATTATTTTACAGGGTAGCAGACATAGTAGGGCTGCATGATTCTTGCTATAATGTGAATCACGATTTTTCTTCCCACAAATTGACATCACGACTTTCTCACAAGGCTCTTATTTTTTCCAACAAAAACATTTATTGCACCCTTAGATACGCAAGTAAAAAGAAAGAAACTTGTCTGAGATGCTTTTTGTCTACGCAGGGCTTTAAACAGATGACAGATTATATATCAAAAAGTGAGTGAGCAGTGTGTAACATTTACGTGGTCTGGTGGCTGTGATTTTATGATGTGGTTTGTTTGCCCCATGGGATCGAGTGAATCGTGTTCATTTAGGTGGATGAACTGACATCCCAAATTTTTTTTATGATTAATCATGCAGCCGTATTACACAGTCAGAATGTAACACACGTAAAAGTTTGATTTTAAAACCATTTATTTACAGAATAAACTGGAAATCTGAGTCTAGAGAGGTGTGGGATTTTGAAAAAAAAAATCTGGAAGATCTTATCATCATTATTCTGAAGCGATCAAGATTCTTACGTTAGCAAATCATAGCGTAGTATTTCTCTCTTCATGTGCCCTGAGATTTTAACATTAATCACTGCAGCTAAGCGTGTGAAGTGTGAGACTGTATAATGATGCATTTTAAGAATGTTTTCTCTATATGAGGATGTTGGTAGACCTCACTCAGTAAATGATCTTGTGCTTTAGAAGGAGATGATCTCCCTATGTTAGCATGGTCTGTTGACCCAAGGGACTCAGAGTGCGTCATCTGTCCACCCTCTGTCCCTGGCTTTCCCCTTGACATTTCTTACAGTTTGTCTCAAATAGAAGATCTCCTCTCCATCTTTCTCTGTAACCTGTCCTTCTCTCCTGCTGCTGTTTGTCTGTCTAACTTGTCCTCGCTTCTCCTTCCCTCTCTTTCCCCCTCTGGTATTGTGACTTTTAGAGAAACTGAGGGAGAGGTGTGAGAAAACTGGAATTGGAGAAAGGAAGAGAGACAGAAAGAGACGAAAGCAATATGTCAGGAAAAGAATGGGTGACAAAGAAACAGAAAAAGAAAGGTAGAATGTGCCACGTGCAAGAGAAGAGAATGTGACAGAGTGACACAGAAAAAAAGAGGAGAAAAAAGAAAGCGAAGAGAAAGACAAAAGTTAAAAAGGGTGTGAGAAAGAAGGGAGAGAATATGACAATGTGACAGAAAAAATGAAGGAGAAAAAGGAAAGCAAGAGTCAGAGAGAAGGATAGAAAGAAAGAATGTGAGAAAGAGCTGTGTGTGTGTGTGTGTGTGTGTGTGTGTGTGTGTGTGTGTGTGTGTGTGTGTGTGTGTGTGTGTGTGTATGTGTGCATGTGCATGTGTACGTGTGTGTGTACGTACGTGTGTGTGTGTGTGTACGCGTGCGTGTGTGTGTGTGTGTGTGTGTGTGTGTGTGTACGTACGTACGTGTGTGTGTGTGTGTACGCGTGCGTGTGTGTACGCGTGTGCGTGCAGTCGCGTGCCAGCGTGGGTCTGTAATGAGCTCAGCCACCCAGCTGAACAGTAGAGCAGGGTGGTGGAGATGAGATGGAGGTCCAGGCATACAGCCTGTCAGCTCCCAGGCTTTCAACTCAGCCGCTCAGCAGCCTGCAGTCACACACACACAGTTTTTCTCTGTCTCTTACACACTCTTGCACACACTGAGAGACATTCAGACTCTTTGTCTCCTATACAGATGTATATATGCACAGGGAAGTGTGTGCATATGGGCTTGAATGCATGCACACACACATTATGAGGCAGATAGTCATGCATGCTCACATGCATACGAACAGACACACACTCTGTGACACATATACATCCACACTCTGGGACACGAGACTGACAATAAAACTCTCAAGCATGCAAAAGACACACATTGCACACTTGTCAGCACTGAGGATGGGTATGCAGGGTTATGGCAAGAGTTGGATTAAAGAGAAAAAGAACAAAAGAATGGTAGTAGCTGGAAAGTTGATGCAATCATTAGCAGAATGAGAGACTAGCCAATTGGCAGTAATAAGTAGTATAATATACCTGCAATTAACACCTGTAATGAGAGAGGTGTTAACGATGAGTACTGGGGGAAAGGGAGGAAAGGAAAGAGAGGAGAGGAGGAGGGAGAACAAGAAACAGAATGACTTCAGGGAGGCTGATGTTGGAAATAATTGTGACGAATTCAACATGTATATAAAGACTTGGTTATCTTATAAAGGCGAGCAAGCGAGTCGTGAAACAGAGAGGGGTAGGCGTAGAGCCAAATGGGGGGGCGAGAGCTCAGCAGGACATATAGAACACTAAGAAAAACGTTGTAGGATTATAAGGGGATCCAGAGAACGCCTTCTGACTATGAGATGGAGTCCATTCTGGCTGTAACGTAATGTTTTATTTGTTAAAGCATGACAGAGCAGAGCTTTCCAAACTGCTGCCTTGAGTGTGAATTCAAGAAATTCAATCATTCAGTTCAGTAGAATTTGAGATACAGGAGTATCTGGGGTCTGCATCCTGCAGCTCCACAGCCTCATGTGGCTCTTTGGTCCCTCCGTAGCTGCTTTGACAAAAAAAAAAAAATATGGAAATGAGTTACAGTTCTTTTAACATTTTAATTTTAATTTTTGGATGCTTAAATTGATTCCTACATTCTCCAACTGCAAAAACACAGGGAATAATAAGAAATGTTTTAATATTCTGTCATAGCCTTTGTCTATGTCTAAATGACTGAGAGTTGAAGATGAGCAGCCAGAGGACATCAGAGGTGAAACCAGATAATATTCTGTCCCTGAAATACAATCCAGTTTCACCCATATCAGTGAATAAAGTTATAAAGTGGTGCTTTTGTACAGAGAGGCACCCAGAAACACTCCAGTCCTCTCCAAATAATCGATGTATTCTTCTTGCATGTTCTCTAGCATCAAAAGCAAGAAAGCATTTCATTAGATGCAAATTTAGTCTGTGCCCCTGAGTGCATGATGAGAGATCAACAGTTCTTGATCAAGACAAATGAAAAACCATTAAAAATACCTGAGAATATCTGCAAAACAGCTTTTTTGTCATTGGACCAGATGTATAGGTGACATATAGTGTAATACATATGTGATAAAAACACCTAAACATCAACTTTGACTTCATTGGAAATTTAATGGCAACTCCCCATAAAATGCTTCACGGCGTTTAAATGCTGCAGTAAAAGCATTAGGTTTAAATTAAAAAATAATTGCCACAAGTCTGTGCAATCAAATCAATAAATGTATTTAAAAAAACACAAATAATGGTTTATCTTACAGTACATTCAGTAGGGGGTTAGAAGTGTGGGGTTTATACTTTATACTGGATGGCATCTCACCTCCTATACAACAACGATTACCCTGTTTCGCAGAGAATACAGTGTTGTCACAGCCATTCACAATAATGGAAATCAATCCCAACATGACTTTCAATTTATTTGCATGAATAAGTAATGTGGCCTTAATTTAGCATGCTGAAGGAGCCTGAGCCGAGCGCTGCTGCCTTTTTTTAATGCAACTATTAGCATAAGAGAGGCTGATTCTTTTTAATCAACTAATAATGAATGTTAGGGGAGCTTGTTCAGACCGCACCATGAGACCTCACAGCTCACACACGCACGCACACACACAGGCACACACAAACTACAATACCAACCTGATGACCAATTAAAACAGCAATCCCTAGTCCCCTGTTTATTCTTCCACTTGCTCTCTCTTGCTTCTTCTCTGCCTGTGCAGATGCTGATTATTTTTGGAATGACAGGTAACACTTCATTATTCAAAACCGCACATTTAAGATAAAAGTGTGTTTTCTCAACCCAATTAGATCCGCACCAAAATTAAAAGTGCTAGCTTTCATTTCATTTCCCATAGACTTCAAATATCGTAGCTCCCTCTGTAATAGTTTTATTAATTGCAATTACATTAGTTGAGTTTCCTCCGACCTGTTAATGTGCAGAATGGCTCTGGAGAGTTTGTGTCTCTGTGTGTGTCTCTGTGTGTGTGTGTCTCTGTGTGTGTCTCTGTGTGTGTGTGTGTGTGTGTGTGTGTGTGTGTATGTGTGCACTGCTGGTGAGTGTGCAGTTATGGCTTTTTCCTACCTTTTACTGTAAGCCGACTTTTCTCCTGAGTTCTTTCCACTTGAGAGCTGTTCTCACCTACCCAGCTCACTTCTGTTGTTGTGTGGCGCCTATTGTAAACTCACCGACTACCAGTTACCCTTTATAAAAACGCTCTGTCAACCTACCTAAATTATGTTGCATTCAGCTCTTATATTTACACTTGTTCCGTTGGCATAGCCTTTTGTCCAAAGCGAAGTACAAATGAGGCACAACGGCATTTTCAACTTATTTTTTATGCAACCTTGCAGCTATGCAAGATTCTCGTAGCTTTCCCCTTCAGCCTGTGGTGTCAAGTACTGTTTAAGTTTTAATTCCACCAACTACCCCACAAGCTTCTTTCATAAATGTGTACACGCACAACTCCAGAGGAAGGAAGGAAAATGAGTCGCTGTCTTGTTTGATTGGACTGAAAACCTGAGAGCGTCGGACACAACATGAAGAGTTTTAAGTCATAAACAGAGGGGAAGAAATGAAACAGTGCAACGTTATGTAATCTATCTCATGTTGTAATCAGACTTGGAATTCAGTGTTCATGTAATTTAAGTTTGTTTTTTTTTAAGTCGAGGGTTTGATGTGTTTGACTCACAGAAGATGTAGGTGAGCGCACTCCCAGTTTGGTAAAGCAGCTGGAGTACCTGTGTAGGAAGTTCATCAGTGTAATGCTGTGGACAGGCTCAGCAGCAACATGTAATTTTATCCATCTAAAAAAAAAACGAAAGACCCAACTTTACAGACTCTGTTAACTTATCACTCAACTTTAAAAATCTTCCTTCTAAAACATCATTAATGATTTCTTATCAGTTATAAACAGACAGTAACTCATTTGACAAACTTTTAACATAATTTGGTATCAATGCTAGCCCCAAATAAAGTGAATAAACCTGAAACGGGCAGTGTGCAGAGTCACACGAGCCAAAACAAAAACAGACCTTCCAGTCCAGAATGGAAATTTTAAAGTACTGGTAGTAGCATTGTAGTAGTATCATGGACCCAGTATTTCAGTCAACATGTCATGGCCATTATGATTTAGATGTCTTTGTCATTTAGTCCAGTAAATAAATTACATATTTCTCCTTTAAATGTTCACTATATTTAAAATGTTTTCACTGCTTTACGTTGCAGTCAGCCTTTTCCAATGGGACACCACTGTTCAACAGTATAAGCAGAAGCAACAAAAGACACTCGTAAAACATTCTCAAGTAGTACAGGTACTTGTGTAAAAAAGACTCGGGTAAAAGTAGATTTACAAATTCAACTTCTTCACTCAAGAAAAAGTGAAAAAGTTCTGAAATGTACTCACAGTATAAAAGTAAAAAGTTTCTACTGGCTGTTTCTGTGCAAAGTTAACTGAAACTCACATTTTCTTGGCAGTCGAGTCTATCATCTGTTTTTTCTTATTACGTCTTGTAACGTCTTTTCTTTGTGTAATTGTCCCATCCATTTAGGTTGAAATCAGTCTGGATGTTAGGAAAGTGGCGTGCAATTGTTATTGTGTGACTTTGGTGTTTTAAAGGGTACGTTTAGATTTACTGAAGTCGGTATCTGCTTTAGGTAGTACAGCCGCTAAAAAATCTAGACTATTCTGTTGAAACACAAGGAGCTTAATTAGTAATCTAGGTCCAATGTTTAAGCGTAACAAATCAGTGTTCAGGTTAATAATCAGTATGAATCCCTGGGAAAATGTAAGAAGATGTTGATTATTTTGACATGTAGAACACAAACTCTACAGTGATGCCTGCACACATTGTCATGCCGACTCAGCCTGAGCCTGTGTGTGGTTGTCATCTTCATATTTCAATAAGCCTCCATTCACATGTTTGCTTGAGAGGATTTGGACTGAGCAGAGTCTGAGAGCCGCTCAGCACCGGTTAGAGGTCTGGTAAAATTTCCATCCTTTAACCACATGTGATTAATATAAAACCTCTGCTGGATGTGCTTGATAGACTTTTACATGGGAAATCACAGCAAACAGAAAGCAAATGAAAAAAGCAGCCAGTCAGATTCAGCTAAGAAAGCAGCAGATATCCAAATTTCCCTGCACTGTGTTATGAATGTGATGTTGAGCTGCGGTTCCTCTCTGTGTCCAGTTGGGTGAAGGTCTGATTCTCTGGAGCTCTGCCAGTCGCCATGGCAGTTTGGGATTCTTGAGTTTCCAAACCAGAACCAGAAACGGGCCAACTTTTAAGGCTCCACCGCTGCTCCCTAGGCGTATTCCCTGACTACTGTTTCAGATCATTACTGAGCCCCAGTAATCAAAACTGATTTATGTATATTTAGTGTGTGCGAGTATGTCTGCTGTACATATGTATGTAACTTTGTGGTACTTGTGCAGTTGCATGCGCTGTATGAGTGTGCATGATGATATCTAACCTTATTAAATCTAATCTTACTTGATCTTACTTAGGCAATGCACTTTAAAGTCTCCCTCTAGTTTGCTTTTCTGTGCCCCCACGCCAGTGACAGCTGTGGCTGAAGGCATTGTGTTTTTGGTTCGTCCATCTGTCCGTCTGTCCCATTCTCATTAACGCTATATCTTTATTCATTTTTGATGGAATTTCTTCAAACTTGGCACACATGTCCACTTCATTTATTCATTCATTCATTCAAGGATAAATGAATTAGATGTGGGTGGTCAAAGACTTCACGTCAGTCTCATGGATGTGAAAATGAGTAGATTTTTGTGGTCAAAGGTCAAAGTTAAAAAGTTAAAGATGACTGTGACCTAAAGGCAATCCGTCCCGTTCTTGTAAACACGATATCTTGAGAACACTTTGACAGAACGTCCACTTGGACTCCCGGATGAACTTTTGGTGGTCGAGGGTCAGAGTTAGCTGTGACATCATGTCCTCTCTTGTGAACACGATATCTCACGGACACCCGGAGGGAGTTTCACCACATGTGGCACAAACATCCACTTGGACACAAGGATGAACTGATTATATTTTGTTGGTCAAAGGTCAAAATCGAGGTTACTGTGACCTCATGTCTGTTCCATTCTTATAAACATGATATCTCCAGAAGGCTTGGAGGGAATTTCTTCAAATTTGGTACAAAGGTCCACTCGGACTCAAGGATGAACACACTATCACAAACGTCCCTTTGGACTCAAGGATAAAGTGAAAGGTCACTGTGATCTCACAAAACATGCCAGTGCTAAATCTTACAGGAATTTCACTTTTCATAATAACTGTGATGTAACATTCAGCTCTCTATCAGTTCTCTGTACTCTTCTGTAAAAAATTCTCTAATTAATTACAGCATGTTTCTCAATAGAAATTATTCACAAAATCATACATTTCAATAGAGTGATAAAAAATACACATAATACCCTTTATTAAATCCCTTTAGAGTCTGCGCTACATATATTATACAGACGTGGATGTAAATTGGAACATGACTGATTGGTGGAGGCATAAAACAGCAGGTTGGCAATTCTAGTTTTTGTTTAGCTCTCGCTGAAATATGGTGAGTATCCCACCCTCTGAACATGTCAGAGTTGAGATTACACCTCCATTCCTCACCTGTTTTCCCGTACTGTGTGAGGGGTGTCAGTGATGTTGATGAACTGGGGGAAGGATGGGTTTGCAATGCAAAATGTTAAAGCTCACTCTCTCTTTGTCCTGTTTCTACCTGTGTCTATCTCATTCTGTCCTCTTCTCCTGCTCCCTCCCCTCCTCTCCCTCTGTGTTCCAGTGGGTACTCCTTACTACATGTCACCGGAGAGGATACATGAAAACGGATACAACTTCAAATCTGACATCTGGTCGCTAGGATGCCTGCTCTACGAGGTAAACTATGGGAATGTGTGCACACACTGTCACCTTGCAGTCGACTGTAGGAGTGACATGAGAACACATTGGCTCAGACACACACATAAACAAACAAACCATCCTCAATCCCACATATAATAGAGTACGGTGAGAAAATATATTCAAATATATCCTCATGCACTTTTCTCAGTGGTGGAAAGAGTACAGAAAATCTGTACTCAGGCTGAAGTACTGCTACAATACTACAGGTGCACAGAGACGTCGTTATCTGTACCTGTACTTGTTTCTGTACATGTATTTTGACAGAAGACCGGACATGGGCGTGGTGTATAGCTACTCAGAGTCATGTTAATTTGATCCAGTATTTTTTTTTTTTTTATCTCTCTCTCTTTCTCTTCAGTTTTATTTTTAACAACTAAACTAAGTCTTCTGAACTTAACCTCACAATCTGTCCTTTCACTGGCAGATATTGAACAATAAGAAGCTGAAGTAAAAGTTTTAGAAATTTAAAGATTCTGCAGATTTTGCATTGAAGATAGAAGTCTTAACAGTAAAGATATTAAAAAAGAATTCAGTCAGAGGGAAAAATCTTAAATTGTAATGATGCTGTGTTCATGTTTCTTGATGGGATGCAGTTCACAGTACTAGAATATTATACATGTACATATATATACATAAAATACAATACTGTTATTGCCTTACATTTTGGAAATTTCTCCAGAATAATAACAAGCACCTTTGGACGGAAGAAATATCCGTTTTCATCACGTTGTTTATGGTTTCCTGAATAACATTTTCAGATGCATCCCTATGCATTACTGAAATATTACTAGAAGTAATGAAAATGAACTACAAGTAAAACTAGCGGTGTTAAAAAAACACAAATTATTCTCCTCAAATAGCAGGCTCTTGTTTTATTATGATTTTAAAAGTAGTGAAGTAGATTACATAGTGTAATGCATACACGAGTAAAAGTAAAATTCTTTTCCACATGGTTATACTGTATTTACATTCACCTTTGCCACAATTCATAATGTGCAGATTAAAAAATACACACATCTTTGTGTTAATATTTTATTGAAACGGTATGTTCCATTTCTTTACCTGCTGTCTCCTGTTTCTTCTTTGGCTGTGGTCTGGCTGAGCTGAAGCCTGAAGCCTCTTTGAGTTAAAGTTCTTTTGCCCGGGAACCTGCTAAACGTTGAAAAGCCAGGGAGTGAAGGGAACTGACATGACCATGTGTTTTAGATAAGGCCGCCCAGTGACACTGACTAGTTTGATTAGTCAGGAGCAACACACCACAGGGCTCTGCTGCAGACCACACTGAGTGGAAACAATCCCGGGAGGAGGGAACAAAGAGGAAGGAGTGAGGAGCAGAACAATGATAGACATGGATGATAGCAGTCAATCTGATGTTTCACCTTGCCAACCTTCACATGCACTGAACACTCACACACACGCATTTTCAGAGGCACACTGTCGGCCAAGGAAACACCCACATTTTCCTCCCCTCCTCTCTCCCGGCTCCCCTGAGTTGCTGATCACTTGGGCTGCATTTCAACGCACCAGTGACTGCACCTTCTGCACAGCGCCTCAGGCATAGAGGTGGAGAACGCGCGAGGAAGAAGTTTTAGCTCAGCTTGCAGGTCATGGTTGCTCAGAGACCACAGTCCTTCATGCTAATTAGTTCCCCACAATGCACTGCGGCAATTCATGGCTGTGGTTGGCTGAGAGCGGTGGTTGCTGTAGGTCACATTCTGTTTTTGTACTCTTTATATGTGTGGTGTATGTGTGTGTTGTTGTTTTTTTTTTTTTACATGGAGGATGCTACATTTACTGTTAATAAAAAACACATTGCTCTAGTTTATATTACTCCTCTTCCATAGTTTCTGCAGGTACCATGATTGTTTAACCACCCCAGCTGTTTCTTGGCAGAATGTGGCAGAAATGGAATATAATATACAAAAGTATTTCACAACCACTGTAGGTTTTCTTACTTGCCAAGAGTGTTCTACTCAGCTAAAACTAAAACTAGGTGGGAAAAACATTTTTGGTACTTAAAAAATTATAAAAACAAGACTTAAGGAAAAACTTAAATGATTTAGACAAGTTTTTGTCTTTATCACTTTGGTCAAATTTGTCAACACAACAAGCATTAGGTGCCATTGGTGCCTATGTTTATTGAGATTTGGATTTCTCATTAAACATATGACTCAGTTGCCTTCACAAAATGTTTATATTGTAATACCTAGACTTCAGTCTTGTCCCTGACAAATATTCCTGTATCATATCATATCGATCATCAAAATAGTTGCAGATTAATTTAATAATCAATTAATCGATGCAGCTGTCATGAAAACTAAACTGAAATGAGCAAATCCGCTCTGGAAACTAGCTCAAATTAAACTGAATTGAAAACAAAATAAACTAAAAATATAAACAAATGAAAAATATAAAACCATGCTGCACGCTTGGAAGCAGAGGGTGAGGCGAGGTGTTTGCAATCTATAAGCGCAGCGTTAGATCCAATTAAATCCTACACAGTGGTCCTTACTAACTAATTGTATCATCAGTTGCCATATATTTGGACATTATTGATTTGTTGCTAAGATTTTTTTGGCAGGCATTTTTGCTTTTATTTGACAGCATCAGCAGAGATACAGACGGGGAATACAAGGAAGGAGAGAGGAGTAATGACATAAAACAGAGCTCATCAGATGCTCTGGACACTATTTTTAAACTTTTATACAATCCTTACATACTTGAGAGTTGAAGGTATTATAAAGTCCCTCAAAAATCATCAAACATTTGGCTTGAAGATTCTGTCCATGGTGGAACTTGACTTCTTTTGATTTTTCTCAGTATTTTGATGAGGAAGCGGTTCATTGTGAAACTGTCATAGAGCTGCTTGTGCAGCCTGAGCATTGATTGTTGCACCGTTTCAGATGGGGCACAGTCCATTGATCCGTTATCGCTTTCACCCCTAGGACGACTGCTAGGGGTCACAGTCTGGACTAAACACTGAGAAAGCAAGATGGAGACCAGAGATGAGGAGAGGGAAGGGAAGAACCAGAGAGCAAATTTGGAAAAATAGAGGGAGACTCTCCCCTGAGGAGGTCAGGAGGCGTGGAATAAAGATGTAAGGTGAACAAGTCTGTGAATCTATATGGGAACAGTATAGGAAGCAAGAGAAGGCAGTAGAAGTCTTCTGAGAGAATGAAAAGAAAGAGGAGATAGAAGGTTAGAGTGAGAGAAAGAGCAGAGGGGAAGAAGTGGAAGGGGAAAATAACAAATAGCGAGAGCAGGGTTATAGATTGCTGGAGAGAAGAAAAGGATGGGGGGTATTCATTCAGAGAGAAAGTACTGCAGGTACAAGAGCAGAGACAGAACTCCAGCCATCGGGTCAAGGTGAGCCATGCAAGGAGCCTGTGGAGATAAAGATTTTACAACCTTATTGTTACCAGAGCAGTGCTCACCACGCCATGCATATTCTCTTTGAAGAGCAGACCCTTGCTTTCCACTCTTCATGGTAAGAGGAGCTCCACAGTGCATTCAGTGTCAGGAAACTTGCCTCTTTCTCTCTGAAAACTCTCTCCTCTATTCCTCTTTGCTCTATTCTCCTCCTCTCTGCTATGTTCCCCTCCGTATGCCTCCCCTTTTCCTCACTTAACCTTCAGGCATAAGGAATTCACATAGAAATCCACGCCTGATCCCTTTGGTGCTCATTGATTTTACTCTGAACGTACAGTAGGATGGTGCTGGTGTATGTTTTTGTATGTGTGTCCATCCGTGTGTGTGTGTGTGTGTGTGTGTGTGTGTGCCTGTAACCCAGGGAGTTTGTTTCCTTATGTGTGAAACGGCTCCATTTGAGAGAGCCTGCCTTTTTCATTCTCGTGCCTGGGGGTTGGGTAAGGGTCCGAAGGGTCTGTCCATCAATACCTGGTCATTGTATCTGCGTCTATCTTTATCTCCCATTCTGTTTGATCCCTTTCTCCCCATGTCCAACCTCATTACATCACCTGACCCTGCCCTGTGCCCCTCACCCAAACCCCCTACGCTGCAGTAAACAGGGATGCTGCAGTCGCCGGGGTTGTCTCCCAGGGTGACCAGGAGGGTAAGGAGGGGGTTCGGTCAAACGCCAGCCTATGTGTTTGCGGTCTCCTAGTGCTGTCTCCTCCTCCTCCTCCTGATCTCTGTCAAAACCACCTTCTTATATCTTATGTTATTAACTAAGTGGGGGGAGAAAACAATTGACCCTTTTCTTATGATTGCTCAACTTATTTCTGAATTGCTGAAACCATTTATTTATATGTATATCTACATATTTATATATAAAAATAAGTAGTTCAAGCCATTAGCTCGCTGTTAAGTGTTAATGGGAATTACCATTGATGTGAAAAATTTACGTATCCAGTTATTCTCAGTTCTGATCCGATTCCAACATCTGAATTTGGATAGCTACCGATAGCAGCGCTCCTTTTTTCTTGATGTTTGTGATGATGAGGATGATGATCATTGTTGTTGTTGTTGTTTGTAAGATTACATGAAACTGAACATCGGTCCGGAAAGCTTGTGTAGTTTGTGTAGTGTAACTTTTTTTTTATTAGTGTCCTTTGACCATTTTTCAATCAGTTGTGCATTTTATTTACCACGTTTATATGCAGTCAAGTCCAGGGTGATGAAAGGATATTTTTCAAGTTCAGTTTACGATGTGAACGTTAGTTTAAAGGCTTTTGTTTGTTCCTTTTAGCACTAGCTTGCTGAGCAGGAACAGCTGAGTGCACCAGTTTACTTCAAAAAGTATTTTATTTACTACTTTTATATGTAGTACAGCAATCATGCTGCTGAAATGAAGTGAAAGAAATAAAGACTGAGAAGTAATCTGTTATATGTAATTATGTTAGACATTTTCTAGAAATGTATCATTCAAGTATTTCATGTCCTGTGTTTAAAAGAACAGAAATCACAATATTGAATCACTATACTTGTAGAATTGCGATGCTTAATAATCGCAATACAAATCGAATGGGCACCCAAGTATCGTGATAGTGTTAAATCAGGAGATAACAGTTTTGTCCCGGCTCTATTAGTAACCCTCTTCCTCTTGCTCAGTGTGTTCTGTGTAAAAGAGATGCATTTAAACGCACCGTAGGTCTCCAGCTTGTACGGATGTTTTTGTGGTTGCTGTGTTTTGTATAAAGGTTAGCAGAGAGGGAGAGTATCTTGAAAAGCTTTACAGGAATGCGTCTCCTTCCTGTAGGAGCTCAGCCATCCATACCTCTGACTGTGCCCACGTCTCATGCCTCCTGCCTTAGTCCTCTCCCTCCCCTCTTGTTTTGCTCTTGGTTTTATGAGGCCTAAAAACGCTGGGTTCTCAGCAGCTGGCGTTTGCATGTGATGAGTTGGCCCTGTGGCTAGTTCTCTATATGTTTTTGAAAATGGGAGTGGGGGTTTTGCAAACAAAGCCTGCTGCCTGTGGATAGCCTTGCTACCCTTTTATCTAGTTCATGTAGTTTTGGTGCATTAAGATACATGTTCCTCCTACCAGTGTCAGTATCAGGCTGTGCCAAATTCATACTAATACCAGTGATATTTACCAATTTTGACACCATATTAAAAACAAAACAAAACAATAAATTTCATGTACGTACATTAATGACAGATGACACAGACTGAACAGTAAGGAGTCATGACAGTAGCTTATAACTACTGTGAGCTATAGTTACATTACGTTTACATTAGCCTTTACAAAGTTTGTGGAATATAGTTAACTAGACAGTATCGGCAGGTGTCTGAAGCAAAAATGATGGTGTGTGTATTTCAGGTCAAGGATTATAAAGATAACGCTTTGGATACGTTGTAAATGCAACGTTAACATGGACTGAATCTCGCTCACCAGCTGCATGTCTTGAGTTGCTAAGTTGGAAGTTTTTCTTCCTTTGTCTTTTGCGTATTGTTTTTTGCAGGGTTTCTTTTATTAATTCCTTATGATCTCCCTCAATTGCAGAGTATTTCCATACGTGACTCTTCACTGTCTTCACACTCTTTTTGACCATTGATCTTAAATAAAGATGGCTGCCGTGGCTCCACTTCCTCCCCACTGTACAACATTTGGAGCCAGAGTCTGCGCAGTTGTGATCAGTTTTGGAGTTTTTGCTTTCGAGTTCCCACCCACACAGTCAGCCAACTCAATCGAGAGCAGAGCTCAGCTGTCAATCATAGGATGAAATTCCCTTTTTATATAATCGGTTAACTAATTAAAACACTTGAACATACATCGTGATAAGAACTACCTAAAGTGACAGAAACCATCTTGGGGAAAAATATAAACATATACTGCATCCAGCCACCAGGGGGCGATTGAGATCCATTAGTTTTAGGGAGCTGTCATTGTCTTATTTCTAACATATGTCAATGTTTTCAAGTCGATGTGGAGCTGTCACTCCAGCTGCACTTTTTTTGCCATCATGTTTTTGACAACAACGCCTACCAGCATGGAATAATAACAACTTGTTATTCTTCAAGATGTTCTTCTTCCTTCGGCATTCAACCACAGACTAGAACACTTGTAGGCACATATACTGTTCCCGTCAGTTCTGGAAGAATTGCATCCCAGTACCCACAGTACTGTGGAAAAAAAATGCTGTCACATTTTCAGAATTTTGGCGTTGAGTCGGTACCGAAGAATCGCTTCTCGTGATTTCCAACATAAATTACCGTGGCCAGACGAATTCACAATAACTATATTATCATGGTATCTATAGAAATGTTAAAATAATGGCGTCAGTTGAATTCATCATTCATTTATTGTGCACTTCTGGCGCTATCGTGCCAGAGTAGTTTGACATTTTGAGAAACACACGTATCCACTTTCTCGCTGAGACGTGATAGAGACGTGATCTGATATCTGTCTATTAAATATGAAAAAAAAATTCTTTAAAACTACAAATTGTTGTTTTTTTTTATACTTTAGTTTTTGTATGGATTAAAGTGATTTGTGAGTTTTAGAGGTGCTGGTTGGCAGATTTGTCACCTTTTGGATAAAACCAGGTTAGCAGCTTCCACCTATTTCCAGTTGTGAGCTATTCCTTTAAATTCCACAATTTCAAATACCAACGCTCAGTTTAGCTCCAGTGAGAAGGGACACCAGAACACATACTTTAGCAGTTTTCCTCAAAGGTTCAACCCACTGGAACCATCTGACACTTTTAATTCACCCGTCCATTCTTCATCCTCTCATCTTTCTTCGCTCCGTCTTCCCTTTTTAGTGTGTTGAAGTAGAGCAGTGATGACTCCACTGGGTGTAGGTGTATTTTTAATGACTGTCCCTACACTGTGACTTATTGCCTTGATTAATATATCATCATAAAACCACATGAAGGACCAATGAGCACATAAAAAAGTCATGCTCTCCTCACTTGTACAGTTTGTGCATGTGTATGAGAGAGAAAAAGTGTGTGAAACAGAGAATATATACAAAAATGCATCTATGTTGTGTGTGTGTGTGTGTGTGTGTGTGTGTGTGTGTGTGTGTGTTTTACCATCTAGGTGTTTATTTTGATGTATCATAATTATATGTGTGTCTATAAATGAGTAACTTGTGAGGACCCAGGCTGTAAGGGCTCCAGGGATAAAGGGAGGTGGAGGGAGAAGACGGGAGCCTCTCTCAGCTCCTTTTAATTGGCGAACAGGGAGAGAAGCTGGAGAGAGAAGAGCGGGATCAGTGTTAATTAAGCTGGAAGGCCCCATCCAGACCTTTTACACGGACAGGGATGCTGGCTTTACATGCCTGGGCTGGGGAGAGCACAGCCTGGCCAGCTGAAGAAGAGCCGAGGAACAAAGGAGGGAGTGTGTGTGTGTGTGTGCGTGTGTGTGCGTGTGTGCGTGTGTGCGTGTGTGCGTGTGTGCGTGTGTGTGTGTGTGTGTGTGTGTGTGTGTGTGTGTGTGTGTGTGTGTGCGTGTGTGTGTTTTGCCACCAGCAGCTCACACCCCTTAGACAGACAGCAGGCATGCGTGTGCATTGTATGTCTCTCGAATATCAATGAACCATACACACACACACACACACTCACACACACACACAGGCTCATACTCACACACCAGGGCCTCAGAGGTCAGAGAGTGAGTCAATCATCTAACCCATTGCGACAACACAGTCTGAAAAAAGGAGTAAGTGTGTGTGTTGAGGTGTGTGTGTGCATGTGTGTGTGCGTGCTGAGAGCAGGGGGCCGGCAGCTGTCAGGGGCTAGGAGCAGCAGGCACTAATGAAGCAGATGAATAGTGCAAAAACTCCCAAATACAAACAGGACAGTTGACATTTTTCATCTGTCAAAAGCAGAAGATGCATGAAAATACGATGGGGTCTTGTTTAACCCTTTGCCTCCCGGTGTCTATAGCTGGCTGATTTTCTTCTTTTTCTCCGTCTGTTTCTGTCTCACTCTCCTTTTTCCTCTTGCTTGCTGAGAAATTTATAGTTTTGGGACACACATCCACTACGTCTACAGCACTAAAAGGTGTAAATATATTTGTTGTAGAGCAATTAACGGACCTTTTCAAAGTTATTGAAGTCAACTTTTACTGCTAGTAGTCAGCATTTTTTGCACACACATGGGCACATCAACTCATACCCTTTAGAGAGAAAGCCAGCTGAGTCCAACTGGCACTGGCCTCTTTTCTTTTTTTTTCTTTTTGCATTATGAGAGTGCTCAGATTGTTGGTTGGAAAGTGATTTAGTTTCTGACATAAAAGTGCAAGATGTCCGTTGACCTTTGTGGCAAATGTCTGACGATAAAATCAAAAGGTTTTCTGACATCACAGCAGTGTATTTACAGGCAGATGAGCTTGTGATTTAATTGTTGGAGGTTTAGACAATCAAAACGCTGACCAAGGAAGTGCTCATTTAAATGCAATCCCACCTCTCAGTAGGGCTGGCCGATATATTGATTATATACATGAATTCATGTGAGATACAGCAGATGACTGTATCATCATATTCAAGTTTTCAGTTTCCACTGGTCACTGCTGAGGATCAGTTACTTTATTTCAGTCAGCTATACAGTTTGTAGATCACCTCTGATCACTGTATAATAGTTACTGTGTGTGTTGTGTTTTCTGCCACAAAAAAGAAATTAAATGTTCTTGTTTATGTAACATTACTGCAGCACCTTCCTGTACTCTTCACAGCAGAACTAATCCACAAGAAGCTCATTTAAAAGTGGTATTAGCGCATCCCTAGTGTTAATTCTGAGTTTGCATTTTCATGGATGTATAATTTCTCTATGTGCCTGTGTCTATGCTTCTGTGTCTGTGTTTGTCTCTTAATCTCTGCAGAACAAAATCTGAAATCTTAGGTTACAGATATGAGGCTTTGTTAGTAATGGAAGTGCATCATTGCCGACACATGCAGGAATACACATTTCCTCACACATCTCATCACTGTCAATCTCCTGCTGCGCCCGTCTCAGTTGTTGTCGTTGCAGCAGAGGGAGAGAGGTGTCCACAGAGAGACGGAGACAGAGAGAAGGAGATCCTCTTTACTCAGCGTTCACGTGTTTTTTTTGTGAGGACATACAGTATTAATGTGAGCGTTTGATTTAAGAGGGCAGATGAATGCATGATGGTAAATGATGTCCAGAGGAGAGACGGCCCACTGAGATTCTGCTGCCGTCATCTTGACTTCCCACTGGAAGCTGTGACAGAGACTCTGTCAAAATCTGCCCGATAGGGAACAAGAACTTTTCTGTCTCTGCACCATCAGTGTGTGACACATTTTTCAGTGAAAACTGAAATGAAGAAGCTGCCTACAAGTTGGTGATGTGCTTGGCAGTTTTTGGGCAAGGGTTACATTTGTATCTACATGCAACAAAGTGAGCCAATTTCCACTTGGCATGATTTTTTTAGTAGTAGTGTTTTTTGTGACTAAAGGGGTAATCTGACGAAGAGTCCAAATAACAAATTTTTATTATTTTTTTTAAAGTATTCTGCAAGTAGCAGACGTAGGTGGTCCAGTGAGTGCGCTTTTATAACTCCGAGGTGGAAACCATTTGTAAGGCAATGCTAAGAAATAACCTGGTGTTGTCTTTGATTGCTACCAAAATGTTCATACACACAGTGGAATAGGGCAGCTGGTCCCTGCTGTAACTAAAAGACAGCTTCTGTTACTCTGCCTCTGTTTCCTTTATGGTCCTATTTACACATATTTTGTCAGGTGGCACAGTTACACTACTTTCCTGTATTCAGTATGGAATTAATTAGCTGTGAACGAAGCCATGACGTGCAGCATGTTTACATTTTAGGTTATTTATTGGTAAATAACTGCTGCATCTCCTCAAGACCCAAGCCAAGGTCCCATGTTCTGCACGCTGTAGGAGGAGGTGATCCTGGATACGACCGCTGCCGTTTTGTGCTGGTGACGTCATTTTAAGGCCAAGTGTGCGCAGTAGTGAGCCTTCATTGTTCTCATCATCCTTTCACTCTAACAATTAACAGGCTGTCAAACACATACGGTACATCCTCCAGTAATAATGAAGGAACACAACAGAAAAAAACCCAAATGTATTAATATTATTTTTTTGGTTTGTGACCATTTATACACAGAGCCAAATGTTAACACACCTTGCTCAATTTAACAAGGGTGTAACATGTAGGGAAAATATTAACCTGTATGAACAGATAACTGCATGTTAATGCAGATTCTGTCATCAGACGACAGAGGTCAAAGGTTGAGAAAATACAGACTCGGCTGCCTTCAGCTCTACTGCTGCTGACTTGATTGATACTCCTTCTTTGAAAAAGATGAATGTAAAGCTGTGCCACTGCAAATGTGAACATACACACATGCAGTGAGTAATTAATATTACATTTCTGCTTTATATGATGTTAATTTTAATTGTAGGGTGAGAAAATTCAGAGTTAAGTCATATTTTAAGCTGTGCAGGTTCCTGGGCATGTTTATATGTTACTTTATTAAGTTTTTACATTTTTACAATTAGTGGATTAATCAGTTGGTTGTCAGTCATTAGATTAATTGCCTTCTTTTTAATCAGTTATTCAATTTGAGTCATTTTTTCAAAAGAAAAAAGTCTTTTTTTAATTTCAGCTTCTACAATGTGAATAGTTTCTGTTTTCTTTAGTCATCTGAATGTCTTTGGGTTGTGGACACAGCAAGACATTTGAGGACGTCATCTTTGGCTGATCTACATTTTTCACCATTTTCTGACATTTTATGGACCGGACAACTAATTGATTAATCAAGAAAATGATCGGTTGATTAATTGATACTGAAATAATCATTAGTTGCTACCCTAATATTATTTTAGGCGAGAGTCACCAATTAGATTCCCAACATGTCGTCAGTTTATCCAAATAAAACCTACTTGGAAATTTGCGTTGATTATTTTGTGATTTGTGATTTTATTTCTGTACTGTCCCAGAATTGTCGCAGGTGATATTCTTTATTCTGCGTTAATGTGCAGATTAATGGCCCTAGATTCTGTTTCACATTAGTCCAGAAGACACTTCCTGTGTCCCAGAAGTCATTGAGACATACAGCAACATTTCAAGGTGCTCAGAAGTGCGCTCTGCCCTAACAGCTGCAGGGCATGAAATTGCAATGTGGGATTTTGCATACAGTATACATATTTGATTGTGCAGCCTTTTGCTACCCAGAGAAAACTGCTTTGATATCATGCTGGTTAAACACGTGATGCAACCCACCTCTTCCTGTGTAAATAAATGAAAACCACGTCAACAAACTCCAAGATCTCAGAGCAGCTCATCATCATCAACACTGACAGCTAATCCAACCATCTTTATTTATCATCACTTATGCAATTTGGCCCAACACATAAGCCTAACATAGTCTTTATTTCAAAAGCACAAAATCACAAAAAGATAAGAATTTGCTTTTTATGCAAGTCTGCTGCAGGCTTCACCTAATGCATGCACATGCATAGAAACTGAGTCAGTTATTAAGCCTGGCTATAATGGCATGCTACATTTTCTATTCTTAGAAAGGCAGGAGGGATTCTTCACCTATTTCCACCCAAGAAAAAATCTCCTCATCCTTTCCACTCTTCCTTGCCATTCCCATCTGCCTCGCCTCTCCTCCGCTCTGCTTGCTTGCATTTGTTTTCCAGAGGATACAGTTCCCTCGCTGCTCCAGCAAACTGAAAAATTCTGTCCTCTCATACGCCTGCACTCCCTCTTCCTCACCTTCTCCTCTTCCTTTCTTAACTCTGTATTTTCTCTCATTCTCATCACTATGTTTTTTTTTTCGAAGCAGTGCAGCAGAAAGTGCCTGCAAACTAGGAGGAAACACATGAGCTAAGAGAAGCTTTCATGGATTTTTCAGTTTTGGTTCACTTGAATTTTAGACCATTGCTCATTCCACCAAAAAAAAAAAAAACATAAATAAGTGTGTACTGATTTTATATGTACACAAAAGTTTAGACTTATCGACTTGTTGTCTGGATTTATTTGTCTCTCACACCCAAACACTCCCTGATTTAATCAATAATATGTGCAGGCTCTACTTTTACATACACTCACAGAAATAAAGGTTCCAAAGCTGTTCTTCCTGAAGGGCTGAGGTGCTACCCAGAACCATTTGCCTCTGAAGAACCCTCTTTTGAAGAAGGGTGTTTGTCAAAGGTTCTTTATAAGACTAACGATTCCATTAAGAACACTTTACATTCAAAGAACCCTTTTGGAAGAAAGAGTTCTTCAAGGATTGTTGAAATGTCAAGGGCACTTTGTACCATTATATAAAAGGGTTCTCTGTAGAACCCCCAGAGTGGTATCTAGATAAAATTGTTGGAATATAAGAATGTTCTCAATAGAACTCCCTTGGTGGGTTCTAGATAAAATCCTTTGAGTATTCCAAGGTTCTCACTAGAAGCTCCTGGGTGGGTTCTAGATAAAACCCTTGGAATATAAAAAGATTTTCTGTAGAATCCTATGGGTAGGTTCTTGCAAAAACCCTTAGAATATAAAAAGGTTCCCCATAGAGCACCCTCAGTGTCTAAGTAAAACTTTTGCAATATAAAAAGGTTCTCAGCAGAACCGCCTTGGTGGGTTTTAGATTAAACACTTGGAGTATAAAAAGGTTCTCCATTGAACCCCCTGGTTGGGTTCCAAATAAAATCCTTGTAATATAAATAGGTTCTCAGTAGAACCCCTGGTGGATTCTAGTTAACGCTCTTAGAAGGTGGAACGGTTGTTGGTAGAACACCTCACTACACCACAGAATGGTTCTCTGTAGAATCTCTCTTAGGGGGTGCTGGGTGAAACCTTTCACACATGGTTCTAGGTTCCTTATGTTCTATTAAGAACTCTTTGAAAAGGGTTCCAAGTGGAACCTTTATAAAAAAGGTTCTACCTGGAACCTTAAGGGTTCTCTATGGTGTCGTCTGTGTAGCACCAGTTTAAAGTTTGATCGGTGTTTCAGGTTCTTCGTTCTCTCACAGCTTTTCTTCTCCCTGCTCCTTCATATCTTCATTTTTCAGATGGCGGCCCTACAGAGTCCGTTCTATGGGGATAAGATGAACCTTTACTCCCTTTGTAAGAAGATAGAACAGTGTGACTACCCCCCTCTCCCCTCAGATCACTACTCAGAGGAGGTAAGTTCTCCATCGGTTCTTTTACTGCTGTGGTACGGAGGTATGGACCTGCTCCGTGTTTTTAAAAGAACTCCCTTAAAAGAAACTTAAAAGAAAATCCTTAATATCTTTGGGGAACTACTGTTTTAAGCAGTCATGGCCAGTTTCTCTTTCTCTGTGCCAGTCTGCTGATTTTGACTTGTGTTGACGATTAAAGTAAATTTTTTATATGCAAGTGAAATCCACCCAACTGTCTGAGCTACAGTACAGTATGATTTTGCCCTGTGATCAAAAGACCGGCTATGATTTTAGCCGTTTGAAAATTAAATGCACATATCAAAAGCATCTGGCCACGCTGCAGAGTGGGGTGAAGCTAAATGGGCTGGAGTGTCATGTTTCCCTAACTAAATGTTAAATCATCTGCTGTAATTCTGCGTAGACTTACCCACGCACAAAAATGTAATCTAGTCGGGCCGCGGTTAAAGATTGCCTTATTGCTGATTGCTGTTGACGTGCGTATGAATGTGCATGGCTTTGCGTTTGCATGCCCTATTTTTGTGGGTGGCATTTTTTTCCCTAAGATTTCTGTCTTTTTCTCTTAAATATATTAAATCAAGTGTACACACATGCAAAAACTCAGACACTGACTCATAGACACACACACACACACACACACACACACACACACACACACACACACACACACACACACACACACACACACACACACACACACACACATACTGCAGGTATGAGATCCATGTAGTGATGACACTGTGTTTTATTAGCTTTGTGAGTTAACTGTTACTACAGAGTTTCCTTACAAAGCAGAAAGTCTTATTGCTTGATATTTAAAAGGCATCCGTGATCTAATTAAAGGAACATACCAGTGTTTTTGCACGTTTAAAGCCCATACCATAAATTATGCTAGGGAAGTTATTTTCAGTATTAATTGATAAACCCAATACTTTTTGATTGATTGATAAGTTGTTGAGTCTGTGAAATGTCAGAATACATCTACAAATGTTCTTTAAGAATCCAAAACATGAGGACATTTCATTGACAGTTATATAAATCTAAGACAAACAGCAAACTTCACATTTGAGAACCTGAGACCAGAACATATGGGAGTTTTTCAACCTTAAAGGGAAAATTCAGCACTTTAAATGTTGATGTTCAATCAGTGTTGATGGTAAACGTACAGAGAAAACTTTATTCTCCTGCTGCAACATCTGTTTTTCTTCCTTGCGTCCAGTGATGTCACTGGATGCAGGCCTCCGTTCAGCATTGTGATAGGTGCTCAGCGGTGCATGAAGCCAACTTTGGTGATGGAGCTCCTGTATATGCGTCTGTGTTGCACGGCCGCGTGGAGCCAAGTGCAGTAGAAACTTCCTTTGGCTGAGTGGCTAACTCCTGGTTTACCCTGCATCACTTTACATCATGTGGCCACTATGTCAAATTGGCTTCAAAGCCCGTTGCCCACCTGGGGGTTTTGATAACACATCAACATGGGCGTAAGAGTCAAACTTCTGAATCAACCAAGAAGATTGTGATTGATGCATCTCTACATGTAATTTACATCACAAACCATGACACTGTGTTTTAGTAACCTCAGTGTATTTTTAATGTGTTAACACAAATGTAAAGCATACATTATATCATATACTTATGGGGCTAAAACCTGTAAACACACTGGTATAAAGCAGAAAAGGTGTTCAACCTATTGTGTCTTTTATCTCCATGCCCTCCACACTGCTGGCTAATTTAAGTGGCTGTCCTTATCCAAGTCTTTCTAATCAAATGGTAAACCCTGAGAGAGAGGCTTTTATTATACCGTTGTATTTACTTCATTAGCTTGATAAAGGCTAATTGTGAGGTGTCTCGCGCCTCTATGTGTCTATGTGTGTGTTTTTCATGTGCAGGAGCAATTGTGCAAGTGTATATTTTCTTACAAGAGCTCCCTTTCCACACACACACACACACACACACACATACACACAAACACACACACACACACACAGCACAGTGAGCTTCTGCGTTGCCCCGCATGTCACCCCCATCCAGGAGAAAGGGAGACAAAGCGAAAGAGGGAGGGAATGATAGAGCGAGAGACAGGGCGATGGAGAGATGGAGATGAGGGGGGTGCCTGCAGCGCCTGTCTGGATGTAAACAATGCTCCTGAAGGATCGGCAGCAAACTGTCAGCTGCTCATCTTTGTTGTGTCATTTAACCATCTCCGTCTATGCTTCCCCCCCACGCCTCCCTTCACTAACTCCTACCCCCCCCCCACCACCCCTCCCTCCACCTGACACCCCTCCCCACCCCATTCGCCATGCAAAGAAGCGCATGAATATTTTACATATCTGCATCTCTTCTCCCCCCCATCTCCATTCTGTGGGACTAATTCTCAGACTGTCTGAATTTGCATCTTTCTCTCACTTTCTCTCTCTCTCGCACACACACACACACACACACACACACACACGCACACACACACACATATAAACACAGCGGCTGACGAGAACTCGTCCAAGCCGGTGCCACGCAACAGCGGCCAGGAAGTCGGCAGACGGTTACCATAGCGACCTCGCGTAGATGTTATTTTTTTTCTTTCCTCTCCATCTTTTATTCTCCTCTTTTTTTTCTTTTTTTTTTTTTTTTAATGATGGCGGTGGCTGTTCCGCCTGCGAGCCTGTCTATCTATCTGCTCCAATCAGCCGCTTCGCTCGGCTTCAAGTGTATGTGCTGTCTCCGGATGGCAATGGAGTGGCAGCAGTGTGTGCATGCGCATGGGTGCGTGAGTGTGTGTGTGTGTGTGCGTGTGTTTGTGTGTGTGTGTGTGTGTGTGTGTGTGTGTGTGGGCTCAGGTAAAAGTGGATTCAGCAGACCAATAAGCGATTAGTGCGCCAACTCGGCCTCGCATCCTTATCACAGCTCGATTACTTGTTGCCTCGTTATTGTCACTATGGAAAGAGCTCATTAAAAGACGAGCAGGTCCCTGTTAGCGGGGGTTTGTTCGTTTCTGGAGCTGCTCTTTTAAAATCCACAGTTGGCTCTCATTGATTGTGTTATTTCTCTCTTTACTCCCCAACCAACACACCCCCTGTCCCTCTCACCAGCTGAGGAACTTGGTAGATATGTGCATCAACCCCGACCCGGAGAAGAGGCCGGACATCACCTACGTGTACGACATTGCCAAACACATGCAGAACATGACACAGGGCAGCTAAGCCCAGAGTTACACACACTATAGCTTGCAGAACTCCTCCCCACTTCTCTCCTCGCTCTTCATGCTGGACTCGTACACATCTATCAGCTTTTATACAATAACTAACTCCAGAGTTTAGAGCTCCTTGTGATAAGTAGGACCTGTAACAGATTTGTATTTTCAGAGTAATGGTACAGTCTATAACGTGACTGACATCGACACTTTTCTGCCCCAGGATAAAGATTCTAAAGATTATACTTTTATGTCAGATGGACCTCCCATTCCTTAGACTTCAGTAGTGTTACAGCACCGAAAATCAATGTATTGTAACCCACTGATGTGTATGTATGGCTTTGAAACACACGTCCTCTGTACTTTCATGTAGTGAAGTCAAAGTTAAGTGTTACCTGTTCCCTATCCTCAAAACAGTACATCAATGCAAATATCCTTGGTCAGCAAATGGCACAAAAAAGTCCACGAAAACTTCGAGAACAAAGGTAAAACTGGAGTGGAGAGATTTTCACTCAATGGCAGCAAAACTGAGAGACGTAATAGAGTGTTATTGACGGTTGAAGCGTTGTTGTGTAGCACTTTTTACCCTGGCACTGGAAGGCTGGCAGGGCGATCATGTCTAATGAATGTATTAGGAAAGGAAGGATCATTTAGATGGTAGACTAGAGATGTGCCGGGAGGAGAACATGGGCAAATGTCTCCACAACACTTTGAATGTAAGTCATTTTGACACCTATGTAAAGTCTTTGAAAAATTGAGAATGTCTCTTTTTGACAGCCTAGAAGAGTTGTAGAGGCTGCAACAAAAGCAGTTTTATTTACCTTAGTCACTGATGCCAAAAACATTTCCTCCGGGGTATATGGCTATCACATATTGTGAGGTTTTTAGGGCTGGTAAAATTACAATGAAGACGTGTAAAAGAATCAAAGTCCAAACAAATAGTTCTCATCATGGTCCAGCAGATACATTCGACCCACCAGAAAGGTAGTTTATGTGGGCAGAATGCTATGATTGTTAATGTTGCTGTGTAAGTTTGCAGTGTCTTGTTAAATAACAAATATATTGAAGAGACAGCAGATCCTTGCCTTGTGTAGCCGTCCATGTTACGAGTAAATCACAGTGTAACTACCTAAGTTATGTCCTCAGTTAAGATACCAAAGAGAAAAGTCACACATGGAGAGAGCAGTTTAAATATATGTTAAGGTACCTTTTATGAAAAATATATCAAAGACTTTTACTGAAAAAAAAGAAACAAGCACCAATGGGACTCATTTAGTTTTACTGTACATAGCGAAGAAGTTCCTATAGTTTTAATACTGTGGGGTTTTATTCATTTGGAGGAAGGAAACAGTGTTTTTTAATTTTAATTTTTTATTTTTTAAAGTGAATAGGTTTACACCAGTGTGTCACCAATGACCAGCACTGACTACCACTGGTTTACATTAATGACAATGATACCACATGAAAGGTATAGTAAGTAAACAATGATTGATAACACTTTATTTCAGTGTCTTATGAATTCTATTTTGACATTATCAAGTAGCCTGCTAACCGGTCATTCAAATTGTTGTACATGCCCATGTTTCTTATGTTTTTTAATTAACATTCAATAACATGTGTTATATACAAAATCAAAGGTTAAAGGTGCAAGAAAATGTAAGTTATTTTGTTTTGGTCAGCAGAATATTTTGATAGTAGTTATTTGTCTGAGACTTGCAAATACAGTGTTTGCAATTTTTGTTTGCAATTGTACACTTTGTCCTTATTGCTGTTCCTTTATATTGCTTTTCTCTGCCACTGCAGTAAAATTTGTTTCCATTTCTGTAATTATGTTTTTTCACCATCTTCACCCACATTACTGTTTATCTTCTATCTCTGTGCTCTCTTAACAAGATTGCCAGTACAGAACCAAAACCTTTTAGTTTGCTTTAAAGCACTTTACATATTAATTGAGGCGATCTGTAGTGCGTGGTGCAGGTGCATTTAGGTTGTACCCAACTCCACTTTTACCGGATAAACTGCACATAATCTTGGTGCAGAGCAACGTGCAAAGGGGTTGATCATAGGTGTGTTTGGGCATAACATAAATTCAGAATGTCATCTTCCATTCCCTTTAAAAATCAGGTGCTCTTGCCTCTGGTGCATTACTATTTAAATGAAGTTAAAGTTCAAGAAGTTTAAGAAGTCAGTTGCAGGTGTGTGAAATACAGTGACGTGTCTCCTCATTAAGAAAGGTGCTATGCACATTTACACATGGGGCACAGCAGCATAACTTGCTACTATGCATATGCAAACTTTTAAAATGACTGAAAGCTCTCTCTTCAAGTAAATCCTTAAAGAAAACACTCATATATCAATGTAAGACACAAAGAAATCACCTGGAAACCTTGCACAGCGATATCATTTAAAAGCTGATCTAGTGTTTAGAGCGGCTGCTTTCAGTATCGTTTCTATCTAAACAGTAATGTCCCTGAGCAGTTATGGTTAATATTTAAGCAGCAAAAGTTAAAAACTGTATTTTTCAAATTGAAAGGACAGAGGTCACTCTCCAGAGGAAATCATTTTATTTAGACAGTCCTGATTGAAGTCTTGATTTAGACGGCTGTTTTAATTAACATATCCTGAGCGATCCTGTTGATTGAAACAGTCTGTGAAGTTTCAGCTGCTGTGACGTGTGTGTAAATGCGTACAGTGTCTCTTTCTATGTGGAGAGGCATCATCCTGTTTCACTCACCTGCAACCATCCATTATTACCTTAATCCACATGACCTGTGGATTAACTGCAGAGTGTGAGTGTGTTGTGAAGCCACCTGTGTGTGTCCATCTTCCAGTCTGAATAACACACTCTTTAAATAGCAAGAAAATTCTGCTCCATTGACTTTAGACCAGGTTGCTGTTTTTCAATGGCACAGTCGCTTTCTGCTGCCTCAGGATAGCAATGCTCCAACAATGCACCTGATGACACCTCATATTAAGACCAACATGCTCATGGGCACACAGATGGGTGCAAGTATTTGCACACTGTGGCCGCTGAGCATGAGCCTTTTGTATCGGCTCGAAAGCTACATTTATAATGATGCCCTGTCACAATGCCAAAATAGCCCTTAATGGAAACAGCCCAGAAAAGAGAACAGATGTTGAACAGCTCTCATTCTATAATATGATGTCAGCAGACAGTTTAATTTTATGCCTTTCTTTCTTTTAAAATCAAATGCATATATCTTGCTTTTATCTGCCACCTTGTTAGTAAGAACATGCAGCATGCAGTGCAAAGTCAGGTTGCATTGCCTTAAAATCTGTCTGTGCAGTAATGGTTGTGCATGTTTATGCATAGAAATGGAGATACAGGTTTATTTTTGATTTTATTATGTTTACTCCTCACTAAGGGGTTGTTTATAACACACAGTGCTAAGTCACTTTAAGGATTAGGGCCATTTCTTGGTAGGGAGCATTTTTTTTGTCTTTATGTAAAATATGACCATGCACTCCTGTGTCAAGTTGGTATTAAAGAGTCCAGGGTTTTTTTTTTTTCTTTCTCCAGAAAGTCAAATATTAGAATTAATATTTATTGTTATGGTAGTTTGGTTGTTTTCTGAACATTTCATGTCAAATTAAAAACCCTCATCACAAACGCCTTGTATGCTATCTAAATGCAATAAAGCTTTTAAATGTCTTTTGGACATTAGAGTGAGTGCTTGGAGCTCTTACCAGGTTTTAATGTTGTCTAATCTTTTGAAAAGGTGTCCCTGTTTGAAAGATTAGAACATCACTTGACTGGAAAAGGACACGTACTCATGCAATGCCAAAAATTACGAAGCCTGGCCTGTGCGATTCAGTCGCAGAGCCGCAGCCTCTGCCGCGTCAGACCTGCAGTTCTGGTCTAGTTGGGTCATTTGTGAGGACGGACTAAACTTCAAAGGCCAGAGTGAGCCTGTGCTTCCTCACACCAGCAGAGTGTGCTTGAATTTACAATTACAAGTTGGGATCTTTCACTCTGATGGACAACTGACACATGATGATAATGGTAAGTATGTTCCTATAATTACCATTATATTCTGTAAGAATATAGAACAGAACAGATAGAACAAACACTGGTGTTTTTTTAATCCGGATTCTATTAGTTACATCCTGCAGTGACTTTTTATTGGCCTAGATATCCATGTGGTATACAGTATTTACCAGGCACAGAAGACTACCTGAACATCAGTACCTAGTAAATATGATGTCCTGTGGTATTTTCTCACTTAAAGGGACAGTTCACACCAAAATCAAACTTCAGAGTTTTGGAGTTATTGGTCAAATATGATGGGACTAAATGGCCCATTCAAAGTGCCAAAGAACCCAGAACATTTGAAAAATTAAACACCACTGTCTCTATCCAGAAGTCATGACGCAGTTACTCAAGGAAACCCACACAACTTGTTGTTAGCAGTTTCATGTAGGTAAAGAAAGTAGTTCCAGTAGATTCTACTGCAGAGTTCCATTAGTTCCATTATATTCAAGAGAAGAAAGAAGAGAAGCTGATATCTCCAAAACTCAGCAGCTCACACCAAAACTATCTAGATGGATAAACAACACTACAGGCAGTGGAATAATGTAAACTAAATTACTAATTAATAAGTCACTGACTGTCAGGACACACATCAATACTGGTGTTAATATTGACATTTATTTGGGTTAAAAATCAACTGTTTTAAACCATCATCAGCCTCACAAGGATAATGCTGACACAGAGTCGACCACTTAGGGCTCCTCTGCATCATGACATTTATATCTGAAAAAAGATGGTTATCACACAATAATCAGAGTTTGGCGGCTCACAGCCCGCTGCTCTTGCATAAGAGTCTGTGAAACACTAATTTTCAAAGAACTTTACATGCTGATCAAGACTTATCTTTCACAGGAAATTGCACAATATTTTGCTAAGACTCTACTTCATATCTTCAATGTTGGTGCCTTTGGCGGCCGTAGAATTGCCGCCAGACTGCATTCTCGATTCTCTCCTGCAGACACACAGTTACACTTAAACCACAGGTTACATATGTATGCAAAGAAAATATAGATGTCACAGATTTAAAAAACAAAGGCCAGTTTGAATCTACGTTCCATTTTTTAAAGATTTATTATGATAAGTAATAATTGGTCATGCAGCCATGAAAGGTACTGCCTCCAAAACACAGAGAACAACAAAAACACACATAAAAAACCCACTTCCTTTACTTTAGGTGGCATAATCGGCCATGACTACAATTAATTAGAAAATTATAAATGAACAAAAAGTCAAGTCTAAGTGAACAATAAAAACACAGGTCATGATACACAGGTACATTTTTACAGTTAACCCAGCTAGATCACCATGGTAACGGATGCTAAACTCATAACCTGGTCAGGAGCAGGTCAGATTAAATCGTCCGTGAAAAGCGCCACGCTGAATAGTTGCTGAGCTGTACGTTTGTCATATCACTGATTGAAGCCGTATAATGCAGAAATGTAAGACAGTATAACAGAAACACAAACTGTATGCATTGTGTAACCATGGGAACCTTCATTTGATGATGCAGAGTCATTTTTTCCCCCATTTGCTTCAGATCATGTTAACACTTTAAATTTACACACTAAAATAAAGATGAAACCACTATATACCACCTTGAATACCGCCACTATTTACGATTTAAAGTCTGTTTTCCATCACTGATACTGCAGCTCAGAACACTGATTAGAAAGTTCATCAGTCTGTTCTACTTATCACAAAAAATCTTCAGTCAGTTACATTCATTTTACTTTGATTTGACCAAAAACTTAAGTGATCTCCACGTCTCTAACATCACGGGACAGCGTCAGACTGACAGCATGAGTATGAAGTTTAATATTCACTTGTCATGTTAGAAATAAACGGCAAGATTAAGATCACATTCAGTCTATCTGTAATTTTCTGACAGCATTCTTCTTCTCCTGCCTCATTTGCAGCAACAGTGTTGCTTTTTGCCGTGATATATTTTGTTTTCCACAGCTTTTCTCTATAACAACTTGATCATTTTGACTGAAGTGGGCGATCGCTTCACTTTGTGCAGAAGAAGAGTCAAGTTACGCAACAAACGGCCCTTTTTATGTGAGCGCACAGAGTCTGAAGAAGAAAGTCTGAGTTAACAAAGCAAGTTGATAACGACCGTCGTGGTGCCCGTTATCTCTGATCAGGGGTTTAGGTTTTGTCGAGCAGCTCATGCAGAGAAAGCCTGGCTGTGTTGAGCCCTGTGGTGTCCCGTTTATGATTGAGATACAAAAAACTCAGGCAACTGCAAGTCACAAGTAAGTCAAGTCCTTGCTCTCAAATCCCAAGTTAAGCCCCAAGTCAAGACTGGCAAGTCCTGAGTCAAGTCCTAACCTTTGAGTTTCAATGTGGTGAAGTCATTTTAACAACAGAGCCTTAACTTACTGTTCTTTGTGCAACTTTGAATGTCAAACAAAGTTGTTAGAAGTTGTGTCTTCATCTGGACTTTTAAACCCACACTGCTGGCATGCTGCAATGATTTTATTTGTTTATTTTTTATTTTATTGACTAGCAGATGAAATTGTCTCTGGTAAAATATTTTCCAGCTGGAGTTCAGTAACGTAACATTATTTCCTTTAGGTTCTCTCTTTATGCTGTCGGACTGGTTGGATTTGGGCTTGGAGGAAGGTATCGAGTATTTTTAAGTCAAAAGGTCCAAGTCTGAGTGAAGCCATGGATCATTGGTGTTAAAAGTCCAAGTGGAGCTGCAAGTCTTTTGATTTTTTTGAAAAGTCGAGTCCAAGTCATGTGTCAAGTCCACATTTATAGCAGGAAATGATGTTTCTCCATCAGGATGGTCTCCATCAGGCCTTTCTTCATAAGTCTGTCTCTGTATGACAGCGTTCAGATCGAGGGTCATTCTCATAACCTACAGATGCAGAAAAACAGGAAATGTCCAACTTATTGTTGGGTTCACTGAACTTAATGGACACGATACAAAAAGACTTTGTCCAAGTTACATTAAAGCTACAAGTCAGTATAATCTTCAGTATTTTTACTGTTGTGCTCTAATACAGAATTCCTAATGGAAGATATTTTAATGAATATAAGTGTTGCTTTCTAACAGGAAAAACATCATGAATCATTTGTAACGGCTGAATGTGATCACTGTTTGCTACTTAAAGACAACTGAAGACAAACAAGGAAACTCAAATCTGCTCACTTGCTGTTGATTCAAGCATCACATCTTCATTCACAACTCTGTGGAGAAAATGATGATGATTAGTTTCACAGAATAAATTCTGATGAATTGAGATCAGCATTAACAACCTTCTTCTTCCTGTAAATTAAAACAAAGTGCAACAGCTCGAACAACGCAGTGGAGACAAAGTGACAAACATGCAGGTGATGAGACACAAAACGATCTTTACTTCATGGACTTTCTGAGCCTCCAGACGTAGATCTTGTAGATCACCACATTCAGGACAACATAGATGATGAAAATGATGTAGAAGAACAGTCGAATTACTAAACTGTCATTGTCTGTAAAAACAAAACAAAAAACAAACAGTGATATAACAGAAGAATATCAAAGTGATGACAGTTATGTTAAAGACAGAGTGAACAGAAACTGAACTTTGTGCTGTTTGTCAAAGAAAAATGTGTCAAAATGACTTTGAGTTGAGAAATGTGTGGAATGAATTAAAACTGCACATACAGGAAGTTGTAATATGTTTTATCGTAGGTTCGCTCTCGAGTTTTCCGTTGAAAGCCGTCAGCTGAAAGGACAGAAAATCTGTTAATCAGAATGAACCATCTGAAGAAATATGAAGAATAAAGCTGGAAAAATCTTGTGACACAAACCTCCACTCTATAGTTCGTAGAGTAGCTTAGATCACGGAACTCAAAAACACAGATTTTCTCTTTAGGCTCCTTCAGAAGGTTGCTGTCATCATAAAGACGTGCGATGAATTTCCCATCAGGTCCATTAAATTTTTTGTTTTTATAATCACAGGAGACTTTAATCACATTATGTTCTGTAAGATCCAGCTTCACATGTTTAATATCTTCAGGTTCTGTAAGAAAGAGAAGAAAAACAACAGATTTCCCTTTAGATACAACATGTAAGCTTAGACACAGTTAAAGTGATATTTTACTTCCCAATAACAGAAGCTTTAACTCTGACAGAGTATTGATCTATTGATTATCAAAACAGAAATAAAAATATCAGAAAATGTGTTGTCATTAAAAGTTACTATTCTGTATTCTTATGTGCCTTTAAATGATCATTTATGTCATATAAATAATTAAAAATGTTTAATTTAAATGTAGAATTTAAATTAATTTTCTGACACTATTTTAAAGTTAATTTTTTAAAAAGGAAACTAAGAAAACACTTTTTGTTGTTTTTCTCATTTAACAGAATTACTTGACAAAGTTAATTAAGCTTCATTTATTTATTTAACTGAGTTATTTAATTCAGCATTTATAGTAAATATAAATCTAATATCATTATATGATCATATCATACTATCATAAATATAATGTAATAATCATTTTTAATTATCATTGTACCAACTGATTACAATTGAACATTTCTAATATTATACTGTGGTATCAGAGCTGTGATAAATGAACAGATCAGAACTGACTGAGGCTGATATATTTCTACAGAGACACTGACAATAAACATATTTCTCCTACAAGAGTCACATGATGTCAGTTTTCTCCCAGAATACATCGACAGTTTAAATGATCTTAGAAAAAGTTTCATAAAGATATGAACTTTTACAGCCACACAGTTGTCTTAAAGGGATATTCAACAGTATGTGAAATACACAGCCTTCATAAATAAATACTCAGGACGCTCTGTTTGTATCATACACATGTAATCTTGCTCAAAGAAGAACATTTTTTTTGGACACTTACTTCCAATGTCAGTTTTCTGTGTAACTTTCGTCAGTTGACCAACTTCCTTGTTGTTGTATTTGGTTTGGATGTCACAGCTGTAGTCGGTGAATGATTCCAGTCCAGTAACATCACATCTTCCTCCTGTTTGATCTTTCTCAACTTCAACTGTTGTGTTTGATTGAATAACAACAAACACAAAATTAAGACAATATACAACAGCAGATTGTTTGTTGGTCAATTTATTTATTAAGTGACAACAAAATGGACACCAATCAATAAATCAATAGTTTTTTTCTGACTTGATTCACTTCATATGTAAATAAGAATATTAAACTACGACACGTCAGTGTTAATTCTGTGTCATATTTCATGTCAGTTTTAAGAATCTTCTTAATCAAACTGTAACTTGGTATCTCATCTCAGATTATTTCCACCTTCTGTCACTCAGCATGTTAAAGCATGAAGCTCTGTGGGTCCATGGATGATTCAAATGTCCACACTTTATTTAACTATTTAGTTCAAATGTCCAGTGAAAGGATCTCCAAACACGTCCAAAGGAGCATTCCTCTAAAGGGAATAAAATAATTAAAGAGTTCATCTAAATTATTTAACTCACCGTGTTTCCATTTGTTGGCAGCAGGTGAACAACTGCAGACATAAGAAAGTTTCTCGAGTGTTGGAAGGACGTTTGGACAGTTCTGACTGGTCGTGGTCCACCTCAGACTGATGGAGGTGTCAGTTACACTCTTCTCTGTGTTGATTATTTCAATATCTGTAAGAAAACATGATAAATGTGTAACACTGAGTATCTGATGTTTCCTTTTATCCAAAGTTATCTTAGGATAAAGCTTATTGTTCTCATCACTGCACTGAGGTAAAGTGAATATCAACACACCACAGTCAATCCGGACAGAGACAGCAGTTGTGTTTGTTATGAAGACGTTGTTTTCCTTGACTTGACCAGTACAGCTGTAGTCTGTGAAGGGCTCCAGATCTGACAATTCCTTGGACTCATCGGGTTTTTCTCTTTCTGATGAGACACAAGAAAGACAACATTTCTTCATCAGCTGGTATTTGTACCTCAGTGACTGTGAGCTGTTATCTTTTGGAGTTTGATTAAATTCAAACCAAATCAATAAATGAATCTTCTATCAGAAGTGATTCTCAGAGGTCACAAAGCCTCAACTTCCTTGAACACCAAAGATAATTCAGATGAGTTCAGTTTTCAGTGAAACTGGTTTTCATTGTCTTTTCTGCCTCTAATAGTGAACATTATCTCCACCTACTGACATGTAAATCCATTCATAAAGTCTCTTTACTTCAGTCTTTACTCACCCTGACAGGTGTAATTCACGGTGAGACCAACACAGTTTGGAGGAAACTTTGTGTTTATTTCTGCAGGAAGTTGATTTAGAGGTTTCTGATTTATTTGACTTGGATCTAAGAAACCTGTGTAAAAGAAGAGAACAGCACACACATTAAACATGATGAAGTAATGTCTCCAGCACATGCAGCTCATGATACAGGTGGACTCTACTGTACATACCAACAGGGATGATTGTGGTGATGTTGAATGAAACTCAAACACTCTGCATTCATTGCAAAGTAAAAGCGAAAACACTGCAGAGAAATGTTAATATGATTATAACAAGTGTATGTAAAGATGATACTCACACTGTGGAGGCGGAGCTACAGTAGACAGTGCGGCGTCTAAAGAATGCATTCAAATGAGATGAGAAAAGGAAACAACAAAACATTAATATATGTTTTTAAAACAGTTACAGTCTTGTAACAGTCATACATGATGATAAATGGTGTTGGTTGTAAATGAGAAAGTTCCTCCCTGTGATGGTGGCAGTCACTGTGGTGTTGGACGTGGTGTTTGGAGGTGTGGTCTGGTTTTGAGTGTTTGTCTCAGAGTCTATTGACGTGATGGTTTCAGGTGTTGTGGGTGAGCGTGAGATGATTTACTTTTTAATTGAAGTGTCTCTGTGTTTAAGGTTGAGGTTGTTAAAGGGTCGGATTCGGCCCTCGAGCTGCCAACTGACTGGATCTGATCTCCTGGTTGTCAGTAGGGTTTGGGTGATTTGTCAAGATAATCGATTACAAAAATACGTTGACTTGTATAGCATGTGTGGAGGCGTTGCTATCAACTGCTGCGCCTGGTCAGAACATGGATTCACCTGGAGAACAAACTGCAGAGAACCAGCCTCACCACGATCATCTGCAGTGTGGGAGTATTTGAGACAGAGACACAACAGTTTGGTTTCTTTAGCTCCGCTTCCTTTTATACTTTCTGTTTGCTTTAGCAGCCACGCTTGAATCAGAAATGGCTAAAACGAACGTTACAGACTGTCTGTAATTGATATCAGTTATTTTCTTTGACTCACACTGATGCAAAACTTCACTGCCAGTGATCATCTTACCTACATATGACTCCAGTGATGAAATGACTTCATGTCATAACCAGTTTAAGTTTGAAGTCTAAATACTGGTTGCAGTATTTTTCAGATCAGACATCTGACATGGAGTCAATTAAAAAGGTTGGAAATGAGACAAATTTTAAAATTTCACTCTGTTTTCATTATTCTAATGTGCTTTATGTGTCTATTTTTCAGGAATATAATTGAACAAAATATAGAAATATTAATGAGACACGGTTTTGATATTTATTTTACATATAAAGTAATTGTTAAATTAACTGAACAGTAGATAAATCCATACATTTATTGATATATTAATCAGTTAAATGAAATAATTCAATTCCATGTAAAATCTACTATTGTTATTAATTTCAGGGAATAATTGACAGTTGGATTATCAGCATTTATTGTAATTTATATAAATAATGTCAGTAAATCTTGTGTTGATTCAAATTCAAATATTCATTTTGTAACCATATTTGTAGAGTCATCGTACGTCACAAAGTTTTCAGTTTTCTTAATAAAAAGTTGGGTCAGTCTTTACAGTATTTTACAGGTGATGACTAATTTTTCTTTTTTGGACACTTACGTCTCACTTTTCTGTGTAACATGTGGTCTTCAGTCATTAGATGGAAACTTACAGACTCTGACCACAGTCTGATTTTCTGTTTCACACCAACGATACTGAGCTGCGGTTTATTTGATACACAGGAAATATGAAGTCAGTGGTTAACTGTTACTGGTATGGTTCAATTTTATCTGACGCACAGGACAAGACAAACACACGAAACATGTGAATTTAAAATGAACAACTGAGTCTCTGTGCAAAATAATCAGTCAGCTGATGTCTGTATACATGCTTCATACTTCTGATGTGTTGTTGTTGGATTGTGGGAAAGTTTCCTTGAATGTGCCGACAAACTAGGTGCTTCACCGTCTGTAGCCTGAGGAGAGCTGCACTCCACTGAGTTCACTCTTCTAGTTTCATATTATGTTTCTTCCAGGGTTGTTTGTGACCTTTTTTCTGATCTGATGTCTTTAAGTCGTTTTCTTTTCTTCATTTCAAATGAGGACAAACAAACAAACACTTTTTTTATGCTAGAAGTAACAAAGATATCCAGGGATGAAGTTGTGCGTAATGTTGCACAAGTATTTCTCACATTTGTAAAGTTAACAGAAACATTTTCTCACTCATCCATTTTATTAGTTATCAGTTTTATCTCCAGCGAGGTCACAGAGCGTTTCTCCTCCGCTGCCATCAATAAATATCACGGTGTGTTCAGAGACAGTTCAGGGCTTCTGCTGTCAGAATAAATGTCAAGAATGTTCAACAGCCAAATATTTCACATGATCATTTATTTCAATTATTTTATTTATTGTTCAATAATAATTATTTAATTTATTTAAATCTTTTTTTTTAATAATGGAGAGAAGGTCACTGATGGTTATTAATGATGAGTTAAATAACTTTTTTATACAGACTTCAACTATAAAACGTCTCATGTTGCCTTCAAAACACAGAATTATCACAATCTTAAATAAATTTCACAACTGTCTTATATTATTTCTTATTCTGTTAATTAGTCAGTTGCAGGAATTCTCACACGGTTATATTTTTAAAATTAGTTAAATATTGATATCATGTTAAAAATACATATATGATCATTTAGTGTAAATAATCCAGGGCCTCTTACACATGTGGTGTGTTTGACATGATCTCTCTCTGCTTCCCCTGCACCCGTATTTTCAGTCTTATTTATTTAAAAGTGACAAAACACACAATAAACAAAGTTCAAGATGAATTTGACTGAAAGTACTTTTGTTCTTTATAAATATTGTGATAATTCTGTTATTTTGAATTCTTTTGACCATGATAATCTGTAGTCAATATCTAATATTGTAACAGCCCTAATTTCAATATTCAAAAAAACAAATTTATCAGGATCATGAAATATTTCTCGCCTCCCAACACTGTGCCACAACACGTATAACATGAAATATTATTTCATTAAAAACTGCAAAGTTAAGGATAACCGATAACAATGATATGACTTTGCAAAATACTTTTTATTGATGAGTCTCTTTATTTTTCCATTGACATTTCTGATGGTTCTGTTTACTCACAGTTGGTCAAAGTGATGATTCCAGTCCAGAGCAGCACGATCTTCAGACCACAGAGACCTGCCATATCCAGCTGTTCGGACGTGTGCAGCTGCTTTCATGCAGGGTTTTTCTATACGCACATTTTCACCCACTCACGAAGAATTGGTCTCAGTTTTAACTTTCGACGCAGCTTTCTGACACTTTGGACCTCAGCACTGATGTCGAGTCAGATGAGTGGGAGGGATCACATCTCATCTCTCATACTTTTAATTTGGTAACAGGAAGCTGCTTTTCTGCTGGCAAACAGGAAGTCCTCTGTTATCTAAACATCACCTCTGGTTTCTTCTCTTTTCTTCATTTAGTTTAATATCTCTATTAGTTGCTGATTTACTATTTGGATTCTGTCTTCAGTAGAATTTGATATGTTACAACAAACTACTGTAACAGACGTCCACAATACACTGAAAAAGTTTATTACATTTCTTCAAGTTCATTAAACTTCACATTTTCAGTATTTGTTTTCAGAACACTTCAGAACTTATAAACATGAGTTCTTCTAACTTCAAATCTTTTGACTTGAAATGATGAGTTGAATCAAAGTGCTGTGAAGAGTTCAATCGATTTATTAAACTGAGTTTGTAAAGAAGCATGATCAGCATATTAACACAGACCAGCTGCTGCTGCAACACAACTATGGTTAAACACAACAAGATCAAATCTGGGAAATGTGTGTAAGCTGTGACAAAATAACTAAAATGAACTAAAAAAAAGAAAATGACAAGAAAGAAAATCTACAGTACAACAGATCACCTTCTGAATTCAAGTTTCTCTTTTCTGGGGGAACTAAGAAGAGTTTTAAATTCCTTGTTAACTTCATGAAACACTTCATTTAAACTTGACTGAAACAAAATGGAACACACCAAAACGGTCTCGCTCAGTCTTTCCATTATATTAACGACACTGAAGGTGAGAATATTCTGGCTCTGCAGGCTGTTTGATTCTCACTTGTCCTCTGGCTCAGTGGGTGTGTACTGTGTGCCCACAAAACAACCGATGACAGACTCAATCAGTTACAAATATTTTTGTCCGATCGCCCAATCCTGTGGCAAGAGTAGAAAGATCGTCCGTCCACTGAGTGAGGGTGTCGGTCGGTCGCGGTCCTGGAGAGTGACTGACTGTACGTATTCAGAAGAGCTCGTATTTTCATCACCATAGTTAAGAAACGGGTGTCAGCTGACATGTGGAGGTGATTTTTCTGCCTCCGCCTGAACTCTGCCCACGAAAAACAACCTGTTTATTAATGTTTACCAACGGAAAATGAATCTGTTCCATCAAGTTTAATCACTGAAACTAAACCAATTATTGGAGCTCTTAGCTGACATCAGAAGGGAAGTTAAACATTTTAAAATCACATTTAAAATGGAAAGAAGCAGAAAGCACACATAAAGACAAAGAGTAAATGATGAGTTGGTTGGCAGCTCCATCAGGCCTTTCTTCATCAGCGAGCGTCTTCATGATGCTGTCCAGGAGGTCGAACATTAACGTAAACTGCAACAACAAACAAAAAGGAAACACTGCAACAATAATGTCTGCTACTCTTTGGATAACTATACCATGCAAAAGTGCTACAACTGCAAGTTATTTTAAATAGTTTCTAACATGCGCTCCCATGTGTTAATATTCTATAGCTGCTGAATGCGACTGCTGTTTACTGAAACACAACTGTAGTAAAGAAGCTAAAGTTCACTCACTCGCTGTCTGAAGCATCATGTCTTCATCCACACTGTGGAGAGAACAGATGATTGGATTCAAGAAATAAAATGTGAAGAAGAAGTAATAGAGAATATTTTACAAAGAGCCACACAGTGTAAACACTCCTGTCACACTACAGCTGTCAGTGACAAAGTAAAACTATGATTTAAACTCATGGACGCATATTTCTTTAGCAGGAAAATCATTTCTGAAAAGAAAAACAGGAACAATGTGAGAGAAGGAGGAGAGTAGATGCTAAATGATTTTTACTTTCTGGACTTTCTGCACTTTACATAGATCCTCACAGCCATGGCGACAATGATGATGATGAAGATGATGAAGAAGACCAAAGTACCAATCAGAGCTTTGTCATTGTCTGTAAAATGATGGAAGAATAAAAAAAACATGTTAAAATATGTGATAGATAGAAATGGATTTCTACAGTCAGAAACAAAAGTGTCAAATGATTTAACTGAACATTCAGAGACAATTTGTTGAATGAATTAAAACTGCACATACAGGAAGTTGTAATATGTTTTATCTCAGGTTTGCTCTTGAGTTTTCCGTTGAAAGCCGTCAGCTGAAAGGACAGAAAATCTGTTAATCAGAATGAACCATCTGAAGAAATATGAAGAATAAAGATGGAAAAATCTTGTGACACAAACCTCCACTCTGTAGTTCGTAGAGTAGCTTAGATCACGGAAATCAAAAACACAGTTTCTGTTTTCATCCCCATCCACAAGGCCGCTGTCGTCATAAAGACGTGCGATGAATTTCCCTTCAGGTCCATTAAATTGTTTGTTTTTATAATCACAGGAGACATGAATCACATTATGTTCTGGAAGATCCAGCTTCACATGTTTAATAACTTCAGGTTCTGTAAGAAAGAGAAGAAAAACAACAGATTTCCCTTTAGATACAACATGTAAGCTTAGACACAGTTAAAGTGATATTTTACTTCCCTATAACAGAAGCTTTAACTCTGACAGAGTATTGATCTATTGATTATCAAAACAGAAATAAAAATATCAGAAAATGTGTTGTCATTAAAAGTTACTATTCTGTATTCTTATGTGCCTTTAAATGATCATTTATGTCATATAAATAATTAAAAATGTTTAATTTAAAAGTAGAATTTAAATAAATTTTCTGACACTATTTTAAAGTTAAATTTTTAAAAGGAAACTATAAGAAAACACTTTTTGTTGTTTTTCTCATTTAACAGAATTACTTGTCAAAGTTAATTATGCTTCATTTATTTATTTAACTGAGTTATTTAATTCAGCATTTATAGTGAATATAAATCTAATATCATTATATGATCATATCATACTATCATAAATATAATGTAATAATCATTTTTAATTATCATTGTACCAACTGATTACAATTGAACATTTCTAATATTATACTGTGGTATCAGAGCTGTGATAAATGAACAGATCAGAACTGACTGAGGCTGATATATTTCTACAGAGACACTGACAATAAACATATTTCTCCTACAAGAGTCACATGATGTCAGTTTTCTCCCAGAATACATCGACAGTTTAAATGATCTTAGAAAAAGTTTCATAAAGATATGAACTTTTACAGCCACACAGTTGTCTTAAAGGGATATTCAACAGTATGTGAAATACACAGCCTTCATAAATAAATACTCAGGACGCTCTGTTTGTATCATACACATGTAATCTTGCTCAAAAGAAGAACATTTTCTTGGACACTTACTTCCAGCCTCAGTTTTCTGTGTAACTTTCGTCGGTTGACCAACTTCCTTGTTGTTGTATTTGGTTTGGATGTCACAGCTGTAGTCGGTGAATCTTTCCAGTCCAGTAACATCACATCTTCCTCCTGCTTGATCTTTCTGACCTTCAACTGTTGTGTTTGATTGAATAACAACAAACACAAAATTAAGACAATATACAACAGCAGATTGTTTGTTGGTCAATTTATTTATTAAGTGACAACAAAATGGACACCAATCAATAAATCAATAGTTTTTTTCTGACTTGATTCACTTCATATGTAAATAAGAATATTAAACTACGACACTTCAGTGTTAATTCTGTGTCATATTTCATGTCAGTTTTAAGAATCTTCTTAATCAAACTGTAACTTGGTATCTCATCTCAGATTATTTCCACCTTCTGTCACTCAGCATGTTAAAGCATGAAGCTCTGTGGGTCCATGGATGATTCAAATGTCCACACTTTATTTAACTATTTAGTTCAAATGTCCAGTGAAAGGATCTCCAAACACGTCCAAAGGAGCATTCCTCTAAAGGGAATAAAATAATTAAAGAGTTCATCTAAATTATTTAACTCACCGTGTGTCCATTTGTTGGCAGGTGAACAACTGCAGACATAAGAAAGTTTCTCGAGTGTTGGAAGGACGTTTGGACAGTTCTGACTGGTCGTGGTCCACCTCAGACTGATGGAGGTGTCAGTTACACTCGGCTTTACATTGATTATTTTAGGATCTGTAAGAAAACATGATAAATGTGTAACACTGAGTATCTGATGTTTCCTTTTATCCAAAGTTATCTTAGGATAAAGCTTATTGTTCTCATCACTGCACTGAGGTAAAGTGAATATCAACACACCACAGTCAATCCGGACAGAGACAGCAGTTGTGTTTGTTATGGGGACGTTGTTTTCCTTGACTTGACCAGTACAGCTGTAGTCTGTGAAGGGCTCCAGATCTGACAATTCCTTGGACTCATCGGGTTTTTCTTTTTCTGATGAGACACAAGAAAGACAACATTTCTTCATCAGCTGGTATTTGTACCTCAGTGACTGTGAGCTGTTATCTTTTGGAGTTTGATTAAATTCAAACCAAATCAATAAATGAATCTTCTATCAGAAGTGATTCTCAGAGGTCACAAAGCCTCAACTTCCTTGAACACCAAAGATAATTCAGATGAGTTCAGTTTTCAGTGAAACTGGTTTTCATTGTCTTTTCTGCCTCTAATAGTGAACATTATCTCCACCTACTGACATGTAAATCCATTCATAAAGTCTCTTTACTTCAGTCTTTACTCACCCTGACAGGTGTAATTCACGGTGAGACCAACACAGTTTGGAGGAAACTTTGTGTTTATTTCTGCAGGAAGTTGATTTAGAGGTTTCTGATTTATTTGACTTGGATCTGAGAAGCCTGTGTAAAAGAAGAGAACAGCACACACATTAAACATGATGAAGTAATGTCTACAGCACATGCAGCTCATGATACAGGTGGACTCTACTGTACATACCAACAGGGATGATTGTGGTGATGTTAAAGGAAGAATCCGCACAGTTTCCTGAAGTGAAGGTTGTAGTCAAATTTGAGCAAATGTCATTGTAATCAGGTTTGATGCAGAATGTTTTACTATCATTTTTGCATTGCTCAGATCGATTCTTATTTGATGCTGACAGTGAAGAGCTGATGTCCCAGTCACTACGGTAACAAACTGATCCAGGGATGCAGCTGGCAGCACCGACAATGACTGTAATGTCACCTTCACCTGAAACACAGAAACATCTTCCTGTTTCACACACAGTCTCATTTCTTTGATGAAGAGAAACTATGATGCAATTCAACAATTATCATTAAAGAAGTTTTACTCACTCGTTGAATTTGTCTGTGTTGTAGTTTCAGAGCCGTTACAGAGGATTCCACTGCCATTAATACTAATAAATGACACATGATGCTCATAATCAGTACAGGGCTTCAGATGGTTGATTTCACGTGATGGGGTTTGACTGGAGAACTGAAAGTCATATTTCCTTCCTGGTTGGCCTTTCTCATTAATGTTAACCTGGTAGGTGTCATTGGTAAAGCTGTTGATGGTAATCTGGAGGCCAGACCTGAAGGGTCTCACAGTGTAAGAACCTGCAAACAAAATCAACAGAATTATGAAATCTCTTACTTAATGTAAACTACCTGATGGTATTTCTTGATCTCAGACAGTTTGTTCCTGTACAAGTTGCGTTAAAACGACAGTTTGGATTATTTGAAGTGAGGCTGTATGAGGAACTTCTTCATAGTCAGTGTATTATGTTCAGCAGGTGGCAGTTTGAAGAAGCAGCAGCACTGCTGGTGTAGGAAGCTGAGCCATACTGCTGTGGACTGAGTTAAAAGTAAAATATCAGTATCAGTTCAGGTGTTCCTTATATTTAGAATATTTTCGCTGCTTTCTGTTGCTGGCAGACAGCCGTTCCTGTCCTGTCGCTCTCTCCAAACCAACCAGACTCCACTGATAAAATCAGTCATTTTCCCTCACAGAACATGTTGTTGTTGGTCTGATGGTGTTTTGCTGCCTGGATCTGTTAGTTTGTTTGTGTTATTGTGTAACTTTGGTGTTTGAAAGGGTTAGTTTGGATCCACTGAAGTCACACAATAACACAAACAAACTAACAGATCCAGGCAGCAACTCCTGTTTTCTGCAAGGTGACATTTTGCACAGGGAGTGTGGTTGATATTAAGTGACAGTGATATTGATCGGAAAAGACTGTCCGACGTCAATGTAATGTCTTAACAAAAAAATCTAAATATAACACACACTTTTAAACTGATAATGATATTTTAAAGGTGGATAAAATACAATTTGCTGCTGACCCTGTTCGTAGCAGTACACTGCTGAGCTTCCATTACCTGCAGATAATAAACTGACTATGGGTAACTAACTCAATTAACTCCACCCAAAATGATAATATGAAAAGTAATTCTGATACTCACACTGTGGAGTTGGAGGAGCTTGTGTGGCATCTAGAGAACACATCCAAATTATATTAGAAAAGAAAACAACAAAATGTTAATACATGATTATAAAACTTTGAAATTTCTCTTCCAAAGTAACTTTAAATGAAGCATGTGTCTGTATTTTATGAGCTGATGAACTCGTATGAACCTTAGCAGTGCTGGTATCTCATCACTGTCCTATATAAGAACAACAGGTGTTGGGTTGTGAGAGAGAAAGTTCCAACCTGTGGTGTTGGCAGTCTCTGTGGTGTTTGGAGGTGAGGTCTGGGTTTGAGTGGTGTTTGCCTGAGAATCTGTTGTCTCGATGGATGCAGGGTTTGTGGGTGAGGGTGAGATGCTTGCAGGAGGAGTGGTGACTGTAGGATGGAGAACATGCTGGAGGTCACCTTCACATAGAAATGCTTTACTGCCAACAGTCCTACCTGATACAAATCCTGACCACTCTTTCGAGATAACATCAGGCTTAATGCAACACTAATGCGTCCTATAAAACTGTAAGCTGAGGCTGGATACGTTACCGGACATGATAGATGAATCGGATGCCTGAGTGGAGGAGATTGAGTTGAGGGTTGGCGAGGTGAGTGGAGGTTTGGGTGTGGTTATCGGGTTGGCTGAAGACATGACAGGTGTTGTTGTCATGGTGCGTGGAGTAGAGGAGGTGACTGATTCGCTGCTGACTGAAGGTAAAGTGGGGTTTGGTTCGATGCGTGCAGGTGAGAGGGTTGTAGTACCTGGATCCCACGAAAACAAAAATCAGGCTAAAAGCAACATCACAAAGTTAAAAGTTACATGTAGCACCTCAGCAGTGCTGGTATCTCATCACAGTCCTACAACAGGTGTTGGGTCAGAAAACTGATCAGAAAAATAAAACTTTAACATACATCAGTGTGATCAGAAGTACCTATAATGACTTAACGCACACTTTGGATCATATCATGGTTTTGAATCACAGATCGGATCATTTTTTGAATCAGAAAAAAAGAAAAAAGTGTGATTAGGATTAAATTACTTTCATTTTATTTTATATTTTATATTTTAATTATTTTCTCTTCTGTTTTTTAGGCTTCGCTGCCTCGCTGCACTGCAGAGTAAAACACAGTGTGCATCTGTCTCCTTCTATAATTCAGGGAATTATAACTTCAAAAACTAAATGCGACAGTGAAACTGTATTTCAGGCTATGATTGTTAACTTTAGATTCAGATCACATGGTGGCCAAGCCGTGGGGTGTGTGATCTGTATGGACCGAGGACCAGCGACGACCCGTTCTACCTCTAATATCTGACGTGTACTTGGATATCTTGATTAGGCTTTGGCTTCACTTTTGGGGAACTGTCATGTCGTCCATCTCTATATATGTCAATGGTTACAAGTAACACACAAGTGAAATAATTTTTTTTTTTTTAAGGAAAAAGTGCTTCTCACGTTACTTTGAACTGTATTTTGATTTTTAATTGAGCATATTTTTGAGCCAGTAATCTAGTTTTTACTTCACTACATTTGCCATTTAAGCCTTTATAAAAAGCAGTGAGTTCTACATGAGAGGAATGAGTGTCGGGTGGAGAACGTGCAAGTCAGCACCTGTACAAGCTGCTGCCTGGAGGGAAAATAAGCTTCTAAATTTATGTCTGTATTTATACATATATGTATGTATGTCTGTGTATACATACATTTATCTATTTATTAAAAAATCTTTTTTTTTAATATCTTGCAAAGTTGAGGCTGATAGATTCAGAGACGAGATAATTTCATAAAACGCTTTTGTTTTTACCACAATCCCTTAAAAAAAAAGAAAGAAAAGAAAAGAAAAGAAAAAAAATTCCATTACATTGATGTTAAAAATTGTTACTTACAGTCGGCCAAACAGATGATTCCAGGCCAGAGCAGCAGGATCTTGAGAGGAGCACAGAGCGCTGCCATATCCAGCTGTTAGGGTGCAGATATGTGCACAAGTGGGGGCCAAGAGAATATATTCACATGGAAATGAAGAAGTCAAATTTCCTCTTTTGAGTTGGTGCAAAATTTTAAGAAGAAATTTGCATGTGTCTATTTAAATGTGTGTGTAACACTTATCAGTCATGAGAAACGTGTCTTTTCACAACATCACATCCGCTGTTCCTTGGCTTTCATGCTTTAAGAGGACATGACACAGTCAAAAAGTTATGATGGTTCACTAAATGAACTTCCCATCATGACGAATGTAAGCATTTCAGAGGAAAAACAAGCACCCACCATATTGTTCTGCCTGAGCTCTAAAGTACAAGGCGCAATGGATTTAATTTATTCAAGCTGTGTCCAAATACACCTTTGCCGTCTTGTCCCAGGGGCGGGAGTGATATTTCGCCCTGCCCCACTCTTTGCACCACCAGTGCAAAGCGAGATACACCTATCAGGTGTGCCCAAGTGCCCTCATTAATTCACAGGAGAGTTTCGGCCAAACATGCAATAAACCAATCAGAGGGTTGCCTCTCATCACCTTTAAGAGGCAGGTGAGCGAGTGATGGCAGCATGACGGTGGATTTACCAGGAGGAAACAGAGAGAAAAGATTTTCAAAGCGAGGACACAGATCTCCTGGTTCGAGAAGTGAAGGTGCAAGAGCACAAAATATATGGAGACGACAGGACGTCTCCAAAACAGCTTCATGTGGAAAGAGTTTATTTTACATTAACACCTGCAAAAGTGAATTTTAGAGGGGAGGCAAACTGACCCAGTCCAGCCACGAAGCTGCCCGGCTCTGCTGGCCCACCTGAGCCGGGTAGAGGAGCAGTTATGCGGCGGTCTGTGTTCCTCCTTCTTCTCCTCCTCCCATCCTCGCTCCTCTGTCCCACGATGAAACAATCAGAAAGAGTTTCTGAAGTTTGAAGTGCGCAAAATTATGCACAGATAACCAGCTCTGACAGAAGCACACAGACCTTTTTCTCTCCGGGTCGGGCCGGATGTGTGCAGTCAAATATAGTGTCTTGTGCATTTTGTATGTTATAGATCAACCCTAGTCCAATTGTTTAATCCTTGTTTTTCTGTGATTGTGGAGACGTGTGTGCATCTCAGCCAAGCACGAGACACACACACACGCTTTTAACTTCAATATTTACACTTTATTGCTGATAGAAAATATGTTCAAATGACACTTTACTAATCCACACTCCTACTTTATGCTTTGACCTGGTTTTAGCTGGTCTAAAGCGCAAGCGGTTTTTGCTCCAATGCATCAAGCATGAGAGAGCAAACACGCCGGGCCACGCCTTCGTTTTGCCTTCATGTTTAGACCTCCTGTCCACGGCTGCACAGACCAGGAACAAGTGCATTTGCTATCTTGCAGACATGGCAAAAATGACACTTGTGTTGGTGTAAGAGAGCAAAAGCACTTGCACCAGCGGGGCAACAGCTTTGCCCCGAGTGTAAGATGGGGCCCATAGAGACAGATAACAACTGAGACAGTGGAAGAAGGAGACAGCTGAGGTACAGGAGGGAAGAAGACAAAAGGGAGACCACTATTGTGTTGCTCAGAGATGTAAGAGTAAGTTTTTACAGTTTTTAAAACCACAAACAAACAGCCTGTTTTCCTTCACTGCCACTGAGATGGAGGACAAACAGCTGGCTAGCAGCGCTGGAAAGAGCCGACACACCTCCTAACCCACAGATTTCTACAGCAGCACAAAATGATCTGATGTCAGCTTTGTTATGTAATATAGCAGCCAAAATGACTGTCAGAAATTTAAAATGAACCACAACCACTATAAACCCCAAAGTACTCACCCCAAACTCTCAAGAGTCCACAGGAGACATCGTTTGACTCCTCAGCCAGAGCTCATCCTCCACAAAAATATTTCTTACCTGCTTCCATGTTTTCTACAGCATCAAGTCAAGCTCACAGTTCAGAATTAAAACTTTATAATCCACGTTTTATTACCCCAAGAGGTGTCATCTTCCTCAAAATCATCATGTGTGCAATAAAGGTTTTTAATTCAGTATGTCTTACACGTCTTGTGATAAACTGAAAAGGTATTGTACTCGGCACAAACCAACAAGCCACAATAATTTCATTTTGAGACAATTTTCCGGCCAATCAAAATAAACACCTTTGATTTGCCGATGTCAGCTAGATTCATTCATAACCAGCATGTGTCAAACATTAATAAATCAAGACTATGAACCAATAATATAGTTACTCAACCCATAACGCATGCTTCCACCAGTTTCAGAAAATCTCAAATCCAGAGTCACCAATTTGGAAATACAGTTTTCACCAGACAGGAAGGACAAGAAAAAACTGTAATCTGAAAAGTAATTAATGACTAAAGCTTTTCAGATAAGAATAGTGGAGTAAAAAGTACAGCATTTGTCTCTGAGATGTAGTTAAGTAGGAGAAGAAAGTAGCATAAAATGGATGTACTCAAGTAAAGTACAAGTCCTTTGAAAGTACTTAGTACAGTAAATGTAATTAGTTACACTCCACAACTAATCTGTTTCTAAAAACTACTACTAGTACCTATTACAGCTCAAAATAAAAATAGAAATACTACAATAGAAACATAAAGAAAAAAAAAAATTACATTAATAATAAGACACGAGTTAGTAGATGGAGAACTTTACTGACAAATGAAAGTGTTTCATCTGTCATCTGACATGAATCAATTACAAAAACATCGAGGTAGGAAATTAAAAGTTAAATTATGTACAACAACTAAACAGACTAACTCAAATATGTTTTTTAAAAAATCTAAAAATAGAATTGTAATTATGTTTTTCAGCTGTGTTACGACCACGGCTCACACTGTTACAGCTGAAAATCTTTCCTGCTTTAACTGTAACATCAGACAGGGTCGACTTTTGCTTTAATTCCTTGCAACCTGTTTTCTGTATTTAAAAACTTTAAGTGGTTGATGGCAGACACAGTTTATTACCTGCAGCAGACGGCAGTCAGACTTTAGAGAAGCTGAGCGATGAGCTGCTCTGGATGGGATGAGCAGCACATTGTAGTTTAGCCACATAAAAAAAACTCCACCTAAAAAATTTCTACATTGCTTTAACTTCCCATCATATGGCCTCTTCTGGAGGGACACCACCACTGTATAAACCAAATATTGTTCTTGCCAAAAACAAACAAAAAAACTCTATGGGCAAAATCAGTCATTTTACCTCACAGAACACAGGAGTTGCTGGTCTACCACTGCCTCTATTTGTAAGGTTTTTCTTGCGTTATTGTGTTACTTCCAGGTTTTAAAAGGATAGTTTGGATTCACCAAAGCCACACAATCACACAATGAAGCAGCAGTAGACCAGCAACTCCCAGTTCCCCCACTGGAAAAGGCTTTCTGACAGCAAAGTAAAGTGGTGAAAGTCTTATAACTGATATAGATTTTTTTTTTTTAAGTTTCTAAAATATGTTTTGTTTCAGCAGTTCATTGCTTGGCTCTGGTGCTGGGGCCCCTCTCTGCTTTTCCAAACTGGGAGCTGATTACCTCACACAACCCTAGTCCAAATAATCTGAACTATCCCTTTATTGCACTGCTGGTTTAAAACTCTGCGTGACCCAAAATGAAGAGGAGAGCTGCAGGTTTGGTGATCTTTAAACACACTCTGAAGCCTGAAGAAGAGAGTGTGCCTCTTGTTTGTGAAGTTTTGTTCTCAGATCCATTTGCTCTGGGACTGAATAGCTCCAGGCTTACAGGCCAACAGTATTATCGCCTGGCCAACAACTCAAAAACACACGAGGAACTACTTTTGATAAATGCACAAAAAAGATGCCGTCTTCTCCGCCGGTCTAAAGAAAGAAAACATTCTGCCATTTGCTCCAGGAGTGAATGTCTTCATTTGTGCTGTTCCATTAATTTCTGCTGTGTTGTTGGTGTGTTTGAGGTCATTAGCTGAGTGTTTATGGTCTCCTTCCTTCTTGCCTCCCTTGAGAACCCCCCTCTCACCACGCCCTCACTCGATTCTGTAGGTTCCCTCCGCTCCACCCACCAAACTGAGCCATCCCTCTGGGTCCTCTAAATCCCTCTTGGCCAGGGAGCAGTGGGGGTGGGCACTGGCTCTCTCCCTGTAATGAACTCCACAGGGACTGCTGTTCAGTTTCATCACAGCAAAAATTGCTCCCATGGAGCCCTGAACACAGTAAAAACAAACAAAAGTAAATATCTGGAATTAATACACGAGCTGTTTGGCCAGAAGCCCCACCCTCATGGACTCCTCTGCTTCATAGTATACAGATATTTATATGTTGCTTGAAACTGGCTCTGTGTTCTGAGCTTAATATGAAAAAGAACCATTTTTTGAAAAAGTTAGAGAGCATGCTGTTTTTTTTCCCCTGCCGTTTGCCATACAGCACATCCCAACTCCATGCATCCCTAAGTCCATCTTGTGGTGAAAAGTCTTCACTGCAGTTTAAATTTACTGGTGAGTCCTTTTAAAATATATAGCATCAATATGTTTTGCAGCAGACAAGAGGTTTGTTAAATGGATAATCATATCATTTGACCAAAAAGGCTCATGCATGATGTTGTTTAATGCAGCTGGAATTAATATTATGTGTGTAAATATAGCCTGTCAATTCGATAATTTCACTTGTGATCATTTAAAGTCAAAATATGAAAGAAAAAAAGCAACGTAATGGACTCAGAAACATGATTCCTCTCAGCCACTATAAGTGTGTGGTGGAGTCTGCAGAGACCCTGCCCTCTGCCTCTATTTCTCATTATTTTGCTGTGCTCTGACGCTTCACCATCACAAAATGCTGGTGTTTGATGATCTGGGAATGAGACACAACAATAAACTCTTGTTGTGGTGCGTTTATGAGCAGCTGGGACAAATCCTGCTGATTATACCTCTAAAGGTAGAATATGCAGGATTTGTCCGTAGCTGTTGGTACGAGAGAGACACCATCACACATTTCTAGTCAGTCATATGTGATGATTGAGAGAGATTATTTAGATTTATTTATTTATTTATTTTTTATCTATTTATGTATTTATTTTTATTTCTGTTTTCTATTCTTTTACCTTTATTTAACAGGAAGTCCCATTCACATTGGAAATCTCATTTACAAGAGAGACCTGGCCGAGATAGCAGCCAATCACAACATATTAAAATATAACAAAGCCACAATAAAACAGCAACACAGCGGCCTCTCAAGAAAAACAAGCTCATGTCTCCATCACCACATTCTTTATATGCTATTAAATTCATCAGTGGATACAAGTGTATTTATTGCTCTTTACTGGTAGAAAACAAATGCATTATGCATGTTGAGAAACAGACAAAAAGCGTTTGAGGAAATCTAGAAACCTTTATTACATTCCTCAATAATGCGAGCATTAAAGATACTCTAACATAAAGAAAATATTTTTGTCATTTCTGCTAATTAAAGAAAACTAATAAACAGTGCTAACACTTAAACAAGGGCGGATATTTGATGCCACGGCTGGTGGGGATAATGATAACTTTTCAGACTGACAGAGACACAGAGTGTCCCCATAAACCCAGTAAAAGCTGTCAGTTTCCAGCACATGATGCGATGATGAGACGAGGAGTCACCGAGCTGCTGCCAGAGGAGCGCTGACTAAGATTACAGCATGGGAATAAATTACTAAATAACAGATTTGTATATATTTCTGACTTTCCTCTGATGATCTGAATGACTTGTTAGATTTGTTGGTAGCCACTTTATTCATATATTATGTATTCTGGCAGTAAAATGAGACCCAGGGCTGTAGCAGTGAACCAAACCAATGTGAGGCATAATAAGGGGGAGCACGCAATCTTTCAAAACTTAAAAACACATATTTTTGCATCTGTAATTAGCACAGGAATTTGTCACAATACTCAATCTCATTAATTAAGGTTGATGAGACAATAACAGCGGTTATGTTTTATTGTTTTTGATCGAAATTATTGCTATATTTGCAGGGACATGTCCCTACCATCCTTACCCAATTCTACAACTTTGTATTTAAATATAAAAAACATGGGACAGACCTATGCGGAAATGCATCTTCAAGGGTGTGTAAAGATTTTTTTTAACCATCTGATAATCTCACCAGATCTCCAAATGTGAAATCAACTTCTGCAGCAGAGATCCTGCGTCAACCTGCGGTATTCACACTTTTTGAGAACGAGCGCACAGAGAAAGAGGAAGTCCTTCTTTAAATAGGGTTTGAGTTGACAGTCATCATGATTATAAGGCACCTTATGAGCATGGTGTATCTGTGTGTGTTCATGTGTAGATTAAAGAAATCGTGTGGAAGGAATAGCAAAATAATCTCTCAGCTCATCATCTGTCCCAGGTGATCTCTGAGTGTTCTGAGGCAGAAAAATGGGGCCGTTCCAGAGGACATTGACTTGGAGTTTTTTTTTTCAGTTTGTTTGTTTTGTTTTTAGAAGCCTGGAATATCAATATTTTTTGCACATTTGAAATAGCTTGTGGCGCATGCTTGGCAATGGCAGCCTGAGCTTCAAACATATTAGTTTGCTGGGAGAGAAGAATCACCAGGGACGGTCTCCAAACACAAGCGGGAACAGCAGCGCAGTCCTGTTCATCATTTGAAAGCTTCTATTGTTTGAACTTGAGTAACTTTAAACAGGTTAAACTCATATTTAGAATGAAACGGTTGTCTTGTAGGCCTGCTCGGCTTTCAGGTTAGAATATTTGTCAGCAGCTGCTCTCCAGGGAGACTGTTGTGAGGTTCAGGTAAAGAAAGACGGTCCCTGCAGTCATTTATCAGTTGGAAGCTTCGCCCAGCAGGCCGCAACTGGCGTCACTCATCAGCTCTGTTCCTGACACACTAACATATGTGAAGGCAGCAGAGGTGCGCAGTAACAAAGTGCAAATACTAAAGTAGAGTTCAGGTATTAGAATTTATTTTTCTGACAACTTTTTACTTTTATGCCTTACATTTGAACAAATATCTGTACTTTTTACTCCTTACAGTTTCTATACAGACTCCTTGCTTTTGTTTTAATGCATGTTCACTGGATAAGACAGAAAAGATGATTCTGTGGTTTATCCATCAGTACATATCACGCAAGACAGACACAACAGGGGCACCTGGGCAGCTCTGTTGGTAGAGCATACGCCCCATGTATGCAGGCTGTCAGTCCTCTGAAGTGGCCGTGGGTTTGATTCCTGCCGTGGCCCTTTGCTGCGTATCATCCACCAACTCTCTCTCCCCATTTCCTGTCATGTCAGCTGTCCTATCAATTAAATAGGCATAAAGAATGAATTAAAAAAGACAGACACAAAGACAAGAAGAAAACAACATAAAAGATGAAAAACACAAAATGAAAACAATGTAAAAGACATAAGACAAAAACTACCTACTGAGACAAAAACAATGTAAGAAGACATGAAAAGCCAAAAATTATATAAAAGATGTTACAAGAAGAAAAAGACATAATGGACAGAAAATGTCATAAAGGACATAACGATAAAAAATGATGCAGCACGACAAAAAAGACATAAAGAGATGAAAAACAATGTGAAAGACGAAAGACACGAGACAAAAACAACATAAAAGACATAACAAAATGCAAATGATGTAACAACACGAAAACAACATAAAAAATGTAACAAGCCAAAAAATTACACAAGACAAAATTATATAAGAAGACATAACAACAAAAAAAGTAACGACGTAACAAGAAGAAAACAATGTAACGAGACTTAAGCTATCTGAGACATAACAGACAAAAATGACATAAAGAAAATGATGTAACAGAACTGAAACGAGGGAAGAGGACATAACAAAATGTAACAAGATGAAAACAATGTAAGAAGAAAATGATGAAAATGGTGTAATAAGGCGTAACAAGAGGAAAAGGACGTAAATAGAAGAAAACAAGATAACGAAACTAAAACGATGTAACAAGACAAAAACAATGTAACATGATGTAAAAGGAAGAACACAACACAGCAAGCCAAAAGAACTTAACAAGACAAAACAGAGAAGGAGACTCGACCACGAAGAAACGGTGAGGTTCAGTTTTGCACATAAACAGCTGGTAGAAATGTCCTTCAGAGAGCGACTTTAAACTTCTGTATGTTGAGTAGATTTCAAACTCTGTACTTTTTCTTTTACTTGAGTAAATGATTTGAATCAGTGCTTCTACTCTTTTTTTTACACAAGTAACTGCACTGTATTTTTGCTTGACTAAAGAATGTGTGTACTTTTGCCACTTCTGGAAGGCACACACACACACACACACACACACACACACACACACACACACACACACAATAAACACCACACATAATAAGCATGTGTATGCTGGTGTAATGAATGACTCTGGCTCTGCATGTCCTTAATCTGCAACCACCAGGCCAGCACAGAGGGGGCACAGTAAAGTACAAGCAGCCTGCAGTGAGCTGAGCCAAAATAAAAAGCCAAGTGGCTCACTAAACCCGTCAGGGGCTCTTAAAAGGCACGCACTGCTTCTCCCTCGTCTGTCCAGCAGCCCGACAGGACGTTTATAAAACGCCGACCCACAAAACTAAACTCGGAAGCATCGGTCCGGCCTTCCGGAGCGGGCGTTTTCACAAACTGTAAACTATTGGAAACAAATGCCGTCTTAAACGTGTTCAAAAGAAACCTGATCCTCAGAGACACTTTACAGGTGGCCGGGGGTGTGTCAGATGTAGACAGGCCTCCTCAACACACACACACACACACACACACACACACACACACACACAGCACTGCTGGTTTTTGCTTCCTATGTGAGACTTTAGTCACCCCACCTCCTCCCCTCTGTGTTGACCAGACTACTGCCTGTAAATGGAGAAAGATGTCAGGTCTGTGTGTGTGTGTGTGTGTGTGTGTGTGTGTGTGTGTGTGTGTGTGTGAGTGTATAATGCTCCTAAACACTACCACTATATAAATACCCTGAATGACTGTTTACTTCCTAATGTACGAGTATGATAATTAATCAGTTTCTGGTGGTTGTTACAGGCTGTTCTTTTCAGTAACAAATGAAAATAAAAAAACATGTCAATAATAAAACACTGCTTCAGTTCATTGAGACACACTTTGGTGCAGCTCAAAGAGAAGCTACAGTGATTAGCAAAAAATTGTTGGCTTTTATATGGTGGCTGCGGTAAACAATATAAATTCTGCCACGAGGGGTCAGTTTCACATCGAAACAATAGCAAAATATAATTGTTGTGCTTCAAATCATGTTCATGAGAGATTCATTTAAGTTTTATTCACGTTACATTTTGTATCTGACATATTCTGTATTTTCCTGAATGTTGTAGCAGCTAACTGTCAGAAGGAAATTTGTGTAAGGACTGACAAAACCTTTTTCTTTTAGCTTGTAACAGTCCTAATACTTTTTGTCACAATTTTACCAACAGTGATACTGATAACTTTTTAAATGACTGTTTTTAAAAAAGTAATTTGAAAAAGTAATTGATTAATAATAAATTTATTACATAAGATCAAATATACATATTATAATATACTATGTATATTATAATATACATAAAATCAAAACTTATAGTAACATAAGATCAGCAATAATAGAGTATTAAATATAAAATATAAAATGTATGAGGAGTAAATGCAGAGAAACAGTGACTAACAGAATAAGAAAATAAATTAGATAAGTCAAGTTTAACAGGAAGCTAAAATAGAAAAATTACTACTGCACTTCCATTGAAAAGTAATATTGGCAGTGATATTGAGAAGTAATGAAAAAAAGTTATATTGCAACTGAAAATGAAGTAAAAAATCAACATGATATTAAACAGAATATTATATATGATAATAATAATGAAAAATCATATTGTACATCATTTTAAAACACAACATTAAACATAGAAATGTAATATTGCTCATGATATTTGAAAATACATTTGCACATGTTGAAAATGTAATATTGCACAAAAACAAATATGAGTACAGTTTTTTTTTTGTTTTTTTTTTAAGGCACTAATAAATGAAATTTTTTAAAACTGAAATAATATAACAATGATGATAAAATGAATAATGATCTTTCTTGTTTTTGTTCAGGCTCTTTAATACTTTCTGGGTTTGTTTTTTTGTTTAAATGTCTGAAAAGGTCCCTCATGTTTCTGCGTTGAGGCACTTTGTTGTCACAGTTTGGTGTAAAGTTGCACCACGTTACGTTTCCGTTCTGCCTCTCTGAGTTTGATGAGGAAGTTTCCACAGTCACGTGACGCGGCCGGCAGAATAAAAACCTCAGGGCTGTTTGTTGGCACAAACAATACAAAAGTACTGAAAAGATTTGAAAGTGATGCAGCTGTGCACACTTTGTATTTATATAATGTTATTATCAATCATTTTTATAGGAAGTGGTACAAAATGAGCAGCTTGTAGGAATCAATGTATCAATGGTGCAAAATTGATCAACTCATCCCTGTTTGGAATAATCTAAGTAAACAAGTCAACAAATTATGCAGCACTCATCTTGGAGTAAATCCACTGAAAATGCTGCATTTGCATCTTTAAATGAATAAATGCTTTAATGCTGCGCTCAATGAGTTCATCTGCATGATGTAAATTTGATCATCTAAACATTTAAGAACAGGTGCAAATCAAGTCCGTAACCCAGCTGACAACACGCTGAATTAAAACCAGGTTTTATTTTTTAGGTGAACGCTGTTTCAGTCAAACTTTATCGTCTTTCATTCTCAGACAAAACTCTCTGAGATTCTTTTAGCGATAAACATTTGGGGTTTTATGTCCTCTTAAGTCTCCTATATTTCAACCGTATGCCAGACTTCCGAAAGGATTTCCCTCACTGTCACAAGCACATGTGCTCGGCTCTAGTAAAATAAGCACTCTGGCCATAAACTTGCCAATGAGCTGTCCCCAAATAACCACATCTGTCAGCTCAACTTAAACAGGCCCTAAAGAGTCACTTTTAAAGATGAAGGGACCACGCCGGCTGCACAAAGACTCTGCCGGAGGAACTTCTTATCTCTGCCGTGAAATAAAGAAAAGCAGATATCGTGACAAACGTCTGTGTGCTGCTCAACACTGTGACACCGATTCTTCTGATGTTTAAAACGAAATAAATATTTGAAAGGATTTAAAAAAAAAAAAAAAAAAGAAACAGCAACAAATCCAATATTACTTGATGGCTGATCATCATGGTTTAACTTTAAACTACGCAGCACCAAACTTTTAAACTTAATCTTACTTAATCTAATTTTAAAATTGAGACAGATTAAAGTTAAACCACTCTTTAAACCTGTATTTCAGTCTTTACTCTAAATCTAGAATCAGTTTAATTGTGTTGCACTAAACTTTTAACCCCATTTTAAAATATTTCACTTGAGGAGGTTTAACTTTTGAGATGTCTTAATTCTTCCAACTAGTTTCTCTGTCATCTTATCATGAGTAGGCTAACTTGGCTAATTAACTTTTTAGCTAGCTAACAAACAGTGTAACATTTTGTTAGCTTTTTAGCTAGCCAGTAAACAAAGCAATGTTGTGTTTTCTTTTGTTAGCTAGCAAACAATGCAACATTTTGTTGAGGAGTACAGACTGCTGAAAGTTATTATACACTATTTATTTATTTATTCATTTATTTGTTTAGAATTTTGTTAAGCAAGCATCTCCATATTGATTAAAGATCCCTACATTTGTATTTTTTGGCACATTGTTCTTGATCATGCAACAGAGCTCTGCTTAATTTTATATCTGGATTTACTTATTTTAATCCTAGTTTCTCTAAACTCTGATTAGAACTAATCTTAGATTGAATTAATCTTTGTTGGTGCAACCAAGTCTTAGTTCTTTAGCTAAAGAAACTTATGCAACCACACTACACTCATGCAACATTATGTAATACTGCAGTTTCTCTCTAATTACCGTGGTACCAGAACTGACTCGGTTTTTATTACCAGCCAAGTTAAATTTAAACCATCACACACTTGCACACAACTTGAGCTCATAGGCAGTTCTGCATCTCACCTCATAACAGTAAAGCCCGGGACAATAAACTGATTGCTGGTCTCAAATTTAGGCCGTGTAGTTCGCGTCTCAGGAGTGATTTAAACACAGCTGCCGTGAGATGAGCTGAGACGCTGTTCGCAGACGAGAGGAGCTTTGCATGAGCGTGTGAGTTGTGAGGGGGGTGGGGGGGCTGTTGTACCTGGCCATGCTACGTTTCCTTGTTCCCACGGTCCTCTCTCTGTGCTGCAGCCAGCCGATCCCCTGCCCCCTGAGTACACTGACTGTAACTCCCCTGAAATTATAGAAACAAAATGTCCTCCTAAAACTGTGGTTTAAAGGTGCTGAGGAGGGAGCAGAGGATGGATGAAAGAGCACACGGGGAGCTGGGGTTGTTGTCAGCATATCCGAAATAAGTTTTGAACGTCAGCTTTAAGAAAAAGCTTAAAAAACGAGGCTTAAGACGAGGCATTGTCTGGTAAAATAACAGTAGTCAGTGTATTACTAGCTGCACCTGAAAGACAGGCGAGGAGCCAGACACACTTTTTCATGGTTCAAAAAAAAAAAAAAAAAAGAGGATAAAATAAAAACTTGGATCATCGTGAAATGCCGTCTGTTCTGGATATAATCAATAGCTGAAGAAGAATCCAGTTCAGGGTTGTCTCTCATATTTCAATCCCTGCTCTTCTGTGATCAATAAAAGTGAGCTGAAATCAAAGCGGGCCCTCTTTACTATTGTCTATTCAACGTTAGCAGACAAAGACTGAGGAGCCTTTGATCGCCCTGTCTGCAGGGCCCACAGCTAAACACAGACCCCATCCTCCCACTCCCACCCACCACCTCCAGGTGAGCAATGTGTGTGTGTGTGTGTGTGTGTGTGTGTAGGCTATCCAAAATGTTTTTCACACACGTACCCCAGCACACACACACAAAACAAAAGCACTTTTTATAGGAATCACAGAGAGGGAAGCTATAAGGTTGTGTTGTCAGCTGGCAGGTCATCACACGAGTTACTGTGTGTTACAGTGTGTAACTGGGTGTTACTACTTTTTAACTCACTCTAATTTACACCATTATTCCAAATATGACAGTAATCAGAATTTGAACAGGTCGTGTAAACAGCAAATCAGATCAGATCACTTGTGTGTGTGCACTGAGGAGTAGAATGAAGTACTTGCTTTAATTGCTAACATTACAGTATCTTACAGCTGCTCACATTCTCGTGTTCTGATTTTCCATTTGAAAAATTAATGGCACCATACAGATATAATATAAAGCTTCCATGCTTTATCCTTTAAGTCCTCAAAAAGAAATTTCACCTTCATGGTACGTCTTCACTCCGGCTGTGAGACTCTTAAATCCTTCCTCCACACTCCATGATGGAAAATAATTTTATTATTTTATTATTTAAGGAAATTCACCTTGTAAACAAACAAACAAACAAACAAACAAACAAAAATACTCACCAAAAAGTTGGCTCAAACTGAGGTCCCACCAGTGGACCCCTCACTGGACAGATGAACAATCGTCCCTGTGGTGGCCAATCACACCTCCCCTCTAGAAACGCCCCTGCTGTATGTGTGTGCGACCAGCAGACCTGGACTGAAGGACCTCTGTGATTCACAAGTTTTATAAAACCTTTTTTGTGTGTGTGGCTCCACACCTGCGACAGCTGAGGTCAGCCATGATGTTTTCTGGTCATCCCATTCTTGTGAACACAGTATCTCAGGAACGCCTTGAGTGAATCTCCTCAAACTTGACAAAAATGGCCCCTTGGACTCAGGAGTGAGAGGTCAAAGGTCAAAGTGACCTCACATCCATCTCAAACTCATAAGGGTGATAACTCGGGGATGCTTGGAGGATATTTATTCAAATTTGGTGTAAACGTCCACTTGAACTCAAAGATGAACTGATCAGATTTTGGTCAGACCTCACAACACACGTTTCTTGCCATAACTCATGAATTCATAAGTTAATCATGACAAAATTTCACACACGTCCAACAGGATACTAATTAGATATAACTAGTTACATGTAATTAAAAAATAAACAGAATTGTGACAAAACAATATGTAATTAAATAACAGTTACTAATCAAAGTGCTGGTGATCACAAAGGGGTTACATCCAAATAACACAAGAGCACATGTGGGGATGGATTCAACTTTCTCTTATCTGTTCTAATGTACGCCGTGAATGTTAGCATGTTTGGCTAACTAATGCTAGCTTACTAGCTGCAGTAACTTGTTAGATACCACTGCATCTGCATTTGTTTTGGACGGGGGTTTAGGAGGATGTGTGCAGAATCACAGCTAGCTTTAGCTTTAGCCTCAGTCTTTTTGTATTAACGCTGCATCATGTATGCAGCTGTACGTATTTAAAGAACTTCTACAGGATTCTTGATTCTTGACAGGCGTAGCAACAGTAACTAAGGAGGGCGGGGCTTAGTGAATTACGATATGACTTGCAATATTAGAGGAAATTATCATTTTCACATAATAATTCTTATTTTTATTGAAAAGCATATTAAAATGGTTATTGTGTGATTTTTCCGGTGCACCTTCATGATTTCAATAAAATTTTGATTCATTTTTCAGCTCTGGTGTAAATATCGTTCGTCATTACCTTAATCACATGCATGAATACATGGCTGCATGTTAACAGAAGTATCAGTGGAATATTCCTTTCCATTTGCCACGTGAACAGATTTTTGGGAATAAGAGCAAAAATCTGAATATTTTGTGCGTGTTGTCGTTTTGTCGTACAGTTCACTGCTGGTACAGCTCTAATATTTACTGTGTGAAGTTCTGCTGTTCTGTATTCAGTGGACAGTCGTGTCCTCTTCTGTCATCTTCCTCTCATTTTGTCTCTCGTCAGGATTGATCTTGTTTGGTTATATTCTGTCCTCCTCCTCCGTCATGTCCTGCCTCCTTGTTCCTGTCATGTCCTCTTCCGTTTTATTCTCTTTTGTCCTTTTGGAGTTTGTCTTCTTCTGTCCTTTTCCATCATCCTCACTGTCATGTCCTCTTCTTTCCATCACTCTCTCCCCTGTCATGTTCTCCTCAGTTTTGTCCTCCCTGTCTTACTCTGTTTTCCTCCTTGTCCCTGTTATGATTCCCTTCAGTTGTGTTTTCTGTCTTGTCCAACTTTCTTTTGTTCTGTCTCAGCCATGTTTTTTTTGTCCTCATGTCTTCTTTCATTAACTTCTTTCCTGATTTTTTGGATTTGTCTTCCTCTGTTCTGTCTTAAATGTTACTCTTTTGTCATCCTCTGTCTCTTTCTGATGTGTCTTTTCTGTCCAGATTTTGTTCTGTCTTCAAAAGTCTAGTGTGTAATCTTTCCTTCCTTGTCCCTTCTTCGCCTGGTTTGTCTTCTCTTGTCCTACGCTATTTTTTTTCTGTTTAATCATGTCCTCTTGAACTTGTCATCTTCTTCTTTATCCTGTCCTGTTTTTGATTTGTCTCCATCTGTTCTGTCTTAAATGTTTCTATTTTGTCATTTTCTGTCCAGATTTTGTTGTTTCCGCTTTTAATTTAATCTTCTTCTAATTCGTCTTTGTCTCTCCTGTCCTATTTTTTCTGTTTAATCATGTCCTTGTCTACTTGTCATCTCCCTTCATGTCCTGTCTTTTTCTGTCTTCCGTCTTGTTTTGTCCTGTTCTCTGCTGTTTGTCATCCTCTGCCCTTTCCTGTCGTGTCTTTCTTTCGATTTCTACCCCACCTGTCCACTTTGGTTTTGTCTCTAATCATCCTGTATCTTCTGCACCATCTTCTGCTGTCTTCTGTCCTGTTCTGTCCTGTCCTCTTCTTCAAATTTATTCTTTTGTTCTGTTGCACCTTGTTGTCTTTCATCATCAGCTTCTCTCCTGTCCTCATCTGTTTGTCTCCATGTTCTTGTCATGCCTTCTTCTCCTTTGTGGTCTTCTGTCCTGTCTCTTTGTCTCCTGTTCATTTAAGTTTTGTGTTCTTATTTAGTGTGTCTTTGTTTGTCTCATCCTGTCTTTTTCTGTCCTGTCCTGTTCTCTTTTTTGTCCTTCTCTGTGTTCCTTTGTCATTTTTTGGAAATTATGACGGACATATTTTCAAGATTGGACATTTTAAGGACCAAACAATAAACTGATTAATAATTTCAGCCCTCGTCCTTTCTTCCTGTTCTGTCTCGTTGCCTCTGTCACTTCCTGTCCTGTTTTATTCTTTTATGTCCTCTCCTTTGTTCCATAGCAGGAGTGTCAAACTCAGTTTCACCCTGGGCTTCATCAACATCATCACTGTCCTCAAAGGTCCGTTTGTAAATGTAAGATTATATTTGTATTTACTTGTTATCATATTATACGAACTCCTCTGCGTTTCTGTTCCTAATGGTTTTAATGATAATGAGTTTTTTTTTCAATTTCAAGTGTGCAACTATTATTCAATTTATTTTAAAAAATGAAATACACAAAGTAGCATCAATAATAATGTCAAAATAATAATAAAACGTTCAGTTTGTGTACCCTACGACAAGCAAACAATTCTTCAAATCCAAACATTATATTTGCTTTAAAATCAAATTATTTGTTTTCTTTGCTATCACTGTGTTACTAACTACTGCAGACAGTTAATACTGTAAATATCATTTAATACAGGCTGAACAACAACAATATAAGAACAATATAAGAATAATTATTAATCAGAGGGACACAGGCGACGTTCTTCTGTTCTCACACACACCGCTTCATAAATCAGTGTTCACCAAACAATGTTTAGCAAACTTGTGTTTTTACAGAGAAATAAAGAGACTTCTTGTGCTGTTTAAGGCTTTTATAGAGTTCTTGAATCAAAATGAACATTTATTTCTACACAGGAGGACTTTACACAAACCATCACACACACAAACAGCTGTTTCATGGCGTGTGCTCTCTCTCTCTCTCTCTCTCTCTCTCTCTCTCTCTCTCTCTCTCTCTCTCTCTCATTGACTGTACCGTCACTTCCCTGTAATTTCCCTTCTGCTTTCTGATTGTTATCTGAAGAAAATGGAATGAGGACCGGAGGTTCTTTGTTTGCAGCCACGAAAAGCAGGAGACATGTTCTGTCTGTCTGCTGATCATCTCTGCTGCGAGTCAGAACCTCACAGCTGCTGCGACACAACAAACAGCACACACAGGACTGTGTTAAAAGTGAAGGTAAATGTTTGGAAATTATAATGTAATGAACCAATAAACACACAACATTGGCATATATTTATTTATTTATTTATTTCAGGAACATCATGTTTTAGAGTTCCTGCTAAGGATGAGGTGCTGGGCCAGATTCGGCCCACAGGCCTTGAGTTTGACGCATGATTTCTGAATTGTCCTTTTTTGATTATCACCTGTCCTTCTCTCTGCTGTTCTCTTCTATCCGTCCTCCTGTTCTTTCCTGTCTCCTCTGTTTTGTCTCCTTGCTCACTCATCTGTTTTTCGCTCTCTTTTGTCCCTCCCTCTTCTGATACGTCTCCTTCTGCCTTGTCTTGTCCTCTTCCATCTACTTCCTGTCTTGTCCTCATCTCTTCTCTGCAGCTCTACTGTGTTAGGTGTTGTCTGACAGCTCAGAGGAGACACCGAAGCAGCAGGACCCCTCGACTCTCGACATGCACCTTGTTTACGAGTCCTAAACGACAGGCGTCCCCCGCCGCAGCCTCCTGTGTCAGAGGAGGGGAGTCAGAGGAGGATCTGCTCGGGTTCAACACAAACACCATCTCATGATGACAGCCCACACGAGCCACGCTCAAGATGAGCTTATTATATCAAGGTGCAGCAGTGCACGCAGGTGCAGATTAAAACTGATGCTCTCTCCGTCAGGCCTCATGAGTGAAGGCGGCACGCTGCACAAGTCGACACGAACACACACATAGTGCCAGTTTACAAACTGTTACTTGTATGTCGATGGATTATTAATTTGCGCTGCTTTTCCATCTGCCCACATCCACATTAAACTGTTCTGTTTATGAAATAAATATATAGTCTTGTTGATCACAGTTGTCATTAAAGGGTTACATGGCTGCAGAAGATTTTCAGATTTAACATTGAGACACATCATGCTTAAGTTTGGGAATTGTCCTATGTGTTATTTTTCCATCCATTCAGGGTGAAATCAGAATTATTTTGGGGAAAATGGCACATGATGATCCAAAATTAAAATGCAAAATCAATAATTCCCCTAAAATACATTAAAACTAAAGTAACAAGCCTGTTTTGAAAAGATAAGGAGCAGAAAATATTTGTACTTCCTTACTTCACATCTTAGCAAGTAATATAAGTAAAAGTCCTAAATTCAAAATCCTGATTAAGGAGGTGTCAGATGTAACAGGTTACAGATTACTAGTTACCCTTTTAAAGATGTGATTGGTAGTCTAACTATTTTAATTACTTAATAAAACAAAATAATTTATCTTATTACAGTCTTTACTTTTCAATCAAATATTTTAAACTGGGTATTAAAACTTAAAAATCCCAAAAACATCCAGCCACAGAAAACCACCTTCAGAGCACAGATAACGTAATCATGATCCTATAGACATCCAGCAATTGAACAAAACTAAGACAGTCAAATTTATCATAAGTTTTTGGTGTAAATTCTTGTTCAACTTGGAACTTTATCAGATAATTTCTCTGGAAAGTGGTGGAGCAGAGGTTTAAAGTAAAGTAGGAAATACCAGACTGGGGCTGCAACTAATGATTATTTCCATTAGTGATTAATTCATCAAACATTTTGTCGATTAATTGATTAGTTGTTTGATGTCCCTGATGTCTTGTTTTGTCCCCAAAATATTCAGTTTACTGTCACACAGGAGCAAAGAACCTAGAGAACATTCATATCTGAGAAGCTGAAATCAATCTCTATAACACACTATAGAAAAAGTGCACTTACCTGCACTTTAGTAAATATATTTGGTCACATCATACCTGCTTTTTGTGTATCAATGTGTGTTTTCATGCTTGTGTACTGTTGCACTGCAAACCGCATGACATGCGTTTACCCAAAAGTCTTAATTAACACCCTCGTCTGTGCTCCGTCACCAGAAAAGGTAACTCCACCACCTCTCAGCAGCCTTTTCTCACCAGTCTGCCTGCTTGTTTGCTACTTGTTCTCCAACTTGCTCATCTGCCACATTCCTGTGTGTGTCTGCAGGAATCCACGGTGTGCGTTCGCTCGGTGTGCTTGTTAAATACGCTGTCACTGAGGAGTTGAGAACACAAGTGGACAGAAAGCCAAATTAAAACGGCGCATATTTTGTTTCACAAGCCAGTTTAGCAAAGGTGGACTCGAGTTGTGTTTTTATCAAAGAAAGTTACAAACAGAAATGTTTAGAAAGTCACATCCACAAAGCGAGAGGGGACGGTTTTATTCATTATTTATGAAGCCTGCCGCCAGGTCTAATAAACACTGAGATGTTATTCAAATGCCTCAAAATTAATAGACGTCGTGAACTTTATAACATTCCTCTGTCGCCTTGTTGTGTAAGTCGGAGTAGATGTTCGGCGCAGAATAAGAATCATATGCATTTATGCAAGTGAACAAACATGAGGCTGGAAGTGTGTTTTGTGAATTTGTTTAAAGGCCAATATTAGCATACAGCGACAGCCAGGAGTCCTGACTTCCATTCAGAATCCGAGGTCCACGCTTGATTCTCCGGTGCCCGTCAATCAGCCCGAGGCAGACATGAAGTGCACCTTTCAAACCTGGGTGAAAGGTTATAGGCTTCACTTTACTTTACAGTAAAACAATAATTCATAACAAGCTGTACTTTGTATCAAATTAGATGAACACTACAAATAATATGTTCTTTAGACAGTAATAGAGCCTTTATTAGTCCCTTATTAGACTTTATTAAAGTGCAATTAGGGATATACTATAAAATAATAAAGTGTAGTATTTTCCACTGTTACACCCTTATTAGACTTCATTAGAAGGTAATTAGGGAGACAACAAAACTCTACCATAAACTATTGTAATGTATCCCTAATTATCCTCTAAGAAAGTCTAATAAGGGTCTAACAATGAGAAATAATACACTTTAGTTTGCAGTACAGTTTTATTATAATGTTACCATCTAATAGAGTCTAAGAAGGGTCTAAGAATGCAAAATTATAAACTTTAGTTTACAGTACATGTGTCCAAAATGAGCCTCTAAGAAAGTCTAATAAGGGTTTAACAGTTGGAGATAATACACTTTAGTTTAGTGGACAGTTTTGTTACAGTGTGTTCCTGATTATCCTCTGATAAAGTTTAATAAGGGTCTAACATTGGGAAACAATGCACTTTAGTTTACAGTACAGTTCTGTATAATGTGTTCGTAATTATGGTTTAACAGCGGGGGAATAATGCGCTTCAGTTTACGGTGCAGTTTTGTTAAAATGTGTTCCTAATTAGCCTTTAATAGAGTCTGATAAGGGTCTAACAGTCGAAAACAAAACACTTTAGTTTGTAGTTCAGTTTTGTTACAGTGTGTTCCTAATTACCCCTTAAGAAAGTAACATATTATTCCTAGATTTTGTCTAATTAGTGGACTGTAAACTAAAGTGCAACCAGGTTATAACCTTTCAGCCAGCAGCTCCTCCTGCACTGTTCCAGCGTTTGGGCCTCAGTGAGCAAAAAAAGGGAAATTCGAGGATGAGAAAAGTTAAGAACTCAGAGGCAGAGCAAGTTTTCCTCTCTCTATACGCCTAACCTTTAAGCCGAGTGCCCCCCGTGACTCCTGGATTCCTGATTAGTTTACAGTATACTCCCAAATCAGCATAATAAAGCGTGTGATGAGGCTGATGAGATCTAACAGTCTGCTCTTGTTTACCCCGCCGCAGCACCAGCTCCTTCTCTGCATGTGTGTGTGTCTGACCCCGAGGCACCGAGTCACTTGATGCGTCTTGCATCTCTCTGCAACACACATTTACACGCACACACGCGTACACACACACCCACACAACCCCCCCACTGGTAGAAATCCTAGTTGTGCTGCCGGATCTCAGCGGAGGCCGGGAATCCACATCCCCTTTAGGCTAGTCCTGGGGTGCATTTACTCCACATACACACACACACACACACAGAAAAAAAAAGAACACGAGCCCACAAACACATGCATGTGCACACACGCAGACACACGCTGTATCTTAATGAGAGAAGGAGATACTATGAAGGCGACAGCAGAATGAAACCTACTCACCAAGGACTGACCTGTGGTTCAGGGGCGGCAGCAGCTCGGCGGGGAGCTCCTCTCCCAGCGCTGATCAGAGGGCTGCACCGCCGAGGCTGCTCACGCTGACGGCGCTGGAAAAACCAACTGATTAAACGCCACTGTCGCCTCAGCTCAGCTGCTGTATGGAAAGAAAGCTTCCTCCCTTTTATATATTTTTTTTTTCACTCACTGTTTGTTTGTCAGTCTCCTTTGTTTTCTTTGTCCTCTGCCGAGACAGCGGTGCCGGTGGATTGGAGCTGCGAGCGTGAGGGATTTGTGCGTAATTAGCTGAAACGCTCACCCAAGCAAGCACAAAAAGTTAAATTTTAAACTTTTTGAACTGTACTCCTTTTTTAGCGGTATTTCACTGACACTCTGCTTCACTTCCAAGATCAAAACCTCGCTTCATGGTAGAAATATATTTTATTTGAGTCTTTGGAGTACGCGGACAGCAAAACAGCGCTGCCAACTTGCAAGTCCTATTAACAAGTTGTGCAAACTTAAAATTGTGCAAAGCCTGTGCATAAAAAAAAGCCATGACTATGAGAATATATGAATAAATTGATGAAATGTTAACAGAGTGACAGATGGAGTAATTGAATCCACTGACCACTGTTTTAAAACTGTAACCCCCCCAACGTCCATTATTATTTATTATATTACTGCCTTGACTGTAGGTTTCACAGAGAAGCTCACTGACTCAACTGAAACAAGATGTGTTTCTGTATTTGTGAAGAGTTTGGGGCCACATGAAGTCTGTAGGAATATTGTTTCACTTAGTTACACTTCAGAAGGAAATTTGAGAAATTACTTTCCGGGGGAAAAAAATGCTTATCTTTTATTTTACTCTCGTTTTCTTTTATTGATTAAACTTGTGTGTCATATTAACTTTTAATTAGTCAGCTGTTCGTCTTAAAGGAGTCCGGATGACAAGTTGGTGCCATAGACTGTGTGTTAAGTAGGTTTAAATCCTATTTAATATACCATCTATGATTGAAGCTTCTCAGCTTGTGGTGCAAGTGTCCAAAAATCATGACATGGTTACTCAAGAGAATCCGCAGACCTTGTTGTAAACAGTTTCATGTAGGGACTACTTTCTTTTTGCTGTAGAATCTACTGGAACTACGAAACAAAGTAGTTCCAACCTGAAACTGCTCACAACAAGGTCTGTGGATTACTTTAAGCATCACAACCCAAGTGCCATTTGGTCCCATTATATCGGAAAGATGATCTGATATCTCCAAAGCTCTGCAACACACACACACACACACACACACACACACACACACACACACACACACACACACACACACACACACACACACACAATAGATTGATAAATAGTACAACAGGCCAGAGCTAAAATATGCATTTTTGATTTGGGGGTGAACTGTCCCTTTAAGAAGCTGGAATCTGAGAAATTTGATCTTTTTTTAAAAGAAACAAACAAACAGAATAATTGATTCATAATTGATTAATCATTGCAGCTCTAATCTACATAGTCTTTGTTGCTGCTCACACTGTGAAGCACATTGTTTCCACCTGGAATGAAACGTGCTACACAAATAAAGTTTTGCTTGCTTGATTTTTCTTGAAAATGAGTGACTATTGGCTCGTCAAGCAGCTGATTAATAAAATGAGCCGGTTTCTAATTAAAAAAAGCTCAGATGAAAAGGTCATTAGATATGCGAGGCGGTCCACAGGAGACAGAGAAGACGATAAAGCTCGGGGTCAGAGGTCGAGGGCGGCCTGCCTACCACACCTCTCCATCAGCAGCCAATTCACAGCTCTCTGGGCCGCAGAATAGTGACTCTGTGTCTGTGTTTGACCATATAAGGTGCGGATGTAACATTGTTGAATGTGGAGACATTCTGGCACAAATGAAGGGTTAGAAGTCTCTGCCCATTATCTGTGCCCTCTGGCCTAGTTGGGCGAGTCATCCAAGGATGGGCAGCGACTCTGCCAGCCCGGGGCCAGACTTCGCTGACTGCCAGCCCCCTCGTGCCACATGCACAATGTCAGCAAGCCTTTGTTGGTCGGTGTCAACAAACAAAACAATTGAGCCTTTTTCACTTTAGAACAGTAAAGTTAAATCATCATTATCAGATAATTTGAAAAAAAGTTTAAAAAGTATGAAATATTGGCCTGTGACTTGAGTTTAATGGTTTTCCGAGGCC